>NW_026562387.1:11145000-13545000 GCF_027474105.1 Poeciliopsis prolifica
CAGGTGGCACCTTGTTTTTTTCATTCTTTCAAGTTTCTTTTTTATCTGTATTGACGTAAAAAAAAGTGTCTGGTGTTGCAATGTCTCAAACATGTACACGTGCAGAAGAGTCTCGTAAATTCAATGTCATAAAAGTCCTGCTATTACACAACGAGACCTTTTAAATGCAGTGGAGACCCTCGTTTTGCACCACACAGTGGAGAACTCTCATTCAGGAGCGAATAAGTGGTAGGTTTCTGCTAATGACGCAGATTGCCTGATGTGACACCAACATCATTTCTCTCTTGTTTTTGTAGATTGGTTAACAAATATTTCTTGCTCTCAGATAAGTTGAAGCAACAAAAATGGCGAAGCACAACCCCGGTCTTCTGATTGCCATGGCGCTGGCATTGATCATCTTCATCATCACCATGGTGTTCTCCGCGCTGGCAGCAGCAGGAAGCTGTGAGTTTGAATTTAAAGATTACATTTAAGTTACTTAATTGTTTGTAATATCAATGACGTAGAAAGCAATTTTTTTCTGGATTACAATGGTTGTATCTTTTTTTTTTTATTATTGAAAAAGTTGAAAAAAGGCTAACCCTATTGTAATTGTTTCATTGTTTCTATTTTTACCCTTTCAGTTGATTTTCTATTTATGTCTTTTTTTCTTGTTTATTATACAGCCCCGTTTTTATATGACACCAGCAACATTTCAGCTCAGTTTGTCATCCAGCTCACACCATCGGGTTGGACCTTCATCATATGGACTATCATTTACTTGTTTCTGGCTTTGGTGATGGTGTACGTTCTCTCTGGCATCTTCAGAAAGTAAGCAAAAAAGCTCAAAAATGATTTTTTTCGGCTTAAGTGAAACATTGAATTACAATATTGACTTTGGTGGTGTGTAAATATTCTCTGCAGGAACGCCTACGGCTATGTGTACTGCAGCCCTCCTGTTCTACCGTACGGCTTTTTTGCGTTTTGGTGTTTGAATCTGGTTCTCAACATCTCATGGTTGTTCCTGTGGGACAGAATGTAAGATGGAAACGTTTTCATATCAGCATAATCTGTTCTTTTTCTATTTGTAGGTAGTTTGTTTTGAGAAAGATTATTTAAGACATTACAATAATGTTTCTTTTGCATTGCTCTTTGTTGCTTGTATTTATTTAAATTTAAAAATAACAACTAGAAAATTCCTGAAGAAATTTAACCGGGGCCTGCCAAAGTGTGCCCGTCGCTTTGGACCCAGCGTTCTGATGCTAAACATTAGCATCCATGCTAAAGAAAGTTGCAATATCATCAATACAATGTGGAGAGTCACAAGCATGTATAGTAAATATGGGTAATAAGTAAGGGAAATAGCTAATACCTCATGCAAGGTATACGGCTAATGCTAATGCTCTGCCTTGCTGTGCAAGGCAGAGCCCTAACCTGAGTGGAAAGGATCATGCAGGATAATCTTATTGCACTGTCTACGGCAGTGCACTGCTGGGAAACAGAGAACTGCTAATGTTTGTGCTAATGCTAATGCACTGTCTTGATAGGCAAGACAGTGCCCTAACTTGAGAGGAAAAGATAATGCAAGCTAATATCATTGCAGCGCCTGCGGCGCTGCATTAGCCACGGCCGAATCTTAAGGTTTTTATTTTGAAATGTTCAGAATGTTTCATTTTAAATGGTCAATGTAATCCCATGTATAACAGTGATTTGGTTAAATCAGACATATAATGGTCAAAAGAGCACTTATTTAATCTAAAAATTCTCAAGGCTTTTATTTTGAAAATTTTTAAAGCTTAATTTAAAATTTCAACACTAATTCCATGTGTAACAATGGTTGGTTAAAAATAGTTATAAAAGGCCCAAAACACAAGCAGTTCTAAAGTCCAGCTTTGTTCTCTGAGTTCTGCCATAGTTAGAACTACAGTGATGCGTTTTTGTAGTCCTAATCAGCTGTCCCCTTTGTGTTCCGTTGCCATGGTAATGGATCCTCTTCCAATTGTGAGTCAGACAGGGGAGACTTAATTCTATCAGTTGAGGCAGCGATTTTGCCTAAAATAGGCATGAGCCAGAAAGGAATCTTAAGGCTTTTATTTTGAAGTTTGGATTGAGATTAATGTTAAATGGCCAATCTCATCCCATGTTTAACACTGATCGGGTTAAATCAGTTATATAGTGGTCAAAAGAGCAATTACTTGATGAAAAAATTGTCAAGGCTTTTATTTTGAAATTTACATTAAGCTTAATTTTAATGGCAACACTAATCCCATGTGTAACTATGGAGTTTTGAAATCAGTTCTAAAATTCCCCAAAACCAAGTACTTGTCATGGCCAGCTGATTACTCATCAGTAGTAACTGACAGTTCTGCCATGTTGTAGTTCTGACAATCAGCTCTGACCTCTTTTGTAGGCACTGAGTGTTCCGCCATGTTGTAGTTCTAACCTGCAGTCATTGTAGTTCTAAAGAGCAGCTCAGTCCTCCTCAGTAGTAACTGACAGTTCCACCATGTTGTAGTTCTTATATTCACCTATGACCTCTTCTGTAGGCACTGAGTGTTCCGCCATGTTGTAGTTCTAACCTTCAGGAATTGTAGTTCTAAAGAAGAGGTCAACTGTCATGTCAGTGTGACACACAAGGAGAGACTTAATTATAAATGCTTGAAGAAGTTAGTTTTCCTGACAGGCCTGAGAGAAATATTCAAGGTTTTATTTTGAAATTTTCATTCAGCTTAATTTAAAATTGCCACACTAATCCTGTCTGTAACAGTGGTTGCTTACAATCAGTTATAAAAAGCCCAAACACAATGTAATTCTAAAGGCCAGCTCATTCCTCCTCAGCAGTAACTGACAGTTCCACCATGTTGTAGTTGTTATATTCACCTATGACCTCTTCTGTAGGCACTCAGTGTTCCGCCATGTTGTAGTTCTAACCTTCAGAAATTGTAGTTCTAAAGAGGTCAACTGTCATGTCAGTGTGACACACAAGGAGAGACTTAATTCTAAATGCTTGAAGAAGTTAGTTTTTCTGACAGGCCTGAGAAATATTCAAGGTTTTATTTTGAAATTTTCATTCAGCTTCATTTTAAATGTCCAAAATAATCCAAAGTTTAACAGTGGTTTTGTTAAAAAAGTCACATAATGCCCAAGAGAGCAATTACGTGATATAAAGAATCTCAGGGCTTTTATTTTGAAATTTTTATTAAGCTTAATTTAAAATTGCTACACTAATCCTGTGTGTAACAGTGGTTGCTTACAATCAGTTATAAAAAGCCCAAACACAATGTAATTCTAAAGGCCAGCTCATTCCTCCTCAGTAGTAACTGACAGTTCCACCATGTTGTAGTTCTGACAATCAGCTCTAACCTCTTTTGTAGGCACTGAGTGTTCCGCCATGTTGTAGTTCTAACCTGCAGTCATTGTAGTTCTAAAGAGGTCAACAGTCATGTGTGTGAGGCAGAGACAGATTTCTATTTGTGAGACAGCTCAGTCAGTTATAATGGAAAAAGCAGCCCGAACAACTCCTTGCCGTTCGGAAACCGTGATACGTATCAGAAAACCGTTTGAAGCATATAAGAGAGCTATTTTTTGTCTCTGATAGTCCTGCAAATCATATCTGTAGCTCATTCATAGTAATTACAGCGATGAGAGAAAAATGGTGTGCGCTGAGGTCTGAAATTTTCCAGAAAAGCATGAAAATATATGGTGGAGAGCGTCAGTTAGGCTGGAACTTGATTTTGCTCTAAAGCACCTTGACAGAAAACCGTAAGGCCTAGAAAAATTTTGAAAAACATTTTACCGGAGCAGACATACGTATCGATGTCATGACCGAGTTTCATACCGATAGCACGATATTTGTGGGCGTGACGGCGATTTCAAAATTTATTTGGGGTCAGAGATCCACTTCATTTTTCACTCTAGCGGAGCGGCAGTTGGTGGCAGTTATGCTCTGCGTTTCGGCAGTTGGAAATTTCGCTCGTTTTTTGCTTTTTACGTCGCCGTCGTAACGCCGATTCCCCATAAAAGTAATAGCTCCAATGCCGGGAACGAGCCGCACGTTTTGATACCACTTTTGTGGGTGGGCTCGCAGCGGTGCGAGCCGCATTCCGGTCTACGGAAGAATAAGTTATAATAACTAGAAAATTCCTGAAGAAATTTAACAGGGGCCCTGCCAAAGTGTGCCCGTCGATTTGGATCCAGCGTTCTGATGCTAAACATTAGCATCCATGCTAAAGAAAGCTGCAATGTCATCAATAGCACGTGGAGATTCACAAGCATGACGTACTGCATTCAGGAAACTAAATATGGGTAATAAGTAAGGGAAATAGCTAATGCAAGGTAAAAGGCTAATGCTAATTCTCTGCCTTGCTGCGCAAGGCAGAGCCCTAACCTGAGTGGATAAGATCATGCAGGATAATCTTATTGCACTGCCTACGGCAGTGCACTGGTGGGAAACAGAGAAATGCTAATGTTTGTGCTAATGCTAATGCACTGTCTTGCTACGCAAGACAGTGCCCTAACTTGAGAGGAAAAGATAATGCAAGCTAATATCATTGCAGCACCTGCTGCGCTGCATTAGCCACGACCGAATCTTAAGGCTTTTATTTTGAAATGTTCAGAATGTTTAATTTTAAATGGTCAATGTAATCCCATGTATAACAGTGATTTGGTTAAATCAGACATATAATGGTCAAAAGAGCACTTATTTAATGTAAAAATATTCAACGATTTATTTTGAAATTTTTTTAAAGCTTAATTTAAAATTTCCACACTAATTCCATGTGTAACAATGGTTGGTTAAAAATAGTTATAAAAGGCCCAAAACACAAGCAGTTCTAAAGTCCAGCTTTTTTCTCTGAGTTCTGCCATAGTTAGAACTACAGTGATGCGTTTTTGTAGTCCTAATCAGCTGGCCCCTTTGTGTTTTGTTGCCATGGTAATGGATCCTCTGCCAGCTGTGAGTCAGACAGGGGGGAGACTTAATTCTATCAGTTTGAGGCAGCCATTTTGCCTAAAATAGGCATGAGCCAGAAAGGAATCTTAAGGCTTTTTTTGAAATTTTCTGTAAGCTTCATTTTCACTGTCCAAAATAATCTAAAGTTTAACAGTGGTTTTGTAAAAAAAAAAGTCACAAAATCCCCAAGAGAGCAATTCCCTAATATAAAAGTATGTCAGGGCTTTTATTTTGAAATTTTAATTCAACTTAATTTAAAATTACCACGCTAATCCTGTGTGTAACAAATGATTGTTACACAACCATTTGAAATCAGTTATAAAAAGTCCAAACACAATGTAATTCTAAAGGCCAGCTCATTCCTCCTCAGCAGTAACTGACAGTTCCGCCATGTTGTAGTTCTGACAATCAGCTCTGACTCTTTTGTAGGCACTGAGTGTTCCGCCATGTTGTAGTTCTAACCTTCAGGAATTGTAGTTCTAAAGAGCAGCTCAGTCCTCCTCAGTAGTAACTGACAGTTCCACCATGTTGTAGTTTTTATATTCACCTATGACCTCTTCTGTAGGCACTGAGTGTTCCGCCATGTTGTAGTTCTGACCTTCAGGAATTGTAGTTCTAAAGAAGAGGTCAACTGTCATGTCAGTGTGACACACAAGTAGATACTTAATTATAAATGCTTGAAGAAGTTAGTTTTTCTGACAGGCCTGAGAGAAATATTCAAGATTTTATTTTCAAATTTTCATTAAGCTTAATTTAAAATTTCCACACAAATACTGTGTGTAACAATGGCTGCTTAAAATCAGTTATAAAAAGCCCAAACACAATGTAATTCTAAAGGCCAGCTCATTCCTCCTCAGTAGTAACTGACAGTTCCGCCATGTTGTAGTTCTGACAATCAGCTCTGACTCTTTTGTAGGCACTGAGTGTTCCGCCATGTTGTAGTTCTAACCTGCAGTCATTGTAGTTCTAAAGAGGTCAACTGTCATGTGTGTGAGGCAGAGACAGATTTCTATCTTTGTGAGACAGCTCAGTCAGTTATAATGGAAAAAGCAGCCGAACAACTCCTTGCCGTTCGGGAACCGTGATACGTATCGGAAAACCGTTTGAAGCATATGAGAGAGCTATTTTTTGTCTCCGATAGTCCTGCAAATCAAATCTGTACCTAATTCATAGTAATTACAGCGATGATATAAAAATGGTTTGCGCTGAGGTCTGAAATTTTCCATAAAGTATGAAAATACATGGTGGAGAGCGTCAGTTAGGCTGGAACTTGATTTTGCTCTAAAGCACCTTGACAGAAAACCATAAGCCCTAGAAAAAATTTGAAAACATTTTACCGGAGCAGACATACGTATCGATGTCATGTCCGAATTTCATACCGATAGCACGATTGTGGGCGTGGCGGCGATTTCAAAATTTATTTGGGGTCAGAATCGGACTGCTTCCCACACTCTAACGAAACGTCAGTTACACTCTAGGTTTTGGCAGTTGAGCTTTTCGGTTCGGCAGTTGGAAATTTTGCTCGTTTTTTGCTTTTTACGTCACCGTCATAACGCCGATTCCCCATAAAAGTAATAGCTCCAATGCCGGGAACAAGCCGCACGTTTTGATACCACTTTTGTGGGTGGGCTCGCAGCGGTGCGAGCCGCATTCCGGTCTACGGAAGAAAAATAAAGAAGAACTAGAAAATTCCTGAAGAAATTTAACCGGGGCCTGCCAAAGTGTGCCCGTCGATTTGACCCAGCGTTCTGATGCTAAACATTAGCATCCATGCTAAAGAAAGCTGCAATGTCATCAATACAATGTGGAGAGTCACAAGCATGACTGACTGCATTCAGTATACTAAATATGGGTAATAAGAAAGGGAAATAGCTAATACCTCATGCAAGGTAAAAGGCTAATGCTAATGCTCTGCCTTGCAGAGCAAGGCAGAGCCGTAACCTGAGTGGAAAGGATCATGCAGGATAATCTTATTGCACTGCCTACGGCAGTGCACTGGTGGGAAACAGAGAAATGCTAATGTTTGTGCTAATGCACTGTCTTGCTGCGCAAGACAGTGCCCTAACTTGAGAGGGAAAGATAATGCAGGCTAATATCATTGCAGCGCCTGTGGCGCTGCATTAGCCACGGCCGAATCTTAAGACTTTTATTTTGAAATGTTCAGAATGTTTCATTTTAAATGGTCAATGTAATCCCATGTATAACAGTGATTTGGTTAAATCAGACATATAATGGTCAAAAGAGCACTTATTTAATGTAAAAATTCTCAAGGCTTTTATTTTGAAATGTTTTTAAAGCTTAATTTAAAATTTCCACACTAATTCCATGTGTAACAATGGTTGGTTAAAAATAGTTATAAAAGGCCCAAAACACAAGCAGTTCTAAAGTCCAGCTTTTTTCTCTGAGTTCTGCCATAGTTAGAACTACAGTGATGCGTTTTTGTAGTCCTAATCAGCTGGCCCCTTTGTGTTCCGTTGCCATGGTAATGGATCCTCTGCCAGCTGTGAGTCAGACAGGGGGAGACAGAATTTTTTCAGTTTGAGGCAGCCATTTTTTCTAAAATAGGCATGGGCCAGAAAGGAATCTTAAGGATTTTATTTTGAAATTTTCATTGAGATTAATTTTAAATGGCCAATCTCATCCCATGTTTAACACTGATTGGGTTAAATCAGTTATATAGTGGTCAAAGAGCAATTACTTGATGGAAAAATTGTCAAGGCTTTTATTTTGAAATTTACATTAAGCTTAATTTTAATGGTAACACTAATCCCATGTGCAACTATGGAGTTTTGAAATCAGTTCTAAAATTCCCAAAAACCAAGTACTTCTCATGGCCAGCTGATTACTCATCAGTAGTAACTGACAGTTCCACCATGTTGTAGTTTTATATTCACCTATGACCTCTTCTGTAGGCAGAGTGTTCAGCCATGTTGTAGTTCTAACCTTCAGGAATTGTAGTTCTAAAGAGGTCAACTGTCATGTCAGTGTGACACAAAAGGAGAGACTTAATTCTAAATGCTTGAAGAAGTTAGTTTTTCTGACAGGCCTGAGAGAAATATTCAAGGTTTTATTTGAAATTTTCATTAAGCTTAATTTAAAATTTCCACACAAATACTGTGTGTAACAATGGTTGGTTAAAATCAGTTATAAAAAGCCCAAACACAATGTAATTCTAAAGGCCAGCTCATTCCTCCTCAGTAGTAACTGACTGTTCCGCCATGTTGTAGTCCAAACCTGTAGTTATTGTAGTTCTAAGGAGAAGGTCAACTCTCATGTCGGTGTGACACAAGTAGAGACTTAATTATAAATGCTTGAAGAAGTTAGTTTTTCTGACAGGCCTGAGAGAAATATTCAAGCTTTCATTTTGAAATTTTCATTAAGCTTAATTTAAAATTAACATACTAATCCTGTGTGTAACAATGGTTGCTTAAAATCAGTTATAAAAAGCCCAAACACAATGTAATTCTAAAGGCCAGCTCATTCCTCCTCAGTAGTAACTGACAGTTCCGCCATGTTGTAGTTCTGACAATCAGCTCTGACCTCTTTTGTAGGCACTGAGTGTTCCGCCATGTTTAGTTCTAACCTTCAGGAATTGTAGTTCTAAAGAGGTCAACTGTCATGTGTGTGAGGCAGAGACAGATTTCTATCTTTGTGAGACAGCTCAGTCAGTTATAATGGAAAAAGCAGCCCGAACAACTCCTTGCCGTTCGGAAACCGTGATACGTATCGGAAAACCGTTTGAAGCATATGAGAGAGCTATTTTTTGTCTCCGATTGTCCTGCAAATCATATCTGTAGCTCATTCATAGTAATTACAGCGATGAGAGAAAAATGGTGTGCGCTGAGGTCTGAAATTTTCCAGAAAAGTATGAAAATATATGGTGGAGAGCGTCAGTTAGGCTGGAACTTGATTTTGCTCTAAAGCACCTTGACAGAAAACCGTAAGCCCTAGAAAAATTTTGAAAACATTTTACCGGAGCAAACATTCGTATCTATGTCATGACCGAGTTTGAGACCAATTGCACGATATTTGTGGGCGTGACGGCGATTTCAAAATTTATTTGGGGTCAGAAATCCACTTCATTTTTCACTCTAGCGGAGCGGCAGTTGGTGGCAGTTATGCTCTGCGTTTCGGCAGTTGGAAATTTCGCTCGTTTTTCGCTTTTTACGTCGCCGTCGTAACGCCGATTCCCCATAAAAGTAATAGCTCCAATGCCGGGAACGAGCCGCACGTTTTGATACCACTTTTGTGGGTGGGCTCGCAGCGGTGCGAGCCGCATTCCGGTCTACGGAAGAATAAGTTATAATAATAATAATAAAGAGACATTCTATTGGGTGAAGATTAATAGGTGCCTGCCATGCAATGCATGGAGGCAGTGACTGACTTGCTTCGCAAGTCAGTCACTGCTCTCCTTATGCATTGCTATGGGCAGGCCCCAATAAAGAGGCATTCTATTAGGTGAAGAACAATAGGTGCCTGCCATGCAATGCATGGAGGCAGTTACTGACTTGCTTCGCAAGTCAGTAACTGCTCTCCTTATGCATTGCTATGGGCAGGGCCCCAATTATAAAGAGACATTCTATTGGGTGAAGATTAATAGGTGCCTGCCATGCAATGCATGGAGGCAGTGACTGACTTGCTTCGCAAGTCAGTCACTGCTCTCCTTATGCATTGCTATGGGCAGGCCCCAATTAAAGTGACTTAAATCCAATTTTGTTGGTAAAAATTAAAATGTCTAAATTACCATGTCTAAAATAACTAAGAACAGTCTGGAAATAAGTAATTTTTTTTTTCATCTGATGCATTGCCATATCCAACTCTGCAAACCACATGTCCTTTACAAACAGATATTTGCATATCTGTTTGCAAATATCTTTCTTGCACTTTCACGCTACAAATTATTAGCCTTATCCAAGGTTCCCAAAAATTCTTCATGGGAGCATTTTATTTATTGTATCCATGAGTTTGCAGCCTGAAAGCGCTGGATCAGGCACAGAATGTTTCATTATGCAGCCCACTGATAAAGCTGACCTTTGCTAAGGAGATAAGCAGTAGAATGTGCAAATTACAAAAGAGTTGTAAATGTGAAGTTTGGTTGTAAACTGTGTTTTTATTCTAAGTGTACATTTTTTTAAAAGGTTCATGCCTGCTGCGCTTGCTTTCCTCATCCTAATTGCACTGACAAACTATGGTGTGATATTCTTCTCCTGCTACGGCCTGAGCCAATATGGAGCCTGGCTCAACAAATACCACAAAGTAGACCTGTGGCTCCACAGAGTGTTGGTTAGTTTTTCGGCTTCACCTTTACCTTTTCAACTGTCTTCTCAGCTTCTGTCTTAACATTTTCTTTTGTCTGTACTGCAGATTCAGAATGGGGTCGCCATATATGCCACATGGACAACCATAGCTTCTCTTGTTAACTTGACCATTGTGTTAGAGTACGACGCCAAAGTATCCAGCACAGAAGCGGCCACGGTTTCCCTTTCACTTTTGACCGTAGTGGTGGCTGCATGGTGTGTATAAGTCAGAAAAAAAATTACTATTTGTTTTATTTTACGGAAAAAACAAAAACATGGACATAATGTCTTGGCTCTTTGGCTGTTTCAGGTTCCTCCTGGAAAACTTTGTCCTCGACAAATATGTCAGGTTCATTCTCTCCATCTACCCGGTTGTGATCTGGGCACTGACAGGCGTTTTTATGGAAAACTACAACACTGCTGATCCCACTCGCAATAACATCTTCATTGGTAAGGAAAGATGATGTTTATCTCAGTCAACAACACTGCAATAACTTTCTGTTTATTTCCAGAACACATGTATTTATGATATTGTAAAGAGAGCATATGTTCTCTTTAAATTTTAAGGTTTTATGATTTATAACATCATAACTGCAAATCATCTGATCCTAAACAAATCTTGAAAGTTAGACATAGGATTATAAAAACAATGCAGCTCCAAAACAAAAAATAAAAATTTCAAGTATCAAGCACAGATTAGGATAATAATTTAGGCTGAAAGAAAATAGCACATCGACACAATTTAAAATCATACATATTATGAACCAAAGTAGACCCTTCAAAATGTGACAAAGAACAGACCAAACTCCTCCACAGAAAGTCAACAGCTGTGTAGTGTCTTGCTCAAACAAATGTTCTGCATTATAACTACAAATTCAAATAAATTACATTGGGAAGCGGAAGAAAAAGCATTTTTGGCTTTAAATCTTTTTCAAAAGTGAAAATCCAAAAGGTTTGGCATGCATTTGATTTTATAGCCAGCCTAAGTTAAATTTATAGAACCACCTTTCACTGAAATTGCTGCTATGGTCCTGGCTTTGCACATTTCCTGAAACTGGCTAATATTCTAAATGGTCAAACTCAGTCAGAATAGATGAGAAGCATGTTTAAAGGTAATTAGTAATATGATCAATTACTTTTCCTCCAACACAGCTGCACTGTTGGGCATCGCCTGTTTCCTGTTTGTTGCACGGATACTTCTGGTCACCTGGAGGCAAATCAAAAAGCCGCTCTACAAAGATGTAAACCATGATGACATGTCGCCAATGGAGATTGCAGAGAAGCAGAAAAAGATGTTTAAATGAGCGTCTTGTTTGCATATGTGTTTGTGTGTGAGTGATTGAGGCTTTTATTTTATGTCTGACTTTATCTTGCAATCTCTGTAAAATATATCTGAAAATCCATCGCATATGTTTAAGGTGATAAGCATTGTCCTTGAGAAGACGGCTGACTCATCATAAAGCTCTTATGAACATATATGATAACGCTTGTCAAAATGCCGAGGTTCCTGATAGCTTAGACGCACGTGTGCGATTTTTATCAGATGTGATTTGTCCTTTAAACTTACTAAGTTTCGTTGTGTTAATGTTTGCTTTTTGTTAATATATTATGACTTTTGGGTTGTCTAGCTTTTGCATTATGAAAATAAAGACTATTTTTAATCAATTTATTTTGAATATGTCTGGATTATTTTTGAAGTGTCAAAGATAGAATCAGAATTTCATCACTTATCCGTGAAGAAAAATTAAATAATACAAGAGAACACATTCAAGACATCAACTAAATTCACAAAACCTTTGCTGTTGTGGTGCTCTCTAGAACAAGAAATAGCCATTTTAAAAAAACTATTTCTTCACCGTATTCACAAGAACAACAAATACAAACATAAAAAGTGTATGAATCAAAACAAACCAAATAAGTTTCCCAAATTTTTTTTGTGCAACAAATAGTACATATTAAATTGGGAGAGCTTTTTTCTTAAATCTTCAGCAGATTAAGGAATATCGAGTAGATAAATCAATAAATACAAATGTGAATTTGAGATGAAAACCAGGTTTTATTCTTTTGCTACTTTTCTGAATGTTAAACTGGAAAGTAATTGAGAGTAATATGCCTCAGTTGAGCTTCAATTGGAGTTAAAAAGCAACATTACAAGAAAGCTTTTGAATTAATTTGGTAACACAACAATAACAGAGGAGAACATCCTTTACAAGTCAGAGATTCAAATCTCCCATATGTTTTTATCTGTTCTGTAATCTTCTTATTACAGAACTATGAATTATCACCTCATATACGGGCGGGGGTGTCGTCGCCTTGCAGGAGTCCGTTCCATTCAGGGGGAAGGTTTATGAAACAAACATTATCAAATAAGATGACTTTGTGCTGAGTTGCTGTGACCTTCACATTTACCAGAAGTTGCTACTCTTCACCTATGTTGAAATTAAAGCAACAGAAATAAGCAAAAACATTTATTGTATTGATTATAAAATATATACACATTGAAAAGCTTAAGTGCCAATTTTAAACACTTCAGCTGATTATAGTTTTGTATGAGAATAGAATCCTTTCCACTTTTGAGCCTCTCTGATCTCATTCATATGTGCGTTACTTTTGTCGTTTTTTTTTTTTGTAGATTTAAATATTTATGGGTTTCTCAGAGTACAAAGCCAAAAGTTAAAGAAATCCTTTATCGAAAAGTATATTTGCCAAAACATTCCTTGCAGTAAGCACGGCAGCAGTGCACACACCACATGTGATATAAGAAAGAATGACTTATTTGTTAAATGATGTCATCTGATATATCAAAAACTACAAGCACAGTTTCAAATATCTGGTTGCTTGGTTTGTCTGTTAATCATAAACCAAAGATTAGTAATAAAAAAAAAAACACCATCATTTTAATAAAGGAGGAATGTGCAATATTTATGTGTGCATCGTCTAAAAATAACTGGACCCTCCACACCAAGCCGAAAGTGCCTGTAAGATAAGAGCTGCACGTGACCCTCAGGTGGGTCATAAATGTTTCTCTTACCTAACTGTAAACTTCTATATAACAGGCCGATCCCGGTCAGTGCTCAGCATTCACTCATTCTCTTCACACCAGTGACTTGGTGGACATCAGAAGGAGCAAACGAGGTACGCTATAGACTATGTATATGTGGACTTTGTTCTCAGTCACATTGCCAGTTTTTTATTGACTTCCATAAAATGGAGCCGACATCACAACACAAGAATGTATATTTAATATTATATAAGTTGTTTCAAAGCTAAAATGTAAATCTTTGTTTATTATCTAACTTAAAAAAAAACTTAATAGTGTTTTTTCCTAACACTATTTTCATACTTTAAAAAATAAAGTTGTCAATTTTGTCAATAGTGTGATTGCAGCAATGGGGAAGCACAACTATGGGCGACTTGCTGCCATAATAATATCTGTTGCCGTCTACGCAATAAGTCTGGTGTTCAACGGGCTTTCTGTGGTCGGAGTTGGTGAGTTGAATTATATATTCTATCTCTTCTGTTAAGATTGTTTTCTCTGTAAGTCTTAAATTCTCACTGCAGGATAATAAACACAAATATCAGTTCAATATGGACGTTTCTCTTGAGTTTGAATCAGCAGTTGCATCTTTCCTCTCTTACGTAGGTCCCTATACTACAACTACAGGCAATGTGTCGGCTGTGTACGACACAGAGCTCACTCCTTCAGGCTGGACCTTCAACATCTGGAGCGTCATCTACATCTGGCTGTCTGCAATGATCGTTTACATCGTTTCTGGTCTTTTCAGAAGGTAGCAGGGACATTCTGTGTTTATTTTTGCTTTTAAAGATGACGTAATGAGTTTAAACAATGGCTCTGCAATGCTAACAAAAGTAAAAGTGACTTAAAGACTGTCCCATTTGTTTTTTTTTTCTGCAGGAATGGGTATGGATATGTCTACTGCAGCCCTGCAGTGTTGCCCTATGGATTCTTCATCAGCTGGTGTCTCAATCAAGGATTCAACATTTCTTGGCTTCTTGTTTGGGACAGAGGGTAAGACCCTTCTCTAAAAGCTTCAGTTTGTTTTTGTAACAATCTCAACTAAGTCACAAAGCAAGCAGTTTGAGTGTTTAAATTTGTGTTTTCTGTTTTAAGACTGATGATTCCTGCGCTCATCTTCCTCATCCTGCTTATCTGTACAAACTACTCCATGGTTGGCTTCATCTGTCACGGGCTTCACATTTATGGACCCTGGCTCAATAAGTACAACAAAGTAGATCTGTGGCTCATTCGCATGTTGGTAAGTGATTGTAACAGTCCAAGACAGAAGCAAACTAAGCAGGTGCTTAAAGTTCCAAATAGAACTACAGTATCACTAAAATAAGGTTTAATGTTCACGAAACACACAAAATGAAAGAAGCATTATGTTTGACATTACTCTTCAGCTAAGGAGCAAGAACCATAAATGCAATAACTATAATAAAAGATTAGCATCAGCTAAATTTTTATTCTAGAATTTCTTTTAACAATCTACAGTTCAGAAGTTTACTTACATTTCTATCTGGCTTCTCACTCAGCGAGTCACCTTTCAGCCATTATCAGAACATGATTCACATAACTGTGGATAATGACCCTCGATTACCAGGCAGTATTGCCATAACTTTGGTTGATACAAATATTTTTGCACCAAAACATGTGTAGCTCTGCTTCACTGAACCTTTTTTCTTTAGGTAAATCATTTCCATAATGCTTTTTTTTATTGTTTAAGGCTTTTGAAAATCTAACCTAAGGATGAACCAGACTTGTGCAATTTTCTTTAAGTCATAGCAATCAGTGTATGAAAGCTACAAAATCTGGAAAAATGTAATGTACTATATTATTTGTGATGCTAGAACGCAAAAACATTTAAGCAATGATTACAAATAATATCAGCTGAGCTGCAATTAACAATGGTAATTAGAGGGTGCCAAAAATTTGAGTTTATTAAGGGGCCAAACCAAGTCTGGGTAGGCATGATTGGATTTTATTTTACAGAAATGAAAAATAAAACAAGGCAAAAAAAACCCTTACATTTTGAAACTCATTGCATCTTTATCTGCAGGTTCTCAATGGTGTGATGATATACACAACATGGACGACCATTGCAACGCTCCTCAACCTGACTATTGTGCTGAAGTATGAGGCCAACATGTCCACAGCAGACTCTGCCACCCTGTCATACTCTCTGTTGTCTGTGGTGCTGCTTGTGTGGTGAGTGGTATTTCATTAAGTAATGTACATCTTGGGAAGAAAAATGATAACATAAGCTTTACATTCAATGCCTTTCCAGGTTCGTTGTGGAAAACTTTGTTCTGGACAAACATATGCGGTATGTTTTCATTCCTTACGTCGTTGTGATCTGGGCTCTGTCTGGAAACATGGACAAGAATTATGATACCTCCTCACCCAGCCGCAATGGCATCTTCATTGGTAAGAAAAATGGAACTGTAGATGTTTTATATGTAAATAATATGAGAACGTCAGTAATACTAAATTGCCTAAAGCAAATGTGATACAAGAAATATTTTTTTAGACTACCGGTTTTTGATATGGGCCAGGAACAGCTTCCAGGAATACCAAGGGGGAGAAAAAGAAGGAAGGAGGCTCAGGGGGGAATGGGTAGACAACCAGAAAGAAAAATAAACTTATCAGTTAGTGTCATCCTGATTATGTTTTTGTTTGCCTCTGCAGTCAGTGTGCAGTTGGCCCCTCCCCGCTACTTGCTGCTGAGAATGAGGACACCATGTCCTTTGAGAGGGACTGTGCAGTTTTATTCTACCACAGAATCTCTCACTTCATAAAAGATAAATATAAACCTAGAACAAAACACACTGAATAAACTAAGGCAAGATCTAAGTGAAGAAACAACAAAGAAGTAATCAAAACAGAAACCAAAATGATTCCCAAAGTTGAACACTACCTAATGGATTGTCTTCTTGCAGCTGTCCTGCTGGCTGTGTCCAGTGTGCTGTTTGCCATCCGGATTGCTTTAATAGTTTGGAGACACATCAAGCATCCACTGTATGAAGACACAGGTCCCAAAGCCCTGGAGATCTCCGAAATAGCTGAGAAGCAGAAAAAAATATTTCGTTGAGAACTCTTGTGTATACCAAGCAAACAAAGCTGCCTTTTCTATTTAAACTACATATTTTTCTGTATATTCTGACACATTATCTTTCACTGCAGAATAATTTTGCTACTATGCTTTTGACTGCCTGAGCCATAAAACTCTTATGGTTGTTGCCTCAAATTTAGATAAGACTTTGATAGAAACACCGTGATTACATTATAACTACAGCAGTTCAAATCAGAAATGTACATTTAAATGTGATTTTTTTTTCTGTATCACGTTTTGTTGGGTGCTTAAATAAAACCTATATTTCAAACCCCGGTATTGTTATTTTTGCACGTTTACATTGTTTCATACTTGAAATATTTTGTTTAAAGAATTTAAATTGAAGAGTGAAAAAATTAATCTCTCAACTAAAGTAACATGTAATGGCTTTGTGCTTTTAGGTCAGTTAACATAATTTCAGGAGTTTTATGGTGTTACATAGTTTTCAATGCAGACCTACTTCCTGGAATAAAAGATAAGTTTATTTTTATTGTTTTTATTCCCAGTGGGATGTTATGCCATTTTTCTTCTAGACAGTTTTTAATATTATATTAATTCAGTCATTAGCTAAAATAAAAAGGCTACATCTTTTATTTTGTAAGTCTTTTGCAAACTTCGGAAGATAAACATAAACTGAAACGTATTCAGGTTCTGAGTATATACATAAATTATTAGATCTTAAAGCGAAACGACAACCGGAAGTAAACATTACATGCAAACTATTGCTTTTTATTTACATTTTTCTGCACAATAAAATGTTTAGTCATATATTCAATGAAACGAACACGCAAAGCGCAAGGGATTTTAGATATTCATATCTAAAATGCATAACAGGAACAATAAAGCACACATCAAAAATGCAGTAAAAACTGAATAAGCACTTGAGTATTCATTACATAATGTTTTGTAACCCATAACACGGACATGTAGCGAAAACGACTCCTTCCACACAAACGACAAACTGCTGTGTACCATATCAATCAACAGGGGGCAGTAAGTCAGACAATCAATGTGTAGTAGAAGAAGAACATTTTGTGTTCTAAACCCCGAATGAAGTCCTCCAGGCTACATATCTCACAAACGAGTCATAGATATAGTCAAACTATAGAAATACATTCTGAAAGTTTATAAGTAGGGTTAAGGCAGGTAAGATGTTCCTAAAGTATAATTTGAGAAGATAAACTGGATGTTAAAGTGAATAGGATTTCCAACACCGTTACCTGTAAGACCTAATGCAGGGTAAAGAAGTGTGGATGACTGCGCGGGGTATTTACAAATATTCGACAGCGCCATTTTTTTGTGGGACTGCTTATTCGAGTGAAAAAAGTTGATAAAATACTTATTTCACTTGCTTAGGGTTATTAATCTAATAGATTGCCGCTTGAGTGGCTCATTAGAACATACATAGCGGATTAAATAAAAAAAAACAAAAAACAGTTGGACTCGAAATGAAAGCTACCGTTAGCTGTTAACCTGCACATCGACAGATGTCGGAAACGTCGTCGCATTTTAAAACACAGACAAAAAAAATGGAGTCAAAATATCCGACTTTGGTGAGTAATGGCTTGTTTCCATGGTCTTTTTGTGTCTTCATCGCCTATCCGCAGAAGGAGTGCTCCAAACTATCATGGGTCTGCTCTAATCCCAGCTGTGACAGTAGTAGCTAACGAATGTAATGTTATGAATTTTCAATACCTCTCTGTGACTGTTTGGTTAAAACAGCAAAACTGTAGTAATTACATTCTAAATCTACCCGATGTGGAACCAGACCGTTTCTGTCATATTCAATGATTTAATTACTTTCATTGATATTTCAGTGATGTTGAGAGCTCTCATGCTATGTATGCTTTCTTTAAATATGTTTGTGGTTGTAGTAATGAGAATCAAAGCTCAATCATGTGATTGAAGTAAAGTAATCTGCAGAAGTAGGATATTTTGAATACAGGTTGCTGTATTAAAATTCAGGTTGCACTTCTCAGGTTTTTATTTGTTAAAAGTGCAACCGAAAAGCATGCATCATTCTTATTCCACAGCAAAATTGTGCTCCATCTTCTTTAGCTATGTGTGATTTAATTCCAATGAAATACCTTGAGGTTTGTGGTTGTGTTGTGATTTCTAAAGTCGGTGTAAATATTTCCTCCAGTGTACGCTGGGTCAAATGATTGGATTCATTTTTAGGATTCTTTATTGCCTGACTGGTATAAATGGTATATTATTTGCTGGTCTTATAACCTTTTTGTAAATAAACAATTTTGTAGTAGTTATTGTTGAAAACTGATGGACTTTTTCTGTTTTCAGAGGAGACCCAGGAGGAAACTGTGTTACATTACAGAGAAGAAAAGGTATGCTTCTGGTTATGTAATCGACCAATTGTGGAATTTGTTCTTGAAGGTCTCTTGATCATTGTAGTCTCATGTAACTAATCAACATTTACATTCAGGAAGCATTGATCACAACTGACTTATCTGTTTAGGTTAGACATATTTACATTATGAATAGGATTCTGTCTCGATGGATCTTTCAGGATAACTTTCTTGAATGAATTTTCACAAGCTGTGATTAAAAAAATAGATATGTGACATGTTTTCCTCTGTAAAAGTTTAGCTGTGTATCACTACTTAAACTTCTTATATTAAATGTATCAAAAGATTTTATACAATGACAAATGCAACAAAGAAGTCTCCAAGTCTCCTTGGAAGAATGAATGAATTTCTTTGGATTTTTATTCATTGAAAGTAAAAAAAACTTAAATCAAGCACATTTATTGGTAACTTCTCTTGTAAATTTTTTTTTTTTGGACATGATTTTGAACTTTTCCCTGAACTTTCTGTTACAGTTTGGCCAATCAATGGGTAGAGTCATTCACATACGAGGACGTTGACAAGATGTTTGATGACATAGGTGACTGCTCACCGTTTTATACTTTTGTCATTGTGTTTAGATATTTAAGCCTGTGCAATAATTAGCTTCTTTTTTTTCACAGATGTGTGTGTACATGAACCACACCCACCATCTGTTTTGTTTCAGAGTTCTGGCTCTGGGACAAACTACAGTGAAGAATCTATGTCTCCAGTCTCACAAGAAAAACACTCAGCTGAAGAAATGTCCTTGTACCATGAGGTTAGTACAGTCATGATTTTAGAGGGTGTAGAACTGGGGTTGGCAATCCTGTCCTGTAACTCTTAGATGTCTCCCTGGTCCAACACACTTGAATCCAAAAGCTCAATCACCTCCCAAGTGCAGTCAAGTTTTCCAGAGTCCTGATGACCTCATAATTTTACTCCGGTGTGTTAAAGTAGAGAAACATCTAAAATTTGCATGCCTCCAGGCCTCGAGATCGGCCCTCGAGGCCTGGAGTTGCCCACCCCAGGTGTAGAAAATAATAAAATAGATCCTGATAGTTTAGTTTTTTGATGTATAGACTCAGCACCAGGATGTTTGTTTAGGCTTTATGCACTTGACTTGAATTTACACCATTTAGCTTTAAAAAATTTATTTTTATTTTTTATTTCTATTTAGGCTCCGAATGGACATGTTGAGATTCCTGCAAGCTCACCAATACTTAATCTGGACACTGGTAAGATGTTCATCTAATAAACAACAATAGGTGTCAGGAGTGATTCATAATTACACCAAACATCATAAACTAGTAATAAATGGAAGACATTAAATATTTCTAAAGTCTTTGTTTATGTTTTATCGTCATGTTTCTTTTTTTTTTTCTTTTAATAATGTAGAGCTCTTATGTTTCATTTGCAGATCCGGGTTTCCCGTTTGAAGTACACAGGCCGATTAAGACGTCTAGTCCCATAGAACATAATCCAGGGAAAAAGACCACTGAGAATCTGGAGGAGGATGATGATGTTGTGACCCAGATTCCATTTAACAGTGAAGAGAAAACAGAAGAACCTGAAGCGGACCCCGTTCCCATCCAGAAACCAGAGTGCAATGGACAAGTAGCTGAGGAGTACGAGCTTTTTGTTTTATTTTCTTCTAGAAAAACCCTATTGAGATAAATGAAGGGTTTTTATTTGTTACTTTTTTGTGTTTATTCATTTGTTTTCATTATTTTTATGTATAGGACTGATGATTGGGAACTGCAGTCACCTTCAACCAGGATTGTCCTGACCAAATTGTCCAGTCACAGAGCAGTGGTCCAGAATCCAAGGTAAGCTTTTTTTTCTGAATACTTAGCTATTTCCCAAATAATTTAGTAATTACATGCTGAAATATGTTAACTATCTACATAGCACTGACATGGCTATATTTTGGTTTATTTTTTCCCACATTACGAGTCAAAAAGTAATTCTGCATCAAGATATTGTGTCATCATTAACCATTTTTTGTGAACCAATTGAGTATTTTCTGTCTTGTGTGTTGTACAGCAATGGTGAAAAGATGAAGGATTCAATTCAAAAAGTCAGAATAGAGCCTGAAGTTGCTTCTTCTACCAAAAAGTCCAGCTTGGACTCCACTCGTCCACCTGCAGAACCGTCTTCACATGTGAGAAAGGACATGACTGATTTCCTGAAGATGATCCAGCTGGCGAGAAAATCCAAACCATCATGGTAAACTGAGTTAGAAACACATCTTAATAATCTATTTTAGTAGATTAATGTTGCAAACAAACCTTTAGGGCTATTTAAATGTATTGTTTTTCATTTTACAAATAAATGACACTCTTGTGTGCTTTTTAAGTTCCAAGAAAACTTCAGTCAAAGCACAGCCTCGTCCTCCTCACCCTCCAGAGCCAGAGGATGATTTTCTGATTCTAGAAGATGATTCACCGCTTTGGTTTTCCATTCCAAATAAAAGTGGCTTGAGTAAGAAAGAGAGGCTGAGCAAGAACTCCAGTGCTGATGATAAAGAGAGCTCAACAGACAAGGGGACAAAGGAAGGTCCCATCGATGTTTCACAGAAACACAAGAAAGGCGAAATAGCCAACAGCAAACTGAACAGTCAGGCTGTCAATCAAAGAACGAAGAAGAAGAAAGGGAAAGAGAAAAACCATGACGTGGCGGAGTCTGATGATAACAGAGGAGATTTCCTTAATCACCCAGATCTTCCTGCAGACGACTTTGTTGAGCAGGAAAAACCAAACAAGAAAAAACGACAAAAGAAAGTTCCATCAGAACAGACAGACCAGCCGGAACATCAACCCAAAGGAAAAAAAATTGTGGAAACGGAAAAAGAACCTGCCCGGAGTTTAAAAGGTTCGACAAACTCATTAAATGAGCAGAGAAGGCAGACCAAAAGATGTGAAGATGTGCAGGAGACGGGGCCTGATGATGTTTTTAGAGAAGAACATCAGGAGCAAATCGTTCAGGAGGCAGCAGAAACGGGTGAGGGCATCATCTCAGCTGGCGTTGAATTTTCTGAAACTGATTGTTTGGTTAGTTTTTCTGTGTTTATGGTTTACTCATTTTAAATAGTAAATCATTCTGCTAATCTTTGATATTAATACTTAATCTAGGCTATTGTGCGTTTAGAATGCATCATTCTAAACCCTTTTGTCTTGTTCCCAAGCAGTAACAAGACAACATGTCGAGGTGTTTATTGACGTTTCTTTGCTACTTTGCAGACAAAGACAAAAAGTCTAAAGCAAACAGAGAGGTCAAGCAAGACAAGAAGTCAGCTGCATCCTCAAGCAGTTCGTCTGTAGAGGGCCAGGTTTCCCGAAAGAGAAAGAAGCAGCAGCCTGGAGATTGGTGGGTGAGCTCCCCTGCGAATCCAGAGCAAGCAGAACCCCCCCAACCCCTCAAAAAGTCCAAACTGAAGAGCAAAGAGCCCAGCACCGCTGTACCTTTGACTATTAAGAACAAGAAAGACAAAGCGCCAGCAAGGAAAAACTCTAAAGAGCCCACAAAGTCATCCAGTGATGACACCAATGAAGTTAAGGAGAGTAAAAGGAAACCGCCCAAAAGGAGAAACGCAAGAGACGTGAAGAAAAAGGAAACGGCAGAAAAACTCTGTAGAGCTGTGGCAGAGCTGGAGGAGCAGCAGATCCCTGATCAACAGCTGGATGAGGATTCGAGCCCCTTGGTCTTTTCAATGAGAGACCAAAGCCTCAACTCACGTAAGATCCCAAGAGCTGGAATGTCCTCAGAGCCTTAACATCAACAACTGCTATAAATACTGACTGATAGGCAGATTCTAAATCTCTACTATTTCCTCTGCTACACTAGAAGCCAACTTTGCATTGTGTTGTTTTTTTCACTTGTAAAAGCTGGAGTAATTTATGTTCCAGCTTAATTCAAAAGCTGCCAGAAATATCAAAGTTGTATATTTGAAAATCAACTCAGCTTTATCCTATTTAGTTCACTGCATGCTAGTTTGACTTTGGAAACAGTAGTGGATTTCAAGTGTCCTAAAACTGTAAATAACTGTTGAATGTACTTTTGTTGTAGGAGGTGAGCTGTTTCAAAAAGTCTATCATCACACCTCCTCGCATGCATCTCGGACATGTCAGCAAAAGGAGCAGCTGAGGGAAACCGAACCAACAAAACGTAGGAGGAAGCCACCCAATGATTGGTGGGCAGTTCCCAAGGCCGATGATTTGGAAACCATCGACTCGCAGCCTCGGCAGCCTCCTCTAAATGACCCCAAACCTCCAAAGAAGTGGGAGAAACAGCCAAAGCAGTCACCATTCAGACTCAGCGCTCCCAAAAACGGCAATGTTGCGTCAAAAACACCAGGGGGAGCTCCAGAGGCTCCTGTGAAGCCTCTGTCTGCTCCAAAGATTGTCAAAGACTCTCTGGCAACATTTAAAGACGCTTTAGTCGTGGAGCCCCCCTCTGCGGTCACCAACAGACATGTGAATCGTTGTGAAATGCGTAACGTCACGTCCCAGCCTTCAGAGGAGAGCGTTGATACAGGCCTTATAACAGGCAGCAGGCCTGATGCAGACATGCACAGTGGGGTGGATGTGGATGAATGCACACAGCCCGATCAGGGGGTCTCACTGGACAGACGGCGTCAGGCAGAGGACTCGTAAGGAAAAACCTAAATTACTCAATCTGACTTTACTGTCACCCCGGGTTTGTTGTGACTGTCTGTTTTTTTTACAGGTTAAGAGTCCTCAAAAGTGGACCGTGCTCCATGATTGACCTGGAAAAGTATGATGATGACGCGAGTATGTTTACATCTTATCTACTATCAGAGCAATAATTAAAAAGTTTAAAACAATTGGAGCTATTTAGGTAAACCGACTTTGTCTTGACCAATTAGGAGAATAGTTCAAAGATCGATTTATGCAGAACTGAAGCAGAGTGGTATATTTGAGTCACAGAGCCACTCCACAACTGCGATAATTCAGTAAAAAGTCTTTATTTCATTCCAACACAAACAGAAGCATCGAGTTTTCTAAATTCTACTGGGTTGAATGAGACTTGTTTGTTTGAGATTTTCAGCAATAAACCCTTTTGCATTAAATAAGGGATGAAAAAGCCTGGAAAAAAACACCTATTTTCTCCTAAAGTACAGTGGAGAATCTAGCATGCTATGAGGCTGTTTTCTTTTCAAATGACTCGTCAATCTTGTCAGAATACATGGTATTATGAACTCTTTAAAATTTCTGTCTGTTTCAGATAAATTCTGCTGATCTTAGTTAAAAAACATATATACCCCAATCATGTCAGAAATGATTAAAAGGGCTGAAAAATAACATTTCATGGATCTATATATTGTAGAAAACCCATTGAGTGAGCTTCAGAGAAAGACACAATACTACCCAACTAAAGATGGATTTTTTTTCAATATTTTCAGAAATGATTTCCATATTGATGAAAGAGTCATTTATTTAATGCTTTTTGCACATATTTAATTGCGGTGGAATACTGAATGCAACACAAATGGCATGAAATGAGATCTCCAGAATGATAACATCTTTGACGGCTCCTCAGAGCGAAAGCTAGAGACATAGGTATTTATGAAAAGGTAAATTATTTAATTGTTAAAAAATAAAAAAAAAACTTCGCCTGATCGACCTATGCCAGAGATATGAGGATTTCATCAGGAATTATGGGGGAAATTATCTGGTGAAAGGATGCAAAAATACTCTACCTTTAATTCAGATTTCAGTGAAACCTTTTTGGTCCACATCTCAGGTTGTACCTCTCTACTGCAGAGATTGGGAAGATTACGTTCTCCGCTGGCTCAGTGGAAAGCAGTGGTTTGGCGTTGAATTAATCAGACACTTCACCACATTTCACTGTCACTCTTGTCGGGCTAAAAATGTGGGCGTCCACACTGCAATATTTACACTGAGTCCCTGCAGCTCCTGAGGGAAATTAAAAATGCAGGACCTGGGGTTTTGACTCCGGAGTGTGTTGCTCACATCGACAAGTTTCGCCGCTAATGTTCTTCCATTAACCTCACTTCCATCGAATGCTACGGCTTCCGAAAAGACATTTTCCTGACTAATTGCCGTCTGTGTTCCAAATGTTTTTCTTATATCTCATTTCCTTGCGTGTTCCAGATCTGCTGTCATCCAGGGTCCGCGCCGTGCTTTCTGTGTCAGATTTTTGTGCCTCCCCTCTCAAGCCCCTGACCTTACAGTCAAAGGACAAGGAAAACATCACCGAATGGTTCCGGAGCCTCTGGGCTGTGGAGGCTGACGGTGAGAACATCTTGTGACGTAATGGTTACTATTTAGGAACTAAATACAGGTTTCATTCATCCTCTATCATGTGTTGGGACAAAATTTGACATATGGTTTCATGCGTATTCCTGCTGCAGGTGATGCTACAATCACTCCTGACCAGTTTCAGTGGTACTTCTACCAAAACTGTGCCTTGGGTATCCAGGAGGATTTCGCCAGCAGCTCCTTCTGCGCTGGAAAGCTGCTGATGGGCTCCTACACGAAGAAACCCCTCTGGGTGGATCACAGTGCAACAACTGTCAGTGCACTTCCTCCTCACCTGCCCACCTTCGAGAATATAAGGCCCCTTATTTCTAATTTCTTTTATTTTTTTTTTGTCTTTTAAAGATTTTTAACTTGTTAACAAGCTCGGTGAAGGTAACTGTGGATGGCAGCGTTTCTCACTACAGCTCTGGACAAGCTTTTGTGGTGGAGTGTGGTAAGAATAACTATTTCGTCACTTTCGCAGAATTAAGGCACAAATAAAGTTCTTCTCTTTATAACTGTGTAACCAAATTGGGACATTGTGTTTTTGGACAATAAAAATACTAAAATTTAGTTTTAGGAGTACTAAGAGATGGAAGAAAAACCGCCTCAGGTTTTCTGTAAATGTCAAAAATCAAAATATTTTGACGACTAAATGAAGACGCGCCCACTTTTTTCTCCTGTTAGTATGGGTAAAACGACTAAGACATATCACCAAAATGCTAAATCTCCAAAACAACCCTAAAATATAGAACCTAAAACTGGCTGTTGCTTTTGTTGATATGAAACTTTATAGTCTGAACAAAGAGAAAAAATGCACAAGTTTAAGGAAACCTTCGCTCTCAGAAAAACCTGAGGATCAGACTAAAGTTTGCCAGAAAGATCATAGATAAAGACCAGAATGTCTGGAATAATGTTCATTTAACAAATTAGTCTAAAATTTAATTAACAAGGTAGAGGAGATGTGTGGCATAAACCAAATACAACATTCCAAAAAAATAACTTGATACCACTTGATTAGCATGGAGGTGGACAGCTGCAGGAAGCATCTTTCAGAAGATGTTTCTACCAAACGGAAATTACACTAACTACTAAAGATAATATTACACATTATCCTTTTATTCAATCAGTAAAACAGGATTCATTACAGCGTTTACCTGCAGTTAAATTACTTAATTAAGTATAGATAAAAATCAAATTAGGTGTCAATATATTAATATTTCTATGTAAAATAAATATTTAATAGTTGTCTTGAGTGTTCACCTTCCTGTATGGCTTCATTCAGTTTTTTAGCTGATATTTTTTGCATAACTCTTATTCTTGCAGGTCGAGCCTACAGCATCCAAAACGTCAACGCACAGCCGGCTGTTCTGTACTTCACCAGGATGTTGGCAGAGAGTTTGGACTGAAGACGATACTGTGATACAGTTTTAATAAAAACTCCAAATGTCTGTGTGTGCTGTAAAAAAAAAAAAAAAAAAAAGAAGAAGAAAAAAAGCTTGACGATTTGATTTAATTTAATTTAAAAATGAGAGCTGTAAATACCAAGTTTGTTGAAAAACATTTACCGGAAAACTGAGGCAAGATTTTTTTTAAAAACACATAGCAGTTTGTTAGATTCTACAAAAACAAAAAAGACAAAATTGTAAATAAAGTAGTGTTCACTTTGGAATGCTTTGCCAATTATTTTTTCATTTTTCCAATGGTTTTACATGTGCTTCCTTTAGTTAAATATAAGATAGAACTTCAAGCTTTTGACATGTTATTAATTGAAACAATTAAATCATGTGTTTTCATTATGAGTTTTATATTTACTACTAAGAGTAATAATGCCAACACCACTTTATTCTTTATAATTTTGTATTTTCTCAACATTTTTAGTGACAGAAACTAACACTGTACAAAAAAATGAAAAATAAAGAAATAGCTATGAAACCATTATGGTTGAAAAATATTTGTATATTTGAAGAAACATTTACTTCCATTTGGAGTCCAAATTTTTTTAAAAATGAATAACGATTTAATATTCTATTATCTGTCTTCTGTTGACCACTTATATTTATCTTTAAAATACTTTCCCACTCCTAGCTTCATATAACAAAAGGATTGTCTGGCTGGATTCATCAGTAATAAGTCAAAGATCTATGGAAATGTAACATTTTATCCTACATAAAAAAAAGCCAGTTTGCAGAAGTTAAAACAAAAATCCGATAGGAACAAAGCAACAAAAATGTATTCCTGCTAACGTCGCCAAGGTACAATTTAATTGATCTCTTTAAATTAAATGAATTTATGTGGAAAGGGATGAAATACATAAATAAGTTAAATGTGAGTTAGTTGACAGCTCAGTTTACATCCTGTGCTAACATAAAAAAAAGACACCATCCAGGAAAGAAAGAAATCCTCCAAAAAGTTTCATTTGACATCATTGTGGCTCTGTCATGTAGTCTTAGCTTGTGGACGCTTCCAGAGTTGCTCGTCTACTGACTTTACGGTGCTCTGCGTTGTTTGGAAGCCATAAGTCTTTTTACAGGCCCTCCTCGTCATCTCTGGCCCTAATCCCAGTAACATCTGTCCTCATTTTGTCCAGCCCTTCTCATAAAGAATTCTAACAAGTCCAGCTAGCAAACACCAGGACAGCTTATTTGTGGTTGATCATTTCTTTGTTGCTACAGTTCTCCTTGGCAATACATCTCGCATTTATTTTTGAAAACGGCTGCATTTGTAAGGAGAATGTGCTTGCCAGTTTTCACTCATCAAACATGTCATATCGTCTCTGCCAAGGGTAAACACCTTATTCTGTTAGTGACTCTTGTTTGTTGGATTAGATGATTACAGTTTGAAGTAACGAACCTGTTGGCAATTAAATTGTTTTTCATTTAGCAAACAGACAGCTCCGAAGAGAGCAGGTTTTTCATGGACGCAGATACATACTCAACTCTGCTGCTCAACCCATCAATGTGTTTTTCTTTCAAATATGGCACCATTTAAGGACAAGTAAGCTATTTTGTTTTTTTCTCCAGGGGAATAACATTTATTGCCAGGAAATGCTGAAACAAAGATAAACGATCAACCAAACATATTCCTATTTCTGCACAAATTTTTTTCAGATGGATCACAGATGCTGTAAAGTCACCCGACATTGGGTTCAAAAAGCTCTTTTCTGTTGCAAGTCGCTGCAGGAATGCAGCTAATGCTCAGTAAAAACAGGGGAAGTTATCATCTTACAGTTTAACTTTGAGCCAGCAAATTCTTTGACCCCATTAGGAGCTGCTTCACTATCTTAAAAGACATTATCTACAAAGGGACTTTTTCTGTTACATTTTTCCATTTAAATTTACTTCAGGGAGGTAAACTACGTTTCTGAAAGCGAATTTGATATTTTCTACCACTAAGCTGTTAAATATTTGAACAGAATAAGGAGTGCTTAGCAGCACAAATTTAGCTTAGCTTCTATCTGATCAAACTAGAACATAATGTTACTCTTTAAAAATCCTATTAATTTATTGTATAATTCATCTAACCATGCTTGGCTTCTCTGCAGAAACAGGATGAATTGTTAGTTAAGCAAATCAACATGCATGGCTCAACGACAGATTAAAGAAAGGGGGATTCTCTGCAGGGAAAGTCACAGTTTGATCGTTTTTGTGTTGTCTGATTTTCCTGCTCAGCTCTGGGTGGAACTCCGGCGGCTCGAGTCGCCGCAGGGCAGGATTTCATTCCACGAGTCAAAATCTGCTTTAACCACTGGAGAATTTTAATGATATTCCAAATCTATTGCACATCTCCACATCCAAATATCCTGTCTGTGTTACAGCATTGGTGCAGAGAAATGGACAAATGCGAATGTAAAGTAGGGTTGACTGAACCACTGGTGAAGGATTTTGTTTTCATTTTAACATAAGATGTTGGGCTCTCACTACAGCTTAAGCTTGTTTCATGTTGAGAAGTGGTATTTTATTCAGGTAGGAGAGTAAAAGCTTGTTGAGATAGGCGGCCTGCGTCTGAGTTAAGAAAACACTTGGACGCAAGTTAAATACCACGGGTGAAACTGGGACGGTGGTAGAAGAAATACAGATTCAGAAAAAGAAACAAGAAAACAGCATTATTGGCCTCTTCACAAACGACATGGTTGGATGGACAAATCCATTTCTGTAACATCACATATCCGGGAGAATGGTGGAAACAATCCCAACTCATCTGTTGCATTTTTAGGATGTGCCTGCTATTGTTCACAAAGAGGATTATATTTATAGTATTTTGATCATATGACAGGTTTTGCTCTTCTCATTCTGCCTCTGATCGACACAAGCTGCAAACAGTTTTTCACTGGATATATATAGATATAGATATATCTATATCTATATATATAATTTCTTTGTATATATCTATATATATAATTTCTTTGTATATATATATATATATATATGAATAAAGGATGATTTTTACTCAGCTGAGGACCTTTTTTAAAAAAGCTCATGTCTTTTGTCTTGGCAGCTTTTACAAGCTGCAAGTTTGCATTAAGTGAAAAGCATCCACAGACTAATGAATCTCAGAAAACCACCCCAAAACACAGCCTTCCCAGCATGCATTGCTACTTCCACTGCCGTCATTTAATGCATTTGACACAAGACTATCTAAAAGCTTAAGTACTTTTCTTATCCCCAGACACTGCAGCAAGGTCAGTTTTCTCTTGGGAGTTTATCTTCATGAAAATGAAAACATAATTTTGTTTCAAAGTGCAGTGACATCACTCTTGAATTATGAATAATCCTCTTTTAGCATTTGAACGAAGATGTAATGAAAGGTGAAAAGCACATGTATTTAGTCAACGTTAGCTACAAAACAGTCAAGCCTGTTGAAGAGAGCCACAACAACCTGTTGTATTGCTTTGACAAAGGCAGACAAACCCTTAATTTGATGATTTACCTTGTAAATAACTTATTTTGCATTGCTGCGCTGCACTGAGGCAGCCAGGGAAGATGCCAGAGAGAATCCTGGCTGCCAGTGGGCATATTTCACATTCACTGGGTAGAAACCTGAACGTATTTGTCAGCTCCGAGATTTCAAAGAACTGATCTCATCAATCCAAACAAAGACTAAACATTTCTCTGTGTGTTCCAGGATGAAGGATAATTTCCTTCCATTATTGTGGCTTTGAGTGTTTGTTTCCAGCAGGCGATTATGATAAAATTATTGTGTAGCTCTATGAATCCTACGCCTACAATCTAGGGTTTTCTTTCAGGTTCAGCCAAATCACAGGAAAGTATATTTTAATGTGTTCATTTGAGTGTTTTGTTGCACACTCGAGGAGACAGGACGATTAAAGGCTTTTTGGCAGAAGAAGGTATTTGTGTACAAAAATGTGTAACAATGGAAAATGCTGCCTGCTAGAGACCAACGCCTTCGATCTCTGACCTCCTCCTCCACTTACAAAAGGGCCGGCCCAAGGCATAAGTAAACTAAGCAAACAAAATCTGCTCCTCAGGGGAACAGATTTAAAAAAAATAATTTCTATGTCATTATAATATTAAAAACACAAAATTTCATTATTGAGTGATTTGTTTTTACAATAATATATATTTTATAATGTATGTAGAAATCATTTTATTGATTAAAGGAAAACAAATAAATTGCTCTTGGGCCCCCCTGGTGACCGCAGTCGGTACTGCATTCCTGCAAAGTGCATCCGAACGTCCAAAGCTCCGCTCAGAAGTTAAGTAAGCAAAACAATGTCTAGAAACAGATGCATCCATCAGGGAGGGAGAAAAGAAAGAGGAAGAACAGAAAAAAGGCAGAGATAAAGGTTTGTTTTAATGTGCCTTGGTGATGTAATGTAATGTAAAAGATTTATAAAACTACATTTCGCTTTGGGGCCCATGGATGCTTGGGCCGGCCCTGACTTACAGACTTGGACTGGCCCTGACTTACAGACTTGGGCTGTGTCTGTTCTGCATGCAGCCATGTTGAAAGAAGACGTTTATGAAAAATTCACTTACTATTTATAAATGGAAAGCACACAAGGATTTCACCTGGTGTTCTGTAAACACTTATGCAAAAGCAATGTTGAAGGACGCCGCACATTACATTGCAAAAACTTTGGTTCGCAACAACTTTGGAACATTTACTTTGCAAAATTAGATTCTTATTTATTTGTTATTTTCAGAATGTGCTCTGCTCATGATGGCAGTTTTACAAATATACATTTTCTAAATCCTGTTGGGTCTTTTTTTTAATCTGATTCCACTGTTATTAGACTACTTGTATGTTACATTGCTTTTCCAGTAAAGAAGTAGTTTACTCCCAATTTTCTCAGTCAATTTCCAGCCATCCGTTGTCTTCACCCACTTATGCTAGCAAGGTTGTGCAGTAGTGTTGCCTTTAGAGGGTCAGAGGCACTATACACCTTGTACAGATAACCAGTCAATTATAGTTATTGCAAACACTTTTTATGCCCTAAAAGTTCCAGCTCAGGAAAGTGTTGGCTTATCAAAGTGCCAGGGTGGATCATCCTGTTTTGCCTCAAGCAGAAAGGCACGGACAGAGTTCCAGCGACCCAAGGGATGAGCAAACGGTAGAGCTGTCTGCCTTATTCCCCTGGGCAGCCCTGATTTCTTCTTTTTCAAATCCTCATATTTTCAGGTGGATTTTGGCAAACTACTTTTGCTACATCCTAAAAAAAAACAAAAAAAAACAAAAAACAATCCATCCTCCAGCAGTTCCAGGGTATTTATCTGGCTCTGAAAGTTCACAATGCCAGTTATAGAAAAGCAGACACCAACATTTCAAATATGTCATCATTTAGTACTTTAGGATAAAGTGAATATGAAAAAAACCCAAAACTAAATGCACTTGAACCCCTATAATGTTCAGTTGGTAACAGTGATTCAACATGACACCACCCATTCTCAGTGAACATTTGATCAGATTAAAATTTTATTAGGTAACTTTTGATCATATTAATGTTTTGTCCGATTCACATTTTAAGGTTTAATAAATTTTTTTCCACTCAGACAATAGAAACCAATCCCACATGACAAGATGGGGATTCTCAGCATGAGTGCAGATGTAAATTAAGGCTAAATGTCTTGTTTTCTATCATTAGATTTTAAAGTGCATTACTTCTGAATAAATAAATCATGTCTTATCATTTCTATAGTGTTTTAAAATTTCAACAATGGTCCAAATCAGTCGTCTATTTTTAGTCAAACACTTGAAACCAAAGACATTAGCTACCACTGTTTGTTATTTGCCACCTCCAGTAGATGACTGTGGGTGTCAAAGGTTTTCAGATGTTACCCAGGTGTTTGGATCTTTCTATGTGTCACTGGTACCTAAATACTCAGTAGCTGTTTGTTTTAAAGCAAATCTTTATAACAATCAATAGTGAACACAGCTACAATTGTAATTGGCCAAAAGGTATTTACGTGGGTGCACGACAGCGCTGTTAGTAGAACTGTTGCCTTGCATCAAGAGGGTCCTGGGTTGGAACGGTGGGTCTTTCTGCATGCATGGGTTCTCCAACAGTCCAAAAACCTCAGTTGCTGGTTCAGTGTGTGTGTGTGTGTGTGTGCGTGTGTGTGTGTGTGTGTGTGCGCTTCTTTATTCTATGTCTCTGTGTTGTTCAGCGATGAAAGTTGAAGTCAGATCGTCTCTTCAAGCTTTATCTAGCAAATCTTTCTGCTGCCTGAAGAGGTTCTCACTTTCCATAGATACTGTACTCACTCGGTTTGTCTCTCCACTTTCAATTAAAAGTCTTGCTAACAGGAGCGGATCTTTTTACCTCGTTCTCACTCTTCACTCTCGGATGAAGCACTCTGCAGATGTCACATACCAGATCCCTCTGCAGCGTTGTGACTGGTTCCAATCACACCTGAAAACCACCTTCTGCCTTTTATTTTTTTTAAGAGATTGTGTAGGTCACATGTGTGCACCTACTCAAATATTTCTTTTCAAGGATGGGAAGAAAAACAGTAAACACTGTTGTGGAAGGAGGAGATGTTCAGCCTGGGCTGTGCACATTTTTCCGAGGAAATAGCTTGGAAGTAGAAAAAAAAAACATAATTATTTTTGACTGAAAAAAGGACCTTCAGGAGGAGTCAGTGTGTTTCATTTGAGCGCACAGAGAAAGTCAAGAAAGGCCGGACACGAACTATTCATTGTTGGCTGTGTTTCAAAGACTGCAGTGCAATGAATGGAGAGGTTGATACAGTGAAAAAACAAATGAACTTGCAGTTCAAACTATTTTTGTAAACAGGCAAAAACTAAAGAAAACGGAGGATAATTATTGCAGCTGAAGAACAATGACACAAAGTGTTTGATACATTAATTTGTTTTCCACAAGAACAAAAAAACACAATAATTTTCCATTACATTTTGTGAAAATTAGGCAGCAAAACAATAAGGCAATTATACATTTCTAAAATCCCATGAAAGGGATTTAGGATTCAAACATCTAATCTCAAATTACAATCGCAGGTGTATTTTGTATCCTGAAGCTAAAAGGGAGTATTTTTGCTTTTGTGTGAGGAAAACGCTTCAAAACCTTTTCCGCTGAAGGTTTAATGACACACTGCTTTGTGTTGATCTATCAGATTAAATCCCTACATATACAGTCAAGTATATAATTTCCGAGTGAATTTATTTCTCTAATAATAATTTCTGCTCTTCAGTGTGACAATTTCCTTCTTTCTCTCTTCTCAGCACTCAACAAAATCACACCCATACTCCATCTTCTATAATAATTGAGTCTTGGTCTCTTTTCTCCTCTGTCACAGTTATGATTGTCTTCATAAGTTACTCTCAAGAGGTTCAAAGCTGGAACCAGATTTCTCTTGTGAACAAAATACAATTAGAGCTCAAAGTAGTATTGAAAATGGTTTGGTTCTACAGGAGTGGAGAAAAAAACATCTTAAATTGACAGCAATTATCCTTTGACATCAAGTTTTGTTGCCTTAAACAATTATTGTAGGTTTTGAAAAGAAATCAATACACACAACAATTTCTTCTCTCCGTATAATGATTGAAATTCTTTGTTGCTCAGTGACGTTACATATATACTCCATGGAGGGGTCATCCTGGGCTTTATCACCTTGTGTCTTCTTCCATTGAACACTTAAAGAGCTGCAAATGGCTGATGAAAGCTTCATCTTCAGATTTAGCCACCCAGGGGACTTAGAGTCACTGACCTCTAAGATTTGGACTGAAAGGTCGAAAGAGGAATCAAGTAAAGCTGGATCATAGGGATACCATCCTGCAAAATGAAAATCTGTTATTTAAAACTAAACTGAACAAATGTCATTATTAAATAGTAAAAATAATAGGAGCAAGTGTCCAAAAAATGTATGGAGGGTTTAAGAAAATATGATAGTTTTTTAGTTGAATTATCACAGAAAAGTTTGAAAACAAATTATTAACGGGTCTTTTTTTTTTCTTACGTCATAAAAACTTGGTGTTGGTGTAGCCTTTGTATCCGCTGTCTCCCATTTGGTGACGACTGGTAAAAGGTTAAAGATACTGACAGCGAACATAAGTCAGAGTAAATCCCGGCCTGCTGCCTCTGACACGTTAAACATCACCCCTTTCAGTTCCTTTAGTTCATGCTGTTCTGAATTAAATTGGTGTCAAATTTGGTTTCATCTGCGTCTCAACCTTTTACTCTTTTGATCCACATCAAGCCAAGATAAGGCACATACTGTCTTGTTAAAATTAATTGGTTGATTTCCATCAGCGTTTTCTGCATATCTGCCTCTCCTGTGAAACCAATATCACACTGGTGTTTCTGGATTCACTGGGGCTCAAAATCTCCTAGTGTGTCTCTAGAGAGTGACAACATTACCGCCAGATTAATTGGTGTTTTCTGCTGCAGGGGTTGTCAGGTGGGAGATTCTGATATTTGTGCTTTAAATCCGGTGATTTCAGCTCCCTGAGTCCGTAATGGCCGAGAAGAAGTGGTGTCTGTATCTGAAGGATGTTTCTCTCTCTCTCTCTCTCTCTCTCTTTTTTTTTGTTTTTTTACATTTAACCAATTAAAGTGCCATTTTCATCTGCAGTTCAGACCATCATCAGAGCAAGCATTTTTATCACTTTCTCTTTGGTTTTTTGATCCACAAAAACAGAAATGGTCTACAGTAAACATTTAAACAAGTTTCCTTCTGCTTCTTTAGACTGTCAAGCTTTACATCTCCACAATTAAATCAGCAACCACTCATGCATGCTTTCAGCTAAAGAGGTAATTTGACTGTTGGACTTGACATTTATTGCAAACTAGAACTGCATTCTGTCAATCAGTGTCTCAGTTGTGGCTGTTTCTGCTTGACTAAAAGAAGTAAAAAATATAATATTCACCTGATATGCAGTCATTATTGTGCCAACCAATGTAATATTGGTGTGCCACAATGAATGTATAATTTAATTTAAAACTATTGGCAGAATGGCAGAGAAGAACTGATGTAATTGCTGGTAATTTGAAGCTGCTTTGTGATGATTTGTATACTCTGAATGTTGTGTTGAAGTGTAGGTAATGATTATGTCTCTCCAAACCTTTTTATTCAGTTAATACAGTTTGTTTTTTTTTTTTTTTGCTTTTGAGTTAATTGTGAAGAAACTCTGCAGCACAGGAACACTTGCTTTCCTGTCAGTCTTTTTTTCTTTGCCATAGTTTGTATTGCAATTTGCAATAATTAAAGATAACGAATAGACATTTTTATGTCAATAACCAAGATTTCTATTGGTAAACTTTGGAATTTTTTGCATATCTCGTAGCGTGTGCATTTTATTAAGTTCACATTCAAACAGCGATTGGGCAGGTTATAAGCAAATATTATTTTATTTGCTCATTCAGAGAGAAAATGTCAGGAAAGTTGTTGTACACAAAGGAAGTCGTGACTGGCTGGAGATAGGTTAGATTACAAAGTGACACAGTTGTAAAGAAACCTGATTGTAAATGTGCAGAGAGTTTATGCTGAAAGACGGTAAAAGGACATAAATCACCACAGACTTCAGGTGGGAAATGAAGAGAGGAAGCAAAACAAATCACACAACAATTTCAGAAATCCAAAAACTTGATGGACCTGCAAGAAATCCAAAATATGACTGAGCCCAAAGACCAAGAAACAAAGAAAAAACTTGTAATGCATAAATAATATCTACAGTATATTTGGGAATTAGAGATACCATGTTAGAAATCCTACTCTTCAAAAGTCACTGTTATTTTAACAGGAAGTTGTTGAAGTCAGAACTGGCATCTTTACTCCAGAGCAAATCCAGAGGTTTAAATCGAAAGAAACACATTTATTGCGCAAATAATAACACATCTTTTGTTTGCACAATAAATGTGTTTCTTTCCAAAATGAATAACACGTGTTTGTGTTTCTGTGTTAATATAGTGCTACATATTCAGGTCTTCACATGATAACATTCATCTACTGATGCAACAGATACCTTCACCATATTAAAATACACAACATAAGATAAGGCATGGTGACTGAAGCTCATGTGCACAATGTAATATTCTGAACTTCACTGCTTAAACTCACTGCTTCATATTTCTGTGAGGTCCCTGCTACTCATGCATGAAGAGTTTAAAACTGACAGTGTTACTCCTGGGTGATTTACTGAATAATCATAGTGATCTCTCATGCGGCCTTCTTCTGCATCTCATCCTTCATCCTGCACTGCGACGGACCAGAGATGTTATTAATTTCAAGCAGGGTAGTGGAATGAAATATCAGACCAGAGAGCAGGTCCAGGCAGAACGAGGCACCGAACCTGTTTGACAATAAATCCTGAAATATAATCCTTCATGTGATGTGGTTCATGTTCAAAAATAGTTGTGAAAAATACTTCTGAGGGAAAAACAGCACTAACAAGAGAGGACTTGAGGGGTAAAATATCAAGAATTTCACAGTTAAAGTTTTTCAGGCTTTAAACAGCCATTTTCTATGTTATGAAAGTGGAAAAATACAACAGCTTCAACTTCTGATCTTTAAGACAACATTTAAAGGAATAAGGTCCTTTTTATATCAAATATTTTTAATTATATAACAATTGCAAATCTTTTTTACACATTTATTTCTAATTCTTTCTTTAAAATATCCATCAAAGTGAACCATTTCGCTTAGATGAACCTCGGCTTTCACTGACGATACTATTTACTGTTATTCACAGATTTACCCAAAGGGTGTTTCTTACGTTTGTGTTAAATACGTCTGCACTTTGCTTTTGCACAATGTTGTGTATAAATTGGAACTGCAAAGAGCATATGCAGTAAAAATGTAAAACAAAGCCCAAGTATTCAATGTCTGGTACTTATTCACCTCACTTACCATAACTGTGTATTTAAATGGATTTGCCTAGACGTTTTGACTTTTTTGCGTTGGAAAACAGAATAAAATGTCAAAAATGAAAGCATAACAACGTCCTCTTGTTCATAAACTGGTGTCAGGACATTTCATTTTGCTGACGCTGTTTTTGGTATGAATACTTACTACTGAGGAATACTCTTTATAAGTGACAGTCTTCAGAAAATCAACTGTTATGTCTGACTGATTACAACCTAAGCAAAACAAACAAACAAAAATAAGTGGGATTCACAAAAACATGAAGAAGGGCAAAAATATGCTTAAATGTAAGTTTCACTGAAGCAATAACTCATAACTTGCTATCAGTAAGTTATTTTAAGAAAAATGGGAAAGGCATGGAAGCCATTTATTTTTTTTTTACCTTTCTTTTAATTGCCATAGGAGCCCAATTATTTTGTGACATATCTAGTCTTGTGCCTTAGATAAGTGCTTCCAGTCAGGATTTTAGGCACTGGAAATGAAGGACACCGTAGAAATGACCAGGGTTATTATTGGCTACAATCAAAGTTGGCCTGTTGGCGCCGAGTGGAGGGATGTGGCATCAGTTGGCTCATCAACGGCCGTAAAAGGAGGAGGACCCACTCGCTCTGTGTCACTCTCTTAAAACTACCAATTAGGGTAAAAGCCCTGTGTTTCTCCCCTCTTCCACCTTGAGAATGTGATACTTGGAGACAGATATAATGGCGTTGAACAGCAGCCAGCTGTCACTGTCACCGAAGGACATAAAATTGGTAAATGGGAAACACCTAAGTGGCCCTTCTAATTTCTTTTAAGCAAATTACTTCAAGAGGCAGCGATAACAACTGTAGATTTTGTTAAGAACTGTTTGCATGAGAGCATAACAACATGGCTCTCCCTGTGAACTGAAGATGACAGCGACACAAAAGTTTGACCAAAAGCATTTAAATCAAATAGAGCTTTGCCCATGCTGTTCCCCATCAGTCTGAATTAGTGCATTCAGTGCTTTTATCGTAGCATCTTGGAATTTACTCTCACTTGGCAGGTAGGAATTCATTTCATTTCAGCACAGTTACTTTGGACAACCTCCAATATAGTACTCACTGCTGCTTGTCAGCGATGGAGCTCAGGAGGTGAGTAAAAGGAGATTTTACACCTTATAGTTGCACTCTTTAAAATCTCAGGATGACTGCGATTAGTTGTATTTTTTCCTTATAAATTTTAAAAGTATGACATAATACTTAGGACAAACTGCTAAGTTAATTAATGGAAGATAAATTAACACAAATTAACAACCAGGAAGCAAGAGGATGTCGGAGTACCAAAAGAAAACCATCACACAGGGTATCTGCAGGTTTCAGTAAGTCAAGTTTCAGTAAGTCAAACTGCAGGTTTCAGTAAGTCAAAATTGTTGACATAGGTCAACGTTGACGTTGACCTATGTCAACAAAGTAAAACTGTGCGGCGTATTCTTAAAAGTAAATCGTGTTTATTTCCTGGAAACAAGCCAGCTCAGCTTATTCTAACAAGAGTGAAAGATCCAGCCTGGATTGTACCAAAACCTGCAAATGGTGACAAAAAAACACATAATTGAGGCCTCAGTTATAACGGTATAAATGAGGCCTTATGTATGAGTTTAACCCTTTGTGAATCACAGAAATCAATCACTGATTCTTATTTTGAAAATGTTATTTGTGTTATTATTTAGTCTAATAATTAAAAGCATGAAAGCCAACATGATCCCCTTTAGAAAATCTGACTGTAATTGTATATAGCTTTTACCAGTAGATTGGCTGTTCTTATAATCTAGATGCATTTCTTGATTGAGAGAACATTTCTTTCTGAAACTAGTATAATACTATTTGATTTGTGAGAATCTTTTAAACCACAAAATGGTATTGGCTCTCCAAATTGAACTTAAAGCGAGAATTTCCTGTGGTTCATATTGGTACAAGACATTTCAGATGAAATGTTATTTTGTCCATGTTGGGAACTTTTAACTGTCTCTGTTGTTGTATGGATAGTTTCTCTCATGGGTGCTATAAAAAAGTAACATATAGGAACAAGCCTGCAGTGCTTATTGTGGCCGTGTGCTGTGAAGCATAGCCGGAGATAAGTCGACATATTTGTCCTGAAATTGGAAATCCTTCCTCTCATCAAAGCTGCCAGTTGATCTTTCGCACCTCGAAGAACTAGCCGTGATGGAAAAAAAAATAAAATGAAACCCTAATTTTGGTCCTAAGCCCATCAATGTAGGGGGATAAACAAAAAGCTTTTTCCTACAAGATGTGATTTATTTAGTATTTTTAAGAAATAAGGAAGACTTCTGAGCCTGACTTCATGTTTTCAAGTCTTGTATTCTTTTCCGGGAATCCACTGACACAGCTTTTCCATAAAAAAATTACTTTTACCGTTTCACTGAACAGTAAAAATTAGGCCATTTCGTTTGGTGAGCTGCATTCATACAAACCCCTCTGTGGAAAGAAAATTAGCAGCAATGGAAAAAACTAATTCAGGACAAAGACAAATCATAGCACAGAAATAAAGGAATGTTGAAATGTCAAATTCAAGCAAATTAAAACCTAACACATAAAAGAAAATTAACAATAAAATATTCTTGTACCTTTGCAGGGGATTATATTAAAGATTTTCTTTTGTATGATAATGGAGCCAACAGTTTACACACATCTCAGGTTTTTTAGGGAGACGATTGAGGAACGTGGAAACGTACAAACAGGGATTCAGATCCAAATCTGGGACAAACTTCCAGAAAACTGCAAAACAGCTGAAACACTGAGTGACTTTAAATTTAGACTAAAACCCCAGCTGTTTAGAGTTGCTTTTGAAACATAATCAGGAAACATTAATCAATATTCTGATGTGTTATAGCGGTAAAATGTCATGTTCTATGACTTTTTGGACATATTTTGGTGTTTTTATGATGTAAAGCTCTTTGTAATGCCTTGTTGCTGAAAGGCGATATACAAATAAAATTGAATTGACTTGATTGATTACGTGTGTCACTATTATCAAACTGCAAATAAAAGCTGGAATTAGCATCCTGGTTTGAAAGGAAACATTTCTGGCAGCTGCCTGGTGTAGCAAACTGTGCGTCCGCTAAACTCATTGTACAAACTACTTCTCTGTCTCTGGGAAGCTTTGTTGTGTTGATCTGTTGGAAAGAATTGAAGCTTCTTAAAAATAAATTTCAAGGTGCCAAATTGTGCACTTTATAATGGGAAATATGTAATACTGTCCCTTTAATGTAACCTCTGATGTAACTGAGCCTCATATTTTTGGTCATTATTTCTGTGAGAACGAGCCTTTCATCATCATCATCATCATCATCATCATCATCATCATCATCATCATCATCATCATCATCATCATCATCATCATCATCATCATCATCATCATCATCATCATCATCATCATCATCATCTTTGTAATGAAAGATTAATTTTAAACTATTTCTGAGAGCATCAGGCAAAAGAAATGTGAAGGTTTGAGTTTTAACCACCAGAAGCACTTTTTATTTTTCCTATTAATACACTAAGCAGTTGTTTTGGGCTGAATGCACTGTGAGTGACATTGGGAACGATCAGACCAGACACTGTCAGCTTTTGTTTTGAGTTACTGTAATTAATGGTTTATTACATCTCAAACTGCCTTCAGAGAGCGACTAGGATTGGAATGAAGGTTATCATTATGCCTCATGAAATTGTAAAGCTGAAAGATGTTTTTATCATGTTAAGTTGTTATTGTTTGAGAAACCAAGTCACAGGTATTTTATTAAGACTTTTTATTGAGAACTAAAGTAGAAATGTTCTGCAGTGAGAAATAAAGCAGGTCGACCAGCCCTCGCTGTCGCACTCCATTCTTCCTTTTGCTTCTGATAGGCAGGAGTCATTATTCACACAAGGACGGGAGAGGACAAAAAAATTCAAAGCTGTCATCCTTGATCAGACAAAAATGACTAAGCGGAGAGACCTTCCACTCCGACAGCCTGAACTGGCATCAGTCCTCACAGGTTCCAACCTTCCTTACCCAGACATTGGAAACAGAGCACCGACTGGAGCCACCATGTATACCATGTTCAGGCAGGAGGTCAACATACACACTGATCCAGAAGCCGAGTGCCTCAACTTCAGAAAGTGCAAATCTGCCCTTGCGACCACAATCGAGATGACAGGTAGCTCAAGCGATATCCTGTGTGGCTGGGGGTGTGGGGGCTTTGGGGAGAACGGGTGAAATGGCTGATGGTGATGGGTGAAGACTGGCAGGTGTGTTTGTGCTAAATTTAGCAGCTGGGCATATGAGTGGAAACAGGAAATGTCCACTTGTAGTTTTTTTTTCAGCAAACACCTGTTGTAAGCAGTTTCTCGAAACATGTTTTGTTACATTTTACGTATCCAACTTCAAGGTCTAGCATGTTATTCTTCCTCCCTGTGTTTTGAAGATCAGAGACGTTGCAACTTGTGCTCAGCAGGATGTTTGCATGGTATTCTCATTAATTTACTGTTACTGACATTTGACTCATGCTGTCGTAGTCAAAATTCACCAATTTTAACACTTTCACTAAATAAAATGATCAGACAGGACAAATAAAGACATGTCAAGACACTCCTTGAATCATTTACCATCACAAAAATAAATTTTAGAAGATAGAATCATGGTATCTATTTAATAAGCTACAAATTAAGTGCTTTACATGAAGTAGTTGAGATTAGAGATGGAGAACGCTTCATCTTATAAATAAGTTTAAGAATCCTAATGCAATGGAGATAGCTTTATTTTATTAAAATGTTAATAAAACCGTCATAAAACTGCAGACCTTTGAGATAGATGCAAAACAGGAAATTATGTTGAAAAGAAATTCTAATATTTGCTCAACGGTAATGTGGCATATATCCTTTACAACTCAGCTGAAAGTAAAGTTTATGTTTTTTTTACCTTTACAAAGAAACCGATGAACTGAAGAAAACTGCCAAACTGAATAAAAATGAACTCTTGACCAGCATAAGTACTAATTTAAAGGTGTGCACCTTTGAAGATTTTATTTTTTTCCCCTTTTTATTGTCTGTACACTTTAGAATAAGCCGTGTAAATTATATATCAGATAACCGAAGCAGCTGCTGCCTGTCAGCAACGCTAATTATTGCTCACCAACACAAGCTGCAAACAAAAGCAAAAGTTCATCTGTAGTTCAGATAATATAAGCATCTTTGTGTAAATCTGTTCACTGAGCTTTTGGCTTGCAGCAGCTGCCTGTGCTCGAGGCTCAACCTTCTCACGGTTAAAGTTTTATCTTTTTTTATTCCACACACAGCAGGGCTACGGCTCTGTCCTTCGCCCAGCAGTGATGTAATTCCATGAGACAATTTCACAAGCATATTGTTTTCTCTCCTGTAAAGCCAGGAAGAAGAAACATTCACGTACAAAATTATGTAATAACTTCAGAGGATATGCACTATTCACGACGCCCCGCAGGAGCTTAGCTGGTTAGACAATGAGGATTTAGAGTCCTTTCCCTCCTGAGTCATTGTAATCTGTTTCATCCGAAGACATAAATTTGAGGTAAGATTTCCATCCTAAACATGTTGAAAGAAAAAAACGTTTAAAAATATTTTGGTTCACCGAAAATTGATGGAAAAGGATTTGTGTGCTTTCAATTGGTATATGATAAATAAGATCATGTTAATAGCAGCCCAATGCATAAAACGGAAATAATATTCAATTGTTTTTATTTGACGTAACCGAAGCACATAGAAAAAAAAAAGTAAAATCCAAGTGTCTGTGTGTTTGTGCCACTGTGAGTGTGGAAGAGATGTATTGTTTAAATTGAACTTTCTGTCACCCAAATCTTATTATTATTTTTATTTGAATGGCTTGTCACTTGTAGATGCATCCCAGTTGATAGAGCATGTCAAAGTACTGGCAAGGTGGTGCACAAAAGTAAAAATAACGGTGTGAATTTATTGCGATTAACCATTTTCAAATCCAGTTTTGATTGTCACACTCAGACCTGATTAGACTTATAGAAAAATAAATCACTTCAAAAGAACCTGTGTGACAACTTGAAGTAGCAAAAAAAGCACCCAGAAAGCAAAACATTAAAACATTAATCCAAAGGTACTTGAGAACACAAAACACATACAATCTTATAAATTCAACAAAAGAATAATATTTTTTCTCAGTACCAGCTTTGAGTGAAACCTACAGATTTGATTATGTCTATAATGAAACTAATTAAAATTAAAATGAGTCACTTTCAGTACCAGCAGATCTGTATATAAATATGTAAATTAGTAAACCTTACTCAAAGCTTTTGGGTTTTAGCTCTGAAACTAATCAGTTAATTAGCTGGTGCATAAATGCAAAGTAAATATTTTGGAAAGGATTATGTTTGAGTTTTTAAACAGCGGTGAAGAACGTGTTTTTTGTGAAAAGCTCTCACCACAGTAGAAACCACAAAGGTGAGCCATTATGACCACAATGGCTGAGCCATTTTATTATTTGAAAAGCTAAGGGAAGTACTGCATAATGTTAATGTTTCTGGGTTGTGGGAGAGTGGAAGACTCACTGGGGGATTTTATAGCATGACATGACATAACTGCACTTTGGCAGTGATGTGAAGTTTTTAATTGTCACTGCTGCTACCTTAATAAAAATAAAATACTTCCAGGAATATGACTCAGAGTTTCTTTCAGGTATAAATGGATGGGTTTCATTTGGAGTTGTCCTTGTGACATGAGCTGAATGCAGTGATCCCTCTCCTCACTTTGAGGCACATTAAATTGCACATGAATAATACATTGGTAGGTTATTGAAACAGAAAGAAAACGTAAAGATAATCTGACTTGTCTTGCTTTGAAAGACGAGGGTGGCTTGAAAAGCAAGATTTGAACTTTTTCTGAATTGCACCTGTTCCAGTTTTTGTCCTGGTCTTCATGGTAACAATCCACTTCTTTAAACGCTGCTGCAACTCATATAGTAGACATAACAGAGCCAAAATGCTCTAATTAGTGTGATGTGGCACAGCCTTACATCTCTTCAGCTGGTTGGTGGCCTGAGCATCCAGATGAGACGTTTAGAAGCATGATTCCAGTCACAAATCATTAAAAAGAGATTTACAGGTGGGATTATTTGTCCGCAAACACTTTTTTTTTTTTTTTTTGGACTTGACTTCCAAATAGAGAAAGCAACAAGAATGATGTGCAAAAATTAATGTAAAGATGTTTGGATTAACTTTTAAAACTGATAATTGTTTTATACTTGTTCATATTAGTAGACCCAGAGCTGCAGTTTAACAGATCAGGATTGAAATGAAGCTAGTCTCGTTCAAAAAAGACGTGTTAACATTCTTTTTTTTTTTTTTTTTTTTTACCATTAATATTTAAATCCCCAGGCATAAAAATGCTTAACTGGTCGAATCTGAGCATTAGGACTATAAATTTTAATGTTAAAAGCCCCTTTATAGAGTAACTGCAAGAAATGTAATGGTACATTATCTGAAGTCAGGTTTTTAAATTCTTCTCCATATGACTGTGTCTCAAACCATCACATCTTTCAAATAACACGTTGGATGGCTCTAACCATTTCACACCGCGGGAGCCGTATTACTTTAGGATCAAAGGTGACATCTCTGAGTGAAACGGCGTTGTGCTAAGCTAATTTCTTTCTATAGGGAGGAGGAGCGGCTCTCTGTCACAGATGGACACGGCTTTTTCTCTGCTGCAGCTCTGACTCTCCTGCCGCACCTTCAAGGCTTTGACGAGTCTCAGTGGAGGAGGCTACCGTGACACTGATCCTGGTGCAGTCGCATCACTCCTGCTGTGTGGGCATCATTTGAAAGTCTTTCAGCCAAGTGGCAGATTCTGTCATCTTACCAGAACGTTAAGCATTCAGAACGTATTGCGCTGACTGCAGCTCATCTCAGGCTCCACTGTTCACTCGGTACTTTTGTCAGCTGCACCTGATGGATTAAATGCGAATTTCTCTCAGCAGAATGACCACTTATCTTTTGAAAATGTCAACCTTTTGTGTAGGTGATAAATAGAAGCCCACATTTCTGACTTAAAGATATACTTTGAAATGTTTAATGAAATGTGTTTCAGAACATCACCCTGAAGGCTTGTAAACATCATTCTGTGTGTACTTTAAAATGTGTTTCAATTAGTGAAATGAGTAGCAGAAATAAATGAGCTTTTTGAATTATTGCACATGACTTGTAACTTCGTTGTCCAAAATGAGGGCAACACAAGAACGAAAACCAAAAACCAAACAAAAAAAGTCTTTATGAAGAACTCATTATTCACAGAAAACAAGTCCTGTGCAAATATGGACAGAAAGGCCTCTCAAAGAGGAAAAAGACATTATTTCAACAGCAACATTGAAACTCAAATAGAGTTTGCAAACACACACACACACACACGCACACACGCACGAACACACACACACACACACACACACACACACACACACACACACTACCCTTAAACCAGACTCCATCTCTAATTGAGCTGTAAGAGCATATTACCAGAAATGAAGCCTGTTTCAACTAAACATGGAGGTTTTCTTCCACCACAGAGGAAAACAGGAAGTACAAACAACCTCTTCAAGTAATGGTGAAGTCTTACCTAAGCTTGTTCTAAAACAAGCACAAAACTATTAATAATCTTAATGCTGTGACAGAATGCAGTAGATATTATTCTGTGCCGAATAATTGTCACCCTCCAGCAATAAATGGAATTTTTTTTGCCGGATAAATGACTGTGTTAATCTTTCCTGAAGCTACAGGAGGGCTACAGATTACTTTCCTCTGGCCTCATTTGGTTTTGTTTAGGAGCAGGTTTGCAGTTTGTATGGGAGAGAGATGTACTTTTTCTTTAGGTTAGTCTAAAGAATAATCACAAGACCATAAACTGAAGTTTGAATCTATATAAAAAGTCCCAGAGGATAATGATTGAATTTAATGTTTGCTGGCTTGTATTTTCTTTGCATCAGCCAGGCGAACAACCCTGCACCTCCCTTGCAACTTTCTCCAAGATTGACTTGTCACAACAAAACTTCTCAAAGGATTTTGTTTATATAAGAAGTTGCTGGTAATATGGCACATGTAGACTGAGTTTATTTGCATCTGGAAGTACTTGAAGTAGTTACATAATTAAAGAAATGCACTGAGAAAATGTCCAGCTGTGTTACATCTTGCTTAGATTTCAGGATCAGAGGGAAGTGCATCAAGAACCGTCAGACGTGGCTGAGAGTACGTAGTTGCTGTGTTTGAAAGATGACAGCTGACTGGCTGCGCCACAGCTGGCACATTGCTCTTCCTGACCTAAAAGACAGAACATCAGGTTGGCTGTCAATATGATTGCTGTCAACGCAATGTACCTCCATTATGTTGCTCTGTGTGTGTCATGCTCCACCTCTCGCTTTTGCCAGCCGCCTGCCGCAGTGTTTATCACACCTCCGCTGCACACGAGAACACCGCCATACTGAAGCTACGGTAATCTTCAGGAAATGGGAATTCCTGGAAGGAAGTGTATCCTGACCTGCTAGAGCATCTGGGCTGGTGGAAATGAAAATGTGGAAACTGGTTAAATGTCTATCAAAAAGAATAGAACTGGTAGATAAGAAAACACGCCTTGTTTGTCAGTAATTTGATTTGGGATGGATTTAAAGAAATGTAACTTTTATTTTTCTTTACATCTGTTATTCGTGGGTAATTTTTTGTGGGGAACCCATTCATGATAGACTTAGACTGAAAATTATCATTTCCTCTGAAGAGTTTAATCTGTGAGATTAATTTGGTTACATGAGAATCTGAGATGAATCTCTTAAATTGGCCCACAAATCGCAGAGAATAAATGTGTACAAAAACATATTTTCTTTGCAAAATATGTAATTCTTTTCAAAGTCTTCAGCAAATACCCCAAACTGTCCCCATAAACAATACTTTATGTACCCAGATGTACAGATACTCCGATATCGGTAGGTAAAGGTATGTTTTTCTTAATTGCCTCATAAAAACGTTTTAAATATCGGGCTTTCTTGAATATTGCTACCAAAACTAATTGCATGCTTCCTATTAAAGTTTCATTATATTTCAGCTTTAGATTCCCACATCAATTTCAGCCGACTCAGCCAGGTCATATTTATTGTTCCTCTCACTCGCAAACAACAAAGAGTTGCTTTTAGTGATAAAGCATTGCAGTTATTTATTTATTTATTTATAATCCATTTCCAATTTCCTCTTGCTTTGTTAGCTCTAACCAGGCCCGGCTGGCTAAAGTCCTGCCTGCACGCACCTGAATTACAAGCAGACAACGACGACTCACACACTAATGCTCTCACCTTCACCTCTAGTTGCATTTTGTTTTTACATGGAGAGAGCGAAAGGACTCTGCTCGGCGCATGGATGAACGGCAGCAATGGCAGTGGGAGGACTAATGGAAAAACACATTGTGTGGTCATAAGAGAATGTTTTATAATTGTAGTTTTATTATTTCTGTTTAATTGTCTTGCAGTATTGTTATGAATGAGAAAAATGGGATGCGTCGTTGCTGGAGGGTTAGAATATTTTATTACACATTAATGATTTAACCAACAGTCCATGCTAAGTTATTGTAAACAATTTTCTGACGATATGAGAAGAAATCAACAACAAAAAATGTTCTTGTGAAGATGAATGTATGTACACATGAATAAAAATGAATTACATTTCATTAGAGATTCTTTCAGTGTTACTCTTTCATTTTATATCAGAAAAGTGAAGGTAACAGCCAAAGGCAATAAAAGACCTTTCATGATAAATACAAATGTATTTTTTTAAATATGAAACTTATGTTTTCTGAGTGTTTTCAGAGAACACATCGGCTTTCACACATGAGACAGGTGTGTGTTAAGACGTGACCTCACAAAGCGCAGGTAACAAATAAAAAACACTTCTGGTGTTCTGCTTGTATTTTTCTGTAGCACTGCTCTGCCTTCTCCATATTCATGAATGAGCTCCTGCTGAGGGACGACAGTGAGAGTGAAGTCAGTCACAGAGACAGAGAAGGGAGCTGTGAGGTCCAGTCATCTGTGAGTGGCGGCCAATCAGCTGGGACGGACTCGCAGGCGCTGGACTGGAAGCTCGACAGGATGAACATCCGACGTGGCAGTCAGGATGGATGAAGGCTGCGTCCGCGTGACTGCAGGGGGTTTGACAGAGGAAAGGTGGATTTAAAGATGCTCAAACACCTTGGAGATAAAACTGTCTCCCACAGATTGATACATCTCTTCTGCACCTACCTTTTCTTGACTTTCCTTGAGCTGTGGTGACCAAATAGTGATGAAAAGTGCTATGATGAGTCTACATTTCTTTTTCTACGTATGGTTATTCTGGACACATCTTTTCGGATCAGCAGTAAATGCACTACTCCAGCATTATGGATGACAGACTTTATGCATGCAATTGTTCAGCAGATGTGTCCTTATTTACTTAAGGGACCATGTGTCACAATTGGCTGCTTCTGTCTGTCATTATGATAATGAGATGCTGGACGCCTCCTGCAGACATCCTCTGTCTGGATGGTCACTGTGTCCCGTTCTGCCCAAAAACACTGCTAATGGAAAGAGATCACGCTGTGTTTTTGGATTTTTCTACACTTTCTTCTTGAAGTTGCAGGAGCTTAACTTCAAGGGTGTAGTGAGATCTGTGACAACATAGTGACGAAAAACATAAAGAAATAATACATACGGCAGAAGAAAATGTGCCTTTATGAACAGTGCAGCATTTAGTTCAATATGAAGCACACCACTTCAGTGTTTTTAGAATATAGTGTGGACTTTCTCACGTCAACATTGGCTGAAATACAATAGCATCCCACTAATATGTCAGGAAATATTAGTCAGCTTCATATGAAAGAAAATTGGTTAAACTGGTCAGGAAAAATGAACCAAGACAACATAAAGAGAAACTTTGTACAAGAAGTGACAAGCAGACTCTACTTTTTGAGAAAGTTTGGGTTCTTCAGTGTTTTCAGCAAGATACTATTAGGATGTTGTGGAGAGTACAATATCTCTCTTGTTGTCAACATTGTAAGCATAAAAAATGTATTAATGCTGCATAATGGGACTTAAAGATTCACAATTAAATTGAATTAAATGGTTATTTTGAGGGGTTTTGGGGTTCTGGGCAGAATTTGATCATCTCTAGTAAAAATCTGAAATATGTAAACTTTTTAGATAGCAACTGGAATATTCATCATTGAACAGAGATTCTGAAAAACAAAATTTGCACACATTAAAATGTTATTTTCCTTCAAAAGGGAGTGTTTTCTTAGACATGGGACCACCTGAGAGGCTGGATCACACGAGGGCTTCTCAGTGTAATAAATATTATCAGATCATATCTAATTGAGTTGCTTGTATTGCTTTGTTATCTGTCTGGATCAGGTAATATCAGTCCAGTGTAGTTATTAATTACATTAGAAGTCGTTGGATTGAGTTTCATTTCTTCTTTGAAAGGCCCAATTCATGCTTGAATTGCCATTGGTTAAAGTCACTCTGTTCAAAATTTTAACAGCTATATGGAGCCGAGGAACAAGAGTAGCTTTTTTGTATGGCTCAAAATGGAGGCATATGAAGTTTATCGAGTCTCTTCTGCAACCCAATAAATTGTGTCACATTTTTCACCTAATGCCTGATTAAAACTGCTCAACATTTGTCCCAACATTTTCAAACTACCAAATAAGATCATTTTTATTTTTTCATATGCTTCTCTCCCACATATGGTTTTATTTGATTTCTGTAAGCATTTTATTGAATACACCAAGCATTTTCAGTTGAATTGCTGGTAAATCAGTGATTTTCGCTGAGTTAAAACTAATAAATCAGATTTATTTTCTATGCATTTTAGAGTCTACTCATAATGACATTTAGAAAGGTTTAACTTGGCCATGCCAACACTCCTGATAAAATCATCTTTCATCCTGCCTGTCAGGCTGCGTTCAGCCTCTGTTTATTTGAAGAAGATTAAAATGGAATATCAGGGATTACACAGTAATTAATTACCAGCCTCTCTTACCGACACAATCCTCTGACAACACGTAGCGAGATGACAGCCTTGTTAACGGCCCCCTGGGACCGATGCCGTGGAGTTGTGAATGGCTGAGGGGAGGGATGCCGGAAAGGGAGGTGGAGTAGATGCAGCTCTCCTGCTGCTGGAGAGGCGCACAGACCGGAGCGCGGTCTGATCTAGCCGCAGCAGCCTTTTTCCTCAGTCAGCTCTCTTTGTGCCTAAGTTGTTTTTACAGAGAAGAAATCACCTGATCCAAATAGGACTGATTAAACTTCCCACCAGCTGTCCTTTGCTGAAACTGGGAAAAGAAACAGACGACAGGATGGATTCTTTCCAGCTGCTGTTTCTGCTGCTGCTGTACGGATGTCTTCCAAAAGTAAGTGTTGTTTAAAATTTAAAATAGCCTGATGATCATGTTTAAGCAGTTGGTTGATTTGATTATTGTGCATTTCACTACTAATGTAATTTTTACCCAAAAGTGATTACATTACTTAGTAATATTCCTACTAGATGAAATTAAAGTCATTTAATAACTTAGATTTACAATGAAAACCTCAAATTGGTGATGTCAGGACTACTTGTTGACAATCTAAAGATGTCTGACTTTTTCTCAAACATTTTTTCATCCTTTTCTCAGAGAGTGACTCAGAACATTTAAATTCTTGGTAGTTGTTGACAGACGCTCTCTGTTCAATGAAGAAAACGTTCACAATTCAAAAAGATGGCCTAAACCAAGGCCACACTGTTATGAAGTAGACATTTTTTAACAGATTGGATTGTGAGTCAGAGCACCTGAATGAGATCTGAATTCAGCTGCTTTCACCTTCAATCATTGTTTTCGCAATCAAATAATGTGCAGCAATCAGTACATTCAAAGTGGAGGATAGAGAACGACAAGAAATGTCTGGAAAAATATAGGTATTTTCTAATCCATCCATCCATCCATTGATTGAATGAGTGTTTTTGTGGAACTATGCAGCAGATTGCTTTATTATCACATTTGTTTCAGATTCCTTTTTTTAACCATTTATACCTCCGTTACTGCTGTTTGGACCCTTTTGTGATTTCAAAGAAGTGGATGCTTTTCTCCTCATTTTCAAATACTTGTCAGGCAATCAAAGACAACACCAGGACATGAATGATGGTTGTGGATTAAGTATAGCTACTGCCCACAAAGAAGGCTCCCTTGAGGCCCAAAAGAACAAAGACTCCCTCCCTCCTTGCCTTTTACTACTTTTGGGCCACCCAGACGCCTTGAATTAACAGGAATCATCACTTGTTGATCCACCTCGGTGGCTCTTGCTGTGCGTTTTTCTCAAAGTCCTCTGTGGTGGCTTTGAAGTGACACAGCCTGACATGTTACATCAATACATCCAGTGAGAAAATGTGGTTTTGAAGCCTGCACAGAACGTCCCCTAAGTGGGTAAAACTGCACGCCAGTGGGCGAATGCCACTGTTATCGATTTAACACAAAGCAGATGGCAGACGGAGAGAGCGCGGTGGGCAATAATAACTCGTCCTTCCCTCTGGACGTGAAAAACAAAATCACCTGACTGACACCGAAAGGAACTATCTGAATAAATAAAGTTCGTCTTCATCTAAACTGTTTGCGCTCGAGTGCAGCTGGGTGATTTCCTGTTGTGGTTACAGAATGAGAAATGAGGTAAATTTTGAAGGAAAGCATTTGTTTGACACGCCTCCCGCTGGTTAACAGAGCAGGCCATAACAAATGAGTTTCCCTCACAGCAGCCATAAACAGAACACTTCAAATAACACAACACAGCTTAATTCAAAGAAAGTTCTTTAGCGGGAACAGAGAGGCTGGTTTTTATCAGTTTATTAAAAAAGGTTGTGAAGCAGCACTTTTAAATCTGCAAAACTGAATCAGTCATCAATAAGGTCAGAGATAACATCAGGTTCTTAGAAAACAGATGGCTCCTAGAGATGAATGAGACAGCTAGCATGAACATCAATGTTGACTGAAACATAGCAACTAATGTTAATAATCATGTTTCTTTACGTTTTAGTATGAGCACCCGGTTTCCTGTTGCCTGAGCATCCAACAGTTCAAGAAGCCATTTTACCATTCTCCCATCTTTCCATGATATCATTTATACTGATGACCTAAATTGTAATCTTTTCCCAAGCCCAACCAAGCAGAACATTCATTTTCACTGTTTCACGCTGCCTCTCTGCAGACGGAGACTTGCCGTCCTCTTACTTTCAGCTGACATGAACTGGATTACTTTTTCAGTGTGACGCTTCATTGTATTGTTCATTTTCAATGCAGCTCCAAGCAAGCAATGTTTAGTCACATTTTTACCAAGAAGTAAGAAAGCCTTTTTCTTTTCTCTTTCTATTGTCTCATATTTCATTATTGAATCAGACAATTAGAGAAGCAAGCAAGAAACTGTCTGAATTTGTGGCTGGTGTGAGTGTTGCCCCGACTTATAACAAAGGAGAAAACATTACCTCAGCCGTGTCGTTCTTATAATACAGTTGGATGTTCTGTTGGCTGAACATCACTACACAGCTCTCCTCCTCTCACTTTTTTTTTTGTCGAGCGACTTGTTTCTTTAAAAGCCCTCAGGGGCGAGCAAGCAGACCCTGCTAAGATGTGCCAGCTGAGTTTCTGCAGAGAAACAATGAAGCAGGTTCACAGTCGTATGAAGCACACCTTTATGTTTTACCAGGCACTTATCCTTTTGTTTCATCATTAAATATTTGAGCACTTTTAAAATTAAGCAACTTATAACTAAAAATGTATGACTTTGGCTGTCCTGTTGTCTTAACAGGACAACAGGACACGTTGTGTTTGGCAATTTGTTCTCTGATATATCTAACATGTTTAGTCACTTGAACAAACATACATTTGGCAAGTGAAAAGATAAATCTATGAACATCTGCTGTGCTTAAATGCATGCAATAATAGTTTTCTAAAAGCCTGAATGTGCCATAGAAATCTGCAAAATTCTAATATTTTAAAAAAATTGGTTTTGGAAAGGTTTTCTGTGATGCACCAAGTGATGCACCAAGAATGAGGTTTACTCTCTGTTGCAGAAGTTAGAGAGTTGGAATTTGTTGTCTGCTTTGTTGCTGGACCCCCTGTGGTGAGGCACCTTTAGTAGCTACATATCTGTGTTCATGGATGCAGGAGTCTGGGAACAGCAGAGACAGCTTATCCAACACACACCTGGAAGATTTCAGAGAATTTTGAAGGTGGTCTGGCTTTGCCAGCTTCATTCTGAGATTGAAACATTTTCACATACTTACAGGTTTACCAACATTTCAAAGGCAACTGCTATTTGTGTTGGATTTTATCAATGATTGGTCTGTAACTAAAAGGATTTAATTAAAGAGATGAAACAAGCAAGATCTCCGAGCCAATAAATACGCCTCCACCTGTACAAGGAGATGGTAATGCACCGACCTACTACGAGATAGATCTCCCGAATAGAAAGGAACACACACACCTCCAAATTGTGCAAATAGGCAGTTCTCACTTTTCTTGGTTTTGTTTTGGAGCCTCAGAATAGGAGCTCCATATTGTTTCAAGACAACACAGAGGGTTAAAAAGGTAAAAAAGATTCGGTTTAGAACAAAATTTCAAACTAGTTGCAGCACAATCAGGTTCCGGTTTTGGGGCCTGGGTGTGACAGTCTCTTGGGGATATGTTTTGGATTTTGAGTTTAGTGATGACAGCACTGTATGAAGTATATGAACACAGAATGCTGTGGCAGATGGAGCAGTGCTGCTCCCTCATGCTGTGAATGAGGGAGAAAATACTAATGTTTATTTCCTTCTTTGCTGCAAGGCTGAATCTGAGACTAATATACATCTAAGGAGGTTCTTAGCATACAGAAATTTGTTGCAATGATGTCACTAGATGGCTAGGAAAGCACATAGTTTTATGTTTGCACTGAATAGGTTTTCTGATTTTGACGTAATCCATCAATGTTCAAATAGGCTCTGAGGCTCTGGAGTTTTGGGCAACGTTAATCTGGTTTGAAGGAGGACTAATGCCTGCTGTTCTGACATTTTCACAGTAATATGAAGGTCTTTGAAATCTAAAATGAAATAGGAGGCAGCTCATGAAGCCATTTCTGGTCCTGAATCTGTGTTCTTATCCTGATGGTGTAGTACACTGATTGTCTGGAAAAAAAACCCCAAGCATCTGCTGACAGATGCTGGTTGTGCAGGAGAAAAAATAAGGATAAAAGGGCAAAATGCTGAGCAGTTGGCTTCACAGAAAACAAGATAAAGATGTAAAAGATTGTAAATGTTTCTGGTCACATACGCAGCTTGTGCAGCAGAGACAAAAGAAGAGATGGATGTGAAATAGTTCATGACCATCATCATGTTCAGAAGCTCAGACGCAATCCTTCAGTCGGATATTGTTCTCAAAACCTTTGTGGATTGGCTCTTCAGGTCAGGTTCTTTAAGATTTTAAAATTAATGGTGAAGCAACACCATTGTTCATTTTTCCAAACACAAACGGTTGTTGCTTATGTTGTTCTTACTATTACATCTGACTGGAGCTGATATGTATGATGCTTTAATGGCTGTCGGACTTCACACCTGCTGCGTTTTGGAGGCATGTGGTGGAATATTAATGACTGACACACTGGGACTTCCACTTTCTGTTGCCCTTATTGAAACCTTAATAAACTGCATTTAAAACGATTATATAATTTGCCTTTCTTTCAGATAGTGTAAAAAAATAATTTCTCTGGACTGGATCCATTTAATTGAGGATTGTATTGATTTTTTCAGATTATATTTCTTCACAGTAATTCGGGATGTTATTTATTAGTTCACTAAACGTGTTTAAAAGTGATGTTTCTTTGTGTTTGGCTAGTATATATGTGTATATATATATATATATAATACCTTCTTTTTTTTGCACATTTGCTAATAAATCCTAAAATTAATGAGCGAGGATTCCACATGGTGTAGATGTTGCTCCACATAGAGATGGAGGCTGGATATATTACGCTGGATTGATGGGCCGCACAACGATACATGCCTCTCTTTTCATTTTTCTCTCAACTCTTCTTATCTTTTATTTGATCATTATCTCCCCATCATGCAAGGTAAACATGGCTGCCATTTTAAAGAACAACAGCCCCTAAAAATTGAGAAGCACCAGACTGGTAGGCCCTCAGGATGAGCTCTGCTCAAACTATCAAAGCTGACAGGTATTTATGAGATGTTTTTCTTTCTAAGCTGTAGTGTGTATGTGTGCTTCCCTAGGGCTTTCCAGAGGTCCACTTATCATCTGCTGCAAGGTTTAGGACATGGAGATTGATTTATTGTTCAATCTTGCTGTCGGTATTGGAGAAGTGTTAAGCTGGAGATGTTAGAAGTATATTTTCAACCTCAGGTGGTACGTAATTCATTTTGCTTTTTGCACTTTACACCAAAATCCAACAAAAAAAAGAAGAAGAAAAAAAAAGGAATTACTGCCCTTTCTGTACTTCTGTTTCTTTGAGGACAGGGTTGAATCCATGCAGTGAACTTGGATGATTGTTTCATCGAAGGTCACCCTCTTTGTGAAAAAATAAACCATCTTTGAGCAATAAAAAACACTTGATCCCAGCAGCCTACAGGCTAAGGCAGTGCAGACGTCACTCCATTATGTCTGTTTACTTGTCTGATGAGGGGCTTTGTCTCCGAGTTTATTGTGTTTATGCAGCATTAATCATTTTTGGGAATCATCGGCTTGAAACTTGAGCCTGTTATTTTGAAAAACACCAAACACTAAGGAGTTTTTTATTGTTTCTGATGAAAGTAAAAGTAGGAGGAAAGTGGGGAGTAAATATTGGATTTTTCTTACTTTTGTGAACTTCATTCATCACACAGCAGACTTATTCAAGTTCCAACAGTCATCATTCAATATAGAGAAACACTACAGTGGCTTTCATTTTGAACTTTGTTTACTGTCAAAGCCTGAGATATTTTGTGCAGACTTTTGGCAGTGGGCACATTTACCCATCAGGCTCTGCTGTGTAATATTTTGTAATTTTTTAAGATCCTGGTCATTTTACTTCTCCATGTAACACCATTAAATAAGTGACTTCAGCTTCTGCCTATTCTGATTTTTAGCAGGTGAGGAGCAACAGACGTCCCCTCACCCGAAAATGATTTGAACCAAGGTTTCAATTAGGAACTTCAGGATCATAAGCAAAATGTAGAAGACATATGAACCATCGTGACACTACCATAGCATAGCAAGAATGAAAAAACAATGAGTCTCCATAGTTTTGTAAATTTTCTTCCAGATAAATTGCCTATCTTCTGTTTGTGTTTGGGTCCTCAGTTGCCAAGTTGTTTAAATTTCAGATAGCCTTACTTGGTGTGAAATCTCCTTTGACACAAATATTTGCATGTAACGCCACTCAAAGCTTGAACATGAAATGTGAAACCATTTAGCTTCCACTGTTTTCAGGGGAGTTTTGTTTTGTCAGGTCACCTCAAAGAAAGCTTGCATCAGAGAAATGGCAACAGAAATTTCACCCTGGGAAAAATTACTTGCATACCAGATGACAAGGGCCACATCTTGCCACTTGAAACATTTCCAGAGAGCTGTGTTGGATTTTTCTCAAACTGAGGTCTACAAATATTGACGGTGAAATCCATAAATATGTGCTGAAGAAGATGAAATCTGCTCTCACAGTGTGATCTAAACGAATAACACGGATAATGTGGCAACATTCCTTAAGGTCTTTTCTTACCTGTTCGTATTAGCTGTGACAGGTCGAGCACAGCCCACTTATAGTGGCACAAAAACGATGAATCAGAAGTTTTCTCCTATGACAGTGCTGCTCTCAAAATTCCTCATGCATTTGAGGAAATATTCACACATGTAACAAAATAATTATGAATAATTTTGAATGCAAGATGACAGTAAAGTCCTTGCAACCTTAAAATCTCAGAGCTCTTCCCTAAAACTAAAATGTCAAAATTCCCAGAGGAAAGAAGCTGAAAGTGTTGGAGTGCTGTAATGGCAGCAAGTATATTTCCATTAATTGTTTCCTGACACGTCATTTTACAATAAAATTCTGCTTAAAAACTTAATTACAGAGGGTTTTGTGTGTATTGTTCTTGCACAAAATGATCAAACTGCAGTTTAGACCCTGTAGTGTTGCCCCCTCTTCTTTTCTATTCAGCTCGTTAGTGATGCCTTTCATGCTGTGTTCGATCTCCGTCCTTACTCCAGTGGAAACTGCTGAGTCAGGCTGTACAAAGTGAAATACACCTTTAGTTGGATGTGTTTCCATGTCTGACAGATGACTGGCCTTTTGAGAGGAGAGTCAGGACATTTCTCACATACATTTGAATTATTGCTTTGTTTTCTATTGAGGATTTTTAAGTGTAACATCTATAATAATGTGCTAGCTACAATGCAGGACAGTTCTATGTTGTGCTGAAAATTTAATGTGATGAAAGTGTCTTTTTCAGAGAGAACCTTGTTGTGCAAATGAAGCAACTAAATAAGTGCACAGTTGGTACACTGACCCAGAGTCTATTCCAGGTCAATCAATAATAAAGTCACCAAATGGCTCAACCAACAGGAGATTTCATTCTGCCTCGATTTATGTACATCCAGTTGGCAGATTAAAGTCTGATCTCCCAGCTGCTCTGCTGCCATTACTTCAGGTATATCGGATTTGATGCTGTAATCAGTTTTAGGGAACGACTCCCGTGAGCAAAACCTCATGGATGGTGTCAGTGTGACCTCATCCATGTCAGGGGGAGGCAAAAAAAGCAATAACTTAAACCCAGACAAGACAGAAGAGGCTTGTAAAAATATTCATACCTATTGGACTTTAGCTAAGTGTGTTTTGTTACATCCATGAACTTTAATTATATCGTAGTAGTTTTTTTTTTTTTGTGATAATCAGGTTGCTCAAAGGCAACTCTACTTGTTGAGTCGTAATGTGCAGAGTGCCAAACACTTAAATGTTTCATCGTTAAAATATAACTGGTCTCACTGTGTCTTAGTGTTTTACTTAAATCAAATTTACAAGCCGCACTCAGGCTCATTAAGCTTCAGAACATCACTCAAACAGACTGTCATTAAGAAGCAGGCTGGAAGATTTTATGAATCGATCAAAAGAAAGAACAGATAAGAAACAAAGACATTGCCAGAATTAAAGAGCTAACAAATGGGATTTTTAAGCAATTTCCTAGGTTTGAATAACCCAGAAAAACACAGAGAAACGTACTTGTACCCCAGTCTGCAGTTGAACCCACAAATCTAAAGCTGTTTTTAAAAGGAAAAAAAGGAAGCATGATATGAAAAAGTAAAAGACTTATTGTGAGAGATCCTGTTAAACACAAATTACAGAAACATAAATATAAGAACATATACGTGGTATATGAATAGCCATGTTTAATAGAGCTCCGATGTTTGTCAGATTAAAAAAATCGGTCTGAAAATGACAGCTGCTCCTATATGGCATGTCCTTGTTCTTTTTTCCTGACAGCAATGATTTGCAACAGCAGGGTGGCTTAAAGTGTGGATACTGGCTAATTACTGGCCATGCCGGGTTCAGTGAATTGTTAATACATCAACTACTTTTTGCTCCAGCACTCCTTCTACTCTGACCTTTGCTGCTCTCACTGCTTTGGAGCTTTGGCTGGGAGAGTTCATGAATATGCTCTGGTTCATCCTGACTCCTCTATCCCGCTCTCTGCTCATCTCCTCTGACCTTCTCAGGCTTTTGCTGCTCGTCTTACACGTTTTCTTTGGCCCAGCGGCTCTCTGCCAGTGGCTGTCAGCCCGCATTTTTCAGCCTTTGTTGACACAGATGAACAATCGCAGCAGATTACTCAGTGGCTCCCCTCTCCACTTCCTAATCCATTTGCATGATAGCATCTATTTTCCTTTTCCAAGAAGAGGCTTTGTTTAGATTTCTGACATAGAGAACATTTCTGTGCATTTACTGCGTTATCAGCCAGAGCTTGATTCTGACTGAGAAAAGCCTTTACGGGAAGCTAAAATGTTGTAACAAAAAAATAAAATAAAATAAAAAAACAAAGTAAGAAAACACTTGAACAGAAGCTTTTAACTTCTCTTATCACTGGAATAAAAACTTTTCACAAGTAATTTCTCTATCACAATGAAATGATGCATGTTTTTCTCTCTTGTGTTCTTAATTTTTTGCAGGTACTATCAGTACAGATGTGCGACGTGATGAACGAGATCGAGCTGGAGAAAGAGCGCTGTGAAAATCACACATCTGGGAATGTCACTTCAGGTCATTCTTGAAAACTCTTTTTGTTTGCTGAGTGTGTACAGGAGGCTATTAGGAGGGAAGAGTAGGGAGCAAGAGTGACATCACCATGTCACACAGACTAACAAGATTGCCATGATCTTTGTAAGACATTCAAGCTCACAGCATCACAGATCCTTCACCATGCTTGACCCAATATGAGGTGCTTTAACACAATCAAATCCCAGCTTTTCAAAAACCGCACAGGACTTGAATGTGTCACGCTGTTTGAGTGAGACATTACAGTAGCTCCTGTCACACGGCCTGGCCAGATGACAAACTGCATGAATTGTAGCTTCAGCACAATCGAGTCAGACGGGTCTGACATGTCGGTCCATCAATAAATGGACAGCATGTTATGGATGGCAATGTGTTTATTATGAGAGTAGGATGGTGAAGAGGAAGAGGTGAGGAGGGAAGAGAGGCAGCAGTAGAACCTGCAATAACTGCGCACAGTCGACGCTGCTGCAGTCAGACCTCAATGTTTTCCCAGAATTTGTGAGACTTTGCTTGATATTTGTCACCAGTCGTCTTTGGTTGTTAGAGCTCTAAATCAGAGGTTGGCACTTTGATTGCACTAAGTGATCACAGAAAAGAGATACAAAGATTTCAGCTTAGACATACCATGACAGCAGTTCTTTGCTTTGACCCACCAAACTGGCCAGTTTGTTGCTGAAAAGCTCAATCTTAGCATTGTCTGACCAAATATTACGGTTCCTGTTGAAGCTCCAGGAAAGTTTTTAAAAAATCCTCCACTTTTAAATTTTTCAGTGTTGGACAAAATTGTTTTTTTTTTTTTTTTTTTCTTTCCACGCCTCCAAGTCAGCTTGTAGATCTGATCAGATGATCATTAGACATTTCAGAGCCTTGTCTTTGCTGCTGTCTACTAAGAATCAGATTTATCCTTAACTATGCTGATGTCTGAGTTCAAACAAACCCTCAAATAAAATTTCTTTTTATTATTATTATTATTGTTAAAACACAGCACAGATTAAACCAAAGGCCTTATTAGCCAGTGTAATTAAGAACTCATATTTCCATATCCAGATCCATTAATAGACAACCAGTTGTAACATTTCAATCACTGTAGGAGTTTAAACAACTTCAATAATGAGAAAAGTCACAAAAGTTTAAAAACTAGCTTGAACGTGCAAAAAAAGTTGTGATAAGTCACATCATCTGTAGGTGTAAGAAATGATCCCTCTAAATGGACAGGCCTCTTCAACACACTTCTGTAAAATTGTTTAACAACAGTAATGCCTCTTAATGCATTATCTGAAAATTAAATTGCTACTGCTTTAAATTCTCACCCACTCAATCATTGTTTTCTGTCATTTCTAAGAGCACAAAATCACTTATACCTATTAGACGGTATTAGCCTTTCCTCCACCTGCTTTCGTTTTAACATATATACCTGCTGGACAAACTGTACTTTGCTTTAAGTGGTCCCATACAAAGAGCTGGTGTGGGAACAGCTTTCCCTATCTCTGCACTGATCTCATTTTTCTGCTCTCCTATCTGCTTCCTCAACAGGAAGGTAGTGAAAGTTGAACTCTGAGGTCACATCCTGTATAAATGAATTAGCTGACTGTCCATTTATGGGGGAGCAAACATCCACAACATATGGCTGAGAAAGTTTCAGCCCCGGTGGATTCGCTCTGAAGACTCAAATGTTTTGAGGAACTTTCTTTGTTTTGAACTTTTCATAAACTAAATTTGCACAGGGATAGTTTACAGCTTGTGTTTTTGTGTTTTCACACCTTCTTGAGACTTTACAGGGTGTTAGGTGGCGGAATGAGGACGGCTGACAAGGCTGTGACCTTGACGTGTAAATACAGAAACAGATTTCTATGACGACTTAAGAAAGAAATCTCTGCAGCTCACAAAGTTATCCAGGACAACATGCTCAATTTCAGTTCTCTGGTATTTATTTGTTGATACAGTTAATACAGAAACATTTGAACAATAAATAATTTTAAGTCTGAATCATTATCTGATTATTTTGTGTGTTCAGAGCAAGATTATTTCCCTTCGACCACAAAATTTACAAAATGTTTGGCACAGCGATTATTTGCTTTCATTTATAAAATACAACTAAGAAATTATTTTATGAGATCCACACAGATGACTTTGGTAAACCAGACTTTTTGCAGATCTGTGGCACTGAAAGATTCAGGACTCCGCTGTGCCATGACTTCGTTCTGTCATTGCTCTCACCATATGACGTCTCCTGTCGTATGGTGAGTGATGCAATGTTTGTGTTATTGACCTTTTTTTGGCAGGTTGCCAGGGGATGTGGGACATCATCGCCTGTTGGCCGTCAGCCAGGGTTGGAGAAGTGGTGACAATAACCTGTCCGACATATTTCAGCTACTTCAGTGACAAACAGAGAGGTAAGATTATCACAAACACTGAGCTGATGGCTTAATGTTCTTGCACTTTTCTTGCAATTTCAGACCAAATATGGCTAAAAAAAAAGGTAAAAAAAAATTAAACCAGTACTTTAGTTTCCCTTGGATTAAAATGGAATGACCAATGGAATACAATAAACTTATTTTCCTATTAGTTGGTGGCTAGTTTTAGATCATTTGAGTTTTGTGACATGATGCTATCTTTTGAGAAATGGGTACCTTTTGGTCATGAAGGGGTGAATATGAACAGCAAGAAAATCTGTTTACACTAGCCTTAATTGATTCTACGAGGCTTAAAAGTGAATTTACACCCCCATCATCACCCTGAATTGTTGATATATGTCTTAGTGAACCCATGCTTTAATATTGTTTCCCCAAAAGTCCGATTTCACAGCTGAAATCGAGACATTTTTCAGTGTGTTATTGGGAAACATGCCTGAGTGAGCTGTACCCTCAGTTTCTTCAAGTTTTCCATCTGCGTTGAGGTTTGACATGGTGCATGTTAGCAGATTCTCGATAACATTGTGGGTTTTGAAGCTACGGTGTCCTTTCTGTAATTATGGCAGATAGATTTTGTCAACACGTCCTGCCAGAGGTTATTTTTTCAGACCATTTCTGTGCCGAATCCTGGGTTCTGAAACTCACTGCCAGTGCTCATTAGACAAAACTCTGCACTGATTTAAAACTTTGCTGAAAACCCTCATCTTGACTTTTTACCCAGTATGACTGAGCTCATTTTATATGTTGGTTACTTTGTAACAACATCTTTGTCTTGAAATTAGGGCCAGGACTTTAACACATTAATTACCATTAATTTTATTTTCTTGTTAAAATTTCATTTTATTTTATGTTATTTTATTAAAATGATTCTTATCTGCTCATGGTGCATCTGAGTCTGACGTTCACAATCAATGCTTGCACTGTTAAAGCTTTGAGAAAACACATATAAATAGAAAGTGGCTTACATCATTAAAATATTTCATAAAGGATCTTTTTAACAGAATATTTTGAGTTGGGTAACAGCATTTCATAATTTTCTCCCTAAAAGTATGTTTTGGTATTGATGTGATTAATATTTCAGCGTCCTTCACCCAAAGGAATGACTCCGGAGTGATCATGCTTTGTAAGTTAGTTCAGCAATTTCACTGCTGAAAAGGACAAATCTGAGAGAACCGAAGAATGAGGAAGAAAGAGTGCTTGGGCGTTAACTAGTAAATGTTACAACGAATAACTATCAATCATCAGGAAAATAAAAAAGTATTTCTAAAGAATTATTAATGTAGTTAACCACATAGCTTACCTCAGTTCTTAAAATAATAATTTCACTTTCATTAAAGGGAGGTTCTGCAAAGAACATGTCAGTAGTTTTTGTCTCACATGACAGGAAACCAGAAGTTACAGTCATAAGAAAAATGTATTTTACATTATTATGTCTCTCTTCTGGTGAATAAAATTAAGTTTACATGTCTTCATGTGGACAGATGGTTGGAAATGCAAAACATGAAAATAAGAATTAAGCTGGAAGTCATAATCCAAACAATACGAAATAACATCTTTTAGTAAAAATGTGTACAGGAAATAATTTTAAAAATGACTTCATGGAAACAAAATTTAATGCATGAATAAATATTTTTTTAAAAATAAATATAAAAAAGGGAAGTTGAAAAAAAAATAAATACATGTTAGAAATAAATAAAAACTAAGGAAATACGGTTATGCTTAAAAAACTAAATAGTAGTTCATGATTATTGTTTTTACTTCATTTGCTGATGTAATCATCTTTTATAGAACTATAAAAAAAGAAGTTTTTCTTGCTTCTTTTTTATGTCTAAAAGATAGATATACCCAAAACTAAATTATTTGCACACATACCTCAGAATCTATTTGCTTTTCAACCTTTTCTGTTCACCATGATATTACAATAATCTAAATTCAAAACACTTACATTCAAAGCCTTAAGTATGAATGGCACTATAAAAATACACCTGCCTTGTGTCAGTTGGTTGAAGAAGGTTTTTCCGATTATATTCATATCATATATACTGATTATAACGTCTCTTCAATATAATCAGATGAATAAATCTTTTGTTAAAACAATTGGCCTGACTCAAAAGTTAAAAAAAAACCCTTCTCGCTCTCTCTTTAAGGCATTTTGAGAGCAAGGGAGTGATGAATATCCAATCCACACCTCAGGCCTTTTTCTCAGCTACTCCTGTGCTGCGGCCTCATATGTGTGACCCAGCAAGTCGGTGCTCATTCCTGCTCCCCCACTGAGAGATGTGTTGAAATCCAGCTATTGACAGCCCTGCTGAGAGACACGGTAATGGAGCTTTTGGCTGTTAGGTGTAACCACTCACAGATCACATGCAGGTACTCCAAGGACATGGACATGCTAGTTTTGTGCATGCGTTCATGGATAAAAAAACCAGGTTGTGAAATAGCCCAATCCTTTCACTTGTTCTTGGTTTACTTTTTTTTAAACCAGCAGAGCTGCATGCATATCTTTTCCAACAGACCTCTGAGAAACCGTTATTCCCTTTAAGTAGAGAGTTTTCTTAAAAGCATTTCCTTTACTTGAACCTGTCATTTGTCAGCAGCTCTTCAGCAATTTTTTTTGTCAGGTTTTATTGAGCCATACACAGTTCAAGCATTCGGGAAGATTCTTTCACCTTTGCTTATTCTGTAGTTGTGAAAAGCCTCTTAAGCATCCAGTAGAATTCATCACATGTAGCTATTCGTTAATGCTTAACCCCACTCACTCCACAACACCAACCTCATGGTGGCATTAGCGCCTTTTCAGGGTCAAACTTCAAATTAGAGACACAGGAAAATGCTTTGCAGATGAAGGGTGCACTTTCAACCCCGCTTGAACTAATGGCATAAGGAGAGAGGAATGATGTTGAAGGTGCTGTGAACATCCTGCAAAAAATTCAAGAAAACTTCAATCTGCTTGTGAACTTATCTGCATCACAGCAGATATGTTCAGGTAACAGTTGAATATTTTTCAGCCTTTACACAGTTTTACATCTTTAAAGTGAATGGTTCGACATGAGTCCCTTTTTTTGAAAACTGCATTAAGCACAAGCTTAGCAACTACTGCTACAGTGAAGACTTTATCTATTTATATCTGCAACTTTCTTGTGCAAGTTTCGGTTTTGCAGTCTGTTTCTGATTGCAAGACAAAATGTAAGAAAGTGCAGTCAGTGCTGGACATAGAGAAGTTCAGTTGTTAAATGTCTTGCTCGACAATGTGAGGCAGATCATGGATATGGTTTGACTTTAGATGAAACTTTATCCCATCTGTCACTGTCAAAACCATACAAACCAGGTTTTTGACAAAGTGTGTTTCAATAATATGGAATCATTTATCAAAATAAGAGTTACATTTATTAGGCATGAGATGTTGTGGCAATCTGAATGAATTTTTATTCATTATCTCAAATATTTTGCTTTTGAAACTTATTTTGCCGTTTCAATAAATATGAAATATGTATGTACATCAATTCAGTCATACAGAATTAGGATTATCAATAGAGCTAGTTTTTGTATGATGTAACCCTGAGCAAGTATATCTTGTTGGAGAAAATATTTTCTCTGCTCTACCTTACCCCCGCATTTTGACACAAGTTGTCCTGTAATGATTAGAAATCCCAGTTCTGCTCCCTGTTAATTACATCTGAGTCACGATTCAAGAGGCTGATCATGGGTGGAGGTCGAGTGGATTTTCTCGCCTGCAGAGAATGAAACCTGCCCTGAAAATGTGATGTGTTGATATAATTTCCTTAAGATTTGACCCATGAGGAACCTGTAACCTGCTGGGGCATGATGATAAGTAATAAAGGGACAAATTCTCGTTAGGTCCTTTTTAATTATTTAACATTGTCCACTTTCTAAGGGAAATTATCACAAACATTTACCAAAGATAAACAACATTCCTTTAGTCAGAATCATAAGGATAAATATAATTTGAGATGTCCCAAGTTATACATTTCATAAACTCCAACCCCCAGGATTGCGGATGATTATATGTCCCACAGGTTTTAAATATAAAACATTCATGGATTTTTACACTCTTCATCTGACAAGTGAGTTTAATTCAGTTTTCAGAATTAACTGCTATGAAATAATCCTATTACGGGTCCTGGGTGAATGGATAATTTCTCTCTCTCCAAAGGCAAATAAGTAAGGTGTGAAACAAATCATTTAAAGTTGGTGACATTGTCCCTTATCCAGGTTTCAATTGACCCTGCTCCTCGGTTATCACATGTTGCTGAGGTAACAGACTCATTAAAGTTATTTATGTTTCTGTGTAGTTTTAAAGCTTTGCCAGTTCATGGCACGTTATCCAACAGGGGAAACTCAGGTGATCCATCATGGCACATCTATAAAGACAAAAAGTGGAAAAACAGACTAGAGGTACAATATAGACATGACAAAAATACAAAGATACATTTTAATAAGGAGGTGTAAAAAAAGAAACAAAAGGAGGATGAATAGCTAAGATAAAAGATGACAGATACCTCCCACCCAAAAAAAAAAAAAAAAAACTGGGACCCAGTGCAACAGATCTGCTTTGTTATTTTGCAGTCTGATTGCTGTAGGCACAAATGACTTGTGGAGTCATGTCGTTCAGACTTTCCTTTGAAAAAATCTGCCATTTGACCTTCTGCTGAATTTGTAAAGCAGAGCATGTGTTGAAACCGCAGGAATTTCATTCGTCTTTTTAATAATCAGCTTATTGTACAGCTGTGCTGCAAATACCTGGCCAACTTCAATAACCCTGCTGGATAATTTAGTCACGTACTGCAATATTTTATGATCTTTAGCACGCATATTTCCCAAAGTGCAAATACACTCAAAAGATAAAACCCTCTGTAAAAAGAGCATATTAAAATAGTTCGAGAATAGCGCTGTCTAATTTCAAAATGTTCAGTTTCATCAAAAAGAACAGCCTGTGTTGTCGTATTCTCTTCTGTGCTCAATGATTAAAGCACAGTTCATGGTCAATTTCAACTCCTAAATGTTTGAAAGTTGAGACTCTCTCTCCCAGTTCCCTATTAATCTTGGATGGCGAGACAATTATTCCTTTCTCTGAGCATTTCTTTTGTTTTCTTAATATCGATTAAAAAAAAATAAAAATGTTGCCTGTAGCTCACTGAATGAAACACTGTTTCTCTTTTTTGGAAACCTTTCAGGTTTTTGAGTCTTTGTCTGTAAGCAGACATTTTTCATTAAGAGCCGTGGATTGAAAGCTCTATTTACAGATTTTAAAAAATTATCCTAGTACAAAATTTTTTGGATGATGTTTTGTGTATTATAACCTTGGGACTGAGCACAATACACTAAGGCTCTAATGAATAAGTAAAAAAGTTTCAAACTTTGAAAGAAGGAAACAACTTTGCTAAAGAATGATGTGCATATTTTTATGCTTTTCCTTACTTCAAACCAGTAATTCATCCTTCAAGGAGGACCAAAGTCATGTCAGATTTCACAATGAGTTGCTTCTCTGACTCATTCAACCTCATTCTTCTGTAGCAGAGACATCAAAGTCTAAATTACAAGATGCACCTGTTAGAACACTGTCTTCCTGGCGGATTATGGAATTTTATAAAGTGTACCTAACAGGAAGTGACATGGCGAGAGAGGATTTGTTTAAGAAACTGACAGCTGAGTTACCTGAAGCCTGAACTTAACATCTATGTTTGAAATGGCTTCTGAGAAAGAACCTTACCTAAGCTCTTAAGCTGTGAAATTAACATAAAGTGAAATATTTCAATATTCCTTCTAAAACGTTTCACTGAAGTGACATGGGAAAAGAAAATTAGGTCCTGTAATCCTTGAAGACGTCTATTTGTAACTTAACATTTATGAGCCAACACCGAAATTACATCTAAAGTCTAGAGAAAACAGAAAACTTTTAAATAGGTTGGGATTCAATATTTGCATTTTTTTGCATCCATATTGTACAGATAAAGAGCTCCTAAAATTATTTTCGCCAATACTGGATGACCAGCCACGTTCAATCTATATAGACTGTGCTGTACTAAGGGCAAAGCTGCTGATGAAAAGCAAACAGAGGATGTCAGCAGTAAGCAGAGCAAATAAACAGATTGAGTCGGATTCTTGTGGAGGAACACCAAACAAGAAGAGGATAAAAAAGCTGAAGGGGATAAAACTGCATGAATAAAAATATGCAAAAAACAAAAGTGAAACAATATCAACCCATATGTACACACACACACACACACACACACACACACACACACACACACACACACACACACACACACACATCCCACACACACACACCCACACACACACCCCCACACACACACACGCACACACGCACACACACACACTGATTTTTATGGAAAGAGTTCCTTGTACTCTGTGTGATCTTTCTTTATTTGTGAAATGGATTCACAAAGCAAATGACACTAAACACACCTCTATCCATGTTAGCTTGTAGTATTTTATAACAACCACATCAGCTGCTAAACTGATCATAGAGGAAGGAAAAACTGTTTTACTTTTTTTTTTAAACATTATTTTAAGAAACCGAGAACCCCATATAGCAATTCACAAAACCTTAACAACCACAACTGAGTGCAGGAATATCAGAAAGACATTTCTGTAATAATGGATGATGCTACTGAATGTTGAGATAAAATTATGAGTCATTTCTTCATTTCTTTGTGTAAAGTATCTTTTTGAATGTTCAACAATCAAGCTTTAGAATCTGCTTTAAAAAAACCAAACATTTAAAACACAATTTAGATCATTTATTTGATTAAAACAAATTAAAGAATTATCAGAGCAAGGAGAAATTCTTTTTTGTAATTCCAACACTGTGTCCTGTCCCTGTCATTTATTTTCTTTAACTTCACTCAAATTACTAACATATTTACAATGTTTTTTTCATAAAATCTGACTTAGATAGTTACTCAAGTTGAGTCTAAAGGACTTCTGATATGGTTCCGATTTACACCCAAAAGTCTTGAGCCTTGACTTGGACTCCTGATCCGAGTCTTGAATCGTAATTTTTATCTCATATAATGAAGAATAATTGAAAGCTGATATGTGAAGTACACAAATTAAGCAAATGTGTTGATGTAGTGCAAAAACCACAACCAACAACGACATGTTCTGATATGTTTCTGCTGACATGCTTCACACTCTTTGAGCAGGTTTGTTTCAAAGCCAGGACGAAATATAACTATGTTTTAAAACAATCAGACACAAAACACTGATAACTTTTCTGTATTTGATTCAGTTACATTTCTCCAAAATAAAAATCCCATCCTTTTTTTAAAATCATATATGTGTTTTTTTTTTTGTTGTTGTTGTTGTTGTGGGCATCTCAGAAACCCTGCTGACTTTTCTGTAGTCTTCACATTGAAATATTATATTTAAGATTAGAATGGCAAGTGCACGTCACCAAAACCAGATGTGCCAGACTACTACTTGAACCGAAATACCCTTGAGTCCAGCCAGGTAATTTACCGCAACAGAGCAATAAATACACTACAAATACTGAAGGTCTTCTGCTTAGACTAAAGGTGGCATTGACATCTTTAAAAGTTCTCTGCAAAGTTCTTCCCCACCCAAAAGTGAAGAAGAGCATCCTCCAACTGTCTTGGAGATGATCTAATCGCTGTATAAAACGGGGGACTTATTGACAAGCAGCATGTTTACACACAGCTACAGTGAGGACAACCTGACATTTCAATCACATGCTGACCTTTTCCTGACTGAGCAGAACATCATGGTACACCGAAACCTCCTACTGCACGTTTTCACTCCTCGGCTCATGTGATGACATTTTTCTGCAATTAGCCATGCTTAGTCACAAAGCAGACCTGCTGCCTGTCACACCGAGCTCCAGACTAGACAACATGTTGATTTACAATATGTGAACAAATCTTTGATGAAATCTTACAAATAATTTGTAAGTTACTGAAGAACACATTCTGATTAGCAATAATGAAGCTGTATTTTCCTGTACTCAGTAACAGAGAAGTTAAGAAGTCCAGGCAGATCTCCGAGGAAGGTAGTTTTAAACCTTAGAGGGTACAAAGCATGTTTTTGGTTGTACTTTAACCAAGAATAAGAATTGGTGTGAACCTCTGATGTCTAACCATGCACAGACTTCGGCACAAAAGTTAAAAGAAAAACACACATACACACACATGCATGTACACACCTTGTTTCAAAAACATTTTATTATTCAGAGTAGTTATTATTTTTCTCCAGAAGCCAATGGAGTTTGAAAGAGTTGTATTTCCATCTTCTTGTAAATGAAAATGAAAACCAACCACAACACTTTCTACTGTATTGTTTTATATCTGGCTGTTTTTGTGCTTGTAATGTTAAAACCTTGAAGCTGATGCAAAGTGTTGGGGCTAGTTGTAAGCCCCCTGATAAAACCCAAGACTGCCAAACCAAAATGTTAAGCTATGACTAAACTTAAAGTTTAATTAGGCATGTTGCCATGTCAGAACTTCTGGGGGGTTTTGGACCATAATGTTAAATTATTTTTGTTTTATGTTTTAAAATATGAAGTTGTAAAAGATTTAGGAGGCATTTTACTTTCTATTTACTTTTTATTTTCTTCAACCTCTCTCTACTGCAATAAAGCATTCCCAAACCATTATACTTCCACCTCTATGCTTCATTGCTGGGATGAGGTTCTTTTCCTGGATCACTGTGTGTGATTTTTACCAAACATCTCATATGTTCCAGTCTCAAAATATTCTAAATTTAGAATAAAATGTCTCGGTCAGCTCTTTTGGTATCACCAGGGTGTTCACTCTGACTTTATTTCCAAGAAGCACAGGAATAGTCATACATGTTGTGTCTCTTGACTATTTCATATTGTCTGAGAAGTCAAATCCACTTTCTGCCTACTCTCTTTCTCCCTCTGCAGGGAACCTCTCCAAAACCTGCACAGCTGATGGCTGGACGGAGATGCATCCTATTGACATCGCTGTGAACTGTGGCTACAATCTCAATGGCACCAGCGATGATGTAAGTAAGCCCCCGACATCCATAGGCTACACTCAAAGTCCCGTGGCGAATGAATGCGGCAGTTCGACAGGGGAGCATGTCAAGAGCCAGTGGTGAGGAATAATTCAGTGACAGCTTCTTTTGTTTGCTCTGTGGGTCAGTGTTGTTAGGTCTATCAGCAAGATGACTGTATTGATTGTTGGCTCTAGTTTTCAGCTCAGATCTGCTTTCATTTATGTTTGTTATGGTCTGTTGCAGAGGATGATTTAATCTTCGCACTGCAGACACATCTCTAGAACTTGTATGTTTAGATATTTTCCCAGGAACGTGTTCAGTTATGTTGATCTAAATGAAAAATACGCTTATTTTTCATGAGTTATAGTGAATAAAACTATGAGAACATTTGATTTGATTGCATGGAAGTGTGTGGGTTCCTTTTGATTTAAAAATACTTAAAACAATTCATGATGTGTAGGGCAAAATATGCTGCCTCCATTAAAAATGAACACACCCTGCTGATTGTTTGCTGAAGCGTCGCAATCTTGAAGCCGGACGCATCAGACGTACTTTGACATGACCGGGTCAGTCAGAAAGTCCCGCTCGTGTTATCGAGCTTCACGAGACGTTATTCACTATGCCTGCAGGAGTCGGAGAAGATAGGGAGGTAATAAATACATTAGACGATGCCTTCCTTTGGTTTGTTCAACCAGAGAGAGAGCAAAGCTTGTCTGTGTTGATGAAGGTGGGGCAGGGCAAGGAGCAGAGGAGCGGAGGAGCACTACACGGCGGTAAAAAGCTTTCTTGGTGGGCAGTCTGCTTTCTGAGTCACACAGAGTCTCATTAGTATTCCTCATAGGAATTCAGCAAGGTTTGAACGAGCCGGGGACTCTAAAAGGAATTTGATGTCCGTCTCTCTGCATAGTCGATGACTTTGTGTATCGCAGGATGCAGAGCCTCTGATGTCTTTTTTGTCTGAAGTAAAACATATGAGGGAACAAAGACATTTCTTAAGCCTAAACTAAACCTTTCTAAAATGGTTGGAATTGATTTTTGAGTTGAAAGAAAGATGCAGCTTCAGAAAACCATCATTGACTTTAGCTTAATTGATTCATTCCAGACGTCAATAAAAGAAACATCTGGAATGACGTTTATTTTATTGACAAAGAAAACAGCATCATTTCAGAGTTTTATTCTACATCACACAGACTGGAGTGTTTTTACATAAAAGGAAATATTTGTGGTTAGGTCATGTACAGTGTCTCATAAATACATTCATGTACTTAAAACGTTTTCACATTTTACAGGTATATTTGATTTAATCAGATAAATGCACACAAAATTGCAAAAAGTGAAAATAAAATTGTGAAGTTGTATTCAGGGTCAGTAGATCAATTTTCACTTTTGTGAAATATGTTGAAAACTATCACTTTCCATTCGCTACCATTGATGGTAGTCTGTTTTTTAAAATTTAATTTGTCCCATAAAAATGTTGATGGTTTTGACAAAATGTAAAAATCTTAAGTGGTTCGAGTATTTTTGGCACTTAAAGAGCAGAAACGAAGGACGCGTTAGCAGATATCAGAAAAACCCTCCAAGTCGCAGCACTTCCAACTCCAGTGAAAGGCCCTATAAAATGGACCGGGATTGATGACTAGGGTTAATCATGGAGTAAGATTTCTGTTGCTTTCCTTGCTTTTAGAAAAATTGTTTTTTTTTTTCACGGATGATGTTTTTCTTCGCAGATATGTATTCATTTTGAGCCAATAGAGCTTTTTGTGGAGTGTAACCTTCTTGGTTGCTGCCTCTCTGACAGAAAAGCTTGACAATTTCTTTACATTGGCATTTTTTTCCCCACAGATATAAAATGAAAATTTCACATAAGCATTCAATGACATAAAAAGATTTTAGTGTCTCCTCGTGTTCAAACAAGTAAGGCAGCCAAAAAGAAAAAAAATAATTGGAATACCTTACCACTATGCACAAAATTATGTTTGTAAATGCATCTCCCTCCCACATTTCTTGTCATTTCTAGGGAAAGTTTTTCTGGCAGGTCAAGGTTGGATACACCATTGGTCACAGTGTTTCGCTTATCTCTCTGATTACAGCTATTGTGGTCCTCTGCATCTTCAGGTAAGCAAATTCACCGCTGACTTTAGCTTCACACTGTTCTCAAATCTATTAGTGCTTTGAGTGAATAATAAAATACTGTTGATAAGTATAGTTTTACATGTGCAATGGCTTAGAGATTAAACGTCTTTGTGTGTTAGGTCTAAACAGAGTTTAGTTTAAGTACATCTAAAAACCATAAATCTGTTTCCAAGTTCCACTTTACTTAAAATAAAAAATTATATCTGGAAGCCATGCTTTCTTTGGTTCTGGATACTCCAAAGGATTGCTACGATCTGTTTATGAACCAAAACCACAACGTTTAAAATGAATAAATCAGTTGATGTTGAGAAAAATGAGAAAATAAAATGAAATAAATGTGATGCATCATAGATGACATGACAAATTATTCATTTCCAAGCTCATATAAAGATGGAGCTCTTTTTGATCAGATTTATCATTCACGGATTAATGCATTTTCACACTGGAGTGTAACACTTGTCCTTTTTTAAAAGGATAATATGAATGATGCAAACGCTTTCCTTATGCATTGAAATGTCACTCAAACTCCAGGAATCCTTTATAGCAAGGATTATGGTGGAAATAAATCCTTATATGTATTTGATTGTCAGGGACTGGCTTTAAGTTGCATAAATGCGATTGCACTTTTCACACCAAGAAAATTTTACATTTGAGTAAGATTATTTATTTTCCTTTGTTCAGCTGAAACTTTAGCAGAAGACTTTTCAAAACAGAGATCTATCCTCATATTATTAGGTACACATTATTGTGTTCATTTTCTTATAAGGGAATTAAATTCCTGTAAATAATTTTCCTGAAAAAAATCGCTACTGATCTTGATTAAACTTTAGCTTTAACAACATAAAGCTACATCATTTTTAAAGTTTAATCAGAAATACTTTTAACAAATTTATGTCAGATCATGATTTCTTGATTAATGTCAAGTTGTCATTAGAAAGACATTTTGAATAATGTCAACTTTGTATTAAAGGTGTCATGATTTACTGAATGACACTTTATGACAGCAGTCATAAATATTCATGAAGACTTACTCATGTTCATGACACGGGTTATGTCATGTTTATGGCGGTGTCATGACAGTCTTATTTACAACGCGTAAAACAAAGTATCGCCAAATATATCACAAAACATTGGACAGTGATCCGAATCATCACAGTTGAATCAAGCGCCTTACTGTTATGTTGCTGTTTGGCTGGTTTGAATGTTTCCATCTTGGTCTGAACAACGGATCAGCAACGAGCCATTTGATTTTCTCCTACTAAATAAAATTTGTTGCTACATTTACCTGACCTTTGAAAAAAATAAAAGAAGGAAAATCAAGTCTAATATGGTTTGTTTGTTTGTTTGTTTTAGGGTTAAATCTATCAGTTTTATTTTTAGGTAACAGAACAAAGAAAAGCATCAAAATGAGAGAAAACTTGTATTTTTTAAAGGAATCTTGTATAGATGAAAAATGAATGAAAAAACACAGAGTGTGCACTGCAATGACGAAATAAGTATCTGAACAATAAATAAAATTTTTATATCAAAAGTGCCATTCGATCTCAAGAAGTCAATGCAGATGTTTCAAGAAAACCTGCAATTGCAAATAAATGAACAGAAATAGGTTCACTAGTAAGAAATGAAATTTTATAATTGGGAGCAACTAAATCTAGAAAAAAAGTGTTAAATGTTCTGAGTCATTGGAAAATATTCAGTCAATTCTCATCTCTTTCATTAATTGTTTAATCACTCTGGTTCTGATAATGTAATCAGGAGTTGAAGCACTATTACACACTGAATAATGAAGAGTTTTAAAAATGTTTAGTTGATTTGAAATGCACATCTTTTGTCTGTTTTATTGAAGACCCATATAAAGCTTTCAGGGTGTGTGATGTGGATCCACTCACTTAGTACGTAATTGAAGAGGTTTGATTTATTTCAGCCAGTAATTCTGCTATTAACGCCAAGGGATGGGGATAATTAGACTGCGTTAATTAAAATTTCAGCATGTCTCTTTTCCTCGATCTGTATCCTTCTCTCTCTTTTCTGTTTATCCCAGAAAACTCCACTGCACAAGGAACTACATCCACATGCATTTATTTGTCTCATTTATCCTGAAGGCCATTGCTGTGTTCGTCAAGGATGTGGTTCTCTACGAGTTTGGAGAGGTCGACAACTGCTCCCTGGGCTCTGTGAGTTTATGTGTTGGTCATTTAATTACCTTTACATTAATTCATTTATTTAATTCAGATTTTTAAATTGAACCTTTTAACCATTGCTAACCAGACAGAAGTTCAAACATTGTTTTCTGTAAGAGATAATGTAGTGTTTTTATATTGTTTACATGCATGATTGAGTCTCTTTTGGTGTACCACAGAGTTGTGTACTTGGTCCTACACTTTCTGTATGGCACATAACGAGCATATAGTTAATCAAAAATGTCTTTATTTTTCAACGGTACGTAACATCGCAGTAGCACTGTTTGGACCAGGTTCAGTACAGTCAAAAGTTTTAAATACATAATTAATGGAAATATTAAAACTCTAGAATAATTGAATGGGAATTAAGATAGTCATATTCATCTTCAAGTACATTAAAAGTATACTTGAAAAGTTCAAATTCCAGTGTGGTCTTGAATATTTTTAGGTTGATGGGCTGAAGCTGTTGTCAGAGAGAAAGAGGTTGAAAAAGGTAGAATATGAGTTTCAGTGCTTGCAGTGAGCATTAGTTCCATTATGTTCACCAGTTCAAGCTGATGTCACTCTGCATATGTGTAGGCGTGTAGGCGGTCTGCGTGTTTGCATATCTACTCATTCCTGTCTGGTTCAATGTTTTCTGTAAATATCCATTAAATATTTCTATGATGTACATGTTCCAGCAAATTGAACATAATCCTTGTCAGGTTGCGTCTTAGATTGTGAATATTAAGAGAATTCCTACTTCATTGTTTATGTTAAATAAATTACCTTTTTTGGAATGAAAATATTTCACAGTTTTTGCAAAGATGTGGTTGGTGATAATTTCTGTATATCAGGGGTTACAAATAAAAATGCTTTAATTTTCAACTTTGCTGTTTGGATGTTTGTGTCATGTCCAAACTTTGGTACATCAAGCTAAATTTACAAAGCAACTGTAGAATATATATTATTATGACTAATTAATTTTGTTTTTGTGTGTATTTCCAGGTTGGCTGCAAAGCCGTCATTGTATTTTTTCAGTACTGTGTGATGGCCAGTTTCTTCTGGCTGCTTGTGGAGGGCCTCTATCTTCACGCATTGCTCGCTGTCTCTTTCTTCTCAGAGAGGAAATACTTCTGGGCTTACATTATGATCGGCTGGGGTGAGAATGCAGTTTTTTTTACAGTGCTGCTATGGAGTGCCTGTGGAAAAAGGCAGGATAACTTTTATGAGAATGCAATCCCATTTTTGATTCGGGTTTTATCTAACTGTGTTGCTTCACTAGGAGGTCCAGCAATCATCATCACAGCCTGGAGCATCGGTAAAGCGTACTACAATGACGTAGGGTGAGAGAAAAAAAAAGGGAACTGTAAAATCTTTCCTTGCTTTGGTTTTCCATATTTTTAGTACTGTTTCACGTTTCCCCAGGTGTTGGGACATTATCGAGACCACTGATGTGTTCTGGTGGATCATTAAAACACCCATTTTAGCATCAATCCTGGTAGGTTCACAATCTGTCAATCATTTATGTCGAGTCGGTTCAAACCTTCTCACTTGTTGGTACTGCTTTGAAAGGTGAATGGATGTAACACATGTTCTTTTTTGACCTCAGCTGAGAGGAGAGAATGGCTCTTCAAACATTGAGATATAATCAATGAAGTTCTGCCTGAAGAAAGTCAGTCATGTTTTAATGGGTTGGAGTATATAATTGTGTATGAAAAGACAAAAACAGTCAAATGTTGTTAGAAAAGCTGTGTATTTTTTGTATGTATGTGAATTTACTATTCATGAAGACGGCAACTAAATTTCAAGTTATCTTTTACTGAGTCAATGCAAAAATTGGAGCAGCATCAAGCTGTCAAAATATCTCTCCATCTCTCCAAATCCACAAACCACATTTGGCTCAAAGAAGTAAACTCCCACAACCCCCCTCTGCAATTCTGCAGGATGAAGACCAGGATGGAAGCCACTTTACTCCTCCTGGATCCAAGTTTTAAAGATTAGTCAGAGCCTCCTGTCCAGCATCTTAGAGTCAGCTTCCACAAGAGGCCATTGCTAGATCATTTGAAAGCATCAATGCTGTCCCTTTCATATGAGGAGACTCAGCTGTTAGCTCACATTTTGTCTCTCACTGTTGCCTGAAAATGCATGTAATGCCAATTCAGAGTTCAACTCATATTAACTATTTAGAAGCCCTTGTTTTTTTCCACAGGCTATCTGAAGTAAATTACATTTAGAATATTAAATACCCTCAACAAAACCTCTCTCCTGAAAAACTCTCCACAGGTGAATTTTGTTCTTTTCATCTGCATCATTCGAATACTTCGCCAGAAGATAAACTGCCCAGATATTGGGAGAAATGAGTCCAACCAGTATTTGTGAGTATATAAAGCATTTTTTTTTACCCTGTGCTTTTTGATAGTTTATATAAAGTGAAAGTAAAGGTTAAAATATGGATGTATTTAAATACCAATTTTTTTAAAGCTTGTTGTAAAATACACAGAAAATATGCAAATGTTGTTGTATATATTCAGGACTCACTGAAAGCTGATAATTTGTTTGGGTTTCAGTAGACAAAAATAAATAAATAGATTTTAAAAAATCTCTTGAAATTCCATAAAATTGCCCTTTTTATGTGCTGACAGGCAAACTGTAGGCTTCCACTGATAGCTGCACATATGCAGCGCTCACAGTGTTCAAGTGAATTTTCTGTGATGGAGACCATCTCATATACCAGCGATAATTCATGAGCTATTTCCCACCGACAATTTTAATGGTGTTTTTCCCTCCATCTCTGGTCTGCTGAGATGAAATATTATTATTGCTGTATATGTAAAGAGAGATTAATCATTGGTTTTGATCGAAAAAGCCGGTGGGGGATTTCAATCTTTTGCTTTGTCATTTCAGGCGACTTGCAAAATCGACCCTGCTTCTGATTCCTCTGTTTGGAATTAATTTTATAGTGTTCGCATTCATCCCAGAGCAAGTGAAGACTGAATTACGTCTCATTTTTGACTTGATTCTGGGATCGTTTCAGGTACAAAATGTCTTTCAGGTTGGAACTATAGGTAAAAATGTTACATACAGATTATATTTCTGCCAAGTAGCTTTATAATTTTTTTTCTCCTCATTGTACAGATTTAAACATACTATTTAAAATGCTATAACTTTCAGAGAACTTATATAAACATGCATGGGGACCACATATCAAGCTCTTTAAAGAACCAAAGTTAAGTCCTTGAAATTGAACTACCAAATTCAAGGTCAACCTTAAATTTTAATTCTGCAAATGCCAGTTAAAACCAACCATGATGTTCCAGTACCATCCCTTTTATGACTCTTACACCTTTGTTTGTCTTTCCTTAGGGCTTTGTAGTGGCAGTCCTTTACTGCTTCCTCAACGCTGAGGTAGGTCCATGAAACATTTACATAAACCCTCATTTCAAAACCCACAATTCCCAGGCGGAGAGGTCCTTCACTTGCTTCCCCATTTACATTCACACACAGTCCTGTAAAGGTGGATGGAGATTTCCAGCTGCTCATTCCAGGCATCTTCCCCTCACTGAGGTTGTTCTCCACAGTCTTCCTCCGCCGCCTGGAGAAAGAGAGAGAAAAGAAAAACACGGTCAATCTCAGTAGTGCAAAGGCTCTTAGTGGAGAGATTAATTATGTCCTCAGTGCTGAGCCAGATTAAATCAATTGATTTTCCACTGAATAATAATAATTGGAGGACATTTTCACAAGTCCTTTATAAAGTTTAACTTCTTTGTAGTTATTAGGTCTTTCAATGACAAAACGTAGGAACAAAATGTAAGTAATTATGTGTTGTTTTTGAGCAAGAAAAGCTGTAAAAAAAAACTGAATACAAGTAGCATAATATTTGGTACATCTACTGTACAACTTAAAAGAAATGCAGTTTAGTTGAGCAATGAATCACAAATGGTAAAAACATCAGCAAAATATTGTTTCAAATTGTAAAGAAAGCAATTTAACTGTTTCCTTGGTAAAACTAGAATAAAGAAAATAAATAAATGTCTTTGTTTTGTTACTTCTTAACCATGTGCCAGATTCGTTTTCTTAAAAATTTAAAATGTAAACTCATAGCAGTTTTCTTCAACTGGTTGTGGTGCATAATTCTTTTTATTTTAAATTATCTAAAAAAAAAAATCCAAGTCCTCTTGTAATATTATAAAACAAAGTATAATAGTCAATCTATTAAAAACCCTTGCTGTATTTAATGTTCTATAATTCTTTGAACATTTTTTTGTTTTCCTCTCTTTTTCATTATTTTGTTTCTTTGTGCTCCCACCTATAAGAACAAGTTAAGATCTGCAGCTGTGAAAATTTAACTATGGTTCCTCGTCCCACTGTAGGTCCAAGGGGAGATCAAAAGGAAGTGGAGGAGGTGGCACTTGCAGAGATACATGGGCTCAGACACCAAATATCAGCACCCGTCCAACAGCAGTAACAACTTCAGCACCCAAATCACCATGTTGACGCGCTGCAGTCCCAAAATGCGGCGTGGTTCGTCCTCCTGTCATGACGACTTGTCTTCCATATGAGTCACAAAACCAGAGCTGCAGACAAGTCAGCTGTATTCTTTCATGACAAAAGCCTGTCATGGAAACTTGCGCACAAAAACTACACACTCACTCATCAGCACTTGTAAGAAATTGTGCAAATTTTTTGCTGATCATGTTTTGTTTATAAACCAGTTTCCCATCTTAGTAATTTTGAATCTGTTTTTTTACTTATTATTTTGCTTTTGGTAAAGTGTTGCACCGTAAGATACATTTTTAAGTCTTATTTTAAACTGATTAAAAAGAACTTATTGGCATTGGAACGTTGATAAGCCATCAATAGAAAAGATGACCTGACTTTCCTGTATTTCTGATGGAAATATTTTAATGTGCAGATGTGCGGTATTTACCTGCAAAATATAAAAAGTAGAAGAGGAAACTGGTCCAGGGTTCTTGTATATGCCTAAAGTTGAAGCAGGAAGACCATTATGTGACCACGTGAGGGGCTTGGATCATAAATGCATTTTTTGTATACACTATCTCTCTTACATACAGACTGATTGCCTTCTTTTTTCCATCTATGTTGCATTCTCTCTTTGTTTTCCTGATCCCTTGATTGAGGGAATGGTTTTTATCTTTTCAGGCACAGACAAGTGCCTGGTTTCAGTGTTATCAAGCAACACTTTTCACCCCAATCTCTGTTTTCTGCAGACTGCACAATAACCTTGGAGAGGAAATACCTTGACACGACTCAGTGATTGAATGTTTACATTTACTCGGGAAGATAATTTCATGCTGTATAGACAAGTGAATAGTGTACATAAAGCGTGTGGCTATACTTCTTGTGTAGTGTGGATTAATTTATGGCTGCAAATGCTTCAATTAGCTATTAGTAATTGTTTAACATTGCATTATAGATCATCAAAAGCCTACAGATTTACACTGTTGTACAGGCTTGTTAATGTAACAGCTTCCAGTTCATTGTCTGGTAGAGTAAATGCTCAGATTTATAATGCGGAAGAGTAATGCTTACAAAATGATGCCTCCTTGATCGTGCTCCAGTGGACTGACAAAAGCCTCCATTATGTATAATATTTATGGAAAGGCCCACTGACTTGTTATATTCAAAAATTACTGTCAGCGGAGTCTGAAACTGAAGAGGCAGTAGAGAACGCTGCAAAGCAAAGCAAAGTGACAGGGCTGACTAGTCCTGTCACATTAAGGCTTTTGTCATGCTTCTCGGCTCACATGGGGTGGACTTCAAGTCATTCCCATGTTCATGATGCAACATGGCGCATCCAGGAGAGTTTACCCACAAAGAAACAAAAAAGTCTGTCTTAAAGGTTTGACTGTCTTTTTTAATCCTCCATTGTAAACATTTTTATGAATATCCTAGTTCCACTTGCATTGTTGACAAAGGCAACACGACATTTTCATGGCTGAGAAACTGTTTGACAAAGGCAGGTCCAGATAATTCCAAATATCTTGAAATACACAAACTAATACAGGAATCCTGTCATGTATGCAGATTAAATTCAGCTGTGAAAATTCTGATACTAAAAAGAAAACAGGAGAGTCTAATCCAGTTTATAATGCCCACTGTTCAAAGGTTTTTTTCTCCTGGCGGTTATGTGGTGAGGTGGTGGAGCAGGTGCACCATGGGCAGGGACTGTAGCTCCACAGCGCCGATGTCCAAGGTTCAGTTCCCAGCCTTGAGACCTTTGTCACGTGCTTCCCCCTTTCATCTATCTCTGTCCATTTCCTTTTGAGTTGTTTATTTTGCAGCAATCCCTCTTACTGAACAAGCAGGCTGCAAAAATGGGCAGATTATCTCTGGGAGATAAAGCATTTCAGGCCGGAGTAAATGCACCAGATAGAAGCAAGGCAGTATTACAATTCATTTAAAAAAAAGCTTCACTTAAATTGGATAAAGTTATCTTGTGTTTTGCAATGTTTTACTTCTGTATCAGGCATGTAGTTTGACTGCGAATGTACGTTTAACACAAGAAGGTACCGGTAATTTCAGCACTTGCAAAACTTTGTGAATATACCAATGTAAATTGTATGCTTGTCATTGATTTGAACATTTACAATTAACATTTGCCTGATGATTTTCAAACTGAAGTTATTTTATGACTTTAGAACTTTGACTCTTTCTACTGGATGTTGCCTTCTACTTCCAAAATTTATCTGCAAAATTTCTGGTAAGATAATAATGGCTTACAACTTACGACTTTAAAAATCCTTAATTATTTTTTTTAACAAAGTAGAACCCAGAAATAGGAGCATTTATTAATGTGACATACCACTGTAATACTAACCTGGACTGTACTTTTCTGTCAAGCAGTTTTCACACAGCAGCAGTAGAGATCAAAGTCATGAATTGACAAAACTGAGTAACTTGCACCATTTGCAACCCAATGCTGTTTTTTAAAACACCCACCCTTCTCCATCCCTACTGTGCACTTTTGAAGTCCAAAGAAAACATCCGCAAAATAGCGTAAAATAGAAAACTGAAAGGGCAAAGGAAAAAAGCTGCGGTCAAAAGGTCATGGGCCCATAACGTTTAGTATGGGAATCTGTGGGAAATTCTAGTTTTGCTCTTGCAGTCACATCTAGAGTGTGGATTATCTTCAGCCTGATATAACGCATGCCATATGCCATTCAAATTGTTGTGTTCTCATGTGTATCCAAAAGTAGAGTACAGTTGCCCTGCTCATCTAGTTTAGGGAGCATATCATAGTTTTCATTGAGTTTCTGAACACAATCTGCTCTTCCTTGATACAATCAAGAATCAGCAGGATTTGACGTAAACAGTAAAGTACTGGAAATGTCTCAGCTAGCAAGTTGTCCTTGTGTCACATTTCACACACTGTTATAAAATCTGTCTCATTAAAACTAGTAGAAGAAACAAAAAAGAAAAACAACAACACTGAACTCCTCGTAAACATATTGTGTCTCATGATGCCTTTGATGTAATTGTGTGAATTACTTATATTTGCCCCTTATTAATGATGATTACTGTAAATAAACTTGTACAAACAGCTGTACATGTTGATTCACTCTGTTTTTGCTACAGTGAAAAATAATGAGTAAACATTAAAAGGTGTTATTGAACCAGCACATATTCCAATGTGGGCTTAATGTAAATATTCTGTATTAAATTTGTTCTGTATGATTTTTGGGGGGCAAAGTTGTAAATGTGAGATAAGTGCAATGCATGTAATGCTCATCCAGCGCATATTGTTGTGAACCTTCAAATGTACTGTGTGTTTATATGACTGACAGTTCTGTAAATACAAAATTGTAGATGTTTTGAATCTGTTTTTGTATCATCTTAATCATTCTGCTGTCATTTTATTGTGTCATTTTCACTGCAACAAAAATATATTGACAGGGATGATTATTAATAAAACGTTGGCATTGTTCCACTTGAAATGAAGGAAATAAATTTAGAGCAAAAAGTATGGAGCTCGTCCTGATTGTGGGATTATTTTCTGATATAAGAGACATTTTCAAGGTCATGACCCTAACGGTAAACCTCAAACAACTTCTTCACACTGTGTTTAAATACTACTATTTTAGATCCAGCACTTTTTCCTTCATTTGACATTTTTCCAGATTTAAGTAACAGATGAAACAGTCAAATACCCAGTCAAATGCTCTTACTGCTGTTTTCTATGTACTTAAGTGTTTCACCTGATAAGAATGTGCAATGCCGTTGGAAAACAGGAGAAGTTGTGTTTGTAACAGGCAGATAAGAGGTCTGGAAGTACTCTGTGAGGCTCACAAAAGGAATTCTCTCAGTAATGACTGTATTTTGTCACTTGAGTACACTGAAAAAAAAGTCATTGGATGAACATAAAAAAATTATGGAAAGGATTTCCACCTGATTACTTTGCTTTATTTCAGCACCATGTACTTGTGTTACTCCTATTTAAAGCAAATGTGTTAGGTCAACCTAATTTATTAAGATTATTCCAATGTAAAGCAAATGTGTTGGCTCAACTTGTTACAATGGTGATTCAATGGGTGATTCTAAATCAAACATGTTGGCTCAACGTAATATATTGTGGTTATTCTTATATAAATTAAATGAGTTGGCAAAACATAATTCATTAAGGTTGTTCTAATTTAAACCAAATATGTTGGCTTAACCAGAATTATGGTAATGCAATGGATGATTGTAAATCAAATGAGTTGGCTCAACTCCATTCATTAAGGTTATTCAAATTCAAATGAAATGTGTTGGCTCAACATATGTTTTAAAGGTTCCTTTAACTCAGTTACTGTAGCGTGACCCAGTGTAATGCAATACAGCCCGCCCAACTAATCTGCAATGTTTAGGACCAAATCATTGATGTAACTTCATTAAGACGAATCTAGTTGAAACCACCTTATTTTACAGTGGTACCTTCACACTACCTGATTCAGTAGGTCCAACTCACTAAAAGCAAGTTAGCTCAACAAATATGCTTCATGCTAAAAGACAGCTAGTTAATCATGTGGAAATCCTTTCCATTATTTCATGACGTTAATTCAAAGACATATTTTCAAGCGTTAATCAAGCATTTTAAGATAGCACTAGGTGAAAGTGTAGGAAGAACACTCAACAATTAGAAAAGGTACAACACAATTGTATTTTCAGAATTGTTATACATCGTTTTTTTACACAGCACAAAACACAGCTGAGTTGGACATTGAAATAAAAAAACAACTACAAAAAGGTTACAGTTTCATTTCCCAGCCAATTCTTTACAACATAAAACATGTCAGTATAGTTGCTCAACTTAGAGAACTGTAACAATATAAATCTTTTCTACTGCAGACTTTAAACACTCATTTTCCATATGAAACTTTACTCAACTTAGCAGCGAGTTTCATATTGAGAACTTGTGCTTTCTTTGATAAGTTCTTTCCATCCAATTTCATTATTATTTCCTGTATTACTTCAAAGGTATGCTTGAGTTACTGAGCAAGTTGAGTGCTGAACGCACTAAACTTGAGGGTAGCTCAAGTTTAGTGCGTAGATTAGTCCCAGCAGCATCACTATTGCAGAAGATACACTGCCCAAGCTGTTCATAACTTCCACCTCCTCCAGGACAATCCCAACATCCAGATGTGCATCGGCAGCCTCTGCTCAAATGACGATTCCGAGGACAGTCTCGGCTTTGGCCATTTCATTCATCAACGTCCTAAGGGAGTTAGGGAAGGGTATTGGGGGGGGGGAGACAATTCACATGTAATTAAGTAATAAATTAAGACTGACATTGATTGAATCACTCATGGACCTTAGTTGGTGAAAGTATTTTAACAACTCTTAGGAGTTCTATTGTAAACACAAAGAGAATTTAACATACCATGTACTCCCTCACCAGCTTCTCTGGATCTTCATTTAGGTACACACAGACATTTGAGGATGCACTCTCGTCTGACCTCAGCAGTGTCTTCCTAAATATGCAGATGTAAAAACAATGAGAACAATCTCAAAACTCCAGCAGTATAGGTTCACACACTTGAAAACATAGCTACATTCAAAGGAAGTCACAACAAAAGTGATCAGTGGCTTGCAGTCTATTTGAAAGATATTTAAAATTGTTAGTATCCCTTCATTATGCCATGACTAAAATGGAGTTTAACATTTTATTTAAACATCTAACTGAAGCTGTTAGAGGTTTAAATAAAGACATGAATATATCACCAAAGAAATATGTGAAAAGTACAGAATGGTCAACACAGTCTATATCCTTCTACTTAAATGAATATGCAAAGCATTCCATGTCTTACAAGTACATACATGGACAGTCTATGTGTGGGCATGGATAACGTCGCATATGCCGGTGTTTAAGTGTAAAATGTTTTAACAGGTCATATCTACGAGACAGAGAGAGACTACACTCCTTACATTTCCACATCCCCACGCAAATAAAGACAAATAAAACAGACTGGCCAAATAAATGTTTAGCTGAACTCTAGCTCTATAAGCTCTCTAACACTACATTCAGTAACTTTAGATCTGGCAAAACTTACTATTAGCCACTGAAATCTATAACTTGATAGCCGATGACCCCTTGACCAGAACTTACGCAGGTGGATTACAGACAGGTGATGTTCTGAAAGAGATCAGATATATTTTCAGCCATTAAAATATGCAATTCATAGTGAACTGAGTTGTATCTTTTAGTACAAGTCCCTTGAATGCCTCATGAATATAACCACTGGACACATGCAAGCACGTATGTGCAGAACAATGGTGAATTGAACATGGTAGAAAGCAATAGTAACATAGGTCAAAATGAGCACAATCAACACAAAAAAAACATCAACATTTCAAAATTTTACCAATTTTACCAATGAACTTCAATATTGTTTCTGAGCTACAATTATTTGGGGACAACAAAGAAGAGTCCAAAAAACCCCAACATCTTTACAGCAGAGGAATATGTATTTTAAAGAAAAAAAAAATAGAAAGCTCAAGTCTGTAATAATGGATAATCCATTGAGAGTTTTAACCTGACAAAATATACTAGAAATCCATAACTAACAGGTATTTTAGGAACATTTAACAAAGCTCAGAAAGCAATGCTTTCTGCAGGTTTCACCGACTGAAATGTAGGACTTTTTACTACCATAATTAATTAAGAATCTCGATGATTATAGAAAGGTACCAAAGTGTGTGTATCTACATTTACCTCCATAGTATTAATGAAATAGAATTAAAATAGTTAGAAATAGACTGATGTTAGATCCGTGTGTTAAAAATCCACTAAACCTCCAGGGAGCTCAGGAGGAGCAAAACTGTGACATTTCTGGGGTCCATTTGTGTCTCTGGCAGCAGCTTTGTGACCCTTACACTACATATGGCTCTGCAGACTTTTTTCGCACAGAATGTACCTAACATGGTGCGGCGATAAATGTAAACAAAAAGCTATCTGCCTTAACCTAACCGACTTAATCTACAGAACATGAAATAATGTGACGCAAGTATGGAACAAGTAGAAAATGGTAGAGAAATTTTAAGTTACATATTTTTATATGGATTTAGATGAAAATAGTTTGACTCTTACCTTCTTCAAATTAAGTGGATGCACGCCAGGAATCTCCCCTCTGCCCTTGAAAAAACCCAACAAGGTGCAAGCCAGTTATCTCGCGTGATTTTCCGTAATCTCTTGACCTGGATCCTCTTCAGCGGGAGATGAGTCTGACACAATAGCGCTTTGGAACTGACGTCACTGTGTTTTTTTTTATTAGATTAACTTTGACAAATATTGATATTGAATAAAATAATTAAAAAAAAAACGTATATATATATATATATATATATATATATATATATATATATATATATATATATATATATATATATATATATATATATATATATATATATATATATCTTGGCACAGCCAAGATATATATATATATATATATATATATATATATATATATATATATATATATATATATATATATATATATATATATATATATATATATATATATATATATATATATATATATACTGCGCAGGACCCTCAAGCTCCCAGGCCTCTGGTAGAGGACCCGAGCTCAGAGGATAGAACCACCCGCGGTGGGTATATATATGTTAATTAGATGTATTCAAGTTGAGATAACGTCATTCAATCACGTTAGTCCAGTTGAGAGAAAAAACCGATTGTCTCGCGTGTTCTCGCGTGATATCCCGTGATCTCACTCGTTGTCCTCAGCACAATATCAGTCTGACTATAATGAATCATGTTAGCTCAACATGATTCAATTTTATAAATGTGAAGTCGTGGAATATCTTGTTTATCCAACATGATTTTATCACGTTTTCGCTTCAAACCAAACATTATTGTGTGAAAGGTACATGATATTTTTTTGTTAATGTAATACGCCCCGACGTTCTTTTTTTTTGGCGGAAGATCTAGCTGACGTAATTGAATCACGTTATCTCACCTTGAATACATTTTATTCCATTTGCGAGAGAAAACCGATTGTCTCGCGTATTCTCGCGTGAACTTGCGTGATATCCCGTGATCTCACTCGTGGTCTTCAGCATAGGATCGGTCTGACTATAATGAATCATGTTCGCTCAACATGATTCAATTTTATAAACGTTGAAGTTGTGGAATATCTTGTTTATGCAACATGATTGTATCATGTTTTTGGCTCAAACATGGAATTATTTAGTTAACAGTACATGATATTCTTTTGTTAATGTGATAACCCCTGAGGTTCCTTTTTTACAGTGTAGTGCAAAGGGTCACAGTGCCCTTCGAAGACAAAATCATCTGAAAATACCTTCAAAATGTGGTTCAGACTTTCGTTAAAAAATTTAAGTGTGAGAAGCTTCTGTATACAAAAACACTTTGCTAAAATGCTATTTTACCACACGATTAGAGGAAGAAGAAAACATTACAGATCTCCAGTCGTAAAGATGAGTCAGGTCATGAAAGGTTTGGGTGGATATGCTAAGCCTGCTTAATGAATTTCTTTACCTACACTTCACTAATATTGCTAGATAGGTTTGATCAACTCACTTTAATTGCTTCAAACTAGTCCTATTTGTTTTTATGTCAGTTGTTCCTCTAAGTATTAAAGATTTTTACCGAGGTTCATTATAGATTTCCTGCAATGTGTGATAGACAAAGAAAGACAAACCCAGCTATACAAAATGTTGTTAATTCAGATTCCTTGGTTTGCCTTTAGGTCCAACATATCTTTGCCGCAATAAAATGCAAATGAGTATGTGTGCAACATAATTTAGTATTCATGGAAATTGTAGCAAATATAAACAAATGCACAGACGGGCAGACTCTGATATCAAACTGTTTTGTAATGATTAAAAGCATTAACCCTAAGGCAAATCAGACATAATACTAAATTAAAATAAAATGCAAAGAAAATCTGCAGTAAGCAATCCTCAGACTAGAAAGAAGAGTTTTTATCTACACTCAGGTTTTATGCAGAACCTGACAGAAACATATGAGACAGAATCTAGATGAAACTATTCCAGGGTTTTTTTTCTTCTTCTTTTTTTCTGCAACTCTTAAATTTCGAGACAGTTGTCTTGCCCTTGAGCATTTTACAAAATTTATGAAACTGATGAAATTATTCATGGGGGATTGAAGGGGAAGTTTGGAGAGTTAAGTGATTGAGTAAGTTATAGTCAAACAGGTAAGAGAGTGTTTTGGTCAATAACGCAGCTTTTCTGAGATCAACTCAGGTTATTTCCCTCCTGCTTAAAAAAGGCTAAGTTTTGATTGCTTATTATTTTTATTGTAAAATGCCAAATACAAGCAGCTGGTAAATAGGTCTAAAAATAAATCTTTAGAAATCAAATCAGTTTCTGCTGTCCATATTGTGCACAGGCTAACAGAACCCACATATATCAATGTCTTAAAAATTTGACAGGTTTATACACTGAAAAAAATAAGTCATTGGATGAACATAAAAAATTATGGAAAGGATTTCCACCTGATTACTTTGCTTTATTTCAGCACCATGTACTTGTGTTACTCCTATTTAAAGCAAATGTGTTAGGTCAACCTAATTTATTAAGATTATTCCAATGTAAAGCAAATGTGTTGGCTCAACTTGTTACAATGGTGATTCAATGGGTGATTCTAAATCAAACATGTTGGCTCAACGTAATATATTGTGGTTATTCTTATATAAATTAAATGAGTTGGCAAAACATAATTCATTAAGGTTGTTCTAATTTAAACCAAATATGTTGGCTTAACCAGAATTATGGTAATGCAATGGATGATTGTAAATCAAATGAGTTGGTTCAACTCCATTCATTAAGGTTATTCAAATTCAAATGAAATGTGTTGGCTCAACATATGTTTTAAAGGTTCCTTTAACTCAGTTACTATAGTGTGACCCAGTGTAATGCAATACAGCCAGCCCAACTAATCTGCAATGTTTAGGACCAAATCATTGATGTAACTTCATTAAGATGAATGTAAATCTAGTTGAAACCACCTTATTTTACAGTGGTACCTTCACACTACCTGATTCAGTAGGTCCAACTCACTAAAAGTAAGTTAGCTCAACAAATATGCTTCATGCTAAAAGACAGCTAGTTAATCGTGTGGAAATCCTTTCCATTATTTCATGATGTTAGTTCAAAGACATTTTTTCAAGCGTTAATCAAGCATTTTAAGATAGCACTAGGTGAAAGTGTAGGAAGAACACTCAACAATTAGAAAAGGTACAACACAATTGTATTTTCAGAATTGTTATACATCGTCTTTTTACACAGCACAAAACACAGCTGAGTTGGACATTGAAATAAAAAAACAACTACAAAAAGGTTACAGTTTCATTTCCCAGCCAATTCTTTACAACATAAAACATGTCAGTATAGTTGCTCAACTTAGAGAACTGTAACAATATAAATCTTTTCTACTGCAGACTTTAAACACTGATTTTCCATATGAAACTTTACTCAACTTAGCGGCGAGTTTCATATTGAGAACTTGTGCTTTCTTTGATAAGTTCTTTCCATCCAATTTCATTATTATTTTCTGTATTACTTCAAAGGTATGCTTGAGTTACTGAGCAAGTTGAGTGCTGAACGCACTAAACTTGAGGGTAGCTCAAGTTTAGTGCGTAGATTAGTCCCAGCAGCATCACTATTGCAGAAGATACACTGCACAAGCTGTTCATAACTTCCACCTCCTCCAGGACAATACCAACATCCAGATGTGCATCGGCAGCCTCTGCTCAAATGACGATTCCGAGGACAGTCTCGGCTTTGGCCATTTCTGCACATTCATCGACGTCCTAAGGGAGTTAGGGAAGGGTATTGGGGGGGAGACAATTCACATGTAATTAAATAAATAAATTAGACTGACATTGATTGAGTCACTCATGGACCTTAGTTGTTGAAAGTATTTTAACAACTCTTAGGACCTCTATTGTAAACACAAAGAGAATTTAACATACCATGTACTCCCTCACCAGCTTCTCTGGATCTTCATTTAGGTACACACAGACATTTGAGGATGCACTCTCGTCTGACCTCAGCAGTGTCATCCTAAATATGCAGATGTAAAAACAATGAGAACAATCTCAAAACTCCAGCAGTATAGGTTCACACACTTGAAAGCATAGCTGCATTCAAAGGAAGTCACAACAAAAGTGATCAGTGGCTTGCAGTCTGTTTGAAAGATATTTAAAATTGTTAGTATCCCTTCATTATGCCATGACTAAAATTGAGTTTAACATCTTATTTAAACATCTAACTGAAGCTGTTAGATGTTTAAATAAAGACATGAATATATCACCAAAGAAATATGTGAAAAGTACAGAATGGTCAACACAGTCTATATCCTTCTACTTAAATGAATATGCAAAGCATTCCATGTCTTACAAGTACATGGACAGTCTATGTGTGGGCATGGGTAACGTCGCATATGCCGGTGTTTAAGTGTAAAATGTTTTAACAGGTCATATCTACGAGACAGAGAGAGACTACACTCCTTACATTTCCACATCCCCACGCAAATAAAGACAAATAAAACAGACTGGCCAAATAAATGTTTAGCTGAACCCTAGCTTTATAAGCTCTCTAACACTACATTCAGTCACTTTAGATCTGGCAAAACTTACTATTAGCCACTGAAATCTATAACTTGATAGCCGATGACCCCCTTGACCAGAACTTAAGCAGGTGGATTACAGACAGGTGATCAGGTGATGTTCTGAAAGAGATCAGATATATTTTCAGCCATTAAAATATGCAATTCATACTGAACTGAGTTGTATCTTTTAGTACAAGTCCCTTGAATGCCTCATGAATATAACCACTGGACACTTGTATGCAAGCACATATGTGCAGAACAATGGTGAATTGAACATGGTAGAAAGCATTAGTAACATAGGTCAAAATGAGCACAAACAATCAACACAAAAAAACATCAACATTTCAAAATTAAACCAATGAACTTCAATATTGTTTCTGAGCTACAATTATTTGGGGACAACAAAGAAGAGTCCAAAAAAACCCCAACATCTTTACAGCAGAGGAATATGTATTTTAAAGAAAAAAAATAGAAAGCTCAAGTCTGTAATAATGGATAATCCATTGAGAGTTTTAGCCTGACAAAATATACTAGAAATCCATAACTAACAGGTATTTTAGGAACATTTAACAAAGCTCAGAAAGCAATGCTTTCTGCAGGTTTCACCGACTGAAATGTAGGACTTTTTATTACCATAATTAATTAAGAATCTCGATGATGATAGAAAGGTACCAAAGTGTGTATCTACATTTACCTCCATAGTAACATTACTGAAATAGAATTAAAATAGTTAGAAATAGACTGATGCCAGATCCGTGTGTTAAAAATCCACTAAACCTCCAGGTAGCTCAGGAGGAGCAAAACTGTGACATTTCTGGGGTCCATTTGTGTCTCTGGCAGCAGCTTTGTGACCCTTACACTACATATGGCTCTGCAGACTTTTTTCGCACAGAAAGTACCTAACATGGTGCGGCGATAAATGTAAACTTACCAATGATATCACATATAGCTATCTGCCTTAACCTAACCGACTTAATCTACAAAACATGAAATAATGTGACACAAGTATGGAACAATTAGAAAATGGTGCAAATGGTAGAGAAATTTTAAGTTACATATTTTTATATGGATTTGGATGAAAATAGATTGACTCTTACCTTCTTCAAATTAAGTGGATGCACGCCAGGAATCTCCCCTCTGCCCTTGAAAAAACCCAACAAGGTGCAAGCCAGTTATCTCGCGTGATTTTCCGTAATCTCTTGATGTCGCTGGATCCTCTTCGGCGGCAGATGAGTCTGACACAATAGCGCTTTGGAACTGACGTCACTGTGTTTTTTTTTAATTAGATGAACTTTGACAAATATTGATATTGAATAAAATTTTATATATATATATATATATATATATATATATATATATATATATATATATATATATATATATATATATATATATATTATATATATATACTGCGCAGGACCCTCAAGCTCCCAGGCCTCTGGTAGAGGACCCGAGCTCAGAGGATAAGAACCACCCGCGGTGGGTATATATATGTTAATTAGATGTATTCAAGTTGAGATAACGTCATTCAATCACGTTAGTCCAGTTGAGAGAAAAAACCGATTGTCTCGCGTGTTCTCGCGTGATATCCCGTGATCTCACTCGTTGTCGTCAGCACAATATCAGTCTGACTATAATGAATCATGTTAGCTCAACATGATTCAATTTTATAAATGTGAAGTCGTGGAATATCTTGTTTATCCAACATGATTTTATCACGTTTTCGCTTCAAACCCAATATTATTGTGTGAAAGGTACATGATATTCTTTTGTTCATGTAATATGCCCCGACGTTCTTTTTTTTTGGCGGAAGATCTAGCTGACGTAATTGAATCACGTTATCTCACCTTGAATACATTTTATTCCATTTGCGAGAGAAAACCGATTGTCTCGTGTATTCTCGCGTGATATCCCGTGATTTCCCGTAATCTTGCGTGAACTTGCATGATATCCCGTGATCTCACTCGTGGTCGTCAGCATAGGATCGGTCTGACTATAATGAATCATGTTAGCTCAACATGATTCAATTTTATAAAAGTTGAAGTTGTGGAATATCTTGTTTATGCAACATGATTGTATCATGTTTTTGGCTCAAACATGGAATTATTTAGTTAACAGTACATGATATTCTTTTGTTAATGTGATAACCCCTGAGGTTCCTTTTTTACAGTGTATCATATTTTAGAAAAAAAAATTGGTTAGTAGTAATGACTAATCGTAGAGCTTTTCTTGCAAATGTCCTCTTGTAATTACCTTCAAAGCAAAGCACATCAGTATAGCTTGCTGCTATACTGACAGCAGGCAGATTATCTCTGCCTGCCGTTAGTGTAGATTAATCACATTCCTTTTGTCCACATCATGGAGGAAAACGGGCATTAATCGTTGGACAGAGCATCACATGTGTGAAGATTTTCTGCATAATTCCCAGATCCTAAAGATACTCTGTTGATGTCCTGTCCTTTCATCCAGACATTTCTCCTTGGTTTACTGGAGAGTAACTTAGCAAATATTCCCAATGCTCATTACACAACACAGGGGAAGTGATTTGATTTATGGCTAAGCAATGTGAAAGCAAGCTTGTGAAATTGCTATTTACACTAATACAGTACCAGGATGTTAGATCTCTCTTGATTTCAATGTGTCATTCATTTGCAGAACACATGAACTCATGAAGGATTTAGAATCTTGGCTCAGTGTTGTGGCTGCTTTCCAATCTAGTCTTAACTGATTTACCAAGAATATCCTTCATTAGACTGAAAAACTCTGATAAAGTTATAGTCTTCAGCCTGACCAACGATTATTTGACAAAACAATTCTAGGGTTGAATTCACATATCCAACTTTCCTTTTGTGGTTTGGACGTGTGCTCCTGCCTTACAGAATTACAGTATAAAGACTACTGATACTGCTTCACATTTTGTAAAGTTACAACAATTAATCTTTTTAGCAGTTTCTTGTTTTATGATTCTTACTTGTCCACAAGTCAGAGAAGAAATAGTGTGGCTCAAGAGCTTACTTTTTACGACCAGTTTATCCAAAAAGCCCTGGCTATATGAACTGTCGAAAATCCTAATACCAAACTCAGGACCCTCACAGCTGGAACACATTGAGTTTAAAAGTTTCTGAGCTTTTAGGAAACACAGTAGGAATCTAATAACATGGTAGGAATCTGAATAAATGTTTGCCTAAATCCTTTAGACAATGCTTGGACGCTGCAAACAAGCCCTCCAAACACCAGAAATTTATGGGCAACTTTATTTTCCTTTTTGTTTTGTTTTTTACCAGTTCAGCAAATCTTGGTTTTTGTTTAGCCATAAAAATAGTCATACTTGACAGGTTCAAAGACCTCAACGTCCGACCATATTTAGAGATCAAAATATATTTTTAGCTTAAATTTTCTATCACGTTTTATGTTTATTTTAAGTCCAATTCTCACAGCTATCTAACAACACCAAGAACAAGAACAAGAACAAAGAAATCTAGCACAGTTTCAGAGGCACATTGAGAATATTGTGGATTCTATTACCCAAAATATCTTAAGATTGCACAAAGCTTCAATTGTGAGGTTGTTGTGGTTTATAGTTACAGTGTAAATGTATCCATGACATGCGGCTCACGTGCAGAGTCACTTCATCTTTGTGAATTTGCAGCATGAATGACTGCATAGCAAATGGGATCATGCTACTCTCTACTCACATGGCTACAACAACCAATTGTCCCACTCTACAAGCTAACAAATACCGCACTGCAGTCCACAAGCCCTCATTTGCTTTTTGGAACAAAAGACTTTCTGCTAATTTCAAGATTAAATCTTCAGATGAATTGACAAAGGTCAGTCCTGCCACCTCTTCAGTATAAAATAAACTGAGAGCAGCCCATATAACTTAATGTACTGTAAGGTTTTTGACACTTTGGCTGCTACACAAATTAGTGGTTGCAATCAAAATGATCTCACAGCCATGATCAGACACTTTGCATAAAGAAGACTGGACTTTTCCCTTGAAGAAGGCTTTCAGTTAGGAAAAAGCAAACACAGCTCCAAATTGCACAAACGGCCTATATAGAGGAAAACTAAGCGAAGTTGTAGGTAAGAGGAACCTTTGCACTGTATTTAGCAACGGGGAGCGAGCAGATGCAAGAGGAAAAACATGATCAGAAACTCAGGGTTTCAAATAAAAGTGAATAAATCAAACTTGGAAGTTGTATTAGCATTCATAGTAAAACAACTTCAAGCAGCAGACTCAGGAAAAAAGTTGATTTTGGATCTTTTACACACATTTCCTTCTGACAAGTAGTGATATTTGTAAACAGACTGCATGCATCATCTATGACAATCCTAACTCTATTTCCCTCAAATTGGTTTAGTCTCTCTGCACTCATCTACTCTATTACTGGATGTAACTTCAGTTGTTTCTGGCAGAACATATGGGAAATAAAAAGGTCAAAGTCATAATATTACCTTGCACATAATTTTGTCGGGGGCTCATTCATCACAATGTCTTAAGGCGTGCAATTCATCACTTTTGATAGTCTGTGCATTCACTTATCTGCAGTAAAATAGGACTCTTGCCATATCCATCATTGTCTGATTGTTGTCAGCCTCTGTCAGTGGGGGAATATGCAATATGAGGTGCCATCCTGAATAAAAACATAAAGGGATTCCAGCCTCAGTCTATTTGTTTTCCCATGAGGCTGGTGTTTGCCACAACGCCGACCACATATTTGAGCAGCAATTTACTTAACAGTTCATACTTTTCCAGATTCAAATTAGTCCTTTTTTACTGCTACTTTGAAAATGTAAACCTGTAAACCTGTTTTTATTCATTCACGACATTTTGTAAGGCATGGATGGATGGAATAATAACTGGAAATACAAATATTTTCTATCATCTTTGTTCTGTTTCAGAATTACCCAGATATGAAATTACAGAAAGTTCTCTGGTGCAACAATCTGATTCATTCATAGTATTTTGTGTAAAAATGTGAGCGTCAGAGGATTAATTTATTTTTTCAGAAAATAAACATCATTTCCTGATGTTAGATGCTTCCTCAAAGAGATAGCAAGACTCAAGGACCCGGATATGACAGAGGAGTGATTTATTGGAAACTTAATGGAAAACCCTGAAGCGGGGGCCATCAAATGGGCAAAAAACCTGCAACAAAGATTAAAAAGATAGGAGTGGGTGACAAAATGACTCACTCTGATTAAATCCTTCAAGCCTGAGACTCATTTGACACAGTCCCACTCTAAGACACCAACTATAGCTTCAACATCACACCTGACCTTCCAAACAGAATTATTTTTAGGGAGTTTTGCTTCTTGTCAGAATAAATTGAGAGCAGTTTTTCTGAAGTAAAAAAGTCAAAAATACATTTTTTACTTAATCATTGCAAGCTTATAATTTAAAAACATACCTTAAAGCAATCATATTTGGTTTTATTCAAGATTTCAAAATTAAAAGCAATCAAATGTGAAGCTGAAAATGTTACTGCATTAAAAATGTAATTTATTTTTTCATTTTAAAACATCTGTACTAAGGGCGCTTTGCAGCCTGCACTGTTATAGCTTCACGTCCTGTCAGGAGTCTGAGCAATGATGTTCTTACTCTGCAACTCTTTAAACGTGGCACATAAAAAGAAACACTTGAACGTGTGAGTGACATGAATGTAGAGTCAACATTTGTGCATATTCATCAGTGGGTGACATTACACAGCACAGAGGAAGGCAAACTAGTGTCTATCAAGAAGTCAGACCTTTTTTACACATGGAAGTAATGGAAGTCTTCCTTTCTGCTGAATTATTCAGATGATCATAAGACAAACATTTATTTTAAGAGAGAAAATAAATGCAGCTGCTCTGTGAAGATGCTGGGGGAGGAGGGACAGGAGGAAAAATGTGAGCCGTAAACATTTCACCAGGACCACCCATGCTGTTAAATACACTTGTGACAGATGGATCGGGGCTTTAAAATGTATGCTATCAGCCCTGTTAGAGAACTTCCATTTGTTTTTAAGCTTTGAACTAAATGAAATTATAATTTAGAAAACTTTTTTGTTTGGAAGTAAAGACTAAAAGCTTTTCAGAAAAGGAAACAAATGTTTCAACTATTGCAAAGTAATTAAACAAAAGAGACGGCATTAACTATCACTCACACATGGAAGTGTTTTACTCACCTCTATGAGTGCTGTGGAATTTCTGAGCTGGCAGGCCAAAACCTTCATATTCACTCATGCACATATTTAAACATTCATAATGTCCTGGAATGCTAATAAAAAATAACCAAATTCATCCATATTTATGAGCCTAAAACTGATAATATGTTGGTAATTTGTATTTATGCTGTTTGATTTATTACTCCACTGTTTTACCATTAAAACAGTATTTGGGTTTACAAGGTTGTAGACTATTTACAGTAAGAAATTAATCGCAAAATAAACCGTGCAGTGTTCATTAGCTACATTGTTGTGGGAATACATACCTGAGATTATCATGAGAAAAAGCCCATATTGGAAGTCTATAACACCCCAACAGGACAATATTCAGATATGCACAATATTATTATTCTCTGCAGTTTCTTTTCACATTTTTTATGTTAATCTTTGGGCTTTTTCCTAACCTAAAGCCAAATAATCACGCCTAGCTTAGAAGGGAATTATCTGTTCCAGTCAGACTGTGTTGTGAGCAAAATCTGTAAAATCGCTGCCAACTCTGCAACAAGCTTGACATCCAAACTTCAGCATTGTAAACAGCGCCATCTGGTGTTAAAGTAGAGAAACTACAACGTTGAATTTCAATCACGCAGGCATGATTTTGCCTGGAGTTTATGTGAAACTTCTGCTGGTGAAATACTTAATGTTGACATTATAAACATAATAAAAAAGATAAAAGATAAGTCCTAAAAATTACAAAGTTACTAATTAATTTATTTATATTTATCATATTTGATTCATTGAGGATCAGCAATGGGAAAAATCATTGCTGACAGAAAATATAAATTTAACTCCATTTACAATCAGTATGAAAAATAATCTAGTCAATAGAACACATATTCTGTAGCAAAACAGAAATAATAGATGAATAAGAATAATTTTGACAATTAGATCATTTCAAATATTTGTAATTTTATTTTTTTTTAAAAACCCAACTTTTTACATTTTTCAATGTCTTAATAATTAACGGGGAAAAGACAGATTCCATACATCTCTACTGAAGCCATGATGCTAATAGCTACTAACATTAACTTTCACTGTTTGGTATGACTCAAACTTGCAAATAAAAGTTGTAAAAACAAAACAATCATTACAGGAGTTGTTACATGACACTTCATCTTTTCATCTTCCTTTCAAAAATTTGTATACAAACATAAATGTGAGAACTTCAGCCTGAAGGAAGATGTGTTGAGCTCCAGAAACGTATAGAAAAATTAAAATATAAATTCACTCCAAATTTTAAACATTCAGTAATAAAACCTTGACAATCGTTACATAATAGTGCAGCTTTTTAAAAACAAACTATTTTTAAGAAATCAGTGCTTTCAGATCATTATCTGTAGATAGAGGCAGAACTCAAATGTAAAATGCCCTGTTCAGAATTTTTTAAGTTGATTTTGTATACCTATGAGCTGCCCACATCTATTTTAGTCAATTAAAATGTCTATTTAAGAACCAAAATACAAGAAGATTCAAGAAGGAACGCATTCAAAATGTGATTTTAGTCCTTCTTACTTACTTAAATTAGGCACAAAAGCTACATCACACCAAGTTAAAATAGGCTTTCGGAAAAAACTCAGTGATTTTGGAGTGATTAGTGCTGCTAGCATAAATCAGACAACTGTCTTTGTGTTTAATCCCTGGGGAATGTAGGTCCTTATCTTAACTATAAGATATCCATAAGAATACAGACAATTTAAAATTCCACATATTGCATGATAAGACAGAAATTCTAACAAAAGCAGCTTTGCTTTACTCTATTGTAAAGCAAATAGAGTAAATAGAGAGGCTGCAAAATCCTCTTTTGCAGCATGAATTAAACAATTTCTTAAGTGGTCGAAGAAATGCTTCACTCTAAATAGCTTCTGACTTTATTTTAAACACCTTGTAGATATGTAAAATAGCTCATTTGAGTTTCCTTCACAAAGGAACGGCTTCCATGCAGAAAACTGTAGTTACTGTGACTCAGTAGCACTCGGTACATTGTTTCTTACCGACCAGTCAGACAGTGCAGACCAAGCCAAAACTGAGTGCATTCAATCACTGGCCGATTTCTCAGTTTATCGCTACTTAAGATACTTCTCTAGCTGATTTAATACAATAAATACTTAGAAGTGTAAGAAAATGTGAGCAGACAGCACAAGTTTTGAAAGCATAAATACCCTCCATGTCAAACAGAACCTTCAGTGTGAAAGCAGCTAAGCACATGCCTGAGAAAATGCAAAATAAGATAACTGAACACAACCGCTTTGCCACAATTTAATACCAGAACTGGGCCATGTTTCTCCAAAAGACTTTGATTTAGGCTTTTGTTTTGGATGAATGTGTACTGGATCATAGAGAGCTAACAAGTAGCACTAAGAGCTTTTCTTCAGTTATTCTAATGCTAATCCAAACTATAAAATAAAAAATTATGTTCCCATAAAAGCAACATGTTTTCACTGATAAAAGCATGTCCTTCCTATCTTAAAAGAACAATAATTACAAACCATCAGAGAACTTTTTAAAGCGATTATGCAACATCAATGAAAGGCCTGGAAAAGCTGGAAAAATGGAAGCAGAACACGAGTAAAAATGAGTCATATGATAAAAAGTAGCCACCACTAGAAGTTAATGATCTCCATGTAGAAAATAGTGATAAACCATGTATGAAAAAACGTCTCAGGCTTTCTTGAAAATGTCTTTTTCGTTCTTATTTTGATTTGAAAGCTTCCAGTGTGACTGCTCACCTTTGTTTTCTTGTCTTAAAAAACAAAGCTAAGAAGTCACTATGTACAAGAGACCGCGAGCTTGAACTTCCGCAACACAACTTCATTCATTATCGTCTTCAAGTTATTATTAAAACAAATCCACATGGTGAAGTGGGCAGTTTACATATTCCTCAATGTGAATACTGGGTCGGTGCAGCACATTGGACTGTTCTGAGCTCCTCACACTCCACAGTCATCGGTCCTGTGATGGATTCTGCGAGTGAGGGTGAGCGAAGTGGAGAGGGAGGCGACGGAGATGTGGAAGAGCAGCTGCCATATGTTCCTCAGGCCGAGCAGGTACAAGTTGCATAGGACAATCACGCCTAAAAGAAGGAAGGATTTCTGCTTCTTCAGGGACGAATGGAACAGGTACAGGTGGCACTACAGACACAGTAACAAAAAGATGCGTTACCCGGAGCTTGGCAAGAGGTTGTTACTGTCTGCAATGAGCAGCCGTGTCAAGCTGTCAACTGTTATTTACCTGAAGAGCACAGCAGATAAACGCAATGAAAAATGCAGCAACGTTCCAAATGCCTTCGTAGTCATCCTTTGGAAAGTCACATTAATAACAGTTGGGTTAACTTCAGTCTTGGCTGAAAATTTACTCCTGCATATTTTAGATTAAAATAGCCATCTAAAAATGACATTTTTTTTTAAAACAGCTAAAATGCAATTGCTCTTGTAACCCCTTGCTCTATACAGTTCCGGTCAGAAGTCTGCAAATATAAATTAGTAGAATAAATTTGGGGCTTTTAGTAATTTACCTCAAACATTCTCTGTTCAGGGTGGACTGACAACATACAAAAATAAGAATTGGGCGCAGAAGGTTCACATATACAGCTACATGTAGCTGTATTAAACTGCAGTTTTGAATCTATCAGATGCATTATGATTTTCAAATAACAATAATGAAAAAGGATTCACAACAAATAGCAAAGGCTATTCTGAACAAAAACAACAAAAATCTTCAGCTGATAAAACCTTTGATCAGACCCTTGAGTTGCTCACACCTGGAATGTGTTCTCTGCAAGGTGCACCCCACGGATCACATTCAAAGATGCACACATAATATTTAGGACAAGAGAAAGGATGCCTGGGGCGGTCACTGGTTCAAGCCTCTGATTTACACCAGCTGGAAGGAAAGAAAACAACAACATACTTTTATCACATTGAGATAGCGTAATATAAATCCTCCTAATATCTGTATTACTTTAGCATGAAGTATAAGAGACTGATTGAGAATTGCCTTACTGGATGCAACACCTTGCTCTATGTGCCCATTTGCTGTCCCGTTTGTCAGCTCCACTTCATCCAGATTGATTAGTTGAGGTGGACGGATCCTCAGGTCCTCTTGGACCTCTGCCAGAGTCACCTCCAGAGCAGGACCACCACTCTGGTTGTACTGCTGCTTCAGTTTTTGAATAGTGCTGTCTAATAGGTAGAAGCAATATTTTTACTTGGATGGATAGATTGAACTTATTTTAAACAAACTGCTCATTAAACAAAAGCATAAGAGCACTTGGTAGAAAATGTTGTGCAAAATCATTTTTTCTTCCCTCACCAAATTCCAAAAATGGATATGGCCTGGCTGCCAGGGAAATGACGGCGCTGTTGAAGCATGCGGTGAACTCCCAACGTAGGTCTTCTAGGAAGCAGAAGGCTTTAGCAACAGGGAGGCTGCTGTGGCACACGCTCATGTAGGATACACCCTCTGAGGAGATGAAGCTGAACAGGTGAGAGGAGACAAGGTGTTTGGTAAACAAACAGCCTGGCACAGCGAGGCATGGATGACCTCGTGTCGGCACCAGAAGGTCCAGGCATGGGCTGATTCCCGGCAGGAATCAAAGAAAAATAAAAAACTAGGATATTATCGTAATTAGAAATGAACCCACAACTTTTCAGGATTTTTTTTTAATCGTGGGCTATGCCTAATATGTTCACTTTCTTAAATACAAAAAAATATTGCTCAGGTTTCTGAATCCTTACTATATATGGAGCTTCTGGCCTTTAACGGTGGCCCTCTCAGGGAAACGGGGCAGAGACTTGCTGATGGTCCTGAGCTGCTGCTTCCTCTCCTGGAGCTCTTTATTGTGCTCGAAGTCAGTGGAAGCTGACAGAGGGAGTCCATCCCTGACCCGCACCACGAACGCAAACAGGATCAGAGACATGATAGCCTTAGTCTGTGGAGGATATGAAGCCTACATGGGACAGACGGAAAAAAAAGAGATGAAGACAATTACCCTTTTATACACTCTGCTTAGTTTGACACAACAGTTATCTTTGGTGATCATTCTAAAGCATATTAAACATGAAAACATAATATTACAATCATATGTCTAATCATAGATTTAGACATTTTATTGGAAACTATGAGATTATTATGTAATGGACCTAGACTAATAAAGATATTATTAACCTGCAATTAACATACGAAAGTCCAATTAAATGTTCGTATTAACGTAATAATATTCAGAGATTATTAATGTCTTTGTATATACTGCGTAAGACGGAAAATAATTTTTAATTTAGTAATTAATCTTAATTAATGATGTGCATTTAGACTACACATTTAAGTTACACCTTACCTCATTGTTATGGAGTTCATGCTGCACCTTGTCACAATGCTACTGTAAGTTAGCTCACAGCAGCATCATACAAGCCAATCACACTGCTCACTGAAAAGCCAAACTCCGATAAACGACCTACGAAGGTAATTAGTAATTCATATAACCAAGGTCGAAGAACCTATAAACAAATGGGAGTAGGACGGCTGATTTAAACTGTCCAGGGGGCTAACTTGATTTCTTGTTTCTGGATAACAACCATCACAACAAATCTTCTACGGTACAACAAGAGGGACAAACTTCCCAAAGGAAACCCCTGCTCTTAAAAAAAGAAGAAGGAAGTAGCACAAGCTAACGGTTTACCGTCAGTGACTAGCTCGTTTTACCTGGCGAGCTACTGTACGTGGGTAAGTTATTTAATATTAATTAGCTTTAAATATATAATGCGAGTTGGAAGCTTTGAATAAATTTGTGTAGCACACGGATAAATGTGTTTAATGAAAGAAACGGTGGAGAATGCAATGGAAGTTACTACGCAAACAGCACCTAGCGCAGCTAGCAGTAGATAGCTGAGAGGTAGCTAATGCAACCATTTTGATAGCGCCTGTGCTTTTTGTTTTACCAAGTGAACAATGTATTCTCTTTTTATTGTATTTTTAACTCTCCTAATGAACTGTAGCATGGCTTTGTTGTTGGGTTAGCTTGTGACGGAATTGCAATAGACGGCATAAATGTGTTCTTTTGTAAAAAAAAAAAAAAAAAAAAGGTTAATTGTTTTTCCTTTAATTTTGAAGAATACATAGGATACAAATTTAAAATGATGTTTTGTGCAGTTTATCTTGAATTTATATTTGGGGTCTATACTAGCTATTTTAACACATTTTTAAAAAAATATTTTTTCGCGTTACTATGACAACTTCCTTAACTAGTCCAGCTGTGGAGGTCTAAAGACAATGTAGGATGAGATCGCATGAAAAAAATAAGCTTTAATACATTAAGATAGATGTGCGGTAATGAAATACTGAGCTTCACAGGGAAATACTCTGCACTACTGCAGCATATCGTTTGATGTTGAAATAAATTGTTCTCTATTTTTAGCAGTGTCGAGTTGCAGTCTGAATGTGGCACTACGGGCTAGACCTCTAAAAGTAAACATCTGTTATATGATACACATTATACAACCAGTTCTGCGATGGTGGTGGGGCCAACAAGTCACGAACACCATCACTTTAGGCTTTTCATCTTAATTGTGTACTTTCTTAATTGATTTAATCACAGGCACAGCAAGACCAGAACTAATAGAAAAGGCTATTTCTTCTCATTTTCTTTATACTTGCCCCTGTGTTTTTAGGTCACATGCACTTTGATCACAATGGGGCTAAAAGACCGCCCACAGTGTTACTTTGATGTGGAACTCAACCGGGAGCCAGGTAAGGAAATCATTATTTGTCAAATTAAGAGAAAACAAGAAAAAAAAAAACAAAAAAACAGCACAAGTTTAATTTAAACCACAAACTTTCAACAGAAACCTTCACTATGTTATTTTCTTTAATTCTAACAAACGAAAGTGCAACACACAATAGTTCACTAGCCTGATAGACTGGTTTGGTTTCAACTGTTCCAAATAAGTGTATTGTATTGAAGGCTTGTTTGAATCTGTTGTCCTGGAGTGGTTGTTTTGTTTTGTCAGTGGTAACTATTTATTGTAAATAAAAGCAGATTACATAGCCAATATTTTATTTGTTTATTTTTTATTTTTTGGCAATTTTTCTTTGTTTTTTTCTTGTTTCAAAAAAAAAACTTAAATAATACATGTAAAAAATTCTCCCTTGCTTTCTGTAGTTGGGCGCATTGTCTTTCAGCTGTTCTCGGATGTTTGTCCCAAGACAAGCAAAAACTTTCTTTGTTTGTGCACTGGTAAGTTATTTTCACTCACTGTTGTCCACCTTTGTATTATCCTTTTCAGACATTTAGCAACATTTTGTGTATAAGTCATTTAATGAACTGGATCTTGGCTGGATTAGATGTGAAACCGAACAAGCTGTTATTCCTAATGCTTATTTAGCCAATCTATATCTTTAGTAATAGTTATCTGGTAGATTTATATATTTTATAATGTACAACAAAATCAAATTAACAATGCAATTACTATGATATGGAATTATATTGGTCATCCAGTAAATTTGCTCCCAGTTTAAGTTTTTAAAATATAGTAGCCTCATCCCAGGACTTTCATTTTGAAACTACTTTTACATTTTTTTTAACAGAAGGACTTTCTAGAATTGTTATTCAGTTTGTAGTTCTGTGAGAGTTTTCTTAATAATCATGTTGTTTCAGGTGAAAAGGGAACTGGGAAAGTCACAAGGAAAAAACTGTGTTACAAAGGCTCCACATTTCACAGAGTTGTGAAAAACTTCATGATTCAAGGAGGTGACTTCACAGAAGGTAATATCATAAATATCCTTGCTGCTTTGAAAGATTAAGTGATTGAATGATGTGGGATTAGCACAGTTTTTCTCAATTCCGGACCTCAGACCCTGCATGTTTCAGGTGTTTCCCTTTTGTCACACACCTAGATTGAATCTGTGGGTAATTAACAGACTATCAGCAGTACTTGAAGCCTGCAGAAGAGGGCATGCAGTCATTTGAATCAGGTGTTCTGGAAGAGAGGCACATCTAAAACATGCAGAGCAGGGGAGCATAAGGACTAGAATTGAGAAGCAATTGAATTAGCAACTGTGCTTTGACATTGGGTTGACATTTAAGAATAAATTTGGGCAAATAAAAATGTACCAAAAGAAAAAACATGCATGTTGAAAAGATGCAAAGAGTTTTTCATTAAGGTGCCTGAAACAAACAGGTTCACTGCAGTTTTGCTAACCTGGAAACTTGCTGCTTCCTGAAACTGATCTACAGAAAAATGATTGATAAGTCAACACTTTTTTAGGTGTTTTGTTTGCCTTATTCAAAACATGTTAATTTGACATAAAAAAAAGTTTATTTTCTTTATGGCTGCAGGAACTGGAAGAGGAGGAGAGTCAATATATGGTGGCTACTTTGAAGGTATTTTTATATTGATTCATGTAATTAAAGAAACTGATAATAAATGTGTGTTTAAGTATTGCAATCGTGTGCTATTTGAGCAAAGTTTTGCATGTTCTTTCCAGCTGAATCATTAATTTCTTGTGGCTTTCCCAATGTGTGAATTTAATCAAATCAGCATGGGAAGTAGCCATTCTCGTTACTAAATGCTACCATCCTCCTGCTAAAACTATCAACATATTCTCTTATTTATAGAGTGGTCTTTTGCAAAATGAGAAGGTAAGAGATGTGCACAGTTCAGTAACACCATGCCAACATAGTCATCACAACAAGGTCCGACCCAAAAGATTACATGCCCTGATACACTTTCCATTCAGTCAGATATCCCTTTTGTCCTCGATGTTTGCCTGCAACCTGCATTTGTAGTGTCTTTAGATCTGATATGATGGCTATAATTCAATTATTGACTTGATGAGATGGAATATATGATGGAAAGTAGGACCTACTTCACTTTTGAGATTTTAGTTCTAGAATAATAAATAATTACACATCATTTTTACAATGTAATAAAATAATTTCTCAGTTTGAAGAATGTTTCTCCAAATTATTGCCAAGGTATTCAGTTAATTTACTATCATACCATCTTTGATAATGACACAGTTCCAAATCGGTCTCCAGTTCTCTGTTAATGAAAGATCTTCGAGACATTGGTTGTATCATAAAATATAGTCCTGTAGGCAAATTAGAGAAAAGAGTAAAGACAAACTGTCTCAGAGGAAAACACTACAAGTTCCAGGAAATAAGTTTTTATAATATTTAACCATAAAACATAACCCTTATTTCTCCTTGAATTTTATGGACCCAAATGTTTGAATAATTTTCTAAAGCTTCAAACTGGCGGTTTGGTGACTTTAAAGATATTTACAGAAAGTTTGTCAGTTTTTATAGAAGAGACTGACGTACAGGTTTGGACTGTATATGCAGTTTACTCAGAACAATGATGGAAATTTGCTTTATTAATCCAGATGTATGTTTTTTTCAAGATTCAATCAGAGTTGAGGTGGTTTTTAAATACACTTTAATTTATTTATTTTTTTTATCTCCACAACTATTTCTAGTAACATTAACTGGGGAACACCCTCTGAAGCTTTGATTCCCCTCTGTCTGTTTCCAGATGAGAATTTCATTCTCAAACATGACAAAGCCTTCCTGCTGTCCATGGCCAATCGTGGGAAGAACACCAATGGCTCCCAGTTTTTTATGTGAGTAAGACTCAATTTATATAAAGCACAACTTTTATTCCAACTGAAGCTCTGTCTTAGTTTTTACTTCCTGACCCTCGCCCTGTTTTGACCCTGCAGAGTAGTATTTGCCATCTAAAATCCCCTCTCTCTGTATGTGTGTTAGATTTCAAAGTGCAGAGCAACATTGGATTCATTCTTTTTTTTTTTCACCTACAAATGTGTTACATTTTTTCTCTTGCCGTTTTTGTGTAAAATTTACAGAAACTCTAGCATCCTGCTCTTCCAAGGTAATGTGTCTCAAAGGCTGTGTTTCTCTCTCTCTCCTGACTTTCTTTTTCATTTTGTAGTTTTGTATTTTCAAACATGTATCACAATGTACTGTTTACTTTTGAAATGCTTTAGTTTTACTAATATATTCAGGCAGATCACGTTATTTGGACTGAAAGATCTTCTGAATCACAAAAAGGCATAATTGTTATCAGTTTGAACTTTTCCTTCACAAGTAGCTGCTTGAGACATTAAGGAGGATTTGTATTTTCTTTCCTTTATTAATTTGATAAAATTAAAACATTATTTTACAGCTTACTACATTTTTAAGTGATAATTAAAAATTTAAACTGCAAGATAAACCAAGAGTGGTTCTGTATGTTACATATTTTAGGATTATTCAGTTGCAGCCATGTTGTGTGAGTGATTTGTTTTCTCAGTTATCAATGTTTACATTTTTTTTCCCATGAACCCTTCACTGTCATTGATCGACTCAACTGGATTAACCACAAACAGCACCACTAAAATGGCTCCTCACCTTGATGGGTAAGAAGCTCTTCAGCAATTTCCAGATATATAGAAAAAAAAATCTCATCTTAAGTTCTATGAAAGGTTTCATAGAATGTGTCTAAATAATATTTGAAAGCCGTAAATAACATTTCATCCTTCATTCCATCTGATTGATCGATAGAGGGTTCCCTTTATTTTACTTTTCATGCACTAACTTACCTTTGAGCTTTCTTCATAAATCCAAACAGAAAATAATAGTAAGTTTGGACTTCAATTGTTCCAGGAGTACATTTTCTGTTTATCTCCGACCAGCGTCCATGTTGTCTTCGGCCTCGTCATCTCTGGGTTTGAAGTGATAAAGAAGATTGAGGGATTGAAGACTGATTCAGCGAGCAGACCCTACGCTGACGTGAGAGTGGTCGACTGCGGACAGCTGATCACAAAGTCTGCAAATGATGGTCAGTGCAGTGTTTTTCTTGAAAACCCATGTTATGCTGTCTTGCGGGAAAATGGTTTTATTTGACAAATATCACTAAATGTAAAATGCAAATGCCTTTATAGTGTTCTTTAAATTTAAAACATTTTAATTTCAGTGCTTGAGGGCAAGCGGAAAAGGACTTCATCCATCAACTCCGATGACTCCAATTTTTCATCATCTGAAAGTGAATCAGAAGAAAAGCCCAAACACCGAAAGCGACTGGCAAAAAGTAAACCATCTAAAAAGAAAAGGAAAGAAGGAAAAAAGGTCAAGAAAACTGAAAATGTGCCTTCTAATCAAAGGTATGTTTTAACATTGAAAAAATGTCCATTATCAAGATGAATTCTTATGATGTAAGTACGTTTGTTTGCGTTCCTGCTCTTTAAGGTCTGAAGAAAAAGAGACGGCAGCAGGTGAAAGTAAACCTGAAGAGGAGAAGGAAACTGGTGGGAAAAGGGAGAAGCCTGTTGTTCGGCCTGAGGAAATCCCACCTGTGCCAGAGAATCGCTTCCTGCTGCGACGGGACATGCCAGCACAAGATGACAAAACAGAACCGTTAGTTATCAAGATTATTACAGGATATTGAACACACATAACACACCTCAAAAGTATTCAGTCCCCTGGAACTTAATAATGCTTTGTTTCATTACAACCACAAACACTTATGTAATCTATTGAGATTTTATATGACAGGCAAAACCAAAATGAAAAGGAAAGAAATTATATATTTTGCTGAATAAATTCAAAGAAATATACCATGTACTTGTATTTACCCCTATTTAATCAGAACTCTTTTGGAGTATATTTCTGCCAACCTATAGCTGAAGGAAAATGTCTCTAAACATCTATTTTTACAGATACTCAATTATGTTTGGAGGGCCATTCTCAGAATTAGTATATACTTTGATCTAAATGATTCCTTTGTGGCTTAGGGTATATATTTCGTATCTAAGTTTGCACTGTAGCTCCACTTATTGTCATATTAACTTCAACCTGCTTTGCTTTTGAAGGGTGTGAATTGCAGTTTTAGTATTTGTTGGATTTTGCATGTTAGGAAAAAGTTTCTATTTAGAGATTGTTTGACCAGACAACCTTCTTCCACACGGGTGGCGTGTACACTACATGGCTTGTAATTAACTTCCATCATGTCTTCACATAGGTTTCATTCTACAGTTTTTGTTTTTCTGATAAATGCTTCATTTCCTGGCCAGCCAGCCATGTTCTATATTTGGATTATGGGTTTAACAACTCTCTTTTAGATATTCAAACTTTACATTTTTGCCTTACACATAAACAAGGGGCATGAATACTTTTGCAAGGTAGTGTATGCAGGACTTAGTGTAGTTATTTAATTAATTTGAAATGTAATTGTATCTTTCAGTCTTGAGAAAGAAGAAGCTGGTCCTTTAGTTGAACAGAAACCAGCTGTGACAAAGTCCGGTCGGAAGATCAGAGGAAGAGGAACAATTGTATGCTCTTCTCTTGATATTAAGGACTCCATATTTGTTTTCATGTAAAATTCTTAAAATCATCTGTTTTCGTTTTTGTTCAGAACATTTATCAAAGAGAAACTCATTTTTGTGCCTAAAATATAAAGAGTGGATTTTCAAAATTAACCATTCTCCTTTTTTTTTGTTTTTCCTTTTAGAGATATCACACTCCAACCAGATCTAAATCACGTTCTACATCTGTTGAAGAGCGTGGGGGGAGTGAAACTCCACCACACTGGAAAGTGGAAACAAAGAGACCCAAGGCTTTTCCTCCCCAGAGCCCGGAAAGGTGGAGCAAAGGAGACAAGTAGGAATTATGCTCTGCTTCCCACCTCTTTGGATGTTTTTTCTGTATTCATTTGTCTTCATGTTTATTTTACTTGAACAGACTTAAAGAGCATTCTTCAAGCAAGTGGGAAAATAGAAGCAAATCTCCTCAATCCCACTCTGGAGGACTTTCCTCAGACCAAAGCTCTGAGAGGTCAAGCCAGCACCGGCTTCCAAAAAAAGAGAAGAAAAAAGCCAAACACAAGAAGAAAGCCAAAAAGCGCAAACATGGCAAGAAGAAAAGCTCCAAGAACAAATCTCGAGAACACTATGACTCAGAGGGTGAAAAATCAGCAACTTCTGCTAGGAGGTCCAAATCCCAATCAGCGACCCAGTCTCCCTCAAGTGAACATCGATCTTCTGGGAGGAGAAGGCGGAGATCCTCCCTGTCTTTTTCCAAATCCTACTCCAGGTCCTACACATCCAGTCGATCCAGATCACAAGGAAAATCCAGGTCTTATTCACAGTCCAGAAGCTTCTCTAGGTCACGAAGTCGATCTTTGTCTGGATCCAGGTCTCGGTCTTATTCTCACTCCCGATCAAGATCACGGTCAAGGTACAGATCAAGATCACGGTCATCTTCTCAGTCCAGGTCGAGATCAGGGTCGAGATACACGTCCAGATCCCGATCTTTGTCCTCTAGAAAAAGGAGTTTTTCCAGATCTCCAAGGAAGAGAAAGACAACCAAACCCAAAATGGATGCAATGATGTTTGTGACTCGGAAGGTCCAAGATAAAAAGATTACACCTGTTCCCATACTGTCAGCTCTCCCAGTAGCTGAAACGGTTCCTGTGATCCCACTGAGTGACAGTCCTCCTCCTTCTCGGTGGAAACCAGACCAAAAGCCCTGGAAGCCCTCCTACATTCATATTCAAGAAATCAAAGCTAAGGTTATGCACAGTAAACCCTCTACTGCTGGTCTGGCAGGGGACAGCTTCTCCAAAAAAACTCACACACCGAAGTCCATACCAGAAGATGTTGAAGAAAAGTCGGCTCACAAAACATCACACAGCGGGTCCTCCAGAAGCAAGTCCTTCAGTCGCTCCAAGAGCCGAAGTTCTAGCAGGTCCAGGTCAAGATCGGCAGAGCCGTACCGGAGCAAGTCATCGTCCTGTGACAGATCAGACTCTGAAAAGGATGAAAAAGGAGGAAGCAGCAAGAAGAATTCATTAGATAAAGAATGGAAGGAGTATTACAGTTCTCTCAACAGAATAAAAAATTTAGATAAATATATTTTGGCCAACAAGAGTCAAGATGGACTCTCGGGATCAGGAAAAGAAGTGAGCAGTGAGCATAGCCCTGATTTTAGTGCCTCTTCGGAGAACAAAAGAAAGAGGGGGAACTCAGAAGAGCCAGAAGCAAAACGTTACTCTTCACTGGCAGAGGAAAGCTTCAAAAGCCGCTCTGAGTGGGATAGTGACAGTGACAAAGCTACCCAAAGCAACACTGCAACCGAGGTGCAACCGGTCCTGTCCAGCACGATGCTGGCGACCGGATGGGATTCAGACAGAGATTCTGAGAATCCAGCAGACCGAAAAACGTTTGGTTCTGAAAAAGAGGAAGGAGAAGCGAGTTCTGAATCAGACTATGAGGCCTTGAAGAAGACGTCAAAAGCAGTGACCGAGCTAGGATATAGAGTTGCTGTCGCGGTAGCGGCCGCTTCCTCTTCTTGTCCCTCAGATGATGGTGCTCATAAAGTTGTTCAACTGGAGCACAAGAAGAGCAAGAAAAAAGCCAAACGGAAACATAAACATAAGAGGAAAGGAGAGAGTAAGAGCAGTTCTCATCATGGGAAGGACAAAGCTAAAAAGTCCAAGAGAAAACACCAGAAGCTGAAAGAGACTTTCCATTGGCAGCCGCCATTAGAGTTTGACGAGGAGGAAGAGGATGACGAGTCTAAAAGAGAGAGAAGTAGTCCTGGTAGAGAGGTTGAAGAAAACATGGGTGAAGACTTTAACAAAAATAACCAAGATTCAACTGATTTGAATAAGAGGTCTGTGAAAGAAGAAGAAAAGATTCAACTGAGATCCAAAGAAAACATTGAAAGCACAAATCACTCTGAGCAAGCATCCAGCCAGAACAGCGTCAAAGACCAAGATTCTTTAGATGATATGGAAATCTGCACCCCTGAACACAATGTTGACATCATTGAACACCCTGTTATGCCTGATGTGTCCAACGCTGCCACTAAATTAACCCTACATTCTACCTCAAAATCATCAGAAGTAGTAAGTACTGATGGTGGATCTCCTCAGAGAAACGCCCAGCCTTATGTCACTTCCTCATCAACAACTGCTGGACCACGAGAAGAAGCACCACCTGGCAAAGCAGTCATAAACTTCAAATGGAAGCCATTAAAACGAATGGCGGTCACGCCGGAGGTAAATGTCCAGGCCATCATGGTGAAAAGCAAACAAAACAACGAGAGCATCCAGCCTCTGGGCATGCAGGGAGTGAAAATGGAGATCAAGAGTAAAAACCGAGTCCGACCGGGTTCGCTGTTTGATGAGGTTCGTAAAACGGTACGGCTCAACCAGAGGCCACGAAACCAGGACAGTTCAAGTGAGGAGAGATCCTCGCTTGAAAGATCTGTGGGGAAGGCCAGAGGTGCATCGCGCTCGCCAAAGAAATCCAGCTCCGCATCGAGAAAGTCCCGCTCTGCTTCCAGCCACCGTTCCCGTTCCAGAGGCTGGTCTCGCTCCTACAGTAGATCCAGAAGTAGATCCCGTAGCTACAGCTACTCCTCCAGGTAAGAGACAAACATCACGACACCTGTTTAAACTGCCAAATCACTTTTGTTCAAATCACTTTTATCGTTGTTTCTGAAGGAGCCGCAGCCGTAGTCAGAGAACCCGCAGACGAAGATCTCGCTCTCGCAGCAGCACATATCGAAGTTACAGCAGGCATAGGTACACAATCTCTGTTATTTAATCATCTATTTCAATTAACAGGAATTTAGCTTCTTTGTATGGAGCTACAAAAGTGCAAAATTCACAACTTGACTAGATCAAGACGAAGCCCTCCAGAGAGTCGTGTTCAGTTCATATATTTATGTTCTTCAATCAAGATGTATATGTAAAATGGATGTGGATGGTACTTCTACATTTAGGATTAATTTAATGTAGCAGCAGTATTTATGTTGTTTTGCTTGGAAAACACTTGCGTGTTTTGCAAGTTAGGAGGTTGAAATATTTCTCGGTGCACAACCGCATAAGAACTCCTGAAACATTTCTCCTCCTTGGTTTCTGCTAATTTAATCATCTTAATTTTAGCTCTTAAATGTCTTGAATATTCCTAGATTCTCAATGTTAGGTCTGAAAGTTTGCAGAGTTAAGCCTTAAATTTGAATACTTGTTCATTCTTGACTATGTATTTGTTCCATATGTTGTAGTTCTGGCCAAAGGGACCACAGCTACCCTGCTAATACTACAAGCTTTTTAATTCATGGAAGCAATAGGCTTCAAAAAGTACATTTCTCTGCAGACCTGACATTTAACTGGGCACTTAAAACATTTATCGCTTGACATTTTGGCATTATTGATACTTGATATACAGAAGCAGAGTCCTGGAGGTAAATAAAAATGTGTTTTTTTTTCTTCTCTTCACTGAATGATAATTTTTGTTTATGGAGTGTGTTTTATGATACCTATCATCTAATTTTGTGCTTTTCCTTTGCATTCCCAACAGTCGGTCGTACAGTAGAAGTCCCTCCAGAAGCCACTCACATCATCGCCGCCGGAGGTCCAGGTGTGTTAAACTCCTCAGACTCAAACTCGTGGCACTGTCGTCATCTTTCAGATTTACAATGCTTTAGTAAAAATGTATAAAAATGATAAATATCTGAATGTATTTAATTGGGGAAAAAAAAAGTGCTGTAGTTATTACTTGCATTTCTGACAGTTTGTATCTTCCATGTGCATTTCTGCAGTAAAATCTCAAATCTCATATTTTTCTAATCAGCATCTGAAACCTGGTTGAATTGGCTCGATATCGGCTTCAGTTATTTTGGCTGTTTGTGCTTACTAACTCTAAATCCTAATATTTAGCGATGCATTTCTTATACTTAACTTATTGTTACCACAAGAATGTTCTGATACTCATTCTGAATACCACTAAAACCAAACCCAAATAATCTTTTATATTTTGTTCTTTTTTATTTTGCTACAGGTCCGACTCCTATGACAGCTATTCCAGCAGGAGTCGGAGCGTGAGCAGGAAACGAGGGCGCAGGCGAAGTGAGAGCTATAGGAGCTCTGAACACCGCTCACGGTAAAACAACTGTGAAGTGGATCTCTATTCAACCTTTATTCAGATTAGCTTTATCTTCGTAGACATTCTCTCTTCATGCTATGAATAAAATATTCATGAGTAATTTATTGAGTAGGCTATTTCCTATGGCGATGCTTCCCGATCAAATAAAGGCGTCCGCATCCTTGTGATCATCTCTCTTGACAACTAAAAGCTGAAATGTTTTGTTGTGATCCGTCTGCTTCAGGTCGTCCCGCTCTTCAAGTCGCAGTTCTTCCAGGCACAGGAGTCACAGCCGCAGCAGTCGCTACAGCTGAGCCTCGCCTCAGCTGAGAGGGGACACACATATTTTTATACTGTGCTAAAGTTCATTATGTGAGATGAAGGGATGATCACTATGGTAGTGAATGTGAATATATCTCGACAGCAGTCGGTAGAGCATCTAGTTACTCTGCTGAAATTTTACATGTTTGCTATGAGAGAGGAGTCGAAAATAATTAACATTGTCGTATATTTGTGTGTTCTTTAACATTTTCTTCTTGTAAGCTAAATGGTGCAATTACTATTCTCTTAAAAACATTTTTAATGTGTTTGAAAAAGTTTTTTTTTTTTTTTAGGTGAGGTAAAATCTGCCTGTCTTAAAGTCCTTGTTGTAATTAGTTGTCTCTGAATGAACAGATGAATGTAGAAGCTGTACCTAAAGTATATTATCTCAGACTCTTGTTGTTAATGACATTTATGAAATATCACCACTCTTTGAAGTTCTGTTTCTTTATTTTGTCACCTAACAATGTTTTGGCTTTGCATTTATTGTGCTTCCGATATTATTGAGTGAGCTGATACATAGGCTTCTATCAATTGCAATGCCTCCGTTTGATCTGCAGGGGGCATGTTTCCATGCCTGAGTAAAGACAGGATCAAATCAGCTTTAATTTTCAGTTTATCATTCAATATCAGATATAGCAGAAAAAAATAAACAACCTTTATTTTTATATTTAACTATATATAATATATTGAGGTAACTTTATTTTTATAATGATTTTACTTTATTATTTAAAGTAAACAAGAATGTATAAGGTTTCCAAAGTTATTTATTAAAAAACTGGTTTTAGTAGAAAATGTATTGCAGTTCTTTAACGAAATGATTAAATATTTTTTTTCATTTTAGGTCTAATGCCCAATATGCTTTAGAAACAAACATAACATTCTGTGATATTGTGAGATTAAACCAAATAACTTAATATATTAAATAGGAGAAATGCCTGATCAACTAAAATATGTAAAAAATATTAAAATCCTGTTTACCTGTTTTTATATAAAATTAAAACTGTGAGGCTGGATTTTGGTTTTTTCACCAGCTGAAAAAACCAAACGTTTGCCACATTGGCCAAAAGTACCACATTGAAAGCAAATTAAAAAATCTTGTTCTCTTTTTACATGCTCTCTAATAACTAAACGAGTAATATTTTAATAAAACAAATCATGTAGTCTGGCTTTTCAAAATATGAACTGGAAAAATAGAAAAATGGACTATGTGTCAGTCTTTGAAAACAAATACGGTAGAGCCCAGTGGTGACGGGGATGATCAGTTTTTGAAAGCATTCGCTGTACTTAGCCAATGTTTTTATTTATTTATTTATTTTAGTGTTACTGGCCTTTACTAAACAGTAAGTAGGGTGGAGGGAGTTGGAAGACATGCACCAAATGGCTCAGAACAACCATATCAAGGAATGAAGCCTCTATACACCAACTGAGCCACGAACTGTTGGTTCTCACTATGAAACTGGCATAAAAGGGATATGTGTATAAGTTGTAAGTCATCAGGTTAAAATAGATAAATACCTGGAATATTGCTGTAATGACTCTAAATGATCATTTTACCTTCTTGAATTTTGTTTTTCTGCGGATATGCGCATATAGAGCGAAAAACTTGTGATAGGGCGCTTGTGCTGCAGTTGGACTTCCAGTGACTGCTGCCATGTGGGAATTGAGTGAACTCTCTGACCCCCGCACGTGTCTGCCCGCCACCTGACGTCACACCATTCCGAGCAGGAGCGCAAAAACACCCGGAAGCGCTCGCGCCAGGCTTTGCGCCACGCGGCCGCTGCGCGACCTTCGCATCCGCGTCTTTATACGTCAACCCGGGCAGCGGAGGGAAAATGCGTCTGAACGTGAACTTCCACTTGTCCCTCCGTGCAAAAACAGTGCGGTGTCCCTTTAAAAGCGTCTGACAAAAAGCCCATATGATCCCCGAGCTCCAATCACCAATTCCTTCTGCAAAAGCAGTCTCTGCATTTTTGTCTGTCTGAACGCCACAGCTACACTCTTGAGGTGGGAAAAGAGACAGAGGAAAGGGCGATAAAAAAAAAAAAACTGCAGAAATGTGACAATCCAACGATCGTTTACATGGCGAGGGGGAAACCGCAGCGAAAGGAGTTATTCTGGGACTCCTTGGAGCCTCGCAGCGCTGGATCAAAATGGTAGGCTGCAGGCTGCATTTTTGTTTATTTTCTGTCCCTTTTCTTTCACCTGCAAGTTGAGCCGCTCAGCGGGGCCGACTGAACTTAACGCACTTCATCGTCGCGACGTCCTGCCAGGTTGTTGTTACCCGCCGGTTGCGGTGTTTGCAGAGAAGTTTGCAACTTGCGCACACGGCTGGAGTTTGGGAATCGAGGCTGCCCCTGAAGAATGCAGCTGCTGCTACAAGAGCTGAGGAGATGCGCGGAAGGAGTTAAATTCCTTCATCTCAGGGCGCTTCTGCAACAAACCACCGGGTCGTGATGGGCGCACATGTTCAGAGGTCGGGGGTGAAAGTAAAGGTGGCACTTTTTTTCCCTCTTTGTCTGAGCAGCACTTGTGCCTGAATGTTGTCAGGAAGAAATGTGCACAGAGAATCAGCTGAGAGGAAGAGATGTCACTGCCCATGTTTTCAGAACTTAGCCTGGTCGCACAGGTGCATCTCTGTAAATTGCAGTGGCATGTAAAAGTTAATTCATGCCAATAGTTCAATTCAGAAACATTTATTTAATTACTGTTATATTCCTTTTGATTAACCACATCTGAGCCAGATGTCAGAAGTGTCTTTGCAGGAGGAAAAGGACTGGACTGTTTATGTTTTTGCTAAATTGCTGGTGTTGCTCTTGGCTCTGTGGCATGTCGGTTACTTGCCATAAAGAGATGTCTACATAACACAAATTTCACTTTTTGAATGCAACTGCTGAAAAAGAATGTGCTTTCAATAATATTTAGATTTATCGACTTGCACCTGCATATAAATGGTTAAACGGGAATGTCATCTTTCATATAAAAATGTGATTCATTTTTACTCGTTTGCATCTGCTGTTTCTGTAAAGAACTATTTTTAAGATTTACAGAGGTAGCAACTCAGATTCTTAGCATATTCATCTTTCTTATAAATTTAAAAACCTTTTAATGAGATGGTAAAAAAAGTGTTGGAGTAACCAACTTTTTCTTCAGCTGTTTTAGTTTCAGATTAAAACAGCAAGTTGCTGCACACTGCCACACAGCTTTCCGAAAGGATCGAAAACTACTGCAAGACAGACAGTCTGTATCAAAACAACACTAAATAAGTGCTATAAATACTATCAATATACCCGAGCGTACAGGAAAGAGTGTGGCTGCTCCGGAGTCTGATAGTGAAGCCAACGGTCCGCTCTGGCTCCGGGGTCATTTCAGGATGCCTCATTAGGAAAGCATGTGGAGCTGGATGCAGTGGTGGAGTAATCCCAGCGCACGCTCACATCTGGAGGCTTGGGTTAATATCTGGGTCAGGTCAGCCAGGTCAGCCCTGGTGCTCACTGGGTGGCTTCTGCCAGGAGCTAAGAGGTATCATGGAGTTTGCTTATTGCTCTGTTTCTTTTTTTCTTCTTCTCTTTTCTCTGTTGGAAAGACATGAGAGAGAAACCGCAGCGTAGTTGGTGTGAGTACGGTGACTGTTATCCCTCGCTGATTTAAAGATAGTTTATCTCTGATTGTTTTTGGGCCTAGATAAATGCTGCAAGCACTTTATGTACCTCAAACGGGGTCGGTTTCATGTAAAGTCCCTGTTTCTCATTAGCCATATGTTACGTAACTAATGGTTGAATTACATGAGAGGCTCTCAAACCAAACCAGATGGAGATGAGGACTAGTGGTGTAGAGGCAAATAGAAACTATAAATGATGACAGAAAGAGGTATATTGTACAATAATGTAGAAAGATGCAAAGTTAAAATTGGTAAAAAAAAAAAAAAAAAGAGCTGCCACAAAGAGAACAACTCTTCTCTCTGTTATTTTCTGTTATGAAATAACAGAAAACTAAATTTCACAGGAATATTGAATGTGTGCAAATTATTCTACAACACAAACTTGCAACACGACGACCTCTAAGGGTTAAAAAAAACAATGTCGCAAAATGTGACCTGAAACATCACCATGTCAACCGCAGACAACAGTAGAAAAAGTATATTTATATTTAAGGAAATGAAAGCAGGTGAAAGTTCTCCTGTATTTAGTTGGCAGAATTTCTCTTCTTATTTGTATTATTTTACATCAGCATCATGAATTTGGACATCATTTCTCCACAGAAGGAAACAAATTGTAGCTCTGAAAGCTGTTTTTTTTCCTCATGACTGTACTTGCCCGTGTTTGTTAATCAGTCCGAGGTTTCATAGACTGCGATTGCTCAGTGTTAAACATCAACACACAGAGCATGTGCAGGCATGATAATCTCTTTGGTTTTCATTTAACAGCCCCTAATGTTTTTTTTGATAAGCACAAAATGTGAAACTAAGTACCACCTCAAAGATTCGCGAAACCACAAGGTGTTCTTTCTTTTTTAGTATGACTGTGTTTAGAGTACCAGCCATGTAGGTCGTCTCTTTTAAACAGGCCTGAGCAGCTTTTGTCTCTGTTTTCATGGCACTCCTGCCAAGCCGTGGATTTCTCTGTCTCCGAGTGGAGAGGGATGAAACCAACATCAGTCTTTGTTAAATCGTTACAGTGCAGCCATTCCTGAGACCTGACAACAAACGGCAGCAGGCAGGCTCAGGTCCTGGTGGGAGATCGGTTTTCTGAGAAACCCTTACCTCCGTGTAGGTGCTGCAGATTTATGCCACAGAGATTGGGAGCTGTGGACATCGCTATGCAGACGGCAAGGTCAGACGCATAGAGACACACTGAGCTTATGTAAGGGTTCTTTTGTCCACGTTCCGTCAAATGACATAAGGTTGTTTTAAAGAGGTTTCCTTCATTGAGATTTCTGTCTTTGAAGAGGAGCATATAAAAATGTCAAAACTGAAGTTAATTTTTTTGCTGACATGAGGAAAGCAAAGTGTCCGCTGTAAGGGATATCAAAGGATTAAAAAAATACACTTTTGAGGGATTTGGCATATATTTTACAAAATGGCTGATAAAATATTTCTGATTTTTTTTTCTTTTGGTTCTTATTTGCCCTCTAAGAATCTACCCCATAGCTCAGAAAAGTCAATCCAATTCTTTTTTGCGTAGTGTGTTTGAGACGATTTAAACTTCGGACCAATGTCAAACATAAGCCGGTAAAGAATCCACCTGACGTACTGGAAAGCAAATGAATTCAGAGAGCTCAGCACTCACCGAGCTGATCATCAGAAAACAAGAGAGCCGGGCAGTGAAGGAATGGAAAGCACAATCCGTTTGCAAAGCAAAGCTAACAATTCTTGTGAAACAAAAACACAGATTGTTCCCTGGCAGCTAAATTTGAAATCAAAAGCTGGTCGAAACAAATGGAGAAGCCTGAACAAGATAAACATGCAGGATGAGGTCTAACTATAACAAAAAGAAAATATTGTAGAGTATGAAATGATTGGAGTGAAGTGGTATTGACCAATAAATCACAAACCCAGATTGAAGCCAGAACGGAATGATTGAGATTTGGTCTAATACTCTTACTGCCGTCTTAACTGATGATGCAAATTGTTTATTGATCTGGATTTGACTGACACAATTTTATGGCAAATATTGCACTTGGCTTTTCTGTTGGCGTCATCAAAAATAATCAATCCATCAATCACTTGGGAAAGATTATTTGTAAAAATCAGTTTCTTTCTCTGCTTTTCCATGTGAATAACAGATCTTGTGTGTTATGTAACTTATCTATTTTAAATAACAGCTTTGAATGTAAATCTGAGTAACTGAGAAAACAGAGCATTTTATAATCTGGCACCAGGAATTTGCTTTTTGCTCACTGGCTGTTGCTTTAGAAAGCCAACGCTCTTATGTTTTTCTTCTCTGTCCTTTCTGACCTTCTCATGAAATATGCCAGCGGAATCCAAACTTGCTCACAGACACACATGTTCCTGACGGACTTGAGCGATTTCTCTGATGAGGAGCTCTTCATTTCAAGATATGAAGCAGATGATAAATATATTACAATATGTGTCAGTTGATGTCCGTCAGGCCTGCCTGTGCTCTATGTCTTCTGCAATTGTCTATGATAACCATCTTTATTGGTAGATGTTATTGGTAGAACTGTTAAAAAATGAACAGTTCTTGAGTCAGGATTGATTTTTGCAACTATTCAGATAGTGCCTTGCAAAACCATTGAAGTTGCCACAAACGAATGCATCTTGTTATAGACCAACTCAATCCCAGTTATAATTGTGAGATGGAAGAATGTGTTGGAGTAAAAGTCCAGACCTAAATCCAATTGAGAACCTGAGGCAAGACTTCAAAAAGTAATATTTAAGGACACTCTTCATCCACTCTGACTGAACGTGACTTGCCATTAAGCAAATATGGTAAAGTGGGCAAAACTCATAAAGTCATTTCAGAGACTTGCAGCAGCAAATTGTCTACTCATAAGGGCTGAATACAAATGCAAGCCACATTTTTTCATGTTCATTTATTGTACCTCCCAATCTTGCACCAGTTTGCAAAAGTCCAAAAAAACACTTTGTGATTTGTATTGTAACATGTCAAACTGTGATGGGATAATGAATGCCTCTGCAAGGCACTTTATGTGTTTGGAAACCCACATTAATCCCGGCAGGTTTCCACCGTCCTTGTTTGCTATTGCAAGTGGGCGTGTCGTGCAGGCTGCAGTGTGCTGGTTTGGGAACAGTGTGTTATAACTCCAACAGGGCAGTGTTGTGTGAAGCATCGTGGCGTGTGGAAGAGATGCCAGGCTGCACCACGGGCCCCTCTCTCTTGGCCAGGTTTCCTGACTCAGCGCTTCCTATACCAGATCACTGGCCCAGACACAAGCTTCCTGGCAGAGCATCAGTGTGGACGCTCCTGTCCCAGTGCGCTATTCTCTAGCCCTTCTCAGCCTGCGTGTGGCTCCTTTTGATTATCCAGCTTGCTCATCATCTCAGCTGCCTGTTGCCTCCTTTCAAAATGGCTTCGCATTAAGCAACACTTGGTCACACACGCGTCCCCTGCGGCCAAACCTGTCCCACACATGCTGTCAAATGTTTCCATCATGGACGTTGTCCAACATGCTGCTCCTGCTGGGTTCTTGTCCTTATTTTTGCTTGTGTCCCCCCCCAATTTCGTGCTCGGCTAAACTCGTATCACAGTCAGATTGGCTTGTCACCTGTGGTTGTATTAACATATAGATGGAAACGTGTTTTAAATCCGACAGTGTGAGGTGGTGGAGCTCCAGCAAGGCGAGACCTGGCTGAGTCCAAATCCCCAGAATGGGATGGAGCAAAATCCACAGTGGGGAGTGATGGGAGATTGGATGTCAGGGATTAGCACTGCAGGAATGCTGATAATATTGTCTTTATTAATTGCAGCCAGCGGTGAGTAATGTGGTTAGACAAGTAAAATATTTGAATAGACTGAAGGGTGTAAAATAATTAGCTCAAGTGGAAGAGAGGGAAAAAAACCAGTAGCAAGTTGAGAATTTTTTTTTTGTCCTTTATCTTATATGATTCTTCATTTCACCAGAAATAGTCTAATTTCATGTGCGTTAGCATCTTAGCTAATGAGTTTAGTGATTAAAACTATTATTTAGGTCTTTAAAGATCAGGATAAAATTCAGAATTTTCTGGTCAGTTTTACCGCATTCATAAAAAGAAAAGGGTTTAAATATTGGCTCTCCGTGAGGCCCTGACAGTATGATTATCTTCACTAAAGCACTTTGTTGCCGTGGTATCAACACAAGTATTTAAGTTTATCGAGTGGCTTCCATTTGAAAATACTTTCCAGTGTGCATTTTCAAACTGAAATGGCTTTATAAAGTCTTGAGGGAAAAAAAAACTTTTTCGGAATCGTTTTAAGAAGTTCACTGCTGAAAACATTAAGAGTCCTTCGCAAACCAACTAGAAAGTTTCCATCCTCACCACTCTTGTTTAGCCTCGGTCCAAACCAGACAGCAGCTGAGGAGTGAGCCATGAATCAGAGTTCACATCTTTGAGGATTCGGGTCTACCACAGTCAGCAAGCAAGGAGCTGCTCCGATGAGCACACATAGGACGCCGCATCAGTCATTACTCTGATGACTTTTTAATGACTGTCTGATTGGACTCCATCATGGATGACATGCCCTTGTCCCCTTTTGTTTGCTCTGTGGTCTTACTTCCTTCCAAGTTGAAGAGCTCTGATGTAACAAGGAGCCCAAACTCTCTGCTGTGAATTGTTACTATCCCGCACAGAGAGTTTGCAGCCAGAGCAGTCATAGTTTTGTTCTGAAATCCCCTCATGGTGACTAAGGGATATTCGTCTGTGTGCGTAGAGGCGGGCACTGTTCCTCTGCCATCTCGGTGTACCACCGAGCGAGATGAGGCCTGACACGATGCCCGCTCTCCTTCCTCTGGGTGTCAGTCATGTCAGGCCATGCTGCGTCCCTCCGCCGGAGAGCGCGCTGTGAGCAGGGCTGCTGAGTGTGCTCTTTGAAGGGCTCTAGGTCAAAGCAGCACGTAACGTCAGCCTTCCTTATTCATAGAGTACATGTCTGTATTTTGCCGGTTGAACGTATTTGTGAACGTGTAAGACGGTTTATCAAGCTTGCTGGGGATTTGAGGAGGTCGGTGTGAGTTGAGTTGCGCTGCAAATTGATTGCCGTTTGAAAGACTTGTGTGCTCTGTAAAGATGTGAAAGCACAACACTTATTTTTAACTCACGAAGTTCCTGTTAAAATGCCATTACAAGCCCCAACAACCTGACAACAACCTCATAAAACTACAGCTGCAGCAATTTTGAAGTTGACAGTTTGAGCCCTCTTTTCCCTGCACTTTATTGAGCATTTAGCACTTATTGCTAAAAAAGGTTTTTAGCATTATTGCTGAATGCCTTATCATGGCATTTAACATTACCAACTGGAAATACCACCCTTCATTAAATAGATTAGCTATTTGTATGATTTTCACAGTATTAACTCCAAACAAGAGTCTCTGTATTTATTCCTTAGAAGTTGCATCTTTACTTCAATTGAGATTTCTAAAAGGTCACCATCTTTTTCACATTGAAAACCCAAAACATCAAACAAGGCCATTTAGTTTAACCATGCTGAGACTTCCTGTTTTCTGTGAGTCTCACTCTCCAAAAAGCAGCCTGAATGAACCGCATATATGCATCTGCAGAAAATAGAGTTTAACTAACTTCTTGGAATCTTTCATGTTTCCTCTGACTTCATCTTTACAGCTTACTTTGGAACATGTGAAACTTTTGCCTGTCTCTAACACATATACTCTAACGTTTGTGTTGGTTAAATGCATTACAGTGTGGTCAGATCTTCAGCATTTTGCACGTTCTAGCCCATATGATATTAGTAAATTTCAGGTCTATAAAATGTCTGCGAAACTGTATTGAAGTTGCCAAAGGCTGGGAACTATTTGCAGCTTTCCCAATTATTTTCTAATAACACATACCATGTACTGTGCGAACACAGAAATAAGCAGATTGAACACTTGGCTCATTCTGCGCTGCATTCACTTATACTTGGACATTTGATATTTACCCATTTAATCACAATAGTTTTATATGCCATATGGGCATTAAAGTGCCAGCCCTAATTTAGAAACATTTTTAACCTTCTGAACATTGATAATGTGTTTTTCTTAAATTGTGGTCATGTCAAATTATGAATCCTAAAGGTTCTGTGCTTAAGGCAGCTTTATGCACATTATATTTGTTTGACCACCCAGCAATTCACATGTAATTTGAAACAACATATAGCTTTGAGTAAAGGTCACACCAAGGCAGGTTCTGTTCGAAGAGGAAGAGTTGAGTCAGTATAGTGTGTGGGCAGGCAGAGAAAGCTTTAACCCTCTGCAATGCCTCACCTCAGAGATTTCCTCCTGCCTGAGTACGACCTGCCCTCCCTCGCACTATTGATGCGTTCATGACTCTGACATTGGCCTTTGCTAATAGCTCAGTCTGTTTAACGGTCAGCAAGCAAATGAGATAGACTGGCTGGATGCTGCTTGTTTGTTATATTCTTTTGGTTTGTGCAGGAATGAGATGTTAAAACAAGTAATTCATAAAGATGAAGGTTCTATCTGTTAAATAGCAACAGCAGAGACCTCACACAGAATGCTGTTTGGATTTGGACGCCAGAGTTGGAGTCGTAAATCCACTTGGGCCCAGAGCAGGACTGGGCCCAACAAACGGCCCTGGCGCTTTTGGCCATGGCGGCCCACCATGATTATTTATACGGCACACCACGTATAAGACTATATATGTGCAGATTGTGTTGTTTGAAAGGCTAAAATAAAGCATAGCAGCCTGCAAGGAAAAGAGTAAAAAGAGGACACAACTCGGTATTATTTGAAAACAAAAGCTATGAAAGTAATTTTCTCTCACACACACACATCTGTACACAAATGACTCCTTGTGAATGCTTCAAGTCTGACTGAACAAAATAACTCTTGTATTTTCTATGTTAAGTATTTCAAAACTTTAGCTGCAATTTCTCCAGACAATAGTGAAGACGTGTGTCAAATCTATTTTTTAATTATTAGTTCTAATTTTTTAACTTTCTTCTTTTTATTATTATTTTATCTTTTAATTTACTATTACTACTGCTATTAGGTTAGCTCAAACGACAAAATCTGACAAGTTTGGTCAAAGGAGAGGAGAGTGGCTGAGAGATTTAATTATATTAACTCAATGTTCTTCAAGAAAATAAACCAATCCGCTGTAATGACTGACAAAAACTGTTTATATGCTTTTATGGTTAAAATACGGCCGCCCCGGACCAGTCCATTGATGCGAGTCGGCCCCACGGGTATCGCCCGCTGCACCAGGTGACCAGCCCACCCCTCTGTGAGCCCCCTTGTGTAAGGTGTGGGGTAATAGTGGCCAGTAGTGAAATTAGCAAGTGGCACTTCATCCTTACAGTCTGGATCAGGTCCAGTCGAGCCGAGATCATGCCAGAATCAAACCATCCATCTTGACTTGGCTGATCTAGGTGAGGTTTCCACATGGTTCCTTTAATCACTTTGACTGACACGCTCACTTTGACACCAAAGTAACATCTGAAGGTAACGAGTCCAGGAGTAAATTAACTACAACGTGATAAGTTATCTTTTTTTGCCCTCTCTCTTAAGTAATGCAGGCTCCACTCAGGCAGAGCTGTAATTTTGTGCATCATCCATCACAGCTGCAACCCAACTGGATTAAACATAAAGTGCCAGAAGAGTCAGAAAGTTAAGCTTTCAATCAAAGGACTCTTGTCATATCTTTTGCACTTCATTAGCTTTCAGGAATATTTTTTTTCTTCAGAATCTGGCTATCTTTGACAAGTGGCACGTACCTGCATAAAATGCTTTGACCTTGAATGTTGCAGCTGTTAAATGAAAGGCTTAAAATGAATTAAAGGGACTTCTGCCTCTCAGTGGTTAAATTTATTAGACTGCAGAGCTTCTACCTTTCTAATTGGTAAGTTATTTGAATTTAAAAATACGCATGGCAGCACATGCATGCAAACAGCACACGTCAGGGCATTGACTTTATAATCTTAGTTAACTTTATCATAAAAAAATTTTATGTTTTTCTCGCAAATTTGCGCATTTCTGACATAATATCCAAGTTTTTTCTTGTAGATATGGAAATCCTTTCAAAATTTCAGGATTTTTGGCAGATATTTACTGTGGTATTAAAATAGTACATGGCCAAATGCTTGTTTTTTCTTTTCTCTACAAAGTATTTGATTGCTGGCAGAGGATTGAGATACACAACGTTTTGACCACAAAGCTGATCACCAACCCTAGTTCCTCAAAACCTTTGAATACAGATAGTGCAGGAAAATGCTAAGCTTCTAGCTTGTGTTGCTCCTAGTTGTTAGCAACAATTTGAATCATCATTTTCCAATTTGCAACTAGAAAAAGACAGTTGAATGCAGTGACGTTTACTGATCAGAGCTCAGATTTCCAAGAAAATGAACAAAAACTCTCTTCCTAAAATATCTTGTGACGTCCACTCTGCTGGTCCATATTGGACTTCCAGGTTCATCCTGTCCAACTTTCACAGACCAAGATTAAACAAAACCACCTGGTGAGACTCGATTGCATCTGAAATGAAGTTAGTGTGAATGTGCACTCATGTTAGCTCGATCATCATGATGCAGACAAGCATGTCGAGCCCTTAGCAAGTGAGAGATTAAACATTTGTAATCTTTCATAGTCAGGATTTTTTTTTTGCCAAACAACAACTTTCCCTTTCACTAAATCACATCCAAAGGATTAAAATATTCTGTATCAAAGTGAAAAATGATTTTATTTGACTTAACTGTGTGACCTTTGAAAGCTGCTTTGTGAAACGGGCCCTTTGAGGCCCCTACAGTGCAGAGGGATCTTGTCACATTGCTGTCTTGGACCAGTGATGAAATAATCTGTGACTGAACTGTTAGTGCGATGCTTTGATTGAAGCCAGTATAATAGTCGCCCTGCGTCGGGGTGTACGGGTAATCTTCATTACTGTGAGTTTGTCTCAGGTCGAGCCACATATGAATAATGTAGAGTGAGGCATTTGACTGAGAGGCTGGTTAAAGGAGGCGCTCCTCTGACGGTGGAAAACACGCTCTCTCTCTGACATTTCCGAGAAGACAGAGAGATCATGGGAGTTGGATTAGAGTTCATGCTCAGTTTGTTTGGTTGCAGTACGATTGTTTCCTGCTGAATTAGGGTCTTATAAAGCATCCGTCAGTTTGAAACAAAGTTCCTTATGAATTTACCAAAAGCTCTTTGTTATTCAGGAACCTGTTGATTATTACTCAGACCATCTGCGTTTGAATGTTTTTGTTGCAAGCAAAAAGCAGTGCAGCGTTTTTTGTTTATGGATGAATCTGTGATGGAATCCTTTTTTTTTTTTTTGTAGATTTGTGCAAAACCTGCAGGTTTGTATATTTGCATTTCTGTGCTGATTATTTGTTTTCATTGCTGACCATCTGACACTAAAACTGATCTTAAGTCTGACTTGAATTACACATTGGATAACACTAGCCTGAGTTTAAAACCATTTGGTTCACACCGTCTTTTTGTAAAACTAATAATTCCTTCTGTGATTTTGACAGTACGGTGCCTGGGCTCTTTTTTTCTGACATGACTTGGTCTTCTACATACAGCTTAAAATTCAAGTCTTTGTTCTGAGGTTACTTTGCTTCTTTTCCCTATTTGCTTTTGGATGAAATATAAGGAGACATTTGTAATGTTTTCTTTTTTGATTTTTGATGACTTTTTGGTGTTTGGTTCAACTTTTCACTGTGGTGTTGGATTCTTATGACATAAGATTGTAGTGAAATAAGCACTTTTTCACACAATAGACTGTGAACAGTTTTGTGCTAAATTTTTAATTCATTTTGTAAAAATCAAGTTGACTGACTTTATGAAAAGATTAATCTTGGCCATATAAATATAAGGACATGTGAATAAAACTGTCTGAAAAACACTCAAAATCTGAGTCTGTTGGACCAGAACTCCATCATTATATTAAACAAACAAAAGTAGAAATATTTTGGATAAAAAATTTCCAGTTTTTTGGTCCGACAAAAAGTGGTGGCACCTTCCTTTCCCAATCAGCTTAAAGAAATAAAATCCAACAATTTTGTTTATTTCAAACATTTCTATCCGACCTCCAGTCCAGGCCTTCAGCTTGGTTGCTTTGGTTCCTGAAGGTAGACCAGGTCATTATTGACCTTGGAGTGAAACTTACACTTTGAAATTTACAACTGTAGCATTTTACCCTCAGGCAATGTCTGAAGCCTTGTGCTGAGGGAGATATCCCAATCTTTGTTCCTCTCATTCTGAGTTCAATTTAGCAGCTCAGAACTATGAATAAATCTAAAACTAGATAATTGAATTCCTCGAACAGAGCGGATTCTCAAGGTTAGGAGAGAATGCAAATCTATTTCTCAGCCTGAACAATGACAACAAAGCATTATAAATCCTAATGAGGAAAATATGTGATGGAAAAATGGTGCAAAGAGCAGAAAACGGTGCATTTCATCCCCATCCAGAATTGAATCTGCTACATAGAAGTTTATCGTTTTAAGTTAATGTCATTATGTCGTGGTAATTTAGCTGGATCATTTACAGCATTTAGTATAAGCGCCGTTCGTATCAGCGCTTTTAAATTACTCCTGAATTCTAATATCTATTATTTGTTTAGAGGATTAGCAAGTATTTATTCAACAAGGTTTCCCTAATTATTTCTCCTGACATGTTTTGTTGTGTGCATGATTCGTCTTCCCTCGGGGAGAGTGTACCAAGTGGGTGTGCTGCTGGGCCCGACTAATAGGAGGAGGAATGGCATTGAATACCAATTCACAGGCCGGTCAGTCCTTGCAGAGACACCAGACACTGTGTTTTTGTCTGGTGTGTGTGGGTTTGGTGGAAGATTGGACATCCCATGTGTGTGCTGTGTTCGTGTGTGCGCGCGGCCGCCTGCACTCTGTTTGCTTGCCGCTGTGTCCTCAGTCACATCCCGTCTGGATCGAAACCCTGCCCTTCCTGTGCTAAAATAAACCCACCTTGGGATGTCGAGGACCTTGCACAGAGTGCTGATTGTTACACCTTTGATTTCTCTCCGACTTGGGTCACACGCTGCTTGCAGCCCAACACTTTAAAGCATGCACAGAAACTGGCATGAGAGTTTATTTTTGCATCATTTACTTAATTATTTGATTTGACTTTTTGGATCACAGAAGTTGACAGAATTTTACTGTTCTTGTTTATTTCTTTTTGTCTTCATGCTTTCCTATCAATATTAGTTTGCACATAATTTATTTTCAGCTTTAAAAAAAAAACTCCCTTTCCTATAAATGGCCCTAATCAGAGAAACTCAATGGCAGAAATATTACATATATGAGATGTTGAAGTTTTAAAATTTATGAATTAATTATGAGTGGTTTCATACTTATTTTCTTTGTTGTACTGTATTTTGAGTTGGGGGATTTAATTACCAGAAATGTAGCAAAAAATGAAGCAAACATTTCAAAAGTTCTGCGTGTACCAATGACTAAGTTGTAATTACAGGAATTAATAGTCATATTTTTAGACCTGGGTCATAATCTGCAAATTTGTTTCACTCTTTTCAACTGTTCTTGCTCCAACACACACACGCACACACACACGCGCACACACAAACACACACTGATTCATTTTGGTCAATTATATTCTGAGCAATTTGTCTATGGAAAATTTAAGCTAAATTAAGAGACACCAGCTTACCTAACATGCGTGTTTTGGGCAGGACGAGGTGTACCGAGAGACTCTGAGCCAAGCAGAAACATTCTAGGACCTTCTTATTTTAAGGCAACAATTGTAACTACTCACACTTCTTAAACAAACTTTAATTTAACTTAGTAAGTAGCAGTGGGCAAAAGCCTGAATCATGCAAAACCGTGATTCTTAAAGAACAGAGCTGGGAATCCATAGTTTTGTCTTTTTTTTTTTCTGTCACTTAAATTCCTTTTATGTGAATTTTGAAGAACTCTTTGTCTCTATTTTGGTTTCAGCTCATAGTGGAGAAGACCACAGACTTCCCCTCTGCTGAGTTTTCTCTAGTGGAGGATGTGGCTCTGCACTTCACCTGTTTGATGGACAGGCTGAATGAGCAGCGCCTCTTCCAGCCTGACCTTTGTGACGTGGACATCGTGTTGGTGCGCCAGCGCAGCACTTTTCCTGCCCACAAGGGAGTACTGGCAGCCTACAGCCCCTTCTTCCATTCTCTTTTCGCCCAAAGCAAACAGCTGCGGCGCGTGGATCTGTCCCTGGATGCCCTGACTTCTCAGGGCCTCCAGCAGATCCTCAACTTCATTTACACCTCCAAGCTGCTGGTGAGCAGCAGCACCGTCCGGGACGTGTTGAACGCTGCCACCGTGCTTCAGATGAGTGACATCGCGGCGTCCTGTCGAGATCTCCTCAGCAGCCACTCGCTGAGAGCCACCTGCAGAGAGATGGCCAATCAGGAAGGGTTTGACCCAGCTGAGATGCCTCCCTGCCAGCTGTACCGGGAGATCAAACAGGAGTCTGAGCTTGGCAGGGTCTACACGAGAGAAGGCAGCAGCCTGTTCTCCATTAGAGTGGAGGAGGTGGGAAAGATTGCTGCCCAGACAAAGCAGTACTATCAGAAAGAGGAGGGTCCCGGAGGCGGGGCCAGCACGGGTGTGACCACTCTCTGTAAAGTGGAGGGCGGCGGAGAGGAGTCAAAACCAGCGGATGGTCACACCTCCTTCAACAGAGATCAGATCATTGTTGAAGTCAACCTCAACAACCAGACCCTGAACGTCTCAAAGGGATCCGATGGAAAATCTTCCACAGTCATAGAACCCATGTTTGGCCATTGTCATGAAAATGAGAGAGACTCTGAGGGTGATGAGGACGATGAGATGGAGAATGGTGACGGACATGAAGAGGAGGGCGATGAAGATCTAAAGAGGACAGACATACTGGGGCATAACAGTGGAGAGGAAAATGAGGAGGAGGAGGAGGAGAACACCCTAAACATTCCTGGACTGGAGCAGCCCACCATAATGGATCGACCTCGCCGGGGAACCAGAGCCTTAGCCGTGGTGGGCGCCACTGCTATGCGTCAGACGCTCGCAGAGGCCACCCTGACCAATCAGCGACAGGGCGGGAAGAAGGCACTGGATGCAGAGGGCCTAGGTCAGAAGGTCAGGCTGGAGGAAAAGCAACACTTCCCGTGTAAAAAATGCCCTCGCATCTTCAACAACCGCTGGTACCTGGAGAAGCACATGAACGTCACGCACAACCGCATGCAGATCTGCAACAACTGTGGGAAGCGCTTCCTGTTGGAGAGTGAGCTGCTGCTGCACCAACAGACAGACTGTGAGCGGAGCATCCAGGTTTGAACTGCTTACGCTCTCACATTTCAGAGTTCAGATTATGGGGAAGTGGAAGGAACAGCAGAACTGCCTTTCAAAGTTGTATACAAAATTCTGAAAATGTGGCATTTACTTGTATTCAACCATCTGTGCCAGTACTTTGTGCAACCACCTCTGCTGTCAATCAAGCACAAGTCTTTTTGTGCTTGATTGAGATAGAGCAATGTTTATTTTGAAAATTTATGTGAACATAAATTTTCAAGTCTTCCAACAAATTCTTGGTTAGAATTTTAACCCCTCAAACATGCCAAACCCTCTTAAACCCAGTAATCACAACATCTCCTCTTCTTCATTGTATGCTTTGAAAGTGTGTGACCTGCGGAAAGGCTTTCAAGAAGCTGTGGTCGCTGCACGAGCACAACAAGATAGTCCACGGCTACGCAGAGAAGAAGTTCTCATGTGAGATCTGCGAGAAGAAATTTTACACCATGGCTCACGTCAGGAAGCACATGGTCGGTGAGTGACACTGCCATCAACTATTTCCTTGGATCACCTCGTTCCCTTGTGTACTTTGGGCTTCCTCCTCTACAACTTTTTAATTGTTAAGCAGGATTTGTTTTGGGTGTTGCTTTCCTTTTCCACTTTTGCTAGAGCATAGCCATCTTACTTTCCCAGACTGCTTGTGTACATCCATCCAAGATATCTTGCATATATTATCTGTTGTTCATATTTACAGTGCCTGTAAAAAGTATTCACTCCTTGGATGTTTTAACAAATCAGTTATGGTTAACAGATTTGTGAACTTTTGAAAAAAATAAGAAAAAAATAATATTTCTACCAAAATGATGACAATTAAATGTAAAACGTAACATTAGAGTTTGTATAAAAGTCACCAAGTTGAAGGTAGAATTTTATAGATGCACCTTAAGTGTAGAGTCTGAGTAGGTCTGAGTCGGACTTGCACTTCTAGATGGTGAAGTTTTACTCACTTTTTCCATCCACAACTGTTTAGTATGAGCTCTGTCAAGTGTAGCCACAAATTCTTTATCGGATTGAGGTCTGGGTGTGTTTTTAATGTTTGTGTATTTTGTTGTTTGTGTAGCCCATACTAAGGACATGCCGTTTACCTGTGAAACGTGTGGAAAGTCGTTCAAGCGCAGCATGTCCCTGAAGGTCCACTCTCTGCAGCACTCAGGAGAGAAACCCTTCAAGTGTGAGGTTTGAGATCCCTTTTTCAGTGCTGTAGGAGTTTTTAAGACTTGTAAGAAATGACCATGGTGGTGAAATCCAGCTTTGCTAGCCTTTTATTACAATAAGGATCCCAGTTATTGCAGCTTTTGCCTTTGTTGCATGTCTCTTCTATTAAAAATCCTATTTTACAGCATTCCATCAAAAACAGCCTCTAATTTGATGTTGACCATGTTAGTTTGATTGAGCACTGCCTCCTCCAGAAGTGATTTTTAGAAGACTGATCAAGTGTGTCCACTGTGTGCCATTTCAGAGCTGCAGCGAGCGCTTCCAGTACAAATACCAGCTGCGTTCACACATGAGCATCCACATCGGACACAAGCAGTTCATGTGTCAGTGGTGCGGAAAGGACTTCAATATGAAGCAATACTTTGACGAGCATATGAAGACGCACACTGGTAAGTCACTTTTGCCACACTTGTAAGCGTTACAGAGTTATTTCATAGTTTGGGAAAGAATTACATGCATACTCTTGTCAACAATTCTCTGTTTTTTTCATATTTTATGCATAAAATGACACAATATATCACACAGGCAGTATTTTTGTTTTTGCTTTATTGCACCTAATTTTGGTCCTCTGTTGTTTTATTTAGCACATTATTGTGCTAAATCATTATTGAAATACTATTATTGAAATAACAATAACAGTATTGTTATGTTGTTAATTAGCATTATATTATTTCATTATGTTGTTAACAATGAGCATTATGTTATTAAGTAAGTTAGTCCCCTGTGTGGCTTGCGGCAAGCCACACAGGATTTTTATTACTTTTTTTCTTCTGTATTGGCTTTCCTCATGCCGGTAATCCATAAAGGGCAGATTGGTGTAGTTTATTCCTAATATGTATTCAGATTCTCAGAGCTGTGAATCTCAACCATTCCTTCAGTCACTATGAGCCTCCTTGTTGCTTCTCTGATTTGTATTCAATTTAAATCCTAATGAAATATGTTGACGGTTTATCAAATAAATGCTTATCAAAACTTTTGCAAGCCATTATAAAAACACTTAACAGTAAATACTAACCTTGAATGAAAGGCAGGGGGTAAATAACCCTTTCTAATTAGACTCATTGGGCATTTCTTCAAGTTATCTAAGGCTTTAAACTTTAATGCTTAAGATGCATGACACAGCTCTGGTGCCCTTTATCCTTCAGGAGAGAAGCCGTACATCTGTGAGATCTGTGGGAAGAGCTTCACGAGTCGGCCCAACATGAAGCGCCACCGCCGCACCCACACCGGAGAGAAGCCGTACCCCTGCGAGGTGTGTGGTCAGCGCTTCCGCTTCTCCAACATGCTCAAGGCCCACAGGGAGAAGTGCTTTCACGTCACCAACCCTATGGTGGTCCCAAACTGCGGTGACCCCCTCAACCTCAACCTGCCCCTCGTCTCCCCTGCCGTGGACTCTTCTGGTCCAGCGCAGCTGGGAACGCCATCCTCCGCCGCCACGCCCTCTGCCGCGTCCAGCCCACAGCTCCTCCACAGCACCCAGCTGCCTCTCTCTCTGCTGCACCCCATGGGCGGGCTGGCTACTGCCTCACAATTACCCCCACCACCTCCCTTGTTTTCTGCTGGTAGGATGAACTCCAACAACTAACAAATTTCTGTAGCATTTAAAGCACTTTGTTTGGCTTCTTCTTGTTTAAGAGCAGACTCACAGCGGGAGATTGACATTTACACAAAAGACAAAACTGAAAAAAAGGCTAGACATAGACCTCGTAACAGACTCTTTCATCTGCATAAATAAGAAATAGTTATTTTTTACTCAGCTAAATACAGTATATAACCTCAAAGTCCTATCCAAACTTTTACACCACACTTATAAATCCAGAGTTTTGCACAACAAATAGATTGTAACATCCTTTACCAAATAACTGTTACACATGGTCATAAAAGATGAGAGTAAAATATTTTTGTTCTCTGCCAGGATGTAGCGCTCAGTTTCAGTCTGACCCAGCAATAACCAAACGCTCATTTTGACTTTGAACATGTATTCGTTTGTGACGTCACCAATAACCAAACCTGTAGCTCCGTTGCTATGGATAAGTAATGTAATATAGCGTTTATAATCGATCCTGCACCTTACATTTGCCTCCTGTGACATTTGATATGTGCTCCTTTTTTTTTTGTTTTTTCTGGTTGTGGTTGGGTGATTCGTGGCTTTAGTTTCAAAAGACATTAGAGAGGTTATAATGTGTGTAGTGGAGTGAGTGTGTTGTTTTTTTTTTTGTTTTGTTTTTTTTGTCTGTATTGGTGTGTTAGAGTGATCTGTGAAGCAGAGCCTGGAACTGAGAGTCTTCAGAACAACAAATTCACACTTGAGCTTCCACAAAGTCAGCAGATGAAGATATCCGCGACTCTTATGTTTGGCTTCCCTTAACCATCCCAAGTCTCTTACAGGTCTGACTATTTATGTACACTGTCTTGCAGAACCATTCACTCCTGTTGAACTTTTTTTCACATTTTGCGTTGCAACCACAAATTTTAATATATGATTTTTGTTTATTTGATATTCCAACACAGAGTAGTGCATGAGTCTGAGGCAGAAGGAAAAAAATTGTGCATGATTTTCTCATTTTTTTTACTCTTGCAAAAAGGGTTTTTTTTTTACTTAAAGCCTTGTTCAACCACATCTCACTGTGGTTTCAGCTGAAAGTCTTTTCATCAGCTTTACATCTCTAGAGATGGTAATTTGTTCATTTTTCTTTGCAAAAAAAAAAAAAGCCCAAGCAAAAAAAAAAAAAGCTCAAGCTCAGTCAGATTGGGAGGAGAGTGTCTGTAAACAGGACTTTTTAATATTCTCAATTTGGACTTTGGCTGTGCCATTCTAATACATGAGCAAGCTTGGACTTTAAACATGTCATCATTGCTCTGTCTGCATGTTTAGGGTTGTCTTTCCCAGGCTCAAGTTCTTTGCTTCCTCTCACATGCTTTTCTCAAAGATATCCCTGTATTTTGTCCGTTTTCCCATCAGCTCTGACCAGTTAGCCTGCCTCTGTTGAAGAAAAGCATCCTCACACTATGCGTTACAATCATGATGGTGTGTTCAGGGATGTCTGATGTTGGAGTTTTTATTGTGTGTACCTTTGGAAATTTACGCCACAATGTTTGGTCTCTTTGGTCCACCTACTTCAGCATGTGGTCTTTGTGCTGTTTCATACATGCTACGCTGCAAGCATGACTTTAAATGGCTTCCTCTTTTCACTCTTCAATGGGACCATATTCTTTGAGTGCAAGACTATTAGTTCTGAGGTCAAAAGAATCTACCACCTGCATCGTGGCTCTCTGCAGCACCTTCAGAGCTTTGGCTCTTGGCTGCTTCTCTTATTAATGTTCTCCTAGCCTGGTCTGTCAGATTAGTTGAATGTTTGTGAAAGCAATCGGTTGCACTGGATTTTATTTAGAGGTGTCAGAGTGAAAGGTCCCACATACAAATACATGCCACACTTTTCAGATTTTTGCTTGTAAAATTATTATTATTTTTTTAAATATCTGTTTTTGGTTTATCACTATAAATCAAAAAATCTGCTGCAGTTTGCTGCTTTGTTGTGACAATTCATGATAAAGTTCAATACCTATGCAAGGCACTGTATATATAGTCAGAGATGTAAGACAACGGGGCATTTTTCTGTGACTGCTTATATACTAGGTCCAAAACCTCATGTACTCAAACCGTATAGCTGTACTTGTATATCACGTACTAATGTTATTAGTAAAGTTGAATACTGTTTATTCCTTCAGAGAGGAAATTCAGAGACGTTTGCTCGCAAAACTGAATGTGTGCTTTTGATCCATACACCATTTAACTCGTATTGTAAATGATCAAATCCCAGAAACAACAACTCAAAGCCTAAGTTTTCTAAATAACATTAACTGTATATATTTTGTTAAACATTAATTTGTAACTACAAATTAAAGTTATTTACTTGCAGTACAATACATTATTAATGAAGTACAGATTATTATTAAAAGGACTAATTTTAAAGTATATGGAGAGGGTTTTTGTTGCTTCTTACTCAGAGTTTAAGTTAGAAAGTAGACCCCACACAAAGAAATATGAATCATTTTTTATACTTGATGTTAATTTGTACATCATTTCTAATTAAGCTCTTATATTAATTTGCCAAATAATCTTCAATTCTATTCAGTGCCTGCAAGTTTCTTTGAAGCAAGAGAGTAAATTTCTCCTGCACCATGCTAGTTGAATGCTAAAATGTCTCATCTTATGATATATTGAAGGAATCCATTAAAAACAGAAATATTGCCTGATCTTTTTCAGTGCAGAAAAAAACTCTAGCTCAGCCTCTTGATTTGGAGATTTATTTTTACAAGCAGTAAAGTTTTGGAAAAGCTCTTCTGATTTCTGCAAAGGTTTATTTCTGTAGTTTCTGAACCCAGATTTTCCATTCCAAAAACAAATTTGTTCATAAAATGAATTATGCACAAAACAACAACTACATTACTTTAGTGTTGACGAACGACTGTGTACTTACTATCTTACTATATATTTTGGGGTATCATAAAATGTGTTTATGTAGGTCTAAATGTGATAAAATGAAAGGCTTGGGGTGGATCATCAAGTTTTGTCATGCCTGTGAAGTTTGTGCGCAGTTGTTGCGCTCTTGTTCTGAACAATGCATGTGTTTTAGGATCAAAGGTGTGGATTTCACTGTTCTCTGCGTCAGAATAGCGTATGTTACTTTTGCTGTGATGTCACCCTATCAGGGTTTTTTGTTGTTATTTTTGTTTTAATCCCCTGAAGAATCAGTTGTCCAGCTCAGGATGAGTTGAAAGTTCTAAACATAGCCCGAGGTTGTCCAAGTTATTAAATATATCTATAAAGAGGATTAATTTAAAAATAGTAAAATTTTATGAAGCCACTTCAATCGTTCAGAACGCTAACGTGCTCGAATCTTATGAGTTTGTATAGAATGTCAGAATAACAGCATGAGATCGATAGAAGTTAATGTCAGATAGTTGCTACATAATTGTGTAAGTGCAGCAATTTTGCGTATGTGCAATATTAACATATGGACTTTCAGAGTTGTGACACTTGAGCCCAGAAATGTTTCAACACGTCCAAAAAAAATCCATCGCGGCTTGGATCAGAGATCAAATCATGCATGCTCCAATATCAGATGCTTAGACAAACAAAACCAGAGTGTTTTTTCTTCTTTTTTTTCCCGTCTACAATACCAGCTCCTCCTACATCAATAAAATGCAATCTTGTCTGTAGCTACATAAAGGGGAGGCTACATGGCGCTTAGCCAATTTTCACCTTTGTGTGAACTTTCCAATTGCTTTAGTTAGCAGGTTTGAGTCGTATTGAGCAAATCTTAAGACTGAAAGCGTTAAGTGGAATAAGAATTAACCCCATAAAATTTCAGTGTCTTAATTGGCAAGTGTCTGAGTTCAGTTAATGCTCTCCTACTCACTTTATCTATATACTGTAGTCTTAGTGTTGCTTCCCCCTCTATGTACTGTTCAGATGTGGATGTACATGGTTTTTCTTTTTTTGTGTTTGCACAGAGGAAGCTGAATGTGTTTTTAGGTTGGTACGACGGAAAGACAATTTTTTTGAATAATTTCTGCCTGTTTTTGTTGTTGTTTTTTTAAAATTCAGAAACAAAACTGTCTCCTTTTGGTAAAATATCACATCAGCCCAAGATTTGTGTCTTTCATAAGCCAACACAGGAACATAAATAATGGTACTTTTTAAAAATCTTCCTACATACTCATCTGTTCTGTTTTTTTTTTTTTTTTTTTTTTGATTTTTGCATTTTGATTTATTTTGTACAGGGTCTAGTCTAAGATTGCCACTTTAAAATTAGAGCTTCCATTTTGTAATTTAACTCAATTATATTCTGGCTGTAATAAGATCCAGTTCAACCTTAGTGGACAATTAGCTTGAATTTTGCACACACAAAAAAAAGCAAAACAAACCATTTAAACTTCAAACGTTTAAATGAAATTTCCTGTCTTTGAAGATAATTAGAATTATAAAAAAATATTTCTTTTTTTTCCTTAAAACTATGTCTCTTACAATATTTATCTCGACTACCAAGCATTCAGTAGAAAATGAATTGCATAAGCTTTAAAGTTATTTAAAGCTATACATCTTAATATGTACTGTGTCTTGTGTAAGTGTCCATAGTGCATGGGCCTATATTTATTTTGTCATGTTACAACCACAACTTTTGCATTTAAGTAGGATTTTACTTTGGTAACAGATCGACATGGAAGCCAAAAAGTTCAAATTCAGTAACAACTGACTTGTTGTTTCATGTTCACTGCTTTCATTGCATGTGACAAGTTGCAAACTGTTTATGGCTTTCTTTCAACAATGTTTTTTTTTTCTTATCAGACTAGTGAAATGCAGGACTAGTACTGTCAGTAGATTCCTCAAACTGAGGAATCTTCTCTGATTAATACTTTAATCACAGAAAAGCCTTATTTATATTAAGGTACAATCGGTTGAATTGGATTCTATCAGGAGGTTTGAGAATAAAGGCGTCAGATTGCAAATACACACACTGCACTATGACATAAAAGTAAAGGTATTAAAGGTTTTGGTGGTAACATGACAAAATGTGAAAAATATTTGGAGTTTATACGATTGCGGAGCAGCATTTTGTGGCCTCTGACTGTTAAATACTGGTTCTCTGTTGTTGCTGTTTATTACATTACAATCTGTCTGCAGATTTTACTAAGATCTTCTGAAAACTGAGAACACGCTCTTGTTCTCATCTCTCTCGCAAGAGATATTACTGAGATGCTCTTTGTGTATTTGCCTTACAAATGGTGGGATTTCCATGTTTTTTGTGTTAAGCATAGTAGCTATAGCTGACAGATAAATTGTGATGAACACTACTGATTTATGCACTTTGAATTCCTTTGCCACACTTGCCAACAAAGGGAGCATGTATGCAGACGCAGGGTGAAAACAAGTTGCAGAAATTTGTAACGATGGAAAAACATACATCCTTTGCAGTTTTTTTTTTTTTTAAGCGTAGATAATTTTGATTTCTAAATGCACAAGGGATAAATTGACACATGAGTATCAAAGCCTCAAAAATTATAGAAAATTGTATGTTACTTGTTGGACTGTTTCAGACAAGCTTAAGCCTAGTTTGTTATTTGTGATGTTGCCATCCAACAAGGTTAAAAATAAGAGTTCACGATTGGTTAGTTTATTTTTATTATCAATGAAAAATAACCTGATGCAATTTACCTTAAGATGAAAAGGCCTAAACATGAGTTTATTTTTATGTAAGTTACCTAATTGAGTAATGGGAATTATATTAATTCTAACAGCACTTTATTTTCTTCTTCAGCGCCGTAGAGTTTTAAAATTGACATAGTAGCACTTATTCCACATAAAAAAGCTGATACAGTGTGTGCGCACACATGCGTGTCTGAGTACCAAAAAAATTATAGGAAATAAGAAAAATTGTTCTTGAATTAAATGTGTCCTTGGCAGGTTCCTTAGACACTGAATTTTAACAAAACTGGTCTTGAAGTACATCCCACAATACTTAACTTGGAATGGAGTCATGAAATGAGATCAGAGTAATAAAAAAACCTCTTAAAATACTATAAATCCATCAAACTGCCTTCTATCTTTCATGTTGCAAGTGAATGATATAATGTGACAGCAGTTTTATGGCCTAGTTAGAAAATGTGATGGGAAAACTGTGGAGAACGGCTAAAATGTCTTCTATATATATTTTTTAATTTCGTCCAGGACAGAGTGAGAAAATCTTATTGCTGTAGACGACAACATTTGTTGGTTGTTTTTTTTCTTGTTAATTTAAGAAGCTACTCGACCCTGAGCACATTTAGGGAAGAAAAAATTGAAGTAATCATTTACGCAATTCTATCTGTTCCTTATTCTCTACTTGTAACTTATGCTGAAGATATCCAAAGTATGAAGGAAAACGAAATATGTTTCATATTTGAGATTTTTTTTTTTCAAAGTTGTCACCTTCCGCCTTTTGCACACTGCAATTTCTCCTGCACTGCTTTTAATCCACTACATCAAAAATCACTCAACTACGTAAAAATAAAGTATTGTCCATTGTTGAATGTCTGAAAAACTGAAAAATGTCAAGTATTGTTCCAAAGACCATCAAACGCTGATGAAAAGGAATCCCTGTGAGGAATGGAAGAGAAATAGTTGCCTTTATCCAAGGGTTGACTTCAAAATGCATGGTTCACATTGTAAGTCATTGTGGTGGAGGAGATACTGTGATGGTTGGGGTGCTTTACTGGTGATATTGCCGGTAATTTGTTTAAAATCCAAAAGCACACTTAGCCAGATTTATTAGAATAAATCTGGTCCATCACATCTGGTTTCTGTTTAGTTGGACCATTGCTAGTTGGTCCAAAATCATCCCAGGTACCTCAGGAAGCTGATTAAGAAAACATCAAATGTGTTCAAACTGCTCTTCAAAATCTAAAATAGAAAACACTTTGTTCACTACACAATTTTTCCTTCATAGTTTGGATGCTCTCTGTATTAATCCACAATGTAAAAAAAGTGAGGAAGACCTGTTTTGCTGGTTCTATATTATCCTAGAGATCTGCTATTCTGCTGGTTTTAGATGCAACACCAGGATCAAATGAATGGCTCATTACCAGGTCACTGCTAAACGTGATGACTTTCTAAAGAGGTAATGTAAGAATTCGATTTAGGTGTTTTAGCAGGGTTGCATCTAAACAACACCAGATGGTCGATCTCAATGACTTGGGTTGGAGACCCCTTTCCTAGATCCATCAACTATGGAAAATAAATCAAACAAATACTTCTTGTTCTTTTACTGTCTGTTCTTTTAGTGGTTCAACATTAGTTCAAAACAACCTGTGACATAAATGCATCATTGAACTTTGTGTGTTGACAGTTTACTTTTGACATTTTTCTCACAAGAACATTAAAAGTAAAACACAAATGCCAAAAAATGTTTCGGAAATTATGCAACTGTTGCATCCTTCGTCAGAACTGAGAATTTTTGCTGCCATTTATTTTGAGGTGAATGCTGAGTTGAAGAGAGAAGGAAGCACATCTTGAATGTGTTTTTTGGAGGGAGTTTGTCTTGTTTTGTATTAAAACCACCCATGAAATGGGGTTTTGCTATGTTTTGGATTTTGCAGATCTGGGTCATTTTCCCCTTCCGCTGATTTGTTCCTCCATTTTGTATGGTTTCCTGTTTTCTGCTTGAAAAAATATATATATATATTTTGTACTTATTCACTTTTACATCTTTGTTTACTTCTATGGGTATTTTAAAAAATTGTGGAGGTAATTAGTCAAAAATATTTCACAGCATACTTTCATAACATTTTGTTTTATATTCCATTTTACTGAATTTGATTCTGACCTGCAGTTAGTCAAGATAATGCCAATAAAATATGGAAAATAAAGACCAAACTAATTATGATTTACCTCTTAATGATGAATATTTTTCTTAGTAAAGTCATAAAATATCTTCTTCTTACATTAGACCGTAGGAAGATTTAAGAAAATGTTACCAAAGTCAGTACAGGAACAAAATATCACCCCAGAGGATATAAATACACATGGTTCGTATGATGCATCTCATGGCAGAGAAAACATGTAACTCAGAAAAATGGGTCTGAACAAACAAAACTACCAAGCAAAAAAAGGGGGGAATGATCAGTGCCTGGGTCAGCTGCTGAAATAATGTGTCCAAAAAGTATTTTGATGTTGTGGCCTTTCCTCTATTGCTTGGAAAAGGGCCACATCTAAAGTTGTTACGAAAACTCTTGTTGGATGTTGAAGAAAAAGTATTGTATGAAAGAATTTTGTGGTATATTGTGGTCTGTTTGTCTTTTTTTTTCTGTGTTTATGCACATTTTTGTTATATTTTAAATGACTATTTCCTCCATATTTGTTTAAATAGTTGGAGCCTCAAAACTGACTAAACTGAGAGGGCTATTAAATTAAGAAAGAGATCAGACAAACTTAATTTGTATGTTTGCTTGAAAACCTTTTTATCTGTCTTAACCTATAATATTTACTGTTATGTATAATATAGGAATTAGTCTTGTATTATAATTAAAATTATACTATTCAATTATAGTAGAAGAATGACTTCTATTATAATAAAATATGTTTAGAATTAAATCAGTTAAGAGGCAAAATTACACATATTAAAATTACCCTTATACTACATGATGATGTAGATTAAAAGGGAAAAAGTATGCGAATAAATTTGATTTCACATCGTTTAGAATCACTATCCAAATTTGCTAATAACACATGTAATTTTTGTTAGAATTTATTGGTGATTGGTAGAAAAAAACCCCTAAAATTTGGTAAATAGCAAAATAATAAAATCAAAGCCTTAGTTTTAATGTGATTGTGCACTTAAATCTTGCTAAACACTCCTGAATGTCAGCAGTGGTAAATGCTAATTTTGTTCATTAGCTTGTTAGCTGAGATATTGCCAGCAATGGTAATGTTAGCACTGCAGCAGTCCAGGATACAGCTAGACAGTAATTGTAATATTTTAATAGCTTTTTATACTTTCATGTTTCGTCATTAACTACCCAGGACAAAATGAGTCACTTTCATACTTTTTAATGGGCCTGACCAACATCAAAATGCATAGCAGCATGATTTCGGGGATCATGTTCAAAAAGAGAGAAGATATTTAGTTTTGTCAGCTTTGGAGCTCCTTTGACAACTACAATTTTATTTTATTTTATTTTTTTGTTTTGTTTTGTTTTTTTTAACATGAGAACCTTTGATTTAAGATTGTATATCTCATCCAAACCCCACATTGCCCCTCAGCCAATGCCTCCATATTTAAATCTATATATACCTTCAAGTGTATTTCCGGCACTTATTGCTACCACAGCATTGAGAAATCATGAAATGTATTATTAATTGCCAATTCTCTGCTCTATAATGTTAACAGTACAATATGTATTGGGTGATTCTGGTATTCACAACCCATGTGTAGACAATAGTTGTCCCATTCAGCTATAATAACACAAAAACAGTACAAGGACATTAGAGTCTAGAGGTGCTAAAACGGTAGGGTGTATTTTTTTGTTCCTTTTATTGTAATATTGACAAGTGTTAACTGTCTGTAACACAGTAGAGCATTATGAAATCATTTCAATATTAAACAATATAGATATTATCTGCATGTCTTGTGTTTGTTTCTATGCATACTCTTCTGTTTGTGCATTGTGTTTTATTGCTTGTTGAAAGAAGCAGGGATTTTGACTTTGCTGCCCTCTATTGGGCAGTAGACATATGTGTCAAGAAAGGCTTTAGCTTGGTTTTATCATTTTTATTCAGTTCAGTGAAACAATGTAGATTCTGATGATATAAATGTTCAAATAATCATCCATCACTTGCAGAAACACATATAAAAATTTCATTGCAGAAAAAAAATATTATAACACAATGCTAATTAGAAAAGCCCTGACCCTGTGTGAAAATCAAATGAGCATATTTCTTGCAATATTTCATTAAATACTAATGTCTTTGATAATGAATGTGTCCCAGAAAAGTGTAAAAATGGTGCAATTATTTCCAAGTCAATTTTCATTGAGATACAGGAAGTGTGGAGAGCTTCACATCTTGGTGAGACGCAGCGTGTTCAAGCGGACCCCCAGTACCGTGGCCCCAGAGGCAAACTGAATTTCTCGGAGAATCCCGTTCCACTTCCTCTCCGTCTCATTATACCTGCGAAGGTTTTATAGAAGAGTCATGTTGGGTTGAGTGACATCTTTGATTGCTTCTTTTTTTGTGGCTAAACAGAGAACCATACTTCTGATACTGAGCTCTTCTCAGTTTCCAGATTTAATTTAAAGGCAGTTTTCAACTATTTTTGCAGGACAGAATAATTTAGGGATTATATATTGAGAAAAGTTGTACCTCCAAACGTCATTCATCTCTTTGGGAAGGATTTCATCACTGTCTTCTAAAGGCATCATGGCAAAACCTCCTACAGCGTAGAGAGAACCAGCCAAAGATACAAGACTTGGAGAGCTTCGCTCCTGAGGAAATGGCTCGAAATCTGACCACCTGACCAAATGAAAATGACAGGCATACATAAATAAACTCACAGTTAAAATGGCTGTTTTAGAAAGAAAAACAGCTGTGATGAAAATGGTTAAGGTCAAATTGACTTAGACTGTGTTTTGGTGAAAATAGTCAGTTTAAATTGAATCATATCTGCCACATTTCAGACAGAAATATGTACTTAAGGTGGTACATATTAAAACATTGAAACTGCTAAAAGTTCTGATACAGAATATCTTGCAACTAATTTCAAGCCATTGATAAAATGTTTGGTTCTTTTTTTTCTCTGGATGAATGAGTGAATGTGTGAATGGATAAATAACAGATTGTAGTGTAAATCATTTAGAGTCCTCAGACTTGATAACTGTGCAAGTGTAGGCCATTTACCATAAGGACCCTGCTAAACCAACATGCATTCATAATTATTAGTAATTTTGTCTTATTTGTTATCTGTAAGCAAAATTTAATTAAACATATTTGATAAAAAGATATTTTATATATTGTAAAGAGAAATAGACCTGAAGTTCTCAAAATTATTAGTCTGCTGAAAATGAACCAGTGCCCTATTTTAAACATTTGAATTGCAACCTGAAGAAATAATTTAAAAAAACAGGTTTCAAATAATGACTGCATCAAGGAGGAAGGAGTTCTCCAAACCAATCTGGCCATCATGTAATTGGTCCCTATAGCTAATCGTCAGTACTGCCACCCATGGCAGCAGCAGCTGTCAACAGTTTTAATATTTTTATCATTATTAAAAATATTAAAGGTTCTCCAGCCGTTTCTCAGTTGGATTTTGGAATCGGTGCAGAACTCACGTGTTGGCAGCGATGTCGTACACCTCCACGGTGTCTGTCATGCCGTCGTCGGTCACGCCTCCTGCCACATATATTTTGTCTTGATGAAGAGTGGCCCCGAATAAAGAGCGTGCCGTCTTCATTGGAGCAAGCTCTTTCCATTCAAACCTCTTGACATCATATGAACACATCTTCTTCAGGCAGTTCCTTTTTTTAGCATAAAACGGCACAGTAACTTTTAGGGCTTTCTGTGTTACTTTCATATGGTGTGATTGTAACATGCCGATCGCAACATATACTCACTTGTCGTCTCCCTTTCCTCCTATCACATACACAACATCTTTGTGTGATACGGCTGAATGTCCATAAACTGGGTAAGGAATTGACTCGGACTCGCCCCATTTGAATGATCTGCGAATAACCAATCACAGAAGCAAGTGAAAACGGGTTGTTTTGAAAAATCACAGCAAGAAATTATTTTAATTGTAACTTACTGCCTGTCATAGACCAAAACTGTATCCAGTGTGCCCTCCTTGTCTTTCAGTTCCTTCCCTCCCAGAACGAAGATGGAGTTCTCACCTTCAGCCATCCCAAACAAGAACCTCGGAGTCGGGAGGGGAGGCATCCCGAGCCAGTCGGTACTAACAGGATCATACTGCAGTCACAGAAATATTTACAAATTGGCTCGGCAGTTAAAGGTATAGAGGCTTGTACATTTCCTTTCCTTTTGATCACTTTGTACTCAACTTTTTCTACTCTTAATAAATAACATCCACGATCAGGACCTCGGTCAGTTTGTCCGGTTTCATGTGGACTCAGAGTTTTTCATATTTCACGAGTCTTATTCCTCAAACAGACATCAGAAATAAAATAAAAATTGGATTTAATACAAAATTCTTAGAAAATAAAAATCTTAAATCATACATGGGATTGGGGGATTTTTATAGATGTTTATTTTCATAACTCATGAAAGTACTTATCTGCAAAGGACAGTGTACTAATGATTTAAATGGATGGGAGTGAAAGAATTTGTTTGCTGGTACAAAATGGAAATAAATAAGGGGCAGATACAAAAGTGATTTGACCAGGAGCTGCTAAAGGTGTGAACTGTAAACAAGATTGTCTTCAGCATGTCTTTTATTTTATATAAACCTCTGAATTTGAAGTAATAAAACTTTGTTTTCCCAAAGAATTGAAATAACTTTCGCAATCCTAACTAATCTCTGACTGTGTCTTTTTATATCGTGTATTTTGATGTATGGTCTCAACTCCATGCTAAACCTCCATAATTTTATGATAGCATCATTTAACGGTAAGATGTCAAATGTTTTTGTAACAGCAAAAAAAGTTTTGTTTTTTTTTTGTTCTTAAATTAATCAGATTCCAGATGTTACATATTTAGTAGCTTTGTAATGTCTCATATTTTTAGAACAGCTTTCATACCTGCAGGAAGTAGGAGCATAGAGGGTCCTCCTTGTTCTCTTCATCGACAAATAATCCTCCAATCACAAAGATCTGGTTCTCCTTTGTGACCAGGCTGACATGGTTCTTGGGAACCTGCGTGGAAACCGACGCCATGAAGCAGTCGTTGCCTGACGGGTCGTACCCCACGGCACCGGTGTCGTTCACCATCAGTATGAGGTCCTTGACAAACATCCCAAATCGCAGGTTATCATTTAGAATAGCCGGTAAAAGATTTTCTTCATCCTCATTGTCTTCAGTTTCTCCATCTTTCGCTGCCCCTCCCTCTTCCTTTTTGCTTTTTTTAATCTCTGGCATTTTCCCTGCTCGAGCGTCCTTGACCAGCTTCATCTTCAGCTGAAGCTCTGGATTAGCAGAGATGAGTTGGTGTTTCTCCACCTTTTCTTTCAGGTAATCATCTGTGACAAGACGCAAACGAACACAGTCCAGCAAATCTGGGAGTTCTTTCTCTCTGTTCTCGGTGTCCCGGCACACCCACCGCATCAGAGCTTCGAAAACAACCTCCTCCGTCTCCACGTTCAAATTGTCATTCGTCAAAAGGGCTGCCACCTCGGTCGCGTTGAGCTGGAGGAAGTCTTCGTCTTTGGAGATGAGCTGGAAACGCTCGCAGGCATAGTTCCGCGCAGAGACAGCCAGCCTGGGGCAGTCCAGCATCAAACCGAGCCTGAAGATAGCCAGGCAGTTGCTGAGGCTGAGGCGCTTTTGTAAGAAAGACACGCAAACAGTGAAAATTGAAGGAATCTGGTACATGTTGGCAACGGCAAAGATGTCCTGGACGTTCTGCTCTGTGACATTGATCTTGGAGGTGTACAGGTACTTGAGGATCAGACCGATGACACCGGGCTCAACGTCCTCCAGCACGATTTCTCTCTTTTTGCTTTCATCCAGGTCAGACAAAAAGATGGACCGGAAGTATGAGCTGCAGGCACACAGCACCAGGCGATGACAAGGGAACTCCTTGTCTTTGATCTTCAGGACGCAGTCCACCAGCTTGTCGTTCTCCAGCAAATCATACAGGCCATCCTGGAGGAGAGTCTGCTGGTACAACCTGGGCTCATCCATGGGATTTATAGGCACCGCCATTTGAGAAGTCTTTAAGATGACACAGATAAAGTAGAATCGGATCCTCTTTATTGCAGGGAATTTGGCTTTCCAGTCTAGAGTGGCTTTAGACGAACAGCGATCCTTCTCACCGGCTGAATCCTGGGACGGCCTGCTTTCTCAGCTGTCATGACCCTTCAACTAAGCTCCAACTGGAGGGCTATTTTTAGAGTGCTTGCTTGCTTTAGAGCTATGGGGGCTTTATTCTGGAACATTGCTGGAAATGCAATAACCCTCTCTCTGTCCGGCTTTCTTACCTCCCACTCACCCGCTCCCCTGGATAATCCGCCCACTCTCAAACAGCTGAGCCATATCTCACTGGAAGCATTTCCAATATAGCAAACTGTGATACTTCATGAGGCCTCTGTGACCAATTCAACCTAGCCATGTCGTCATTGAGTTTGAATCTTATCCCAACTATCTCAACTGTGGTTGAAATTTAAGGCTAGATTTAAGTTGCCAAGAGTAACAATTTAAGGGAAGGATAGGTACCTTCTACAGCTGCATCCAAATTCAGAACTCTTGACGTCTTCAGTCCAAAGCTGATCTCTTGACAAATTAAATATTGTAAAATGAGTCCAGCAAACAAAATGTTCTGTATGTCAGACTTTATTCAGGTCACCTTTAATGATGCTGAAACTGGACCTGAACAACTGAAACAACCCCAGATTTTATACGGTCCCAAAAGGTTTGCACAAGCAGTACCAGCCTGTCTGGTACTGCTTGTACCAGAATGACTGGTATGAATTGGTGGAAGAGATCATCAGTTCATCTCAATCCTCTCTTCCCTAAAATTCTGGCGAGACTTGTGAGAATAAAGTTTATTTTCTGGAGTCATGGGAAGAGTCTACGTTGTTCTGAGAAGCAGCTCATGCCATCTGTTATCACCTCAAAAAAATTATTCATCCACTTAGGTTTTGTGTTTATTGTAGAACCTTTTGAACATCAAGTGCTATTTTTTAACCGCCAGCCCATTTTTAGTTTATGTTCTATAGAAGCCCAGAACCCCTGTCCCAGTCTCATTAATAGTCTTTACCCATGTGTGTGTTTCATTTAGCCATTTCTATGGACGTTGGTGGCGATGGCGATATACCTGTTCATCCCATAACCAGGTGATGCTGGTTTGAGCCCACTCTTTGTCCGTCTCTGTGTCTTTGGACAAGACACTTCACTCGCTTTGCCTGTTGGTAGTGGTAACAAAACGCTTTACCTCTGCCAGACCGTTTCTCTGATTGTAGCTCTGGCTCTGGATGGTTTCCTTACTGACAAGGTTTCGCAAAGTCAAAGCGATTTCCTGAGTAGAAGTGAGGGTTGTTTGTAAAAAATCACTTCAGCCTTTAGAGAATTCTAGAAAAAGATGGTGGGAATGTCATAAGCATATGCTGAAAAACACAACCTCTTACAAAGAAATCCTTTTTTGTTATTAAAGAAACAACTTTTTAAAGGCCAGCAAAAGCATCAGGTGTCACTGGTTTGTTTCCATCAAGGGTTTATGTATAAGATTCATGTGGGATTAAAAAGTTTTATTAACTGGTACTCATTACAAGAAAAATCTTTTCATGTAGATATATAGTCACATGCCACTTTTTTCATACAGTAAAGTAGTAATTATGAGTGTCAGGGAAGTCGGTGCTTTCTTAGTACATTTTTATAACTCCAGGACTGTACAATATGTTACAATATATATGACTTAATGTTTTCCACTAACTATTAATAACTCCTTCCATATAAATACTCAATCTTATTTACAGCCCGTGACTTCCTAGAATCATTAAAAATTCATTTTACAAAAGCTAATTAGGACATAATGAAGCTTTCAATATTCGCGACGAGATGCTCTGTTAGTCTCTGAACCTTGGAGCTGAATGCCAAATTTCTACTCCGCTTTTTCTTTGCTGGAATCAGCCACTGCCTGTGGAGCAGCAGTGGGAGGACAGGTGGCGGTGGCAGCATTAAGAGGGGGGGCAGGAGGAAGTGGATCAGGGTCATCGATGAGGGCCTGTCTTCTCTCTTGCTCCTTGATAACTTGAATTAGACAGTAGGTCACAAACATGACAAGGACGGTAGTTACAGGGAAACCTGGAGAATGGAGAAGTTATAAATTCAAAACCATATAAAAACTCAAGTTTTGGAGTCAAGTGTTTGAAAGTAAAGTCAGAGGAAACACAGATTTAGGGAGTTTTTTAAAAGGAATATTTTAATTCTTTGGAGGCTTATTAGCCGTTTATTCAGACTGCTATCAAAGAGCAAGATGTCAGAAAGTGCTGGTCAATTTGATCCTTTGCCATTTTGTAGTTTTATGCCTTTTTACCCATTTGTAAACAAGTAAAACTGAAATCACCTTTCAGAAGCAGTCGCTTGGTGACCAACTTGACAAAATCCAAACTGTTCAGAGCCATAAGGTTGTACAGCACAATGCACCAAAAATTGAACGTGTTGAAAATGGCTCTTATGCGGCGGGACATTGCTTCTGACATAGCAGCCTGTCAAAACAAACAACAAAAAAAACAACACTTTCATATCTAAAAACAAAGAAATAAACATAAAGAATAAAACTGCAATAACTCACCTCAAAGGATGCAAATGGTTCCATGGAGAAGACCTTAGCGGTCCACAGCTCAAAGTTGAGACCAAAACAGTTGAAGAAAGCCCAGAACAGGACGACGTCGCAGGGGCCCAACCAGAGGATGGTGACTCCATAGGTGCAAAGCGTCGCCACCAGCTCCTCCACCACATTCTCATGCTTTCCGCCCAGGTAATTATAAACATACCTGAGGACACAAAAACCATCTGAACCTCCTGCATCCAGCTGGACTAATATAATGAATATTCAAGAAATCTTACTTGCACAACCAGTCATTAATTCCTCTGTCAAAATGCCTACAAAATAGAAAAAAAATTGTTTTATGTCATCCGGTTTTCAGTTTTAACCACAAGAAGGCGAGGTGTGTATGCAGAACTTACGTTTCAGAAAACACATAGAGCATAGTGATGCATTTCGGTGGTTTTGGTGGGTCCAGGTGATCCAGTCTGGACACTGTGTTGATGACTCCGAACATGACAGCTGCTTTTATCCAATCGTAGACAAGGTTGAGGTAAGCCAGACCCACTGAAAACATGCAGGTTTATTAGTTTTGTTGCGTTTTTGGGCAAGCAGAAAAAATGTCTTCCTTCCATGATACTAGATAAAACTTTAACAATCACACAAATGCTGTGGCACATACCCAAAGCCCAGTCAGAGAGGTGTTTCAGGAGCTTTATGTCAGTGGGGATGGTGAGGATGTACATGAAGTGGAAGAGGACATCCACTACGATAATGACTCCCAAATGGATCAAACCCTGCAGGCTGATGTTCCACATTTCCCTTTCTTTTCTGGTCAGGTCAGACTTATTAGCCTGCAGAGAGCAGAAAAGATATTACAATACTGTAAATCAGAAGTCCTGAACCATGGTCCCCAGACCCCACTGTCCTGCATGTTTTAGGTATTTCCCTGCTGCTGCACAACCAACTGAAATAAATAGACGATTAACAGATTTCAGCAGCAGTTGCAGGCATGCGAAGGAGCAGCGAAACATCAAAAACCTGTAGGACAGTGTGGACCAGAGTGTGGGACCACGGAGCTAGATGATTCTGACTCCTGAAGGTAGATGGATGCAGTGGATATTAGTTGTGTAAGTGATGAATACTAATGCATGTCAAGCTTGTCAAACTCGGATTTTTATTTTAAAACATAAGGAAGTGATAACTTTGCAATTTTTTTTGAAGGGCACTGTAAAAGTCTGAAAATACAATATATAATATTCACCATGAACATAAATATTAATATGCAACCTGAACACACACAATAAAAGAAACCAGTGCCATCTAGTGCACAAAATAGGAAATCCTGAAACCCTTAAAGAATTGAATGACTGTGGTCACTTAAAAGAAACTCACTTGCACGTAAAATTTGTCAAATGTCATGATGGGTCCAAAGTAGAAGAAAGGGAGGTAAAAGTTGTACTTGAGCAGCTCTAGGACGTTGTAGTTCCCATCTTTCCGTTCACAGTTTTCCAAAGCAAAACTCACGCAGCGCATGATCGTGAACCCACAGCCTCCATAGAAGAGGACATGCCGCAGCTCAAAGTCTCCTTCCACAAAACCTGCCTGTGCGGAAAACGTACAGTGATTCTGCACACCGATAGTTAAATGAGGGACTCAAAGTTTGCCAGCTGTTTCACCTGCCAGGACACGAAAGGTTCACACTTGAACGTGGCGAGGGTGCAGAGACCAGCGACGAGGCAGAGCCAGCGGATTTTCACTAAGGAGATGCTGTAGAGCAGGATGCAGTGGGACAGCATGAGGGAGACATAGGTCCAACCCATGCTGGTCCATACCGCCAGCAGACCATACACCATGTAAACCAAGGACCTGAACTGTAAGAGACATATTACACAGAAAGACTAATTTGCACTGAAAAGGAGTCAATTTTAAGTCTGCTGTCTGCTTCTTTTTCTTATTTAAAACTCATCAAATACAGGTTGAGATTAACTAATTAACGTCAACACATCAATCTGTTTTCCTATCCTCTTAGTGTTCATACAGTTGTGATCTGCAGCTGCTAACTGATTAAGAATGATCTAAAAAAATCAAATATGATTTATGGTAAAGTTTAAGCAACCTGAGGAGCCAGCATGGAGCAGATCTTGGCAAAGAGCACGTGACCAGAGAGGGCGAACAGGATGTGCTCTCTGAAGGTGGAAAACCACATCATCCACTCAAAATCTGCAGTGTCCTGTGGATAACGAACGCAAATAATTAATAATATTCCAATGATGTTAAATATCATCACTTACCATTTTTCTCCCAAAGTATCCTGGTTTCACACTGGCTTTAAATGTCTTTCTGTTTACATTGGCTGAAAAACATGACAGCAGGATGGAAGTGAGAATAAAATATGTTAGCGACAAAAATAATGAGTAATTGCAAATTTAATGTCACAGAACTTGGTTTATTATGGCAAATATATGTTTCAGTTGTTCTGAATGTACATCTGTTCTTATGAGACTTAAACAAAGGGTTCAACATGGAACAGTTTTCTTTTTGTCCTCTGTGATATTAATAGTGACACCCGATCTACTGAGTATGCTCAGCGAAGCTCTGACTCCTTTGTGTCACACTGAGAAACTAACATGAAATATTAAATGAATATGTGCCAGCAAACATCAATAATATGCTGGTGAGTTTTTACATTTTTGTGAAACTAAATGACCACATGCACAACTTTAACACTTGTAACCACTGTGTGTGTCAGCGTAGGGTATTCTTCTCATTCTATCCTGTCTTCTGTTGGGTTATAAGAGCCCATCAGCGTACTTACAGCTCGACACTTCAAAGATCCAGCTGGCTGCCCAGAACATGGCCAGACACAGCACGGTGTTGTAAAAGTAGATCTCATACTTAGGAAGTGCAGCTTTGATCCCCATGATGACAATGAGTTTTGGAGGCTAATGAGAAAAAAAACTCATATTCAATGTAGTGTGTTACATATTTAGCTAAACATTATCTCAATTAACAATATGCATTGATCCACAGGGTTTCCCCCCAGCTGCCAAAACTGAAAAATAAAGGACATGACTACCAATCACTACAGGGCTTTTAACAATTTCTTCTGCTTTCAAGCTTGTACATCAGATCTAAATGTTTCAGGTCAACACATTTCTACGGTAGAGAAAGATTACCTGAGAAAATTTACAAAAGCAGTTTTCTAATGTTAATTTTATCCATTAAAGAAGGAAAAGGCCATCCAAATCGAAATGGCCCCATGTGGAAATATAATCGCACCACTAGTTAATCATGACTTCACAGTGTTTTTTTGTTAGACTTCACTAACCACATCCGGGTCGAATTATTGCCAGACTTTTAAAATCATAATAACCTGAAAGGAACCTGTCTGACAGAATGAAGTAGGCAGAAAAGCTCAAAAAAACACTGTATAATTCCCCGATTGAAGAGAAATTCAAGAATTTAAGAGAAACAAAGGAACGGCTCTTGGTCTAGAAGAAATTAAAAATAAATTTTAAGGTTCTGACGACCTCGTTATTAAACTCGGGTGTTTCGAAGCAGAGCCGCTTCTAAAGGTGGCAGAAGACACGAGGCCTCGGTTCGAAGATCCCTGTTTTAATGCGCTTTCTCAAGACAAAAGTCAGAACATGTTTGTGCTTCCTCTTTAGTGACAGACTTTGGGAAGATGTTGGTGTCATTTTCCCTGCAGAAATTGGCAATTGCGCAGACAAAGAATCCAGGAAGATGAGGGAAATCAGACCCAACAATGCAGGTGATCTGAAGGCTTCTAATAAAGTAACTTGATAGAAGCTACTTTAATAGAGTAACTTCTACAGAGTAAGTTTTGGATTTAGTGAGCTTCAAGCCAACATTAGCATAAATATGTAATAAATAAAAAATGTAGGCTTTGAAATTACTCATAAATTAACAGCAGGGATTTTATTATGTGCTATAGAGATGCAGGAAATGCATTGATATTTTTTTTTCTAAAAGTAGCATGAGCATAACATGGACTGAATACAATAAGGAGAGTGCAATGTGTCAACAAAGTGCAGCTGTCTGCTATTTTTAACCAGACAACTCCAGTTTATTCATGCACTCCAGTAGCAATATATGCTGGACAAAATGACACAGTAAGCTTATAACGCTTTGTTTTAACCTGGACTTTCAGTTTTGATTTTCAGCGTCACAAAACGTAAATATCAAGTTAACTCTCACCCCAGTTGAGTCCCCACATTGTCTTGTGAGACAGCCTGCTGTTCAAATGCCACGCGGTCACACAGTTCACTTTGTCCTCAGCACCTGTTGTGATACTGACCTTGAACGCAGCAAGTCCCAAGAGGTTTCCCACCAAAGTTTAAGTTTGGACAGATGGATGAAAAGTCAAGTTAAAACGTGAAGAGAAAGAAAGTGGAAGAAATGTCAATTTTGTGTGGTGCTCATCCACAGCGCAGGGTGGAGAGTGGGTCCCTCTGACTCCCTGAGAGGGAGCTGCCGCTGGTTAAAGGTGACATGATGTATTTATACTTTGACCATTGACAGCAGGGGAGGGACAGGACTTCTAAATCAGTGTAATAGACTGTAGGCCATGTGATGGTTTGTCAGCTGAGCAACAGATATTCAGCATTTCTCAATTTCTTGCATGTGTACAATTTGAGAGATTTTCTGTAGGTCACCAAAATCATCTGAAGCAGTGCACACTGTAAAAACTGTCTACTTATTGCATTAAATGAAAATGCATGTTTTTCATTTTCCTCATTACCAATTCTGCTTTAAGACAGTTTAATTCTGATGCAATTGTGAGTTTCAGTCTCGATATGCATATCTCAGATTCTGAAAAAAATTGTGAGATTTTGCCTGCCGACGTCACTCCTGCCGACGAGTGACGTTTGGTTTTACGTACTGCAAAAGTATTCATTTTTTTCTTTTTTCCCCACAAAATTTGACATATTAGGACTTTCTGTGACCGATCAGCACACAGACATGAACACTAAAGCATTGCATTCATTTGTATTCGGTGTTTAGCTCCATATCCTGCTGAGACAGTTGAGGCTCAGGAGTTAAACTGATTAGGGTGTGACAGAATGACTTTCCTATATTTTATTTTTAGATGTACCACTTTTTATAAATCTTACTAAAGTCAAATCTTATTTTCAATGTTAAGCCTTGTAGATGATCTGTAAATGTCTTGTATGACTACTAATTTTATAAAAGGCTCTTATTAATCTGGGACCTTCTTGGTTTCAATTCATTTTGTATTTACAGTTCTGTTGGGGGAGGAGGGGAGTTATTTGCAAAACATTAAAACTTATGACTCCTAACTTTTAAACAACTTTACAGAAAACCTTTAAACCACAGGTGTCCAGGAAGTGCCGGCTGCTTTTATTTCAACTTGTTAAATATCGACCCATTCTGGCTGAAAACTTCAACAGTGAAAGTCTGATAGTCACTGATACCCTGATTACATTTTTCTCCCTTTTAAAAGAACAAACTGTCAAATAGATGCAAAGTTGTTCACTGACGACGTCCTGAGCAGGTGTTGCCTTAGATAAACACATTTTAGTGATTGAAGTGGGATTGGTCCACCTGTGTGGCTCATCACAAGATAACTGCAGGATTCTTCTTGGTGGTGCGTTTGCGTCGAGTCTGAAATATTTATGGAGCTGCTAGCGAAGGAAATGTGAGCTCTACTCCTCAATTGTGTCCTTTTTACTCGTCTCCTGTCCTTCAAAGATGGGATACTCGCTTTCCACTTCTGCCCAGGTCAAGGTGCCGTTGGCCAAATCGCGAACAATAACTGGCAACTTGTCAACCTGAAGACGAATGGGGGAGAAAGGCATTAATAGATAAAGTTATAATGATTTTGTAGGAACTGTGTAGATTATATGGTTGACAAAGATAATTTGAGCAATTACAAAAAAGCAGTTTTCAAATGAGCTACTTTGTAATGGGAGAAAAAGCTATATAAACCCACATGACCTAACGTGGTAACTAACCACCCTAACTGCTTATCCAGTGGTGCTTTAGCTTTACACCAAACGTATTCTGAACCAATTGAAACTGAAGTTGACAGAAAAAAAAAGAAACAGGAATGGTTGCTGTACCTCAGCCCTGATCTGCCTCATTGAATCACGGTCCCTCAGTGTGGCCGTGTGAGGCGTCTTGTTCACCGTGTCAAAGTCAATGGTGATGCCGAATGCCACACCGATCTCGTCTGTCCTAGCGTAGCGCCTCCCGATGGATCCGGAGGAGTCGTCCACCTTGTGTGACACGCCGTTTTTGGTCATGACCTCGGCTAATGTGGAGGAACATAGGAACAGTGGGTAAATATGCTGAAAAACATCAACCCTTTAATAGTTAAACTTTTAATATTAGGGAGGCACTTACACAGCTCCTTGACGAAAGGCATGAACTCTTGGTTTTGGCTCAGAGGTAAGACAGAACATTTGTATGGAGCTACAGTCGCAGGAAAGCTAAAGTACTGTAAAAAGAAATATATGGTAAACACAAAGAACAGAAAAAGCTCTAACTTTAAATAACACATGGCAAAAATGCTTTTTAAATATAAGTTTAAAAAAAATAAATGCAACATTAGCCATTGAAAAATCCATGGTTGAAGAATATATTTAACTGCTCCAAGAGTCCAAAAACTCACTTAAATGTTTTAGCAAACCATTCCATTAACTCCACTGGAAGGCGTAGTGAAATGCATAAAATAAGAATAATAAAAGCTCATCAACTAGATATTTGTGGTAGTTTGACAGCAGTATACAATTCACCCACTCTGGTTACTTAACTGAACGTACCGTTCTCTGCTCATCGCCTTCTCTGATGTGGAATGTGTGTTCAAAGATGGTGTACATGATTCTACCAATCCCAAAGGAGGGCTCAATGACACTGGGAACAACTTCCTCCACTGCAGTTGAAGGGAAATGCAAGTTACAACATTTGATGAATGGTAAATAATTCTTTTTATTCCTCAAAAGTCAACCTCACCATGCAATGTCTTCTGAAATCTCTTTACTCCGACCATGTCCTTTGTCAGTTTAAAGGTCTTCCCTTCGGTCTCGATTGTGAACTCTCTGTAGAGCAGAAATAAATTATTGACACTATGTGAAAACTATCAGTCCTATCAACATAAGAATTTCACTAACCCATTATCATTCAGCAGCTGTTCCTGCTCTGCAATGAAGCATTCGTCACACACCGCCAGATATTCCATTGCTAACTTAGCATCCTTTTTATAAGCTTTCCCAATTGCTCCTTTGTTGGGCTCAAACTGGACGACATTAACGGTTTTGTGCAGAGAGGTTAAAGGCAAATACAATTAACAGGAAAAATACTAACACTAGTACTATGTAAACTAGTAGTTTAAAGGATATAGGCTCTTTCAGAGGTTTCTCGGCAACTAGAGGGACCTTTGTGGCTCTTGCATGACACTTCAGATCGTAACAGGACCGGTCAGCACAGCCCACGATCTCAATCCAACCCTACAAAATAATGATATTTTAAGCAGCAGAACTAGGAAAAACTGCATTAATCTGAAGGTTGCACTGTATTGGAGCTTACATAGGAGGTCTTGGTTTCAGCATCCCAGCAGTCACAGGCGTAGTGAGCCATCTCGTTGTCCATGTGCTGTCGGAAACGCAGCTTATCTTTGGCAACACCGACTTTCGTCAGGTAGAGGTAGATCCTCCCAATGAAATATCCCAGGACAGAGTTATTAATCACTCCCTGAAGAAAACAGAGAAATATATCAGTTTCCATTTTAGATTGCAACTAATATCACGTTTCCACAGCTGGGCAAGAATCACAGATATTTACTTGTTCCACAGCGTCTCCCAGCTTCATGATATGGGCTGACTGGCCGCTTGTTTGGGCTTTGGATGAGTATAACATGAGGTCCAGGTCTGCCACACTGGAGAATTTAGGATGGACTTTCTCATTTGGGTCCACAAAGTGCTCGATCTCAGCCATGGTGAACTCCCTACGCAGACAGAGTAGTAGGCACATTCCAGTTTGTTCTCTCCATCCAAATGCACAACCAACAGAGTTACTAAACATTTCTATGTTAAAATTTCATAGAGATCCAGACTTAAGACGGATATATAAACGCAACTTTTAAATAAGAGTTTATTAAAATTGGCAGGAAATTTTAATAAACTGCTGCTTTCATCATCATCCAGACTTGCAAAGATGCTTAAATCCAATTCCAGGTTTTGATTTTTTTCCCCCATCCTACAACCCAAAAGAGGAATTCTGAGGATTGCTCACCGAACCCGAATGAGTCCAGAGCGAGGAGAGATTTCGTTCCTGAAGGAGTTTCCGATCTGAGCAGCGGCAAAGGGAAGTTTCCCCTGGTTGAACTCTAGGAGGCGCTTAAAGTTGAGGAAGATTCCCTGAGCAGTTTCAGGCCTCAAATAGCTGGAAATGTACATCATATTCAGAGATTTTACAATAGAACAAAAACCATTACAAACTGTCCCCACAGTTTAAATGCTTTAACACACCCTGGCATATTCCCTCCTGGTCCAATGGATGTCTGAAACATCAGATTGAATGAGATGGGAGCGGTGAGCTCATTTCCTGTGGTGGGAGACTTGACGTTGTATTTCACAAAAAGGTCTGTCAGCTCTTGTTGGGAGAAGTTGTCCAACTAAAAATGGTTTTAAAAACAATATAATCTGGTCAGAAATCATTTACTCATCGAGAAAATTAAATCTTTTTGTGGAACTGACCTGAGTGATGACACTGTCCATCTCTGCCTTTTTCTCAGCTGCACATTTCTTATCAGACATGAGCTTCTGGAGATGAGCTGCAGGCGAACAAACAAAGCAGTAAAGTTAGAATTGAAGACAACCATTACTGACCAGTTTACAAGATGAAAATTGTTAAGCGCAGTCAGTAAACCATTAAAAGAAGAATCTATTAGTTTTAATTCTTAATGAGTCAAGAGTTCACGTTTAAAAACTCATTTCTTAACCTTAAGTAGTGTTTTTACCTTTCAGAAGGTGGTCAGCCCTGAAGCATTCGCCATTTTTGACATCTTTCACCATATAGTCTGCAAACTTTTCCACATGTCCAGATGTCCTGGAACAAAGCATAGCAAGAATGAGCTTCAAGGAGGAAATTCAAACCACAGTCAAGTGTATCTGCAACCGGGCTATGGAGCGCTGCTGTAGCTGCAGGTTCCATGCATAAAATCGCAGAAGTTCATATGCGCCCGTCAATAAAAACCTACAGCTCGGCACTTTTAGCCGACTCTAGGAACCACAAGGCGCTTTCAGCAGAGGCAGTGATTGAATGCAAAACAACATTTTCTGACTTTAGTCAAAGAAAAAAAAAGAAAAGAAAAGAAGTCAAATAAACAATTTGGCTTTTTCTGTAGATTACATCAAGGGATATGAGACGAAATGTTAGAATTTAAAATTGTATGTCTGCACTTTAATTGAGCTTACTAAGAGAGATAAATCAGATGGATGTGCAGAAGTAATCGTAAACATTTCTGTTGCATGAATAAGGCTTCCAGCACTGCAACAGTGCACCTACTTGAGGACAGGTTCAGGAGTCAGCATGGTGCAATCGATCTCCAGGATCTGCTCCTCCTGGATGAAGTGCTGCCTCCACATCTGCAGGATGTTGTTCTTCAGGGCACAGCCAACAGGGCCAAAGTCATACAGGCCGCTCACACCTGAGGAACGGTTACCAATCAGAAACACAAATATAATCTTTTTTTTTATTTGACCACCTAACACAAATTCACTGAATCCTTTAACATGTTTTTATTAGAAAATTTAACAGATTTCCAGACAAAATTTCCCACTATTTTTAGTTTATCTTCACTTAAAAATACAAACATCACTAAGAATTTCTGCAGACTAGCTTAGATTGAAAAACCAGCGAAACCAGACACTAGCTGAAGGACACAAGGTATTGAAAGGAAGGACAGCATCAGTAAAAAGAAAGATCTCAAGAAAAAGAACGAAAAGTATGCAAGCATCATTTAAGTATTTTCATCCCCAGAAAATTACAGTTCTTAAAATAACCATAAAAAAAATCTCACAATTGCCCACTCTACTAGTAGCTATGTAACACGTTACCTCCGTAGATGGCAAAGGCCTGATCATAGAAGAACCGCCTCTTCAGGGTGTCCTCCATCTTGGTTCTGTCAACAATATCATCTTTGGGTTGCAGCGACAGCTCCTGTGAATGTCACAGCACCTTTTTATGTCAGAGCGTTGCACACGTACAAAAGGTAGGATGCAAGCGAGGCTGCTCAACAAAATGGATCAAAACAGCTTAAACACGAACCTAAAGTAGAATCAGTGTAAGCCCAGAAACCATCTGATTTCAGCATGTTGCAGAAATAAGATGGTTGTTTAATAACTACTGTTTGGATGTAAGGCGTTTCTATAAGAAACGTCTCTGGACTGTCATTTGTGGTGAATGGGTGAAAATTTCACATTTGAGCAAAGTGGAGATGATCATCCAGGTTTACTGAATGCACACTCAAAAGCCCAAAACTATTAATACTCTGCAACAGATTGCATGAGATTTGAAGGTGAATTTGTGAACATGGAGTAATTCTGTCGAATGCATTCTGATCAAAATCAGATCAAGACCACAAGTGATTTACCTTGGCCTCTAAAGTCCTCTTTCTCGCTTTCAATTCTGCGACGGCTTTGGTCACATCCACATCAGGAGCTCCTTCCTCCTTCATTTTGCGTACCAGGTCCCCCTGTGGAAAATAATTAGAGCAAACCCCTCAGACGGCTACAGGCGCCACTGGGCTCCAGTTTGGGCCCGTTTTACAAAGCTAAAGGCCGATTGTAGATGTGGAGTTTTGGCACCAGCCTCCTTTCTGCACTCCACCCTGTAGCTAACTCCTGTCTGCAGCTGCAGCAGCGGCTCAACGTGGCAGACAGCATATGATTGTCAGCTAGCAGCAGCTAGCTTCGTTAGCTGCTTATGCACTGACAGTTTGTATCAGGCGGTATATACACAAGTGTTTCATTGTTAAAACTGAATTGTACGGGGCCACTCTGTTACCTAATAGTGAATAAAAGCACATAGATCAGCTGTACCTGTTCTTTGACTGCCTGCCTCAAAGGGGCGAGAATCTCCTCAAAGTTGCCGTCCCCCATGGTTTGTCCTTCCGTGAGCTGCTGCCAGAGGCTCCTCTGCTTCTTACCGCACAGGCAGACCGACGCTGAAAACGGTCTTCTTCCGGGTGGATAGCGGAGTGACAGCCGGACGAAGCGGGCCGGGAAGAGCGGGCAGAGGGAGGGGATGTCGGTGGTCCTCAGCAGGGCTGATGCAGCGCTGCGGAGAAGAAGCATGGACCGGTGAACTGCAATCACAGGAGAATGATGAAATCTCTGGAAATAAGTAAACACCGCCTCCAGCCCGGGCTCGGCACTTTCGCTACAAATCACACCCGATGATTAGGAACCCATCTGCAGATTCGTTGAAAACTGTAATACTTTTTTTTAAAATTATTTCTACTAAAATTACAGGGAAAAAAAATCTAGTAAAAAATAAAATTCTTCGGGGTTCAAGTCCAAAATCGGTTGTGGAGAATATATTTGTTCAGGATCGCTTAAAAGTAACATGCATAACAATATCAGAAATATTTTGTAACAGGTGGCGCCACCAGGTGTCGCTCCCTCCACAGCCTGAGCTTCCATAGAAGGGAAGCTGGAGGGGTGGAGGCCAAGTGTCAATTTCCTGTGTGGGACCAGGTGTGTGTGTGTGTGTGTGTGTGTGTGTGTGTGTGTGTGTGTGTGTGTGTGTGTGTGTGTGTGTGTGTGTGTGTGTGTGTGTGTTGGGCCCATGCGTTCCTTTGTTCACTGCCTGTGGTAGGTTTGGAGGAAAGCTGTTTTTAAATCAACCCTCTTAAATAAGTATGTGCTGATGAACACCAGAACATCATTAATAGTGTGGCCCTGTATAAAATCACCACGTTGGCGCATACTTATTTAAGAGGATCGATTTATGCCTACCACAAACCTACCACAGCCAGCAAAAAGTGGAACGCGTGGGGCCAACACACACCTGGTCACACAGGAAATTGACACTTGGCTCTATAGAAGCTCAGGCTCTGGAGGGTGCGACACCTGTTACAATTTCATAAAAAAGAGGGCTAAGGCCACAAATTAAACTGAAACTTGTAAAATGAAATGAAAACTAAATAAAACGAGAACATAACGCAAAAAGAAATTTGTTAAAATACTTTCTTTTGTGCATTCTTTAGAGCTTTGAGCCAGTTTTGTTTTTATTTGCTGTTAGGGCTGGATAATAAATTAATACAAAATTTATATTGCTGTACACATGTGATCAATACAATAGATCTGTTTGAATATCTCGCACTGCATTTTGGGAGATGAAGGCAGAGGAAATGCTTCGGCTGCTCAACCTCTCACAGCAAGCTAACCGAGGTGAGTGGCATCAACTTAACTCACTCCCCCCTCAACCAACAACCTGATGAAACTTCTGCAGGTTCAGATTTGGCTAACATGCCTCAAACTGTTTAAAAATAAACAATAGCATCAAGTGAAAACTGGATAAAACAAGAAAGCTAATTTCATCTATTTAAAACAAACAAAAAAAACAATCGCTAATTATTGATATCGCCAATTATCGATATCAACTGATATCAATTCATATCGATAATGGCCAGATAAAACATTCTATCCATCTTTGGGCGACTAACAAAGGTCCTTCAGAAGATCTGATCAAATACACCAGATGACTTTAAAAGGCTTCAGGGACCTGTGGCTGTTTGGAGGATGAATTTTAATGATCAAGAGACAACTGAAAACTCTTCTATTGTACAATCAATGCCAATATACTCCCTTTTTTTTCTAAGATTATATTTTAGCACTACTGTCACAAGACAGCAAATGAACAGAGAAAGAAGGGGGGAAATCATGCAAGCAAGGACCTCTGGGTCAGGAATCGAACCCATGACTACTCCCCATTTATACTTTTTATCATATGTTTGTCTTACTAAGCTTTATGGATAGTTTTTTTTTCTGCGAAAATTATGTTTGTGATATAGTCAGATGTTTGTTTTGATTCCCAGGTTATTTTGAAAGCATGTTGTTGTGTAGAATATGCAGTAATTGCTTTCAGTCACTAGAGGGCACTGAAAACAAGCTCTGCTCAGGCTCACAGATCTGTAATAACAGCCTTTCCTTTCAGCGCTGCTGCATCTGAGGTGAAAGTTGAGCTCATTCATTGCAATTTCAGCTGAAATTTGGAGTGAAGTAGGAATACTGAAGATTACTGGATCAAACAGACACATTTAACTGGTTCAAATCCCAGACTCAAACTTGAAATGTACAATGCCTTTCTTCTACTGTCTTCTCGAGTTACCTGATAAGTATATCGATTCTACCTGTTTGTAATTTGATCTTTTCTGAATTTTGTACTTTTAAAAACCACCATTGTGTTCTGTTTGTCGGTCTGTCACATCAAATCACTGTGAAACACACATTTAGAGGTTTTTATTGTAACAAACAAAATGAGAAAAAGTTCAAAATACTTGAAATCTTTCCAAGGGGTTGTCAGTTATCATTTCCAGTACAAGTAATACAATGACTGAAAATAATTTTTACATTTGAACAAATGTAAACCGACTCTCTACGTTGTAATTCTAGTAATAGTAGCTCTTTACTTACTACTGATCACAATAAAATATATGAATACCATCAGCGGTGAAAATGCCATGTGTTTAGGTGATTATAAAAGCTCAAACATTTCATTCCTTATTTATTGGATCTGCAACCTACATCATGCAGTGAAGTTTTGTATGTCATCAGATTTCAATTATCTGTCCAGTCTGGGCAGACTCAGTAACCTGAGATGGATTGAACATGATTGTGCAAAGTAGCTGTGAGAGCTGTGTCGTGGTGTCAGTTGTACACATTCGCCGTTGTGGGCCACCAGGACACGGCCCCTGACCCACATTGAGAGCAACGTGTCGGCAAGGAGATTACACACTAATTAGGAGCAGCATCAGTAGATGACAGCCCGCACCTACCACTGTTTCCCTTCTGTCCGTACGCCATCATCAGACACTCATTTCCCAGGTGGGGTCCTTTAGGGGCAATGTGTTCCTGGGCTCCATTAAAGGGAACAGCTGATGTGACTAGGGAAGGTGAGTGAATGCGTCACCACTGGCAGTGGACCAGAAAACCACTTTATCTCCCCTGCTGTTGTTCTACAGCCCATTGAGGTTGAAGCTGTACGAGTCCTGCTTGTTTCATAGGGGATTAACAGGGTAAAGGTCTTAACATTGATTAACACTAACGTTGTACACTAATTTAGAAATGAAAAGACATGTTAGGAGGCTCTTTAATTTGAAACAATATGGAAGCAAAAAACCAACGTCTAAAGAAATGCCAGTGATCAAAATTTATGGCTGCGCACACAAATCAAAAATCAAGTCTAGCATTCAAAATAAAACAGTATTTAAGATCTTATTTGAGGTCCAAGATAATGTGTGAGAAAAACTTCTGTTTCTTTTAAGCCATACGCAACAAGACACACACCTTTCTTTAGATGATGTTTTATTTCTTAAGACCTTTTAGCCTAATGTTGTCGGACAGGTTCAGATGGTTGTATGCGTGCATTTTTTCAAAATGTTGCTTAAAATTCATTTGTGCTCATTTATAGAGCGGTTGAAGGAGAAAACACTATTTGGAGATTGTCCTGTTTGGTTATGCACTGTAATGTGGAATCCCTCACACACCATGGTTAAACATCTACAGTTTCAAAACTTTTTGAGACTCCAACTGGTTTTATTTCTGGATTCGCTTCTCCAATAATCGTGCCCATCAAATCTGACCACCCTGTAACTGCTGAAGAAACTTAATTGCTGATTGTATTTAGTTAAACTGCAAACAGAACTTATACCACTGTTACAAAAGGACGAGTTTTGTTGGGTATTTGTAATTCCTGTATGAGTAATTAGGTGAACTCTGAAGGCAGCTGATCACAATATATTCTGCTAAAAGGCAGCAAATACAAATGCACGCCACACTTTTCAGGTTTACATTTGTAAAGAAAAAAAAAACACCTTGAAAACCAAGTATAATTTCCCTCTTCACAATTATACACTACTTTGCGTTGGCCTTTCACTTGCAGAAAAGCTCCAGAAGACATTGAAGCTTCATTTTTGTGACTTGAAATGTTTGAGAAACTTCAGTGGTTATGGATACTTGTTATGTTTGGCACTGGAAGTATCCAAACATTATCTTTAAATATAAACGAATTAAAGTATTTCTCATCTCATTTTTTTAAGTCAGAAAAATGTCACATAAAAAAAAAAGAGAGAGAGAGAGAGAGAGAGAGAGAGGGAGTCGGACAAACAGGCTTGTTATTCGTCATACACTTCACTGTATCGCAGCCACGCTGGAGGCGCGTTGATGTGGCGCGCAAGCCTGTAGCAGGCAGAAGGACGGACGGTCGCCATCTCTGGGTAAACACTGTAACCATATTACGCAGTTGATGTTGTAGTGCGTGGACTGAAGCCGGAACGCACAGCTTCTACAGCAGCAGCAGCTACAGCCGCGGCAGAAGGCGGGGGCTACGCTGCCCGCTGCAGCAGCGACCACAGAGGACACATACGGCGGCTTCAGAGCAGGACTGACGCTTTTGTTTGTCTCTCGCACGTCGGAGCTGTCACTTGACGTCTGAAAGCGATTCTTGGTGCGCTTTCATCTCCCCGAACTGTTTTTTTTTTTCTTTCCTCCCCCTCCAGTGTTTTTTGAGCGGACGGGACTTGCACGGTTCCAGTGAAATGGGATTTTAATGGTGCACGTAGCAGCAGCAGCAGCAGCCTGTGCACAGCCGGGGGACCGTAGCTGGAGCAGCGCGCCCGGTGATGATCGCCGAAGAATAAAGCGGTGCAGCCGAAGGGGCGCAACATCTCGTTTCCATGGACAACACGTCCATAATAACACAGGTTGCAAATCCGAAAGAGGAGGAGAGCATCTCATCGAGTCAAGATAAAGGTAAGCCCGTGCAGAAATGTCCATTGACTCAACGTGTTCTTTTATTTTGGTGTTTGTTTGTTTTTATGGCGTTTGGTTATTTATTTCTGGATTCTGCCGTCTGCGCGGCGACAGTCTGTGCAGATCTGTCGCCCTCCGTGCAAAGAGGAATCTCCAGGACCGCAATAGCAAAACAGGGTCGACGTAAAATCCTCCATTGTTTGGGTGAAGCAGGGAAACATTACCCACCAAAACCAGCCCGTTCACCCCCGATTCGGCTGGGAGCGCGCTGCAACTTTCTTATGGCTTCATTTCGTTGCCACCACGCACACGTTTAATATGAACTCAATTAAATCATGTGTATTTTCCACCCCCTCCTCAAGTGTGAGGGTTTACTACAGGGGGGCGGGTACAGCATCACCTTCTCCTTTACACTGCTCACAAATACATGCCAGCATCAACAGGAGTGCAGATCTGCCACTACTACTGGGAAACTAACGCAATGAATTGATCGAAATTCACGGGAACATATTGTGCTATGCTGCGACCAGGGGCGCCCCTAGAAACTTTTCTAAGGGGTGGCCAGATGGTGACCGCTGATAATCGTGGGGCAGCATCGCAAAAGTCACAACAGATGTTATTTATTTATTTATTTATTTATTTATTTGTTTTTTTTAAAAATTAAATAAATAAACAAACTGGAGCTAAATGTGTGCAAATAGGCAAGAGTGGCAAACCATTAAAAGCTAAACAGATATTACAGTTAAGTCATTAAACATAAATAAGATAAATTGTGCAGCAAGCTGAAATACATCAAGAACACCAATAGAGAAATAAATGAATAAGGCAGTGCATGTTCAAATATTTACCAACTGCTGCTGCTGCTGCAAAAAACAACATAAGCATCATCAGTTCTCTTTTAATATACTCCATGAGGAACAGTCGCTGTACAAACGTCAACCTCCACCTGCATAAAAACAACAGCTGAGCAGCTTCTGTGCAGATCACAGAAGCTGAGAGACAGCACTTTTTTTTCTATTTTTGTGCAACAATTGTTGTAAAGAGACTAAAGGCAGATCTTCCTTGTTAGTCAGGGGGTTTCATCAACATTTGAAGTGCATTTATTAGCCAATGGTCATGACAAAACAGTTTTCGAGTAACACAGGTTGACTTAGTGGCTGACATTCCCTCATTAGCACCCATCTCAGCGAGCCACAGGGTGCTGGGAGGCCAGAGGGACCACAGTGTCCTGCTACACTCACTGCTCTCCTTGGAGAAAAAGCTCACCTTTTGGTATCATCAGAATTTTGTGGCCAATTTGAGATAATGGTTTATGCAGCGTTTGTCCTGTGGAGGATGATCTTTGGAGTATTCTGTTTTAGATTAAAAAAAAAACTGTAAAAATATACGAGAAGATTTAAGAGCGCACACAGACACACCACATGCGTATACACATATATATTTATGTGTGTATGTACACACATCACTTACTTCACACAGAAGGATGTTATAACACTTTTATTTCTGCTAATTATATCAGCATATCACGTTGAAGATAATTTAAGATTAGAATATTACATCAGACCAATAATATCTGGGTTGTACTAACAATGTTCTCGCTAAAAAGTGCTGCTGTTTACCTGGTAGTGCTGAGATAAGATGTGTTCACTGACTGGAAAAATGAGGATCTTGGGTCTTTTGACCAGTTGGTCAAAGAAAAACACTTTTCACACGTTGAATCAAAATCCATGTTTATGGATTGTTGTACTTGAGTTCATACATTTTGAACTAAATTTAATTAGGCAAAGATATTTGTGTAATCTTTATTCTATTCACAAAATGTTTGTTTATTTAGAACGCCAAAAGTCTTGATTACCTCGCCATCCCATTGTTTCCAATTTTCTTCTCCAAGGAGCTCAATGTAATTAATGAAATTTCCACTTAAAACAATTGCCAACAAAGAAATGTAAAATGTTTTTTTTTCTTTTCTGTCTTATTTTAATCTCTAATTCAGAATTCCCATGCTTTGTTCAGAGCATTTGCTCGTCTTGAACTGTGAATCCCAGGGCGCATGTGAAATCTGATAATTAATCTGGAGGCATCAAATGCGGGTTCAGCCGCTGACCAGAGACGACTTAAAACACTAACACACACACCTTCTCGAATGACTGCTATTTAGATTTACATTAACAGCTTAATTCATAATCACTTTCACTCATGTTGCTGTGAAGAGCAAAATGAAAGCCAATTACAAAGATGTGTTTAAAGTTCAGTAATACTAACACCATTAGCAAAAAAAAAACACAGTAAAACAAAGAAAGATAAAAAAGAGAACAATATTAAATACCCTCAAATGTAAAAGAAAAACAACAAATACATTCATGACAGATATGAGTCTTTCATTTTGACTAAAAATTTAATAAACACTGGTTACTTAATTACTTACAGTACATACAGGTTAATATTGAAAGGAAACTGTTGGTGTATGGCATTAAAGCACACCCCAATCTTAAGCTAAGTTCAACTAGAAACAGGCATATTTGTTTTTATGTCAACTTTAAGACATTGTTGACTCATGTAATTCCTGGCCTTTAGCCAGTACAGTCATACCTGGTTTTAACACACACTACCTAATACTTAACACTATAATTAAAGTGTTCACCAGGGAATGGTGTTATGTAATAACTGGTTGTGTTATGGTACTACGTAATTATACCCAAACATTCAGATGTGGGCCTTTTAATTTGGCGTGTGCATCCCGAACGAACACAGCTTTTTTTTTTTTTTTTTTTAAAACCATAATACATACCTTGTGGCCGAGCAATGTCGTCATTGCCCAATGAGCAAGCTTAATGTGCATGCTCTCCATTTTAATACTTTGTTTGCGAATTGTTACGGTAGTATTACAGTGCCATATACATTTGGTGAAAATAAATGTTTTCATTCACCAAAACAAATGCTTTCATTTCACAAATCGATGCCATATTTGTGAAGAAATAAAAACAAACAGATTTTTTTGATTTGGCAAATTAAAATCATTCTGCAATTGTTTTGGAAGGTGATCTCCTTTGTGGTTTGCCCACTTGTATGCATGAAATGTAGTAGTCCAACACTGGATATGTTGTACAACAGGTCATTCTGTAAACTCATTCAGAACATACTCACTATGATAACCGCTGATTTAAAGTAATTTGACTATTTTCTGCACATCATTCTATCTAATTAAATGTGGTTTCATGACTTGGATAATCAATATCTGTCAACAGGGGTTGATGATCAGATGTGTTGATTTTCATCTTTTTCAGTAATTAATATACATTTATAAATACGTTGTAAGTGACATTTGAGCATTTTTTAAAAATGTCTATTTGTTTCTCATGATTCATGAAAGTACTAAACTGCAATAGTTTAACTGACTAAATTTCAACATGAAGGTAGGAAATGGGGGTACAAATTGGTAAAGGGGCAAACTGACCCATAGCCAAAATATTTACATCGTCCCTCAAGCTTTTGTCAGCTTTTGATCCCCACAACTAGCTGAAAACAAACACACTCTCAGTCAGTCAGTATAACCGAGGGGGGTGTAGCCAGGGGGCTTCATGGATGGAGTCCCTGCCCTTCACTTCCCGGCTCTGCCAAAGCTGACGGCAAACAGCACTCGTTCTGCAGGTTCCCTCTGTGACCTGCCTGCCGTGAGGCCGAAAAATGAATACACGCTTTCACATGTTGAATATTTCAGAGCATTATATGGCTATTTTTGCTCGACTAATTTTGTGCTACTCACTGGAAGAAGTCATGCCATATAAGACCTATGTTTGAGTTTCTTCTAAACATTTCATTAGGTGCAGATTCACCTTTTCTGTTAAACAGATTTACTTAATCACAAGTGCTTGTATGGAGCTTGTGGTGGGGCAGTACTTCTCTTTTCAATGTGCTCACATTTCAAAGATAGATTTCTATCTATGGTCACTGAATTAGGTAGCCACAGTTTTCATAGTATGATGCAATGAGATGTAATTGCTGGACTAACAAAAAGGGGAGGGGAGAGTCATGAGGCGGCTGGCCGAACTCTCACTTAGTAATTCGCTCTGGCTTTTCCTAATCTAACAGTCAAAGCAGGTGTCAATGGACAAGCTATTTACCTTAATCAGATCAGATTAAATCTGACTTTAGCTCTTCACGTTTTAAGGTGTGATATCTGTCAGGCAGGCCACACAGCAATTTTGAAAGCAGATGAATGGAGCCATTGCACATCGATTTATTTATTGATCATCTTTTTGAATTTTCCTTAATATTTGTTGCTTATCAGAGAAGATTAAGTCTAATCTGGAGTTTCATGAACTGAGAGCTTCTTTCACACCGTTGTGGCTATTTGCTATTTGTGAGTTTACTCAGGAATCCTTAGTAAATACACTTAAAAAAAACATTATCCTGAAAATAAAAGCAAAAGCAAATGACTTTCTGAATGGGAATAGTGTAAATTATCTTAAACTGAAATGGTCATTTTTACCCTGGGGTTACAACTATAGACACAGGGTGATATTTTAAATACCAAACAGAATAGAAATGAGACGTTTGCATGGTTAAAAGACATATCATTGTTTGATATAAAACTGAAGTAAACATCTTCTGTTTTACTGTTTTTAAACAATTTGGGAAAACTTGTATAGCTCAATGGCTTTCCATGTTTTTGTTAGCTTACTTCACAAAATTTTAATTCAGTGGAAGCATGCCTGTGGATAGATTTTAAGGCAAAACATTGTCTTCCTTGTGTGAAAATGGAATACTGAAAAAAATGATCAGTTAGGAAAAAATCAATCAATATAGAAGATAACTGTCAACCTCCACATGTCTGGTTCCTCTATTCGCATTCCCCGGAGAAACAAGGAAAGAAAAACACTGAAGCTGTAATTATATATTAATCTTGAAAAAGCCTCTGATTTCATGCGCAATTGGTTTTTGAGGTTATTCCTGGAACCCGATGCTGCACATTACTAAAGTGTTTATGATGAGGGGACCACACCTGCAGAAGAGTGAGCAGCTCTGCTTAAGTGGGGAGAGTTACTGTGAGTTTTGGCTGTCTCTGAGTCTCTGGCACAACTTGGCAGTCTCCTGTGTTCAGCACTCCGCTGCCAGGGCCAGCCTCAAAGTGTTGGGGAGCTTGTGCTCGGTTAGAGGCTTCTCCATCCTCTGGGAATCGCATTGGACTGCGGTGTGCAGACACTAAAGTCAATATTTAGTGCAGCATTTTGAATGAAAGGATGAGGAGAAAAACAAAGTTGAACCTGGAACCCTGAGGTTCAGGTCCTTATTACCAATTTATAAACTACTTTCATCCAGAGCAAGTCAGAAAAGCTGATTATATTTACCTCTGGGGAAGAGTTTTAGAGTGGTAGACATTTCCCGAGACAGCTTTTTCTCTTTTGTCCAGTTCCAATATGGGCAGGTCATTGGGAAGGTTACATTTAGCGTGTAAATGTGAAGTAGGAGAAAAAGGATTGATGGTTCTCAAAATTTGTGGAAATCTATAAAAAGAAAAAGTCTGTAAACTGTGTTGTGTGTGAATCCTCTGATGCTTCTAAATAACATCTAGTGTAACCAGTTGCACTCAGTACTAACTTCTTACAGAGACCAACTCAATTCATCTGAAAATGGAAACCAAGCCATGGCTATCCAAATAACCAGATTTTACAGGAACAGAAAGTATTAGTATTAGTCAGTGAAGTAGCTGAGAGGCCAACAGTAACTCTAGAGGAGCAGGAAAGATCCGCAACTCAGGTGTCAGAACCTCTTGACATTTGTCATCCACTCAACAAATCTGACCGCTATGGACGACACAGAAAGAATTACTTTCAAAAGAGAGTTGTGTTGTACAATGTTCTATACTTTTTTAAAGGAAATGTATGATATTATTATTATTATTATTATTATTATTATACCCCTAGCATAAGGACTTTCTACTTTATATTTTTTTGGTACGGGCTCTCCTTGATGGCCTTACTGTGTGTACTTTTTTTTTTTTGCTCATTCAATTTAACGCTTCTTATTTGGAATCTTTGTAGTTCAAGCCCATTGTGTAGAAACACATTTGGGGGTGGAGGATTTCCTGTCAGACCGTGGGGTCCCAGAAACCACACATAAAAATACTTGTAAAAAGCTTGCGGGCCCTGTGTGACCCCACCAGTGTGACCCCATCTCTTACGACTGTGGGAGAGTTAAAGACGGATTTTCCTGCACAATTGTTTTGTGGTTCACCCCAAAGAATCCCAACAAAATGCATTGAAGTTTGTGTAAGGCAATAAATATTTGTAGGACACTTGAAGATTTCAGTTTTCTCTTTTGGGTCTATTTAGTGTGACTTCTTCAGTGTGCCTGATATTTTGATTTGTAAAGCACAATTACAAGCTAAGCTAATGTATTTTCATACTTCCATCTGAAACTGATAATTATATAAAAAGGCAAGGAGTTATAATTAGTTGTGTTAGGACAGAATGCATGAGAAATACTTACATCTGCTCAATAAATATTCAGAATAGCAGTTAATATGAGGCATCCTTTATATCTATCACTTGTCAGACTTTGCAAAGAAGCAGCTACTCTTCGACTCATCCTGTGAAAATCCACTGGGGAAAACAGTGTGGGCCGTATCTTTCCTCACTCCTACACTGGATGACTATTAAGACTTAAACCATATGCTACAGGAAGTCCACATGGTCTTGCTCAGAAGTTCCAGGCTAGCTTCCAGTTTAGAGTACAATTTTATAAATATTGTCTTGTTGACATCCTGTATCTGCGTCAACCAGAGCCTGATGATCCAGAACCTCCATGTGCAACAGAAAGTGTAAATGGACCTGGACATAGCCTTTGAAATATAGAAGTGAAAATTAAAACACTGATTTACAAAAGTGTGCATTTGCGTTTATTGATACTCCGAAGCAGCTAATTGAAACCCAGTGAAATTGGTTAGCTTTAGAAACTAACTTACTGTTGAAAGAAAACCTAAAAAGTCTTTTTTTTAGTTTTCCACCAGCATTTTTTTTAGATTTTCTGTGAAAAATGTAAAATATTTATTCTTTGTTTTCCATTTCAAAGTAATTTGTTTTTGGTACATCACATAAAATCTTAAGAACACGCATTGAATTTTGTGGTTTTACTTTATGAAATATTCTTAAAATGTGTTAAACTCAATATTTCTTTGTCTATTCTCAAGAGAATAGACAAAGAAATATACAATATACAATAGACAAGTGTCAAACAAAATAGACAATTCTTAGGAGATTTTCTGCAGGGCAGGGATTAGGAGTTTTACTGAGTCTATTTTTATGTCCGTTTGGCTTGGATGGGACTATTTGATCGCATTGTTGGCCATTTTCATGATTGAATTTGGCAAAAATGCTGATATTGCTTTGAGTAAAGATTCTTACAAATGAGGATTACTGAAGATTTCAACTACATGGATAATAACATTTGGCTCTACATAAATACTTGTGCTGACAGATATGGTTGCTCTTGATCCATCAAAATTCAGACTTCTCATTAACTCTGACATTCCTGTTCTGCCAGAGCATGCTTGTGATGCCTTTATTTAAATGCCTGGTATTGTTGTTCACTTACATCATACTCCGTTTGGAGCCAAAGAACTGCCTGCTGCAGGCTGCTTTTCTCCACTTCAAAGATTGTTTATCGCTGGAATTCACAAGCTCCTCTTAATTCGCCATCCTTTCAGCCAAATGAACGTAGTCATAACAGATCAATACAGAGAGAAAAGGAGGCAGAGGTCAAGAGTGAGGATGCGTGAGAATGTCAAGAAGAAAGAGCAGGAAAAAGTGCTTGGGTTTCTGTGACAAGGGAATGGTCTTTCTGCATATTTTGCCCTCCACTGCTTGGCATTTATCATCACTAATTGGCTTCCCTAAACAGAGATCGTGTTTTCTTCTCAACGATTTTCCATCACACCTCCTGAATTATGCTGCATAGCAGTTAATATTTGACAGAAGAGCATGACATCTTTTCAACAATACAATAACTAGACATTCGCATGCAGGACAGGGGGTCATAACATACACAAGGAAGACCTCTTCTCATCCTCTAGAGGTAAAGGTGAACTCTGTTTAACAGTGAATCTCAGGGGCCCCTAAGTAGGACATGGCTGTGTGTGAAAATGAAGAGATGAATGCCTTTCAGAAAGAAGAGGCATGGGAAACATGCTCACGCCAACACACACTCACAGACACAAATAGACGACCTACTTGTTTACTTCCCTTCCATCCATAACAAGCAGGCATTTAATGTGCAAAAAAAGAAAAAAAGAAAGAGATTTACAGCAAGAAATGCAATTTGACGTTTCGGTGCCTCCTCAATCATGAGTGGGCTTTACTGAGAACAAAAGTGAAAGCTGTTCGGGTTTCAGAAGAGCAAGTCTTAGCAACATTTAATCAGTTCGTAATGACTTGTGCCTGTAGAGGAGCTTCCTAAAGTTGGAAAAAGGAACGCTGATGACGTTTTAGTGTTATCGGATCGAGCTTGTCTGAAGATTCAGCGTTTTCTCCTCAATTAGATCCTTCTTGTTTAAACACAAAGACAGCTGTGAATGAAAAGTCAATTTTCCTCCGAGCAGCAGACACAGTTCCAACATCAGGACTACACATAGTCCTCATTTAGACCTGGATATGTCCAGCAAGTTTCATCCTTTTACCTAACTTTACGAAAAAATACAAACACCTGAAAACATGAAATACTCACTGTGCAACCTTTTTTTTTTTTTGGAGCCTGTCTAATAATTAGTGTGAATAAAATTTCTGTTAAAATAATAATAATTAAAAAAAAATCCTACCCTCTAAATGAGATGACATTAGCTTAGAATGAGCATGAAGATTGTCTAAAAGGGCAGCTTAAAAAAGTGACATTTTATGCTCCCTTCAGTCCATTACCAGCTTTCTTTACTGATGTTGAAGTTGCATCAGAAACTCGTTTGAACATGCATGAGGCCTGAGGATGTGGCTATATTCACCTCTGACATTATTTTCACTTCTGCTTGTTGTTTATCAACATATAGGCAAGGGGGATTTCCCGTCAGTAAGCATTTGTCTGCTAGAGAACAGCTGTTGAGTTGAATATTAAAAATAGATAAATAACAAGCTTCAGACAGACTTCTCATACAGTGCGAGCAGTGATGGGGACTACTGAGACCGTTCTGTTGCGCAGCGCTTGCAGAGCAGTCAGATCTTCCTCATTATTTTTACCCCCTCAGCTCTCTCTGAATTTGTCCCCGCCGTTTTTTGTCATCTTCATCAGCATACATAGAGAGAGAGAGAAATAGAGAGAGAAAGAGGTGGCAGAGCTCATCCTCCAGGAGCTGCAGGCAGCTTGGCTCTGTCACTGCCGCTCCTACGCTTCTGTACAGCTGCAGATAGAAAAGCAGGGGCATCTGCATCTGCTCCGAAGCCCGACCAAATCATTTATATGGCGAAGTCACAGCAAACCACCATATTCGAATTGTTTATGGTGTAATGTGACTTGCATAAATTTGGAAGTAAATCCAGAAGGCCAGTTGAGGGTCAGTGAATTTGACAGAAAAAGGCATATGGACAGAGTGTACCTCCACACACTGTAATTTCCAGTCTCAGCTGTCTGTGTGGGAAAGTACTGAGGCTTATTGGGAGTTAATTTTATCGTACTGAGCTATTATTGCCTTGATGGCCTCATACTGTAGACCCTGGTGAGAACACACAGTGTGACACAAACAACTGTCACTCAGCTTTCTTTGTGCGTCCGCTGCGTTTGTGTGTGCATAAGTGAATTGCGAAGCAGCTGCTGTTTGGAGTAAATATTGTTTCATAAGCAGAGCAATTATAACTGTCGTCACCCCTCTTGGCGGGAATTTCTCTCCGGTAAAATAAACAAGATTTTTTTTTTTTTAACAATCAACAGCAGAGCTTGCTTTAATGAGGTTCTTAAGAAGAGCTGTAACAGTTTGTTGAATATTCAGGCAGCAATTCACATTCTCTTTTTCATTTACATTCCTGCCAAGTGTGTGTTTTTTTTTATTATTATTTGAAAGGCAAAAGAAGATCCTAGAAACAATTCTGCCACCTTTGCAGATTAATTCACGTGTTGGATCTGTTTAAAAGATTGCAGAAGAATCTACTGAGCTAATTTTATATATATATATATATATATATATATATATATATATATATATATATATAATATATATATATACCACAATTTGCCTTTAAAAAAAACAAAACCTTGGTAGATTTTTTGTAAACAATCGCAAAAATTGTGCACTCTATGAAATATTTAGTAAAACTGAGAAATTATTAGGGCAGCACTTTTTCAGGCAGCATTTTTTTTAAAATCACCTGGATATGTATGTTGCAATACAGTGTAACTCTTGCAAATTCTGAAATATAAACTACTTGTTATCCCTCTCCAGTACGTAGATACTGTATCCCTGTCAAGGTTCCATCTGTGGTTTTACTCTGCTGACAACTTGCACAAGAAAGAGGAGTTTCCTCTTTTGGGTAATGGCAGCCAGAGAGGGAAACAACTTCATCTCCTCACACTGTCTCCATTGTCAGCCCTTTACATTAGATAAGGTAAAAAGCAAGCGGTGAACAACCTGTACGTCTATGTGTGTGTGTTTGCAGTGTGTTGGGTCTGTTGTTGCTGTCGAATAAGTATTTTATCTTGGACGTTCTTACGTAAGATGTAGACAGCTGGTTCCACTTTCAGAGCAAAGGAGGGAGGCGCCAGATATCCTGTGAAATCGCGCCCACCGCCTTTGGTGATGGCAGAGTTTCATCATGTCGTTTTAGGTTTTGTGGTTGTTGAATTCATTATCTGAAGGTGTTTTGTGAGTTAAGCAGAGAGACAGCACAGAAATCCCTCTGGCTTGTTTTATCTCACTGTAAGCAGAACTTTGCTGTGCCATTTAAAACCAGTCTGTTTTCCACTTGAATTATTAAAGATGCATGTTCACATAGACAGTTCTCATGTTTACCTTCATACCCCCTGAGGACCTGTAGTCTTTATTCACCTGGATGATCATCTAAGGGGTATTAGAGGACTGCCCAAGGTCTGACATATACGCCAGTGTGTTTTAGCAAGAATAAATCTGCCTGCAGTAAACACTTTTTGTCATTTTTGTTTGTCAGGGTTTTCTATAGTATCAAAAGTTAGACTTTGATTTGTCAATAGATTTGAATGATTTGCCGTCGAAGTAAATGTTTAATGTCGGAATGTTTAATTTAATTTGATTTATTTAAACCTAAAATAAGTTGTTTTAAATATTGTTAATCTCAGATAAGTGCCAGGAAATGATTTTAAAGTAACTAGATTAAAAAATGTAGTTATAATCACTTTTAATATTGAAAAAAACATTACGTTTTCAAAACATTTGTACTCCAGAACTGAGTAAAAGTAAAGTAGAACTGCTAAAACTTTGCAAGATTACATTTTGGCTTAAACACTTTTCAATGAGTTTTTCATTATCCCACCAAAAAAAGATTGTGTCCACACTAAATGTAATGCTGCTTTGCCTTTGTGTTGCACAGCGAAGAAAAGTCTGTTCAGTATCTTGCTTGCGTTGTCGTCTTTGAACAATCATTTTATTCGTCTTTCTCAGTTTTTTCAACTTTTAAGATTCACAACATCCAACTTCCCACTAAGAGGTGTTTGTTTGTCCTTTTTTGCATTTATTAATGGAGAATCCAGTTATTTTATGGTGAATTTGTCATAAATAATCCCCATGATTCCCTGATTAATGATAAATGCCATAGTGGATGTTTTCAAATGCAAAGCGTTGTAAGGTTGAAGAGCAAAACACAATGCGGAAAAGGCAGATAAAATCAGTAGCTATAGATCGAGTTCAGCTTTGAGAAAAGCTTCTAAAGCTGTCAGCCGTTGAGTGAGTTACCATCTGTATTTCCATGCATTTAAACCAGGACAAGTGGATTCCACCTTTTAATGTCTTTGAGTGAAGCTTCGGATCTTATTCTTGGAGTCTGGCAATATTCCACACTCTGGGTCATGGGGTGATTATCTCTTCCTGTCAGGAATGCTGAGAATTTCCTGCGTTTTCTCCCTCTTCCGGCCTTGTTAGTGACTGCGCCTGAACATGTGACAGAAAGCCCGGGCCCTGCACACTAGTGCGCTTTCTGTTGTTGTTACCTTATCTTCAGCAGTAGCATTGATACACACTCCGGCTCTTAAAGCACTTTACGCAGCTTTTACATCAAGAGAGGAGGCATTGAGGGTGATGACGTTCACTCAGCGGGCAAATAATACGCACCTGCTCTAAAGAACTCTACATCTGCGGATATAAAAAGCCTTTTCATGCAATGGCCTTTCAGTGTTACTAGCCATACCTGTTGTCAACAGAACTATGAACTACACAGTTATTCCTAGATGTATGACTCTTTTTTTAGTTATTTTCTTTGAACTGGTTTCAAAGTCGTTTTTGTTGTTCGTCTGTTCAATGCCTCTGCACTTTATGGCAAATGGAAACCTTTTAACTCTTTTCAGTTATTTTCAAACCTCATGAAAGCAGACCTAGCTTCAGACACATTTTTGGCCATTAAAAGAAAAATTTCTGTCGTAAATCAGTCTTTGTAGTATGCGGTTTGTTGACCGTCCATATGATTTTCTCGATGCATGCATCTGTGTGCCTTGACTCAGTTGCCAGAAGCAGTCAACTCTCAGCTATGTTGTTTGTGTCCCTAGGAGAAAGGAGAGCTGTGTTTGCGTAGGATGGTGGTTTGGGAGGGGGGTGGAGTAAGAATCAGACCCAAGTATAGGCTACTTCACCACAGTTATTCTCCCCTCCCATCTTGCACCCTTCGGTCCCCCTCTCTGCCTCCCTCGTTGCTCTTTTCCCCTTTTTTCACCCCCACCTGTTTTGTTCAGGCGGTTGGTCTGGGCAACAGAACTGGGAGAGAAAGTTGTCCCAAAATAGAGAATCAAACAATGACACCAAAACACTGAGAGCATAGTTTTAGAATCAGGGCTGATCCTTAGTTTAATCTAGTATTTTGCTTTTGTTTGCAAAGTTAGCATTGGTGTTTTGCCAAACTTACAAAACTGGACATCACAGATCATCCACAGAAGCTCTAATACATCTGGTCCTGAGTACTTGAAATGTAACCTCCCTGATTGACCAGATTTTTTAATTTACGTTAAACCGTATGTTCTTGACTGTAAACATAAGCAGTGTCTGGACTTGCCCATGTCTATATTCCTATGACTTTATTTCATGCCTCATCCACTTAAAGCTCTGTTCTCTATACAAAAGTCATTTTAACTTCATTTGATCATTGCTAGCCTACCAAAGTGCCACTTGATTGGGACTGTAATGAGGATTGAAGAAGAGCCGGAATGAGTTTGGACTACAAAGACAGAGAGAACAAAGAAAATGAACTGCAGACAGCCTGTCAGATCCAGTAGGAGTAGCCTTAGGACAGTTTTAGGCATCGTTCTGCAGCCACAGCATGCACAGCTAACTGTGCTGCGTGTGACACACAGATCCATTAATAAGACAGCAGCAAACATGGATGCTGCGTGATGGCAGCTTTAAGGCACAGCAATGACTCCTGCTTTACTCAGTCAGTCCTCACTCCACAGTCCTACCGCAGGATTTTTATTTCTAAAAATGACTTTTACAGCCGCTGTCTTGCATAAGTTGTCCTTCAGAGACACAATACTAGAAAGGAATTATTGCCAAATGATGGGCAGATGCTTTCTGTTATAACACATAAGGACAGTGATCATTGGAGAATTTTTTTAAAGTACATATTTACAAACTAAATTGAAATAGGTGTGCATTTCCATTTATAAACTAAAACTGTGGATTTGTTTTGTTTAAGACATGCTGTAAAAAAAAAAAAGTAAGTCAGTGCCTTAAAGTAATGTTATTTGAAAAATATTTGCTATGTTGTTAGTTTTGCAAATCCATTTGATTTGGTATGGCCATCTGTATTTACTCAGTTGTATTGAATATGAAAGGAGTCGGTTACATAATAGTTGCTTTTCTTCTCTCGGCTCCCTTTTTACTCATTTAGTTTTTTGCTTCAATTCAAATTTTTGGGCTACATACCAGTGGAAGTGCACTAAAATCAAATGAGTGGTACAAACTGAAATATATCTCTTATCAATTTCCCAAACAGATGACATTTGCATTAGACCTGCCCAGATACACATTTATTCTTCTAGCAAATTTGAACAGGTTCACAGATCTTTCCAGTCTGTTTCTGCTCAGGCCTTGGAGACAGAGGTGGAGGAGATGAAGTAAATTAAAATATGAACAGTATTTCCGATGAGGCTTGCTTGTCTTGTTTCATCAACTATAAGTAAAAATTAAATAATATTAAAATTGATTGAATATGACTTTATTAATACATAATATTATTAGATCTCTCTGATTTTTTTCCCCAAGCTTAATGACTGAACTCCCAGAAGGCTCTGTGATAACAGCTATTTCTGTCTGTGTGATTCTTGTTGCATGTACTGAAGCCACACCGAGTGACATGGTCTATTGTTATGATAATACAGTCATGAACGTGAAACAGCCTCCGTGTCTAGTTTCAGTGAGTAACCATGTGACAGTGTTGGAGACTTTGAAGATTCGTGATTTGATTATTGCGTCTCCATTGTTGCTTTCACCAAACTGCGTGTATTTTACTTAAACGTTAAAGGCTTTGGTCTCCCAAAATGATATGAAATAATCCTAAAATTTTCAGAAAAGAAGAATTTACAAGCTTATGGATAGTAAGAGCAGCTGCTTTAATGTTGTGTGATCAGATTTATTAAAACAACGTCCATGCTTTGCGTAAATTATTGAGCAAATAAAGCTCACAAATGGCTGCAGGGTGTTCTGTTTGCGTCATATAGAAATATCACTGACCATCTGCTTGTTTTACACTGCAGTTAGCCCAAGTGTTTACCCTTGTTTATGGCCTTTTTTTGTCACACTTTAATGTTTTCCATAATAAATTTTTAATGTCACACAAAAAACAAAGAGATATAAAACATTTTTAAATTAGATTTTATTAATAAGGCTCCACATAAGTTCCAACTTTGAATTAAATCATGAATTCACTGAATTATCAGAGTTCATGGTTCAAAAGTTGGAAAGAGACTAAGCAGAAATGGACAATTCCAAGGTGAAAAATCATTTCTGACCAAAAATAATTCAAATTCCTTTTCACATTCATCAAATGAAGCTAGGCGATAATCCCCAGGTCCTTTGGTCATTTATTCTGTTGACTGACACAAGTAAAATTTTGTGGAAAGTGTTCAGTATGTGTTGCAGAAAACGAACATCCTTCTTACAGACAAACATGATAAGAAAATATGTATCCCTCATTGTTTCTAGACTAAACTGATCAAACTATGTTCTGACTGTTTGTCTGGTGTTCTTACATAGTACATACTTCATTCTTTCTCAGTTGTCCCAGATGAACTATATGTAGTGTCTGATTAACAGTGCTGTTTCTCTCTGCGGTTGTCTCTTCCAGTCTCCCAGTCCAATAGCAGCCTAAAGAAGCACCGAAGTAGGAGCATTTTTAGCCCTTTCTTTTGCTGCTTCCGCAACTACAATGACTACCATGTGGAGCCACCACCCGCCAACAACAAGACACTTTCTCTGCCCCCTCCTCCAGAGGAAAATGGCAGTCCTCCTAAGGTAAAGCTCATGTTTTGCTTTTATTGTTGGCCAGGGTCCAAATTACATACCATTAACATTCAGAAGACTGACCAAACAGACCTTCAGAGAGTTAGTTAATGTTTTATGAAAGGAGTCCAAGTTTAACTGTAGAGCCAAATAACTTTTGTTTGGTTCCGTTACAAAAAGTTTGTTGGAGTTTGCCTTCTCTTGCTGGGGTCTCGGGCAGAGGCGCTCTGCTGCCTCTCAGAGCTCTCTCTCCGCAAATTTTTCCAGCTGCTTCAAACCCGTTGAACCCAGAGGTTGTTTACCATCTGCTGCTTAAAAAATACGGGCTAGTTTCCCATCATGCATTCTTCAATATCTGCCTGAACACCTAATCGCACACAAAATAACACACGCGGCGCACTTTAGCACACACAGAAGCCCCTAAAAACGCACACACTTGCTCACTTGTGGTTGGGCATCAAGGAGCAGCACGTCCTGCCATGGCAACACACATGTGCACGCAGACATGCAATCACACCAGAGGCTCTCTAATCCCCATAAAGTTGGCCTTGTGCATGTCCGGTATGATGGATTGCTTGGCACCACTGCCTCCCCCTCTTCTCTTGTACACTCTGACCAGTGTAGTGACAAAGTGTGAAGAGAAACTCTCTGGCTGTGGAAAAAGGCGCCAAACACTGAAGATCCTCCTCAAACAGTCTTCTGCTGCCAAACGCAGGTACATGGGGCTAAAAATGGAATCAGAATCATCACACGTTCATCCTTGTTTGTCTGTAAATATCTCACACTGAGGGAGGAAATCTGTTGTCCTTTACAGGTCACTATTTGTGTTGTCAAAGCTAACCTGCTCCAGATCAATGTGTAAAAAATCTGTTCCCAGCGATTTAGCGTGATCTTAGAGATCTTTCCCCAAAAACATTGTTTTAGAGAGACTGATTTTCAAACTGGGTCGGCTCCCACAGTTCCCTCCCAGTAGTCTAGTGTTGCTGGATTTCTAACCAGACGAATTTTGTTACTATGGCAGCTCTGTTTGGTTTTTTTTTCTGTAAGTTGTTTTCACTTTCCCGTAATGTTTGTGCACCTCCTCTGTCTTTCCCAACTTTTCCATTTGCTGCTTAATGTATTGCTGTACTCTTCGACTGTCGGCTGTTTTTCATTTCCTTCCATATTCTTCTTTTTTATGTTTTTTCCACGCCGTCTCGCTCAGTGTCTGTTTTTTTTTTTCTTTCTCCACTTATATTCTCCAGTATGACGAGGTCCGGGTCATCCCAATACTCAGTGTACATATGATTGTATTTCATTTTTTCTCCATTACGCTTCATCACACTAACCTTCTCCCTATGCTTGAGGTGCTTCGTCATTCGGGTTTCATGCAGCTGCTGACATAAAGGTGATTATTCATTCCCGCTCGATGAAATATTCTCAATTTTCCGCAGTTCATGAGGTTATGTGCCTCCCAATTCTTTTTGTGCTTTTAACTATCCAATCATTAAAATGTAAAAATAATTTTTCAGATTCACCAATTATCCCTTCAGGCAACACTACATAATGCAGACTCTACTTCCTCAGAAGTGTTAGTTTTCGGAATCTACCATGAACTTTCCTGGAACTTTCACAGAAGAGTTTATTTGTTTTCCAGAACTTAGAGCTTACTTTGCAAAACATGTCTGGAAACTTTGTGTAACTTACAAGGTGTTTTCCTAGAACTTTCATGTCTCTTATTGTTTACTTTACTCAAACTTAGATATTACTTTCAGGAATTTATCTTAACTTCTAGTTAACTTTTATGGAACTTACTGGTTGCTTTACTGAAACGTACAAGTGTTTCCCATGAACTAAGAAGTCTCTTCGCGGAACTTTCTCAGGGGTTTCACCAGAATGTAGAGGTAACTTCAAAATATGTCTTACTTGGTACTTACCAGAACATTTCTTGGAACTGTCTGGTTACTTTACTGGAGCTTGAAATGCATTTTCCTGGATCTAATTGATAGGTTTAAATTTTTTTTAATTTTAATTAATGAAGTTTCCTCTGGAACATTTTTTGGTACTTAAAATGTACCAAAACATTTTGGTACATTTCCTGAAACATAACAGGTTTTCTGCAACCGACAGGAACAATGTAGAACTTCAAGACAAAAAAACTCAAATTTTCAGTCAGTAAATGGTAGGTTCTGCGAATGTAGTGGCTAAGTTCTTTAAACTTTCATAAAAGTACATTCTAGGTTCAGGAAAGTGAGTAACCCTTTCCTGGAAGAGTGACTAGTAAATAGTTCAGGATAGTACGAGATACATTCCAGAAAGTAACCTTTGAGTACTGAACAAGTATCCATAGCACATTTTGGAAGTTCTATGAAACTTCCAATAAGTTCCAAAGTCTTTTAGATTTAGGCAAAGTAACTGCTAAAATCCAAAAAAGTGCTGTTTATGTGTGGTGTTACCTTACATGCCACTGTCAACTTTTCGATTCCTCTGTGTTTTTAAGAGAGAGAGTCCACAACTAGATGCCTCCACCTTGTTTAGTTTGGGTATTGGAAGTCGGTGCTGATGCTGCATTTCATTTAGCTATTTTGGAATGTGTTAGATTCCTGTGGTTTGCTGTAATTTCGAATATTCACACTCACAGCATCCCAATGTCTGCAGCCAAGCTTTAAATTGCACCACGCAGCAGACGGTTCCCTTCAATAGCAGGAAATACATATGTTGTTGAGGGCTTCTCTTTGTATGGCCAGGAGAGTCAACTATTCTGAGCGGTGACTTATATAACTCAAGCCTGGGTAGACAGGGCAGGTCTGTGTCATAAGTCGCTAACCCTATCTGGTACTGCTTAAGTAAATGATAACTGGTGATTAAAATTCATTTTGCTGATTTATTTTTGCTTCCACAAAAAATGCAAAATAACTAGCCAGCAGTAATTTTAACCTATTCATTTATGTGACAAGCATTTCAGTGAGTGTCATACGGTGATTGTCAGATCTCACGGGATTAGATCTGAGACCGTGTCATATTCTGACATGTTTTAGCACTTATTCTGTGTTAAAATGAAAAAAATGTAAAGGTGGATATTTAAACTGCTGTTATTAAATAAATACTACATACTGCTGGTAAAATGATATGGCTTGTTTATCACAAATTTCCTGTATCGCTGACAACAGTTTATTTATAATATTAATGGTTTTAATTTCTGTATCGGTTCTATTGTTGCAGTATAAGTGTCAGCTTTAGATATTTTAAGTTTGAAGGTTAAAATTTTTGTCAAGTTTCCAATAAATGTAGTACAGATAGGTATGTTTACTGAGCGTACATATTTTTATATCTTTTTTTTTGCCTTTCTGCTCTTTTTAAAGTAAAATTATGAGGCTGGAGGCAAGATGATGTTAGCTAATAAATCAAATGTGTTAAATACTCAGGGACAAAGCCTGCAGCAGTGTCTGAAAGGCTGGATTACCTCCAAAAGTGACAGACAGGGGAATATTTCTTATTTTGCCATCATGCACAACATACTGACTGACAACTTATTGCTACTCAATGTTGATAAAGTCATAGAAACTAAGCAACATTTTCTTAATTGTGCATGTGCTTTAAAACTGGCAACCAGAACAAACCATATTTAAATGCTGTTTGAAAGCATTATGAGACATATTGTTGTTTCATTTGTACATTTACATGCTTATAAAAAATGATCTGCTTAGCTCTTATTTGTTATCAGGTGTTTCCATCCAGTCAGCATGTTATGATTTGGTCATCACTGTATCTTCTGACTTGATCTTGTGGTAACGATTATTGCATCTGCCTGGTGAAAATGTGAAGTCGGTCTTTCTTAACTTAAGCAGCTCAGCTGGCAAGAGTAAATGTAATAAATCACCGACATACTGGGTGTCATTCAGTGTCCTTGCTCAGAGGGAATTCTTCCTGCAATTCATCCTGTGATAAAACATGATAAACACAGTCTGCCGTGGAAAAGCACGCTTAAACACAGGGACATGCAGGAAATGCCTGGCACAATGAGTGGCAGCTCACTTGTGGGAACGTGTTTGTGGATTGAAAGAGTCCTTGATCTTCACCTCTGTACAGTCTTGTGTGTGTGTGCATGTGTGGGTGTGTGTAGTTTGTGTGAATAAGAGCACTGATGTGAGTGTGTGCCCCCTGTGGCTGAACCATCTGCCTTGTGCCTGTGTGTAACCCCAGGCTTTGGCAAAGGATACAATCATTTCTCCCTTCCCCTGACCCTGAACGCAGCACCAGGAGTCGTTCTTGAGCAGAGTGATATGATCCCCCCCACTCCGGTCGCTATGCTACCATGGGGCCACAAAGGTTTACATGAGAGAAGTGGGCACCCACAGACCCCACAGTCTGTAAAATCATTTCTGATCGATTTGTTGCCAAAACATGTAATCATGTATCAAGGTTGTTACTGTGTTTTTAATCTAAAGCTCCTACTAATAATCAAATAAGTAAAAATAAAGCTGTTCTTGTGTTTATTAAAAATATGTTCACGTTTTAGGGCTTTTATTTACTGAAAGAATCACAATCTTTTCCTATTTTAATTGTGAAAATGTTTGTGCTGTTATTACATCTCGTGGCAGTTTGTCCCACAAAATATAGTTTACATATCAATGTAACCTGTCTGTGTTTTCTCTGCAGCCTCCAGCCAAGTTCCTCCTGCCTGAGGTCAGTATAGCTGACTATGGCAAAAACTGTGTGGTGATCGACTTGGATGAAACCCTTGTACACAGCTCCTTTAAGGTACACCATCCATCCTTCCTTCCTTTACGCCAATACAATAGCTGGTTAAAGGATTCTTAAAGAAGAATACAAAATATTCTCATGTGTACAAAAAAATGCACTTTTACGAAGTCACTGACAGATTTATTTATTTATTTTGCATAAACAGACTTCTTAACTTACTTTTTGTTCATTTCTAATTGTAAATAAAATATCTTTCAGCTATTTTTGGGTCTCGCCATCCAAAGGTTTTCTATAACCTAACAGTTGCATTTATTTAGTACCTAAATAGGCTAACTTCTAATGCAAACTTCTGAATCAGGCACTTTTTTAAAATATTTTTTTCATCTGAAAATAAAATAAATAAAAAAAAATTATTTTTAAATATTTGAATCACTTGGTTTTCTTTCTTTCTTTTTTTTTTTTTAAATAAACCCTTCACATCGCACAGCCCTCTTATGCTGTGGTAGATTATATTTGAAGCCCAATATTATTTGATATTGTAGCAATTTATAGACGGTCCGTAAACGCTCATTTCAGTTTTGCTGTTAGGTTGTCTGTTGCTTCACACACTCACTGAAGGCACATCACAACACAACACCTGCTGCATAAAAGGCAAGCATATGTGATACAACAACTTTGTATGTTTTCTTTATACTTCTTGGCCTCTGTATATGAGTGACTGATAGTGTGCAGAGTAGAAAAGTGATTTTAGTGCATCATAAATCTGGTGCAATGTCCCTGTAGACCTTGAGTAGAGGATCAGGCTGTCGAATATGACATATAGATTAATATATATAAAGTGTTAAATATTTAGGCACACCTCTTCAGTGAGAACCTTCGTGTAATCCTTTTTGTTGCTTTTATCATTAGACAGGTGTGCAGATGTTTTTAGCTCTCAAGTGTAGGCTGTACATTAGAATAAATACATTTCATTTCATAGAATGATCCTGCTTTGTAGCATCCAGTTTGAAGCTCCTTTCGTTCTGCATTGAATCTGTTTTACACACCTGGCCAACCTGGTGACCTATTTCAGCATCGCTCTGCCTCAGTCTGGGCTGTTCTTATTAACCTGGTTATAATTTCCTTTAACAAAAAAAAACAAAAAAAAATCCCTGAAGTCAAAGACAGTAGATTTGAAGGCAACCAAATAGTCGTAGTTTCACTTAGAAGTGAAGAAGTTAACTCGTTTTTGTTCGTTCCAAAGTGTGGACTCCCGCACTTTCTGTGAAATGTAAAAAAAAATAAATAATATGCGTCCACACCCATGGTGATCATATGCCACAAACACATGTGCTCTCTCAGACACAAGGGTGTGTCCTGTACAGTGTACTGTTGCACTGAATGGCTGTGGCACGGCTTTCCCAGAAATCCAGTGTGAGTCTGAATAAATTTTCTTCGTCTTTGTCAAAACAAGTCACACGCTCACATTCTCAAGAGCTGGGACCCATGGAAAATTAGATTGCTTTAGAGATTAGTATGCCATATGTGCTCAGAGGAGACAGGGCAGTGGATGGAAATCGGTTGATTGTGAGGAAACAGGACAACATAAAAACGACACATTTGCAGCATTTTCAGTTCCGTTCTCGGCCTGCGCAGGATTTCCTCCAGGTTTCCTGTTCAGATGTGATAATGATTCAAAATATTATGCGCATTCTTTCTGAAGCTCTGGAACTGAACAATGAATGCCGGAAAAAGAAAACAACGGGGGATACAGATGATGCACAGATGGACATGGACTAAAAAAGCAGCATTACATAACACGCCACAGTTTCTGCTTTATCCTGCATGTTATGGATGAGGGGATAATTCCCAGGCCTGTTCCGGGATTAGATCAAGTGTGTGCTAGACATGTCAAAGCAGCAGAAAGGATTATTTACATTATGACAAATGACATTTATTCTACTTATTTGAACATGTGCTGTTATTTTATTAGAATGTGGCAAAAGTTGGTTGCTTTTATGCAGTAATTGATTTTATATGGTAATACAACCAAACTTGCAAGTTACATTTCAATGTGATTAACTGAATAAAATTAAAGGGACTAATATGTTTTTGGATGGTTAATCAGAGTTTTGACTCTTTTCATTGAAAACAATCAATCAACACGCTGTTTTCAATCAACACACTGATCGAAAACAAATTCTCATTGGGATTTACATTTTGATTTTCACTACATAAATGTAAATGTGTGCATCTGTGTATTTAAAATCTTTGATGGAAAGATTTCAGACAGATGAAGGTCAGATCTTGCCCTTCCTGTGATGCAGCCTAATCGGTCTTGAGCTCGTCTTCTTAACATTTATTTCCCGATATGAAATATGTCAAAAATCATAAAACCTTCCACCCTAAACTCTTTGAGGTTGAGTAATTTAAGTACTCGCCTTTCTCCGTTACTTAATCTAGACCTACTTTCTGTCTTACGCACACTTCAACCTTCTCTTTCATGCATCCCAGCCTCTTATCCATGACAAAGCAGGGCGATGAGCAGCTGTTGAATGCGCAGTCTTCTGATGATGGAGCAATTCAGCAGAAGAGCAATAACCAAAGAAGCGGAGAGAAGTTGGTTTTTGTGATCCCTACGCCATCTTTGTTTTCCTTTTTAAAGGTTGAAGTCATAGAAATTCTATTTAGTAAATATTAAAGCCGATTAGTAGTGCTCACAGCTTGTCTGAATCTCTGTTTATATACAGTTTATTTTACTGAAGCTGCATAACAGATTTAGGATAAAAGAAAAACACAGTATTCAATTTGAATTACTTTTTAAATTTGACATTATATATAAAGAAATCAATTATCTTTAGTAGATATTTATCGCTATACAATGATAATACCTAAGGGCTTTTATTTATGAGGTGAGAAGTTAAAGAGTGCTTATCATTTCTGAAGCAAACACCCCCTCTGCTGGAGGGCATGTAACTGTTGCTTCTAACCTGACATTTCTTATGCCTGAAAGCCAATAAAGATATGAACTTTATAAAATCTGCGGATACATGAAGGCCTTGGAGTTTCTTTAGTGTTCAATAAAAGTTACCAAAATGCTTTACTTGAAAAACCTGAGAATGAGATGGACATCAGATGGATATACAAGCAATTAACAGGAAATAAGTAATTATTCCTGGCTTCCTGAGGCTTTGCAGTGCTTGTGTAGCACTCTTACCAGAAGCATTGTAAACAAACTTCTTTTCTCAACATCTTCTTTCTACTCTTTCTGTTTTATTTTTCCCTTTGCCGAGGTCCAAATAGGGTGAAACATCATGGGAGTACTCTTGTTTCTTTCATAATGCCAGCAGCTCACATGACACTTTATGTTCACTGCCTACCAAGTGAAGAAAGCATGAATCTGTCCTGGTGCTGAGCAATTAATGAAAGAGATAATGCTGCAAAAATTAATGTTTAGAATATTTGTGGGAAATTTCTGACAGAATCATGTGTGTGAAAAATTTTGGCTATCTTCCAATAACATTGAGATGGCCATCGTTAGTCGTTTCAGTTGAATGTCTAAGCTATTTTAACTAAATATTGTGGCATGTTTCACCATATTCAATCAAAGCTGGCTGCTATAAATATGCTGGCAAGTTAGCTCATGCTAAAGCAACAAATTTGTAATTCAGATTAGTTACTTAGGCGTATTCAGTTGTTCCCTAGTATGAGGCTTTAGCATTTTATCCCTACAATACAACTTCTTATTAAGTGTTTAACCAAACAGGTGATAGCTGCAGCTCTTCTCCCCTGAGAACATGCAGAAATGTATTTTTTACCTGTCACCTAGTTCTTTTTTTTCTTCTTACCAAAATGACTGTGCCTCCTACCTAATCCTTTCATCCTTGTCTTTTCGTCCTCCGCTCGTCTTCTACCCACGCCCCCTCTGGTATCTGTCTTCCTCTGCCTCCTGCACCTTCTCCTCTTCCTTCTCCAGCTTTTCAAAATGACACAAGTCACACAGAGAAAACAGCAGCTCTTCTGTTCGCCTTCATATCTGTCATCTTTCCTCAGCTCCCAAGTTCCTCTCCGGAGTACTGGGTTTTATTTAACACTCACAGAGTGCTGGAGCAAAGGGAGCCACATGATGACTGGAGTCATCACTTGCCTGAGGCATATTGCTGGGCTATTTTACTTCTTCTCTACCATAAAACAAGATGTGGGTGTGCAGCTGGGTGTCTTTTCTTGTGCTAAAATGAGCAAAACAAGGGACAAGTTTTGAATCCTCTCGTTTTTATGTGTTCCCGCAGCCCATCAGTAATGCAGACTTTATCGTCCCGGTGGAGATTGATGGCACTGTTCATCAGGTAATGCCGCTGTGATGTGGAGGACCTCTATACGTAGACATAAACATAATAATTTTATACTGCCTTTTTTAGTTTGTGAGGGTTCCCTTAGGAAACTGGTTTCATTCGACTCTATATTTATTATTCTCTGTTTTCTATTCTATTCATTATTCTCCGTGCATCAAAGTAAACCACCAACCATACCAAAACATCTTAGTAGTTTTTGCTTGATTGTTGTTTTTCTTTCTTTGCACACTGTACTGGAAAGTGGATTCTGACTTGACTTTTTGAACCCCAAATGTCCCCAAACCTGTTGAAGACAATATTGAAAATGCAGGATTTTTTTCACACTATAAAAGCAATCGGGAGAAGAAAACGTAGAGACTCCTTTTGCACCATCCATTGACGTCAGCAAGAAGAACAAGATTCAGGACTGAAGCTTCAACCTCGTTCAAGTAATCCAGGATAGGCTTTGTGCATCTACTTCAGCCCATCCTTGATTACTTGCACTTGGCAGCAGCAACTAACCCTCCAAAAGGCTTCCTGAGGAGAACAGCAGAATGGATAAATATGGGCTATAGGCATGTATTTTTTACGCTGTATAAATGTAAAATGTCATGCAATGCACTGCTGATTTGCCAGAGGGAATGCTGTGATAACAAAAGGATCACAATTTGAAATATGTGTCTCACTTTATCCTTAAAAACTGTGCTTTCTTATTTGAAAAGTTTGTTTACCAAATCAATGCCAGTTTTGTTATAATTTTAGCACAGTTTTTTTTTAATTTACAAAAATGACTAGAATTTTATTAAATAGTTTAAAGTGACTTTGAGTTCTTAATTTTATATGATTTTTGTTTGGGAGTATAACAGTCTTTCAAATAAAACAGTATAGTATAATGCTGTTAGTGCAAATGCCAGTGGTGAAACATTGCATGTTAGACGCAAACAAAAAGAACAACAAACACAGGCTGCTTCAGTTTTCTTTGTGAATTGATTGAACAAATGTTTGCTTCAATGCATTTGGTTCAAATGGGTTGATTGGAGGACGCCATTAGAGGTGTTATTCACAACCTTTGCACAATGATTCTCAGTCATGATTGTATGAAAACATATCATTCCTGGCAGATTGAGAACCAGTATATTATCTTTGTTATGGGAAAATAAGTTTGATTCGGAGTAATTAGATATCTTAACTGTTTTCTTGCTAATGATGAATTTTCTTTTAACCATCACATTTAGGTGTACGTTTTGAAGAGGCCTCATGTGGACGAATTCCTCCAGAAGATGGGAGAATTGTTTGAATGTGTCCTCTTCACCGCCAGTTTAGCCAAGGTCGGCTCATGCGAGACCTCCACATTAGGCACAGTAATACTTTCCATTGCCACGTCAATAATCTCTCTCCTTTTGGGTCTGGCTAGTATGCTGACCCCGTGGCAGACCTGCTGGACCAGTGGGGGGTGTTTCGCACTCGGCTCTTCAGGGAATCATGTGTTTTCCACAGAGGAAATTACGTCAAAGACCTCAGTCGGCTCGGCCGAGAGCTCCGAAAAGTCATCATTGTAGACAACTCGCCTGCCTCGTACATCTTCCATCCTGAAAATGCAGTGAGTCATTATTTTTCCGACAGTCCAACATGCTTGCGGTCAAGTTTCAATAGTTCAGTACATTATCGTGGTCTAAAGGAAGAGTTTCCATCCATCTGTCCACTTTTCATTCAATATTAACTCTATTCAGGGTTGCGGGTGGACTTTCTTTCTGGGGCTCTTGAGCATATCTTCGATGCATTAGAGGGCCGAAACAGACACATTGCAACTAAGTACAATGTAGGATCCCTAATGGCAATGTGATTTGAAATCCGTTAAACATGCATGTTTTTGCACTGTGGAAGAAAACAGGAGTAACCTGAGAAATGCCACACATGCAGATGCACAGAAAGGCCTCAGGATGGATTTAAACATCTGTCAAACTTGAGAGTATTTTCTTTTGAAAAACTTCTGATTTAAAAAATAGCTCAAAATACTAGAGCTCAAATAGAAATTATTTTCTTATTTAGTTAAAATGCTACAAGTGAGAATGTAAGAGAGCCAGTGCTCGTGTTCAGCCTGTTTGTCAAATTTAAGTTTTTTCTCCTCCATGGAGAACTTTCTGCAACTTTTCCAGCCTTTGATGTATTTCTCCCTATTAATTATTTACACCAAAATCACACCAGCTCCTCACGCATAATGCAAAGACGTTAGAAGCTGTTCTCAGCTTTTTTTTCCCTTCGCTCACTTTTGAATCAAAGCTACTCTCTTTTCTGTCCTCAGGTCCCGGTGCAGTCCTGGTTTGACGACATGGCAGACACAGAGCTGTTGGATCTGATCCCTCTTTTTGAGGGTCTCAGTAAAGAGGAGGACGTTTACAGCCCCTTACAGACCTTGAGGAACAGGTAGCAGAAAAGACAGCAGCCCCTCTCTGCCACGGTCCTGCAGCCCGGCTCCCGTTCTCCAATCAAAAGGGTGGCCGGTTTGAGCATTTAAAACGAACTGGTTTTAATCTGGAGAAACGGACTCTGTGGATTCTCGCCATCTGTTGATTCCTGGACTCTTTCTACAGGACTCCTACTGACAAAAGATTATATTACTGTATGTATATAGTAAATGTTTCTATGAGTAAGATATACAAAAAATAATTTTTCTATCAGAGAGAGACAGTTTTACTATTCTATCAAGATTCTGTCAGGTAATATTTTAGTTACTAAAAACAATCAAATTCACAGATCACATTTTTTTTTTTCAAGACTGTGTGAGCTTTGTTTTCTTTTGTGTTGTTTTCTTTTTTGTTCCAACAACTGTGATTTACCTTCTCCTACAGAATGAAGTGCCTTCATTACTGTGCTTATCTTGTTTCGGGTCACGGGGTCGGGGTCTCCAGAGACAATGTTATTTGTAAATCCTAAAACAGAAGCTGAAAATGACCCTTTGTAAAAAGAAAAATGCCTGGCATTTATAAAGCTAGCCTGGATTACTGTAGGGTGTTTGATATCAGTAGCATTAAATTGTTAAATTCGCCAAAGACGTTTACAGTTCAATGTGGTCCGTGGCTTAATTACAACATTTAATCCTTGACAGTGGCGGTAGATTCCTGTCCCTGGGACATACGAAAAGCCTGCCTAATTTTGTGAAAGATAAAAATCAACATTTGTGACCATTTATCAACTGATAAATGTTGCATTTCTGATGAAACTTAGAAATTAAAAAAAAAACCCAACAACCTAGATTATGTTTTACTGGACTATGTTTATTGAGGCTAAGAGTGTTGGATGAATTGTAAAGAAATGATGTTAAAACTGTACTGTATGACATAAATAAAGTTGCAAATTTGCACACTGTCAGCTTGTTGTCAAAGTGTAAAAACGTTGGCAAAACTTTCTTTTCAAAAGACACAGAAGTTATATGATATATATCAGGATTGTTACAGTGTGTTACTCATGGTAGCTATATTAATTTTCATGACTGAAGTATATATTTTAAGTATGAGGGAGAAACACATCACAAGTCAGCCAAACAAGGTTCCTGGCCAGCAAAGAGTGATGATTTTAGGTAAAGAACATCAAACAAGGCATCAATGAATAACTCAGTGGTCACTATGAAAATAGTGATAAGACATTTTTCAGTCTAGTGTGGGTTCTTAAGGTCAAGATTTATACAGCAATACATGCAATCAAGAAAAGGAAGTTGAAAAACGACTAACTCTTGATTGGCTGCCTCAAGTCTACAGTGTTTTGTGTATTGTGTAAGATGGATGTTAAAACACAGCATTCATTACAAATCTCACAATATAATCAAGACAAATAATTACATTTTTTACTATTATTATGTAGAACTTCATCTACAAATTATTCCATGAGTAGAATTTAACTTGTCACATGAGGGAGTAATTAATATTAAAATGATCCAAGCTGAACAAATGCAGATATTTAATAGTTGCATTTATTTTTGCTTGGACAATAATTAGATACAAAATATGACTTCATGATAGTTTAGAGTCTAATTTAAATGATCATTAAATGATAATGACATTTTTTTTGGTCTTCATGCACAGACTTCAACTATTTCAATAAACATTCATGCCAATTTTGATTATACTTGTTTTCCAGACTTTACCCCTAAGGGTACAGGAACAAAGGTCTTATAAAACACATGATAGCTGGTAATTATATGGAAACTTTAACCATTCTACATCAATGCTAATACTACCTCTAACATGCCTTATATCTTGTCTTGGCTCTAAAACTAAGTAATTTGTCATCTAGTATTTAACATTAATGGTCTTCTATTTTGGTTTATGAGTCAAAGCAGCTAAATAAACATGTGGGCTGAGGAGCAGAAACTGGAAAATGAAAATGAACAGCACAGCACAGTTTAGCTTTCTCCCGTAAGTAAGCTGACACCGCATACTGTCCGTTGCAGAAACTGGCCCCTTACTGGAGAACCTGCTTTCAAATTGCACACATATTGCACAACTTAACACAAATAATGCCTTTATCGTGACACAAGAATGTTAAAGAGACTTAGACTTAGTCTTAAAGAGACTTAGACTTAGTCTTAAATTTACACTGTATCTGCTGGAATGCAAAGCCATGACTTTTAAGTATCTTTTCATATCAAGTTATCAGTGTTGGTCACTCAAAGGGATCAAGTTTGTTTGTTTGATGCTTTTACATTGAAAATCAAACTATGATAAAACTCAGCTGAGGCCAAAGAGAAAAGAAGCAAGAAAATAAATAAATAAGTAGTATTAATATAAAACCAATTAGAAGAAGTATAAATTTGATATAATCTCAATTTCTCAACAAATAGCTTCGTCCACTACTTCATGACTTGTTTTAAAAGTCCCTTTAATTATAAACTTATCTTTCAGCAGGATCCTGCTGAGCTGTGTTGTCTGCAGGGTTCAGTCGCATGCAGGTGCATTAATTGCACCATTATAAACTAGTTAATGTGCAACCAAGTCAAAAAGTGGACCTTTGCCTTCTGCTTACGTTGCTGAGTTGCACTGGTGGATTAGGCATTATACGGCTTATTGTTCAAGCCCGGAGCATTCCTGCTGTCGGTGTTTCCTTCTAACCTTCAACTTTTCCCTTCAGATATGAAAGGGCCAAAGTTCATGAAGTGCAACTGATGTTAGATTTTGAATGGAGTTCAAGACTGAATGAAGAAATGAGGTGCCATCACTGAAGGTGAGTGCAACTTTATTGAGTTCAAGTTGATAATAGATTAGTTATGTAACAATGAACTCTTCAGATTCCCTGTGAGGGACTGCATTATCACTACAATCCTATTTCAATAAAAAAATAAATGCAGAAGATGCATATCTACGAGAAAGCATAAGGTAGTCTAATCTATGATTCATCTTTGATAGCTGTATAAAAGTAAAAGAACCTGACAGATTGTTCACATACTTTGAAAATAGGCAAAGCTGATCCATCAGTGGAATTAAAGAGCTTTTGTTTTTCACATGTGAAGTGGCTTGCCTTTGCAAAGTTAAATAAACTCTACGTAACAGCAGACATTTCTTGAAGTTTAAGATGAATTATTAAGCTTCTGTAACAACACTTTAATGTTATTGTTTGGCAAAGGACTAACATTTGCTCTTTGCAAAGTGTTTCACTCTGTTATCTCAAAGATTTGCAAATAAGTTTGGATGCAGAGTGTGAATAAGCCTCATGCTTTGCATATGAACATAAACACCAATTTGCATGACTGTCCCTCCTAGAACACACTGGTGGTTTCTGCACATCTGCCATTCAGGGCTTGCTTCTCCATCTGCACCAAATGTAGACAAAGTAGACATTTTAATGTTTATAACAATGGTATACACATGCATATAACCTTTAAGCTTTTTGATGTAAACTAGACTAAACTTTTTATGGTCTAGCTCAGTTTGGACTTGAACTAAAAGGCATGGTGATTTATATCAGAAAAAACTGCGTCAGGCACCAGTTCAAAGATGTGGCGTCCTTTTATTATCATTCAACTTACAATTCTTGATGCAACGAAACAAAATTATCAGTGAACATAACACTTTTAACTCCTCTTTGATAATACAATTGCTAAGCTTTTGAACTACTGCAAGCTTTGACAAGCTACAACAAAAAACCCTGTTCTGCCACACTATAGAAAGTTCCAACACATTAAGACTGATATTGTCGTCGATCATGATTGACAGGCATTATGTTCTTTCCTCATAATCACATCAATTCTGTTTAGTGCACCAGTTCGTCCCATATCAAACTCCCCCACAATACAATGTTGTCACCTCCATGCTTCATAGTTGGGGTTTTGTTTTTAGGCAAAATTTTTCTTCTAATATAACAATGGTTGTTGTTTAAGCATTTATATTTTATTTAATTGGACAACAAGGCAGATCTCCAAAAAGCCATAGTCTTCGTCCCTAAGTTTATTTGCAAACTGTGATTGCTTTTTTTGTTCAGTTTTGGAAAACTTACTTTTTCCTCTCTGAGTGGCCTTTCAGTCCTTGGCAGCACAAGACTCATTTTTCTGTTGATAATGAAGCTCTATAACCAGATTCAGCCAGCATCTTCTCAGGGTTCACAAATTCTCTTAAAAAGCTCCCCAAGCCTGTCATCTTACAGAGCTTACACTATGCATATAAGGGAGAGAAGATGCGGACTCAACATTTACTAGACCTACTAATCAAAGTCGAAGACTTAATTTTGGATGGCCTGACAAAGCTTTGAGTTACCCCCCTGATAGTATTGCACCCTCGGTGGAAACCATATTGTACATATCAAAATCCACCATTGCTTTACACATTTTTCAAGAAATCTGAAATTACTTCTCAAGTGAGTCAGAGAATCTCTAATTCCCTGATTATGCCTTTAATAGCTCCTTCAGTCTGATTTCACTGCCTTGGAGGTGTAACACTTGTGCAATAATAAGCTTCATGGCCCTTGTAATTTCCCCCGTGTTGCTGAGAGCTGCTGTTGAACATTAACTCAACTCATAAAACCTTCTTAAAGCAAAAGCAGGAGTTTGAATCCAACTCAGTTGAGGAACAGTTTTGTGAGCTTTCTTCCTTTAGCGAACTATAAATCATAATCATCAAGCCACAAAATGGCAAACATCAGGTCACAATGTCCCCTTTATTGTCATCTCTTGCGTGTAGGAGGTGGTGAGAGTAGGTGCATTTAACGTTGTCACAATGTAAATATCATGACAGGAAATTGCAGGTGTGGTTAAACCTGGGTGTGGACACAAATACATCAAACCCTGCCTGCTTCACACACACTGGTGGAAGGAAAGCCCAGCAGTAGATTATTAATACATAACTAGATCCACAAATCTGTTTTGATTAGGAGACATCGAGGTAATCACCACATCCAGCAGATCACAAGGTAAGAACAATTCTCATGTTCCAAGTTTACCACTAGTTTGAACATATTTTTGTTGGTTTTTATGATTTACTGCCGTTTGAAAAAATTACACTTTAAAATCACAGAAAAAAGATAGATTGTTTTGTTATTATTTTAAAGTCTTGTCATCAGCATTTCACATTTGATTTGCTTGATTTGGAGACAGTAAAATTGGGATGCGTTTAATTTGTGGCATTGGCAAAGCTCATTGTGCAGGCTGAGTGAACAGACAGCGGCTGCTAATTGACTGGAAACCAGTCTTACTTGATGCCATCCTTCTCTCCTCTTTCAATCCGTTATTTGCTTTTTCATCCATGATGCTCGAGCAAAATGGATTTTCACAACAGGAATTAACAAAAGTCTTCAACAGCAGTCACCTGAATCCAGCTAATCAAATAATATGGAGAATAGGAATTATTGTTTACTTCTTCTTGCAGGCTTCAGTCAAATGTTAAATTATGTGTAAACTAAGGGTGAATTTACTCTGAATAGATGTTCATATGAGCTGTGAATACTATTGCTAGTATGTCAGTACTTCATTTATGACTTGCGTTTATCCCTTTTCTTAATTTTAGATCTGCTTAATGTGACTTTTAGAATGACCTTGTTTAATGCAATACCTCCCCTATTATTGAGTGTTTTGTGCAACCAATGTGTTTTAGTTTTATTTGCTAATTTGTAGTCAACCAAAACTATCATTGCTTGCTAATTTAATGAAGGTTCATTCAAATGCTGGCAACTGACAACTAATGTTTTGTCGAGGCAATTTGCAAGATAAACATGTCCAACCCATATCCAGTTTATATATATATTTAAATCCATCCATTGTGATCTAATCAAATACCAAGCTACTAATGCAGCTATTTGTAGACACATTCAAGCCTAGTTCTAATACAATGCAGTCAATTTCCGTTTTTGTTCCTATATTTAACAATGTATGTTTAAGAAAGCATGGCTAATTGCATCCAGTCAATGACTTTGCAGCAGCCCATTCTCTGGAGCAAGCATGTGGCGTCAGTGGAAATGAAACCACCAAAGACCTATTTTGTCCAAACACTGTCTAAGAATTGACTGAAACTTTGTGTGAATTGATAAACAGCGAGAGAAAACTTAAATAGAAAGGCTGCTCTGCTGCTGAAGATGATGTTGAATGATTGCATAAAGAAAAGCCTAAGGACATTAGGACTAGTTCCAGACCTCATCCACTAGGCATGATTCAGCTGTTTTTTCATTCACCCCTGCACACCATTAGAGGCCTGTATCCTTCAAATAAACTCCTTACCAGTAATAAAGGCTGCAGACTCAAGTTGCAATTTGATATGAAGACAATAAATCTGTGGTTTATGGTTAACATCACAGTTGTATTTTTGTATGATATCAGGTACATTTTGAACTATGCCTTAAATACTTTGTACTATCATTTCCATTTTTGGGGAAGGAGCCAGTCTGATGTCATAAACTACAGATAAATGTTCACGTGTTTGCTGGAAACCCAACCCTGAGGGATCAGCACACCATTTGAACTCAGTGTGAAAGGGCTTCACGACAGAGTCCTTTGTCACAGCAAGTCACTTTCAACAGAGTTTACTTAAAAAGATGTAGACTCTGTCTCCCTAATGAAAATCCCAATGAATTGATGCATAAAATGCTACATTTGCAAACATTTCTCCAGCCTGAGCCAAGCCCTCACTATCAGGTCAGGCAATAGCAGAACTCTGTTAATATTAATAGTATGTTTTATTAAGATTCTGGTGGAATACAGCGGGCCTGATCTATCTCACTTTAGTAATCAGCTGTGCAAAACAATGGAGACACTATCAGCGGTGTAATTCAAGATGTGTGCACACATTGCCTTTCAAAATGTCTCCCATCCATTCAACCTTTTCAGATTCTGTGTGTTACAACAGCAAGCTTTAATGTTTAAATAGAAGTATATTCAGCTCTACTGGTTAAAAATGTAGAATCACCTTGCAAGCTGAAAGTCTTTTGAGTTGTGCCTCCACCAAATTCTTTATGAGCGGAGCATCTCTGCAGCTCATCCACAGTCGGCTGCTTCTCTGATTGATGTTTTCACTCTGTTCTGTCTGATGTGTTCTTTGGATTTTGTGATGCTGTTCAATCAACAATGCTCTCTTAACAGAACAGCTGTATTTATTCTGAGATTAAATTATACACAGATGTACTATTGTAATGAGGTGACTTCTAAAAGCAACTGGCTGTATTAGAATTAATAAAAGGATTTATTTTGTTATCATCATTTGATGCTTTACTTTTAAATTACATGTACTGATTTCATTGTTTGTTTCACCTGTTGTTTATTTGTTGCAACGAAAATGTACAAGTCATATTGTACATTTTAGACAGTAACCTATTTGTAGAAAAGAATGACATTTGAAGATTACTCTGGCCCACTTGCAGAAATGAGCTGATTTCTTGCCTGTGTGCCAATGTTTTTTCAAATCTACAAGATATCTGCAGCTGCACAGATAGATAATGTATGTAATCAAAATTACTTGAACAGTTTTAGTGGGAGTGCCTATAGTTGACAACTTGTGTCCTCATTGCACTTCTCTTTGCTGCAAGCTAGGTAGATTTAAAGACTCCAACTTTCTTGTGATTTCTGAATTTGTTGATTCTTTCCTAAAACATTTTCAGATTTTTGTTTGTAAAAAAAAATAATGAAATTTATACATCTTTTTTATTCTACTTCACATTTACAGAGAATCTTCTGTTGGTTTCTTGCATAAGATTTAAGTAAAATGTACTGAAGTTTGCTATCACGTGACAAAACCTGAAAAGGTCCATGGGGTATTAAAGCTTTTTCAAAGGCTCTGTATCTGAGGACTAAATGAACCCAAAGCCTTTGTGGACACATGACAATCAGGCAGAAAACTGATCATGCTCTTGTCGTCGTCATCCATTAAAAGTAGCATGACATCCCACTGAGTCATGCAGGGTGACAGCTGTACTCCTGTGTTCAATGTTTGCTTATCATCGCTGTTGTTTCTGATATCTCAGTAAAGCGGCTGTTAAAGCACAGCTGATTGCAGGACTTGCACGCTGCTTTGACTCCAGACTGACGCTCATTAGTGTAGCCACAGCTGCCTCACAGTCAGTCATGTAATCTTTCAAAAATATCTTCTAGATATTTTAAAAATATCTTTTTCCCTGAAATGACAGAGAATATAAATCTTGAAAAAGTCTCATAAAAGTTTTGTGGTTGCCCTTTGAGTATTTGAGTTACGACTTACTGAGTTTTTCACCATTGTTAGTTTCAACATATGAATGTTTCATTTAAGTATCATATTGCAGCTATTTCAATAGATTTTTTTTAACAGAGAAGCTAGACAAACATTTTATTTTACTGATGTCTGCCATATGACAGGTGTCATATGACTTGTCATTCAGAATAAACATCAGAATGAGGAAGGAAAAAATATTTAAGGTATTTTGAAGGTTTGCATGCTTGCTGCCAACCACATGCAACTATTTCCTAGGTTTACAAAGAACGGTCTGAAAAAAAAGTTAAGACTGGTTCAATATGACAGAAAGGTATCAGCAGCTCTAATAATCACTCGTTGCAAACAAGGTAATCAAAATAAAATATTTGAAAATTCAGAGAATCTTGAAGCAGATGGACTATAGCAGAAAAGAACCACACTGGGTGTCACTCCTTTCAGCCAAAAGCAGGAAATGGATGCTTCAATTTTAACAGAGACTAACAAAACTCAACAGTAATAAACTGCAAAAAAATTGACTTGACTTCAGTTGCAACATTCAGATGAGAATTTAGAGTAATAATTATGAAAACATCCTGCCATATATCAATATAATCTGGTTTATGTGTAATGATCTGGAGATATATTTCTGTGGCACAACCTTTTCCCCTTTTGATCACCATTTAATTGCCACACCCTAATTATGTGTTATTGTTAATGACCATGTCTACGCAGCAGCAAAATTGAACATGTTTCAACTTTTGTATCAGCTGTAACTGGCTTCTTAAATGTGAGAATACTGTACTTCAGTGATTTCCATAGTCATTAAGTTTCAATCTAAGAGTATTTTTGGGATGTGATCTGATGAGAAATTTGTGTCCTGAATGCGTAGTTGGCAAAGCTGCATTAACTGTGCGCTGTATTCAACATGGACCAAAATCGTGATATTCCAGAAGAGTTTGGCTCATTCTGCAGTCAGAAGCTGAACCAACTGGCTAACATCAACTATTTGAAAGGTTTATTGCAATATGATTTTACAAGGGTCTTGTGTGTCTTGAGTGGATATCATTAATGGATATATGGTATAATATAACATTTGAAGTGATTGTGTTCACTGACATTTTATGGGTCATCAGTTGAAGCAGAGAAGCTGATGATATGTACAGTAGATCCAGTTTGAGGATTTAGCCGAACTTGATGGAGTTTAATTGGGGTGTCATCGTCGGTTTCACCCCTGCATACTTTGCACTCGTGGTTCAGCATTACCTTGGATGACCACCATTTGCATGTGTGATGGCAACAGCTCTCAAACCCAACATTTAAAATTGTGGACAGGCACACCAACCTCAATATTTGCAGCAAGGAGAAACAGAGCATGCTTCCAGATCTCTTCTGGTTGTGATTCCAGAAGAGATCTGGACCTACTTTACTGAAGCAAAGTAGGTCTGCAGGGCCATAGAGTTGGTTCTGGGTTAGAGTTTCTGTTCATAGCGACTCTCACTGAAGTTCAAAAGACTTAGAAATTACTTTTTAACCCATTCCAGAATGACAGATGTGGGTAGTATTGTCTTAAATTTATCTAGATCTTTTAGCCTACTTCATATTGTCAGACAGGTTCTATTTGAGGGGTTTCTTGATTGTATATGTCTGGCAGTAATGCCACCTGAGTGGTACTAGTGAGACTGATTAATCATAAAATTATATCAAGATTAAAGTTGAAGTATATTTTCAACTTTTAATATTGTCTTATATCATATTTATCTCATGTTAAAGTTTATAAAGAAGTACAGAAGTTGTAACCTTAAAATTCTTTCCAAATGAAAACATTCATTGCTATAGTCAAGTGATTGTCTTAGTTTAATTTAAATTAAGTTTATAACCATACAATTATTCTGATACAAATTGTTTACTCAAAAATAATCTCCTGTATGATTCCTTGTCATTATTGTCTGTAACTTCCTTAAATCCTCTTCCATAGATCACAAAAAATTAAATTAGAGTCACTTTTTTCCCTCTTGTGCTTTTTTAGTTTGTTGCAAAGATGAACAGCAAGGACAGAGATATGTTTGCAAACATCAATAGGAAGCCAGGCCTCCAGATATGGACCATCAATGTAAGGCAATGCTAAAAACATGAATAAGCATCTTCAGTGCATTTCACAAAATATTGCAAATATTGCTTCCATGTGTTAAAGTGTTGTTGTTTTCTTCATACAGAAAATGAGGATGGCTCCAGTTCCAACCAAGGTCTTCGGTAACTTCTTTGAGGGTGACTGTTACATTATTCTGAATGTGAGTATGGCACTGGTTGATTTAATTTAACGAGACTCAGCACTGATGAGATTACGTGTACAACTGTAAATCATTTACCCATGCGCCTTTATCAATTCCCAACAACAAAACAGATAAAAAAGAATAAGGGTGTGGGAGAGTCGATCGACATCCACTATTGGATAGGAAAGTCCTCCTCTCAGGACGAGCAGGGATCTGCAGCTCTCTACGTCTCCCAGCTGGATGAGTATCTGGGAGGAAGTCCAGTGCAGTACAGAGAGGTGCAGGGCTTCGAGTCACCAAAGTTCAGGAGCTACTTTAAAAATGGTCTGATGTAAGTCATAAAGTACACTTGCCTCGATGTTAAGGGGGGACTATAAGAAACTCAAAAGGTCACACACACTTAACTATGTTAAAATTTCCCTAAAACACGGTTTATACTGCTAATCACTTTGTCTGAAATGTTTATGTTTTTCTATTTTGAAGAATAGCTCAGAAAAATCCAGTTCATTAAAAATCTCTCAGATTTTTTTTTCTTTTCAAAAAACGTCGTGTCTTTCCAACAAACGCAGCTTCAGGTTTTATTTTATTACAATTGAACTTTGGTCACTAATCTCTCCGCAGATACAAGAAGGGTGGAGTGGCGTCAGGCTTTAACCATGTCGACACAAATGTCTACAACATCGTACGGCTGCTGCACGTCAAAGGGAGGAAGCATGTGTCAGCTGCAGAGGTTTGTAAAGAAGAATAGTTGTGGATATAAAAGGCATTACTACAGTCTATGTTGGACCTCCCACTGCTGCTATCTAAGACTTCGCACAGTCACACCAAAGCGGTGTTGATGCTCCAGTTTAACAAATTATAGCAGATTTGTTGTTGTAGCTGTCACTGGAGGTGTTAATAAACTGAGCAAAGCTGTGATTGTGTGGTATTCTACAATGGTGTATTTCCATTTAAATTCATTTAAAACTCCATTTTTGTTTGCAGGTTGAGGTGTCCTGGAACAGCTTTAACAATGGAGATGTGTTTATTCTGGACCTTGGAAAAACCATCATACAGTGGAATGGCCCTGAATGCAACAGGAGGGAAAAGCTCAAGGTATGAGCAGAAGTGCATTTAAAGCAGCTATTCTATTCTATTCTATTCTATTCTATTCTATTCTATTCTATTCTATTGCACTATGTTTGCAGGCGGTGCTGCTGGCTCAGGATATCCGGGACAGGGAGCGTGGAGGTCGGGCTGACGTCGTCGTCGTGGAGGGAGCACGTGAGAAGGACACACCAGAGCTGGTACAAATGATGACCGATGTTCTCGGCAAAAGACCCAGCCAGCTGAAGAAGGCTGTTCCTGATGACAAACATGACCAGGACCAGAACAACAACGTCCGACTCTACCAGTAAGAACACAAATGTTTGATCATTTGTTCCACTGATGCATCATGATTGCGATATTATTTCAGAGAGTTATACTTCCATACATTTCTCCTGTCTGTCAACAGTGTGTACGACAACGCTGGGAACATAGTGATCCAAGAAGTGGGCATACAGCCTCTGACACAAGATCTGCTACGCTCTGGTGTAACTACTTTTAATCCCCTTGAATTTTTCCTCTAAAGCCGTTTGTTAAAAAAAATAGAACATTTTACATGTCATTATTTGTTTGTCACTGGTGTCAGGACTGTTATATTTTGGACAACAGAGGCTCTAACGTGATGGTCTGGAAGGGCAAAAAGGCCTCAAAGGATGAACGTCGAGAAGCTATGAAGAGAGCACTGGTATGAAACTAAAGATAATTCAAGACTAAATCTGAATTATGTCTCTGTCTTCATTATTATTTGTCTTTTAGATCTCTGTAATTGACACATTTGCATTTTCTTTCTCACCAGAACTATATTAAAACCAAAAACTATCCATCCAGCACCAGTGTGGAGGTGATGAGTGAGGGAGGAGAGTCAGCCATGTTTAAGCACCTGTTCAAAAACTGGAGGGAAAAAGCTCAAATTACTGGACTGGGTAACACCCACACTGTTGGAAAGATAGGTAATATCACCAATAACAAGTTATAATGAATGTACTTACATTAAGAATGCAAGCCAGACAGATTTTTTTTCACTTAGTTAAAAACTCACCAATGCAAACTATAAAAAGCAAATGTTTTCCTGACACAATTTGTGTCAGAAAAACATCTTTTATTACTTTTTATTTGAAATAAAATGAAAAATGAGAAATAAAAGAGGTAAAGAAAGCAGAGAAATAAAAGACAAGACCACATAGTTATCAATTAAATATTATTTAAAGGATGTTAGCTATTTTAATAAGACAGGCCAAAATAGTTTTGTAACTTGGCATAACATCGGTGAGTTTTTAACCATCTTGTTTCATGCTTAAATCATTCACCACTTTCAGGACACCTGTTTTTGTGTACAACCTTGATTCATTTTAATTTGATTTCAGACAATAATTTTACTAGTTGCAGATGACTAATTGAGTTCATTTTTTTAATTTATTATCACATCATTTGGGTTACCATACAGCCAAGGTTGAGCAGGTGAAGTTTGACGTGATGGAGCTCCATGCTCACCCTGACATGGCAGCGAAGCAGCACTTGGTTGATGATGGTTCAGGAGAAGTGAAGGTACAAAGTACACACTTTGATGTAAAAATATAAAGTCATACTATGACTGTCATAAAGAAGAACTAAAATCTCAAGAATTACTTTCTCCCTTTCAGGTGTGGCGCATTGAGAATTTGGAACTGGCTGAGGTCCAGCCAAACATGCATGGGCAGTTTTATGGAGGGGACTGCTACTTGGTGCTGTACACATACCGCGTGTCAAATAGAGAGCAGCACATACTCTACATGTGGCTGGTCAGTTTCAACAGAAAACAATTTAAAGTTTTTCCCACTCTTTCTTCCTGTTGTACAAACAAAGCTACAAACCCGCTCTTTGTGCTGACCTTAAATCTTTTGCATCAGGGTCGCCATGCCAGCAAAGATGAGATCACAGCCTGCGCCTACCAGGCTGTTGCCGTTGACAATATGTACAACGGAGCCCCTGTCCAGGTCCGAGTGATGATGGGAAAGGAGCCTCGCCACTTCCTGGCTATCTTCAAAGGAAAACTCATCATCTTTGAGGTGTGATTTGTACACTACTGTATACCAAATTATGACCAGTAACATTGACAAGTCAAGGAGAAAGTTGTAGAGAGGTTTGAACATTATTCCAAACTGTGGCTCTCAACATTATTCCAAACTGTGGCTCTCAAATAACAATAAAGAAAACCCCATTGGTGTACAGGTGCAATAATAGCAATGTGTGTTTTTGCAGGGAGGAACAGGTCGGGCTGGAGCAGTCACCCCTAACACCACCGCCAGCCTCTTCCAGGTTAGAGGAACCTCTGAGCTGAACACAAAGGCCATTGAAGTTCCAGCAAGGGCCTCATGTTTAAACAGCAACGACGTGTTCTTGCTGAGGACCCCTCAGAAATGCTATCTGTGGTATGGAAAGGTATGGATCCCATTCTAAAGCTGCAAAGCAAGCTTAACAATTACAGTACCATGTTGTTTAAAGTAATTGCATTTTGCTCGACATGTGTTCTTATGTTTGTGTAAATTGTGCATGTCGGTAGGGCTGTAGTGGAGATGAGAGGATGATGGCCACAGAAATGTCTGACCGCCTGTTTAGGCAGTATAAGGAGGTTGTGATGGAGGGCCAGGAGCCAGCTGAGTTCTGGATTGCTCTCGGGGGAAAGGCTCCCTACGCCAGCGACAAGAGGTCAACTAAGACAAAGCATTTAATTACAGAATTAGAGACGTTTTGTGTTTTTCTCCTCTCAAAACTATAAACTATCAAACTACGTTTGGTAAAAATGTCATTTCATCAACTCTTGCTACATATAGACTGGAGCGAGAAGAGCCACTTCACTCCCCCCGTCTGTTTGAGTGCTCAAACCAGACGGGTCGGTTCAGGATAACCGAGGTCTATAACTTTGACCAGAGTGATCTGGACGAAGAGGACGTGATGCTGCTGGACACCTGGGAGGAGGTGAGAGGGAGAAGTTCCTGCAGATACATGCCGACGAACATACACTGTGAAGTACTGCGCTTAGCCTCTGCATCTCATGTCCTCTTTATTTGCGTCTCTTCAGATTTTCTTGTGGGTTGGAAAGTTTGCCAATGAAACTGAGACCAAAGAGTCTTGGAACAGCGCACACGAGTACCTGAAATCACATCCGGCTGGCCGCGACCCTGACACAGCCATCCTCTTTGTGAAACAGGGAAATGAGCCGCTCACCTTTACTGGCTGGTTTAACGCATGGGATCCTTTCAAGTGGAGTGTAGGTTTACCTGGAGATCACTCAACCAAAACAATAGTCAAAAATATACCGTAGACTTTTTGCATGAATGAATATCAGACCCATTTTGGGGTTTTAGTGATGCATTTGAACTGATCTTTTTTGTAAATATGAACACATTTGTTTGAATTTATTTATTTTTTTACAATCACAAAAGTAAAAACATAAAAGCTCAGTTATGTGCAGACACTCCCTGCCTCCGCCATATTGTTAATTGTCCCTTAGAAGACTGAACAATGATTACAAAATTTTTGTCAACCTTGACAATTATCTGGCATTTCTGACTACATATTTGACCAGTCTGCTTGGCATAAAAGATGGAGCTTGTTTAAATAGATCAGATTCATGGCATGGACCCAGTTTTCAAACATAGTTCACCCATTTTCATTCATGTTGAAGTTGGGCTTAAGAAGGACATTTGAGGAAGGTTAATTCAATCCTTCAAAAAAACACTTTTATGTGTTATTTGGAGATCATTGTGCTTTCACCCCTAGATAGTAGGGAAATTGGGTATAATGTTCAGGAACAACCCATAGTTCAAGCCTAATGTGTTGTGAAAGATGCTTAAACACCAACAACACTGTCCCATGAGCCCAAAACAAGGAAAATTTATCTGTGTCGCTCATTTCAGCAAGGAGGCATTTCAAAGCATGGTGATAGACATCACCATGGACCAGACAATAACTCCTATTAAATGTAACATCTTCAAGACTAATTAAAATTATTTAGATGGATGAGCCAGATGCCTCCAGGGAAAATGTATGGTCTTGCAAGACAGATTTAAGCAATTCAACCTGATGAAGTATGTTTGGAGCAGTTAAGATGAATCTTTCAAATCTAAGAATAGTATAAGGGAATCACCTCAAACAAAGAACAAAACTAAGTTCTAGACTGGCTAAAGAATGGCCCTAATTCCTTTTGGAGATTTGTAGTGCCAGGAAAATAATCTATTAAAGTGAGCTTTACCGTTTCTAACAAGAAGAGTTGAAGAATATTTACACCAGGATCTTCTTGAACTCTATAAAAAGAAAGGAGTTCTTCTTCAACTTTCCAATGGGAACATTCATCTAAATATTAGAGGGGGGAACAGTATAAATGACAGCCTGCATGTTGACCCTGGATGAATTAGGAACATATGCACTATGAATTCAAATGGCATTCAAAAATTCCAGATTTCAGATGACTGGGATAAATAACCTTACATGAGCGAATCATTTCAGAAATCAGACAGCACACCTGCTCCTACATGGATGATTTGATGTCTTATTTAATGATGAGGAGGGTTTTACTTGCCGACTAATTCTTTAATCAAAGCTGATCTTCTCAAAAGCGAAGAAACTCCAATGAGGATATTTAAAAAAAAGCTGAATGATACAGCATCTATTTCTGCGATGACTGTAGTAAATGATTGACTTCCTGTTCTAATATTACCGATCCAACATTTGATTTGAATGCCTATATTCCACCAGTATAATCTTTATTTATTTTGTTTTTATCTGAAGGAGCTGAATGCTGACAGCTTAAATAAAGGCATTGATGCAACAGATTTTGGAGGCTACAGTGCTCCTGGAGGGCCTTCAAGCTCATTCCCAATGTACAGGACCCACGGAGGGTTGATGTCACCCAAGTCCAACACTCCCACCAGCCCATTCAGAGGCACCTCCTCCCCAGCTGGTGGTAGTGGGATGTCTGTGGAATCGAAGCTGCTCATTAATGTACCCGCCAGTGAGCTTCCAGAGGGAGTGGACCCCAGCCAGCGAGAGGTGGGTTTGGAGAAAATAGCAAAACATAATATTTATTGTTAAAATTTAAACTTGGGTAAAGGTTTGATTATTAATGAATTAGTGAGAAAGCCAAACAGATATTATCTCAAGAACACACTGGGGTGTTGATAGAACATAAGAAGTTAAAATGTTTAAAATCACAAAAAAATCAGGTGTATGTATATAAATATTTTTGTAATTTTTGCACATGTTTCTGCACTGTGTGCATGGGAGTGTCAGTATGGATCTGCTGTGCTAGGAACAAAGACTGCAGCTATGAGTCATCTGTGGAATAACACTACAGGAGACATAGAAGATACTGCAGATGTGTGTTTTTAAAGAGAAACAGAACTTATCAAATTTCTGCTGTAAGAGATACAATGACAGGTACATTTATTGGCGTCCCTGCCAATGAAGTATAAAAATTTCATATTTTCAGTACTCTAACAGCAAGCTTTGGAGATTTTATTTTACCTGCCTTACCTACAGTACCATACTGTCCACACCTCACTCAGAAAACACCAACCCAGAAGTGGTTGTAATTTAAATATCTCTCTAACTGAAAATCCACAAGCTGAAAATGTAACTGATAGTGAGACGATAACACAGGAAGTAAATCAAACCCCTCAAGATGAGGAAAAAGGTTAGAGCAGAACAATGAACAGAAAATATAGACTCTGACACATAGAAATGAAACACTGGTCATTATGTAAGTAGGCTAAAAATCAAAACAAAGACCAAAACAACAAATACAAAATAGCAGAATAGATACAAAAAAGATCAAAATTGTTAGATATTTCTACAACAAAGTAAGCAGTGTAAAAAGCCTGAAACATAATATTGTAATCTTAAAATTAAATTGTTGCTCTAGTTCTCTGACAATGAATGAAAGAGATTTTTAAAACAGCCCCAAGTTTTATTTTGCTAGTCTCATTCCAGACATGAGTCATTTCAGTTTGGTTTCTATTTTCTTGTTGCAGTTATTTATGTACACCCAAGTATTTCCCAAACTTGAAAGACATGTTCTCTTATTTCAGTAAGAATGGTATTAAGAAATTAGCCTATGTGTTTCTTTTTAGCTATCAGTCCATCCATCCATTCTCTATGCCCACTTATCTGTAAATGGTCATGGGGACTGGTCTCTGTCTCTCCAGTGAGACAGGCAGAGGAAGGAAAGACCCTGAACAGGTCACCAGTTCATAGTTTCATTAAAAGTAGCAATAACCTTTTAAGAAGTTTTAAGATGTTTCTTTTTCACCTAGTGAGTAAATTTAGTCAAATTAAAGATAAGTGTGAAATTATGAAACGGTAATAAAAGATATGTTCATTTTTTTACATAATCATGAGAGGTGCCATGAATCATGTGGAAGTTGGAGCATCATGTCTTTTTTTCACCAAATGGGGATGGTTGCTTGTTTTCTTGTATCGTTAATCCTGTTCACCCTGAATTCTGTCAAATTTTATTTCTAAATTTTTCACATCTACCCATGGTGTAACTGTTGTGACATACTTTATTCTGCTGAGATTGCTGTAAATGTTCTGTTTAAACCTAGACTATTGTAATAACACATTGTGACCAGGAGGGTTCAGCCTAACCGTGTCCTAACCTCTCTTCTGGCTGCAGGACTACTTGTCTGACGAGGACTTTGAGAGCCTGCTCGGCGTAAGTCGGTCTGAGTTTCTGGGTATGCCCCAGTGGCGTCAGATCGACCTAAAGAAAAAGGCAGGACTCTTCTAGGAAGGATTTGTCTTCTGGAGTACACAGAAGAGGCGTTAGAACCGGTCCGTCCAAGATACCGAGAAATCCAAGCCATTGTTGCCATTGTTGACAGAAGCAGGAGGAGCAGCAATTTATTTGAATAACTTATTCACTTAAATGTTTTCAACTGTTTAGAAAGCTCAGATGATTCATAAAGAAAAAATCTACTTAGAACCTGATTGACTTTTTGTTATTTAATAAATGTGTTCTTCTTATTAAAGCATTCAAATGTATCCAAGCTGATCACCTAAAAAAGTTTTCTCTGTTCTTACCATGAATCAAAATGTAACAAATAAAGAGAAAACCACCACTAAGAGAGTAAAGCTGCTATTATTTGTGAACTACTGCAAATGCTAACATGTTGGAGGCACAAAGTTGTTACTAAAACAAGCATTGAGAAGAAGATTTAAGTTTATTTTCTTTAACTGTAACTCGGTATGATCTAGTCATGATGTCTAAAATGTAAATTATAAGACAGTCTTAACTATAGTCCAAGACTTTGGCTTGAGAAAATGTGAACAAAGGCACATAAACTCCCTAAAGAGATAAGATTGCTGCTATTTAAGAAAGTAAAAAAAACAACAGACGAGGCATGGATTGGAAGAATGTCACACCACAATAGCATTTCAAATAAGTACAACAAAAATGTACAGAATTAGCCGTTTTTAAGTCCCTAATATGTTTACAATTGCACCCTTTTGCCATTCTGCTCATATAGTAACACTTAGAATGTGTAACGGCTATGAGCCTTCCTTAAAAAATACTGCTTGTCTGATATCCAGGATCGGACTATAATCCAGGTAAGACAACAGTGTGATGGCAATGTTTAATGAACAAAATACAAAAGCCTTACTTTTGCAGGTCTTTTGTATTAAACTAGTTCTTTATTCTAGTTCTTAGAATAAAGAACTAGTGGATTCAGAACATGTGAGAATCCAACTAAAAGTGAAACAAAGAGTATTAATGGAGAAGTACAAACCAAGAAATGAGGAACAGCTGGAGCGAAAACACAGGCATAGGAGAGATGAGGTATTGGATCAGCAGTACAGAGGAGAAGGTGACGGCAAATAAAAATAGGAGGAAAGAAAACTGAATCCAGTATAGTCAATAAAGAGAAATAAATAACAATTGCCGGAAACAAATCCAAAGCAAAAACAACGTTTTGGATTGTTTTTGGTAAGCTATAGAGAAATAAAGAGATATTAAAACTAGAAACATAAGTTAAACTAAAAGTCCCAAAGTTCACAGTGTAGTAAACTTTGTCCAGACATCTGAGTTGCAGTGAGACGCAACAGGCCAAGGACCTGGACCATATCATGTGGCATCTCAGGAAACTGTCCATAATTTTCGTTCTGTGACCTTTAAACACTTTGCTGTCACTTGATATTTGTAACCATCCCATGCCTAGTACAGTAATTATATATATCAAGGTTTGTTCTACTTACAAAGTCTAGAAAAAAAACACAATAAATGCACAAATGGTTGTTCCTTCATATTGTCACCTTCCTAAAATCATGGCCTCTTTAGCCAAAAGTAAAAAATCTTTTTATACCAAAATTCCTTTTGGCAAACAATGACTTAGGCCATTATTTAAAGAAGGTGACAATATAATATCACTCCTAGGTTGCACTGCATCTTAGAATAAAGCATCTATGTAAAACTTACAATAATTATTCTCCTAGGGGAGCATAAAACAGTTAAACGACCGTCATTAAATAATTTCTAACCCTCTCATTCACTCACAGCTTCAATGACTCTCCCTTTCTCATAGTAATAGTAAAAGTGAATAATAGCTCAAAACAAATATGGCAAAAATTATAACAAAAAACAGACAGAAGGTTTCCGATATGAAGCTTTATCCAACCTAGTTGCAATACTTAGTCACTGCTCTGTCGTTGGCTGTTCAAACTCGTCCCAGATTGCATGAAGGCTTTCTACCCAATAAGATCTTACTGCTGGTCCAGGAGCATGATATGCACAAACAGCCCTGCAGAGGGAATGATGTCGCCCCTCTTGGTGAGCAATGGGACGTGGCGATATCCTGGAAAAGAGGAAGTCAACTTCAGCCTTGTCAGCAAAGCAGGTTTTTGCACAACAGAAGTATAATTTAGAAAGTGTCAAAAACATAAAATCTTATCAAGTGAATATTTCCTTGCCAATAAGGCAAGGAAATATTAAATAAATAATATTTCCTTGCCAATAAGTCAAATACTCTTTAGAGTATTTGACCTCTAAAGAGTATTTGACCTCTGTCACATGTCTTTATATTGCTGTAGTTTCCTACCATTCTGAACACTGGTGAGTGGCAGACAGTACTGCCCAATGTGATCATTCTGGGACGCTGAGTCATAGTCCTCCACCACAAACTGCAACAAGGCCAGCTCGGGAACGTGGATATGAAACTCAAATTTCTCATTCCACATGGGGTTGAACCCTGCAAGGAGCAGATCTTTAGGTCAGCAGCACACTCCTTTCTTGTGACGCATGCATAAATGCTTCCTGGAATCCATTAGAATGTCATTGAAAGACTTATTTTAGAAATGATCAGTTTAGCATCTACAAAAAATGTTAAGTGAAGAATTGTTATTTTGGGTATGTTTTATGGTTCACAGAACAGTCAAGAGGAAGGCTTAGTCATTGACACCCTCCTCAATGAGGGTGTGACACGTCATGGACAAGTAAACTGGGTGTTCACAGAGTGTATCAATCACATCAGCGGAAAGATTAGTGGAAGGATAATCTAGGACCTTCTTGCTGCAAGGGAATGATCCTATAAACTGCACCACTGTGTAGCACAGGGATAAAAGTGTGGTAGCAAAGTGCTTGTGAATAATTTATTAACAGAAAAAGTAATTTTTCAATGAAACTGTAATCCCCTGAGATGTGCATGTATACATCTGCGGGTTACGGTCACCATTGTTTTCGATGTGGCGCGTCATCTTCCTGGCGTTGTCCTTTGGGACTCCCTGAATTTCCACTTTCACCAGAGGGTCAACAATGGACTTCTGTTTGTCCTTGTTGAGTTTAGGCAATTGCTGAGCTGAGATCACCTGTTGTGTTAAAGAGACAAAATATTTTTAATAAAATCATCGAGTCATGACAAACAACCAGGCACACACACCTAATGAGAATTTAGAGAGACCAATTACATTATAGTCATGTTTTTATAATGTGGGAGGAATCCGGAGTATCCGGAGAGAACCCATGCAGGCGCAAACGCCATGCAGAAAAATCTATCTATCTATCTATCTATCTATCTATCTATCTATCTATCTATCTATCTATCTATCTATCTATCGATCTATCTCTCTCTCTCTCTCTCTCTCTCTCTCTCTATATATATATATATATATATATATATATATATATATATATATATATATATATATATATATATATATATATATATATATATATATATATATGTATATATATATATATATATATATGTTATAGACCCATCTCTGACCTGAGCCTGGACTCCAACATGGCTTGCAGTTGTTCTTTGAACATGTAAAAGAAACCTGCGTTGGAAGAACCCCAAAACTATCTCCCTAAATCCCGCTCTTCACAACAATGTACGGTAATTTGCCCTTAACTCATCATTTTATTGTTATACTTTTAATTGCATTGATTGGTTAAAAAGCACTGCTTCCATAGTCCTGATCTGTGGTCAAAATCTTAACCTGCACAGAAGGTTGAGGTCTACAAGGTGCCTCTTTCGATGGCAGAAAGCGCTAAAGTGTGAACCAGCTTTGTACTTCGTGACACTCTTGACACCCATTGAGAACCATGAACAATTTCAGCAAGTTATATTTACATACATGTTCATAAATAAACAAGGAGCAACATTTTTGAGGCTAACTCTCACCATGACATGGAGGATCTTCTTCTGTAGCCATGGCCCTTCGGTAAGAGATTGAGGATTGAACTGAGACGACAGGCTTCTCTGGAATTCGGGCTTCAAGATGTATCCGCAAAATCCGTTTGGCAGAAACCGGCCCTGATTAAGTTGCATCTCTTTAGCGTGAGTTTGGAAGTTCAGCGCCACTGAAACAAAGGTCAGATAAAGGATCAGAGTAAAACACTGCTCATTATTCAGTATGCTAAGAATTTAATATTTTATTCTACGCTGAATTTTAGGGAGAATACCGATCTGGCAGCCAACATTCCACATAGGAACAGGGTTGTAGTTGGAGGAATCCGTCCTCGAGCCAGCTGGGTAGATCCTGGTGAGTTTGTCCATGTTGTGATGAATGAAGGCAGTGGCTGTAGAAGAACATAAACATAAAAACCTGCCTGCTTAATCTTTGGATTGCTGGAGCTTTTTTTTTTTTTTTTTTTTTTACAGTTCTCTCAACTACTGATAGGTCTTTAATGTACCTGAAGTTTCAGCCAGTTGGAAAGCTTTGCTCTCCTTCAAAGATGCCATTTCATAGAAGTTCTGGTTGTCTTTGGCATGTTGAAACCCACTGAAATGGACGCTCTTACAATAGATAACAATATCTGAGAGTTCTTTGGCGAGTTTGATCTTTGATTTCTGAAAGAAAATGGAAGACTAGTTAAACCAGTTCTTTATTTTATTTTTTTTTTAGATTTTTATATACACAGTACAAATCATGTGATTCACCTTTGACTTTGCTTTTTGACCGTTCTCCTGGCTTTCTGCAGCCTCATCCTCCTCAGACACCGTGTCTTCTTGAACAGAGTTGTTGTTGGAGAACATGGCATCCAGCTTGTTCAGTCGTTTCCCCTTGACGAGGAACTTGCCTTTCAGCTCCTAAACAAACACAAAATATGCTTCAATGTTTTGTTGCTCAATTATCAAAATGTGCCAAGAAGGAATCCAAGGAAAACAAGGAAACATATTTCTTAATTTTGTATTCCAAATAGCATATCGTTTTGTTAATTCATCGCAGTGTTGTAAAACAGTCCTTTATATTATTTATATTATTTTTCCTCCACCCCACCCTTAGAGATTGAATTCTGTGATATCTTTAGGAGAAAATGTGGAGAATTTGTTAAGCATCAAAGTAGCAAAGTCCTCATTCAGTCAAGTTTCTCCAGCTTCATACATTTGGAAAAATAACCAACAATGTTCCTTCTGGAGTTTCAAACCATTTAAATCTTATGGCTAGAAGACCGCAAGAACGATGATCTATTTCACTCCAACTTGGGAAATACTTTTTTGTAGTTTAATTAGATTAGTTTCATTCCTTTCACCTTAGCTTTTAACGCTCAAGTAACTTGGAAAGAGAAAAACCTGGCTCAGAAGTTCATTAACTTGCTGTGGTCGTGTTTTGATTCTTAATTATAAAGAATATTTATAATAGGGATCCACACTGAATTAAACCTAACTTGAGTTAGAATTTATGGTTACATACCTCTGGTGAGGGGAGGTTGGTGGGCATGGAGTCACCCAAAGGCTTTGTGACCAAAGCAGAGCCCAGGATGTCGATTAAGTGATGGGCCATGAGCTTTTGTTGTTCCACTGTGCAGTGGTTCTCCAGGGACAGAATCACTGGGTATTGAGATGTCTGGGTAGCAAAAGATCAACCATCAACATTCAAAGCTTTTTATTCTCCTAGAGGTAAAATAAACATTTTATTTACCTTGAAGGCATAGTCTTTGATGGCTCTGATGACGTCTTTGAAAAGGATTTTTGATGTTAGAGTGTAGCCGTGATAAATTACAGGCTCTCCATTTGGTCCATCCCAGCAGTCCAGCTCCACACAACGGCAACTCTTCATCAATGCTCTACAAAAAGAGGAGTGATAAAACTACCTTGTCCATCCATTTACTCTAAGTGAACAGTTTCATTTTAACTGAAATAACTAGACATATGTGGAATCAGTGAATAATCAAATTGTATGAAAGTATGCAAGGATTTTTGATTAATTGTTCTTATGTAAGCAGTGGATTTAATAGCTCTCAGTTTCCTTCATTAGTAATAAGCAACACTTCATTTGGATCAAATGATAAATTACACTTAAGACCCTGCCCTAGAATTTAATATTGGGGTTAACCTGTGCAGAAAGTATAGTCAAGTTTTCATCAGGACCATTTAATACATTAAACAAATTTAATTTGCTCCTCATTCAATTGAACAAACTTATCTGACAAGGTTTCAAACACGAACTAAAACTTCCAGCAAACACTGGGCTTCATATGTAATAAAAACATTGTCAGCGTAGTAGAGAAAGCAGATAAAATAGAAATAATATGGCTAAGACCTGACACCAGGTCAATGCTTAAGAGTAACTGGACATGCCTTAAGGTTTGAGTTTACGACGGAAATTTTATTTATGTTCACCCCACATTTTAATTGACCCAAAGTATCCCGAATGATCCACAGAGACAAGAATCAAGGTCCCTCTTCATTTCTGTACAACAACAAATCGTTGGGTACACTGGAAAGAGCTAACTCGGTAGAACGGCTTTTTTGAAAACGAGACAGAGTCTTGTCCAAGATATTTAACTCATTGAGAACAAAAAGATATCAGTAAAGATTTAATTGAATTGTGCATTAAACAAAGTAGATAATTGTTGGACAGACTCATGAAATGTCAGGCCTAAAAAATCCAGACAGCAGATTAAAACCGAGGGCGTTTTCTAATTTTTGTCTAACAACAAACGTTATTGAAATGCTTACTTTACATAGGCCTCTGTGCTGCTGGGTCCTTTGAGTTGGTCCTCCATCAGGTAGGTGTTGTGTGAGGAGGAGATAAAGTAATGATTGAGGGGCTGACTCATGTCCTGATACACCTGTGAGTGAGCTGGGTTGAAGATGGATCCATCCTCATGGTTGAGGTACATTGTAAAGCCATCCTTAGACATGTGCTTCTTCTGTTTTGCTGTGAGGATGAGCACAATACATTGAATAACCCTTGAAGCAAAGCAAATTTGATGAAAATTTAACTTTTGAAAAAAAAAACAAAAAAAAAAAACTGTCCCGAAACAGCTTACCAACCTGCTTCGTCCAATTCATATTTCTCAATCAGCTTGAGCGCACACTCCACTGTCGCTTGCTCCCTCTGCTCATTCAGTAGGAAATCCAGCAGGTCCCTGACGCTCATTTCACCCTGTGTTTTAGCATAATTCTGATAGATCTCATCTATCTCCTCCCGCTTTGTCAGGTGGTTATAAAATTCCTCGATCTCCAAGTCTTCCAGGGTACCCGAATTTGACGTGTCACATTTCTGCATAAACACATTGGGACTTCAGTCATCTGCTAACTTTGATTTGATTTGGTTTTACTCAAAACGAAAAGCAATTTGAGAGTGTCGCACCTTAAATATTTCCTCCGCATAGGAGTCATTCACCTCAATGTTGACCTGTCGCAGAAAATGCTTCAGCTCTTTCAGGGTCATCTTGTTGTCTTTGTTCTTGTCTGCTTTTCGCATGCAGCTGACAAACCAACTGGAACTCAGATGTAAGGATTTAGTTTACGACAGAAGAACAAAACTACAAATAATAACTGTACAGAGCACCACCTTAGAGCCCAAATCTCAACTGATGCACCCCTGTACAATATCTAATGCACATATATAAAACTACATAAATGCATAAATAAATGCACAACTGAACTTACTGGTTGTGACAAAACTCACCAACCATATGTGCTTTCACATGTCCCTCTGCACAAAAATATTTGAAACAAACTAACAAACTACATTAACAAACCAGATGGTGTATGTATGAAATAAAAGAAAATTGAAATCAAATCACATTAAGGATACTGTTCACTCTTTTGCTTCTTGTTGAGGTTGTTCACTTGGTTGATGAGCTTCTGCAGGCTGGTGACCCACCGATGGGCCTCCTCTTTAGAGTCCGCCATAAAGTCGAGATTCTTGTTGTGTCCCTTAAGCATGATAGAGAAACACATCTCTTCCTCATTGGGGTCCGTGTATTTTTTGAGTGCTTCGGTCTGGCGGCCTTTGCGCACAGATTCAATCTCATCAATGAGGACTGTGTGGAGAAAGCAGGACATTTGTTAGTACCTGTATTTAGAAATGACAACATGGCTGTGCTAATTAATTATAAGCCAAGTTCATTTGAACTTTTAAACTTATGGCAAGTTTAAGACAGCGTTCAGGGTCTAAAATTGACATTAAATTATTTGTAAAGGATTTTTGACTTCTTCCAAAATGAATCATTCCAAAGTTGTCTGACAGTGATCGCTTTATTTGTAATTTAAGATCTGGTCGTAAGCATTTAATACCCATCAGGCATTCTTAACACCTAAAGCACAGTCCTTCCTCCTACTTGCCATTATCTTGTTGTGAAATACGACTTTTCTCTTTGGTTACAATTGGGCTGTTTTTGTGTCTTATCCACAGGATAACTCTTGTTTATGAGGGAGCTTCCTTTGGTGGCCTCAAAGTGTTTGAGAAAAGTCACATGCTTCCAAGACGTCTGAGCCCAACCATGTCTGGTATCAACCATGTGGAAATGGTTGATACCAGTCAAATTAAAAGAAAAGCGAGAGTGAGTGAGAAATTATGAAAAAAGATACAATGGTGGTTAACAGAACTGTTTGAGAGTATAGAGGACGGTAATGTTTTGCACACAAACACGTCGCAGAACTCCTTTCCTCTAAGACCTTTCAAAATATTCTTGCTGGACCTTTTAGATTTAAAAACAACAACCTTATCACACATAATTGGCATTCCTGAGTCTTCAGGCAGAGGTGGACTGGAAATCTGACCGTTCTGATGAAGTACAAAATGATTGTCCAGTTCAGGGTCATGGACCTGCCTGTTTCTCCTAACAGAAAAAGTCAGTTTTATTACCTCCAATAGCAAGCAACAGCAGACGCCATGACCCCATGTTTAATAAAAGAACTGTTTTCTTTCTCACTGCTCTTGATTTCTCCCTCTTTCTTCTCTTGTATTTCTACGCTGGGTTATGTTGGAACTGGTGGAGACGTGACGCTTGTTCATAGTTCCAGTATTATAGAGATAAAATTTTATAAAATTTACAGTAATGCTTTTCCCTCTTTATTAATAATTGATTAAGTAAGGGTTTCCTTGCACCACAACAGTTTATAAAAAGAGGAGAATAAAATGATCAAGGTTCACTTGATATTAAGAAGCAAAAACAATACGAAATCAACAACGTTAAGTTTTTGCATCTTTGTTGGGAGACAAGATGTAAGTGGACAGAGGGTGACAGAGGACATTTGGTAAAGATGAGCATAAAACATACAAGAGTACTCAAAGTAACAAACATAGTAGTAATAACTACAGATTTATTACACGCCATACTTATCATTTGTCTGGTGAAGATCACATTAAAATACATTATTGCATCAAAGTGTCGTAATTTGGTTCTCTCAAAATAATCTTTTAGCATTTTTTTAACCTCCCTTAATGTTGTTTGTGTTTTGGGTGGTGAATAATATCAACATGGTTTCTTGTCCAGGCTTGTTTAATTAAAGTGTTAAGAAATATCAAAGTTCAAGAGCCTTAATGAGTGAGATTGTCCTTCTCTACAAAAAATAAATAAATAAGAAAATAGAATAAGATACACTGATTTATCACCAATGTGACCCAGACAACTTGACTGAAGGTCTTTACTCATGCAGCCTGTTTCCGCCCATATACTGGAAGACAGATCCTTTGTTGAGCAGCTTAATTTACAGCAGAGCAGGTACCAACACACATGACGTAATCACACTAAAGAGAAACTACTGACCTTGTGATAAAAACAAGAGAGATTAAAAGTTCAGCTACGCTAGTTTTAGATAACTGGCCAATATTGTTTATAGAATTGAACATTGAAAGGTAAGTACACATGCTTACAGTACTTATCTGAACAGGCTTTTGCAAACAAATACAGCTGAAGCAGATTTATCATCCGATGTAATTTTTTAACAAACAGCAAGACAAAAAAAACTCTACTGCTGTTAAGTATATGAACCTGCATCTCCCGCATTTTTCACTCTTTGCTGCTACAACTACCAGACAAAAATATCTGCTTTTGATTTCATCTCAACTTTTTCAGGGACTTCTTCTCAATGCGAAAGCTTCCATCGGAAAATGAAAGAAAGCAGTAGATATATAGATCCATTCATGTCACTGCAGCATTTAATATGTAAAGTATGTTTGTTCTTAGCAGCTAAGGTATTGATGATTCTCTAAATTTTAAGTAGAAATTCATGACTAACCTATTTCCATGGGGTAAAATGTGACATGACAAGGAGGCCAATTTGCTTTATCTAATCTTCAAAATGGGTAAGATAGGAGTGCCTGCTATTCACGCAAAGCATGTGTTAATCTACATAAGTCAGGAAATGACCACAAAAAAACAGCTACTAGTACTTGTCAGAAGTGGAGCAAATATCCATCCATCCATTCTCTTACACCCTTCTCCCTCGTGGGGTCTGGAGGTGCGGGTGCCTATCTCCAGCTAACGTTCCTGGTGAGAAGCGCGGTTCACCCTGGACAGGTTGCCAGTCTGTCCAGGACAAACAACCACACACACATTCACACCTAAGGAGAATTTTCAAAAGACCAATTGACTTGATGTTTTTGGACTGTGGAAGAAACCCGAAGTACCCACAGAGAACCCTGGTAGATTTTAATGTGGCAATTTTTAAAGTTAACATATTGTCTCGGATGCTTTTCAACATGTCATTGAGGTTAAAACAACCATGCCAATTTGATTATGTTTACAGATTCTATAACAACTATTACATGCTAACAAGTCAAAGCACTTGAAACTAGTTTCGCATGAAAGAAAGGTAGAACGTGCAAACAGCAGATACACACTGTTAACCACAGTGGTGGAGATGTGATTCTGTGGTTCTGCTTCTCTTCCAAAAAGCATGAAAAACCTGTTAGTGCATGATAATATAAAGTCTTTGAAATACTAGAAAATTTAAAAGATAATATTCAATGACTATACATAATTCAAGATAATTTCTCTCTAGAATTCAGACTAAGCATCGATGCATATTTACAGTCTTGACTTTGTGGTTTTAAACTGATAAAATTCAAAAGCACGCATACGCTGATTTCTAAACATCTCTTTTCAAATGTGGTTAAAACCAGGTCTTGTTTCACTCGCAGTTTTTTCCCCAGTAAACCTCACTACTTTTGAGCTGAGCTGTCACTTTGGCTTTCTGGCACGAAAACAATAAAACATGCTGTAGAGACCTAAAACAAAACACTGACCACCTTAAGACCAGCTTCGGGTTCTGTTGTTGTTCTAAGCGCCGGCTTTGGGACAGAGGTCATCAGCCCCGGCAGCACTGACTGTCAAAGGGGTGGGAGGGAAACCTGAACCACCAGAGACCCAGAGAAAGATAATGTCTCAGTCTGACAATGGATCACTGGACCAGATGAAGGAAAATAACTCAAATGGGCACACACATAGTCAGGATGTACACTAGATTTTTCTAGTCTGACTCTTGCCGCACCCATGATGAATGTGTGAGCTCTTTATACTCCACCACCAACATTTCTCACATACTTGCCAGAGCAATTTGATGAATGTGTGTGTGTGTGCGTGTGTGCACGTGTGTGTGTGCACACTATGAAGCAAGAAGCTTTTGTTTTGATCTGAAAGGAGTGCTCTTAGTTGACCCTGTAAAAGCCAAAGGAATGTCCAGCTAATGAAGAAGCGAGATGTGGTGCTCAAGATTATTTTTCTTTAGCAAGACTTAACTCATTTTTATGAATCATATGATAAAAGAAATATAAAACTCACAGGTTTTGTCTTTTTTGAAAATCTTTTTAGATGAGCACGAGATAGTCCTACAGTCTTCCATCAGACTAAAGTAGCGGCTCTTCTGCCAGGATTTTGAGCGAATCTTGATCAGGTTTGTGCCGGCGAGCAGGAACTGAAGATCATCATCATCTTTTAGACCTAGACAATTTAGGACAAAAGAGAAAATATCAGAATTATTATGAATGTTTGGATATTACTACTGTAGGGTTGCAATCAAAAAAAATCAAACAAAGTCCAGAAGTTATAGAGCTCTTATTCGTTTTATCTTTTTTTTCAAAAACATTTCCATCCAGTTACAGCATGACAGGTTCACACACAAGAGGGAAAGTCCCTTCTGATCTAACACACCTGCCTTTTAAAGCATTGACTCTTCCTTGACTAATTAAGGGGTGGAGTCAACACTTACAAGTGAAAACAACATTTGTACTACACTATATTCCTAGAAAGAAATTTATATTTCAACTAACAACCTTCAAACTAAAACAAAAACAATCTGGGCCCCAAATTAAATCCAAACACATCTCCCCTTCCTCTCAAACAATAGATTCTGAGGTTGATTGAAAACACCAGGTCCTTGTCAGCACTGCTCATGGGCACGCTTCCATTGCAACACCTGACCAGGTGACCTCAAAGAGAAGAAAAATGATTAAAACAAAAACACCAAACAAAGCAAGTTGCTTCCTCCAAACAAAATACAGTTAATAAATAAATCGGAATATAGAAGCACAAACACATCACCTTTTAGGGAGGGGTAAATCCCTCACAACTACAAAGATAAAACCAGACTTGAGTGGAGGATCTCTGTGAATATTGATTTTCAAATCTTAAAGTCCCAATTTGATTTTGGTCTAGAGTAATTTAAAGTCCATTGTTGAAACTAGGAGTGAGCAGATTACAGTTTTCTGGCGATCGCCGATTACCAATCTTTTAAAAAGCCCAACTTACCGGTTCCGATTTTGGCCAATACCATTTTTTGTCTGAAACGTTTGCCAACATATGAAGAAAGTTGGTGAATTGGCAACAATGGGGTGACTGTTGTTAACTGTAAATGTGCAGACATGACCTGGTAAGTCAGTTTATCAGTCAAACCTCTCTCACGGGAGAAAAAAAAAAGCCCAGTGGTTGATTTTTAGACTTTGCCGAGGTTGATGACATCGGTGGATAAAATTGGCTTCACATGTAAAACTGCTAAATATATATATATAAACTTTGGATTTTTATATGGACTCTTTTGGATGGAAAAGATATCAGCTTGTTGTTAAACAGGAACAATAGCAGAGTTTCCATTTTAGATGTCCTGCTAACTTCTACGCTAATATTGTTTTCATTTTTTTTGCTGTCTTCTACAGAGTGGACAGCATGATTTTGCAGTAAGCCATTATTTACGTGAAGTAAAAACTTAGGAAACCGCATGCTAACAGCTTTGGGAATGATTCCTAAGTCAAACCCTCTGTGTGAAGCCATAAAAATACTGGGTAGAAAATGCTTAATGTATTGTCGATTGTGCTGGGATCTGCAATGCAACTTAAAACAACGATAAGTTTTTACCAAGGTTTCTACGAAATAAAATTGGAATCTGTATGTGTCCTTTGAAGGGGAAAGCACTTGAACTCTGTTGGAGCTTTATCAGATTGCCAGGGAGATAGCGTGACAGGCTTTTCCGCACAAATTGTAACCTGAGCTCCCTACATGGCTTTGTTTCTCCAGAAGCATTAAAAGAATTGTTTTGAACATATACGTCAAACAGCCAACCTAGTTAGTTCAGCTTTTTTGTTGACAACATAGGGTGTGTTTTATTCTTCCAGGAAAACAAAAACTAGTTCCAGAATCCAAGGAACGCCCCCCCACGTAATGAGTGCTTCTTTTAAAGCTGAGTAATGAATTTCAGATGCAAGGCTTGACGAGTCTGTAACTCACTGTTCACACCATGTGAGACAAGCTAGGGCATGATGTTTTCTAGAATTATTGGGAAATAATATGGCTGGTTGATTTTCTCAAATTTCCTGAAGAGAAGGAATTCACTCTTACCCTGCATTTTCCCTGCTAAGGTTGGTTAAGATAAGTGTATTATCAAAAAAACTTGTGTTGATTCATATTGGAAACTCTTTACCTTCGGTGCCTTACAAAAGTAATTGTCCTCTTGAATTTTCAGATTATGCAATGCTACATATGCAAACTTCCTTCCTATTTTACTTGTACTACAAAAACACAAAGTTGTTCATAATTGTGTAGTGGAAAGAAAAGACACATGGTTTTCAACCTTTCTACTATGAAAATCTGAACAATGTGACGAACAACTGTCACAAACAATTGTCTTCCCGCTATTAATGTAAATCCAGTGCATCAATGAATTGGAGGCAACTTCAAAATCATTGCAGAGGTTCATTGTTTAGGTGGGAAAATCTAAACAATCTTGGAAAAGATCAACTCTGAAAGAAAACCATAAAAGTCACATTTATATTTTTTCAATGAGCCAAACGTTAGTAAGAAAACCAATTCAGTGACAACCAAAGTCTTAGAAGTGGGTCGATGGTGTCCAAGAGGACAATCCTAAAGCTACAGGGAGAGTGACAGTCTCTGGATGAGAAAAGTTGAAAGAGATACACCATAAGACAAGAAGTAGAACTGAAATTTTTTTTTGATTTGTTGTATTTTCTTTCAAGTCATATTGTACATATGTTTATCACATAAAATTGCATAACATGCATTGAACGTTCTGGTTGTAGAGTGACAAATGTGGAATAGCTCAAAGGGAATGAATATGCGATTTAAAATTGCTTAAAATTTAAGATTTAAAAGTTTACTTTGTGGAAGTGGAAAGAAAAATCTCTTTTAATTGTTATTTTTGGTGAACATAGCAATAAAGTGATGCTACGAGTTAAATCTTTTGTTTGTATTTCAACCCAGTTTGTTTACAAAGCTATATTTCAACAAGCGAGTTTGTTTTTATTCCATCTCCAAAACCTGAAGGAATTAGATAGATACGAACTTGTAAGTGAGAGGAGTTTACAGTAGAAAACGCAACCAGCGACAACTATATCTCTTTATTTCGTGGGTGAAAAGGAACTAAGAATTGACTTTCCAGACCCAATACCAGCAACTGCAGCGTTGGCATAGGTGTGTTTATATGGCTTTTCTCAGCAGAATGAAAACTTGAAATTACAATGCAAGCTATCCTCATCTTCAAATAGTAAACACACACACACACACACACACTGCAATACAGAATATTCAGACATTCATAAGTTTACCTCAAGATGCCAGTGGCAATTAGATGAAATAAATAAATAAATAAATATCAAGGCTATGGACCTATATTTGATTTTTTTCTTCTTCTTCTTTTCCATTTAAAATCCCCACCAAGTAAGAAGCACCATTTGAGCAACTGCATTCTGGCTTGTGTAAAATTCTAACGTGAAAATCAGTAGCAAATAAAACATATTTTTCATAAAGTATATCATTAATAATAATAAAAGAATTGATTAGAGCATGAACTGGTGTTATTGGTGAGTGTGTTTTATTGGTGGTGATGTTCTTAACATCAACACCATTGAAGAGGCACAGCAAATCAAATTCTGTTTACACAACCTTGGGTCAGACCAGAATCCAAGACACGCCCATATGTTAGTGCGGATAAATAGGAGTAATTTAATTTGATTTAGTAAAAGACATATCTCTTTAAAAGCTGGTGTTCTGAAAAAGATGAAATGTCTCTGTTGTTTATTCATAAACAATGATAGTCATAGGCTTTCCCTTGCTTTTAAGGAGATCATAAATGAAAAGGGCCACGTAGAGTCACTGGAAACAACAAAGAGGATTTTCACTAGACCATTCACTGTGGGGTTTTTTCTCCTCTCATCGAAAAGGGAGCAGAGGGTTTTTGTCAGGCAGAAGCCTGGTCTTTCATCAGAAGAAAGATGACAGACCAGGCGATTAAGAACCATTTACATTTGTGCACATAACAAACACAGATGTGGACACGCTGGATTACTGATGCGTCATAACAACAGGAGCATATTTTCCAAATCCAAGTTCTCCAAACGCCACCCGGGCATGCGCGGGCGCTCCTGTCTGTGTTGGTTTAACAACGTGCGCCCCTGACTGACTCCAAGCGTACCTTTAAACAGAGGACTCACCCAAACGTTCCCCATTTTCCTGCGCGACCTTTTTCTGGTGCTCTTCAAATACTTTCTCCTGTGAGTTTGTCCTTTTAGGACGTAGGCAGAAGCAAGACATCGCTGCGTAAAACTCCGCTCGGTGTACAGTTTGAGCTCGGTAAGGAAGAAAAAAGCTGGGAGGAAAAGTTTTTTTTCTCTCTCTCTCTCTCTCTCCTCGTGGGGCGGGTCTTTACATGGGTGTTATTACCCAGAAAGAGGGTAAATTGCTCCTTCGGAGAAACATTGTAGGTATAGACAACAAATTTATACTCAAAGTTACATTTATTATTTGGTTTAACCTTTTTGGGAAAGATACACTCAAAGTGGATTTTTTTTTTAACTTTATTTTTTTGCGAGTGTTTCTTTTCAGAGTCTCCGCTAAATAAGATCAACTGCACTCAAAACAAATGAAATATAAAAATGCTCTGTTGTCTTTGCAAAGCTTTTGAAAACGTGTACGTCCCTCTACGGGAGACATCAAAATGGCGCCGCCGTGTGGCAGTAGTTAAGTATCTGCTGTTAGTTTGGCTCGAGGTTGCGTTGTCCCGTGTACTATAGTGTCGAAAATATACAAATTCATAAACACATATAACACGAAGACGCATTTAAAGCGTTGATGAGTTTTGTTGGTGATAGTATTTGTAACAATTCCTATTATATATTAGTATATATATTTTTTTAAATATGCTTTTCCCATGAAAGCATTCCTCTGACATGTTTGGGCAGTGAGATCACGTGATGAATATATGTTCTTTGAAACCCTAAAGCAAGTTGTGGAAGCTTTATAAATTTTTGCTTGAGATAAAATGATGTCAGGTTTTAACCTAAATATACCAGTTAGACGATTTGCTCTGCCAGTTCTGTTAAAACAAAGTCATTTGTGCTGTAAGTGCTTCTAAAGTGTTTCTAAGAGATATTATGGTCTTTAAAAGTGGGAGTCAATTGTGTAAATAACGCAAAAAAAAAAAAAAGTTTCCAATCCGTCACTTCAAAACAGTGAGTGGATTAAAATTCAAGCAAAAACTATCACCTGTTGTTAGTTGCAGATCTGGCGCAACAAAGAAGACTGTCCCAGCCCGGATCTGGACAGGAAGGTGAATCATGGCGTACCGAGGACAGGTCATGCTGATCATCAGCTGTGTCCGCCAACAAAACCAAAGGCCTTGTTTTCACTCACTGAGTGAAATAACAGGATGTGATGATGGCAATTGATTCCCGAAAGATTGTCAATGCATAGGATGTCTGGCATTTTGGCACGCATATGTTGAATTTTTGTCAGAGCCTGTAATTTTAGCATTCTTGCAAATATTCAAATCTTTTTCTTCTAGTGTCTTACTCTAGTTATATGACTGGAAACAGTACAGAGATCGAATACTGGAACTGGAAGAAAGATGATATGTGTCAAAGGTGCAGAGGCCAGTCAGCTGAGCAACAAACATAAACATGAAACTCGACAAATATGTCACTATTGCTATTACGTCATATTCATCCAGTCTCTTGAAACAAGTTCTTAAGAAGACATATCTTTGTTCCCAGTCACACCACACAGTCACAATTTGCTAGAAAATATTTCTACATTTCCTTTAGAAATAAAAGCAAAATAAATAATTGTGAATTCACAGAGGTAATACTGACTAGCTCCTCCCATTACCATTTTTGTGCATTTTGTATGGCAGTAGTGAGTAAGCAGGTAACAGGCTGTTGAACAGTCAATAGTTTATAGGGGATTACATCTGCAATAATTAGTTCCAAAAGCATTTAAAACATTATTATGGAAATGGATTAATAAAAACTCGACTTGTGACTAAACTTTTTTATGGAGGAGAATTTGTATAGATTTTGTTAGATAGTTAATAAGTTTGCTTTATTGCACAAGTTTATTTTATTGACATAATTTCATCTTGTTTGTACATTATTTAGGTGACAAAACCAATAAAATAAATCTGTTACAGAATTGACTCTGTGGGTCTGGGGTTTAAATCTGTTTGGTTTATATATGAGTTTTATTTATTCATTTAGAATCAGAATAATTTTATGTTTCAGAAAAATATCCAAAACCATAAATCAGGCTGGATATGCTGAATTAGACTTGGGAACCTGCCATTGACTCACCACATATGCCCTTCAAATGATCCTTGTTGGAATGTTTGTTGGCTATATTACAAACACTATGAACTGAAAATAAAACACAAAATGATAAAAGAATTTAAAACGATGATGAACTTTAGAATCAAATGTGTGTTACTTGAATATGATGAGTAGCGTCACAGGGACTATGAACTTAAAATACTTGAAATAATATGTTATTTCAGTTAATGTCTGTTTATAAATCAGGTTTTTATTCTGTAAAATCTGTTTACCTTACAAATCCTCTCTGGACAAAGTGATAGCAACAGGAATTTAAGGTATTTTAACGGTCTTCAAGAAAATCAGATATTCTTCTCCTTGAAGGCAATGAAGCTAGTTGTTATTTTACATATATAAAACTCTGGGACTTAAAGTATGAATACAGTCTTTCATTCAATACAGCAATAAAAAGAGGGTCTGCACTTCAAATGTGGATCAAGAAACAACATTTTAAAAGACTCTGTGCACATTGAGGTTATGAGGAGTTTCACTATCGCCACCCTACTCACCGTCTATCCTAGAGTCCCCATCTGATTCCATTTTGAATTCAGTCAAAATCAATCCCCGTCCACAGCAGAAAGAAATTCCTGTTTGCCTCTACTGAACTGTCCTGTCTGTTTCAGTGGAAATACTTGCACAACTCTTCTGAGAGGAAAATCTACTCTGTTTCTCCCCTCTGAGCCAACCCACAAAGCGCACATTTAATACCAGTTCCAGCCCTGCTTGTTCACACCCACTTGAGCACCAGTTTGACAAGTCGTCCACTGTCTCTCATGACTACATCATTTCCGCCATGCTTTCCGATAGAAGCTACACCTTCAGAAGGAATGTTATTAACACAACCAGAAAATATGTACCCAGAATCCATATATATTCAGCGCAAACCTTATCATTGCCAAGCTGGTGTTTTAATACAGTTAAGTAATCCTGAAATTAGAATTTTTTTTGTGGCCATTAAGAGTGATTTATTTTGGGTGTCACTCAAAATACAAGAGCAGCAAGAAAAGGCACGTCTCTACCCTGCCTTTTCTTGCTGCTCTTGTACTTCCACTCCACACCTCTTCTGCATAAAAACAAACCATTCTTATCATTAGTCCATGAAAATGTTTGGAAAGGAATTACTTCTGCATGAGGTAAACACAGGCTATTTTTAAATATAAAACATGAACGAAACACACTGCAAAAATTCTTTTGATTAAAAAGGGAGAAAAAAAGCATGAAATAATGTAAAAAAAAATAATTAATTAATTTTAAAAAAACCAAAAAGAAAAGAAAAACGCTCTAACAATTCCCTCTTTGAGAAACCCTCTTCAGACCCACATAAGCAGATGAGCACAACTACAGATTTTGTTTCAGGCGCCTCAGGAATCTTGGCCTGGGCAACAAGAGCAATTGGCATTCATGAGGGGGCCAACTGAAACTAAACTTTTCAGGAAATGACCAGTCTTTTTGCCTGAGAACATGGGGAAAGTGGTTTGCATAACTGAAATTATCCAGATAGATGACAGAAATCTTTCTCTGCTTTAACATGGTTAATTTTTAACCAAAGATTCTTGCTTGGTTATTAAGAGTATTTTGTGTATTTTCATTTTTAATGTACCCATTTGGAGAATCACACACAATTCACATGTGTGCTGACAACACTTAGAAGTGTCCTGTGGGTTGTTTTGACATGCCTGTGTGGCATTGTTTTCTTACCTGATCAACTTGTAGGGATGATTTGGTTAGACGTTACAGTTAAAAGGTGAGAAAACCCCTTTTGGGTGGAGCTAATCTTGTTCCTGTTGGAGTAACATCCTTTAGTAGTTGTGTTTTTTTTTTCTTATATAAATGAGGCCAGATCACAATCATCATTGTTTTATGGGCCTTAAACATCTTGGTATATTGACAATACTTGCATATATTTATCCATTAATAGAAGCTCTCAGCTGTGAAACATGAGCACAGCTGAGAGCTTCAATGTCTTTACAACCACAATACACACATCTATTTAGACTGGCTTCCAGGAAAAGCCTAGAACTATTTGTCACCTCTCATTTCTCATTACTATGTTTCAGGTTTAGCAACTTCTTTTCAATCTATTTATCTATTTTTATTCTTAGAAAGTAATAATCATGCCAAGTACTGTCATAAGGAGTATTATTCTTCACCATTCTAGATTGTATGTTTACTATGCCTGGTCTTAATTTTAGAATTATTACAGATTTTTACATTTTACCTCTCTACAAGTACAATATGTTTCTATTTCCTGCATTCTATTGCTAATCTAATTTTCGTGATCCCATTTCCACAGTTTCTTAATATCAATAATTGCTTAATTTATGTCACTTTTGTTTCCTTATTACATATTTTGCAAATAATTACTTGTTTTTATCTATCCCTTAGTTTTAACATTTTGATCATTCTGTTGTGTGTGCATGTTCCTACTGATTAAATCTCTGCCTTTGTCTCACACTTTCAACTGTAAAAATGCTGCATGGTCAGTGTCCTCATTCAAGTACAACACAGTTTTTTTTGTTGTTTTTTTCTTGGCGGAAACGAACTTTCATATTTTATACACAGCCTTGAAATGAGTCTCATATTTGTGATCGGAAACTGTTTTTATATTAATGCTCACTTTATTGTGTTTTGCATCAAATGTAATGTTTGGTTGAAGTTTTCCAATAACTTTTCTCTCTTACCTTTGTCATATTGATGACAACTTTATTTATTTATTTATTTATTTATTTATTTATTTATTTATTTATTTATTTATTTATTTATTTATATTGATTTGGAAACGTATGAGTGGAATTCAAAGGTCGCACGCGGACAGCTTTCATTTCCTGGTGCGCCACTGCGGTTGCCCAGCAACCACATGTACGCACACATGGCCGAGTGTTGCCGAGTCTGACGCGACGGTGCCGAGTTCTATGTTTACAATCTCTCGTCGCTATTTTCATTAGTTACCACCTCTGAGGTGCATTGGAAGACAATGGCAGAAGACACATTCGTTGAACCCTTGGTGAACAGTCACAGACCTGCGTCGGGAACGTCACAAGTAAGTCGTGAATGTTTTAATTTGGGGGAAGAAATCCATAAAGTGTGTTCCATATGAATTGTATCCCTCTGTTTCTTTCTCTTTTTTAAAAATTATTATTCCAGGACATTACCCATGTATTCGTGAGCGTTTTCAAGGATCTTTACAATAAGGACTTAGTCGAGGAAGGGAATCTGTTGTCCAATCTCATCAAAACAAATGTGGGAAGAAACAAATATCATGACAAATATGTCAAGGAGCTTCAAAAGGTAACAAAAGTCTTTGAGTTTATTAGTATGACAGAGTGAAAGGAAACTTCTCTCTCTCTTTTATACTGACAGGCTCGTTCTGACTATGACCAGCGTATGAAAATGGCTGTTATGTTGGAGGATCACATATGTAAGGGTCGAGCCCAAGCTGCTGCCAAAGAAGCCCGTGAGTGTGAGAGGATGAAGGCAGACGTTGTAGATGGTTGTGATTCTGCAGCGTTTCCAGGTGAGTTGCTCTCTGAATTACAGTTGTCTGAACAACTACCAATGTTAAACGCGGTGCTAGCACCATTATGCTGTTGGGATGCTTTTGTTGAAACGAGATAAGGAAGCTGTTCAGGGAAGAGGGCAGGACAGATACTCTAGCCACACAGTCAAATCTACAAAGCAGTGAATTAGAGCATATTCTTGTGGTAGAATGGACCAGTCAAAGTCCAAGTCTAAATTCAATTTAGAATCTGTGGCAGTGTGTCACCACTGGAGATCAGAATTTTTGTCTGCAGATGTCTTATTACAAAGGTTAAATAAGAAAAATGAGAAAAGTTAAGGAGACAGGCATTTCAAAACTCATCTTGTTCCTCATGTTTATTTTCAGTAAAATCCACATTTTGCTGGTGTGTTGATGGTGATCTTCTCAAAAGAAACAACCTGATCTCCCCTTCGGACTACTTACCAGCAGAGAAACCACAAATACGAGCACCGGCCCCAGGTATGGGATGCTCCTAAGTGACATTTAAAAACTGATTGACTGTTTGAAATTGACAGTCTTTGTCTGGGCATATTTGACAGTAAAATCGACTTTTGCAAAACCCACTATCTCATTTACCATACGCACCACCCGCGAGTCTCAGGATCGTCGACCAAAGAAGACTTTGTTGGAAATGAATGAGTTGGATGACAGTCTTACTTGTGAATCGAGCGCAGAACCCCAACGAAGCAAGAAAATCCCTAAAATGGTAATTAATAGTAATTTAGTAGAAAAAATATACGGTTAGGATAGATAAGGTAAGGGCTATGGTTAAGGTAAATCAGTCTATTGGAATGATTTCAATGAAATGCACTGTTTTTGGTTTTATGTGACAAAATAATTTAAAAACGAATGTGTTCCACTTGTTCCTAAACAGAGCATACCTAAGCCAAAATGGTTTGGCCAACCAAGTCCAAAAGACCGCGCAGAAGGTTGGAAGGAACTTCAGAAGTTTAAGAAAAGACAAAGCTTCCTGCTTGATAGACGAGTCTGTCCTCCAAATGCGCAGCAGTATAGAAAGTTGCCCGGTTCATCCGAAGTCAAAGTGAAGATGGACCAAGAAAAGAAAATCTCTGACAATCAAAGGTACCAAATAATCTGAGAGTAAAAGAGAAATGTAGATTCACCAGGTTAATGGTTAATACTTGGTGTACAACATAGTGCAATGTTATGAACAATATAATGATCAATATTGACTTGAAACGTGAGTGTCATTTTACCTCAATGCAAATAGTAGCACAGCTGTACCAAAGCAGGTGTGTGTAAGCTGATACCAAACGCTTCACAATGTGACTGTTGAACCTGAACCACAGAGGCAGTGAAAACCAGACAGTGTTTCACATCAACATCCATTTCTTGTCTGTTTTCAAACTGTTCAGTGGCTGCAGCGTTAGAGTCATGGATTGTTCAGTGTCTTTACACAGCTGAGGAAGATAAATACAGTCAAGACAAAAATGACTGAAGTACAAGCGTCTTGTTAACAGGGTTATTTTCCATCCATACACATCTATGCACACTTATCCATGCTCATCCATGCAAGGTGACGCAGCAGATATTGCCTATGTCCAGTGGTCAATTGGGGAGAGGTCAAAAGTCCATCACGGGTTCACACACAAAATCCATAGAAAGCTATTTCTCTCAGTTACAAAGGGTGTGAAGTCACCTCTTCTTCCGATGTAATTAATTAAAGACCACTCAGACTGGAAGGTAATGCTGTTTTTATTTTAAAGTTCAAAATTCTGAATTGACTAACATTAGGAAAATCTGCTAACAATCAACTTTGTACTCGGATCCATGTTTGAAATTGAGTTTTAAATTCTGCTTCTCCGTTTCTTCTTCCTTCCCAAAGCGCTGTGCACGAGTTCCCCTGTATCTTCCAGGCAACTCCCCAAGTGATGTTTTTCACAGAGTACAACGTTGGATGTGTTTATGAGGTTTGTTTCAGTGACCCACTCAGAACAATATGAACCAGATGTAGGCTGAAAATGTGCTGCTCTATAACTTATCCCCGTGCTGCATCAGTCTACGTTGAAACTGGAAAATGTGACTTACACAAGCCGCCACCTCAGAGTCGTCCCTCCTACCACTCCATACTTCTCGATAGGGCTGGGTGAGTCTTTGTTAGCCTTTCAGCTCATGTGATGTTGAGGTAAATCAAAATAACTTATCTAGCAGATGGGAAACATTAAGTCAAAAATCTTTGGAATGTCATTCCTACTTATTAGCTCCCCGTTTGGGAGTAGCAGCTGTGAGTCAACCTGACTATAAAATAATATGAAATTATATTGAGCATCAGCTGCTCCAATAACTGAACTGTTATTTATGTAAAGAGTTTGTATTTGCAGGAAGATTCCCCGGTGATGGAGGCATTGTTGCCCCAGGGATGAGCTGTCAGTACACACTGCGATTTTCTCCAGACTCCTTGGGAGACTTCAAGGATTTTTTGGTGGTGCAGACCGAATCGCAGCGCCTATTTGTGGTGCCCATTGAGGCACGGAGACATCCTCCAGTACTTACCTGTAAGCCTCACTGCAAACAGCCTTACTTTGCATAATGATCCTTTGAAACACCTCATCCAAAATGTTTTTATAGTGCCCAGAGTTTTGGACTGCGGGTATTGTCTGGTTGGAGGGGTAAAATTTCTGGAGTTCATATGTCAAAATGTTGGACTCAGCGCTGGGACTTTTTACATCATCCCCAAGGACCAGTGGCCGGCCTCAAATCTCAGGGTAATGGTCGCATAACTGAAACTATTCACTACACCCTCAACTTTTATGGTAAAGACTTCAAACTAAATATTTTTTAATTGCAGTTGCCCAATTGCAAGTTGAAACAAAATGTTCTCTAACAATGAGGTTTGGGTTTTCGTTTTGACTTTTTTTAAATTTACACATGCACTAAAATAAGTTGGAGAAACATAGTGCTTAAATCTGTTTGGGTTTGTTTGGAGCTATGTTAAATCTGGATTTACAACACTTGGTGGGATGGGATACATTGTCCAGGCTGTCATAAAGTAAGATAATTAATGCTTTTTCAAGCACTGTATGTTCCTCCTAGGGATAAACATGCTCCTCAGTGCTCTGTTCAGGCAGGTCTTTACATGAGCCCTTCCTGTAAAATGCATCAGACAATATTTGTATCAGAATTAAGTAATACAGAAAGTTCAGAAAAATCAAATTTTTATACAAGTGGTTTAGTTTACAGATTTTGTTCATTTCAAACCTTATAATTGTGTGTTCAGGCAAAAATAATTAAAGACACTTCTTTTCCTTTTTGAAGTCCTTGTCATCAACATACTTTTCTGAGAAACCACCGTTTGCAGTAGGCCCCTCTCTGTTTTCACTGAATCCAGGAGAAGCCATTGTTGTGGAGGTAACCAATTTCTCTAAATTTGCAAATTATAACAAGAACAGCATGTCTGCTGCATGAATTTGTCTGCTTTGTATGAGAGAGAAAAAAACAGTAAATTTAATGTGTAGTTTTTTTCTCAGAAAGGTCAGTAATGCTTTTAGTAAACTTACTAATTTGAGATTTACATGTACAATGTGTATCAGAATTTAAAGGTGTATCTATAGGTATCATGTGGTTTACATATTTTCTTTTTACATGTTCCAGGTTGTTTTCTTTCCAAACGTTGTGGAGCATTGCTGTCAGGAATTTGCCATAATCTGCAACAACTGCCAGGTGAAATACATTTCCATTGAAGGTCAGTGTTAGAACCAAGACAACAAAGAAATTTCCTCCACCGTTGTTTTATTCTATTTCCTGAGGTGGATTTATGTGTTTGGCTTTTACAGGTGAAAGTCAACTGGTCGGCATTGAGCTTGTCTCTATAACTGGAGAAAATGGGCCCCTCACTGCTGGAGAGATGCATGACCTCACTGCAGAGCACTTTGTCCGTTTCAGCGAATGCCACCCTCACATTGAGCAACAGAAGAGACTTGTCATCAGAAACAATGTGTAAGGCGGGCTTTATTGTATGTTGTCACCGTTCAGTATCTCTTAGTGTATAAAACAACATAGCATCTTACGAAAATATGCATATTCTGAAAAATCTGCATTCAACCCTATTGTTGCCAGTGACTGTGACTCAGTAGGATGAGTAGTTTCAATCTGAAGGTTCTCGACTTCCATCTTCCTCAAGCAATATCTTGATGTGGACAAGGCACCTAATTGACTACCTATAGACGAATGAACGTGTTCGTGTTTGAGAGTATAGTTGAGTGAATGTGGCTCTAGTTGAAAAAGCTGTGAGTTGTGATATGAATAAATTAACAATTTAAAAAGGTGTGTATATATATATATACACACACACCTTTCATATACACATGTGTATATGTGTATATATATATACACACTTTTTTAATATAAAGATTGTCCTAGACCACTAGGAGGATTTGTTGACACCAGGACTAAAGGTGGTTAAAGCTCCCAGACTACAGTATAATATTTATAGGCATATGTGCTTTTAGTACTTTCTGGCTGAATAACCATGGTGATAAAACTTAGCATCTGTGTTGTCTTCCTTCCCTCTTCCACCAGCCACTTTTTACTTTTTAGCTGGAGGATAAATAGTGCAAGTCCCTTGTGTCAAGCTCACAAGAACTTCAATAAATATTTTCTTGAGCTAATCATTCTTCTTTCTTGGGTCATTAAATGCATAAAGTTTATTTCTCCTTCTTTCTTTTTCTTTTTTTATTTAAAGCCACTTGGAGCTGCCTTTCTACTGGCAAATCATGAAACCTAACCTGCAACCTCTTCTTCCCGGGGAGACCCATAAGCTATCCCATATCCAGTTTCACCCGGACACAAACGACGTTTACCACATGAGCCCCCCCACAGGCTTCCTGGGTCCCTGTCAGGACCAGGAATTTCTCTTAACCTTCTGTCCAAAAGAGGTATAAAACAAAATTAATTGTAAAATGCAACAAATTGGTTAAGGATTAATGTTTCAATAATGTTTTTATTTTGTTCAAGTTGAAGGATTATCACAGTGTCTTTCACTTGGTTCTGAGGGACATCCCCCTGAAGCAACCAGAGCCTAACGATGACAGGTACTTTTATACTTATAAAAGAGTCAGTAAGTGCAGAACAATGTGAAATCCAAGTAATAAAATCACAAAATACAAAAATAAGGGAGCCAAAAATGAGCAATGTCTCTTTTTTTGGTTTTTGCTGTTAATTTTGTGTTTATTTTTTTAATTATGTGGAAAATCTAGCATCCTGCCCCCTGTGCAATTTGGCTCCAAGTTGAACAATGTGATCGTCATGGAGATAGAGGTCAAAGGGTCAACAGAGCCATACAGAGTCCTACTGGAGCCATATGGTGTCATAATCTCTGGAGAAATATTTATCTCAATCCCTACTCGCAAGCATTTTAAGGTTAATTTAAGCAGAGTTTCATTTCTTTTGCAGAACAATTAATTTAGTCAAATAAATTATTGTGTTTATTTCATACTGCCTGTGTTTCAGATGTGGAATCACAGTAACACTTTCATCTTGTTTCAATGGGAGACATTGAACAGCAACTCCCATCTTATAGAAGTAGAGCCATCTGCTGGGAGAATAGGTGTGCTGCATCTTAAAGCTGGTTCATGGCAGTTTAGGTCACATAGTTTAAATTTGACTATTTTCATGCATTTTCTTTTTGCGTTGAATTTATTTTATTTTTTTTAAATTTGTTTCAGAAGAGAATGAGTGCTTTGATTTTGATGTGACTGTTACTGGAGGGAAACCAGATAAGCTTGAAACCAACCTGATTTGCAACATACAGCATCGTCACGAACCTGTCAAGTTGCCTATTGAGGTTTCCTTTAAGGTAAGATTTAGCAACATCTAGAAATGCCTGCTTCCATTTTAATGTTCTTGCATTAAAGTGATTTAATGTTAAATAGGGTCCCACAGTGAAGCTCAGTGTTCCCTGTGTGGACTTTGGGCTTGTGAGGCTTGGGGACGAAGCTCAAACCACAGTCTCCCTAACCAATACCACCCCTCTGGAGGCCATCTGGATGTTTAAGGAAAAGATCAATAGTAAGCAGGCTCACAAAGACACAGAAGCAGTTAAACAGCAGGTAAGTCTGTAAAATGAAAGATTGGGTTAAAAATGAAGACAATCTCATTGTCAGTAACTTCTGTATTCATGCTCAGGTCGTAGTGGAGCCAGGAGCAGGTGTGCTGGCCCCCTTTGCTAGTTGCAGTGTGACACTGCATTTGAACTTAGATTTCTGCCAGAAGTTTGAAACACAAATGGAACTCAATGTGGAGAATGGGACTACGACGTAAGCACTTCTACAGCAGCTCTCAGAACTGTACCATCACTTCTACAACTCTAGGTTTACCAAACTTAAAAAAAAAAGTTAAATCAAATACAAACGTTCACCCCATTGTCCACCTCCCTGTGTACTCTTGATAATTGATGCCCTCAAACTACTTTGATAACTTTTGATTTAAGTTCAGCTTTGGGTCATCTATAGCTGTATCTTCACTTGGTAACATTTGCTACACTTCCTGTTTGGTAAAGTCAAAACTTATTTTTTCTGTTGTTTTTTTTAATGAAGCCATTCTTTTGACAATTTGGATTCACTATGATGCTGAGAAATCCATCAAAAATCACACTTAATTTTTAGCCCAAAGGTTTAAGATCAGAACTTGTCAAAAAAAAACCATGGGGAAATTTAATTAGGACAACTAAGGTTTACTTCAGGTTCACCATAATTGATGACTAGCATAAACTGAAGAAGAATGAATGCTTAAATCGAATCAAAGATTGTTTCAATAAAGTGTTAATTTAAGGATGTGCACACTTTTTATATTGTTTTTTTTATATTGAAATGCACAGGATATATGTTATAGGTGGATAGACTTTTAAAAGCTGCTGTACTTAAATAGTTCTTGATACACATCCACTATCAAAACATTAAAGATGGTTCTCAGTTTCCAGGTTCTATTCAGGATGAGTTTTTTTCCCCATCATGTTTCTCACAGTCCCGTTTGGATCCAGGCAGTTGTGCAGTCACCTCAGGTGTGCTTCTTAAACTGCAAGTTGATCTTCTCTGACCTTCACCTGGGAATTCCTTCAAGAGGCACCGTAACACTTTTCAACCAGACTCTGCTGCCATCACACTTTAGCTGGAAGGTACATTCTGCTACTTCTCAGAATATTACGCAACAGTCCCACTAAATCCCATAAAATCAGTCTCAATAATGCATTCTCCTTTTTGATAATTTCTACATAAATATATGCAGTTTGATGTAGGTGAGATTGTTTAGATTGTCAGACCCATTTCTTTGAAAGTAGCTGGCATTTTGTCCCAGGAGGAGAGACATCTTATATTATCATGAAAAAGTTGTTGCTGTCCTCCAGATCTATTGTGTTTTCGATTGGTTATACAATTTGTTTTTGTTGTTTTGTTTACTAAGGGTGTGACTGATAAAAGCAGTTAAATTTAGTCAGGGGAAAGAAAATGCAAGGATTAGGATCTTAAGTCCATTAGGATGTTGCTGTCTTTCGCCCGACAGGAACAACTCCAGGGTAAACAGGCTTCACTGTGCACAGCCACCTTTGACCCCTCTTCTGGTATACTGGGACCCAATGCAACCATGAACATCGCTGTAAATTTAGCTTCCCACACAGTTGTAAGTACCACCTGTGCTGCTGAGAATAGACAGTAATGTGCTTTTGTAACTTGTCCAGTTAAAGATGCTCCTGCTTTCTTTGTTTCTTTGTAGTTGAAGCTCACAGAAGTGGCTGCCATCTGTGAGGTGCAAGGGATGAATTCGCCACTTGTTCTTCAAATTGTGGGCTCCCAGGCCAAGAAACTGTCTGTGTTCTCCTCGCTGCCTCCCCCCTGGTACCAAATTTGGGTCTTGAAAACTTTCATTCCAGTTTCACCTTTCCCAGTTTCCTATACTAAAATTTTTGTACTTCTAGTCCCATAGAGAGTAGTGACAGTCCTCCAGAACTGATAATTGACTTTGGAAAAGATGTCATTTTAAAGACGGAGGTGACCAAACAGTTCCTAATAATCAATGAAAGCGCTATCCCTACAACTTTTACTATAAAGCCAGAAGTTTTCACCTGCAACTTTTCAATGGCAAAAAGCTTGTTAGAGAAGAGGTAAAACATTGCTCTATGACCAAAATAAAAGATCATAGATTGAGTTCACCTCACAATGATAGAAATGCTACAAAGTCTGCATCTTAATTACAGACTCACATATTTGAAGACTCCACTTTTTGCTGAACAAGTGAAAAAAGTAGAAGCCAAAGCACATGAAGGTATAGTATGACTTTTGTACAATTCGTAGGTCTTGGGAACACGATTGAGGTTATTTGATTTTTGTCAGAGTTTGTTACCGGCCTTCTGGCTGATGGCAATGGGGTGGCCTTCATGGTCCAGCCCAACTCAGGGCAGCTGGGACCATTTGAGACCAAGACAGTGGATGTGACCGCCTATTGCGACATGTGGGGAGAATACAGAGATCACCTCATATGCGAGGTGTGTTAGTATTTCAAATAATTAGAAGTAAGCAATTTTCTCTGTTATCACCCAATTTAGATCTAATCTTGTCTACAGGTCGGAGACCTTGAACCGATCTACATAACGATGGAGATGACTGTGAAGGGCTGCCCCCTCTACTTCCAAATCATGGGCCCCAAACCAGATGACCAGTGTCTCGGTCCAGCCGTCCAGTTCGTTGCACACCTTTCAAATAAATTGTTCCCTTATTGTGTATTGTCATTGATTGAGTCTTCTCTTTTGGCTCAAATTTAAATGCTAGCTTTGGCACTCATTTGTCAGGAGGAGACACAGTTTCTCAACTTCTTCGCATCAATAATCCAACCATGTTTGGTAAGTTGTTGTTTGTAAGTTGGTTCTGAGATTAAACTTTGACTATCCGTTAAAGAAATATGATTTCTGTTTTGTGCAGTTCCTAAAAAAAGCTGTCATTCCCTGAACACATTTTGGAACGATAAAACCACAAACAGTGTGTTTTATTGAGATTTTATGTTATAGACCAACACAAAGTCTAAAACTATGGCATATATATCTACGGCTTCCCCAGAGCAGCTATTTTGTTCTCTTCGGCACTATTTATTCCATACTTGCGGCACTCCATGAAATGGCGCATTTTCAATTTGATTGAAACACTTGAAAAAACATTTGAAAAGCTCCATTTTGCAGAACTTTGTTTTTTTGCGCTGGTCTATTACAAAAAATCCCCCCAAAAATAAATGACTGTCCGGGATAGTAAGTTAAAGAAAGATTAATGTTTTTTCTAGGCACCTCCATAACCATACTTTATCCAAAATTCTAAATGATCAAATGTCTTTTGTCTGAGACAGATATCCGGGTGGACTGGGAGATTTACAACATTGACGAGAATGACCATAAACTGATTGAACTCGTGATGACATATGGAGAACACTTCCCGCTGAAGGATGATGATGGTAATGAGCTGGTAAAAGGAACATTTACAGTTTTTAATGAAAACGATCCAACAGAGTGGGAGAAGAATCAGACACCAACATTGGTGGGGACAAGCAAGTCCCTTCAAAGTGATACTGTGAGTATCAAACAACAGAACCCAGGTAGCATCTGGGACATGATTGTCTGGGCATTAAATGTTTCTCTCTATTGACTCATCAGAATGGACAAGAGAAGAAATTTGTTGATGAAGAGGAAGGACATCTCCAGCCTGCAAAGAAAAACCTCATCTCTGTCCACACACGACCTTACATAGGCAGGTTGTCAGATTCCCCATTCTGCATTATACCGCAACAAATTGTAAGTTATTTCAGCCACGTTTTTGCTTTTTTCTCCTCAAAAACCTTCAGTTTCATTTAATTAAACTTCTTTGGTGTGGAAAACCCAAGGTGATTCCAGCAAAGAGCACTGGCTGCATCCAAGTGTCTTTCATCCCTTTTCATCTTTCTGAGTCCCAACGCAAATCCAGATGTGTGAGTGTGGCATATGGTTTCCTGAACCTGGACTCAGAGGTAACAATCCAAGTTCACAGCAAACACGGAGTCATAAGAGAGACCAAATATTCAAAGGGTTTATTCCCTTGATGTGTTTCTATGCATGTTACAGAAGGCAGTTTGCATCCCAGGTGAAGTCAGAAGGGATTTGGCTTTGGATTTAAAGCCTATCAAATTGGATCTGCTAGGAACCATTAAGCCGGCTGTGTAAGCAATTACCTTCACACTATTTATACCCCAGATCTCTCATACATCCTGCTCAATTTATGTTTCCTAAATTAAAATAAGCTGATGTTAGGCAAAACACAAGCTCAGGGGTGGGCTGATCAGGCTACAAATCTTCTTCTTGGATCTCCTTTTGCTTGTAGGCTTTTGGTGCAGATGGAGGAGGACAGCGAGATGCTGGAGTTTGATGCCTCTGCTGGTGATTTACTGAGGGTTGAGTCAGACAACGAGGTTGGGAATCATCAGCACATACACAACGTACTGATTGTAAGGGCATAAAGTATTTCTGAGCTCATGTTGGGCCTTTTTTTTTGCTGTGCTGTGCAGGTAGTCTTCAGTGAATTTAGCATTGCACAGAGCTTTCAACTGAGAAACATTAAAGATTTGGCTCTGTGTTTCAAACTTGAGGCACCGCCACCATTTTCAGTTGTGAAGCCTCATTCTGGAGGTCAGACCAGCATCTCAAGCACCAATGGTCTCGATCAACCGTTGGTGCTTTACCCTCATAGCAGCATGCAGGTTGGTTGTGAAGCAGCATAGACTATTTTATGAGGGCATCTTTGTTTGTTTCATCAATAAGTGTTGCTACTTCTGTGAATTCTAGGTGAAAGTGGCCTTTCACTGTTCTCTGTCACTGCTGGACCTCTTAAACCATGCAGAGGAAGACCTCTTTCTTGAAGTGAGTCTAATCCATACTAAAACTGGTCGGAAGAAGCTGAGGTTGCAGGAAAACCTCCTTATTCACTACAGCAATAACAACCTGCAAGTAGGAGACAGCTTCACAACCAAACATTACACTTTACAAAGACTTACTTAGCTTGTGAACTTACCAAATGCTTTTTCTGTGTTTAGAAAGTGCCATTGTGTGCCTATCTGGAGCTGCCTATACTCAGTCTCTCCACTGATTGCCTTACTTTCGAGTTTTGCAACGCTGGATACAGACTTACCAGGGAAATCAGCCTTTCCTGCCGTGGAGCAAACACCTCCTGGAAATCACTAATAAGTAAACACCATCACAAAATTTTGAAAACCAATTCATCCCTATAGCAAATGATTGCTAAACGGTGTCGAAATGTTTAGAAAGTGTAGGATTTTTAATTAAATATTTTCCAAATTTGTAAGAGAAAAGGTTTCCATCCATTTGTAGGTGGATGGAAACCACCTATAAATGACACACAGAAATGTGGTTCTGGAAGAGTATCAAACTTTGAAATGATAAATATGAAACAACCTGATAATACCAGTTGATGAAGACTTTATTTGTGTTGTTGTTCATTTCCCTTAATCGAGTCTCACTGTGTTTAGTGTCAGATGAAGGAGACTCTGAGGTGTTTGAAGTTGCACCAGACTCTGGGGTTTTCCAATCCAGGGAAATTGTCAGAACCTCCTGCAGCCAGTTTCTGCAGATTAGCTTCACTCCAAGGTTGCAGTCAGTTCTGAAACATAAAGCATTCCCATTAAACAGACACATAAAAAGCATGTTTATCATTTGGCTGCCTTTGTGTCATGTGTTTCAGCCAACGAAAAGACTTCAAGGCTTTGCTGGTTATCGAGTCACCTTTTGTGAAAACGCCCCTCACTCTTCAGCTCCTGGGAAAAGCATCTATTGATGAGGATTACATAATGACATATTTTTCGAGTGACAATATAGCTGATGATTAAATGTTTTTTCGTGGATTGTAAATACATGTTTGACAAAAAGTGAAAATAAAATTTCTTGTTTGTTTTCTGATAAAGAGCGAAACATCCAAGGGAGTTCCATAAAAAATTTTTCAAATATTTGCTCCACTGAAGCTGCACGGATTCAGTTATCCACTTAGTATCATGTTATTTCAGATTAAACTTGACTAGGAATTATGAATCTGTGCCATGCCTGGGAATGGGAATGGTGATCATTTGCTTTGCCAGCCAGAGAGAGAAAAGGACAGGATGTTAAAGGGGAAGGAAAGACGGCATCATAAAAGAAAAATGACTGGCCTGGTTGTTTACTGCAAGTCGTAAATAGGCAACTCGGGAGCCAAATTCAGCTACACCCACATAGTTACAGGCAATGAAAATTGTAATGAATGCAGGGAGTAAAAAATCTGGAGTCAAAGAGCTCATTAAATCATGACAGGTTCTTCTCAATTCCTAACAGCCTAATTAACTTATTTTTCAGGGACACGTGAGTCGTTTTTCCCTTTCGAGTTAGAGCCAATTTTAAAAGATTATAACCTAAGTTGAAATATTTGGACATAAAAATATTTAAACTTGGACATTTAGTCTGGTTTTACCTTACTGTTGAAGCGAGAGTAGACACCTTGTTGAGATTGGAAAAAAAGTCTAAGGTCTTTAAGAACATTGTAGCAGTTTATGAGTCTGGTAAAGGACTTAAAGAGGTCTCAGAAGAAATCAGTGATTTCACTATTTTTAAAAAAATTATATACAAGTGGACAGCATTCAAACCACTTCCACTATGCCTAGATCTGACTTTTCTTAAAAATACCCCTGTGAGTAGATTACAAATTGCCAAAAAAATAAAGTCTCCAAAAACCCTAAAAGGCCCCTGCTATTACCACTGATATAAATGTTTATCAGAAAGAGCAAGCATATTTTTTGTGGTAGATGCTGTATATTAGAAGAAAAGTTTTGCTCTCGCCTAGAAAAATGAAGGACAGACTTAAGTTTGCCTGAGAGACAAAGACCAGGACCTCTTGAAAAGTGTTGTTTGGACAAAAATAGAATTAGACACCAGAATAGAGGACATGTTTGGCATAAAAAATTTCATATAACTGCAAAGCACGGATATGGAAGCATCATGGTTTGAGGATGCATTAATGCAGCAGAACCAGGCCAGCTTACCATAATAGGACCCAGCATGAATTCTGTGTCAGAGAGCTCTTGAAGAAAACATGAGACCATCTGTAAAAAACTACAGCAGAATGAAAACTACAGCATGACAAAGACCTAAAACTCTTCAATGAATCTGCAAAGAACTGACTGAGAGTTTAGAAACAGAAAGTTCTGGACAAAATCAAAGCACAGACCTTGTTCTCATTAAAATGGTATGTGCATGACTTGAAACAGGCAATGCAATAAACCCTTTTCCTCTGTGAAAAGTGAGCATGGGGGAAAACTTTATATTGGTGTAAGCAACAGGAAGATGTCTATAAGCAGACTCTTTCTGAAAATATCTCAAAAGCCAAAAGTCTTGTTTCTGTGGCGTGTCCTGACTTTATTCAGTTAGAAAATACAATTTTGATGAAATCTCTTTTAGACATATATGAAGACAAGACTAGTTTTTGATATTTAGGTCAAACTAAATCACTTTTTTTCCCCATAGATTAAATACTAGACATCAATATGTGAGCGTTTGGTGGAAAGAAAATATTTGGCAACTAAACCCTAAATTGGTGAATGTGATCACTTACACTCGTTCCAGTGAGAAACGTCTTGCCTGGGTCTTGTCTCAAGTTGAAATGCAAATGTTACTCATCATTTTGAATTACAAACACCAAGCACAGCAACTCCATACTTTTATTTTTATAATTCAGGGTTCAGGGCTAATTTATACATGAAAGTGTCGGTGAAGTTAGACAGTAAAATAAGGTCGTCTACACCCATTAAATACATTAGTATATGCATTTGATGAGGCTCCTTTGTCAGGGTAAAAGTACCATTTCAACTTTTATGTTGAAATGGCCCACATTTCTGTATTAAAATTATTCAAGTTGATTGATCTGATGTGATTTTCTAACCATAAATGTTTTTATTGGCTGTAAGAAGAAAATCTTCATTTTCAACAGAAATAAAGGCCTGAAAGCAACAACAATTAATATAGATAATGTGTTTCAGTTAATGAACTGAGTTACTGAAATGAATGAACTTTTCAACTATATATTTTATGGATCAATAAAAATGGTCAAAGGCTGCCTCTGCATTTATTTTCTGAGGTGATCACTGGCATCACAACACAATGCGTGTTGTGATGAAGCAACATGCATTCCCACTTATAAAGACACACAAACGGGCTTGTTTTGGCCTGCCAAAAAAAGCCTTATCGGTTTTCACTTTCCCCATGAGGGATAAATTGAGTTTTCCTAGAAGATCTATTTAGCTAAGTATAAAGATAACACAGCTGGAAAGATAACTGTTCACATTTCCCTTTTGCACATTCATCTTAGATTAGAGGCAAGTTATTTAAATAACACGGTGAATAATGAGTAAAATGTTGTTTCACCTCAATGTTGCACTGTAACTTTGACATCCACAAAAGCCATCAAAAACGTTGCAGCTGCAGACTAAATGGTACATTTATGAAGGCAGGAGACAGTTCAAATTAATGCTACTCATTTGTCGCTCATATGGAAGTGCTTTAGTGGAAAGAAACCCTGCAGAACAGACGGTAAAAAGATATTCTCTAATTCTCTGGAGACTTTAGTCCTTTCTGGCTGTTGAGGAATCCCAGGAGATGAAGCAACACGCATTCCCACTTATAAAGACACACAGACGGGCCTGTTTTGTGTAGAACAGCTGCATGATGTGCTTATCTTCAGCGCTGTTGAGCAGTACAGACATCTGCAATGACTCTGAGTCCATAGAGGGATGCAAATGTCCAATTGATATTCACTGCACTCGAGCAGTCCTAAACAGAACAAGGACATGTCTGGTCACAATGAAAAAAAAACCCTGCTGTGTGGAACCAAAGTAAATTGAGTGAATCTGAAGCCAAGGAGAGAGTTTAGTAATCCAGACATCAGTTTTTTTGTGGTAAAATGAGGATTTAAGACTGCTCATTTGTTTGGCACTAAAGCCAAACATACGGCTGTGTGAAATTCAACTGTGTGAAATTGTCATCATCATTAGAAAGACTGCTGCTCTTCTTTACTCTAAAGAAAAACAAGATATGTGCCAGATTAATGTGACAGTGTGTCTCAAATGCAGCAAAAGGTTACCAAAAACTGCTAAAAAACTGAAAAATAAATATGAATCAATTTGCATTTAAGAAAAATATATATTACATTTGTGTTTGGTGTAATTTTGCATGCAGAGACAGTAAAATTACACCAAATTGTCTCTTGTGGTACTTCTTCACATATAAACTCTCTGAAAATCAACTTTACAAACAAAAAAGTATTAAACACAGCCCCTTCTAAATTACAATATCTTTATTTATATGTCTGCTTAGTTATTTACTTTATTCTCAAATTATATGTACCAAAAATGGTTCTCTGTATTTATTTATTTATTTATTCAGTGTATTTGAGGTGGAATGTGATTTATTAATTATTTGTCTTTTAAAACAGCACTGAAGATTTTTTAAAATTATTTTAATGAGTCCTACCTTCATTACAAATAAAAATGGGGTTGTGACATTTGTTTATTTGGTAGTTAAGTTGTTGTTGTTTTTTTTTTTTTTCAAATAGACAGCATTAGTAAAAAAAAAAAAAATTCTACATTGAATACATTTCCTAAGCTATTTTTTTACACTAATATGACAATTGCTTATTCATTTGCCATTTTTATTTGGAACTATTAAATATGGCAATAATAAAACAACGTTTTGTTCAATAAATGGTCCTGGTAATGTGATATGTACTTCAAATTAAAACATTTTCTCCGTTCAGTGATTTTTGTGACGCAAATCTAAAAGATTTTAATAACCTTTCAAAAATGTAAAAAAAAAAAGAAAAAAAAAAAAAGTCCTCAGATGTGCAGTGAGTAAAGACGTCCTTTGGGGGGCAGCACTAGCACCTGTTTGTCTCCGCTGCCTTGGTAACGCACCACCGGAGAGCGTCACCACTTCCCGGAGCTTACGTCGCAGCTGACATCAGAGAGTCGCAGCTCGGAGCAGAAACTCGCTTCTTGTAGAGAGAGTGTGTTGAGACAAGCCGAGCGCGGGTCGGGAAAACTTTACCCTGCATTTGTCCCCCGCTTTCCGGTGAACACAGCGACCGACTCTGGATTATGCGCCTTTGAGAGGAAGAGGAGCTGTTTGTGCCAAAAGTGCGGCTGGTTCGCTCTAATTTCTCCGTGTTGCTGAGCGCAATTTCCGGATTTTGGGCTCTCTATTTGGGTGTTTGTTTTTTTAAAAGATTTGCTTTGCAACTGTTGGGAATTTTCCAGTGTTTATCTGCTTTGAATTGGAGCCAAGAAGAAACACATTCACCTTCACAAATCCTGCATCCACAGCCGTAACATGGACACAGTTAGACGACAAGGTAAGGGTTTCGCTTTGCTTTACATGACTTCTTTAATGAGCCTTGTCTTTTATCAGAAACGAAATTCCTGGACACTAAGATACATTTTTATTTCCGATCATTGTTATTACACGGTTTCATGTTTGCACTGGCAGCGGGGCTCGCAGAGCTTTTCTTCTCGCAAGTGGAAACTATTACTTGGACAGACTCCAGTTGGTTTCAATGCAATTGTTACTGTGGTGAGTTTGAATTGAGAGAACTCCACAGTTATGCTTTACAGACTAAACAATATGTTTTTTTTTTCTTTTCCTTTTTTTTTCTCCCACCCTGCTTTGTTTTGCTTTCTGGAAATCGTCAAGATTTATTTATTTTTCCTGCACAAAAATAATTTTTCTTTCAGTGATATAACCTGGATGACCAGAGATTATGTTTGTTTTGTCTCGAAAAGTATGGAACTTGGATTGAGTAGAATAAGAAAACAAATCTATAGAAAATTATTGTAATTCCAGACTTTATTTGATATGCCTTTATCTAAAAACTGCATTCAGCACCCCTCCATCCGTCTTGCCATCTGTTTCCGTCCATCCAAACATAACAATTCAAAGTGACTAAATAAAATGTGGTGCTTATGTTTAATAGACAAGCAACAACTAATTAACCAGTTTTCCAACTGATGAGGAATCAAGTGTTGAGGAGTGAAAATAATCAGACTTTTAAGAAAACAGTTAAAACTTTTAAACTATTTTAAGAATGAAAACACATCAGACAACATATGCTTCAATGCACTCGGCTTCATTTCAGTGAAATCTGATGTTTAGGGACTCTTGTTTAGGTGAAGATAGTTCAGTAATTACTTGTTTTTGTTGGATTCAAAACAGAATCACGTTTCTTTTTCTCATTTTTATGTTGGATAAAAAAAAAAAAAATATCGAATTGGTCATTATCGGAATCGGAAGGTGAGACCTCAAAGAAAACCAGAAATTATATTGACTAGGGAAAAGATGGTTGGTAAATCTCAAAGTGCAAATTGAATCTGAAAAGCAACAAGGCTGTAAGATGAGACGTATATCATATCATCATCATTATCATCATCATTATTATTATTATTATTATTATTATTTTTTGCAGTATTCAGTTGTTCTTAGTGGAAAACGAGAATCTAATCAAAATATACTTTGACAGTTATATTTTCTAATCCCAACTGTCTTCCTGGTCCAGTTCAGTGTTTGAGCCATCAAAATGAGGCCTTTACAAGGCAGAGGTATAAGAGATATTGCTTCAAACCCGTGCCTGAGGTGATTAATCACTCACATGATGCAACATATGTATGTATTGAAAGAATCAAATGCATTTGGAGAATCAAACGGATGGATGAGTTCATCAGCACTATGACATGCCCTAGTTCTCACAAATTGGCTCTAAAGCCATAGGTTAGCTGTCTAATGGAAACAGACCTCAGATATGGCGGCGGTGCCTCTGGTAAAACAATCTGCAGGCCTGATAAAGAGGCTGGATCCCACTGTGGATCCTAGTGAATACACACTACACAAGTAGGGACCTAATACTAATGTTTTGATTGGGGCTGATGAAGAAAGAGCTCTGACAGAAGGATTTATTACACATCTTTGCGTTTTGCACGTTAACTTGTTGCAAATGTTGATGAGTAATGGAAAGGATTGGCTTGGAATGTGTTTTCCTTGTGAAGTGGAGAGCATGGAAATCTGGCATGCAGAGTAAATTGTTGATTTACCAGAAAAAAAAAACCTCAACTTGCTTCTTAGCTGAGAGGAATAATGGTGCCTTATGCTCCATGATGGTTTGCGAGACGCTCACAGAGCAGACACGTCTAGTCAAAGTTTACCGTGAATCATATGGAGGGTATGTTTATGTCCTCATAAAAACTCAGTCAAGTTGTCTCTAACAGAGTTGAGAGTGAAATACAAAAGGAAAAACATTTTCTATCCTCTTGTGACAAATAATTTCTTTTTTTAAAATTAAATCTCATTGTCAGACAGTAGGTACTGTAAATAATTTATAAAAAGAGAAACAATAAACTTTTGTTTTATTGCAGCTGCAAGCTATATTCGGTGGTGGATAATTATCAAATGGAGATATGATAGTACATTCTTTTCAAAATACCCATCAAAGATATGGCCCTCTGCTTTAGTTTGAAGTCTCTGGTAGCGTATAAGAGGTTTTCTTTTCTCTCTATCCGTCTTTCCATCCACTTCCTGGTTCCTGCTGCAGAAAAGCATGTCTACATGTTGATGCTTCCCCTGCCACCTTTCACTGTGTGTTCAATGTGATGTTATTCTTTTGTCATGCAAAGTGTTATTAATGTAGATGAAAAAGTTCTTATTTTGGTCTCATCAAACTTCTCTTACATGTTTGCTGGGTTATCTACATGACTCATGTCCCATAGGTCATGTGTCCCCTTGTTGACCTTTGACAAATGGAAAAGAAGAATTTTTTGACATGTCAAAAGACTGTCTCCTTCATGAGCTGTGTTTTACTGCTGCTCCTTCAGATTTAATAGGTCATTTGTCCGATTTTCTGAATAATGCTCTCTTTTATGTGGATGGCTTTATATTTGTGGTGCAAACTTGCTACAGTCCTACCCGTAACTGCAATATTTTTGTATTCAGGGGTATAAGAAAGAGTCTTATACCGTCTCCATAAAACTATTTGGAAACAACGTATTGTTTTCCCTTCCCTTCACAGTCAGGCACGACTTTGTGTTGGCCAGGCACATAAAATCCCAGTAAAATAGTTTTGTTTTCATTTTCCGTTCCTTTGCATTGAAATGTCAGTTTATTTGTGTCTTTGACAGCTGAATTAATTTCAGTGTTAAGAAGCAGGGGCCGAATTATATTCAGGGCTTAGAGTTCACGTGATTGAACAACTACAATAATAACTTTGTTCACTAGTAATTATGGTAAATGTAGTGATTTTTTTATCATTTACATTATGTTGAATGAAGAACTGGTCTGGCTTTTGTTCTTCTAGGATTTTGATAAAATGCTCTGGTCTGAGCTCTGGTTCTCCTGGAGAACTGGATGTGAGTTGCAGCCAAACTTCACCCCAATTATATATTTTTTGCATTACTAGAATGCACTGGATTGAATCATGGAAGTAATATTTTGGTCAAAAATGTTGAGTATGTTGAACGTGATTATTGATATAGATCAGCAGAAGATTGCAAGATTAGAAAAGGAGAGTGAGTGAATCAGTGAAAACAACCTTTGCCACCAATAGGCTCAGAAAATGTCCTCAGACCTAACATTCCTAACTGTTTTGTACAGAGACGTAACGTTTATGATTTGTTTTCCCTGTAAATTTGTTCAGCGTTATCAAATGTCATTGCTGCAAAGTTCAAAAATGCAAATGTAATCAAATCTGAACTACAGGACAGCATCTTGTCAGCTGTCCTGTAGCTGTCCTACATGGTGCTATGTAGAGTCAGTCTGGGTCTGCTTTCTTTATCTGGGAAAGGGCAGCGAGGTTCCAGCGAGGTCGGCGCTCCAGAAACTCAGAGGAAGTTGTCTCGATTGAGCTTTGTCTGCGAGGCCTGTCTGACTGTTAGGACAATGCCATCAGCAGCAAATGGAGCCCCGAGGCTGCAAGGACAGCCGGATAGACTACACACACTCTGGGTCGTACAATAACACGGAGGACGAGTGTGTCCCCACAGTGCTTAAAAAAAAAAAAATGCAGTAACTGGACAGACATTGCAGTCATTTAGAAATACCACAGATTTATTAACACTGCGTTCCAAGGTAATTTTTATTGACTGTATGTTTAGAACCGGTGTCTCTTCCTGAAGCACTGCTGTTTTCAGACACTTTGTTTCGTATGACGGATTCGAGTCTATGAGCTGTGTCTCTGCTCTGCTTGGCTTGGCTTCATTCGGGTGGAGAAACATAAGTAAATGTGCTTGTAATAGCACATCGTCTCATAATGGAAAACACAGCTTACTTTACATTTTGCACAGAGTCCCCTTTGCTGTAGGGTTTTGTGAGGAAGTAGCCAGGTTGTGGACAATTAAAGTAGGGGAATTTGTACATTTGGTTATTTTTCAGATCAGCTGATAGTAATTGTAGTTCTCTTTAATTTATCTCATTTTGACGATACTTCAGAGTCAGACTGAAATATCTCCATGCAAGATCCAGCCGTGATATTGGACGGACATAATCAGGGACAGTACTTGAGTTGACTGTGGTATTTAAATCCTAGTCATACAGTACTGAGGAGCCTAAAGTGTGGAAAGAAAATATCCCCTTATGCCACCACTACCAGCAGCTTGAGCTTCTGCTCCGAGGCAGGATGTGAGTTAATGGATGTCAGCTGCAAATTAGGTGTTTCTAATATAGTGGCGGATGAATGTAAAGCCGACGTTATCTCGAGGATCTCTCCTGTCATCAGTGAATTTTGTGAAAGTTTTATTTAACTTGTAGTCTGTGTAACCTCTTCAGGTGATTGTGGCAAAAAAAAAAAAAAAAAAAAAAGATTAGTAGCCTCGTACGTAACAAAAATGGTCCAGGTGCTTCCCGAGTTAATAAAATGAACTACTTTTCTTAAACTGAGATACATTTTGAAATAATCCAAGGTGTCAGAATTGTATTTTACATCGTCATTCATGTGGCATTAGATTTAGAATAATCAGAATAAGATATTCGTCCACTGGAGTCTATTAGTTTCTGTGACCAGCATCATAATAAGCCATTGATCATTTTGACCCATTTTGCTCTTACATCATCAAGCCAATTTTGTCCACACAACTGCTTTATAAAGGACATTTTCTGTTTTTACAGACCACTCTCTGTAAACATCGTGAAGTATTTTCCATATATGGGTGAATAAATTGACTTGGTGTCATTTTATCTGCTGGTTTCCTATTTGTTAGCACTTCGGGGGTGGTGGGTACCAAAAAGAGACAGTTTCAGTCTGAATAAGTGGCAAAATATCAAAAATATATTTATATATATCAATGTCATTTACACCTTTTGTGCTTCCTGTGACTTCATTCTGAAACAGATAGTTGACCTTAGAAACAGAACATGTGCTTTTTTAAAAAACACTTGACCACTTGGCTTTGGTAAATTCATCTATAGTGAACAAAACAAATCAGAATGGTGTCACCTGGTGTTTTTATGCATCTAATAAGCAATTGGCTGTAAGATTAAGAAACGTTCTATCATATTTGGTGTTTAGTTTTTCTCAACATGTTTAGATTTAACATTTCTGTTTACACTTGAAACAAAAGTTAGGACCTTACAAATGATGAGCCCAAAAATTAGATGTGGATTTTAAGACTCAGTGTAAAAGCTTTGGTTTCCTCACTGCAATGACGTATGTGAGCAAAGCAAAGGGAGGAAGGGTTTGGACACTTAAATTAAAGCTTTCACCTCAAACAAAATAAGCTCCGCAGATAAGTTCATGTATATAAACACTTCGTCTGGCTTATTAGCGAGTGAAAGGACGTGCTGTATTGTCCTGCTTCCCAGAATCAGCCAACACACACCTTCTGACTCATGTGGGGAAGCCACACGGCAGTCTTGGCCTGCGTTCAGGATGCAGGACACCCCCACCGCTGACCTTTGTGAAAAGAGTAAATCATATAAATAACTACGACTTACTAATTACCCTTCTCTTCCTGTACGTTGTGCGATTAAGACAATCAGTGCTGTGTCATAAAGTCAAGGGACATTATCTCAAACTTACTGATTCAGAATACATTTTTACCTGTACTTTTCCCTTCGCATGTTTGTTAGAGTTTAAATGTTTCTGTTCACTGTTCCTGAAATCCACTGTAATCTTTCCAAAATGTCAAAAATACATTTTACGCAGTTGTTGTTGTTTTTTTGTTTTTTTTGCATGAGATTCTCAAAGCAGCAAAAGTGTGAGTGAAAAGGCATCATGGTGTTTGTAGCAAAAAATGACATTTTACCAAGTAAGTTATAATGATTTTCATAACAAATCAGCAATAAATATTCTTACTGCTGCTAAAATATTTCATTGTTTCTGTCTGTTTTTTGACCACAACATAGAATGGAGCCCGTGTTCCCAAAAGTTGTATGTAGTACTCATCTTCAACTATATATCTAAAACATTTGGTATGTTATTGCTGAATCTGAGTTAAGCATTTGACAAAGTTGATCTGAAAAATACTGACAGAATTGCTGTAGATATAAAGGTACTAAATTTGTTCAGAATTTATTTGGAACCAGGATTAGTTTGTACAAACACGTTGTTATGCACTCAGAGATTCACACACATTCTGTTGGTTTTAGCTTTGCTCCTTTATTATATTCCTGGCTAATTGTATGAAATGTAGTGCCATGTTCTTTATATGTTATCTCAAATATAACAACCAAATATAGTCTGTTTCAGTGAGGAATTTGTGGTACAGCTTTATTTTCTGCAACATGACTGTTCATGCTCTTCGTGGCCAGAAATATTTCCAAAAATCTAAATTTGTCTCTCTTGTCAGAAAGAGAAAAGTGAAATGTCCTTCCTCTGGCATGTTATGACAACATAAAGTTGTCCGATTTTGAAACTGTAATTTCTTAAAACGCATGCCTTGCTAACTGTGATAAAAAGCCACGTTTTTTTTTTTTTTTTGGAGCAGCATATTTTGCATCTTTTCTAATCCAGATTGTACCGATTTCCACAATTCTGTGGACCATCTTCTTTAGCCTTAGCTGGGAGGTGGAAGCCCTCTGAGCACTACGGGTTTTGGATGCTTGACCTCAGAAATGTTGATTACTCTGGGACTCCACAAGTGATGTCAAATATGAGGCCATGCTGCTCAGACCACCAGGCAGCTGCTGAGCAGTCTAAAGAAAGAGGGGGGTTCCCTTGGAGACCAAGGCCAGCATTACAGTGTTTGCTTGGTTTGAAGGTGACGTAAGAGAGCTGTAAGAGCTTGGTGTGTGCTCGCAAGCATATACATGCTGACCCGCATAGTCTGGGCTGCACTCTCCCGTCAATCACTGTAACAAAAATAAAACTGCAGTATAAAGTTTAAAGAGTTTAGCTTCACTGTTTTTTTTTTTGGGATGTCCTTTTTGATCGGCTTTGGAGTGGCGGTTTATGCTTCGACAAAAGTGAGAAATCTCACCCTATTGGCTGATTTTATCCGCGAGAAATGCGTTCCAGTGTTTGCAGGTTTGTTTTACACAGTCCTGTCACTCAGTACGTGTGGCTGCTGAGCAACAAGCACAGGGGGAGCACTATTTAGTATTTGATCTTCGATAAGCAGGGCTGTCACTTTGCCCACTTGTGTGGAGAACTGGGCTGGCAATCAGTGGGCACCTCCAGCTCGAAATCATGCTGTGCAGAGGGCCGAAGCAGATGGACCATCTGGTGACTGGCAGCAGAAGGACAGAGGCTTACTTGTGTGTGACTGTCTATGTGTGTGTGTGCATGGCATCGACAGACTGGGCGGCATGGTGTTGGAACACCACCTGTCATGTTCTTCGTCTCTTTCATGCGTGGTCAGTGGCAGCAGACAAACAAGCCCAGGCTAATGAAGATATTCGCAATGAAGATATCAGATTTTCTTTTCTTTTTACACTGTAAAACTTGTCATCAGCTGATGTCTTTCTTTATTATCTTCACTTTGAATCCTGTATACATTTTGGCCAGTCAAGTGTCATTTCTCATGCAATGTTTATTCTTGTAAGTCTTTTAGCATTCAAGACGTTTAGCCTCTGTGTTTCATCTGTAAATTGCTCTCGTGCCCGTTTTTCTTGTGGTTGTGAAAAGTTTCCTCGCTAATCCAAGAAGAGAAAGGAGGACCATTTTTCTGCCATGAGTGTTAGGGACAAGTGTTATTTTCTGTACACAGACTTAGAGGATTCAAAACACTTAAGAAAACCAGCCTATTTTGAGAAGCTGAACAAAGTGAAGAACCACTTGCCTTTAAGTCATATTTACTAGATAATGTCTCTTATCAAGTTTTTATCAGCTTTTTTTTTCTCCAACATTATTCACTACAACTAAATTAATGCAAACTAATATGAAGTAAATTTGTACAAGAATGACCCATGACTCCTGGACAAAAGCACCACAACCTTGCAAAGACTAGCAGGTTTAGTTAATAGATGCTAACATATGGATGAACGTCTTTTGTTAATGCATGTAATAAACATCTGTATGATATGAATTTACGTGTGGTGCATAAATAATTTTGTGTGAAAGTTTAGTGCAAAATGGCCAAAACTGTACAAGTATGGCAAGGAGGTCAAATGTCTGCTTCATTCGAGTTCACTGAGATGAATTATACACTGAAAGCCAGAAAACAAGCTTGATTTGTTCAAGACAAACAAGATAAAACGTTTAAATGCAAAAGTAAGTCAATATTTATTAAATTATTTGTATCCCTAGAAAGGGTTCAAAAACACAATTTGAGTGATACCTGCCTATTCTACTTGTATGTAGCACAAAACATGGGAACACCACATGTGTATTCTGCTATATGTTACCAATACAATTAAGACTAGATGTTTATTTATATATATATATATCCCACAGTTCCATCATGCAGTTGCTACAGTTGGCAGTTTTTCTAACGAGATGCCAGAGAATCTGGAGGAGTGGCCAAGGATGGAGTAACACATGGCGGTTCTCCCCACCTGTTGCTCTGCATCTGAAATTAGACTAGTTTACTCTGCCAGTGTTTGAACAAAATAAAATGCAACTGTCTGGAAATATATTCGTCTGTGATGAAAACATCAACAATCACGGATCAAAATCAGGGATCAAAATGAATTGTAAGGAAAGGTGAAGTGTTTGTAGGTACATTGTATGAAAGTGCATCGCCAGGCTTTTATGTTGGAGAGTGATGTCAGCATTTGGATTATTTACAAATTCCCTTCTGTTTGCGAGTTGGTCCGGTTGCAATTCGACCAGAGAAATCGAGCTCAATGGGACAAATTGTAGAAGAAGCATTGAAGTGAAATGAGAATCTAGTGGAACTGCATAGGAAGACAATGGCCTGGTTAGAGTAAATCCATTATGACAAGCAGATATTTATTGGCTCTTTAGCCAAACATCTCAGGTAGGAGGACACTTTGTTTCTGTCTCTGAATTGGACTGGATGTTCAAAAATTCAAAGATTCATGCAGCAACTTAACTTATTTTACTTAAAGGGCCGTAACATTGTGTTTGAAACCAGTGTTTAAAACACAGCTACCTCTCTGGGCTTTGTCCACCAAACCGGTTCCACAGCTTACCTGCTGCTAGAACTTACTGAGGACCAGTTCTTTCTGTGTCCTCTGAGTTCAGTTTTGGCCATAGCACCAAAAACTGGAGATATCCCAGACAGTCCCAGATGCTGATTTGCTAAAAGAAAAAAAAAAACATCTTATATTAGGAGCTTTGGGCAGGATCATTGGGAAGAGCAGCCAATTAAAACCTTGTGAGTAACATATTTTAAAATTTCAAAGTTTAATTTGAATATTTTTGGTCAAACTAAACATTTAAAAAAAAACTATAAAACACAATACTACAAAAATGTTAGTTTTGTCACAATGACGTGGTTCCGATTAGACTCTCGGGTGGTGGAAAAACAAACCAGTTCTTTCTCAGAACCGGTTAAGAACTGGTTCCAACACCAGCGCTGGTTAGGAACCGGAAAAAAAAACAAAAAAACACACTAGCAGCTCAGTTCTAAAATTCTCATTTTGACCTAATTTAAAGAACTTCTGACCTTTCTAATTAATAGTTAGCGCTAACATAAGCAGATGTATTGCCTAGTAAAGGCTTTAAAGATTGAATTTTCTCGGTGTTGGCCTCTGCAAACTAAAAATATATTTAGAATAGGTGTTAGGTTTAAACTTACTCTATTTGCTGTACATATGCATAAAGCTTTGTTGGGGTAATTGATAGACACTGTAATGGATAACAAATGAGCTCATAACCACATTGTTGCACTGTGGAGCAGCTGTTCTTTTTTTTTCTAAAGTTCCTGTTCCTCTTTTGTATTTCTGCTCTTAAATAGCAGACAAATATGTTCCTCAGCATTTCAGTGAATTTTATCTATAAGACCCCTCATAGGGCACAGTCATTGTCTCCAAGAATAGTATGCATGTTAGTAAATCTTTTGCTATTACATATATGAAAGGTATTTGGGTCAAGTAGGGTAGAAAGTCAATGATTCAGCATTCTTCCTTTGTCATAAACGAAAAGCATTGCCTTCAGAGCTAGATAATTCTTCCTATATGTTATGTTCCTTTTTTTGTTGTGTGTCATCTAATGAGCGCCAAGCGCTCATTTTATTCTTTGAAAGATTATGCCCTTAACCTTAGCCAGGTTTTTCTCCTGTACTCCCAAAGGCTGCATCATGGGATTTAGGCGGTATGCGGCTTTATCATTAAATCCTCTCAATGAGGCTCTCTTGCAGTTTTGATAGAGGCAATAAAAATACATGCGTTACCAGCCAGCGACAAACACAGCTCTTGGCCGCTCTGTTGTTGTTTTTTTCATAAAAGGATATGCCAATCTCAGGAGAGCAGGTTAGAGAAAAGATTAAATAACACCAGCATTGAGAGCGATTTAGGAAATAAAACCTTTGTGTTGGTACCACCACCTGCTTCCTGTTTAGTCATTGTTTTTGTGTAATCACAGAAATATTATGCGGCTAGCTTAAGGAGAAATGGCCCAGTTCGCAGATGTTGAAAACCTGTTGTTTTTCTTTGTCTCAGGGTGAAGTCTTCGTTTTCAGAGAGAAGTTGAGCTCTATGCTCAAGTTCAACAGGGCCACTTCCTGATGATGACAGTAAACATGGGTAAGTTGCTTTTGAAAGCAGGTTGCTCTATGTGCATTCATACAGAAACTTCTACTTCCACTACACTTCCTCTGGCAGGAACAGTAGAGATAGGAACAATTCAATAAAGAGCAAAGTTATATTTAAAAAAAAAGGGATGTGAGATAAGTAAGTAACATTATCATTTGGAAATGTTGAATTTATGCCTTTATTGATCTTCAAACCAGCCACATCTGAAGATTAACGAACTTGCCTGAAGATTTCTGAAAAATAGCAATCAGCAGTTAAAGTATTTGCTTCAGAGCTTTTACTATTATGATCCTAAACAAGTACTGCTTTCTTTCCACGACAGATGACGATCTCCAGAATGGACCTGGACAGCACAGGAACACACAAGGTAATGAAGCACTAATGCTTAAATTAGAGAAACGTGTGAAATTTACTTTTTTTTTGTAACATAGCACATAATGTAAATCTGAACATCCAATAAGCTCTAACATCTAATGAGCAGTCAAAGAAAGATAAAATTAAAAGGGAAACTAATGACGATTCCCGCTCATCATCTAGTCATTACCTGATGTAAAACACACTAAAACAAATCTTCATTTCCATGTGCTCTGATGAAATATCCTTCCCTTTTTTTATTATTATTTTATTGCAATATAAATTTCAGAAAGCAAAATTGCTAAAAATGATGTGACATGAGTGATTACATAAAGACATTATGTAAGAACATGGTGCTCCTTGCCATTGCAAGGAATTACTTCCGGTAACAGGTCTGTACCTGCTCGCTATGAGCATAGCTAAAGGAGCAGAGGAAGCTAAGTAGCAGTTTTATGCATCCACCTAACTGTATGAACAATATCTAAAAACATCAATATAAAAAAATGTCATGCAATATATAGATTTCATCAAGTTATTGATCAAAAACTGGACTTTTGGGACGAGCCTTGTGCAAACATTGCTTGCACAGCTATTGTTACACACCTACAGTTCCCCCAGCATGACATCAAAGCTATTACTTCTAGTGAAAGATTAACTCTAAACGCTTAAACATTACATCCATTAGGTCTTAAATTGACTGTGCTTCATTTTTCGGTAAGCTGAGCAGAGACTGGTGTTTACAGTGGGTCTGAGCGTGTGTTGTACGTCAGAGATTAGACCTGGCTGCTGCAGGGGAGTGAGGACACATTTTGGCTCTGGCTGCTAATCCCGCCGGATGCCTTTGCCATGATGTGTCTCTCAGCTCAAGGAAATCCCCTCAATGTCTTTCCAGGCAGTTTGCCTCACTCTTCACAGCCTTCCTGGTCTGTGCACAGCACTGATTTGCAAATAGTAATAATAGTCTCTCAAAACAGAGGCTATTCTCCAAACAAACTTAAGGTAAAAATGCGAGCACCCATGTTTGGTTTGCTTGAGCAGCAGTGGCAAGCAGACACCTCCTTTTATGTTGACTGTCTCGGACAGCAGTTTCTGCCACTTTCACGGTTTCCACCTTAATCCTGAGAAAAGGGGAGAGGGAAAAAAAAAGATGATGATGCAATGTCCTGTAATCAGTCTCCATTGTGCAACTTTGCTCACTCTCTCCGGCTTCCTGGAATTCCCCCTGTTCTTTTGTGGGTCACATTTTACCCAAGACTGCAGGGGGGAACTCAGGAAACGGACTGCAGGTATCCCAAACTGTTCTGCACATCGGACCCAAATCCTTGGTCACACTCGCTGTGCTTCAGGAGTGTTTTTTGCAGGCAGTTTCTGAGTCACTGACAGTGTTGGTGTGGCTTCCCACCGCGCTGGTGGTTAGCCTTGGCTGGCCTCTACCTTGGCGAGTGGCCGTGAATCAGGCCCGAGTGAGGTAATAATTTCATTTATAGGCCGGCTCTGTTCACCACCACGCATTTCTCACACACCGACTGCCCCCTGCACCCGTCAGACTCCTGCTCTCCCCACGCTGCTATTATCCACAGGCAACAAACCAAGCCTCCTACACAGAAACACACAATCATATTCACTTGCGGGACTGTGTTTGTTTTGTATCCTTGACTGCGAGGGCCTCTGGTAGTCTAGCGCTCCGGGCCTGGGCAGGCTCAACAAATCACTGGAGAGACTGTGATAGATTTTCTGTTTAAAAATGTTTTGTTTAATGTCTATGTCATAGTCATACAATGTATTTATAAATGATGAAGAAATTGGTTGCGGTCCATCATTATGAAAAATGTTTCATAAAAGAATAGGCCAATAAAACCTGTCTTGTACAGTGCCCTCAAAATATTAACGACACTTTTTTTCATTTTGACACTTTTAAATCCACAAATAACACAGTCATGATGAATATGTTACTGCACATGTTTTACAAATAATTTAAAAAGTATTTATATTCAGCCCCCCAAGTTAGTCTTTAGAACACCGATTGCTGCATTTACAGATTTTGAGGAACTTCCCTGCCACCATTTTACATCTGGAATTGTTTTTATTTATTTATTTATTTATTTATTTATTTTGCTCATTACTTTTTCCAAAGAGCTTTGTAAATCAATTTTCAACTCGTGGTCCACATTTTGAATTAGATTTTGCTTTGGACTTTGACTGGGCCATTTTGAAACATGATTCTATCTAACGCAGATCTCTGGTTAGACTTCAACCGGAGGGAAGTAGCGATAGGTTAAGGTGTTAAAGCGTACTTTATTGCTTTGTAGTGTATTTTTCTACTGACAGAAGCCATTCATTCTAGAAAAAAGATGGCACCCATAATATTTGTCCTGCAATTAGAGTGGCAAGGGGAAGAAAAAAACAAACAAAAAAACAGTTTTTCCTTGAGTCAGTCAGAAATCCATGAATGTCCTGTGTGGAGTAATAAACCAGGTTTGCTTGCTTGCGCTCAGAGCAGTGATTCAGTTCCTTCCTGTTTGGACAGGCCGGACTGAGCGGTTAGTCATTCACCTCTGTTGACGCCACAGATTATTATAACTACCTCTGCCTCCTGTGTTTGTATCAAGAATAAAGATTCGGCGTGAAGCCCTGCACATTTTTGCTTGGAGAAGTATGGGGCTTATTTACATGTGTCATCACCTTTCTGTCTTTTAAGACTCAGGGAGGGAGATACTGGAGGTGATTTTTCTGTGTCAAAATTGGAATTGTTCACACAAATAAATAAAATGATAAAGTTTTGTGCTACAGGGGAAAAACAAAACAAAAAACTGGGCAACTTTTCAGCAACAGAGGAAAAGCATATTATTCCAACTTTGTTATTTTTAGTGGCCTGACTTAATAAAGCCACAAGTATTTGACTGGGTAATTACACCATATTTTGCCGGATTTATCGCCGTTTGTTCTAAGAATATCAGTCCGCCCCCTTGCACTGTTTCCACTATTTGCACTGGAGCTGAGATATGGTGGGTGTAACTTTTCTTATCGCTCTGCATTATTTAGTTTGTCTCGAAGTGAAGGGAGTGTGCCGTGCAGCAGAGAGCTGTGGATCGTTTCGTACCTCACTCCAGCTGCTATGTGGGGATAGGGACAGAAAAAATAAATAATGATGTACCACTTCTATGAGTTTGGCTCAGGGGGATCGACGCCTTTTCATGTTAGCTACCCAGCCTCAAAGATTACAGAGAAAAACATCTTAATCATTAGTCTTTACACTATCTACATTGTCCAAAGTCCTGGATGTTCTTTTATGCTCTCTTCTCTTCAGCTCATACCACTGGATTTCTTTAGGACTTATGTCTGGGAACCAAAATGGCACAGGGAGAATTTTCATTTCCTCTTAATACCATCAGGTCAAAGCAAACAGACTTTCTGTACGATTTATGTTCTCCCTTTAGACCGTTTTTTCAACCAATAACACACTAACACTAATTATTAGTGAATTTTTACAGATAAAGCTATTTTGGAAAATGTTCAATTACTCACTGCTCCTAGTAAAATTTAACTTCTATTTAAAAAGTAATTTCAGTACTTCTGCTGTGTATTTGATAGGGCCTTATCTCAGTTTATCTTTTAAAAATGAGAAATATATTTACCACCCTTTTTTTCTTTTTGTTAATCTTTTTGCAGTGTTAGTTTGTTTTTTTGGTAACCTCGGTTTATTTGTAATTGTGACAATTACAAAATTCTAAATATTTGTTTTACAAGTCCTTCAAAGGCACTCAGGAAGACATTTTCAGTTTCTGCGCGTGTGAAACTCAGCGTATGAGTTCACAGAGGCATTCACTTTTATTTAATCACTGCTTCTAGTCTAGTCTGAGATGTGAGCAGAGAAAGTCAGACTGATGCATCAGTAACATCATCCCTGTTAAAGGGTGTCCCCCTGACCTCTGGGTGAACCCAGCGGACAGACCTGCTGCCAGCGGACAGCCGGCCGCACGGATGGAGCGGGATCAAATTTCATCTTGGCTCCCATCTGCTGCCTGCGTTAGCCGGTCTTCCTGATGTCCCCAGTGGTCTTCCACGCTGAGACACTCTTCAAGAGCGTTTCTTCAGCTGAAAGAATGCGGTCTTTCCTGCAGGTGCTGTTTGTCTCACACACCTGACCTGGTTTCTGCGTGGGAAAAATTGTGTGTGCATTTTAGCCATGAATGAGCTCGTCACTTATTCATCCTGCAGGCAGGCTTGAGCGGAGGTCAACCACCTCTTCTTTATACCGTAGACACGGCTCGGATAATCGCTTCCATTAACGCCTCTTGATATGGTAATGCCTGACACGCTCGTCTGCATGATTATCTCCTTTACAAGAGGGAGAGTGTGTGTTTATTTGGCATAAGAGAGATGTCAGTAACATAAATGTTGTCCCATTTTACTTTAAGTGTAAATAATGATCGCTTTCAATTTTAAGCTTTCACCTGTTTTGTTTTATTTGCCTGAAATAAGTTGCTGCTATTCAGAAAGGGAAAAACTCGAACAGCCTTGTGCAACAGAAACTCATGCAATAGATATACTCTGTGCATTATTGAACATTATTGATTCATCAATAGCAGCACTGAAAGCACCCAGTTAGTTAAGATCCTTCTGTTTGAGTGCAAACGGTTGAGATGCATGTGTGAATTAAAAAAAAAATAGATAAAAAATTAGTGAACAACCACTGGAATTTTCCCACTAGTGGAAACTCGACAGATGGTGAAAGAACAGGAAGTAGCAGCCCAGGTGTTGCCTCATAAGTGTGGTCTGAGGCAACACAAGCTGCAGCTTTAACTGCATGACAGTCGTCAAATCGGACTGTTAAAAAAGCCTCCAAGTGGAACTAATAAAAATTAAGTTGTGTCTGTTTCTTTCTCTCGTTTTTATTTTTTATGTGTCTTCTGGCTGCAGATGACGAGGAGGCACTCAACTCCATCATGCAAGACCTGGCCGCTTTGGGTCGCTACTCCAGCCACAAGCACAAAAACAGAACCTTACTCTATAAACAGGTACACATCACATCTGAATGCATTCATATCTCATCTGCTCTGCTTCTGCAGCTATAATATTCATATCTTCCAGAATGTCTGACTGACTTAAATATAATTATGTCCAAATGCAGCTTCTCTTGCTACAAAACTAACTTGGAAGTCATGGAAGATTCTCATTTACATATAAAAACTTTAGATTGTACAGATGCCTTTCTATAATTGCAACAAAGCATTATAGAAACCAGTTCAGTTTATAAGTAATGTTCACATGTTAACTAAATTTTACAATTTATTTTAGTTAATAAAGCTCACAGCTGATGATTTAGTGTTTTATTTCTCTAATTTTCTATTATTAGTTTTATTATTGAAAAGAAATAGTTTCTTTTTTTTACACATTTTAAAAGCTTTTAAATGTAAAAAAAATAATAGAATATTTTACTGCTTCCTGCTTTTGTACCTCCTTAGGTTGGTGTTTTAAGCTTGACTTGTATTTACTGAACTGTTAGAATATTAAAGCTAATTCTACTGCTTTAAAACTTGTCAGAGGTGAAAAGCTTAGCTTAATAATAATAATAATAACTAATAATAATAGATATTTATTTTAGGATAAAAAAGTGCTTCTGATTTCAAAAAATTATTCGATCTAAGTTTGTCTTTATGCCAGAATTACAGTGAGTTAAGCCTAAATTAGAAGAACATTAAATAAATTCCAGCCAGGTTCATGTTATGCAGTCGAATGTCCAGAATGTTACACAAAACTGATGGGCCCACGATTGTTCGTATACCTGGCAGACGAAGCTTCAATGTCATGATTTCATTTCACCCAGATTAACATTCCTCAAGCATCGTGAGGGGTGGACATTAAAATATCTCCTTAAGTTAAATCTCAGTGTTATCCTTTTTAAATAACAATTTATTAACTTGTTCCTTTGACCTTGACCGGCGTTCTGGGTTTACTCACAGTACCTCAGCCACTCTGTCATCAGGATTCATTTTTCTGGACTGAGACGTTGTTTGCTGCCAGAGTCAAGTAAAGGTTGTAGTAAAGGTGCATTCTCATACGAATGAGCTTATTGTGACTGAGTCTCATTCGAGATTTACAAAAATCAATTCAGTAAATGCAGGACTGGTAAATGAAAGCAGTGCTGGTTTCGTGTTGCTCCGAAAAGTTGCCTCTTCACGCGTTTGTTTCCCCGTCCGTGGAATGATAATTGGCGAATCCTCTTAAAGCGGCAGTGTTTATGAGGAGAAGTAAACAAGCTGGTGAGGAGCAGAGAGAGTTTCCGCCCAGACAGCGGCTCTCCTCCGTGAGAAGGGGTAAACTCGTCCCTCTCTCCTAATTACACCTCCCCCCTAAATTTCACCCAATCTTCTGCGCTGATATGATGTCAGCGTTAGTTTATCACAGTGACCTCCTGCAGACTTACAGGCTCTTCTGGATTCCTGCTCCCTTTGGTTAATACTTTTACAAGAACACACACAGACTGTCATGTCCTCATTTTTTAAAATTTTATTTCTGAACAAAAAACACAGGCATCATAGTGCTTCACTTAATTTCTTTCCCCAGCTTTATACTTCAGGCCAAATCCTTCATACAGCCATGAATCATTTTAACTTTCCACCTCTGTAACTCCTCTCTCGTGTTATTCTTCCCCTCAACAGGATTTAAGAGTCAAGCTGGAGCATGAGAGAGAAAAGCGGTATGTTGGAAACCTCCTTATTGTTTTTCTTTCTTTCTTTCTTTCTCTCTTTCTTTCTTTCTTTCTTTTTTGACATTCAACTGTCCAAATTCAAACTTTGTTATTTTGGATCTTATTTGTTTTGCTTTGCCATGTCGGGGATTTTGTGTCTAAGGGAGGAAATCGCAGTTACATGCCAGAGTGGCAGAAAGAGAAGGAAAATTCCTGCTTGGATTATTTAGCCGAGGCTCTGTGTTCCAGAGTCGGTTTTTAGAGTGGAAAAGATGCAGGGAGGTCTGGACGAGAGGGAGGGATTAACTAAAGGCGAAGAGAGAGGGACGTCTTTCAGTTCACTGTCCTCTCCTCACCCTGAATTAATATTTTATCTTGTGCTGCATCCTTGGTGCTGTTTGATCCCACATCACTGGCTTCAAACAAAGGAAAACTCTCATGGAAAGTGCTTAAGGCTTTGATGAAAACCTTTGGAACACTTTGTCCGCTAAATATGTAAGAATAAAAAGCAAATTCTGAATGGTGGTAACTTTGTTCCATGTGAAATCAACTCAAGTTGTTCTGTCTTTGGCTGCTCTAGGAAACATTTGGCTTTTTAGCAAGTCCTCAGATGAACTACAAACTTTTAGTTTCCTGGTTTATCCTAAATTAATTCCTGCTATGGCTAACACCTCTTTCATTCCTTTTTTGGAAGTGTGTGAATTTGGGAGGAGAGGATGTTTCTTCTCCTGCCAAGTGTGTTGCATCCGTCCATAATGGCATAGTGTCACCAGGTGTTTTTAATAGGAATTGACTCAGAAATCTCTCAAAATATGACAAAATAATGTAAAAAGAAGATTCGTTTGGAATAAAATTAATACATCTGTTCATTTTATTTACACCTAAATTAAAAATGACATATCCAAAACTATTTATACGCTTTTCGATGATGAGAATTATTATAGCCTTTTATTAATGGCTGACATGGTATTTGGATGTTTCCACTGGCATCATTCAAGTTCTGACATTGGGTATAAAACTTAATAGGACACCCATAATTTGGATTTCCTTTAGCTAATGAAAGTTTAAGGAAACTGTTTGGAAAACAGAAAAATTAGGAGCGATCTCCATTTAACCAGCGTTGGTCCGACACGTTGGCCATCACCGAACCACCACAGGGAAGCTGATAAGAACTCCAGAATCAGACTGCTGAGTTAGCAGATGGACATCCCCAACCTGTCCAGTCAGGACTATTGCAACACAAAACTGGTTCATCTGGGAAGGTCATTCCCTGACTGTCAAGTAGTTTCCCCTCTGATACTGGCCTCTGAATTATGAACAGGGCAAAAATAATAGACTGAAAAAGCTGCAGGTGTGTGATGCAGAGCAAGAAACAAGGTAGAGCTTTATGCAGCTCTTGTTTCTTTACATTGTCCACACATTTTCTATAGGATTAATGGCGGGTCTTTGAGAAGAAGCTTAATGGTGGCCTGTTTTTATCCATCCCCAAACTAGATTCGATGCACTTTATTCTGGTAGCGAGGAGAAATGGAGGCAAAAACTACATGAATTCCCGCCACCTTCATTCACAGTTATTTAGACCAAAGAAAGAGGAACTGGTTTGGTGATTAGAAAGCTGCAGGCTCACAGATGTGAGAAGGAGCATGTTGTTCCAGCAGAATATGGATCCACAATGAGCCTCTCCACTTTTTCACAGCCCTAATTGGCTGCTGCTGTGGAAGAGATAAGTTTTTCCACGCTGCTGTCTCTGTGTTCCTGCCTCCCTCTGTTTTCTAAGCCTCGCGGCTATCTGCTCTTCCTCACGAGTCTGCTCACATCACTCTGCTCTCCCAGAACAGACATCTCACTTTGCGGAGGCACCACTCATACAGTCACAAGACATTTCCTCTTGCGTTAACTCAATACATATTCACAAGGGTTGTTATGGTGCACAGAAAATCACAGTTTGGTATTTATCTCGGTTTTAAAGCCACGGTCCGTACATTTTACTTGTGTTAAGTAGGTAAACACATTTTCTATATCTGGTTTACTTCTGCTAAGTAAACCAGATACAAATCTTTTAAACCTTGGCCAGCAGTAAAGAAAAAAGTTTTTATGTTTTGTTTTTGTTTTTTTATAAATTTGAATTTATTGTTTAAAACTAAAAAAAGTTGAAACTTTTTGGAAATCAGCTGATTTTAGTCCACTACTAATTGGCCAACTAGCCAATTAGTGACTTAAAGTTGCTTGAGGTGAATAATTGAGTAAAGTTTTTTTGTATATTTGTGCATTGAACTGAGCTGTACTGTGTATAAGTGCATTCATTACACCCCTGTTGTGTATTCTTCTCATGTTATCCCACTGACCATCCAGCTCCATGTTCCACATGTCCTGATTTTATGTAAATCATGAGCTCTCTGGGATTCTACTTTTTCTAACAAGAAGATGTCTTAGTATCCTTCAGTTAGTGGGGTTTAAAAAACAACAATAACTGATGATATAAACTAAATGCATCCATCCTCTGGTTACCATAGATTTGGTCAAGTTTGTTGTTAAAAACAGTTGCAAATGTTTTAACAGGATATTAAGATATTCTGGTGGAATAAGAAGGCCAGGTTGGTTCATTACCAATACAGCAGCAGCTATAACAAGTTTATTAATAAAACTGTGATGTTTGAATGAAAACTATGCATTTCATTTTCTCTGTGCCTCGATAGAATAATATCTGTCCAAAGTGTGTGTTTGTAATGAAAGCATTACACTTGTGGACTTAACTTTTTGTTTAGTTATTGATAGATTTACCAAAATAAGTACATTTTTCAAGTATTGTAAAGACCTAATAGTAAATTATTTCCTGGCATTTTTGCTATGCATACATAAAAGGTTAAAAGATTTAAATAAAAAGAAGCTTTGGTTGTGCTCTCACTGAAAAGCATGTCTGCTTAAAACTTTAATCTGAAGTGCATATTCTTTTTAAAATCTAAACATGTGTTTTAATTCTGGTTATAAATCAGCAAAGAGCCTCCATCTTGCAAATATCATGAGCCAGCAACTAAGGACTCATTTTAATTTAGCAAAAAAGAAAATAAAAAGAAGAGCAAACCTTTCTTTTATTTATGTAAGCCTCTGTGGTGAGACCTTTTTCACTCTTTAAGGCAACTGGATTGTGCAGAAACTGTAAATACAATGCCATATCCTGTAAGTATCTGCAGCACTCGAGGTATTAGGAATCCATGAGTCAGGATAATCGTTTTGTCTGTCCACAATGGAATCAAACTGGAAGGTTTCTGTTTTCATTGGCAGGCACTGAAGGTTTGAGGCAGGAAGTAAGCGCTGCAGAGTGTCTCTCTCTTTCCTTTACTCTTTTCTTCTTCTTTTTTTTTTCTTTCTGTGTGTGTATGTTTGTGATTTTTAGGAAAAGACAGAGCCAGCGCACTGTGTGAAAGCAATCTTTCATCTGCAAATCTGTTCCTTTTCTATTTTTTTCCCTCTGCAACTGTGTTTCCCCATACTTGCTTGCAGAGGAAGGAAAGCCATATCTTTTAGCGCAGAACCCCCTTTTTAGCCCTCCGCCACATCCCTCCTGCTCTCTATCGCATACATCATCGCTGAATCTAAACAGTCGCGGAGCGTTTAGCTTCACCATTGCTCGCCTCTGATCTGCAGGCCTGCCGATTCCCAGAATCCTCTCATTTAGATGAGGGAACCAATGAGCAGTCATTAAGATAGGCAGAGCTTTGGCCTCTGATGAGGAAGCGATGGGATAAAACAAGCTCTTTTATCAGTGTACTATTAAGAGTTAGTGGCAGCTGCAGATTCTTCTGAAGCAGAATGAGACTGATAGCAGGCAAAGAAGAAGAAGACATGCTGCAGAGAGTCTTTATTTTTTCAGGCTGACTCCTTTATTTTCTAACTCGCAGTCTGTAAATATCTCCACGTCTGTATATCTATCACTCTGTCACTCTCTAAAAGAGGAGGGAAAGACACACATCCTGCTGCTTTAGTTGCCGCTCTAGATCCCCTCCCCAGCCCCGCTTCAGCCCCCCTTCTTTCCTCTCAGGAAGTTTCCCATCTGCCTTTGTGCTGGCTTAGCGGAGAGACCCCGGCCGTTGTTGAAACAGCGGCCGATGCATACTCTGATTGGAACGCACGCTCATGCATGTAGTTTTACAAACACGCTGCCCTGTATACACACTCTCTTGAAGTCAGACTGAAAGACAAAATGATCCCTCTGCAGATAGACTGTACATTTTCTCTGAGAAGGTTTATTCCCTCGCTTTTTTCTTTGTTGATTAATTTTCTGTCGGTATATTGCACGCCTTTGCACTCTTCTCTCCTTGACCCAGCCCGACCTGAACATTTTCCGCTCTCTTCGCCACATCCGTGAAATAAAAGACTTATTTTGTAACTACCAAAAGCACTAGAAAAGAAAAAGTTAATTCCTGTTTATGAGGGATCTTCTTGCAAAGTGTCTATACCCAGATGAGACATAAATATCCCTTTGATTCCTAACGCCGCTGATGTTTCCACCCCGTTTCAGGATCATACCGTTTCAGAGGCCGCTGAAGATCAAAGAGCTTCTGCAAAAAGTCACAGAGGCCTTTGGTCAACAGATGGACCTCTTCTTTATGGAGAAGGAGGTAAGAGAAGGGAGGTTATTTTCTCACAGATTGAGTAAAATTAATGCAACATCAGAAAATATGTGAAAATGCATATCATGTGTTTTTTACACATTTTCTTCTGTAGTTAAAAACACCCAGAATTACTGCAAGAGGAAGTAGTTGAAAAGAAAAGAGACAAAATGGATGATGGATGCTATGTCTCCTGTTTTTTTTAATCTGAATTCCACAAAAATAGCATTACCTATTCAGCCGTGGTAATTATGCAGTAAACGTTTGACTTTGTGACAGTCTCACTTGTTGAAGTCTGCAAAATGAAGTGATTTGGTTAATGATGCTTCTAGGAGACCTCAGACACTTTGTGAGCGCATAAGCATGTTTTCTTTCTCCAAGCTGTTAACATCCCAATTACTCAGAAAAGCCCTGATTTTGTTTTTCAGATTTACAAATAGAAAACAACAACCCACTCAGAACCTAGTAATCAGTACCAAGTTACAGAATGCGACTGAAAAATAAACATATATTCATCCATGTTAATGCTAGATTAAATTAGGAAACAGAAGACAAACCAATTGAAATGGTATTAAATCATTTTCAGTCAGAATACATGTTGGTTGGAGCAAATTATTCCAAGACAATCAAATTACAGCCAGATTCATATAAAGTACAAATGATCCATCAATGGCTTTGTGCAGCAATGAGACGCATGGTGGCATTGAGCCAGAGTACTTTCCACAGGAGAGAAAAACAAAAAGGATGAGACAAAGCTAAACACAAAAGATAGGGAGTACTTTCCATTTGTTTTGTTTTCAGCCTTAAAAGACTTTAAAATACAAATGAAGAAAAACATTTCAGTTTTTAGGTTTTCACTGCCTTTCATCTCCCTATTACACAAATGTGCAGTGATTCCCTGAGCAACTTCACAGGAGAAATGCAACTCACAGTGCAGTCATATTTCACGTTAGAAAAATAAAATAAACTAAAAAAAACGGCTTTAAAGGTTTATGTGGATTTTAAAAGTTGCCAGGACCTGAACATTCATTGTCAAACTCCAGAAACCATCTGCATCCTATAGAGGGATTTTTAGCTTCAGTGCACTGGAAAAATCAGATAGAAGAATGTTTACTTTCTTTAATGAGAATCCTTTCCCATCTCAACCTTTCTGAAACTGCTGTTGCACTATGCAGCAATGAGAAAAGAAAGGTCATGTTTGTATTTGGTCCTTCAGCTGCTGCTGCCGCTGAAAAGCCAGGAGGACCTGGATCAGGCGGTGCTGTCTCTGGGCAACACATCAGGAACTAACGGGCTGCTCAGGATTCTGCTGAAGACCCCTAAAAACAACCCTGTGAGTCGCTCTCATTGTTCACTGTACATGTGCATCATTGAAACCCCAGCTGTGGTCATGAATGTGTGATTTGAATAAAGTCAAACTTCTTCCAAAAAGAGCGATGAATAAAGCTGTAATACTTCCCTCACTTCCTCAACTGACGTCCTCTTCTTTCTGCTTGCAGTACCTACAGGTGAACAGCCGGGACAAGCAGAGTGAGATGAAGTCTTCGCGGTCATTAGGAGACCTGAAGGGCTCTCTGCTCAAAGGGTCAGAGAGGGTCCGCAAACACTCAACAGGTGAGCTTCCATTAATCTCACGGAAAAGTCCTTGGTAAAGATGCACTGAGAAACCCCTAAAAGTTGATCTCTGAACAACATATCCTAACATATCCTGCAGTAAAATTTGTTTTTTACTGCAAATTTGTTGCAGTAAAATGCAACAAATTTGTGAAATGCCTGTAGTCCAATCCACCTGCATAAGAGTGAGAGAGAGCAAGACTTAGAGCAGATAACAGAAAGGCTGAAAGGAGAACTCCAAAGTTGTGCTATATTTTTCTTGCAAACTTTCAGCCTCTGACTGAAAACATGTTGGATTTGGAAATGCTGGCAAATGTTTGGAAATCGCAAAGTACAGTTAAGAATCTACATTCTTCAGGGCATAAACTCTAATCTTTGTCTTTGTTTTAAAAACCTAAAAACCTTTTTGGCTACTGAGGTGTGATGTTGTTACAGACAGGATAAAAAATATTACAAATAGTGTTCTTGCAATCTGATGGGACGTTTGATGCTGGAAATGGCCTTTGATTTTTCTGATTGGTGCATCTTTACTTGTGGGTTGTTTAGTCTTAATAAATTAGGATAAAACCTATAACTGGGAATCTGCTGGGTATAAGAACTCAGATCAAGACACTGCATGAAATCCTCTACTTTCAGGATGTTTTTTTTTCTGTTTCTGCCTGTCACAAAAATGTTTTTGAAAGAATGAAGGCTGCTGCTGGTCAGAACAGAAGATTCAAACCGTAGACGAAGGCAGGGAAACGTCACTCAAAGCAAGGATGCACTTTCCTTCAGAGCAAGCCACCACCAGAATATAAAGAATTCATTTTTACCTTATAAAAGCATCATTTGACATTTTACAATTTATTTATTTTTTTAGGAAATATACAGAGGATTATTGTAGATTTAATCTTTTAATCGAACGCTGAGTGAGACGAATGCTTCCCCAAAATGTCAAAGTAATCCTCCCAGACAGATTGGTGTCGTGTCATAGTCTTTGTGGCTGGATAACACAGCGCAGTCCAGGTCTCTTGTCCCTCCTGGCATGTCTGGTAACTCGGTGTGAAGAGGAAGTCTTCTCTGCAGAGCAGCTTTTCCTCTGTCCTTTACATCAGCTCTATTCACAAAGGTCAATGTTTTGACTCCTGTGTTCCAAATCTTAAACATGAGCAGCAGCAAACCATTTGCATTTTCCAGTTTAAAGTAAAAGCACTGAAATTTCATGCCAATCTATCTCTTTTTGAATGTTGTCCCTGTACCTGTACCCATCAGTCACATCTATTGTGTAAAAGAGGAGGGGAAGGAGTGGTGGCAGATAGGAGCCGACAGGAGAGCGGTCACAGTCTATGGTTGAGTAAAGATGTGATGTGAGCCTGGGTACCTTGAAGACATTCAACAGCAGGCGAGGAGGGGAGGGAGATCATGCAGTGAGAAACACTAACCTGTGTTGAACAAAGATTTGCAGTTTCCACGTCTATGATTGTTCATTTTAAGCATTTTTCTTTCTGCTGAATTTCTTAAAATCCCTCTCAGCTCAATCAGTGATAGTTTCGGTCTCTGTTACAAGAACAAGTCCTCAGGCTCTGCAGAAGCGCAGCAGGACGAACGTTTGTCACAGTAATTGAGGTTAGAGGTGGCAGTAGCGTGGTTTAGTAAATCATCGCCGACTCTCTTGAACTTGAATCCAAGAATAACACTCTGACTGTTTTCTCTCCCTCCTGTTCCATCTTCCCTCAATCGACGCTCTTTATCTCCTCACCCTTACTTGATTCGGCTGCACTCCATCTTTTTCTGCTTCTCATCCTCTAACTGGTTTCAGGTTCTCTTCACACCGGTCGGACGTCCCCGCCTCCAGGCAGCGTTCCCGAGGAGCAGCAGCAGATCGCTCGTCAGGGCTCGTACACCAGCATCCACAGTGAGGGGGAGTTCATCCCGGAGACCCCGGACCAGAACGTAAGCTCTGCTTCGCGTAACAAATGTTGTTCAACGGTTTTCAGGGTTTCTGAGAGGTTTTAAAATGTCTTTATGTTTACGGACATTTACATTTATGGAGGATATTTTAAAATCTTGTTTGATGCATTTATATTTTGTGAAAGCAAAATAGATTTTAAAAAAAAGGTGAAAGTCGATCTCAAAAACGTTTTCTACTTCAAAACGTTAACTTCTTTAGTTAAATGAAGGCGTAACTTTTTTTTCTTTTCATTTTTGACAGGTTTTAATACAGAGGTAGAGAGTTTTTCACACTTTAAAAAAGCATTTTTTTCTTGCTGTCAAGAATAAAAGTTTTTAATTCTGACGCAGCTGCTTGACATTTGTGAATAATACCTGAATCCTTATTTGAATTCTGCTGTGCAGTAAAATGCTAAAGACTCAAATCTATTTGTCTCCATCTCCATCACATCACTGTCTGCTCATATGACCTTTGCTCTCTCTGTGTCATTGCATCTGTCAGATGCTGGATCCCTTCGGCAGTGCAGGCAACTCGCTGTCAAGCAGCTGTCAGTCAATAGATCAAGCTCTGGACAGGTGAGTGTTGGTGCAGATGCCGAGATTCCTGGTCATCATTTATGTAGATTCGTATTTATGTTTCTGAACCAGCGTTAGTGATATGAGATTAGTTTTTTGTTTTTTTTAAACACCACTAATCAAAGCAGCAACAGACTGAAGTTTGTATGTCTGACTCTTTCCTGGGCTGACTATGTGGGAAGAAAATAGGAATCAGGTCATTTTTGCTGTTGCCATAGTGACTAACTACTTATCTGGATTCCTCCGTTATCACGGGAGCAAGGATATTGGTCACTGAGTGGGAGAAGTGACGGACAGAGCGAGACGATGAAAATACCGAGCCAGAAAACAAGAAAGAAAGAAAAAAAAACAGAGAAACCCACATGAGAGAGAGAAAGAGAGAGAGGACTGAATCAGAGTCGAAAGGAAAATAAAAAGTAAGCGAGAGCGAGGTTTGAGAGAGCGGCAGGACGGAAACAGTTCTACCTGCACAAGGCTTATCAGCGCTCCAGGCTGCAGAACAATGGCAGGAAACAAGTGCATGGAACTTTTCCCCGCAAGCGGGCATGCATGCCCCTTATCCAGGGTCTCGTGGCCCCGCGCCGCCCTGCGGTCAGCAGAGACGTCACTCTCTGGAGGGGCTGGTCACAAACACCCAGGGAACGTGGGAGGCTTGGAGGCGAAAGAACCGGGGATGGGAGGGAGTGCATTTAAGAATATACAATAAAGCTTGACTGCCAGGTCAGCAATGCCAAAACTTTTTTTTTCACTGTTTCTTCTTATTATTATTATTGTTACAAAGCAGTCCCGGCTTATCTGGTATAATTCAGAACACTGTTCTGAAACACCCGGCGTGTGTAACTGTGAAATGCTTTCTACACAAGCAGCATTTTGAGGCTACGCTTTACTGCGAAGCTGCCGGCCAGACTCTGTTTTGAAGACAAGGGGGGAATTACCAACCGAACAAGCAAATGATTCCTGAACTTGTTCTACTTGTTGTTCTTCATCATTTCAGCCCTCCGTTTTCACAAAACAACCGGGACAATAATTACCTGAACCTCAACTATGAATACAAAGGTAAGAGACGTTCAATCCACTGCAGCCACTTCAGTGCTCCGATTCTAGTCTGTCAGTTTAGATAGACGGCTGTGATTGGATGATTTGGATCTGTCATGCTCTGATGATGGATTTAACAGTCCCCACTTAGATGTCCCTGTTTTAAGCTTCTCCACAGCTTTATTATTATCTTCTGTGTTCCTTTGTCTTTATAATGGTCTTTGTTGACTAATGTTCTCTAATAAACCTCATCACATACCAACTGAGATCCAGTTACAATTATGTTATTTACTATTTACATGATACCTAAAAGTAATTGGGAGTATCGAAATACTGGGGGAAATTAATACAAATGCCCATCAAATTAAGATTTTTATTACATGTTTCTTGTCAAATTAATTCCAGTGTCTGCAATTAATTGTTGAGATGAATGAATTTTTAATGAAAAACGACAAAGTAAGCAGATTTTTCAATGTAAGACCCATTTTTTGCTGATAAATCATTGTTTACATCGACATAAGCTCAACAAAAATATTACTTAGTGTTAAAATCTGATATTTAGGTTATTCAGCCAACAGATTGGTGCGATCTCAAGGGAGTTTCTTTCAAATGTTTCAGGAACTCCTGATCATTCATGTAACTTCTTGGAGAAACTGCGTCTTTAGAAATGCGGACTGTGAACGCTGACATTCGTTCCGTTAGGGAGGTCTGCGCTTGCTGGAACATGTTCACCCTTGAGATGGTATTTTGGGCTTAAATAGCATTGGTACTCCTTTGAGCAGAACTTGTACACAATAATGATCTTGTTTTGAAGCAAAAATTAACAAGAGAAGTGACTTTGTTGTTGTTTGAGGACGTCAGAATTAAGAGCGTGCTGAAACGCAGTATAAAACGCTTAAGCTGAAACGCAGTATAAAACGCTTAAGCTGGGGACCGTTTTATGTAAAATAGAAAAATGCAATGAGTTAAGTTGAAATTTTTTACATCTTTTTAAAATATATGTAATTACTTAATCAAAATTAAAGTCCAAGCAATAGCTTTTATTTGAAAGTTTGTTGAAAGCCATGCGTCATTTTCCTTCTGCGTCACATGCTCTACTCTGTTTTGATCCATCACTTAAAATCCCAGTACAATGCATTAAAGTTAGTGGTCTGTGGGTGCTATTCATTTGGACCTTTTTTTTAGTAGCCCTAATAAGCAGTGGATTTTCATGACCAGTCATCAGCCCCTTAAAGCCCCTCTACTTGGGTCCCTTGGGTTCCCGTCTGTATCTTCAGAACACGGATCAAAGAATGCAGCATGGCAGACAACGCCACAACAACCCTTCCGAGCGGAGTAGCTTTCCCAATCTGCTCTCTTCGTTTTGCCTCGCGCCGCTCGCTCCCCATCATGCACTGAATTAAAATAAAAAAAAGAAAGAAATGCTGCATATCGTGTGCACGGTACATTAGGACATAACTGCACACACAGGCTCTCCTCTCCCCAGATGTAGAGCCCAGCCCCCTCCTGTCAGGGCCTACAGTGTTTATCATTCCCTGTGAGTAGATTTTTCCTCTCTGTCCCATGTTACCAAACAGAGAAAATAACTCCAGTCTCCATGGGGATACAACCACAATAACAGCTCAAAAGCAGTGACGGAACAGCTGCTTTCAATTCAGTAACAGCCCCTCCACCCCCACCTCCACCCACCACTCCTATGCTAGCGCGTGTGCTGCGAGGGTCGCCGCTCACGTGCGTCAACGGGCCTCTCCAGCTGCCTTTAATACGCCTCTGCAGACGGGAGGACTGTTTTCAGTTTCTGCCTGGGCTGCATCAGGGTGACGCAGCAGCGGGGCTCCGTGTGTGGAAAGCTGCATGTCATTCTGCTGAGCTCAACTCTGATTTGACATGCACGGATGAGCAGGAACAGTGCGTTGAGACTTGTCAGATGCGATCTATGGAAATGAGAGCTTCTCTAATCATTGCACTCCATCAGTGTGTCGGTGCACATTTGAGGAGGAGTGCATGAGGTTTGAAGTGAGAAGTACTGAGAGGTGGATGGGTGCAAGGGGAAACTATATGTTTCAGCCAATGAAGGTTTTGCTTCTTTGCTCTTTCAGGTCGACACGGGAAAGGAGGAACTTTCCCACGGCAGTTCCAGTTGCCCAATCGCAGCAAAGATTATGGCGACCGTAAGAAATCACCTTTATTACGAAGTCAACAGATTGTTATGCCTAAATAAAGAAAGTACAAACTTAAATGATAATACCTGAAAATGTGCCCTCGCCAAGTTTCAAAAACGCTGCGTGTTGGTTTTAATTGAGTTATTTTTTGGTTGTCAAGATTGAAGCAATCACCAGTTCCTGGCTGGAAAATTCAAAGTTCTAACAATAAGATCTTAGTTATATATCTTAGAATGACATCAGACTAGATAATCCTGGTGTGCCAGTTCAATAGTTACCTCCTGCTTTACACATAGCAGAAAGCATACAATGACTTTATTGGTGGGTAATCCGAAAAAAAAAATACTCCATTAATGCAATTTATTATGAATATACACCGTCTGGGCACTGTTTGGAACCATATGCACTGAGGGAACCATCTGTTCTCTGTGCCTCTTGGCGTCTGACCCCTTCTGAATTATAATTTTTCTACTTCAACATTCTCCATTTTTTTTAGCCCCTGACGAAACACTTTTCTCATATAGATTTGGTGCATTAAGTGTTGCAGCGCTGTTCCAGGCAGCTGCAAGTAATTGCTCACTCTGAGGCTAACCTTGGCTAGCTGTGATTTACGTCTCCCTGTGGCGAACCCAAACTTGTATAAAAATACCGCGGCCTTCTTCCTGTCTAAAGGGAAGTGGGACCGAGTGGTGAGAGACTCTGGCCCGGCATCGAGTCTTGGCCTCTAATGAGTAACAGAATGAGAGGGGGGGAAAAAAGCCGTCAATGTGTTTCTGCTTGCAGGTCGCAGGACACTCCCACGCAGCTTCATGCCCCAGGAGAACCTTTTCCAGCTGGTTCCCTCCAGTCGCACACGCAGTTATAACGGTGACAGCTCGCTGACATTCAGCGACCTGCGCTCACTGGGCCGGACTGCCGACAAAAGCTGCCAGCGCGGCACAGCCAAATGTAAGTAGTGTGGCCTAACCCCAAAACTTTTCTGCAACACTCTCTTCAAAAATGTGCTGAAGAGACAAAGTGAGACCACTGAAGGTAAAAATCAGTTCAAGATAAACGTCTGAGAGCCACATCGGATGAACAAATCTATCTGCAGATGAGTTGTGATGTTTGTGTGTGATGTAATTTTGGATGCAAACAGGCAGGTGACTAAAGGCTGGGGGCAATGTTTGCTCACTGTGAAAGAGGCAAACCAAAAATGGAGCAAAAAATCAGTTTACAATAATAAAACCTCCAGCAAATCTTCACACTTCAAGTTGTAACTCTGAACATCTGGCTTTTTGTAACCATTTGTTGCTTAATTTCGCTTCAAACCCAAAATTAATATTATTTTTCTTAAACACTGAGTTAATTAGCCTCAGCAACTGATAGAACGTAGCCATGCTTTAATATTTAAACAGTTTTTTCAGTCTTTCCATTAACACAAGTGGGTAAAATCTTCAGTTGTCATGCCGAAACTGCTAGTGACAAATCAAAGATAATCCGTTCTCCCTTCACCCTTCCGTCAGCCTTATTTTAATTCTTGGTGATGCAGAGTGTGAAGGAGCAGTAATGCTGTAAGTCTCCACAGGCATAATTCCCCTCTGATCACGCAGACCTGTCCATGTCGCAGGCTCACTGATCACATCTGCAGTTTGTTCAGAAACAGCCTCTGTCATCCTGCCAGAGCTCAGCTCAGCAGTCTGTGGTCGACGTCTCCGTCTCGCTGTCCTCACCCACGTACAACCAAACAGTCTAATGCGGCCGCAAAGCAGCAGGCTAATTCCAAAACAAAGTCTCAGAGTCTGGGACTGGAGTGGATGAGCGCTGCTGAGACGATCTTTCTAAGGTTTTGACAACTTTGCGTCGGCGGGATGCGGTTTTCAATGCCTGGCTGTCTTATCTGGGGTTTCCCTCAATCTGAGAGGGTCTGCGGTTGGAGCTATTCGACAAACCGAGGTGGATTTGACATTTTGTCTTGGAGGGTTTTACTGTCTAAGTAGAGTTTTATTGCTTTACTCGGCGCTCACTCAGATCAGTTCATCACAGTGCTGCTGTTGCCGTCTGTCTTCGAGGAGCTTAGTTGACAAAAAAATTTGCCAGCGGTGGGTTTTCATCATCTGGTGTTGTTTTCTGCAGCACCACGGGCGCCAGTCAACTGGCGGCAGGGAAAGCTCTTGGGACGAGGGGCGTTCGGGGAGGTCTACCTGTGCTACGATGCAGACACAGGCCGCGAGCTGGCCGCCAAGCAGGTGCCCTTTGATCCTGACAGTCAAGAAACGAGCAAGGTGAGGTTTGTGGGCAAATTTGTTTGGAATAAACCTACTGGATTCTTTTGGTTGTGTGTGTGTTTTTTCTCCTTGTTTTTTTGCAGAGTATTAACAAATGTAAAGATAATTAAGTGACCTTTTTTTCTGTAGGAAGTGAATGCTCTGGAGTGCGAGATTCAGCTGCTGAAGAACTTGCGTCATGAGAGAATTGTTCAGTACTACGGCTGTCTGCGGGACCTGGAGCATAGAAAACTTACCATTTTTGTTGAGTTCATGCCAGGGGTGTGTATTCTGCCGCCTAGCACTCATGCTTGTGGAATACTGTTTTTTTTTGTTTGATTGGTTGTTTTTTTAACAAGTTATTTGTGGGAACCTTGAACATAATAAAGCTTATATTTATATGACAAACATGAACTGAGCATAGACTTTAGCTACTTTATGCTGAAGAGAGCTGCTACATTTATCTGCAAAGGTGAGAACTGGGTGACTGTTGGCCACATATTCCAGCTTCAGGTTCATACAAGAAATCTTCTATCTTTTAAAACTTCACTAGTTCTATTTTATTTAGATGAGCCCTGAGCATTTTACAACCCAAAGGCATTAAATTTTGCACACAAAGCTAAATGTATTGTGAAAAGAAAATGCTTTTTTTCTGAAGGTGACTGCTGTGGGTCCACTGTTGGGTTGCTACTTCAGTACCCTAAAAATTTTATTCATACTGTTAGATGGAGTTTCACGGATTCAGATAAATCAGATTGTTTCCTCTTTTTTTTTTTTGACATTTTAAGTAACAGTTATTTATAGGAAAAAAATGTTTAATTTGTCCACATGGCTTCTCTGATTTTATTAAGTTACAAAGCCTAAGCTGTATTTGGCAGCAGACATTTTAACTTGGTGCCCTATCCTGCTTTAGAGTTAATGTTATCTAGTTGTCAAAACTGAAATTTCTTAAGAGTTGTGTCTGCACCCAACGCTAAATTTCTTAGAGTTGTTGTTAGTCAGTGATCGGCTGCAGACAGAGGTCGACACCTACTGTGGGTTTGGAGAGACGAGCAAATGAAGCTTCAGTTTGAAGCTTTCTGTGGTTTCTTTTTTTTTTCTGCTGACCTGAATCAGGATTTCATTAAGTAAAAGTGGCTGTGCTTAAAGGCAGAGTCCTAATGAACTATAATTGCTATATTCCAGATCTATATAATTTTAATTACTAATGCTAATGTTATTTTTTTCCCCTAATTATGGGATGCATCAAAGCTATTGATGAACTTAATCCTTTCTGCTCTACAGATGCATAAAGAAACAATGAGTACTTTGATGTAACTTTTGAGTTGAATACAAATCACATCAGATTAAGATTGTGGACATAAGCTGTGATGCAAAAATGGGATAATTATGAAATTGCTTCATTTTCACTAGGATTTAAAAAAAAATACTACTGCTATCAAATAACCCACAGCTGGCTTTTGTATCTTATTTGCCATTTTACTTCAGAGAGAGACTTTTTTTTTTCAAAAACTCAAACAAAACTGGGAATAATTAGTAATCAGAAAAATTTGGATCAGGGCATAGCTATATTATTTTGCAAATAATTAGTTAAGAAATGTAAATAATTTCGTATTAGAACTGTGGCTTCAATTCAAAATGTTTTTTGATGATCAAAAACAATCTGCAAAGCGTTCGTTTAATCTCGGCTGTTTTAAGAACGACTCCTGCAGTCGATTTCAGCTAGAAAACAATTTGAAAAACGTCACCAGCTGTCACCAAACATGGTCTCAGTGGCTAATGTGAGCAGGACAGCCTCTTTTATGGGATAATTTTCTGTGAAAATGAGTTTTTTAGTGAGAGACTGTCGCCTGTTGATCCTTTTTTTTTTTATTTCTCGGTCTTAGTCACACATTGTCTGGAAATGGAAACATTTATAGTGTGTTGGAGTTGGCTGATGTTAGAGAGGAGGTGACAAGGGCCAAGGTTTTGTGGGTCTGTTCTAGATAAAACTTGAGTGGCCCAGGGAAGGAGCCGGTGGTTTCGAGTGAGAGGGCTGAGCTCGAGGTTTGTCTTGGAGGTGTGCTGTTGACAGCTGAAAGTAAAGAGAAATATGTTTTGTTATTTTTTTATTGCATCTCAAGTGGTTCTGGGTCACACCTTCACTCCGCAAAGATTTACTTTGGAAGAACTTAGATAAGGAACTAAAATACCGTATGATCTCAGCATCAGACAATCTTCTTCCAAAGTTGTTTACATATTTGGTTTTTGTGTTTGGAATTTGGCAGCGATGCACCGTTTCCATTACAAAAATAACTCTATTTGAGTATATTGGTAGCCATGATGAATCTCGCTGCAAGCGTGATTCATTTTTCCACACATTCTCATAAAAAGCTGTTGTTGCTCTTTTGCTGTTCTTCCAGGGCTCGATAAAGGACCAGTTGAAAGCCTACGGGGCTCTGACGGAGAAGGTGACAAAAAGATACACCAGGCAGATCCTTCAGGGAGTTTCTTACCTGCACAGCAACATGATTGTCCACAGGGACATCAAAGGTAAGTGAAACTGGAGCTTTGAAATGGTCAAATGGGAGCTTTAATTCAATTTATGACCTCTAAAACTTCAGAGAAACTGAAGAAAACAAAAATTTTGAGAGAGTAGTCATTCCCCCAAAACCACAAACCTCAGTGTACTGTAGGGGGAAGTTAGATGGTAAATCAACACAAAGTGGTGTGAAGTTGAAGGTGATGCATAGTTTTCCGATCATTTTACAAATAAATGTGCAAGACAATGTGGCATGCGTTTGTATTCACTCCTCTTTACTCAATCACTTTATGAAATCTTGTAAAACTAATGGTCTTCAGAAGCCGTCTGTTATTTGGAGCATAAAATATACCTGTGTATAATTTAATCTTGTTGTACACACGTAAAGTTGACGTTTCTATCCAGTGTGACTGAGCGTGACCCAGTTTGCAAAGACAGACAAAAATTTGCGGTCCGTAATAAGACTGCAACTAACAGTTGGTCTAGTAATTGATTATTCTATTAATTATTTGGACAATTAATTGTAAAATTTAATTAATTTTTTTTATTTAACCACTTCAGGCTTTTTCTATACAATACCAAATAAATTTTAAAATGCAAACAGAAATCCAAATGATCCAATTCCTTCTTAAAATAAGAAACTAAGTAAAACACAGTAACAGCATTCCTTGAGTGAACATTTATCCTTGAATCATTATTTGTCGGCAAGGATCTTTAAAAAATGCATCTATCCTCTACAAGTGAAAATCTCAGTTCTTTCTGATTGACTTCACATTAGACATGACTATTTTATGGATTAAATAATTTACAATTGGATAGCAAAAGGTACCTGACAGGATTTCTCATATTACTAAATTTTAAGCTTAAACTATGCTACTTGAAGAGTTTTCTTATCTAAAATGTAAATATGTTTGGTACAGTTATGGCTTAATTGATGTTGCGTGTCGTTCTTTCTTCCTGTTTTGAGTCCGTATACTCCTGTTAACGATTAATCAATTACTACATTGGTGGATAATTATTTAAAAAATCAATTCATCACAATAAATCTGATTGTTTCAGTCCTAATCTACAGATGTGCAAAGCTAATATGCACATACCCCAAAAGACTGCAGCTCTGTTGGCAGAGGGAGAACAAATGCTTTCCACACTTTGAAGATTATTTGTATAAACCACTTATTATTTGCCTCCAACTTCACAAATAGTCACCATTTTCATGTTGGTCTGTCAGAAACCAACATGAAAATGGTGTTATGTGTTGAAACAGACATGTTGGTCTGTTTCCATAACCTTGCAGGGTTCAGCAACACTCCAGCTTCCCTACTCTATTTCTCTTACTCAGAACGTAGATGGAAAACTGCACTATTTTAACATCTCCTCTGAGGTATATTAGGCTTCACACTGGTGAAGGTGGCCAGTCTAAAAATGCTGGACACCGGACGGAAAGGCTTTGGTTTTTCTGCCCGCAGCTTTGGGAGTCGCTGTTTCGTTAGGCCGCAGCAGCCATGAAAGAGGGAAACATCCCGTCTGGTTGTGTCAGTAAAGGGAAAAAAAAGATAGTGGGTCACCTGGGACACAGCCAGGCTCCATGACAGCCCGTGTGGGTGGGATTTTCCACTTGGAAATGTTCTACACATTTAATATATGGCGTGAGGTCAGCTCACCACACAGCTCACCACACAAGAACATAGTTTTCTTCAACATGAAAATGTCAGCTCAGGTTGTATGTGACTATAGTTTGAGACTTTTTCTCAAGCTAATATTTCAAAAGAAGGCAAACGAATGGAAATCGTTTGCCTTCATATGTAACGTTATATATATTGATGACATATATAATAATGTCAATATATGTGCTTGAAGTGGAACCAAGCAAGTAAATGTTACAGTTTTAGTCTCCCAAGTCGCTCTCTGCGGCTATCTAATCTCTGAGTGTGGGGGGTTAGTCACTGATCTAACAAGTGGCGTACCCAGAGGAAATGGGACGGACATGTTGGAAAAGTACTACGGAAGTAGGGGAGACTGGGCTGAGGTCTGATTTGTCTCCCATGCATCAGTTCATTCAGCATTTGAACTTCTGATACATATAAGCCCACTTGGCAATCACTTTAAAGGGAGGGAAAGTGGATGATGCACAAATAGGAAGGAAAGTATGCATATAATGACAGCCTGAAGATCTCAGTTGGTGTTTTAAAAGATAGCCTGCCAGGTTAGTCAAGCTCTTGACTTCAACTGTTTCTCTGAAGTCAGTGGACGTGCTGGCTTGGGTAAACGAACTCTCCCCGGCAGCTCTCGGAGGAGTCATGAATAATAGCTCTGAGCTCGTTTTGTTTGGTCCCATCAGGTGCTAACATCCTGAGAGACTCCTCTGGGAACGTCAAACTCGGAGACTTTGGAGCAAGCAAACGGATCCAGACCATCTGCATGACTGGAACAGGAATCAAGTCTGTCACTGGCACCCCCTACTGGATGAGCCCCGAAGTGATAAACGGGGAGGGATATGGCCGGAAAGCTGATGTTTGGTAAGAATACCTTCAGATGGGGGGAGAAATGACTGATTCCTAGAGGGGATATGAATCTGTTGCAGAATGCAATTATAAAGCAGCATCAAATGCACTGTAATAACCTCATGAGACTTTTGTTAAAACTGTGCTGTTGGCATTTTCTGGCAAATTGATGTGAACACATTTTGTAAAATGTTATATGTTTTAATGTTTAATTATGTAAAACATAATAAAGGTTTAAGTCAAAGCACTGCTGGGTTATTACAGGTATTCACTAACATTAAAATGCATGATTTACATTTGTTTATGGGTACATAAAACAGGTATGTAAATATGTAAAACTGTAAAAATCACCTCTAACTTTATGCTTTGTGGCCAAGAAGTAATATTTTTTCTTGTGACATTTTAATGTAGAAATATAAAGCGTAGGCATTTCTACTTAGATTTCATTTGCTGTGTTTCCACCCAATTTGTACATCTAGCCATTTTTATTCTTTAAATGTAACTATTATGAGCACTTTTAAAAAGTACTGGCTCAATAAATAAAGCTACAGTTCCAAAAAAGTTAATCTTTTTGGAGATTTGTTGACATATAGCTAATGTGATCAATTGTGTAACTCAAGATGATTTGGTTGATTTTTTTTAAATCAACCAAAAAATGAGCGATCAATTATCTAAAATAACTAAAAATAAGGGTAGCAAAAAATAACTTAAAAGACCTTTCTGATGTTTTAGACCTTTTCTGACGTCTAAAACATGTAATGAAATTACAGTCAAGTTATTGACAGAAGAAGGAAGAGTCAAAACTTTTGCTCCATGTATGATGCAGTGTTTTATGATGAATTGAGCATGTAAAACTAATTGTGTTCCTGTGTTGTTCTCCTTCAGGAGTGTTGCTTGCACTGTTGTGGAAATGCTGACTCAGAAACCTCCCTGGGCCGAGTACGAGGCCATGGCCGCCATTTTTAAGATTGCTACCCAGCCCACAAAGCCCATGCTTCCAGAAGGTGTGTCTGACTCGTGCAGGGACTTCCTGCGGCAAGTGTTTGTGGAGGAAAAGTGGCGCCCCACGGCGGACTTTCTGCTCAGCCACCCGTTTGTCCAGGGTAGCTTCTGATCGCTGAGGGACCCCCTGGCAGAGTCATCCCCCCTCCGTGTCTGCCTCCACGGCCTCGGCGGTCCTGGCTCCTCCCCCTCTTCCCGTCACCTGGTTGCAGGGTTCAGCAACACTCCAGCTTCCCTGCTCTATAATCGATCAGTGTCTGCCTTGTCCGTACTCCTTCAGTTCTCAACGCCTGGCTCAACACCGACTGTTTACTGAGAGGCAGGGCTGACTGCGATCAGACCTCCAGAGTCATCGAAGGGATCTATCGCTGGTTGCCTCAGAAACCGGCCGCCAAGGTGGCACTTCACAGTCTCAAAGGATCCGGGTCAACATTCTTCAAGGAGAGAGAAGGAAAAGTGGCCAAACTTGGAGCACAGAGGCTTTAAGCTTTCTGGGTCTCTATTCACCCGTCTTACTGTCTCGCTGCAGCGTCTCCACAATGAGTCGACATTGTGACTGACTGGTGACGACCCTTCAGATCGGATAGTACTGTAACTTCCTCATCAGCTTAGTACAACTGAATGAAATTAAGATGGAAAAAATATTTTTATACAACATGCACGGTCATTTTAGATCCGATTTCTACTGTCACCTTTTAAGACAAATATAATACATTTTTGTCAATGCCTTACAATAATGATTTGTAAGTTTGAATGTCTTTTTTTTTCTTGTTTTTTTTCTTCCTAACAGCCTTTCCTTTTTCTATTAGCACTCCAAACCCCATTCAGAAGGAATGTTATAAAGTTGCACTTTTGATATCATGTATTGAAACATTTACATGTGCGAGATAATCAACCGAGGAGATATTTTTCTAATATTTTTTTTTTACTATTATTTTGATATGTAAAGACAACCAAACATTTGCAACTGAGTGCAATGTCTCTTAAGCAATAACAACACTGCTGTATGAGTCAGAGACCGCCATCCCATCTTACTCGTCTGGTGAGCCTTGTTCCATTTTCCGTTGGCCAAAGAGGATTTGCAGAACATGCAGTATTAGTCACAGCGGACCTTTTGCCACCTCAGAGCCCTGAAAGCCTTGTTTTCTCCGTTATGGCAGCTTTGTGCACTTTGAACTGCACAGACCAAATCTGATGCATTACGTTACTGTGGTGTTTTAAATGTTTGCAGGGTTCCTAAGCAGCACGACAAACTGTCAGGCTGAAATTCTTAAGAGTTCTTAGTGCTTTTTAGCAAATTTTAAATGACAACTATAAACTAGTGTCATGTTTAGACAGCAGGCAGGATGAATGGATGGACAGATGGATGGCTGGATGGAAAATGAATGCCTTGATGGTTAGACAGACATATAGATGGGCAGTTGGATGGATGGACAAATGCACGTAAAGATGGATGATAGGGGCAGATGGACAGACAGTTGGATGCACAAACGGATGTATGGTTGGATGGAGTGTTTGTAGACAATGGACTCGAGAATAACGTCTAAATTCTACTAAAATAAAAATTAAAAATACATATTTTTCCAGACTGTTAATAGGAACCCTGCATTGAGAAAAAAACAGATTGAAGTTCTCTTTATATTTGTAAGTTCAGTATCAATCCAGTGAGCCACCATGCCTTCCTTTAGCTCTAATCAGATGGGACCACTTTATGAGGTGACAGCACATCTTGCTCTGTGAGACACTCACAGAACCAAACTGTTTTCCTTAAGTGAAACCTTAGGGACAAACTGACGTTGGATGTAGCTACGATTTGTTGGCGCTTATGGAACGATCAAATGTTTTTTAATCCTTCTCGGTGCCTTATCTGTTTCTCTTTGTAAGCGAAAATCTTCACTGCCAAAGGCGAGAGCTTCCCTGTGAGGTTGCTCTGTTGGAGAGCACACCCAGGATTTGCTTATTCTGTAAATACTTTGTTCTGCGCTTTTGTATTAAATCTCTTTTACATTATAGGCAGATCTATTTGACTAGAGTCTACGTTATACAGCAGACTACTGCAGCTAAAAAGAAAATTTAAAAAAGCAACTTGCCATAAGAGTGTGTATGACCGTCTGAGAGCTGGCAGGCAATATTAAAGGACTGGAAGGCTTTTGATTGACACAGAGCTTGTTTTGTTTGAAATGACAAAGCCTTGAGACATGAAATGTATCAAGTCATCGATCTTTTGTACATTTAACTTAATAAATCTAAGGTCTAAGACTATTCTGTTTCATTTTTTCCTCTGTCTTGTTTCTGTTTCAACTTCTCTGGTTACATCATTTTATTAATTTGTTTTGTGCATCAGATTATGCACGAAACAAATAGTGAAAAATATAAACAGCATAATTAGTCTTATTATTGTTTGTTGTATAATAAAACAAAGAAGCTTGTCCTGTCCAGGGTGTTCTTTTGGGCATTATATAACTGATTTAACCCAATCACTGTTACTCATGGAATTAGTGTTGCCATTTAATATGAAGTTCACAGAAAATTTTAAAATAAAAGCCTCCATATTGCTCTGAGGTTAGAGCACCGCCATAGGCGGTGCAATAATATTGGCATGCATTATCTTTTTCTCTCAGGTTAGCAAGACAGAGCACTAGCATTTGCCTTTTACCTTAAATAAGGTATTAGCTAATTCTCTTACTTATTAGCCATGTTTAGTATACTGAATGGAGTAAGTCAATTACAGACAACATGCTCGTGATGCCCCACATGCTACTCACAGTATTAGCATTTTGGCTTATTTTGGCTTATACACTACTTTTAACATACTGAATGGGGCAAGTCCATGTTAGTCAACATGCTTGTGACTCTCCACGTGCTATTGATTACAATGCAGCTTTCTTTAGCATTGCGATGCTAATTTTTAGCATCAGAACGCTGGGTCTAAACCTACGGGCAGGCTTTGGCAGGCCCGCTTAAATTTCTTAAGGATTTTTCTAGTTTTGATTATCATCCTTCAAACTATACAATCACTGTGACACAGACACAGAAGCTACACCTGGTCTGGCATTGACTAGCTGTGGTTGCTTCCTGGAAAGGGGCATTGGCTGACATGATGTTGCCATTATCCAATCGTTCTCCCTCTCCTTTTCATTTCCACGAACATTAAAAAGTTCTGCTGGATCAGTTGGCTTGTTGTGTTTCTCCTCTGTCTTCTCTCAGCTCCAGTCGGTCGTGGCAGATGGCTGCTGGTACTAAGCCCGGTTCTGGTCCTGTTAGAGGTTTCTTCGTGGTAGAGGGGAGTTCTTCTTCTCCACTGTCGCTACATGCATGCTACGTACGAAGGACTGCTGTCAAGTCAACGACTCAACACAAGCCCTTTGCTGTCGCCCCCTGCTGGTCAGATGGAGTGAATGGCGTAAATCCTAAAGTGTAATTTTTAAACACAAATTAAGAACAATGTATCTTTGTACATTGTCAATGAGTTGGTAATTATTCTGTGGCCCATTATTTTAATTGTGATGATCACTATTATGTTTCCGTAGATTTTTTAAAACGAATAGGATATTCTGATAAAAAGAAATTCTATTTTTGTCTCAATCTCAGAATTGAGATTAAATCTGAATTCTTTTTTTCAGTGGCCCTTATCCTCTTCCGTACGTTAGTCTTCAGAACACAATCAATAAACAAATATCCAAGACAGAGTATTGCAAAGACAATTTATACCGAACTGCGCCAACAATGATGCGCCTCATCAGCTGTTAGAAAACCTTCTTATAAAACCGGAGGTTTTGTAACGTCGTGCCTGAAAACGTGACCGTGAACGCAACAGCGGCCGCAGCAACACAGAGAAGTCCCACACGGACGAAGCTCTTCCAGTCAGGCTGGAGCTTTATTACTTTTCATGTAAAATTTGTCCATTTGTAAACTAAACTACAATGTCGGCCTCTCGTACTGTAATATGTTTACTGAGAAACGACCTGCGGCTTCACGACAATGAGGTAAGAATGTCAACTTGTAAATAAACGTGTGGGAATGTTTGAATGATTAAGTCCGAACTTAGCTCACATAAATTTTAGATAACATTTGCATTTATATTTGCTGTATTTACTGGCGAGTTCACGAATCTGCGCATTTAATACGGCATCAAATTTCACAAGGAATTAAACTTTTTACTTCCGGCACCATTTCCTTCAGAATAAAAGCCTCAACTTCAGTGTAAAATAAAGACACTTGTCAGATTTTTTTTTCTGTCAGCGAAACTACCATTATATATTCGTCACCTATAGAGCAACCTATCATTGTCAGTTATGCTATTTTGATATGTCAAGAAAAAGTCTACCAACTCAGAAATAAGCCTCCACACACTTTAAGAAATCCTGGAGGTCATCTATTACCCTGCTGTGTATTTATTATCAAGTGTTCTTTTTTTCCCTTTTTCTTTTCAGCTTTCACAAAACATATATGGAAGAAAATTAAAAATACAGCATTAGGTGTTCTAAAACAACATGAATTAATCTAATAAATTATAAATGATGGCATTTTATGTATGAATTCTTCAGATGTTTTGGTTTAATTACTGCACATAAAGGATAAACATGACGCAATGTAAACCTAACAGTTACAGAGTAAATATTTTTTCAATTATTTTGATTAAGATTAATACAGGTAGAGCTTCAGTGGCCATGATGTTTTTCATAACATTTAGCAATTATTTCAATACTTCTGCTCTGCACAAAGCACCATTTGTAGTATTATTACCTGACACTCGCTGGATAACTTGAGCAGCTAAATCACCGTTGGTAAGCAGCTAAGAAACATGCTGCTCATAGCATGCTGAGTAGAAACAAGCGTTTTGAGAGTGTTGGGAGGCAACACATCAGTTTTTTTTTTTTTTTTTTTTTTTTAAATTGAAAATAGTTTCTGTTAATCAGTCAGTTTGTCTCTTGGAAGTAGTGCACATATGTAATATCATCCTTTCAAACATCCAGCAACCTGTTTGAAATGGGGATAAAACAAAACAATTCTAGATTTTGTGTTTTAAGTACCACCAGACAACATGATTTATAATTACATTTGTGGTTTTATGAGAGGGTGGGAGGGTTTATGTTCTTTTTTCCCAGTTTTATAACAATCCTGACATTGTACTCTTTGATTTTCAGGTCCTCCACTGGGCTCAGAGAAATGCGGAACACATAGTCCCTCTGTACTGCTTCGACCCCAGACATTATGTGGGCACGTATAACTTCAACCTGCCAAAGACGGGCCCTTTCCGTCTGCACTTCTTACTGGAGAGCGTCCGAGACCTCAGAAACATGCTGCTCAGCAAGGGCAGGTTGGTTATTAACTTTATAGCTTTATATGATTTATATGAACTGGAGAGTTGACTCAGGGTTCCCACACAGTCTGGAAAAGTATGAAAATATGAAATAAGGACACAGAAAAGTCCATGTATTTCCAGTCTTTAATCTCTATCCCAGGGATGTCCAATCTTTTTGTCGCCTGGGCCAAACTCATCATTTTGAAAGTTCTCAAAGGCCATAAAAATATGAATATTTTATTTGTATAAAACTTTTTTGTCTCTTCTTAACAACAATAGGATATGGGTCACTATTTCTTTCCAAACTTTTGTTGTCCTTCATTTTTATAAATCAAAATAAAATGACGAAGTTGGGATCACACAGGACTTTGTGAGTAAAAGTTGATGGACATTTTTGGTTCTGCTTGCTCAAATCAAATAGAAAGCTAAAACTGTGATCATAAAACATGAATAATTTGTGTTGAACCTAAAATATTCCATCTACATTAACTGTGCTGTGCTGGCCAGCCAAATATACTACTCTTCATTTGTGGCTGTTTCTTTTTTGTTTGTTTCCCTCTTTAATTGGTTCCACAATTAAAACTTTCTGTCCGTTGTTCCTTTCTCTCCATCCATGTGTCCTAAATACTTGCCTATTCTTTTTTCCTTCAGTTTTTCCATTTTTTGTATCCTTCTTTGAGTCCTCCTTTCTTCCTTGTGTTTTCTCTGTTTCTCCTTTTTTCCTTTCCTCTTTGTGCTGCTCCTTGCCTAATTCCCTTCTGTGTTTTTTTCTGTTTTGGGTTTTTCTAGGTTTCATATTCGTTCATTAATTTAGAAATATCTGCCGTACATTCATAGTCAAGTTTAGTATTTTCAGTTTGAAAATGAGCTTAAAGAACTGAGAATCCCGAAATGTTGAATCTGAAAAAGTCCAGTATTTTTACACCAAACATTTAGCAGAACCCTTCTTACTTGATTTGAAGTCACACCGTGTGCAGAAAATGTTTTTTAGCTTTCTAGGACTACTTTAACTCGTTTCTAACAGGATCAGGATGCACCTGGGTTTGACATTGCTGCTGCACACATTGTTCCCATTCCTTTTTCCGCCCGGCAATCCCTCTGTGCCCAGGATGCAGCTGCATGGTATTATGCCAACTGTGAGTCGTGTGTGTTTATTTATTTTTTTTGTGTGACAGCAGTCTGGTGGTGAGGAAGGGTAAGCCGGAGGAGGTGGTTGCTGACCTTATCAAGCAGCTCGGCTCCGTTAGCAGCGTGGCTTTCCATGAAGAGGTACTTTGATGTTCTCTTCATCTTTAATGTATTTTATTGTGATTTTATGTGCTATGCGAACATAAAGTAGTGCATATTTAGGTAGAAGATGTATGTTTTTTCTTTTCTTTTTTTTACATAGGATCTGCAGTGTGTATGTAGGCGAGCACCTTGTACAAGGCTCGATTCTGTTTGAAAACATATTTTTACCTTCATGTACTCAAATCCAGGTTGCTTCTGAAGAGCTGAACGTGGAGAAAAAGGTAAAGGATGTCTGTGCTCAGCTGAAGGTGAAAGTTCACACCTGCTGGGGCTCCACGCTGTTCCACAGAGAAGACCTGCCATTCCACCACATATCCAGGTGTGGGGAGGATGCTGCTGGGCCAAACATGAAACAAATCTGACTCCTGCTAGAGAAGCTACTTCAGGAGAAAGAAATTCTAGTAACGTTGTTAAATTCTTGCAGGCTGCCTGATGTGTACACTGAGTTCAGAAAGGCGGTGGAGAGCCAGAGCAGGGTGAGGCCTGTGCTGCTAACCCCCGAGAGGCTGAATCCCCTTCCGCCAGGACTGGAAGAAGGAACCATTCCCACAGCGGAGGACCTTCAGCAGACTGGTGAATGATGGGAATGTTGTTCGATGAGAAGAGCTTAATTCCAGTGCTTTCCCTCTACGTCTTCATATTCCTCATTTCAAACTAGTCTGGACTCCTAAAGCTCCACATTCTTGCATATTTACCATGCGTGTGCAGTGACTCAAAGTAAATCCACTTCTCCACGTCAAAGTGAAAAACGGTTGAGCATGAATCTCCATTAAAACTCAGCTTTGGTTTAGCCGGATCCCTGTATATAGTTGAGCCTTTATGAGCCTATATTGTGCTGTTTAATCATCCAGAGCCTGTGACTGATCCTCGCTCAGCTTTTCCTTGCACTGGTGGAGAAGGTAGCGCCCTTGCAAGGCTCAAACACTATTTCTGGGACACTGTGAGTGCAACCTGCATTACAGAAATATATAAACTTCTTTTTATACTGTTGATCAAAAATATTTTTTGAAGGAAATATAAAGGGTCCTGCCTGTTTTTCTAGGATGCTGTGGCAACTTACAAAGAAACTCGTAACGGCTTGATCGGGGTGGATTACTCAACTAAATTTTCACCATGGCAAGTTTTCTTTTAAATATAATTTTCACTGTGGATTATTTCTCAAATGTTTCCCTTCTTGTTGCTTTCTAACATGCTTCTATGATACCACATTGCAGGCTGGCTTTGGGATGCATTTCTCCGAGGTATATTTACCATCAGATCAAAAAGTATGAGAGGGAGCGGACAGCGAATCAGAGCACCTACTGGTCAGTATTCGTACTGGTCTCAGTGGTTCTTGTATCATTTGTTAAGAAGTCAATACATGATAATGATTTTTAAAAATATAATTATGTGACAGTGGCCTGCAAAAGTATTTATTGTACACCCCCCCCCGACATTGATGAGCAGTAGTGCACAATTGGAGGATGACTCTCAGTAATATTAGTATGAAAAGTTATTCAGCACTCTTAGTATTTTTACTTGTACAACAAATCCTTTTTTGTAATTGTAATGTGACAAATTATTGAAACGTTAAAACGATGCAGCCAGAAAACAATCTGGTCGTGATTGTTTGAAATTTGTTTGTGTTGCAGGGTCATTTTTGAGCTCTTGTGGAGAGACTACTTCAAGTTTGTGGGCATTAAGTACGGAAACAAAATGTTTCAGGTCAAAGGTAATGTTAGAAAATGTTTGATCTGTTATCAATGTTGTAAATATGGTCTGTATATCTAAAAATACAGTATTGAAATTTAAATTTAGGGCTTCAAGGAAAGTCTATTCCATGGAAGATGGACACGAAGCTGTTTGATGCATGGAAAGGTTGGAGTTCACGGCATGCAGTTGATCAAAAATTAGCCTCACACTAGAATAAATTCATGTAAGTCTTGGTTTGTCTGTGACCTTTGCACTTGCAGAGGGCCGTACAGGGGTGCCCTTCGTAGATGCCAACATGAGAGAGCTGGCGCTGACAGGCTTCATGTCCAACAGGGGGCGGCAAAACGTTGCAAGCTTCCTTACAAAGGATCTGGGCCTTGACTGGAGACTTGGAGCTGAGTGGTTTGAATATCTGCTGGTATGATGCGTAGACATTCAGTGTATTATTGATCCGTTTATTTAACCACACAAAAAAAAGCCCATTCAAATTTTATTTTTGACAGTTTTTTTTAAATTATTATTTCAGCATGTTTACCCTGATTCATTTATTCTTTTTCTTGCAAAGATTGATCATGATGTCTGCAGCAATTATGGGAACTGGCTGTACAGCGCTGGCATAGGAAATGACCCCAGAGAAAACAGGAAGTTCAACATGATCAAACAAGCTCTCGACTATGACAACAATGTACGTTTTAAAAAAGAAAGTTTAATCTGGATCTGGAGACAAAGTACCTGAGTCACACTTTGTTTTACAGTCACAAGCATAGATTTGTGAAAACCTACTGATGCATAAACGTGGGTTCATGCTTCTACTTCAGGGGGAGTACGTGCGCCGATGGGTTCCAGAGTTGGGCGCTATAAGAGGGGCAGATGTTCACACGCCCTGGAACCTGAGCTCTGCTGCACTGTCACACTCTGGTGTGTCGCTCGGTGAGACTTACCCAAACCCCATTGTCATGGCGCCTGAATGGAATCGACACTTTAGCAAGAAACCGGTAGGTGTTTTAGAGAAAAAGGAAGTGGAAACTCAAAGAGAATTATGCTTTTTTTTCTATAACAGCTGCAAACAATGGTGAGAGAAAGGGAATGCATTTTCTGAATCATTGCATACAAGTAGGGTTTAGAGATTTCTTGACAAAACAACTTATAGTTTCTATTGTGAAATCACTATAGTCCTCACTGCAACCAACTTTTAAGGGGAAGGAATTTATCATGAATTGTGTGTTAAATAATATAACTTAGACTTTTTTATTTCAGTTTTTATCTATTAATGTCTCATATTTATGATTCAGTGTCAGGGTTCCCACTCTTCTGAAATGGTCAAAACTTTATCTTATGGTAATTTTTATTATTTAGTCACTTTGCTGTAAAGAATATAAATGCAGTTGTTTTTTTCAGTCCTGTTGTGATTCTTTTTTTTTTCTTGACACTTTTCAATGTCTAACTATCTATGATAAAGTCGATTCATACAAGTCAACTTTTGTTGACTTTTTTTTTGCAGAGCGGTGCTGGACCATCACCAAGAGGAAAGAAAGGCCCGTCTCACACTCCCAAGCAGCATCGAGACAAAGGCATCGACTTCTATTTCTCCAGAAGTAAAAACCTGTGAAATGTCGTACTGCAGAGGGTGGACGGTACTTCAATCTAAAGTCTGAGTCCAGCTGCAAATTCGGAGTTACATATGCTGTAAATGTTTACACAGTTACATAGGGAAGTTGTCTGAAGAGAATGCTTATTTGTTTGCTACTGAAAGCTGAACTGATACTATCATGTCATGCAAAAGCATTCATACCCCTCAAACTTTTTCACATGGATGTATTTTATTTGGATTTGTGTTGACCAACTAACACAAAGATTTGCTTAAAATAGGTGATCTAAAAATGCGGTAGTTAGCTTCATTTACACATCTGCCACTAAATCCAGGGCCATTGCTTTTAGATTCCCCAAGATTTCAACATTTTCCGAAGCCCTGTCAAATGTGAAACGCACAAAGACGTAGATGTCCACCTAAACTGACAGGCCTGAGAAGGAGCAAAATACACCTGAAAGAGAGATTTGGGTTTGCTGTACAGAATCGATCCTCGTGTGGGAAAAGTTGTTGACAGTACAAGTGTTACTTGTTTACACCGGATCATTAAATCGGATCGTCGCTGAAGTATTTTAAGAAGAAGGCTAGTGATAGAAATCCAAAAGAGGTCCCAGTCGCAGTTTCCCACAAGCCATGTTGTGAATAGAGACGCCAAGATAGAATGAGACAAACATTGAACCTTTTGGATGACGTGCACATCACCCTGAACATGATAGCCTCATGGTGGAAAAGGGAGTTTTACTGCATCATGCAATGGGAATGATTTTCTTTAGCAATAACTTTGTGATTGAAGATGGACATTGTCAAAAACGGGGACGTCTGAGAATACAGCCTGTTTAAAGGCTTCAAAAGACTTGTGTGGGAGATTCAACTTCCTTTAGGACATTTGCACCAAGCAAACAGCCAGAATAGAACAGGATTTTTTGGATTCAAATAAATCAATTTGTTATGAAGGCCAAGTCAAAGTCCAGATAGATCCAATCTAAAGAATCTGTAACATAGCTTGACGTGCACATCTGCTCTCCATCCAGTCTGAGATGAAGCAGAATGGGTAGAAGTTTACAAATCTCTAGATATAACTTAGTACTTGCAGCTGCAGTTGCAGTAAAATATGATTCTACAAAATATCTCCTCGGGAAGGGCTGACTGAAAACGCATGCCGTGATTCTAAGAATTGTGTCAGCCCACCACATAAAATACATTTTTGCTCGTCATGTGACAAGAGTGAAACAGTTCAAGGCATAAATACTTTTGCAAGACACTTCATGTGCCTTACATACTCTTTCAGAGTCTCAGTTGCACTTCCTGTTCTACAGCTGAACCACTGAGAACTTCTTTTCGTTTTTATTTTTCATCCCTCAATATGGATTATTTTACCTACCTGTTTTTTGGTGCTGTAATATCTTTATTTGAATAAATCTGGATAATAAAGTTAGTTTTTCAAAACTCCACAGGAACAAAACAAAGTGTCTTAAAGCTTTATTTTTACAGGGTTATGTGAATGAGAACCTTAAGCAGTTCTCTGCAGACAGACGAGTCCATGAATCTGACTGAGGGAACTTCCTCCCAGATGTGACGCATCACTTCCTTGTTCCACTAAAAGCCAGGTGGGCAGTGCTTAACAACACAGTCGGCCCTTCAGAATCACACGAGTCGCCACAAAGAGGTAGTTCTACCCCCACTCATTTTCAACAATGCAGGACGTGGAACAAAAACAAACTACTGTCAACAAGGACGGTACCGATTCGGAAGTCGATCTGGGTTCGATCCCTCTGGTTGCGCTTAATGTGACCGTGAGGAAAAAGCTGGGACTTTACCTGAACCCCAAAAACACGGTGGCTGCCGACTGGACGGCTGTTGCGGAGACCATGGGCTTCTCCTACCTGGAGATAAAGAACTACGAGGCTTCCAGGAACCCCATCAAGGCCGTCCTGGACGACTGGGCGGCTCGGAACTCGGACGCTTCGGTCGGGAAGTTGGTCTCTATTCTGGAGGAGGTGGAGAGGAACGACGTCGTGGAAGATCTCCAAACTTTGATAGGTGCGCAACTTGTTCAAAAATATTAACACAGTGACGCAGTTCGCCGAATTGGCACTAACAGAACCGAGCCACAGTTGTTCAGGGCCAAAGGCAGAATGCAATTTGGGGGTTCATTTATTTATTTACTAAGGACAGAGGCATAGATTAGTTTTTGTTGTCGATCTAACTTCCGGTTTTCTCTGGGGTTTGATCTCGCGGTTATGTTTGATTTTTATTCACCTGTAATAAAATCAAAAATAATGAACTAATCGACTGAGAGTATTCCCATTTATGCTGCCAAGTACATCCTAAGTTTATCTGATTCTTATTCTGTCCATCCAGTGTGTGAATTATTGCTCAACAGTTCGTCACTAAACAATTGCCAACATGTTTTTTCCTCCCAAATCTAGATATGCAAATGGATTACAGTTAGTCATGCCGACTTTACTGGATTATATATATATATATAAACAGCAAAAACATAAATAAACCTCTCACTTTGTTCTTATGACAAGTGAGTTGGGGGGATGGCATACAGCCGTTGCCCATTCTGCCTCTGGATTTTCTTCTTGAGAGACAAATTTATGTTTCCATCAGCTATGACAAGTGATTCAGGTCCTAAATGTGTGCAAGTTTGCCAAATGGTTGATTTCGCCTTAGAACTGAAGTTGCTTTCCATTGCTTTTTGTGTCTTCCTTATTTCCATAAACATGTATGCTTTGGCACCAGACGAGGATGTCAGGAAATACCTTCAAGCCCAAAAGAAGAAAGCAGAGCCGCCAGTCCAGGTTCCCGAAGTCGACAGCTGTGTCCCTCGCACACCAGAGAGGTCTGGAATCACTGTGGACGACGTCCCAGGAGGTTTGTCTTTCTCTAAATTCACTGTCACACTTTTTCTCTGAGTAAAATATTTACAACAAAGATGTGTTTGACACAGTCTAGATCAGCTGAAACGTTTGACACAAGAAGCATTTTAGCTTGTAGTTTCAAATTCAGTGATCAGTTTGCTATAACGGTTGCAGGATGCCTGTGGTTCGTCACTATAGAGGCTTCATGTTGCTTATCTTGTACTCAAACGTACAAGATAAGTGGCTTTGGACTTCTTGTAATAAAAAACACAAGTGCATGAAGGAGCACAGAGTCTGTGCTCCTTCAAGTTCTTTGTTTTTATATGTTGCAACCACAAATTCATATTTCTTTTTTATGCTTCATGTGATAAAGTTGTCCGAAAATGTTAAGTGGACAAAAAAATGAAGCTTTTTTTCAGACAGATTTTTTATTTTTTTTTTACAGATAAAGTTGTAAAAGTGAAACATCTTGCCACAGACTTTGTGTGTCGCCTTCTGACACATGGACATGCTTTTTTACAGAATAAACCAACCCAAAAGCATGATGCTGCCACAGCCATGCACAGTGTTTGTTTACCACCACCCAAAGCATTTTGAAAAAAAGCTTATAAAAAGTTATGTGTTTTTCATTAAATGAAATGGTCCTATTTCATTCTTTCTGAACTATAAAAGCCTTCTTATTCGAGCTACTTGTTTCTATGTTCTCAAAAGAATAATTGTAGTAGTTTAAGTCTGACCATTGTTTCTGAGCAGAGCATCAACACAGAAAAAGCTTTGAGTTATCTCAGACTGATGCCTTATCAGAAAGTTTGCATCACACTCTTTCATGCACAGCCTCGTCGGTTTTTATGTTTTGCTCATCAGCCATAAATGCTAAATCTTATCCTAAATTAAAGTTTTGCTGAAAGTAATCAAAATGCATTGACCCCAGGTATCCCAGAGATGTTTGATGCCTTCATCTGCTACTGCCAGAGCGACTTTGAGTTTGTCCTTGAGATGATCCGGGAGTTGGAGCAGACAGAGTACAACTTGAAACTCTGCGTGTTCGACAGGAACGTGCTCCCAGGCTCATGTGTGTGGACCATCACCAGTGAGCTGATTGAGAGAAGGTGGGTGTTATGTTACCAATACAATGTTCTTTGTTTGTTTCGTAACTCTTAATTACTTAACTTTTTTACATCAAGCTTCAACTATCAGTGATTGTGGAGATTTTATCAGTCCCAAACAAGTTTGATTGTTAGTATTTAAGCATAGAATGAGAATAACAACAAAAAAACTTTTCATGTGCAGAAAGTCTTCAAATTTCCCCACTTTACTTTTGTGTCACATTCAGCTGACTGTATTGCTTGTTCATGTGTGCAGGTGTAAGAGGATGGTGGTGGTGATTTCTGATGAATATCTGGACAGCGATGCCTGTGATTTTCAGACCAAGTTCGCTCTCAGCCTCTGCCCTGGTAAAGAGGATTTTTATTTTCTATTTCTTGCCAGTTTAAAATGGCTTAAATCTGTATTTTACAGCAAACTCCGTAACTAAACCTTGAAAATTTTCCAGGGGCTCGAAGTAAACGTCTCATTCCAGTGGTCTACAAGTCGATGAAAAAACCGTTTCCCAGCATCCTGCGTTTCTTGACAGTATGTGATTACACCCGGCCCTGCACCCAGGCCTGGTTCTGGGTTCGGCTTGCCAAAGCGCTCTCATTGCCCTAACTGCAGAACAAGGAGTGGATTTGTGTCTGTGGGGGCCTTTTCTTACTGCATTGCAAGTTTTATGTTGGACAATGATCAGATATTGCAGATTCAAATGCATTGTTTCCACATATATCGGCATGTCTGCTAAAGACGTGTAAAAAATCTTAAAATATGACCACACACTGATAATTTTATAAACATCAGACCTTCATTTTTTATATGTTGGATTGGTGAGGAAAAAGGCTGGAGAAAATTATAGTTTTTTAAAAAAAAAAATTATCATTCCTCTGTCTTATTTCCAAGACAGTGTCATCTTTCAGTATTTGCCTCAGTAATCTTTCAGTATTAATTTGTATTGAATACATTATCCGCTTGAAGGGCAAAACAAACATTCTAAATCCCATGTGTGCTATAATAAGATATATTTTTGTAAATAAGGGTAAATATTTTTTGTCAGTGTAAGATTGTGCTACTGCAAAAAATAAATCAAATAAATATTTTAAGGCTTTTTAAACATATTAATAGGGATGCCAGTAGATATTGTCACCACTTTCTCCCTCTCTTTGTGTGTATTGTCATGGCACTGGAACACACTGAGGGTTTTAGCACATTTTAATTTACTTTACCTTACATTTCCATCATCATTCCTTTCATCTGGCACACCATTAAAGTTCTCAATATGTTACTAAAGTATGAAAGTTACACTGCTTGTTATTTTCTACATGCGGGACATCTTTTCAGATGCAGTGCAGGATGTGCTATGTGTTCTGTGAAAGCTTTTTTAAGTGTCTTATTTACTTCCTCTGTTGAGTGGACATTAAGACAAGATTAGAGCTGAACAGGAAGTGAAATTGTGACTGTAATTATTGCACAAGCTTAGCAGATCTCTGCCTCGTGCTTTTTGTGTTTCAGGTTTGTCTACAATTAATTTTTAGAACTATTTAATTATAAATAAGTGTGTATTTTACCTGCATAAATGTTTAGAAAATGACTGTTTGAAATAATTATAAATAAAATCACCTTTTTGTCCCATGCGGAGTTTTTGGTTTTTAAAAAGTACGTGGGAACATCTGAAAGCACGGCGTGTTCTGGAGTGACGCTTATTCAGTGTGATTGTGAAATAAAAATAAGCCTCCAGCAGATGGCGCTGTTGAACCCTAAAATTATAAGGGAAGCTCACGTGAAAGCTATTCTTTCCTTGGCTTTTTTTTAAGCTGTTTACCCGGGCTGAAAATTCATCTTTTCGCTCTGCCAATACTTTTATGTTAAAGAGAGAGTGGAAGGACGTTTTTATTTCAGTCGAAAGATTGATTCACAAAGTTCTTCGCAAATCCGGAAGTTGGCCTCCGTTTCGGCACCGGTGGCAATTCCACCCTTAATCAAATCAGCAGGACCTTTCAACTTGCTCTTGTTCAAAGTGTGATACTGAAGTAGATGTCAAAGTGCAGCAGCTGTCAGCTGACTGAGATCAGGTTTACACACTTATTTTGTTAAGACATTTTCTGTGCGGAAATAATTCTGAACCCCCCCCCCCAAAAAAAAAAAAAAAAAAAAACGTTACATTTTGGCAACACAATGTAACAAATTTATATTCGTTACATTGTGAATTGGAGGCGGGTGAACCAATGTGGACCTGATCCATCATTAGGATGAAATGGCCCTTTAAACTTGAGTCTGACAAATAAGAAACCAACTTCATTGTTGTAACTTGCATTCTTCTTTCAACTCCAGGAAAGTAAGTAAGAACGAGCCGTAATATTGACTCACAAACAATATCACTGTCAGCGTGAGTCAGACACGGCCACTTATTGGCCACTTCCTAGAGTGTTTTCTCGGTACAGTTTTGCTAAGTGACGTTATTTATTTGAGCCTGTACCGTCGCACTTCCGCGTTTAAGGTGGTTTCAGATGAATCAGCTCTGGCAGCACGTTTCTTCAAGAAAGAGAAAAATTTATTTGATTTAGGGTGTGAAGTTTGGCTCATGTGACACATAAGCCCACCGGTTGATGCCACACGGGCTGGGGGTCCTGCGTGGGCAGATGACGTCCCCACCTTTACGCATATGCGTCCCATCAGTTGCAGTTCTTTAAATCACCAGAAAGCCCTGCTCCATACCAGGTCGTTACATAATCACAGCTTCGCACTTCATTCTTAGTAGTATCATGTCGTAGTTAGAAATATCCAATAAATAAATAAAAAACCCAGATACAACTGTATCTGGCATACATCAATACTTAAAGGAATAGTGTGTGTTATGTCAACGTGGTGTTCAGATTAATATGGAGAATTCTATCATATAGGATAAATAAAAGGTATCCTGCCTATGAAAAGTTATAATAAATACTTTTACTTCATCATTTTCTTATTTTTGTACTAGTTCAATTCAATTTAAATTTGACTTATTTGTTAATTACAGAGCTTAATGATAAACTGCTTATTAAGAAAATTTCTTCCAGCCACCTTAAGACAAATGGGAAGTTTTCAATAAATATTTGTAAGAACTTTAATGCTAAAGAAATAAACTGTCTAACTGAGTTTATATGGGACTACTTTTTCACATTGTGACCAGAAAATGTATCATGAGCAATTCTTAAAGAACAACTTCTAACTCATTGGGGAAATGAGAAACTTTAGAGAAAATTAGGAGAAATAAAAGAAAATCCATGAATCAATAGTTCATATTTTTAGTGAACGTCTTTTTTTACGTTTAATATTACAAAAATTAGCCTGAGCTCACAAAAACATAAAAAATCAACAACAAACAAAATCGTAAATATATTTATCGTCAACGTGCACTGTACTTTAGGCACATCACAGAATAAAAAAATAATAAATTGAAGAAAATAATAACTATAACAATTGATGGAAAACATATAATTCTTCTCTGATCTCACTTTAAGACGTACCGACATTCACGTAGCACGCACGGAAGTCCAGCCAATCATAACAAGGAACCTCATCTTGAAGCGCAGGACCCCGGCTTGATCTGGCAGGCCGAGCCGAACCTATCTGGTAGCCGCACCGCCACGAAGGTCCAGTGTTTGCTCGGGAGGAATGCGGTAGGCGGGGCCGCTGCTCGGCTGGTGTCAAACTTTGGGAATGACAGGAGTGCTGCGGGATTCGCAAAGAAGGGGAAGTGTCGCCCTTGCTGGCTCTGTTTGGATTACTTTGACTTGTTCTCAGTTGCAGTTTCTGGTGGATTTAGCACCTTTTCCGCAGATAATATCAGCCTCAGCAGACTCTCTCAGCCATGTCCGAGGACCCGAGCTCCCAACCCTGGTCCATCAACAAAGATGATTACGAGCTCCTGGAGGTGATTGGTATGTGATCATTAGCTTGTTAGCATGTTGTTAACCGGCAGTTTGTAAATGTCTCACAATTAGCTCACCCAAAGCGGAACTTACGGCGCTGAACTCTAGCTTAGATAGCTGGAAAACGAAAAAACAAGCAATAGGCTTGTATTTTTCTAAATCTAGGCTGAGCTGAAGGGATTGGGAGAGTTGGCCAACCTCGCTGTGTTTTGACTTGGACACAGAATAATGTACGAGGCAGTAAACAGGCATCTTCGCCGTTAACGTGCAGCCAGGATCAGACTATTTGCTGGAAAACAGTCCCTTTCGTTTGTCCTCGTGATACTTTCTTAAAGGTCCTTTTATCCGCTAAATCAATTAGAGAAACCCGAAACAAGAGTTTCCTGCCTGACTCGGCCTTAAAAGTGAGCAACCACTGCCACACAGGGAAGGACATTGCATTTTAAAGCTTCTGTGTCTGCCGTGTCGTTAGTGCTGCATGATAAGACAGTAACTTAAACTGCGTTCACGCCCATCCCACTCGATGGGGAAAAAAACGATTCACATGTTTCTAAGTTGGGAGACGTGACTGAAAACAAAATATGCAACTTTATGAGGGGAAAAAATATATACACTACACAGGAAGTATATATTTTTTCCTTAACTGTATAAAAATGCAACACATGATCACATATTTCCAAAGTGGAGGTCGTGATCCCACTGTGGGTCGTGAAACATCCCGTGGATGGTCTTGAGATGAAGTCATATAAAAGTTGTTACAAGAGATTAGACGCATATGAGGCCACTTAATGTTTTGTGTTCACAAGGAAGCTATTTTTATTTTTTAATGAAAACTGAAAATACCAATATGTTTTGTTTTTTTTAAGATCACAAACTATTTTTAAGAATCTGATTTGTGTAGGAATAGTTCACTCCAGGTTTAGCTTGACCAACTTAATTCTAAGGTGGTCCTATTTCAAGAAAAGCAAATACATTCTCCCTGTTTGGGCTTTTGTAAACAAACAGGGATCTAATGATCTCCAAAGTTTTTTTTTCTTTTCTGTGCTTGGTTTCTGTATTCATTTCAGGTTTAACCAATGTAAGCAATTAGGATTTTGAAGTAGACATGATTGATTACAGTCCAGACTCATTAAAAAAAAAAAAGCTCAAACACAGCATTTTAGCACTGATGGGAAGCCATGTAGAAGATGCTATCTTTAGCGTTGTTGTTATTAATAGTTAATCACCCATATTTTTCTCACACTCTTGCTTGAGCCATTAGATTTCTTTTCCTACCAGTGACAGATGGGTAAAAACAATATCATAGTTATTTAGACAATTGACCTTTTTTTAATTGTCATATTAGCAATACTCCAGGACTATAATTTATTATTATTGAGATCAAATCAACAGTAATTGACAGTAAAAATCAATCAACGGTAATTGATTTTGAAGCACAAAATTCCAAACATTTTGAAGCGCAAGACTTTGGAATTACTGCTACGGTGCTGATGTATAAATGCAAAAATGTAAAGTTTCTTAGCATTGGTAGACAGCCAAAATATTTTATTAGTGTAGCATTCAAATGCATATTGTATGTTTTGTATCTAACATACCGTCTACTAAATCAGGTGTTATCAACCTACGTCTATGAAGCTGCATGGGGCTGTTAATAACTTTAAGGACATAATTTGATCAAATTTTGTAGTGTTTTTATACATAACTGATTAAAAAGGCTACTTTTAGCACTCTCTTGTGTTTTATTAAATATCTCTATAGAATTTTAAGATGATGTCAGAAATAGTTTTTGTTCAGACTTTTTTTTTGTAATTTGGCCACAAGCTATTCTTTTCATCTTTTTTTTCTCCCCCAAAATAGTGAAAAACCCATTAAAACATTTATGTTTTTATTTGACCAGAAAACCTAGAAATGATTGTTTTCTAACTATGAAATCAATTTAATAGAAGCATGATATATTAATACTGCACAATAACTCATAACAGTGTCAGTGAATGCAGCACTGCACCTTTAAATGACTACTTGGATGCAATATTTGGTGCTTCTGTTATCATGCATTCATATTCTGCATAGTGATAACATATTTGCTTATTTGATAGACTCTAGTTGTCCCTTAATGTCCAAAGAAGATCAGAGGATGCCTGTCAAGATTGAAAGCTTACTGTAATATGTTTATCTTTCCTGATATCAATTGTAGTCAGCCTACAACAACTTGTAAAGAATGGCCTCTGAGTTCTTCCCCTCAATTGTAGATTTTATGAATTGATAGAACCTCTTTGATGACAAACAGAGGAAAGCTTTTCTATTGAAAACAGAATATTAGACATATTGATACTTGACTCTGTCTTCTAAATGTGTGTTTTGAAAGTTCTCCAGAAGTATTTGGTTGCTCCATGCAGATCAGTTGTATTGTTTTCACAGAGGCCATAGACCAAACTTCCATAGACCACACTTCCTGTTTGCAGGTATTAGAGTTCAGATTATTGCTTGAAATAAGCCAGTTATGTCAGGGCATTTTTTTGAATTTGCTAATCTGTGTAATGGGGTTTTAAACTGACTGAAAGGAATCATTTGATACTTTTCTAGTTGCCATCATGAACAAGGCTTGGTCTTAAAGTGACATACTTACATTTCATGTTTAAATTTTTAATGCCATTTTTTTAGTTTTTTTCTCGAATACATGGCACATAGCAGATTATTTTTCTTCAAACTGCTGATCTTTCTCTCTTTTTAGACTGAGAGGAGAATAAAAGTAACATAAGAAAAGTGTTGACCTCTAAAATGAAATCATTTGTGCCCTCTTATGCAGTTTACCTAACGGGCAAATGCTTCCTTTCCAGAGGGTATGTATGTTTTCTACAAAGGGGGCTTTTTCAAGTCCTACTTCAACCTTAAAAAAAACCCCCAAAAAACAAAACTGTCTTTGCGAGTTTGAAATACTTGTATTTTTTTCTTATGCTTTCTTGGAAAATTAAAGCCCCTCAAGATAACAGCTTGCACTTTTAGCTTGCACTCAGAGATAAAGACTCTCTTGTACAGAAACCACTTCTGTGGCATTTCCCTGTGCTGCGTTGAGCACAACTTGCCCATATAGGATGGAAGCTGCTGAGGCTGTTGAAGCTATGGACCTGTAGGATGCTGACTTTAAAAATATTTAGGGATAGGGATCACTGTCTTAATGCAAGGGTTTAGAAATTGTTAGAGCAGATTCTATTTTAATTTACATTTTACAAATATGCTAAAACTAGTCAGAATTTGTTCCCAAAATGTAAAGAAGGCGGTTTAGTTTATATTTCATCTAACCAGGCACAAATCACTCAGCCTGAAAGATCAGGTGACATGTCTCTGTAGAAAATTCTCAATTTCAGAAGGTCTTTTGTGCTCCTGACTTTATTCTTTTATGTTTAAAAATATTTAACTTCTTTGCTCAGTAATTACTTCGGCACTGAAGAATGTTGTTGCCAGTACCACGAGGTAGTGGTAGTTAATTTCTCAGTGCATCTCTATTTTTAGTTTGTATATGTTGGAAAAAGAAAAAGATAGAAACACACCCAGAACATATGATTTAATTTATAAAAAGAAAAATCTCTTAATTAGTTTTCTAGATTTTTAACAATACTTTGAGGTTTTCTTGAAGGAATATATGGCGCTCATATAGGCATTTTTTAAGACAGCTAAACTACAATAATAGTTAAGACATTTCTTACATAATATCCAGTCTCTCCACACATCTCACTGAAGGCAACTCGTCTGATTGGAGTTTGCCTTCTCATGTGTGTGCAAGTGTTGGATTTGAGGATGACTTTGTGACCAGCAGAGCTATTGTTTTGGTAACTTCCCGAGGGAAAACGGGGACTTCTTATTACACGGTCACGCCCACTCTTTTTCACCCCACTGAGCTCCGGACAGAGCTCATCGGAAAATAACAGCGCTGTCTCTTCCATCCTGGATCATACTTTGCATCGTTGGTCTTGGCAAATCTGCTATGGAAACTTTATGCTCCCACTGTTTGTATCCACTGGCAACCAAGTCTCCTCCCTGTTCTTTACTCCGACCTCCTTATGGTTGTAAAAGGACTTCAGGTCGCATCAGGTTTTAACATGCCGCATCCTGCGCAATCGAGGAACACATGCTGTAAATCAGTGCAGATCTACATTTGAATACCATTTGGAAACTGAAGTCAGGTATCAGAGCATGCATAATATAAAAGATGCATGTTGTCAAGCTTTAAACTTGGGGATGAGTGGGAAAGAAAAGCTAAAAGCTGCTGCCACACTGCTGTGTTCTTGGAGGAAACTCACGCACGAGGAACAAAGATCACTGCAATTGTAAGAAATCAAAGACCAGGGAAATCTGAAATTATTTTAGTGGATTGATTGGGTGAATTTTCACTATGTAACCAGTGAGCTTTTTTTTTCTCCCCTGTACATTAATTCCAGAAACCTTGTTTAACCCTGCAAGTTAATAGTGTGTTTTCGCTCCACAATGGAGCTTTTTACGTGTCCACTGAGACTAAGCGGGTCCTCCTGAAAAAGTGTCATTGAGCTGGAAACAATGGCTGGCAACCGTTGCAACGAACCAGTGAGTCCAGCACGCAATTAAAAACAGTGAAATCAGACCAATGCACCATTAATTGAATGTCGTTTCATAGCAGTTATGTGCAGAAATGTGCTTTAAAATTGACTGCTTGGATCCTGACTCCCAAACGCTCCCCATTAACAGCAATTAAACAAAATAATTGTTTCACAAAAATGATCTGTATAACGTGTGTAGGGTCATTATAAAACTTAAGGAAATGTATAATGGAAAGAAACTTGAAAGTAATTTTGCCTTCACTATCTATGTTTACTTATGTGAGGAAAGGAAAGCTCAGTCAGAGATTACAACTGGGTGTGCTAAAGACAAAGTGTTGAGTCATTTCACAGCGGTTGCATATAAAACCGAATTAAAACCACTTCCAGTCAAGTGGATGTTTGAAATAGTAATAAAAGCTTAAATAGTTTGCTGCAACAAAGCATAAAGTCTGTAAATTGTCACAGCATTTCTTTTCTGTTCTCTAAAAATGGTTTTGATGAGCTCGTTGTTGTGCATACTTTTTATTACATTTTTATTGGATATGTTACTTAGATGTTTCAGTCTATTTGAATACAAGCACCGTAAAATACTGACAATTGACATTAAAATCTAAACAATAGCAATTACTCCTGTTGTGCAGTGTTTTTTTTTGTTTGTTTATTTTTGTTTTTGAAAATATAATCTGAAGAAGAGCTTGATATGAGATTGGAAAATACTCAGCTAATAGGAGTTATTTTACAATTTCCATAACAGAATTACAAAATTTTCAAGATCCATTCAGAATGTGCTTCCTCATTACCAAGAAGGTTTTATCTGGCTTGTTTCTCAATTTTATAAAAACATGCTTTCCCATACTACTGTAGTTGCAAATCAATTTCAGCATTATGTTAAATTTGTATATAAAAATGCAAAAACTACTTATGTTAAAGGCAAGGAACAAATTTAGCTACTTGAAAATTAATAAAAGATGTATTTTTAATAAATTCTAAATAAATATTGATTATTGCAAGCTCCAATTTAGCAAATAACTATCCCAAAAGGCATATAACTATTCAAATGATAAAATTGGCCTAAGTTGTTCTATATTATTGATCAATATGCATTATTAAAACACAGTGTGCGGCTCTAGATTAAAATATGAAACATGCATCAACGAAGTAGCAAGTAAAGCACTGAAGCTTTATTATTGGTCCAAAATGTTTTTCCTGATTATAAATCTTGCAGGATTTGACCTGCCTAGCCCTTTAAGACTCTGGATTTGATCTCTACTGTAAAATGCTAAGATGTTCCAATGACTTTTGTGCCAGGAAAAATAAGTCAAGCTGCAGAGTTAAAGACATAGAAAGTGAACACTGATCCTTTTTGGTACGCCTCACACTGTTTAATAGAAATGACAAAAATACTCATTATGCGTCATCCAATACATACCAAAGTAAGAAGCGTTATCTGCAGCTCTGCCAACAATTTGTCTTTCTTACACAGAACCTTTGAGTCAGATTAGAAATGTCTCTTTTGTATTTCATCATTGTGAGCCAAATTACAGAATCTGGGCCGGCGACAGATGTTTTTATAGACTTAAGTTGCATTTTGTGTGCAGAGTGGAGCACATTGCTCTGACCAACAATGCTGTTGTCACTCAGCTTTTCAAAATAATGCTGCCTCATTCCATTACGTGCACTGATGTGACGCCAACCTGCCTCTCTTTGGTCTGTGTGAAAAAGGCCATTGTTGCTCAAACTCTCCTATCTTACTGGGCATCTCTTCAGGTTTATCATTCTGATTTCCTTTCATTGATCTCTATCAGTGCTTTGCGGCAAGACTGCAGCTCTGAATGCACAGACCTTGCAACACCTATAATGCAGACCACTTTTGTTGGCATTGAAAGAACACTTTTTTGAAATTATTGATGTAGCACAATGAAAACCAACTTCTCATTTACATGCATTTTTCTGCTAGTAAAAAAAAAATCTAATTAAGCTGCAATTATTGAAAAACAAGTCACCAGTGGTGCAATGATTTTTATTTTGAACTTTTCAACTTGTTCCCTTTTAGACAGAGGCCTGTGTGTATTGCTATAGAGTTCTGGTTTCACACCTGAATTTTGCTCTAGACCTTTCTGAGCATTGCTGAGCAATATTGCTGTGTGTGTGTGTGTGTGTGTGTGTGTGTGTGTGTGTGTGTGTGTGTGTGTGTGTGTGTGGGGGTGTGTGTGTGTGTGTGTGTGGGGGTGTGTGTGTGTGTGGGTGTGTGTGTGTGTGTGTGGAGGGGGGGGGAGATTTCTTGTGGTGAAAATGATAGATTCGTTGTACTGTGTGATCCTGTGTGTGCTCTGTAATCCTCCTATGAAATTCTATCTCTTATAATGGTCTTTAAGTGCCTCCTTTGAATGCGTTTACTAAGCCAGTATATTAAGATTTTATTCTGTTCATTATTTCTTTGGGTTATGCTGTTTACCCGGACAACAGGTTGCGTTAAAAAAAGCAGAATAATAGGATCGCAAACTGATGACTCCCCAAAGACCAAACACGTTAGCTGGGTTAAGCCCTCACCAGAGGCCACTGAGGCTGAAACTGTCAAGAACATTGTGGCTGTTATGCTCCACTCATGTAGTGCCAGGTTATGATACAATGTTCTCTGTAGGGTTTGTTTGGAGGAAACCATGCTTACTGAAAACATTGACTGCTTTTTGAAAAGATCACAACTGTTTTGGCAATGTTTGCCCAACAGATTTGTGCATGTTTGCTCACATGATCTGCAACCATTTATTAAATTATTTTCCTGAATATCTGCATGTGAGGCAGGTTTTGGCACAATTTGAAAAAAAAATTCTGAAATTTAAAAGCAAAAGACTTGATTTGGCAACGACTCTTCTTTGTCTTTTATTTATTTTTTTTTACTTTATTGCATAAAAATAAGAAATCAGGCCTCTACTTTGCTTTGCGTATTACTAAATCAAAGCAGCGTGGAAGCTTTGTGTTGTGTGACCTTGCAGAAAACAAAAATCAAACAAGATATAATATTTAATGTGGTCACTGTTTCACCATGAACCAACTTTTGCAATCTTGGAACATAAAACAACAAAGAATCAACTGTGACGTTTTTTTTGTTTTTTTTTTTTAGTTTATATGATTAATACAGGTTAAGCATTGAATTAAGTATTTGTGGAACAAATACTTTCTGCTTTTCATGTTGCTTTTATGTCTCTGCCAGACAGCTTTGTAGATAAGATGCTGGCCTCGATCCTGCCTGTGGTGAGTTTAACATGTGTATCTTATTGTAATTTAAGGTAATAAAGATATACAATTTTGGCATGAATTTGTATCACTCTGAAGATGTAAATTTTTCCCCATTATGCAGCCTCAAAAGTCACACAGCTCAAAAAGTTTGATTTTGGACTTTTATGTACTGAGCATAGTTTTTTGGCCTGCATAAATAAACACACACATAAAATTCAGACCGACCATACAACAAATTTGCATGTTTAGGGGGGCGAAAAGTTCGCCGGGGGGGGGATTGTGATGAGAAGGAGCAAGTCTGAGAACAAAATGATGTGATTTCCGTCAGGCAGCTGCGACAATGAGGACTGATTTCGGGAGTTTGGCTTGACTATTCAGAGCCCTTTAAGTCCAACATTCCAATTCATTGTTGTGAAGGATTTTTACAACCAGTGCTACAGGAAAACAGGCTTACTGTGGTTCTGTCCCATCAGTGGCCCGTCTCCAGGTGCTCGTTTGGTGTTTGTCCTGGCTAACGGTGCTGAAGCTGGGAGATAAATTTACAGCCCATTAGCTCTTGTATTGATAATTCTGTTGAATGGCAGTCGGACAGAATCAGAAGAATAGACCATTGTGATCTTAGGAAATAGGTTTTACATTTTTCAAATGTTGTTAGGAATAAATAAATAATGCTTACTGTTTGGATCTTCCAAGGAAATTGCTTTTTTATTAGATTATCTGAATCAGCAAGCATTTCTTCTTACCCCCTGTCTTTTATTTATTTATTCTTTAAATAACGTTACCCTTTTTTTTTTTTCCACTGTGCTGAGTTATTGCCTGGAGTCGTATTTAATTTGATTAAAAAAGGCTGGATTAACATGGTACATATCTACAGGGACATCTTTATGATTTCATTAAGATCTGCAGGCTTTTTTTAAAACTCCTCTTTTAAACCTCACTCCATTTTTGGACCAATTAAATCCTTCAAACAATGAGCACTTTGTAAATGTTTGGCTGCTACAGTTATGAAGTTAGAAAAAGCTTACTCTTGACAGGGAAGGAAGCCTCCCAGCATATTTCTACCAGAGACCCAGTGAAAATAGCCTTAAGCTGATGGTGTTAAATAAGAGCTGTGATGGGGAAGTTAACTGACCTCACACGATGCAGAAACAACAAGCATGCATCTCCTGCAGAGGGTTTTATCAGCTTTTAACTCTTATCAGATGGCGCTCCAACCCGAAGAGCCCGCTTCCTTCAAAAAGCTTCCTTCAAATAATGTCATCCTTTGTTTTGCAGCAGTAACTCTCCATGATCACTTTTCTGTTTAACTTCATCAATCTTTCACCACATCGTGGAGGAGTTTTGACCTAACTCCTACTTGCATCGTTTTTTTTTTTTTATGTGTTCATTCATTTCTCCACAGCTCTCCAAAGATCTCACCACAGCAGTATGATCAGGTTTAGGTCTGACCACCTTGATTCTTTTCCTTATCAGCTACTTTGTTATATATACCATTGAGTCAACAATTGTATGTTATTGTTGAATCAAATTGAACCATATTGAAATTAACTTGTGAGGGAAATGATGTTGCAGTATTGTAGTTTAATCATCCATCTGGGACGTAAAGATTTGACTGAGATGTAAGTCGAAATGACACTTGATTAAATGAATAGAACTCTGTTTCATGTTAGCAAAATGAGATTAAGATCTTCCATTTGTGATGCTTTTGGACTTGGGCTGGAGGAATATAGAGTGGTGCATCCTGTTGAATTAACTGAAGGAGCTCCTGTTATTGGTCACGGTTTTTGTTATTAATAACAATGTAATAGTAACTTTAATGAAGCTTGTTTTTGCTGCTCAGCAGTAAATGAAACACACTATTTAATTAAATTGCTTCTACAGTTTAAGCAGCTTATTCAAATGCACTTGAATGATGTGCATTTTAAGTACATTTAATAATCAGAACAGGACCAACACCCTGCCAATCAAAGGTGTAATAGATTTTGTACACTTTCTTGACTACTTTGGTTTTATGAAAATTGTGCGAGCTGTTGTATTTTTAGTCACTTAGTTATAGTTAAATAATCGAAACCTTGAAGCTCACAGTGGACTGTATTTCACTGCATAATTTATCCAGCAGGATTTACTACTGTGTCATTTTTGATAACCTGTCCAGAAGTGTCATCAGACACAAAGGGAGTTTGCATTTACCTGCAAGACAATCCACTAGATATCACTTTGGTTCATTGTTGCAGTGATGCTGTTTTTAGGAGAGATTGTGTATAAATATGCAATCTGATAAGGAATGCATAAATTAAAAAGGATCATTAGTGCCTCCAGTGCATTATAAGTTTTATCCATATTTACTCAATGAAGAGTTGTATTCTAGTGTCAACCTTTGCTTCTATATACTTTTCTAACATTACTTCCCTTTCCCTAGTTTGCCACATTAGCGGTGATGTTTGACAGATTGAAAACAGTTTTTATATTTTTGGAGAGAAAATAGTTTGAGAAAATGAAGCAAAGGGGGATCGTAGGGCTCAAACACCTAAGACTGACCAATTTCCCAGACAACATAAAAAAAGCCTCATCAGAAGCATTGGTGCATCTTACTGTGGTCTGGATCTTGTCACCTCTCAGCTGAAGTGAAAATCTCACTGTCACTGTCATTATAGCGTCTTATATTAACTGTTGGAATAATGCCACTAAAAGTTTTAATGAGATCTCGTACCATAATGTATTAAATAACGCTCTGGGTTCAGAGACTCCTGCTGAAATAAAAGTAGGTGAAAAATTATAAGTTTGTTTGTTGTTTGTTTGTTTTTCCCAGGGAGTGGAGCCACAGCAGTGGTCCAGGCAGCTTACTGTACACCCCGAAAGGAGAAGGTCGCCATCAAACGCATCAACCTAGAGAAGTGCCAGACCAGTATGGATGAACTCTTGGTAAGTTGGTTCTTTTTCTTAAGTCCAATTTTAGTTTTAGATTTAGTTTAAGAGATCTGTATTCTTTGTATGTGTGTGGAATTTATTCTACCCTGGCTTCTCATTACTCACTTTCTCTGGACATGCCTCCAATTGATCCTGTCACTTTCGACACTATTCCAGTTGTTCCCTTAAAGTGGAGCTCCACTTACAGACAGCAAACTGCTGGAGCAGCCTCTCACAGCAGCGCTTTGCTGCGTCTTCATGCCAGGCACTTTAAACCAGTGTTGCACTGCAGGTAAATGCGTATTTTACTGAACGATATGCGGCTGATTTAGCTCCAGAGGGGGTGACATGATGTCCCATTTCATAAACGTTCTTTTGGACTTAAAAATAATCGAATGCTTGCTTGTGTCTCCAGTTCATGAACAGCAAGTGGTTTCATCTGTGCTTATCAAACCATCATGTAATTAATTGTGTTGGCTCAGAAGAGTCTTTTCTATTCAAAATCAATCTTTTTATCACTTATGAGTGTCAAAATATGATGCTGTGATTGAAGTAGGTGTAGTTTGAGGTATTATAGTGTAGCAGAAGTTAAATTTACCCTTCTCTTTAAGAGAAGGATGAGTAATGTGCTTTTACAGCCCTTCCAGGTACTCTACCAGAAATCCGAGATAGGATCTCACAGGAAATAAATATTGTGTAAGCCAACACGCATCCTTCGAAGATCATGGCCGGAGAAAACGGCAGCCAGGCTGCTCAGTACTCACCGGCAACACTAAACCCTTCCCCACCCCCTTGAATCCTGCAGAATGAATCAGGGGAATGTTGCTCCCAGATTCTCAGTGGAGGAGGTCACATGGAGTACTGCGCGATCGGATTTCCTGCTTGTGGTTTTCCTCCCACAGCTCCACAGTGCGCTGGGTGCCCACTTAAAAGGGGCACGAAATTGAAGCCAGATTGTCCCTTCCAAGAACCCTGCTTTAAAGTAGGCTTTAAAGTAGTAGTAGAAAGTTTTTGCCAGAGCTTGCAGGTATTTAGTCTCATCTCTGAAATTCTTTGATGGTAGAGAAGCAATAGTATGTCATCGCTCTGGGTCTACTTTTTTTGTTTTTCTCTTGTATGATAGTATACCAGGCCAGTGCTCTGGAGGATGGAGTAGAGCAGATATTATGGGCACTTCTTTTAAAATGAAAGGTGGCAATATTTAAATGTTCTTTTGCATTTATGGTGCCCGGCAAAACTTTTATACCTTCAGTCGTGTTAAAATCGCAAGTTTCAATATATTTTCTTGGATTTTATGTAATAAACAAACACAGAGTAATGGATAATTTTGTAGTGGAATAAAAGGACACACGAGTTTAAAGTGTCTGAACTCAGATTAACGTCTCAGAACTGTGATGTGCTTTGATGTCAGTTAATAAAAAGTGCAACTGTTCACCTTCAAAACTCAGCTACGTCAGTCCAACTGTATGTAACGGTATAAATCCAGCTGTTTTCTGAAAGCTTGAAGGGTTTGTTAGAAAACAGAGAATAAACGGTATCACGAAGAAAAGGGGATATGGCAGACAGGCCAGGGAGAAAGTTGTGTTGAAATTTAAAGCAGGTTAAATTCTAAACCATGTGTCAAACTTTGAACAATTCAGAGATTGGTGTTCAATTCTTTGGTGGATATGCAGAGATTCACAGCTCGGGTGTTGACAGGACATCGATTGCAAGTGACTGTTTTACAGTTTTTTTTCAATGAAATTAAAATGAGTTATTACATAAAATGTAAAGAAGTAAAATAAAATCCTATTCGACGTGATATCAGAAGATGAATAATGAAGTGGTTGTTTAATCTGAACAAGTCTCAGTTCTCATAAAATGACTAGTCAGCATTAAAGTTCCACATCAATCTTAGGGCTACAGAGTAATTATTATTAAGGACAATTATTAATATTGTTCAACTTCAAAACAGTCCTTATTATTGTCCAACTATAAAAAAATAGTTTCTCCATTTGAACGCAAAGCGGAAGCAAATCAGGCGCTCTTTGAATCACTAATCTGAGTCAGAGGTTGCCTCGACTACTGATGATTTAGCGTTGATGTTTTAATTTTGTCTGAAGGGCCAAATCTGCTGACACAATGCCAACCAGAATTGCCAGGTGGGTGTACTTAAGTGTTTATTCTGGTCATTTAGTTTTTCCTAATACTCAGAGCACTCTCTTAACCGGGAGGAAGCGGCACATTGAAGTCTGACGCTCTTGAATGTGTTACCAGCAACCATAGTGGTCCGGGGCTTAGTTACTGGCAGTCAATCTATGGTTGGTGACAGTTTCTTGGTTGACAGCATGCCTTTATATTGCATAGGTCTCTTGCCTTGTTCAAATGATGGACAGAAAAGCAACACTGTGTTCCTATTTTTAATCAGTATTTTTTTTAATTTATCATCATTTAAAAACTGTTGGGCTATCTTCAGAACGATTAGATTCTCAAATAATTTCTGTGACCAGTTTTGTTTATAATTATATGATTATATATTCTCGGTACATATTGGAATATTTTGTAGTACAGCACCTTCTTCATTTCCAAATAGTTTTTGTGTGTGTGCATGTGTGGAAGCTGCAGAGGGATTGAGTCATAGTGGATGTGAGGCTCTCTGAGTAACCAGAGGTGATGTAATACTGCTTCTATAGAGGCCTCTCTGTGTGTGTGCCATCTCTATGGTTCTGTTGCACCAGTTTGTGACCCTGCACTCTATTCAGTTTGCTACAATAGATCATTTATTTTCCGCTCACTTTCAAAGTTCTCAGACGTGGCAGCTTTTTAATAGATCTAAAGAGCTCTGCTGGAGAAAAATAGAAGTGGGAAGATCTTTTTTAGGTTAAACTGGCTCAAAGGCTGCAGCACTCTGTCATCGTACACAACACGATGTTGCAACAATCGGTCAGTTTCAGTTCTGTTTATGAAAATAAACACATCTCGCATGCATTCAGCCCTGCTAACATTAATTTAAAGGCTGATTGTCTTCCTGCATTTGTACTTTCAAATCACATGGAACTTTAATTTTGGCTATACAAATATTATTAACTGTGAGTCGTGTGTTTGTGTAGGATAGATGTCTCGAGATTATTGAGAAAGATTAGGTAGGGGCTAATTTTTAGCAGGACCTGCCACTTTCTCAACTGGAATCCATGTTTCATTATTGAAGTCATTGATATCAAAGCAGTCAGGTGATCTGTCAGAAATAAACATACATGAAGCACAATAATAAAATAAATGCTACAGAAATATAGAGGAGAAAGGTTTATGTAATACATAAAGGATGAAATAACCAAACATTAATTGAATAAAAATGTTTGTAATATGCCAATAGTGGTTTTCTATAAGTTTAAAAGAAGAGACTTTTGTGGATAACAAATTTTCAGCAACAAGAAAGCAGTTTTCTGAGTTCTTATGAAGACCTGTGAAGACACTGATGCAACGTGTGGTTGAAATCTTGGAATATTGGGCCTTGAGAATGTTTTTCAGGTTATTGAAGGCTGATTTAGTCATTATTTTTATGTGGCTCTAAATGTTCTGGGTTTATTGCTACACCCTAATTTCAGGTCTGATCACTTGTTTCTTAGGTCAAAAGATGATAATTTAAGTTTTTTATTTTAAAACATAAATTAAAAATGATAGAATTTGATGGAATCAAATGTTCTGTTTTTCTTTAAAAATACTTTTTTTGTGTCTCTATTGACAACAAAAGTGGGACACAGTTGGTCATTTTACTTTGTCCTAATGGCCTTCACAGCATATCAGGTTACACAAGTTAATGAATGACTTTGAGTCCATAATTTAATCAAAAGATAAGCAAACTGTTTGCGGTGTGGACGTCTTTGTGTGCAGAGACAGAGAGGTGTGTCTGGTTTTACTTTCGAAGTAAGATGAATGGGGAAAGACTGGGAATGTCAGGGTTAGTATTCAGAGCAGTTGTTGCAGCACTGACCCATCAAACAAAAACTGCATAAAAACACTGATGGGATGTGTGGGAACATGTGTCATTATAATAAAACATTTTTGTTTTAAAAGAATGCCAAAATATCAGATTATAATGCAGGATATTTTGATTAAGAGTATCATTTTCATAATTGTTTCAAAATAAATTAGTTTTATTTTGAAATAATTTGTCCCATTCTCAGTGTAAATGTAAAAAGATAGGAAACTTTGCAGAATAAGCTCCCTGTTATTCCATATTTTATGTTTCCAGGTTCATCTTCTCGCACAGCTGTCACTTTACAGCTGTGTGTGGGGGTAGACCGAGAGGTCATGAAGATTTAAGAGATAAATGTTCAGTTTGTACTCAACCTTATTTTGTCTTACTCTAACTTGTAGCACTTTTTTGTGTACTCGGAATCATAAAGTTATCCTGCTGACGGGATTCCTTATTGAAGTGCCAGACTGAGAGCCACAGCTTCAATAGTGATGACTCTGCAGCAGAACTGCTCTGCAGCTAATGTACAATGTGTGAGCTAAGCATTTATGCTGATTGAGTGTCTGACTTTGATTACATGCAGTTTTTTTTTTTTTTTGTCAGAGACATCTATTGACTGATGTCTTTAACAAGTCTGCTTAGCTTGAGAGTTAAAATGCCTCTCAGGCCTTCAGTGCACCTGTTATGTTAAATTAATTATTTTACAAAAAAAGAAAAATCTGAAATTAGGAAAAATGTGGTAACTTTCCAGAGTTGCATGAATCTGTCAGTAATAAATAATATAAAACATATACACTCATTAATAAAGTTAATGTTATGTTATGTACATGGCTGGTGGTACTGCACTGTAGCATTGTTTCTTCAATCTAAAAAGGTTTTGAACTTGGTTTTTATTTAGACAATAGAAAGTGAAACACAGGAGTAGCAGCTTCACATTGTGTGTTTTTACTGATGAGGATCTGGTACACTTTAGAAAATAGGCAAATTGAGTGAAAATTACTGTAAAAAAAATCAAAGCAGCATCTCTAAATATCACCCAGACCTAAAAGGCTAGAGACTAATGGCTCTTTCAAATGAACATTGATGCTAAGCATGCCATCAGATTAGTCTAAAATTAGCTCAAGGACAGTAAAATCTTTATGTGCAAGTGGTCTGCATACCTAGATCAGTCACACCAGTTCTGACTGTCGTTATTGTGGCCTTACAATAAACTGGGTATTTAAACCATCTGATATCACCACCTGTTTTTTCTTTAGCCATTAGATCCATCATGTATTCCAGCACACACACACACAAAAACAAAACATCTTCAAATCAGTGATCCTACTGCCAAAAGTCAGCTGCATTTTCACAACTTTTGGTTTGGTGGTAAAGTGATGAATTGGTCTGCTATGCCAGCATTACCTCAGCTCTGCTGCTTTCCAGGCAGACACACACAACCCACGTATCAATACACGCGATAACAAAGCTTTAAATCTGTTTAAAGAGCTAAGTCCTGGCAGTGTTTTTTATGCCTCTGCATAGCTGTGCATTGCAGTGACATAGCAGGTTTCCTTTGCTTACTGATGTCACATCAGTCCCAAACATCACATTCAAGAAAAGCAGAAGCTTTCAGGATTTGGTTTATTTCTCTCTTGCAGTAGTCTTTCAGCGTAGAGATAAAAGTTTCTGCATATGCTCTGTTTTTTCCCTTTGTATTTTACTTTCAGAAGTATTTTAGCATAATGATCTGATTACATAGTGTGATTTTCTATACACTGTGAGAAATGTTCGGATTAGGGATTGTCTCTGATTTCAAAATGTAAATAACTGAATGATGACTTATGCCAAGACATTTCACATGATTTATGGAGTATTTTTTAACATGGATGTCTTTGTGCTTCCTCTAACAGAAAGAGATTCAGGCCATGAGCCAGTGCCACCACCCCAACATTGTGTCTTACTACACGTCCTTTGTTGTGAAGGATGAACTGTGGCTGGTTATGAAGCTGCTCAGTGGGGGTAAGTGAACATCATTTGTTATCTCATGTCTGCCAAATCAAAGTCCTTGATTTGGCAAGGTGGCTACATGATGTATATATATTAAAAAATATATATATATATATATATATATATATATATATATATATATATATATATATATATATATATATATATATATATATTTTGCAGTATGTAAAGAGGATGAGGATGGTTCACTTTGTCTTGCTGGTTTTAATGTGATGATTCTTTTAGATGTCGTTCTTGTGACGATAGGGTGCCAGCCAGAGGAGCGGGTTGACTTGCTGCCTGTGATTTAACTGTTATTACAGGAAATGCGACGACACACGTTTTCATTGTGTTCCCTATGAGCTGCAGCTCTCTGTGGTCTTTAACTTGTTTCAGAGCTAATGACAGTGCAGAGGTAATAACAGCCCACATGGCAACCATGTGGCAGTGCTGTAATTACCAAGTAAGAGGAGCATGAAGCGGAGGCCCCCGTAAGGAAGAGATCATCAAAATCAGATGGTTCCATCTATTTGCATCATTTAGTTTTGTTTTTATTTGTTAAATTTAAAACATATGAGTGATATGACTCTAGTTGTGGTTTCCTATTAGTTATGAAGCAATTTTTTCCCCCAAGCTTGTGTCTGTCAGAAATGCATATTTTTTCTGATTTTCACTGAGGCGTGAGTATTCATGCTGCGCCCCTTTTATTTTTTACACATTTTCTCATATTACAAAGACAAATTTAAGTGTAAATTATCTTTGTTTTATGTGATAGATCAAGACAAAGTAGTGTATAATGAAGCAGAACTACATTGAGACATCCTTTAAGACTTTGTAATAACTAAAAGTCTTAAAGTGAATACAAAATTAATGTCAAATTTCATTTGAAAAAAGATGAATGTTGATTTCCTCCTGCTCATGCACTTCATTGGTTTGGTCTGCCACACGTACTCCAAACAAAACACGTGCGATTGTACCGCTGAAGTATGAAAACTGTTGCTGACATTCTCAGCCCATCCCTGCGTTCACTTTGTCCCGCTCTAACGGCTCATGCCCACCAGGCTTACTTGCATACAAGTCCCTTGGCAGCCGCTCCACAGCTGGGCTCAAGGCGCCATGCCCACCAAGCGACGCTTGAGCCGACAGCCAGCCTCACAGCAGGAGCAGACGCAACCTAAGATGGCCTCGTTCCCTCTTATCCCCATTAAACAGAAGCTCTTGATGTTGAGCTTTGTTGAGTGGAGTAATTAAATGATAGCCTTGGCGATGTCTGCCATGGAAACAGACCTCGTTAAGGTTGAGTTTATAGAGCATCACTCCACAGGGAAGAGCATACCAGACTACAGGGAGAACAGCCCGTGCCTGATTGTCCACTCTCCAACCGATCCCAGCTTCGGTCTTTTTCTTTCTTTTTTTTTTTTTTTTTTTTTTGAAAAGCAGCTCAACGGTCAGTCAGACATTGCTCAGACTTTTTCTTTAATATTAAGAATGGCAGAAAGGAGCATTCCTTCAGGTCTGATTCCTGATTCAAAGAAGAAGACGAAAAAAAAAAAAGAGTTAAACCGCATTTAGATTAGTTCAGCAATAGCTTTGATTTTTGGACAGATGAGTATAAGTTGAGACTTATCAAAATACCTCATATTGCCTCGAGACTTGCAGTTTCTTAGAACAAATGCTGCCCACTTCACTCTTTTGAATTCTTCTTCACCAAAAAATAAAAAATGTAGTCTATTCTTTTTTTTTGCCCAGTTATTTTCTTTTTTACTTTTTCCTGTCGGCACAGTGCGAAATTTTGCTCAAACTTCAACCATCTCTGCTGGAGAGAATCTTTTTGTTTTACTTTACTTGCAAATCTTTTGAACTGGAATTATAATAAATGTTGATGCTGAGCAGACTGGGTATCTCTGTGGGCTGAGACTAACATACTATTCACTCAAATATCTGGATTGACCTGCTCTCTGAACAACTCACTCAAGTCAAAACCTGCAGAGCTGAATTTCGAAATAGGCGCAGTAAGCCTTTTCAGAAAATTCCTGTTGTGAATGTGGCATGTAAACAATAGTTTCATCAGAAGCCTCCGTAGCTCTCCAATGTGCGAGTTCACATAGATGTAGTCACTGAATCACCCAGAGAGACTGATTATGAGTCATTATAAGCAAATGCATGCTTTTCCTGGAAATCACAGGCGGTTATTCTTCACCTACTACCTTCTTTTTTCAAATATCACTCAGATGCTTGTTTGGAAGAATTTCAATGAAAACACATGATCCTCAGTATTTTGACACTATTCGAGTGCAGGGTTAAAAATTCTGATTAGTGACTCTTGCATATTACTCAGTGTTGTGAGAGTAACTGTAAAGATCTGGGTTTACTGTTTATACAGTGAGAATAATGTTAAGACATTTCTGTGGTTTATTTAGGCTGTGAAATGGTGGGAGAGAGCAAGACTTTCCATAGATAACAGGAAGACGGAAAACAGTGTGTGGGTGTTTTTCTGACCTTTTGAGCTTTAAATTTCTGTCATGTAACACAGATGGATTTGAAAAAATCAAGAATCATCAACATCCTCTTGTCAGCACACTGCTGTTTTTGCAATGCTGGAATTGTGCCAATGGCAAAAAAAAAAAAAAAAAAAAAAAGTGCTAAAAACTGTTTAGACAATGGCTGAAAAGACCTTGAATAATCCAAACAATTTTGACCTTGTATCTGCTCTCTTAGGGTTATGCAATCAATACTCGAAATAGGCACACTGCCTATGGTGCACACTGCACATTTTAGTAATATTCTTGCAAATAATAGATTTAATGGTAATATTCTAAATTGCATAGACACAAATAAGACGAATATATCCCTCCTGGAAGTGGGCCACAGTTTAGCAACTGCTTTTGCTTCATTTTCATTTCTAGATCTTTAACTCAATAAGCTGATTTTTAGAACTGAACTGTTGCACTTTTTAATGACTCTTTTAAAAGAGGAACTATTAAAAGTCGAACTCAATTTTGATAAAGTTTTCAACATTCAAACGCTTTGTCCTCGCTGCAAAGAGTGGCTTTCAGTGGTGCACATGATAAAGCAGAAACTCAAAGCTTTCAGCTATTTTATAACCACAGAAATTGAATGTGATCTCGCCGTCTTCTCAATACATTCCTCCTGAAGTGATCTCAAAAGTTAATTTTCCACTTTTAGAGGGTGGCAAATAGAATTAGTCTTTTTTCCTTTATGGTTATTTCCATTCATCTCCTGGTTTTAAGACTGAATAAATTTTCTAAGCTAATGAAAATAATCTTTGCATTCTCCTGCATTACATTGGTCTCACCCCCTCAGAAAATGATGCAACTTCACCAGAGGCTTTGTTCAGTCTGAGCCAACAAGGATATTTTTACACCCTCCACGCCTTGTTGCAGTTCCTCCAAAGCCCCACCCTCATTTTTCTCCTACAGCTTCACTTGGCATTCCACAAAGGCCTTTAGTACAGTTGGCACCAGGTTTCATGTCCTTCCGCATCCTCCCCTCAGACCCCCATTCTCCCTTTGTTTCACAGCTGCCACTCTGTTTAAAAGAACAAAACAGCTAGGAGGCGATGTTTCCGAATGAAGCTTGAAGTTCTGCCCAGTTGGGGTCTGTTTAAAATTCAAAGAAACCGAAATATTTGCCTAATCCGCCATGTAACTGAAACTATGATTTGACATTTTCCAGAGTATTTGCATGCTCTATGCTGCTCTGCCCTGTCAGGACTTAATTTGCTTGCTGTGATTTATATAAACTCTTCCTCAAGGTTTTCGAAAGGCAGCTTTCAAATTAGGTTTGCAGGCGTCTTGCCTTTCACATGCTGAATGAACCTTTCCACTGTTAACCCGTCAGTATGTGTCAGCTCGCTGAAACAACCTAATGAGGCATGAGGAGTTCGATCAGATGAGTTTAATTTGAAGCGGGCTGACAAGGCTGGCATTTAGTGAGACTCCAAAGCCTGTGTCATGCTGCGTATGCTTTAGCCACTGTAAAGGGGACTTTGCTGTTTACAGTCAGTAAAAAAAGTGTTTAGCCTGCAGAATGGCTCCTTGTTCACAGTGCCTTGTAAAAGTATAACTTTTTTCACATTATGTCCCATCAGAGTGAAAAGCTTTCATTCACTCCCTCCAATCACAATGTTTTTTTTTTGTGATTGTTGTTAGCTAAATACTACCCCAGTTTAGTGACACTCTTTTGAAAGGTTGCAGTCAAAGTTGCACATTCTTGAGCTTCATATTTGCCATTACTTTGCTTTACAAAACAGTTGAAATTGCTGCGCTTAACTTTCCTGAATAAAGACATGATTGTAACATAATGAATATTAAAAATGCAAGTAAAATTCAAGTACCATCTTGAAAAAGCACACTTGATGCAATTAAAATCACGTCCAGGGGAGTTGTCAAAGTGCAAAAGAAGAATGCCATTTTGGTCAATATAGTTAACATAGACTGTAAGCATTATAATCAAATTCTACAGAACATCTTCAAATGTTTTTTTACAAAAAATAATAATAATGTTGATTTATTTGATTTTCTTGCCACACTTAGCATTATACAAAAAGGGCAAAATCTTAAATCTACATTTCTTGTGTCATCTTACCATAGCTCATGTTCCACTGTTGTTGCTTTGCCTCAATGTTTTCTTCCACAACGGAAGAAATATGTGGAGTACGTGACTAGACATCATTCTCGGAGGAGTTTAAATACCTTGGCACCATATTCAGGAGTGATTGTTGGATTGGGTTGGAGATGGACAAACAGATTGGAGTTTTATGTGCAGTAATGCTGGCGCTACTCAGATCTGTTGTGATTAAGACAGATGCCACAAAGCGAAGCTTTCCATTTACCCGTCTATCTACATTTCAACTCTCACCTGCGGTCAGCAGATATCAGCCATGCCTGAAAGTATGAGATTTTTCAAACATTGTTAAACATGTATACTTTTTCTTCTGCATTCATCACTTTGGTTTTTTTGATTAAAATTTTACCAAAGTAGACAGAAGGTTATAGTTAAAACAAGTTCATAAAGTGTGAATATGTCTGCAGGCCACTGTAGCATTTCCTCTCCTTGTCTCTGGCTCAATGAATGCCAAATCATGAAGAATTCATTAAACTCCCCTCTAGTTTCTCTTGTTTAGTTTGTGGCTATGCAGTGACACTATCTAGTCTCAGGTGTCCTGGCATTATGATGCTGTAAGTGCTAAATTCTGTGCTGAAGGTTAAGACATCCTAAAATACTTAAACTAAATTATAATCTCCAGACTCTGAGCCAGATATTGCTGGTTTAAAAAAAAAACTGAAAATTTGATCGTGGAGTTTTGTCACCTCTGACTCATTTCCAGGCAGACAAATGAGGCAGCAGTCAGTGTGATGTTGATGCTGTTGTCTCAGTGTAGCACAATAAAGCTTGTCAGGCAGTTCACATTCATTTCAATTTCTCTGCTTTGTCTCTGTTCACCAGTGCTGCACAGTTTTCTGCAAATAGTGGACCTCTCATCAGAGGCTTCCCGTTTGTTTGCTCGGAAAGGTGCACAAAGGAAATGGCAAACTGACTTTTCAGTGGGAGTTTTCCTTTGTGAAGCTGGAGCCGGGGTGGGGGAGACATGGCGACAGGTTTAGTCAGCAGAGTCTCCCCCTTCCCCCGACTCTGCGTTCATTGAAGACAAAGACATCAGTTCAATTTGTAAACACAAGTCTTAACCCAGAATTTAATTAATTCATTCATTCATTCATTGCTTTTAATCTGAGTCTTGTAGATGGATTTAAATATTATTTGCAGGAAACTTGAAAGTGGCTGTTATTATTTGGTTCACACCGGTGTTTGAAATCCTCAAATACTTTAATTTCAATTATGTGTTTTCAAAGTTTGGGAAGTGCTTGATCTCTGTATAAAGTCCTTGAACACCGGGACAGATTTTGCATGTAGACACTTGAATAAGCCTAAAATTGCAAAATGTCGTTTGCAATTGAAACCATATATTTCTGAGCTGCAGTGTCGTCTCCAAAAACACAGAAAGAGACTCGCTAGGTTTATTAATTGTTTTTCTTTTGAAAAAAATAAAATTGCTAAAGGAGTGTGAAGAGGATAAGTTGACAACAGCGCTTCTTTCATTCCCACACTTGGCCATGTTTCTTGGCTCTGCCATTTTGGTAGAATTTTTCAAAATTTGTCAGGGGTGGGGTTTAGCTTTCAGAGCGGGTTTAGTTGTTCTTGAACCTCACACTTAATAAAATGCATGGTTCTAAAATTGTTGTGCTCTTTTTGTTTGTTTCTTACAACCAAACAAAATGGCTATGATTCTGTTTACAGTTAAAAAAATCAATTTAAAAAAAAAATTTTTTTCAATGATGGGATAAAAAATCTTGATGTTCTAAAATGTAATTTACATTTATCTTAAATATTTTTACATCTAACTTAACTATAGATCATAAATCAAACAAGATTCTTTCCACACTGGTGTGTTGACAGTTTTTTTTTTTCCCCCACAGTCACATCTGTGCAGTTTCAACAAATAACAATCTGTGCAAGTCTGTTCATGTTTTTGTCTTGTCTGTTGACCAGGCTCAGTGCTGGACGTGATCAAGCACATCATCTCACGTGGCGAGCACAAGAGCGGTGTCCTGGACGAAGCCAGCATAGCTACAGTGTTGAAGGATGTGCTGGAGGGATTGGAGTACTTACACAAGAACGGCCAGATCCACAGGTAGGCCCACTTCAATGCTGGGACCACAATAAACGTGGCACAACGGTCTTTCGGCATTTATTTTTGTGCATTTTATTGGACTTCACCTTAGGGGCTTTCAAGGAAAGTAATTTGTTCAACTAAACAATACTTGGCTATTCATCCATCTTTTATTTCATCCTATTGAAAAAGTATTGCTGTAATCCATCATCATCTGTCCATGAACTTGTTGCTTTTTTTATTTTTGAGGCACATTTATTTCTTTACACACAGGACTGCAAGCGATAATTTCTGTGTAGATTAGTATTGAAATCAAACATGAAAAGGCATAGGAATGCTGTTTATGCTGCTGATTCTGTATCTATCACAAAGCACACACCAGTTAAATGTATTCCCTTGAGGCTTTATGACAGCTTTGCAGTACTGTCAGAAAGACAACATTTACTCATGCTGTTAATATACATATTTTAATTAAAATGCCATTTTTTAAACAACAACAAAGCAAAAACATAAACAATATTATGAATAATGTTTCACCATATTTATATTTATATTGTATATATGTCCTGCATTGTTTGCTGTCCTCAAGCTCATTGCACATTGTTCAGTGACAAACAATAAATTCTAAATTCTGTTTATTTTATGTTAATAACAGTATTTATTTTTTTTTTATTTAATTTTGGATGAAACGGCTCTGTGTTTTGTCTCATTGCCATTAGGAACAACTAACAGCAGTAAGTTATATCTGCCAGAACAAACAAAGATAGTTTTTATAATACTTTGACTCATGAGTAAATCTTCAGTCAGTGTCTGAGAGGGTGAGGGTTGAAGAGGTGTTGAAATAATTTTATTAATGATGCAAAGCTTGGAAGTTGTGACTTGTATATTTACTTTTAAATGTTGTGTCTGTGCTGGTTTTATTGACCAAGCAATTTCAAGCTGAACATTTGCTGCATAATTATTGGAATGAAGCAAAGTGACTCTGCTGGCTTCAGAAGAAACGGGTGGCTGAGAGAGTGGTGAATTATGAGTCATTCACATGCTTCATAAAATTCTGTCAGAGGGACATTATAAAGTGCCCTTGATTTAAAACTAATTGCTATTAATCATTATTAATTTCTGAGAACATTAGGCAATTTGGCAGAGATGTTCCTAACTTTAATGATTCCCTTTAACGATTTATTCAAACTGCTTCCAAAAATTTTCTTCTCCATATACTTATTATTTCTGAAATATTTTTTGAAGAAATTCAAAGTAACAATATGAGGTTAGAAATGCCCACTCTCCTTTATGGTGATGTGAGAAATATCGGTGTCGACTGCATTTAAATTAGAAAGAAAACTGAAGAGAAGATTCTCTGCAGGGTGCTTCTGCCTCTGGACGAATGGCTTACCAAATCTGTGGCAATAAGCTTACATTGGGAAAATGAAACAAGTAAAAAAAGCCAAATGAAAACAGTATTGCTGCTCATCTTTTAGAATTATGAAGTCCGGAAATGTCAAAAGATCATGTCTTCACGAGAGCTCTTTATCCCCAGGCTCTTATATGTAGCTCTGATTCATGAGAAAGAAAAGTTGAGGTTGTCCCACAGAACTGAAAATAATTAGCATTCTAGCCAAGGAGAGGGGCTGGGTTAGTTAAATATGTTCCTGAGTGTTTAATTTCTTATGGCAGTGGAGCCTCGGCATAGGGATTGGGAAGAGCTCAGGGACTGAGGTTCCACGGCAACAAGGAGACGGGAGACAATGTCACATGACTTGCTCCATCCAGCACTGGACAGCCGGAAAGCAATTAGAGCCTCACCGCCTCGGCTGGAGGTATTTACCACAAGGCGGTGAAAGGGTTTCACCTCCTCATTCTCAGCAGCTGGGAAAGTCATTACCGGGGGACCGAAATGTTGACAGCAGGTGGACGTTATGTTACATGTATGAGAACAAGAGGAGATTATTTCAGTTAAATTGAAGAAAATCGGCTTCCACGCCTCAACATTCTGTCATGTTACAGCCACAAACTCCATTGTAGTTTGGATGATTTTTTTATGTAATAACCAACAAGGTGGCACATTAGAGGATCATTCAAAGATACAGCTTAGTGACACAAGGTAACTCTGGAGGAGCTACAGAGGCCAGGTTGAGTCCTGCACCCTTAAACTCAACCTTGATAGAAGAGTGACAGGAAAATGAAGGTCAATAAGTTAAGTTTTCCTCATCTGATCAGAGTAGCTGCTTGAATGTTTGCTGTTTCTGTTATTATGGTTTGTAATAAACTGTAAAAGAGTAAGCATGTATGTCAATAACCCTAAACATATAGACAGAATGTAGGGTAACTGTACACATGAATGGCACATTCATGCATTAGTTGCCCACAGAGGTGGGCAACTCCAGGCCTTGAGGGCCAATCTCCTGCAACTTTCAGATGTGTTTCCACTTCAACACACCTGAGTCAAATAATTAGGTCATTAACTGGACTCTGGAGAAATTGCCTGCACTGAGGATGTGATTCAGCTGTGTTGGGCCAGGGAGACATCCAAGAGTTGCAGGATACTGGCCCTCGAGGACCAGGACTGTCCACCCCTGCATTAGAATGGTTCAATCAAAGTGCAGACCTAAATTTGCTTAAGCCTTTAGCAAGATTTAAATATTAATTTTAATCATATTGTACATTCAATGTGATTGGTGAGTTAAGGCATTTGTGAAAGAGGAACTGGTATGAATTTCAATCTCTTGATGTGCAAAGTTTGTATAGAGACACCCTGAATTAAAAAAAAAATACAGAAAAACATTAATCATTTTCCTCTTCTTTTAGTTGCACAAGAGTTTGTGTAGATCTATCACATAAATCCAATTAAAACTGTTTACACTTTTGACAAAAGCAATTCAGAGTATGAATATCTGTACTTTGCCTGAAAGATATTTGAACAGCAAATTACTGATATTCATTATCTGCCAGAAGAGATGCTTTAGAGGAATCTGTGTTAGCATTGAATAGAACACAGGAAAGAAATCCAGCAGTATGAAAAGCTCTATCAAAATGTAGAGGGAAGATCATTTTACAGCCATAGGCTGTATTCTTAAACAGGGGTGAGGATGGAAAAGGTTATTTTATGCCTATCTATGGCCCACAAAGCATCCAATAAAGCCCCTTTTACAGCCCTGTTAGGAACACTGTGAGCCAGGCACTGGGATGTAATGTCTTAGGAGGTGACCTGTTGGTGCTGCAAGGTGCACGGCTGCCAGATGAGAATGATAAATCTCCCTGACAGTTTCATACCATGGCTGTTCCCACCTGGCCGCTAGCTGGCTAATATTTCACTATGTCATACCTTTATGAGGGCACCACTCATGTGCTGTTCAGTTCTCACCTTCTCAATTCAGGCCAAAAGTAAGAATTCAGATTTAATTTGTATCAACACATCAAAATCAATGCCATCCAGCAACTGCTGTTGGAATAACTCAGTGCTGTAAGATTGTTTTTAAACCCATCTGCTCCAGCTTTTCTTTGAACTTACATGGCGCATTGTGTCAGCACCTCCTCCTTTTTCTCTTCTGTGAATGTTAATGACTGCACAGAGTCTGCACTCTGCAGCCTTTCTCTGAGCAATATGATGTGCTGCAGTGAACCATAGGCGCCATGGATTTTAAATGAGTGCACCAGGATTGGATTGATCACTCTTCATAAATTATGTTTTTTTGACTTACTGTAACGTGGAGTATTAAAGCTCGAGTGCACATTAAAGTAACGGTTTGTGTCTGCAGCATTCCTCTTCAATGAATTATAACAAGCTAAGAAGAAGCAATTCACCATTACAGAAAGGGGACATGTCAAATAAAAATGTCAGTAAAAAGAAAAAAAAGCACACCCAGCTTAGAAAACTTTTTATAGTTATTAAATCAAGACATAACTTCAAAACTTCATACAATGTGTCTGAGGAATATGTGGTGTAGTAGGCGTGTTGTTGGCTGGTCCCACCTTTTTCTGGCCAGGAATACCAAGCAGCTCATCTAAACTGTTTTTCTCCCCAAATACATGTAATCTATAAGGGGGCAAATACTTTTCATGGTACTCTACATTATGACATTTTGCACTTTTTCAAGCTATTCCAACATTAGCTTAGTAATGAACCAAGTATTTTCCTCTCGTCTGTCATAATCCTTCATTTATATTCATATTTGCATTGATACACTACCATGTTTCTCTTTACTTAACCTCTAGGGCTGTTTTAACATCAGATGATTTATGTCTTGCTCTCCATGATGTGTTCAATTACCATATTTGCTCTTAAGATGATGCTAATTATACAGCCTCAACAACATTCCCAATATCATACCCGGGTCACTCAATGACACAGCATTGGAATTAATCCATTTTCCATTAGTTTTTGTTGACGTATGGGTTTCAAAATGCAAATGTGTGAACTTGGATCTACCTTTTCAATTACACGGAGACCAAGATAAACTCAACCCATCAAGTAAATTGCAGGTTTCCTCCAGCTAATGAATGACTGACTTTAAAACCACATACAAAAGCTGAGCATCCAAAGTAGACAGAGAAATTGTGACTTTATTTTTATTGCAGCATTGCTTCCAGCAAACAAAATTTACTGCCTAATGCAACGATGTACGAACTTTTTTCACTGAGGACCACAACTGTCAAGATGAATTCACAGGCCATGATTTTTATTTTTCTTCTAAAAAAAATACAAAAGAAAAAAATATTTTGTACTAACCATGCTTTAAGCCAGAATGTTTCCTCTACAGTCATTTTTTGAGGCGGTGTCCTAAATGACCTGTTTTTACTTGTTACTAAGGGCCAAGTGTGCTCGCATAAAGGAAGTGCAAATATCTGGAAGATAATGCAACCTGGTATCACCCAGCTGCAGTGACAGACTGACACACAACAAATATTTTGAGCTCAGACGTCTATTGCACAGCTTCGTCTGTGGTTTTATAAGCCACTTGCTCTGAATATCTTGTCTTCTCATTTCGTTCATCCATATCCCCTTTTCTTCTGAATCATCATCGCCATCATGACAGCTGTGTAATTAAAGTTGTCTAGACATAAATGCTCATCAATGTTGCATCACATGTAGGATGTAATCAACTTTTTTTTTCTTTTTTTTTTATCTAGATCCCAGAAGGCAACTATCTACAGAAAGTATTGTAGCATTCCCTGTCTGACTATTCCTTAACATGGGAATTCTCATTTTTTTGGTGTTAGGAACATTAGCTGCCTTCATCCCTGTGGTGTTTGCCACTCCCTGCTGTTGTCGCTTACACACGTGTTAGTTGTGTGCTAATTTATTGAAGCCCTTCTTAGTGAAAGTAGCCTCTTCACTCAAGCATACAGCAGCCTTTAAACTGGGATCTGAGCTCTTTAACATCTCTTCAGTAAATGATGTCCCATTGGTAGCTTTTCTGTGGAGATTATCGTTAATCTTCTTATGTTATTTGTTTACATGAAGGCAATTACTTTTCTAGCTGATGTAGATTCTGTAATAATATAGTTTCTTCAATATTTATTTATATAATGTGTCCTGGAATACTAGCACAGATTTTTTTTTCTCCCTCTTTTCTGAAGCAGCAGAAGGATCAATTTTCTTGCTCCAGCGCCCCCATCTGGTGGCAACATAAAATTGCTTTATGGTTTAGATTTCTTTACTGTCTTTGTTTTTTCTAACGGTGTACTTTTAAGTCCATTCAGAAAAGATGCTTATACACACCAAAACAGTTGGATGTTGTTTCTGAAATGCTCTGCGATGGTTTTGTTCTCTGCATTCTGTGGAGTATCCATTCCTCTTTTTGTCCTAAATGCTGGATAGCAGAGACACGCGTCAATAGTGACACTTCTGCTGTCCTCACTATTACATCCTCGCCTTTTACTTGACCGACGGCCTCTATCTCTAAAAGTCTGTTGCTATGACGACACTGTCTGGCTGGCGAGATGGCAGTATTCGCTGCGTGTGGCAGTCAGACGGCTGTCCCTGCTGAATCTTCTTATCACTAGCAGGGGAGGCAGAGCAGGAATGAAAATTTTAACGACAGACTATGCAAGAAATAAGAGAGCTGCAACGTCTGTGATTCAGAGCTTATGTGCCATTTAAAGAAAAAAAAAAAACAATTGTCAGTTATTTCTGATGTTAAACAAATGTCAGCTGTTTATGCTACTGTGTTGTAAGATATTTGCTAAAATGAGGTGTTACTTACTTTTGCAGAGATCTCAAAGCTGGAAACATTCTCCTTGGAGATGACGGTTCTGTGCAAATTGCAGGTATTTTTTTTTCCAGCAAAACATTTTTCACTTACCTCCATTTGTACTACATCAGTTATAAAGAAACTCTTTTTATCTTTCGCCAGATGCTTTTTGCATTTTTAACAAATATTTATGGTCATAGAAAAATCACCTGTCTTGACAATACTACTATTTCCTGCTTGCTTGGGATTCTTCATTATTATTATTTTTGTCTCCTGTCTCTCTGACCTTCAGACTTTGGCGTCAGTGCCTTTCTAGCTACAGGTGGTGACATGACCCGAAACAAAGTGCGCAAGACGTTTGTGGGAACGCCGTGTTGGATGGCCCCAGAAGTTATGGAGCAGGTCAGTACTGTTTAGAATAAAAACGGGTAGTAAACAGAAAACTGTTCTTCAGGAAGTAAAGGAATCTGTGACAAGGTAACCATTTAGTAAGTATTAAATAACCTGAATGCAGTCTTTTCTTTTGCAGTATTTATCACAGGAAAAGCTATTATTTGTGAATTGTCTGCAATTTAAAGTTAAAGGCTAACTTTTGCTATTTTGACATTGTGAAATATAGAAAATCTCAAACCTTTTTATTTGCAAAAGAAAATTGTAAACAGAATTATTAATAATTGTATAATCTGAATATGAAGGTAATTTTGAAGTTAATTGAAGCAAAACTAAAAAAACAAAACAAATGTTTACTTTTTTGTTAAAAGCCTTCCTTCCTTTTAACAATAGTCGGTAAAGTTCTGGGAACAGAATAGACTGATTTCTGGAACTTTTGGCAGGGAATGTTACGTTTGGGATTCTGGCTCATCAACATCAACAATCATGCATCTTAATTGATGAATTCTTAGTTTCACATTGTTCCAAATCTTTTTTTTTACAATTGTTGCGAAGTGTGGACTGCAGGAAGACTGTGCTGCTACAAAGCCCAATATGCTGTTTAACATCATCTTTAAGGGCTCCTAAAATCTGAATATAATATGTATGCGTGAAAGTGCTAGATTACAACTTTCGTATGCATCCCGGCTCTAAAACATTTGATGCATCAGCATGTCATGCAACATTGCAGAGGCTTGGTAAATCATTTTTCAAGGTAAGTTGGAGAAACGGATACATCTAAAAATTAAAGGACATCACTCTCAAGAATTGGACTCGGCTTTTTCTGCCTTAGGCACTAATTCACCTCATGCTGTCATAGATGCAGGGTTTTGAACTCTGTGCTCCCAACACATTTAAAGAGAAATTGACATCTGTCATTTTCTGTCTGATCTAAAAGGGAGCTATGGCTCAGAGAAGAAGGATCATTATCTTCTTCCATGCCACAATTTTATTTTGAATTTATGGATTACTCAGTAAAATAGGTTCACAAACATTATTGACTTGTGGAGTTGTTCCTGAGCCTGCACAGTAACTTCTGCAGCAGAAGTAAACCAGTTTTTAATGTGGTCCTGCCTCTGAACCCAACGATCAAAGACTGGGTGGGGAATGTGTCCTAGCTAAGAATTTCACCAAAGAGGAGAAAAATACTTGATTTTAAAATTTTCGACTCTTGTGCTTTTATTTTAAAGGTGTAATACAGCATCATGCCATAGACCTTTAGTGAAGGCTCTGAATGTTCATAATACCTAATGATGTCTAATCAGGAGAATGATCAAACACAGAGTAGTGATGCAGTTGAAAAAAATGTAATGTGGAGACAGAGGTGAGTCCTTAAATTAGTTGAGTTAAATATGCTTTAACCTGTTAATGCTTTAACAGGTTTAACAGGTAATATTATTTTATTATGAGAATAACTGGTTCATAGAAAAGATAGGAGAACCAGGTGGAGCTTCAGGGTGTGAGACAAGGAATGAAAATCATATTTAATATAATAGACCCAGAAAGGAGAACAGGTGAAGAGTCATGTCGGGTTGATTTTTAAAACATTTTTTTTCAACCAGCAGCTGTAGCTTAGATATGCATCTCTGAAGCCATTTGTATGTTTAGGAGCAGCAATACATCAGCAGCAGTAGTAAGGAGACAAGAAAAGGAGAGGAAGGTACAGGACTTGAGGTGAGGTTTAAAATAAAGAGTGAAAACATTTCCTGTAGGGCTAAGTTATGCTATAAGAAGAGTAGGTAGCAATAAGATGTATAATGCAAATCGGTTGTAAAAAATTCTCATTTTGTGTGTGTGTAAAATAATAAGTTTTTATTTTACACACACACACTATATATATATATATATATATATATATATATATATATATATATATATATATATATATATATATATATATATATATATATATATATGTCTCTGTCTTGCTTTGGTAAGTCATATGCTAGTACTGTACATTACACTATGTAATGGTTTTTAAAAATACATTAATGTCATTCAGAGACATCAGGGGCTTGAGGCAGGAAGTCAAAGTGAGGGAGAGACAGGAGCAGAGCGGGAGGTAAGAGAGCAACACATAGCAGTGAATATTTAAGACAGCAGTTTGTGACTACAAATAACAATAGAATAAAAACATTTTTGCTCTTTTGCCTCAGAGATTTTCAGCCTTTTGTGCCACAGTTCATGTTTGGCAAATTATTGAATACTGAAAAGTGAGACAGCACACTGAATTCCCAGTGAGTCACTAAGCTTGTCTGTTAAGGTGTGAGAAGTATCATTTATTTATTTTTGTTGCCAAACTTGCACCAATCTAAAGAGTTGTTGGAGAAGAATAAATATTTATTTTTTTTTTTTTACACTTTCTCATTGGTAAAACTGCTGTTTTGAGTTTAAGGGTGCAGTCATACCAGCCATCTTTAGTCAGCTTTAATTGAACTCTGGTTATTTGTCTCGGGACCCGGTTCATTCTGGGAATCAAACTGATGCAGACCAAACTTTTTCTAAAAAACCTTAGTCTCATTTTTGGTGAAATCTGGTGGAGTTACAATGCATATGTGGATCCCAAAAACACCACAGACTGTTTCTCAAGCGAGCGACAGCACCCACATCCTGGGTAAATACAACCTAAACAGGTTGTATTTGGTGAAGGGGTGGTAAAAATCTGACATCATGCCATTTTTGTTTATATTTTGTCAATAAGGAAGTTGTGCTCATGACTTCTTCAGAGGTTTTCTGTTGTTTCCTTCAGGAGTTCTTGGTGCAGCACCACCAAGAGATTTTTCAAAGGGCTTGAATTGTTTGCCACAGTGACGTGAAAAAAAGTCACAGCGGACTGTAAAAAAGGTTTACAACAAATAGTAATTCATATTAGTGAACCTAAAAACATTATAAATACAGCAAAAAATCCTTAAGTTATTTTATTTTATGCTGTGTTAACGTTTGCCATTTTATTCAAAGAAATGGTGATCTGAACATCAGCAGTTAGAGTAAGCCTATTTTTGGATCAATTGGTAGTGCCTGCTTCCTTCACTAGGGGGCTTTCATGCTCTTTATTTATCTTATCAAACTGCTTCAAGAAGTAATTTCTCATTATTTTGTCTGTTCTATTTCCAAGGGTGTATCAAGAGCACTTTGTCAGCAGCACAGAGGGCATCGCGAACCTTCATACTACTCAAAATAGTGGATTTATTTTCAGCTAGAAGACACGTGTCTCTCTCCTGCTTCTGTTGTTTTACATTTTTTGTACTACACATTTTTCAGCTACAGTTTTACTAAGTGCTTTATTTGCTTTCTCAGGTGAGGGGATATGACTTCAAAGCCGATATTTGGAGTTTTGGGATCACAGCTATTGAGCTTGCCACTGGAGCCGCACCTTATCATAAATACCCACCAATGAAGGTAAGGATGGTCTGTTGTTTATGTATAAAAAAATAAAGACAAGAATATTGATTATTTAAAAACATTTCTGGTGTTTTCAGGTCTTGATGTTGACACTGCAGAATGACCCACCATCTTTGGACACTGGTGTGACAGATAAGGAGATGGTGAAGAAATATGGCAAATCTTTCAGGAAGATGATCTACCAGTGTTTACAGAAGGAACCAGAGAAACGGTGTGTTGCCATGAGGAAGTTGTATATAACACATACTTCTTTAGAGAAATTTCCAGTCCATATCAATCTGTTTTTGTGGCGTTGTAGCTAACTCAATTATAAAGAATGTGGTACTTGGTTAACAACAGTGGATTTACTCTTGCTTGTACATAAATAGGAAAGAAGTTTATAGTTGTCATTTTATTACTTTTCAATTTACTGGTTTTATGTGTCATAGTATTTTGCAGAGATGTTCGTAGGTGTTATTCTTACATATGGTGTTTTTCAGACCAACATCATCAGAGTTGTTGAAGCATAAATTCTTTCAGAAAGCAAAAGTAAGTGTTTTATGTTTTTTTTTTTTTTAACTCCAACAAGCAGTTGAATCTGTACTCTGTTGGCAACTTTAAAATAAGAGAAAGGAAGTTGGTTCTTATGGCACGTATAGTTTCTTCTTTTTTTTTTAAAGTTTTCATAACTCTTGATTGTTGTTTTAGATCAGCTGCATTTTTATGCAACTGTCAGGCCTTTTAAAGACATTCCAGGCTGGAAACAACAAATTCATTAACTAGTTTTGCTGCATCACCTTGCGTTCACTTATTTCAAATTTTGGCTGTATTGTGTGGGTGAAAAAGGGATGCCCTAGATACATGTTTTTAATGAGAGCATTTCTTCTTTTGGGATTATTTCAGACAGACGAAAATAAATGATTCTTGTCTCAATAACTGGGAGAAGTTCATTTGCATAACAAAACATTCAGTCCAAATACAACCTGTGGGATTTTCTCAGATGCAATTCTCAGCTGATATCTACTGTTCTTGTGTGAACAGTAGATGTCAGGCTTTGTCATTTATTATTTTAAAGCAAATAGTAATTCTCTCTCCTTTCAGACCCATGAATACTTGCATGAGAAGTTGATCCTAAGGGCTCCGACAATAACAGAGAGATCTAAAAGGGTAAGGTAAAGCAATGAATTTGCTGCTTGCTCTTCAATAAAATCTTCAGAAGTCAAGCTTAGTTGTATTCTTGTGTCAGGTACGACGAGTGCCTGGTTCCAGTGGCCGGCTCCATAAAACAGAGGATGGCGAATGGGAATGGAGCGATGACGAGCTCGATGAAGAAAGCGAGGAAGGCAAAGCAGCGGTCGCAGCTTTAAGAGTGAGTTAAACCCTACCTCCTTCTCTGTCACAGGCACACACTAACACTTTTTATTACTCCACATGCCATGTCTATTAATCGTTGTACTCTGATGAAGTTGTCATCCTCGTGACTGTGCAGTAGCATGTTTGTCCACTGTCTCTCCAGTGAGTCTCTCTGTATGTTGTCTTTGACGCAAAGGAGCAGCAGGTGAAGCCTGTTAGTGCCCCGAGGCGACAAGTGCGCTTCGCCCACCCACTCGAGCTGCCTACATCCAGGGTTGTTCACTTGTCACAGAAATACAGATGGCATTGCCCTAACAAGGAAGGACTCTCACATGTTGGCCTTCACAACCAAGAAAGACAGGAAAGACAGTCAACCGCCATTAGTGTGAGATAGCTGTGCAGGTGTCTTGATTTGTTCAAACTTTTGTTGTCTACACAAAACCTTTTCAAGTATTTTATTGGGCTTTAAATTAACAGAGCAGTACAAATATTTGTACCAACAGTACAAATAGCTCATAATTGCAAAGATGGAGAAAACCAATGTACGTTTTTTCAAAAAGTTCCTCCCTCTTTTCTCTGATGAAATTATGTGCAACCAGTTGCTTTCAAAAGTTGCCAAATTATTTTCCACTTTTGTGTAGTTTAAACTTGACATAAGTCATAGGCACACTTTAACACTTGGTATAAGTTTAAACTAGGCCAGTACTTACACAATCAGGCTGGACAGTGCATTTATGGCTGGTCATGCTGAAAATGTAGTTTAGTTCTGTACAACAAATACATTAGTTTTGGTTTTTCCAGAATTACCAGCAGTCATTGAGCTTTTTACAATCAATTCTAGTAATAGGCTGGAGGATAAATTAAAGTTTGCCAGTGAGAGGTTCCTGTCCTGGAAGCCATCTGTATTTCTACTTCTTTTTCTCTTCCATCACTGTTGTTTTTACACTGCTTAAATTTAATGAGAGCAGCAAATTACTTATCTTTACAATGATTTTCAAGCAATCGATTGAACTCTGACCAATTCATTCCCAATCAATCTTTATTTGTGGTAACATGTTGGCACACTGGAATTCCTGCCATTTATTTTAAGTTGAATGTTAGATCTGCATCCTTTTACAGGTAACAGTATTCCCAAAAGTCGAATCAGTTTGCCTTCATTTAGTCCACAATGCTTTTTCTTCCTTACTCCTTTCAATTTGATTAACCTTTGAGGCACCTTTTAAAATTTATCCATTTATATATCTACCCTGAGGCCCAAAATAATTGCTCTAACAAAATTGTGATGAAATTGCTTACTTTAAATATACATATATATATTTGTAATTATAAATACATCACATTCTTTAAAGCTATTTAAGACCTAAACATGGAAGATTTTCATAATATTTATTGTTTTTTTATGTTCTTAACTTCAGACCTATTCATAGATATGTATTTTTAAAATTGGATTTAGGGACTTTATTAAAATGTCATGTCTTATTACTTTTGCTTTCTGTCACCTGTCAAACATATCTTTTAGCTCAGCCACATTCACTCCACCTTTTATGTTAATGCCAACTTATCAAGGTTGTCTCTTTGGTGGTTAACTTTTTAATGTTGCAATAAGAAATTAAGACCTTCATTGAAACCTGGTGGTTGAGGAAAGTGATCACACCTAAAACTGTTTTCCTTTCAAGACAGAGGGTTACATTTACTAGTTACTAAAGGAAAGTGATTACAGTTTATGAAAAATACTGTATGTTGTTACATTGGGCATCAATAGAAGTTTGCAAAAATTTTTATTTTCTGAGCCACAAGGTGCCTCATAGGTTCAACTGGACTTTTTTCCAGAAAATAAATTTGAACCTATATCCATCACTTTTTGGCTTCTTTAATCCCACTTACTACTTCTGCTCTGCTTCTTCTACTGAATCTAATTGTGCAAGATGTGCCGTCACTCGTTTACAGGTTTGGATTCTCAAGTACAAAATAAAGTAAAATAAGATTGTCATGTTATTAGAAAGGATTTCACCAATAAAATAAACATCCTTTAATTTTTGGCAATAAAATCTCTGTAGTCAACAATAAATCTTCACTTGACTTCACTGTAGTTGGAAAAGGGAAATGTAAGCCCAATGGACACATCCTTGAGGAAAGTAAACGAGTGATCCGTTTTGATGTGTTTACTAGTTATTGTTGCCGTTCTGTTTGCTTCTGAAAAGCTGTCTCCATAAATTTCTTCTGACGTTTCTTCTGTCTGTCATCAACAGTCACCAAGAGTGAAGGAAGGTCCCCAGAATTCAGAGGTAAGTTTAAAAAGATTTATTTGGGTTTTCATGGGAAAATGGAGGAAATCCTTACGTTATGTTCTGCAATATGCTCTGAGTTTAAGTCTTAGGTTTTGAGTCTGTGAAAAAATGTTTTTGAGAGGATCAACCAAATGAACCTCTTTCAGATTTTCCAGACTCCTGAGCCTTTAAGTAGTCACCTCCAGCCAATGCCTCCAGGTCAGGCTGAACTACCTCAGGCTGCAGGCCAACATCTACTGCAACCCACGCAAGTCAACACTCAAGCCCCCGCCCCGGCTGCATCCCCCTCACTCAGTGTTCCTGCTTCTGCTGGTGTTCCCGCTCAGGTCAGTCTTCCTCAGATCACCATCAGTTTATTATTTGCAACTTTATTTGTTTTTTTTGTGGAACTTTTACAAAAAGACATTTACATATGCAAAAAGTTGTTTTATTCTCACTGAAAATAAATCCTAATTTCTTTTGAGCATTACAAATTAATTTTAAATGGGACGTTTTCAATCATGTATTTTTTTCTTTTTCTTCAAATTTATGAGTTTACATTTACTTCTTTATAAGTAGAACTGCTTGCAAACAGTTTGACTTGTGGCAAACATGTGGATATCCTTCCAGGAGTTTGAATTTTGGTCCAGCCTTCCTTGTTGAATCTGTAGCTCCGCTTCCATCTATTTGTTATGAGAATTTTGAGGAAACTTTGAAAATGACACCAAAAAAAATACATAAATAAGTGAATTAGATGGTTTTCCATCTACTGGCTTAGTTGTACTCAAATTAATTTGTTAAATTTGTTTCAACAGATCCCAGCTGCCTCAGGAGATATCAACACTCCCATTAGTTTGGTATTAAGGTTAAGGTACATCTTTTAAACTCATTGTTGGGGGATATATTTGTCTCTAACATCTTGTGAATACCTTTTTTTCCCGCCTAATTTTTTATAATTTTGTTTCTCATCAGAAATTCAAAGAAGGAGCTGAATGACATCCGCTTTGAATTTATGCCAGGAAGAGGTAAGTGTAGTTTAGATTTGCAAATGACTCAGAGAAGCTAAACTTTCTTTTATATTGTGGAAGTCTCTTTCTTTAGGTTTGTCCTTGTTGACCCCCTCCTATGAGTGTCACAAGATGTTCCTTTCTGTACCGGATCAATACTCTCACGCTAAGCAGTGTGGGAATTGCCTAATGTTACGGCTTTTTTCAGACACAGCAGATGGAGTGTCCCAGGAGCTGGTGTCAGCCGGTCTGGTGGACGGGAGGGACTTAGTAATAGGTGAGAAATCCCCCCAGCAAGATGCAAAAATCGCCTCTTTCACAACCTTGCTGACTTTTGATCGGTTCAATTGGAGAAATGTGATTTACACTTATTCAAATATTTGGTTGAAGAGGCGATTGTAATGCTAGTGCAGGGTAAGAATAGATTATGACGGTAATTTATTGATGCAGCATATTGAAATGTCAGCCATTGAGAAAGTCTATAGAGCTCCTCTGATCCAGAGATCTGATCTTTGTCCAGCCTCGGTCCGAAAAGAAGTTTGGAGGTAAGGGTTTAAGTTACACTGCTAGGCAACACTGCATTTAAAAGCAAAGAATAATTCCAGTGTAAGGTCAGCATGCAAACCTGGGAGTGAAGCCATTCTACATCTACATTTTCTTCCAACATTATTTCATTCATTTCTTTGTACTGAAACTTAATTTCTCTTTCAGTTGCTGCAAATTTGCAGAAGATAGTCGATGAGCCTCAAGCCCATAAAAATGTAACATTCAAACTGGTGAGTGAAACATTTTTCCCATGTTGGTAAAATTATCAACTGCATTGTTACAGTAACGATACTTCATTTATCCAACAAGGAGAAATTTTTCCTCCCAGATTTTCAAAGGATAGTAGTTTAAACCTCTTGCTTTGTGATGAACCTTATAGCTGCTAAAACCTCATCAACATATTTTGAAACATAGTGGGAATATTACAAATCTTACCTCCCAAGTTTTTTCTTCCAAGGATCACACACATGTACTTATTAAAGCTGAAATAATCCAACTTAGTGAATATTTGCTGACCTATTTTGATCTCTTCACAGGCTTCTGGGGTGGAGGAATCTGAAATACCAGATGACATCAAGCTGATGGGCTTCGCTCAGCTCAGCATTAGTTAAACTGTTGTTCTACCTGGAACCGTGACTTGCCTAAAAAATGTGAAAATTAAAAAAAAAAAATAGTTTAATGCATTTTTTTTTCTCTTTCCATGGCTGTAAAGAAACCACTACTGCCAAAGAAAATAGTATCATTTTGCTACTCATAGGATTATACAATACCACCTTGTTGAATTAGGTGGTCAGCCGTAGTATCAGAACGTACAGTGTGAGAATTGCTCAAGGTTTACAGTGTATTGTAAAAGGATTTGAGCATTTACAAGACAAATGTTTTCATTCAACATTCTGGTCCCTTCATCCTGTTATTCTCTCGTTAATATGTGATGCATTTGCACAATCTGATCCAACACCCTCAAATCCTGATGATCCCGATAAGTGTAACAATGCCTTATAATCATAAGAACTACTGAATGCAAGTTTAGGAGACGCCTCCTCTTCCCCCACGTGGAGCATTGTGTCGTTTGAAATGCACAAACGTGGCTTCAAGTGCTGATGCCAAACTTTTTACCTTTCTTTTTTCTTTATGAGTGCTGATGAGATGGAAAATAAAGTAATGCCAAAATATTTTATTTTACTTTTTCAGTCTTAAGTTTGTATTACTGATTATAGCACCATTGTCTTTTGGTGATTCTTAGCCCTAAGCTCTCTCTTCTTAATAGTTTGAAATTATGGTGTCATTATTGAAAACAGGTGATATGGGAACAAATTTGGGCCTACCATATTTTGAACATGTAATTCTAGCTTTGTAGCTATGTGAAATAATGTTCCACATTTTTTGGTATAATTTTTTTTGCATTATGTTTGTTCAAAACTCACATCCCATCTGTATGAACTGTTTGAGTTACAAATGGAAGCATTGGTGCCACTGTTGCACCTCAAATTGATTGAAAAGTGATCAATCAAAATGGCCAACAAGGACATATTTTATTAGCTTAACTCTGTAGCTAACTATCTTACCTTCTGCGTTCCTATTATCAGTTTAAGGAGTAAATTAAATATTTTACTGCAAGAATTTTTACTTATGCAAAATTGATCCAGAAAACTTGCAAATGTTGAATGACATTTCTATGCTTAAATCGTCTAGAATTAGAATGCAAAGTCTTTTCTTAGGAGCCCTTTCCAAAACGGCATACATTTACAACTTTGCTTCTCTGAAAACACCCACGCAAATTTAAAAACGGGTATACTTTTGAGAAACTGACTTCATGTGCAGATTTAGGTTACAAAATTACTTTAAGTAGACCAAGACGCTTGTTGCTGATAGGAAATGAGGCAGCCATGTCGCCAGAGTTTTGAAAATATATACAACTGCTACTATTTACATTTAAAAATGATACGTCAAAAATGATTTATACAGATCATCTCATTTTCATACTATATATGAAAATGACAAAAGATTTATAGTTGAGGAAGTTACCTCCACCGTTTTAAATACAAAAAACCAACCTGGTTCTGTTTGCAAATTCAGCTCGATTGGCTCATGGAAATGGGTAATGTGCAGTTTTAATATGTTAATTTCTCAGGAACTTTGTGTCACAGTGTTACAAAACTGGATTTAAAGGTATCGAATATTTTTGTTTTAAATGTGTTGAAAGTTTATAGCGTGGATTTACATAAACACATATATAATGTCTTGACTGTTTTAAGCAATTGACTTTATACATTAAATTAACTAAAACTGTATAATAATCAAAGGCTTTATGGAATCTTTATGAACTCTTGATACTTTGCTTAATTATTTGATTATTAAGGTCACTGGATAAATAAAAATGCAAATTCTCAACTAACATATAAGTGTTTGTTTAAAAAGAAGCACTGTGCTGAGTTAGTGATGGTTCTTGCACAAAAGGCAGCCTGGGCAATCTCACTCTTTTCCAACCAACTGAAATAAAACCATCCATTAGGCTTAGTGCAGGATATAATGCATTGCAGTTCCTCATAAAGAACAAAACCCAGCACTGCTATCTTCAGCATCTTTCTGATTTGGCTTTTATGGATTTAAATGAGGTGATTTATACTTCTGATATTTAACATTGTGCTCTGAAGAACTCCAGTTAATGCAGACTATCATGAGAAAAAATATCCAAAAGCCTTCTTGATAAGTTTTTGTTCTATTTAGTTGGAAGCGAAAGTGTCGCAGCTAAACTCTTCTCACTGTCTGTTATTACTTTCTGAATTTAACGTTTAATTTAATAGGGCTGAAAATAAGTACTTGACTTAAACCTGAGGATGTAAATAATGTCATTTGGTTTCATTTTCATGCTGTTTCACTCTGCCTTGTGTTTCTATCTCACGACATGATTGTAGGTTCCTCAATTGTGGCGAATGGTTCTTGGCTTGGGGTTGCATACTTTTTGAAGGCCTTGATGTCAGCAACAATTTGTCAAGTATAATGTTTGTTCATAATTGGAAAATGTTAATGTCCTTGAAAATTTTGAACTTAAGTTCTAAATCACTTTGAGTTTCCGAAATCTTAAAGAATTGTCAACGCCGCTCATTAAACCCCAGGTGGGGGCCGTTTACAGTCACTCATGCTTTTTCATCTTTGTTTCTTACAGCTGATGAATAAAAACTCAATTGTAAACAGTTGGAAAAGCCACTTTTCTTGCAAATGTTGCTTTAATGTTCCAGTCTGAGGAACTTGTGTATTGTATAAAAAAAAGTTTTTTTTTGTTTTGTTTTTGGAAATCTCAAATCTTCAATAAATAACGACAGGCTGTATTTTGTTGCTGAGAAATGAAGTTGCGTAAATAACCGTGAAAGAAAAGCGGAACAGAGTAGCGGCAAAATTAGTAAGATTGCAAAATTAATGCAAAGCTTGGGTAGTGGAGCGACTAGTGGCATCCACTTTGTAATTTGTTTTTAGCTTAGTGGTTTCTGTTCTGTATCTAAAAGATTACCTGTAGAATGAACACACAGCTTACAGTGGTGCTCTGTTTTGAGCAAGAAAACGAAGAGGGAAAACCTGCAGCCGTAGTGAGGATTGCCATGATGATGATGGCGGATCGATCATTCTTATTGGCAACTGATAAAGAGTATCAGAGACTGAGAGTACAATAAGATCCTGGCAGTCTGAGCCACTTCCCCAGCAGCCAGTAGAAAACAGCTTACAGCCACAGCTAACTCCGGGAGCCAAGGTAGAAAAGCCTTTTCCTTATAGACCAAAATAATTTTTTTACTCCAAAATGCAGCTCCTGGATCACTGTTGAAACTTTTATGTCAAATCCACATAAATTGAATTAACAGAAACTAATTTTCTCGCTGACTCTTTTTCATTTTGTCCAGCTGTAGACTGTCCAATCAGATTCAGATATTATGTAATTGGTACTTTTAATCAGTTTTCAGTTAATTAAATCTAAATCTATGCAACACAAAATGTCACTAAAATCTTCTTCAAGCTTTCAGAAAATCATAGACGTGCATCGAATTGTATTATTTGCCAAATAATACAATTGCTAATTAGTGCTACCATTAACATTAGCCTTTTCCCTAAAATAAACTGATAGTATTATTGAAGGTTATTTTTTCAATTTCCACCTATGTATTTTCCATGAGAGCACCAATAAATGCAACAGTAAATGGTAAAATATGATTAAATGCAGTTGCTGTGTTCAGCTTGATGATCTAATGGTACTTTTTTTGTTTAATTTTTGAAGCCTATTTCAAATAGAAATCCCTTTTTAAAATCCCTTTCTAAAACATAAATGGCAAGTCCGCTCAGCAATGGTGTAATGAAAGTTACTACTGTAACTACGGTTCTATGAATCCCAGATGACCGCCACAGGCAGTGCTTCAAGCACTGAATGATCATTCTTGCGCATTGACAACACAGTCACCCATGACCTGTCAGGGACCCACATGACTATATAGTCACATGGCGCCCAGCGTTCAATCTCAACCTTCTCACAAAAAGCAAGAATTCCGCTCATCCGGGATTCAATGAACCGTGGTTGCAGTAGTAACGTTTGTTCTATTTCAAGCACTGGATGACTCATATCAACAAGGTCATAAAGAATCGGCAACATCCCAGGGACAACCACAGCACTACCCACCTTAATGTGATGTAGAGATATGCTGCTCCAGAATTCCTTGAAGGGGTTGGGGCGCAGCCACGTTCACCCTGTAAAACCCGAGTAAAAGTACTAGGCGATTTCCAGGAGGCCGCATCGCATATAAAGTCCAACAGCTTCCCAGTCATGGGACCAAACAAGGTCGACATGCTCCTCTTAGAATGGCACTTGACTCCTGCTGGCAGTCTCCGGTGCTACAAGGCATAAGCCTTTGAGATCAAATCCACCTCCCAATGTGCAAGCCGCTGCTTAGAAAGTGCTTGACCTTTCCGTGAGGCAGCGTAGCAAACAAAAAGGATATCCGTCTTTTGGAAGGACGGCGTGGCATTGATACATGCCTCAAGGCATATATCCCACCCTTAATCATGGCACCAGGTAGCAAAGGCCGCTCACTTGTTAGCATAGACAGCTCGCTTGGATGCTTCCACGCTCGTGGAAACAACTTCTGACGGGATAGAAAATCCGCCTGCATGTTCTGTGGCCAGGGGATGTAGGCTTCTCTGAGGCTGACTTCTGACCTGGAGCTGCCCAGGTCAGAAGAGCTGCTGCGACACATCAAGTGAACACCCAGGGAGACAGTGAAAGTGGGGCAGAGCAAGTGGAACATGAGATCTGCAGCAGATCCCTGAGATCTGCTGCTCTCCATAGTGCAGATCCCTGGGATCTGCTGCACTCCATAGTGCAGATCCCTGAGATCTGCTGCACTCCAGAGTGCAGATCCCTCCCTGAGATCTGCTGCACTCCATAGTGCAGATCCCTGAGATCTGCTGCACTTCAGAGTGCAGATCCCTCCCTGAGATCTGCTGCACTCCAGAGTGTAGATCCCTGAGATCTGCTGCACTTCAGAGTGCAGATCCCTCCCTGAGATCTGCTGCACTCCAGAGTGCAGATCCCTCCCTGAGATCTGCTGCACTTCAGAGTGCAGATCCCTCCCTGAGAACTGCTGCACTCCAGAGTGCAGATCCCTCCCTGAGATCTGCTGCACTCCAGAGTGCAGATCCCTGAGATCTGCTGCACTCCATAGTGCAGATCCCTGAGATCTGCTGCACTTCAGAGTGCAGATCCCTGAGATCTGCTGCACTCAGAGTGCAGATCCCTCCCTGGGATCTGCTGCACTCCATAGTGCAGATCCCTGAGATCTGCTGCACTCCAGAGTGCAGATCCCTCCCTGAGATCTGCTGCACTCCAGAGTGCAGATCCCTCCCTGAGATCTGCTGCACTCCAGAGTGCAGATCCCTCCCTGAGATCTGCTGCACTCCAGAGTGCAGATCCCTCCCTGAGAACTGCTGCACTCTAGAGTGCAGATCCCTCCCTGAGATCTGCTGCACTCAGAGTGCAGATCCCTGAGATCTGCTGCACTCCAGAGTGCAGATCCCTCCCTGAGATCTGCTGCACTCCAGAGTGCAGATCCCTCCCTGAGATCTGCTGCACTCCAGAGTGTAGATCCCTGAGATCTGCTGCACTTCAGAGTGCAGATCCCTCCCTGAGATCTGCTGCACTTCAGAGTGCAGATCTCTGAGATCTGCTGCACTCATAGTGCAGATCCCTGAGATCTGCTGCACTTCAGAATGCAGATCCCTCCCTGAGAACTGCTGCACTCCAGAGTGCAGATCCCTCCCTGAGATCTGCTGCACTCCAGAGTGCAGATCCCTCCCTGAGATCTGCTGCACTCCAGAGTGCAGATCCCTGAGATCTGCTGCACTCCAAAGTGCAGATCCTTGAGATCTGCTGCACTTCAAAATGCAGATCCTTGAGATCTGCTGCACTCCAGAGTGCAGATCCCTGAGATCTGCTGCACTCCAAATGCAGATCCCTGAGATCTGCTGCACTTCAAAATGCAGATCCTTGAGATCTGCTGCACTCCAAAGTGCAGATCCCTGAGATCATCTGCACGCTCACGATGGAGATCTGCACTCCATAGTTTTGCAAGGATGCCTGCAGAACTTCCTTGGTGGTCAGCATACGAAAGGCCATGACCTTAAAGAACACATTCAGGCCCCTGATGTAATGAGTAACGAGGGGGGCGCTGATGCACTCACAGTTACTGGAAGACACCAATTAGCCTGGTCACTTTTGTCCCCGAAGGTAGGAAAAACTGGAGCACCCAGAGAAAACCTTTGCATTTAATTTAAAGAGTGTGTCCATTTAAAGGACACACTCCTTTAAATGGTGTGCGTCCATTTATCCATTATCCATCTTCTGCTTCTCCATCTGCTTCGGATTCCCTCTCCTCAGCCACTTTGTCATGGAGTTCACAGATCAGCTGAGCAACAGTCCTTCGATTGTGTCCTGGATCTTGTCATCTGGTGAGCCCGTGTGAAGAGGGAATCGCGTCTCCTCTTTGGCTATGTCTGCCTGGGCTCCATGAGTTAAAGCTGTTATGGTCACAAACGCACCTCGTGATATGTTGTTGCCTTTAACCTTTAAAAAGGTAACTTTATTGTTCTCTGTGAGAATGGTAGGTTACCCACTGTCTTTTCTCCGCTCAGTTTCCCTGAGAAAATGCTTCCTGCCTGCTTGTCTAAATGATGGCGTTTCAGGCTTGCTTTCGCGAGGGGTCGTTGGCTTAAACTGCTTTAACTTTTCTTGTGTTAAAAGATTGCCTTCTTTAAAATCTGGCATTAACTTGCCTTCACCCAGAAGCAAAGTTCTTTGATAACGAACTGACTTTGTTTTGGGTAGCTGGAGAGTTGATTCATCAATGGGTGGTAGAAATTTGACTTGTTTATTGTGGGTTTGTGTTTCAACTTTGCTGTCATTTTTAGGTGCTTTCCCAGCAATATCATCTTTCACCTTAGCCCCTTTGCGCTTTTTGTTTTCCTTCAAATTCTCATTATTCATTTTCTCATTGAGGTACATTTTTTTCACCTTATTTACTTCTTCGGTGACTTCCTTAATGTACTCTTGATCCCTCTCCCTGTTCTCCCTTAGTACCTCTATCTCACAATTTAAGGATTTGATTTCTTTCTGCAGCTCTTTCCAGTCAGGTTGTGTGTGGTCAAAACTTTTTTTCGCAGCCGCGGCCTCGAGCTGTCGCTGTCGTTGTAAGGCTAAGACCTTGGCGCGCATCTCAGCCTTCTCCTTTGCAAGTTGCCTCACCTGGCGTTCTTTTCTCAACAGACGTTTTACTAATGTCCTGGCTTTCAGTTTTTCCTGAAGTAATACACCTTCACATAACTTGAGCCTTGCTATTGACTCCTGCTTAGTTTTATCAATGCATTCCTCCGTTGGAGTTTTTGAAAATTTCTTCAACATATTTTTATATTCCTGCTCTGTCTTATCAAACTGCTTTTCCATAACGTCGATCTTGTTCTCCAAACGTCTGGACTTGGCTTTTTCTCTCACAAGCTCATTGTTCTTCAAGCCAATATCGTCAACCTTTCGAGATATCTCAAACTCCAGTCTCTTCACTTCATTTTGATGCTTTTCAATTTTTGCTTTGTCTGCTTCACTTTGAGACACTACGAGGTCTTTTTGTACCAAAATCTTCTCAACCTGCAGTTTTGATTCCCTCTCAAGGATTTTTAAAGAGGTTTGAAGCACTTTTAGTTCACTTTTGTAGTGTTTTACCTCAAACAACAACTGATTCCTGTGGGAACTCCGGTCCTCTATCTCTTGTTTTAACATTGGGATTTGCTGATATTCCAGGCAATAATTTTGATGGCGACACCATTTTAGCTCTGTGACATTTGAATCCATTTTCTCCTTTAGATAGTCAATTTCTTCACGAGCTTTTTCCAACTCTTTCTCCAGTATGGTCTCCCTACCCAGAGTTGCAGCTCTTTCTCTAAACCTTTGTAACCAATCCAGAACCAAGACAACCAACTCATCTCTCGTCATTAGTTTGATTTGGGATTTTGTTAAAAAATCTGTTTTAACTGGCGACATTTTGACTGTTCAACCGATGTATCAGAAAAGCTAAGAAAAAATGCAATATGGAAAAATCAATGTCCGTGCTCCTGCTTGAGGTTAACAAGTTTGATTCAGACGCAGAATATTCAAGGCATCTGTCCCTAATGACATCATAAGGGACAGATGCCACTTTGACATCATCGGATTCCATCGGTGGAATAATTGCATTATTCCACCGATTGCTGTGGTGGAATAGGGTTGCTATGTTGCCAGACAATAGCAAAGCCAGCTCACTTTTCACCATATTCCCGGGTGACTTACTGTGGAAACGATTATGGGTCTTATTCTGGCGCCTTCCGCAAGTAGCGGCATTTTACTGTAATTTGTAGTGTTGTTTTTGCTAATCTATATTCATAATAGAAGTTAGATCTCTTTTCGGTTATTGTACAGTGTTTAGTAAAACTTGTTCAGTACAGAGGATTGTTTGTGAGTTTAGTCAAAGGGAGCGACGGGAACACAGCATTAAGTTTTGTAACAGAATGACGGTGAATTAGCAGCTTGTTTCTCTGAAGAACTGATTTTACCAAAGAAGAGAAAAGCAGAGAAGCTGGTCAGAGTTCTGAGCTGCAGTTTTGTGCCAACAGTGTGAAACAGCAGAAATGCATATTAGCTTTGATGTGAATTAGATTTTTCATTTGGATTTAAAACGCAATAAAGTTCATGATCTGAGTCTATCATGATGTTTGAGCCAGCAATACACTTCTGTAAGACAAAATAAAATATCTGTGTTTATTTAGTCCGTCACAACCAGAGACACGAGGTTCTCTGCTGCCGAGTGTCACCGCAAATCAGCAGCCGATAACTTATGTCCCAAATTAAGGAAAGCAGTGCCTAAAAATTGGTACACTCCTATTCTTAATTTATATAGCTATTTTCATCTTGTGTTGTACAATTTAGTATTTATTTTTCATTTAAAAAACTGTAAATGAAATGATTTAGCTTTACCAATTTTGATTATTTTTTTCTTGAACGTTGCTGAATTGTTGCAACTTCCCATTCAAATGCTCGTTGATAATGCTATTCATTCAGTCAGGACTTTATGCCGACATTATCCACATGCATTGCAGGTAGATTGTAGTAAAACAATGATTAATGCCCGGTTTTAAAATGACCGAAGTGGACTTGAAGCCATTATTTTGTGCCCGTTGTTCTCAATGTAATTTTAAACATTAAAACGATATACTAATTAAGCAATGAAGTTTAAACACACAAATGGTAAAGACAAAAAATAGGGGTTGGCGGATGTTGATCTGCCAACCCCTATTCAGGGTTGCAAGATAAGTATCAGCATGGATCCTCTGGTCTAATTCCTTTTCTGGTTTGGAAGAGTAGGAGTCGAAAAAGTAGTTGCCAATTCCAAGTTCTTATCTTTGTTCTGGGTTGCTAAATAGGAAGGGCTGTATATTTATCGATTACCTTGGAAGGTATCATTTTTTCGTCGGCAAGTATCAATTCTTCATAAGCTTACATCATCTTTTAAACATGTCTGGTTAGGAGCAAGACTTTGCCTCCGTGTCTCACTTTCAAACTTTGCTTTAAGTGCGCATTATAAACTACACACCAGTTTTTAAATTGTGTTAATAAGCCAAGTAAAACTGGAGTTATACTAAAATAAGTAAGCCATATTTTTCTGAATGTCAGAGAAATGTCAAAAACTGTCTTTTCCGGTTATGTGAAAGGGAATGAACTTCCAAACATAAACGAAACGCGGTTTATCTATTTAATGAGATGATGTTGTATTGTCACAACTCTGCAGATTCCATTTTTGGATGCCATCAAAGAAAACTAAGTTGAAATCTTTGTGTTGCTTGTGAAAATGTAAACCTATGTGCAAGTATTTAATCACAAATGACCAAGTGTGTTTTTTAATCTATATTTTCTGTTTTCATTTTTTGGTGAGCTTGATTTAGACATGCACCCTAGTTCACAGAAAAATTCCTTAAAGAAACTTGTGGAGGTGAGGCTGCACTGTGAAGACCTCAGAGGTTTGTTAGAGCACTTTATTGAACAATCACAAAGGCAAAGAAACTGTAGACAGTGGAGGAACTTAAAGCTTGGTTATGCTGGCATAAGACAACCAAGATAAACATTACAATTTATGAACTCTTGACAGTGTCTTCAGTGCAACGTTTGTCTTCCAGTGGTCCATTTATTCTATCTCTACAACAAAACAGGAAAGGAACACATGCCATAAAGTTAGTCTTTAATGTATCAATTGCATTACTTATAAAGATTTTCGTTGTTGTATCCAGCTTACCCGATCACAGTGACCTCCTGAAATTCAACATTGAGTGTTTCAGGCAGTAGCAAGCAGAAGCCGCCAGCAGCCACTGGGATGATGCCGTACACTACCATGGGAACACTGTAATGGTAGACCTCCAAGAGCCTGACCAGTGGAGAGAGTATGCCAGCAACACGAGCGCACATGGCGTTGAAGCCGACACCACTATGTCTACAAAAAAGAACAAGTGGACCAAATCAAAGCCGTTTACAGCAACTGTAAGTCTGCTTTATTAAGGTCCACATATTGGAAGATGTTCAGAATAATTGTCCTTTGGAACATTTGCATAAAATAATTCTACTAATATTTAGGTAGTCAAGACAACTTCTAATACCATTCTTGCTTTATTGACTTTTCGAATGAGTCACTGTTTAACTGGTTGAGTTCTTTTAAGGTCACAGCACCCTGGCACAGCTGTTTAAATATTTATGACTGAAAACCTTTAATCGATGTTATCAAAGCCGTAGATAACAAAGCATAAAAAGTGTTCTCCTTTGTATAACTTTCTGCAAACTTTCACTGTACTTTGCATTATGGTGAAAGATCGGACCCGACTTGACTTGATAAAGGATTCTTATTTTGAAAGCATACATTTCATTCTTCCAATGTTGCCTGGTTTCCTTCAGAGAACATGTGACTTTTACTATTGCACCCATATTTGCAGGATGAAAGAAATTATTTTGGATTTAGTTTGTGGCGATGCACTCCTAATAACTGTTTTACGCACTGTCTGTTTCCTGACATTCCAAAAGGTGTCAAACAAACACTGGGAAGTCATGACCACCTCCAATGATCTTCGTTATTTATTTTCTACTATTTGAGAAACAATCAAGAAAACTCTTTTTTATCAAAACGTTTGCATGCATGTACAGTTGTGGGGTTGTGCCGTTAGTTTACTACATATGTGCTTCAAACTGAAAATAGCTAACATTCAAAATTATGCAATTATAGCTAAAAACAACAAAAAAAAACACAAATTTAATAATATGGTAGAGCAAGAGGACCAGAAATCTTTCTTTTTTAATTGCCATTTCTCAAACTATATTACAGAACAAATACATTTTGAGTACTAGAGAGACATTGCTGGAGTAGTAGCTTACGTTTTTTTTAGCAGCTAACCTCTAGGAGGAGGTTATTATAGATTGTGAAGCAAAGGCAGAAGAAAGAAAGTTACCTTAAATCTGTAGGGTATAATTCAGCTGTATAGACATGGGCTGTGCTGCAGGCAGCTGTAGCAGCAAACTTTCCCACCATTGCTATGACAGTCACCATCACTGGAAGATCTGATTGGTACAAAACATGGAGATGCAAAACTGTTTTACACCTGATAGCAACAAAGTACTACATATGACATGACTTTAAATTTACCTTTTGGGATAGCAATGGCCACCAAACAAGAAACCCCACCAAAGATCAGGAAACCTGCTTCACATATTCTCCTCCCAAAGCGCTGAATCAGAGTCAAGCCGGCCATGTTGGCAGGAATTTCAATGAAACCAAAGATGAGCTGCGTGAGGTAGATGTTTAGGCCGAAACTTCCAATATTTAGGCTTAGTCCATAAAACAGAAAAGTTGCTGCAAACCTGGAATTAGATACATTTAGTTTCCTTGTCTATTTGGTAGCAATTACAGATGTGAACCATTTTTAAATAGAGCACACCAGTTAAAGGCCATGATTACAGTATTCTTTCTCAAGTAGGCTACTCGGAAAATGTCCACCATGTTCTTTCTGTTTGGAGAAGGCTCCACGTTGATCTAAAAAAAAATTAGAAAAGAGTTGGTGGAAATTGTTCGCATCAATCCAAAGACTTTCTAAATCTGGTTTTGTTAAAGTTTAATTGTGGATGAAGACCTTATCAAGCAGATCCGCTGTCACATTTCTCTTGTTGGCTTTGGCGGCCCGTTGGAGCTCCTTCAGAGCCTCCTCCTTCTTGCCTTGAGACACGAGCCATCGGGCTGACTCTGGAAGACAACTGGGAGAAAAAAAATGTGTTCAGTTTGAACCCTAAATTTCCTTGAATAAAATTTTATGATGTAAAATTACTTGCTTCAAGAATAATATACCATCTACTCACCATAACATGGTCACCAGTACAATGGCAAGAGGGCTAAAGAGCAGCAGCTGCATGTTCCTCCAGTTTGTTGTCAAATAAGCAATCCCAGACAAAATTATCTGTCCGATTGAAAAGAAGCTCATGATGGACATTGTGCAGAGAGCCGATTTTGAAGGATCTGTCCATTCCACCACTGAAAAGTAGTAAAATAGACTTGATATTACAGTTTGAAAAGTTTGATACTTTAAAAAAAAAAAAAAAGCTTGCCAATCTTACTGCTTCTGATATTAGGACACAGAACAATGATATTGAACATAAAGGAGAAGCAAAACAATGAACCCACCCATCACAAATGTGTTCATGATAACAACACCAGTTCCACATAAAAATTTGAAAGTCATGTAAACGTAGATGTTTGGTGAGAAAGCTGTGCAAACGCTGAACAACAGCAGGACGAAAACTGAAAGAAGGATCCCAAATCTTCTGCCAAACCTAAAGAGAGGAACAGTAAATTTTAACACTTTCTAAATGAGCTAGGTTGTGCTCTACATTTTATTATGACAAATGCAATACATCTATATTTTTTTGGATGTTTCACAGAACTCTGGAGGTTTGTTGCAGATTTGTGAAGTAGAAAAATTGAAGACTACTTCTTCAAATTTTGTTCAGATCTTTTAAGATAAAGAGCAGACTAGAATCAAAAGCACATTCAGTTCATAAAACAATAAACTGAGAGATAGGCAAACTGTAATTCGATACGGATTCAAGTCCACATCTAAAATCAAGACATAATCTTGACCATTTAAAATAAAAGAAAACTGAGGTAACACCTGAAGGTATTGTTACATGTGATTTCTGAAATGCAGAAATTAACACTGTTGAAGAAACTGTCCAGAGAAATAGTCTGAAAGAAAAGTATTCAGTGTAAGTCAAACAAATTTAAGTTTTTGTTTTTTCTTCAGATGGCAATCTGGCTTTAACAATAACAAATGCAGCATAGCTTCGACGGACATGGACTTGACGTGGTCTTCAGGATGAATTGCAATTGTGTTCTTATTAAATACTCTTTTAACAGCTTTGGTCCACTTATCTAGTCTGAGATTAGTTCTGATGTTCAGAGACTTGTTTTTCTCAGGTAAAATTGTGTCTGCTGATCACAACTCTGTAGCAACAACCTGTTCATTTTTAGCTTGTGTACATCAATCACTAACTGGAGTTCAGAATCCTGTTTGAGAATTTTAAAGAATGCAACATAATTTGACTTGGATTTGGAATAATCTCAAATTTGTAAAGCCTGCTCTGGCAACAGCTCTGCTGATGCTTAAAGGAAAAGTAGTACCTGTCAGAAATTGTCCCAAAAATCAGCGAACCGACCAGAACTCCAGCCATGTAGATGGACTGTGATGCCTCAATTAAACCACTTTTGTCACAAACCAGATTAAACTGCAAAAAGGAGCAATAGTTACAGAGACAGGGCAGAAAATATAAAGATCGACAAGGAAAACCTTCAAAGTATGCAAGAGAAACACAGATATACTGTTGATGGCAGAAATGTGAATAAAACATGAAAAGAACCCCACATAATTATTGCCTTTAACTTACATTTTTGTCTCACTATATCTTCAGTAATTAAGGACTCCTCCCTATGTGTATCTGCACAATCTAGCTCTTTCAAGTATCTCTTTTCTTCAGTGAGGAGGGGGCTTTTGACTGCAAACTAGGACTTGTAGGGTCCAAACTTTTTGGCCCACGAGCCAAAATTGTCAGGTTGAATATACTCATGAGACACCTGCGTACAAAAAATCAAAAGATGCCATATTTCGTTGTCTGATTTTTGTAGAAAAAAAAGGTGAATAAAGCAAGTTTGAAAATCATCTGGTCTAAGCACTAAAAAGGTTTAAGTGCATGATTTTCAAACCTCTTCAGAAGTCCGTAAAGTTGTTTTTCCAGATTTGCTGATCCAAATATGGGGATATAGTTTCCTGCTCACCTTCAAAAAATAAAATGAAAAAAAGATTCCTTTCTGCTTGTGCTGTTGAGTCAAGTTTTTACTCAAGTGTGGCTCCTTTTTACTTGAAAGAAGCCACACAAAATTCCCCAATGGATAGCAAATGAACCTCAAGCCTTACATTGGGCATGCCTGTTGAGTACAATGATACGCTTTTTTTTTTTCAGCTTTTGCCAGCTTTTGTCATTTACCAAACAAGTTCCAAAACCAAAATAAGTAAATCTCTTAGATCTAACCTTTGAAAATCCCACCTGATGTAATAAAAAACATTTTTATTCTAGCTTTGGTTAAGAAAAACACACAACTTTTGTGTCTTTTTAAACTATGAATTTAAATAATTGGCTTCAGCTGCACATTATTATGTTTGTTTTTATTTTTTACCTCTGTCACAATGTTGGAAACACCAGGTTGGACCTCATAGTCCCAGCCACTGATGCATCCTGTTGTCTCGTTAAGACCATACTTTTCAATTGTTTCCAAATCCAGATTCACAGGTGTGAACATTTTACAAATTTCAAATCTTCCATTCTCATCCGCGGGGATGGTAAGATTTCTCTGCCTCTCTTTGGTTAGGTTTGGTCCACGCTCCAAAATCCAGTCAGTGTTACAGTGATGTGGGAAACTCATCCCAGTAAACACCTGGCTTGTCACATCGAAAGCGGGGAAAATGCTGGGTATGCACAGCGCAATAAGTAAGCTTTTCTGAAATAAACCAAACTCCCCGATCTCCTTCAGGACCTCTCCAAAGCTGCTCATCTTGGCATGTGGCTCATCCATTAGCAGTTTGAGGATCTGAAGGAGGAGTAGAGACTCTAAAGCCACTTTTAAGCACACTTAATAATTAGCCAAGCATAGCTAAGCCAAAGGAAAGCAATAGTATGTCCTCAGTTCTTCTTACTTTATGACTGTTCAAGGAACAGTCATAAAGTACTGTTAATAGCCAAACTATTGATAACACAAATGATAAAGAAATAACTCTTCTATAAACAATGCAAGTTAAGAGTTCAAACAAAATGGAGTTAAACCAACTAAATAACAAGAAAGAGTAAAAATATCTTTAAAGCTGTAATAACCACACCAGTCTAACTGCTACCATGAAATACAAACCAAATATTAGCTTAGAATTTCAAATCAGCCTATTGTCAAAATCAAGAAAGGCACATAACCATTTAGTCATTTGTTATCACGATTGCAGGAACAAGTCGCAAAAAAACCCCCAAAACAAACATTGTCCTCTATCTCACATCAGACTAAAATAAAGGGAATGTTTTAGGTTGAAGAAAACACCCTCAATATTTAAATGAGGTCAATGAAGATCATCAAGTTTCACCACCCAAATGTGTTCTTACTCTCACAGGTGCAACAATACAGAGCAGATCAAAAGAAACAGCAGAATCAATACATGTGTTGAAACGCAGTTGATACCAGAGGAGAGTCCACATTTCTGCAATCTGAGAAAGCATTAAAAAGTTTAAACTTGAAAAAAAGGCAAAAAAAACTTCTCTTGTAATGAAACACTAAAAGCAGTTTCAGCTTTAAAAGAATTCACTCTCACTCTCCCTTCACCGGTTATGGAGAAACCCCTGAAAGTTAACCATGGACCTGCGAAAACATCGACAACTCTGGAATGACACTTCATTGTCCTGCCGATAGCTATCATTCTTTCAAGCAGATCGAAAGTGGTGACAAAATGATTTATGGTAACCCCTAACGAAAAGAATGTGCAACATCATTTGAAAAAACAACAAGTGGGCAGAAGATTAAGAAATGTCTTAAGTCTTCTTAGTCTGGTCTAACTTTCTAACTTCCTTTGATCAGCAGTAATCCTTCTCACATCAAACATTATTACTATTACCATTAATAATTTCACAAATGACCAACATTCAACTCTTCTATGATAGAATAATTGACTTAAAGTCCAGTCTGTCTCAGGATATATGCTTTTACCTTCCAGATTCTTAAGTAAAAGCATTTGTGAGCCCTTGTGGCTCAACTATAGTTGTCCAAGTTTTTATTTCTGTCATTAAACAGGAAAGAAAAGGTGTAAATAATAGATTCTCTTCTGCATATTCAGTGCAGCACACATAACCAACCGTTCCATTCCTTAATTTTTTAATTAAAGCTGAAAAAAGAATCCTTCATATAGTTAATGTTCTGAACAGTGACGAGACATTGACTATACAATGCACATTGATTATAAGGTGCAACAGTGGAGTATCTAGTTAGGACACCCACTATGTGCATCATCTATGTATCAGAGAAGAATATATTTAGTACAGGGAATAGAACTATAGTTTTATAAATGATTATGTTTGACATCATTCTAAAGTAAATTAGGCTTCAGGAAGTGATTCTTTTAGTTATCGATTAATCTTTTGATAGATTAATCTGACAAAAAATGGCACATTTACAGGCTTAAACTGTACTTCTGCAATTAGTGTGAGAGGATCTTGTCTAGAACTCAAACTATAGACATAACAGATTTTAAATATAGCTGAATTTAAACTTCTGCTTAAACTTTAGACAGCACAGAAAACACACAAAGGTTATTATTTATTGATGATATATCAAAATGAAAAAAAAAAAACGGGGACTGCGATAGTAAGAAATTTTGAAAGTCTTGAGAAACGTAGCTTTGGTTTCCTAAGTTTATTAAATGTACAAATGTGGAAATGTTAGGATTTTTGTGACCCAAATTAAAATCAAATAAACTTAGAAACTGTAAAACACATTTTTAAAAGATACATGTAAAGCTGTCTAAAATGCTGTGCAATCACATTCAACATATTTAAACAGTTCCTCCTAAAATGTTTTTTGAATTAGATCTGTTACAAATGTTAATAAATGATTAAGAAATGCAACAATGTCGTTTATATTCAAATTTATAGTTTCTCCTCCATTCCATCATCGCAGCATTGGCTCCCCTCTGGTGCATTTGTGGATTTTCTATTTCAAAAACATAACAAGCAACACACATATTAATTACGGTGTAATGCAGTGAAAGTAATACATGTTGCTTTCACTGACTTCATCTTACTTCAGTTCAATGTGGTCTTGGAGTTCAACATTGAGGGTTTCAGGGAGCAACAGGCTTAAACAACCAGCAGCCATTGGGATGATGCCATAAACCACCATGGGAATGCTGTAGTGGTAGGCTTGCAAGAACCTGACCAGTGGAGAGAGGATGCCCGCCACTCGAGCACACATAGAGTTAACACCCATACCGCTGTGTCTGCAAGATAGCACAGCCATATTTTAACTACTGTCGCATTTAAAATATGTCTATATAGACATATTTTGTATGGGAAATTCATTAATGAATTGAGCACTAATACCAAACGACATGTGGCTCTACACAACCAAATATGTAAGAATATATAAAGTAAAATGTGATGTTCACAGTCATTTAATTCTTTAACTAGCTCTTATTTTCAGCCCCCTATACAGAATTGGATTATATTTTCAACACCAAAACTTTAACAATCACATTTTTCTTATTTTACATTTGTACATTACAATATAATATTTTGAAAGAAGCTTGGTGACTTTAGCAGGTTATCACAGAGGATATGAGATTTCTTCCAGGCCTCATCCCAGAGCGATTCTTGTGGAATCGCTCTGGGATGAAAATAAGGAACAAATGTACCACTAGGTGGCGGTAATGTTACTTCTCTAGAAAATGAAAGAAGATGCTATTTAAAATAAGTTAAGTGACAAGTTAATATGATTTGGACAGTGTTGTCTGCATTCTTTGGTACATGCATAGTGAGAGTTTGCAATGTGTATTTGAAAGTTTGTTTTTTTTGTGTTTGGAATGACTTAATGTTGGCTGGCATTTAAAAATACTAATATTTCTATCTGAACAAATAATGTTACATTTGGGCTGCATTGCACAAATACACATTAAGACATGTTTCAAATTAAAGCACTTCATTATTTACTAACAGAATTTCTCTCTGTTATAACATTACGAACATACTAATTAGTTAGTTGTACGTATAATGTTGAATACTAAAAACATAAGTGAAAAAAGTTGTCTCAGCTTTGTTTTTTAATCTTTATTTCAATGCATTTTTTAGCTAAATCAGTTTTTTCCCCCTTCTTTTCTAGACCTCACAGTTGGGTTTTTTTTAAGGAATAAGCAGTAATACCTTATGTCAGTAGGATATAATTCAGCTGTATAGACATAGACTTTAGTGAAGGCAGCAGTAGCAGAAAATTTTCCCACCATAGCAATGACTGTCACAGCCTCAGGTAGGGCTGGTGGGTACAAAACAAATGTGATTAGCAAATAAAAAAATTTAACAAAAAGGTGTAAAATACCACAAACAAGAAACGGTTAATACAATTACCTCTTGGGACAGCAGTGGCAACCAAACAAGAGACTCCTCCAAGGAAAAGAAAGCCTGCCTGACATATTCTCCTCCCAAAACTCTGAATCATAGTCAAACAAGCCATGTTGGCAGGAATTTCAACAGCGCCAAAGATGAGCTGGGTGAGGTAGATGTTTAGGCCGAAACTCTCTATATTTAGGCCCAGTCCATAAAACAGGAAGCTGGCTGCAAACCTGAAATCAGATGCACCATTAGCTTGACTACTGTGATATATCTGCACGTGGTAACTTTTTAAAGGAAATGGATTCTTAAGAAGACAAACCAGTTAAAGCTCATTATTAGGGTGCATTTCCTCAAATCTGATTTGTGGAAGATGTCCGTCATGTTCTTTCTGTCCGGAGTAGATTCCAAATTTATCTAAAATGTTGAAAATGAACTTTAGGAAAATTTCCACAAAAATACAGTTATAGACATTTTTGTGTTTATGGGTTTATTTAGACAGTGCATCATCCTAACTGACTTTCATCCAATTTAAGGAAATTTCAGTGGCATTTTATTTTAGATGATAAATATTTGTATTTAGGATCTATGTATTAATTGTGATAGGATACCTTCGTCATGTAAAACACAACTTTTGTATAACTAATGCCTTGCAATGTGTCTCAGAATGTCTCTTATGTCAATCAAGTAACTTAGTTGTTACAATTCACATCAAGAAATTAAGCCTACTTGGCTGTATTTTGTGATGTCACAGAAAAACCTCATATTTAAAGATGCATGTGAAAACATAAAGCTGTAAATTCAAAACCATCCAAGTAAATATATTAGCATCAGGTCTGAGGAAGACATTCGAGGTTTTTGAAGTTTACATGTGGATGAAAACCTTTTCCAGTAGGTGACCTGGTACTCTTCGTTTGTTCATCTTAGCTGCCCGGTGGAGCTCCTTCTCAGCCTCCTCCTTTCTGTCCTGCGTCATCAGCCATCGAGATGATTCTGGGAGAAGCCTGTTGAAACAAGACTAAAGACTGCTCAAGCAATGTTTTAGTTTGTAATGTAATTTCTCTGCTACTAACCAGAAGAAGGTCATCAGTATTATGACAAGAGGGCTGAAAAGCACGAGTTGCAAGATCCTCCAGTTCCTAATCAAATATGCAATACCAGACAGAAGCATCTGTCCAATTGAAAAGAAACTGATGATGGACATTGTGCAAAGAGCAGACTTTGAAACGTCAGTCCACTCCACCGCTGAAAACCAGAGTAGAAGAAAAGTCACTTATGGTCATAATTATGTGACACTGGTGAAAAGTAAGAGCTTAAAAAGTTTGTCATGTGAAAACTGTCCCTTTGTACTGTACTTAGACCTAAATGCATAAGATTTGTATTAGACAGGGTTCAAGCAAAACAAAACAAAACAAAACAATAAAACGTTGACCTATCCATAACACGTGTTCATAATAATGACGCTACCTGAAGACCCACATAAAAATTTAAAGATTATGTAAACGTAGATGTTTGGTGAGAAAGCCGTGATCACACCAAACAACAGTAGAAGGAGAATTGAAAGCAGGATCACAAATCTTCTACCAAACCTGGAAAAGAAAACAGCTTTATTAGAAAATAAAATTGAAACAGAATGGAAAGAAATCACACAAAATTCTTCTTTTTTTTTTAATCATAAAACTGAACACGACTCTTTAAAATTAACATTAAGTTACAGATAGCCTTCGGGCATATCAGCTGATCTGAAGTGCTTTGCATATTACATTCTCAGTGCTTATTTCACAAATTAAAATCTTTAATAGTGCAAGAGTAAGGATTCCTGCCTCCATTTTGTCTTGTAAATAACAATTTCCGTATTTCGATATAAATATCCAATGCATTCTCATAAATATCTATGATATTTTGAGATTAGAGTTGCTATAGGATGGTAGAAGGCCACTTTACTCATGTGTGCAATCAGACAGTCATTGGCTGCAGCCTCCAGGACCAACAAACAAGTCTTTACAGCTTCTTTAGTTCAACTCTACCGGTATTATACTGATGATGATCACTAAGGATGACAACTTTAAAGACCTGGCCTTCCTCAAATTCACAGTTGAACGCTTTTCCAATCAGATTTCTTTCATTGCCTATTAAAAAATTCTGAATATTTAAGGCCGAAACATTCACCTTTGGCTTTATTTTCCACAAACTACAAAAAACAAGACAATGCTGTCAAATTGGCTTCTCCTGAGGCTGTGACACAAAGAGCTATTTCACATTTTATTGTTTATTTTGATTTGTTATCAGAACAAACATTACATTATGCCCATCAAATACCAGACCTGATTGCCTACCATTAAGTCACTGTTCTTCAAATTTTCTGAATATTTTTGCAAATATTCATAAAAGTGCATATTTCTTTTGCATCTCAACAGCAGCCCATAAACATCTAAGAAGGTGTAGGTTTGGAAATGTAGAAATTATTTCTCTCTTAATTTTGAAAACCCCAAATGGTTTGAAATTCAAGTTGTGCCATGGAAAATCAAAAGAATAAGTAATTTAGATATAAATTAAGAAAAAAAATGCCTCTTTTGGGGGTGAACATGATACACTTTTCAAATCCCCCATCTTTATCCACCGGGATGGTGAGGTTTCTTTGTCTCTCTTTTGTCAGGTTTGGACCTCTCTCCAAGATCCAGTCAGTGTTGCAGTAGTGAGAGAAACTCAGCCCCACAAACACCTGACTGCTGACATCGAAAGCCGGGAAAATGCTGGGTATGCATAAAGCAACAAGTAAGCTTTTCTGAAACAAGCCAAACTCCCCGACCTCCTTCAAGACGTCTCCGAAGCTGCTCATCTTGGCATGTGGTACGTTTAACAGAGGCTTCTCATAGACGTACACAGTAGAAACAGGTTTAATATTTAACTAACCACAAATAAGATAGTCCTTGTAACTGCATTTGTGACTCTATTGAGGGGAACATTTATTACGACAGCAATAAAATGTCATTGAGTGGGAAACAACACAGATAGTGGCCCAAAAGATAAAAACCGTGTTACCATAAAGCTGTGTTATAAGTGAAAACAACTGAGTTAATTAATTCGTTTTACAAGCATACAATAAGATGATAAAAAAATATTATTTATAATATTCAGTTGAATATTTACTAACTGCAAATATTCATGTTTACAGACAGCTGTAAATATGAATATTTCCATTGCAACATAGAAGTTCAAATTTTGTTTCATCATTGGTTGGGCCTACAAGGAAAAGCAGATGTTGTTATTTCACTCCTTAAATATATTGCCATCAGATATTCATACAAATTATGGGTTTCTTCTAAACACTTGGTATTCTGACATTTTTATCACCGTTATCCAAACAATGACATCAAAAGTAATAATTTGTGCAAACTATTAGGTGAACATTATTTATGACTAATCATTATTTAAATCTCTTATTCATCATTTCTACTATGTTGTTCACACACACAGATGGCTTAATTGTCATTCATAATGAAACCAATAACTAGTTTAAACTAGTTTATTTGTATTCCTTCAAATCCAAATAATGTATAGCCACAAGACCTTTTTTCAATGCAAGTACAATAAAAACTGATTTACAAATTATGCACAGAGAGAATTTATGTTGTAGCTTTTTTAATAGTAAATAGTTAGCACTTGTGCCTTGGAAAAACAAACGGGATATATTTTCCAATTCAATGACCACAGCAGGTAGAGTCAGCTTCAAAAATTTAAATGAACTTTACACAGAAGAGAAAACTAACTCATCCGTAAATCTATACACCGCCTACAGCGGAGTGTTTTTTTTTTCTACTGACAATCATTAATAAACCTTTTGTTTTTAGTTAATTATTATGTCTCAAAACAAGCAGAAATTTTACTTTTAAGATTTTACTAGAAACTATTGCATTCATATCAGTATCCCAGGGTGGGTTTAAGTATCAGGTATATGTGAGTTCAGGTGAAATCTGAATCACAGTGAAGTAATTATCCATTACTATTGATTATGCTCAGGTTTGTTCTTCAAACGTCATTGTATCTTGCAGCAGATTTGTTTTTCTGTCATCTGCTATATGTAGCACTTTCACTCTGGTGGTTCACAATTTCTGAAAATCTTTCCATGGCACACCTCCAGTGTAAAGACTAAACTTGAGCAATAACTCTTCCCTTTATAGAACATAAGATAAGGAGCAAGGCAAGATGAAAGTCACAATGTTTATGAGCTTTTTAAATGAGGTTAAAGGTGTGTAATATGTTCTAAAACAACCATTGTAGAGATACAAATTGCAGATGACCAAGATGAGAAGATTATCATCATAAATAAAAATCCACAACAAATGAAAGACAGCTCATTACTTTGTTTGCTTAGTTCTCTAATTAACTGATAAAGCAGGAACAAAAATCAGAAGAATGGACTTTGTGAAGTTTTAAACAGTGGGCTTTAACTGGATCTGATTTTACCCAATAGCTACTGTTTGTCTGTGACGTATGCAATGCGCCAACACGACCGTGAAAAACGTTCCGCTATAAAATTGTGTGCTTCTCTAACATTCAGCCTGGCCACCTCCTCTGTTATTAATGGAGCCAAATGGAAACTTAGGCTTTTGCTAAATAAATCCTTTGAGGAGTACGACATCTATGTGAGCATTGAAATGTCTTAAACAATACTCTTACTCCAACTTAATTTATTTCAAAGCCCACTATTTACATGAGCAACATGGACTGAATAGGTTCTTTCTCTTTGTCTGCTGCCACTGCCAGTTTTGCTCTGCCATACAGTACGTCAGTATTGCAAAGAGCTGCAATAATTAGACAATTATAGTAATAACGCATACATTTGAATTTTCAAAAGTCACCCTGTTTTCTTAACTCAGTTCACTTAGTGACAAATTATACAAAGACCAACCTTTTAAGCCTTTCAAGCCGATCCAAGGCTGATTTTCAACTTGTAGTTAATGAAAACAAGACTTAGTTTCTTAAATGATCAGAGCATTATCAGACCAGTTAACATTTTAAAGACAGAAATGTGTGCTCAATGAAAAGCATGTTTTTAAAGTGACAAACAAGCTTAATAAACAAGCATCATTTAATCTGTTAATAATACATGTATAATACTGTGCCGCCAACTCTCTGTGCCAGTAATAAAAGTTTAATTTAGCAGAAAATTAGCTAGGAAGCATGAAGATTCTCTTGTCATTAAGAAACAGCAACTAAGACATTTCTTTGCCAAAACAGCAGACACAGCCAGAAACAATCATGTTGCTGAATTATGGAACTTGACTTTAATTGACTCATAAGTTCTTCTAAGCTTTTATAGTTGAGTTGTTGGAATTGGGTCATTTATTCTGCATGTGTTTGGTTTACTAATGGATGTGCAGATTAAACCTGTAATTTATTTTAAATTTTCTTTGCCATAACATGTGAACTTCATTGCCGACCCTTTAGTGAAGTTCATATGGTTCAATCACAGGAGGGTTTGTGGACTTGTCAACTGATGCAAGTAAAGCTTGAGCATTATTAATATTTTTGTTCACGATTTCCACAAAGAATGCTTTCATTGCATGTTTTCTAATTTTATTTCTGTGGTCAGAGTCACTAAAAGGAACCATCAGCCAGTATGAGTGTCAGGGAGGTTGTACCAGTGTTTTTTTTTTTTGTTTTGTTTTTTTTGTTTTTTTATATTGATAATACAATTACGGGTGAAAAAAATACATTTGCCTTTTGGTTGTTTTTGACTGTATACAGTGGCAATCTTGCAAATCCACCTTTCATTATAAGATCAATATAAGTTATTATAAAACAGGTCTCTTCTGAATAATAGTTCAATTCAGTGATGCAAATAAATAAACAGCACACAATGATTGCATTCAATCACATGTCCACATATAATTACATTGATATCTTATTCTCTCATGGAATCAACTTGGAAAAACCTATTCAAATAGAAAAATTAACTATTCAAATGGTACTGTTAGTATTTAGGGCTTTCAGATATCAGTTATATGTGTCATAATCAATCATAATATCTCACAATGACAGTTTTCTTCTTGTAACAATAAACAACTAAATGGTTAGTGAAAAAATAATTGGTCCATCTCTTCTCAATGGTTTGCAATACATATATATATTCTAATAAGGAAGCACATATGTAGACCTGTTTAGGATGTAAATATATCACAGTCAGACAGAATCTGTTTTATTGTCACTGCTTTTCTGTTATGATACACATGACTGTTAAAGACGCATATTAACATTTACATATCATTAAAAAGAAAAGGGGAAAAAAGTACTAAAAGTACTTTAATTTATTTGTGACCCATTATCTTTGGACTGTCAAAAAATTTTCAATTGTAACAACTAATAAAATGTGACACGTAATTCAAATGGTGAACTCTACAGTTAACTCAATAAAAAAATAACTATAATATCAGTCATAATGTCAGTATCCTCCGAAACAATCACAATTTTGTGCTCTTTTCTTCTTTATTATCTTGAGCACAGGATCCTTTCTCTGTGATTTCATCAGAAGATTTTCTGAAATTATAAACAGAACTGAGTGGTTAGCTATCAACATAAGCCAACTGGTAGGAGGGGGTGAGGGGAACATGCAAACTCACTTGTTTTCAGCAAGGTCCTGCAGCTCGGCGTTGCGAGTTTCAGGTAGCAGCACACAGAGAACTCCAGCCACGATGGGGACAATGCCATAAATCAACATGGGGATGGTATAATGGTAAACATCCAAGAGACGGATCAGTGGAGCAAGGATTCCTGCCACTCGAGCACACATGGAGTTCAGACCCACGCCGTTCTGCCTGGCAGGACAGAAGATCAAGCCGTCAGCTGTCTCATCACTTCAATAAAGCAACTCTTCTCCCAAATGACAAAGAGGGATTCTTAATTTTGCCTTCAGGTCATGACTTCCTTACCTCAGAATAGTGGGGTATAGCTCTGCTGTATAAACGTAAACTGTAGCAAAACTGGCAGTGGCAGCAAATTTGCCCAGAACGGCTATTACTGTGATCACAACGGGAAGATCTGATGAGGAAACAAATTGCTTTTCTGTAATGAGGGCTGGACTTTTTATAACCACAACCATTAGATAACCTAGTAGCAAAAAAATGAAGGATAATTGTGTTTTTTTTTTTAAATAGAACATTTCAAAGCCAAGGTTGTTACCTTTTGGTATAACAAGGATGCCAAGGCAAGCAGCACCTCCGAACAACAGGACTCCTCCTTGGCAAATTTTCCTTCCAAAATATTGTAACAGTGGCAAAATACCTACACGAGCAGGAACCTCCACTATGCCAAAGATGAACTGTGTGAGGTAAATATCCAGACCAAAGTTGCCAACATTGAGACTTAGCCCATAGTACATCAGACTTGTCGCAAACCTGTAAAGTCATGACAAAGACATTAAGTGACCCCCATAAAGTTAAAGCTACTGAAGTGCCAACTGGATACTTACCAGACGGTGCTCATTATGAGAGCCCGTTTTCTCAAATCTGATAACCTGAAGATGTCCAGCATGGTTCCCTTTTTGTTCGCACCCATGCCATCCAGCTGAAAAATTGTGGGTGTGATTAATGAGCTCGTGTTTGGTTTTTGGTAGAGGTCAGTGTGTTTTGGTGGGACTCACTTTCTCTAGCAGCTCCTCTGGCACTTTCCTCTTGTTCACTTTAGCGGCTCTCCGTACTTCCGTTACGGCCTCCTCCTTCCTGCCCTGTGTAATGAGCCAGCGAGCTGACTCTGGAAGAATCCTGCTTGACAAATAAGTCTGGATCACAAACTGTGCTGTTTGTTTTTGTTATTTTTTTTGTTTTCAGCTGCATGACATGTTGAAAGCCACAACATATTTCTATTAGTCACAAAAAATTTGTTTGTGGTTTTGAAATATATTGTTCACAGGCATGGTAGTTTTCAGTTTTAAGGTTGCAGTGATATCCTCACAATATTGAGATCACAGGGAATCTATTGATACTAAGTATGCCATGGTTTATAACTGGGAAAGGATTGAAGTGATGATGCACTTCGAACCAACTGCTAAGAAACAAGAATTGTATCCATTTCTTTCTCTCTTTTTTTGGTTGTTTCATTCTCTTGAGGAAAGAAATTTGCCTGCCTCCATCTCCTCTGCCTGCCTTATGTAAAAGACAAACATGGTGTGGAAACTAAAGAAGTTCAGTTTTACTGGTAGCACCGTTTTAAAGTTGAAGTCGAGAAGCTGTTTCAAATTAAATAATTTGGTCAAGTTGTTTTAAATTATTTTATGGGATTTTATGATGTCATAAAATCCCTTTATTTTTTACTCAAGTTAATACTGTGAAAATCATACATATGGCAGTTATACCAATACTAACCAGTAGAAGATTAGCAGTACTAAAATAAGAGGGCTGAAGAGCACCATCTGCAGGATCCTCCAGTTGCGGATGAAAAAAGCAACTCCAGAAAGTATCATCAGTCCCAGAGGAAAAAATGCATGGCAGATGATGGTACAGAGAGCAAACTTTGAAGAATCACTCCATTCTCCGCCTTTAAAGGAACATAACAAGTGTGAAATCAATTATCTATGTGCCGTAATTTTCAGACTACAAGCTGCTGCTTTTTCACACGCTTTGAACACTGTGATGTGACTAATATAAGGCTTTTTTCCAGGTTTTCAAAAGGTTGGACTGCTGCCTGATGAAGAGGACAGCACAAGCTTAAGAGAGTAACAAAGTGACATTGAGAGCAACAAAGCAAGAGAGACTGAGGGAGTGTGTGTGAGGCTGTTCAATTCTGATACTGAAGAAGACTACTTCGGTAGTGTCAGTGTGCAGGAGGAAGATGTGATCAGTGGCTTTTTCTGGTCAGCTCCTGAAGTTTCTTTTTTTTTTTTAAGCAGCTGTGTTATATGTACCGTTATAGAAAAAGCATGAAGGGTATGTAAAAAAAAAATCTTTCTTTGGAAATATCTCATTGACATCTGCAGCTTAGACATATGTAGCCTATATAAGTGCACTTTTTTGCCTCCTAACGTTAGTTGGTGAGGCTTGCATTTAGGTTTGCTCAGTAGTCTGAAAATTATAATATTGATTGTTATAGTTCATACATTCGAAATAAAGTTGCCATTAAATTCAGCTGTGAAACCTACCAATGACAAAGGCATTTGCAACAATTCCAGATGTTGAAATGCCACAAACAAATTTGAGAGCAATGTAAACGTAGATGTTGGGTGAGAAACTCAGTCCTACTCCAAACACAAATAAGATGAGGAGCGACAGCAGGACCACAAAACGTCGGCCGAACCTGCAGAAAGAAAGACTGGAATGTTACACGAGTCCCTAAATGTTCATTTGTTAGTTAACGGTTTCCTAGCTAATGGTTGGACACAAATGGTCATCACCTGTCAGCCATCTGTCCCAGAACAAAGGCTCCAACCAGAAGACCGGCCATGTAAATAGACTGAGATGCCTCAATGAAACTGCTTCTGTCGCACACAAGGTTAAACTGACAACATTGAAGAGACAACAAGAAAAATCGAGTTATACTTAATTTCTCTAAGCCTTTTATTCTTTTGCTTCAGCTACTTTGATACATCCTACTTTCTGGATGTATTAATTTGTTATAAATATGGTTACACGACACTTTTCAAAAAATATTTTACATCTTGAAACAATAAGAAAAGTGAAAGAAGTTTTCCTGATCAGAAGAAATAAAAACTAAACTTTTCAGCCTTCATGTAAAAAGCTATGTGTGGAGGAAAACCAAAACTAAATCCCTGGAATCAAACATGGTGTTGGCAGAATCATACTGTGAGGACTTTTATTTCTCCGCCGGGGACAAGAAAGCTAAATACCAGGCAATTCTGAACGACAACACATTAAGAGGCTGTAAATGAAAATACTAATCACAAAATATTATTAAGAATATGAAACAACTGTGAGCAGAAAAGTAAACACTTTGCATTTTAAATATTCCGTAATTAAAAGTTGGTAGCATCAGCCCTGACCTCTACTGCCCTGATTGGCTAGGTGGACATAGACAATGGGTGACAAAATATAACCTGAACATATTGTCTGAAGCCTGCCTCCTCCATTATGACAGGTTGTAAAACATTTTGTTTAACATTATTTACTTTTCTTTTATTCAATCTTATGATGCTATGTCCACTGTTTTCATCATGTTGCTGCATGTCTCTTTGATGTCTTTAAGCACACCTCATATCATGTGTTTTTTCCCCTTTTATCCCATTAATCTCAAGTGTCTAGAGCTTAAATGAATGAGATGGATGGAATCTCCAGTCTCTAGACTCTGAGCTTCCCTTTAGTGTTTAACGTCTTTTTGACTCTCGAATCTGTTCAAAAGTTTTTACATGTATTCTATCATTTTCTTAATTAATTAATTATATATATTTTATGCCTTTAAGTATCTTCAATTGTGTATTGTTGTTTTTGAAAGTGTCATTTATAGATCTAGCACTCACCAGTCTGTAAAAATTGTAGTAATCAATGTGTTATTATATTTTTAGCCATTTGTTCTGTATGTTCTGTTTTACTATTGAGGCAGATTTAAAAAAAAGTCAACTAACTTTAAAGTACTTTATGTCATGATTTTGCACTTTCAGCAGATCAGTGTTCCAAGGTCAACACTTATTTAGCGTCAGTCAATCATTCAGTGACAATTATGTGGTATATTGCAGACTAACAAAAGTTAACTCTATGCAGAGCCGCTCAAGATTTTCTTACCTCTGTCACAATGCTGGAGGCATGGTTGGGCATTTCAAAATCTGATCCATTTATGCATCTCGTTGTTTCGTTAAGTCCGTACCTTTCAATGGTTTCCAGGTCCAAACTTACAGGTGTGAACATTTTGCAGCTGTCAAACTTTCCCTCACTGTTAGTGGGTATGGTGAGGTTTCTTTGTCTTTCATCAGTCAGGTTGGGTCCCTGCTCCAAGATCCAGTTGGTGTTGCACTGGTGTGGGAAGTTCATACCTGTAAACACCTGGCCGATCACATCGAACGCCAGAAATATGCTGGGGATGCATAATGCAGCCACCAGACGTTTCTGAAAGAAGCCAAATTCCCCGATCTCCTTCAAGATTTGCCCAAAGTTGCTCATAATGATGTCCTAAAGTCCTCAGCAAGTAATGAAGACAAGGGACAGTTTTGGTTTCAAGAGAAACCAAAACTCTTGAAACCAAAGAGCAGCACAGTATTAATACTGTAGAAGAGAAGGAGTCTCATCCTTTAAGTTAATGTTTAAACAAGCAATCAGTGCTTTTATGACCTGTCAAATTACTAACAGACCAGGAAGCAACATTGTCAGATATGAGCTGTCAGGGTTTCTCCTCTGATTAACAGCACACCGGTTGGTAATAACAGTCTCTAAAGAAAAAAAACTGAAAATATTCTTCATTCCATCCATGTAAATCTAAACTTAACATTGTGGCAAAAAACTTTACATCAGGGCAGCAGTTATACTTTTAAGCTTGAATGAGCGCTATAAAATTAGCAACTGTTTGAGTACAGACATGTGGGCTCTAATATATAATGCTCTTCTCTGGGTTTCATATTCTCTACTGTAGACAATCCAGTCCAACACTATGAACAAAGATACTGAGCAAATCTTAGAAAATTAAAATGTCATTGCTAATTGTAGGAGTTCTGGACTTGCGCTTCATCCTAATCTGTTAATTCTTTGTTCCTATTTAGTGTTTGTCTTTAAATCTGTTTTGATCTAATTTTATTGTTTAATTTGAAATCACCATCTTCATATTGTCATAATCTGAGTAAGGGTAATTTTGATATGGATTATGTGGACAACTGCCCAGAACAGCCTTACAGGAGAATGCACAAAATAAAATGTAAAAATAATAATAATAATAATAACCATCTTTCATTTGTGTCTTGAACAGCTTTAACTTTGCTTTTATTCATGTGCGGGAATCCCTTTATCTTGAAGAAGCACTCTCTTTGCTGCTGAGTATGGTGAGGCTCTTTTTGCTGTCAATCCCATTTAGTACTACAGTTAGTACTCAGTGTGTATAAATGTGTAAATTTCATCATTTACACATTATTCCATATAAACATGCAGAATAATTTTTCTTCTAAAGGCATCCACAATTAGTTACAATAGACTTTCTTGGGGAAATATTTATTTTATATGTAAAAAAAAACAGCACAGTATTAATACTGTAGTCTGTTTAATTTGTATAAATCTTAATAAAATATTGACACACAGAGTTGCCATGTTGTTTACACTGCAATGCATTCTGGGTAAATGACATCCTTGGTTTGATTACAGTAGCAACTTCCTTTCTTACTTCAAAATAAGAGTATTTTAGTATTAGCTTGCACTTAGTTGAAGGGGTGAAGTCTTGTACTGACAGTAAATGAGTAACCCTTTGTGGGAGAGATTTCACTGTGATGACAAACACTTGGACACAATATTAATAGTACCTTGATATATCTCAATACAAGTTTTTTTTATGTCCATATTGAAGATTATGTAACCGTTTTCAACATCTGGACAAAAAGTCAAGATATGCTTTTTTTTTAAGGTTACAGATCTGTGAATTCACAGACCTCTATTACACACCAAACTACAGTAGACTGCTTGGCTGGACCAAGTGAAAGCTTGTAAAAAGTTGTAAAATATCAGCTGATCCACATTTTCAGATAGAGAGAACAATAAACCTGAAGGTACTGAGAGCAAAGTAACAGACCCAGAACTGCACAATACAGAGGCACTAAAACATTGAGGCAACAGTTCATGAAAGTCTCTTTGAACTGAAACACAAGAAAATTAAAATTAGATTTTATGTGGTTAATTTTTTCTCTCTGCACAAAGTTAATCATGATTTACAGTGGTACAAAATAATTACAAAACATGTTTATTTATTTATGAGCATTCTTCAGAAATTAGTGGAATGAAATTAAATATGCAAAAAGCACAATGTCACTTTGGAAATCTTCATAAGTTTGCCTGATATTTTTATGTTGTTAATTATCTGGTAATTACAAGCAGTGATTGTTTTCTCTATTGTGCTCTTCCTTACTGTAATCTGTTGCTGTAATTTTAAACTAAGAAAAGCAAAAGGAAGCTGAATCTGAAACAAATAACAGATTACATTTACATGTGTCTCAATACAATGCAAGACATTTAAAAAATAATTAGCAGATTTTATGATATGTTGTCTAACATTAATTATCATGCAGTTTATATGCCTGTGCAATTCTGTTGCACTTCGTTGAACAAGCTGCCTCAAACATCTTAATTAGGATTTTCCGTGCTGTCATCGTCACTCATCAGCTGAGAACACAAAGAGAGCAAGGTTACAAAGATGATTACAGTGATTAACAACACAAATAACTGAATTTACTAACACAAGCAATCAAGACCATTTATTTTTATTTTTTTTGCCTTTTGTTGTCACTCACTTTCACATTGCAGAGTTATGCCTCGGATTCATCATCCACTGTGCTGGATGAATTCTTGAACAGCCATCGGTTCTTGTGCTGAGTGTGTCCAAAGCCCTCATCATAATTTCCCTTTCGTTTGAACAGTTGTTGGTAGTGAAATATGCAGTAGAATTCACCATTCAAAGGTGTGTAAGTTTGCATGCTAAAAAGAAGTACAAGTTAGTAGAAAATCTAATTCCCCATGCTACTTAGTTGTTAAAAACTTTAACCGGAAGAGAAAGCATTAATGAGGGCAGGGTTTCCACATTTGAAACTTTGCAGTATAACATATGGTGAAGATTGCTTTACATAGCCTGTAATAGATACAACCAACGAAGTAGCTGGTAGTTACAAGCAGTAATTGGTTTGTATTGTCTTGTTGCTGAAAATGCGCTATATAAATAAAATTACCTTTTACCTTTAATGGATTTTTGAAAAATTGTTTTCTGTATATTTTATATATTACTTTTTGCCAGCTACATGTTTTTTAAACCTACAACTGTTACTTTCAGCATTTAGCATTATTATTATTATTATTAGTCTATATGTAATGCTGTAATGCTGCTCATTTGAATGGATCTGCTTACAGTGTATTTGCTAAATGCAAACATGGAGTTTGCCTGGTCTGTTTTAATATCATGCAAAATCCAAAATATTTCTATTTCTAAAGCAGTTTCCATGAGTGTTTTGTAAACTTCAATCACACAGCAGCAACCATAAATAAAGCTACCATAACTACCATAAATAAAATGATGGTAGTTAAGTAGTTTTTAGCACTTACTGAATTATACTCTTTGTGTTGTGTACAATCTACCCGACTCCTTTTCTTTTTTACTGTAAGATTGTGACAATATTAGCTCTTTGTGGCCTAAATGTGAACTACAGCATAGGATTTAGGCATATCTGTGTTGTTTTGCCTTTTTTCTACACAATGCTAAAGCTAACAACATTTGTTGCCATGGTATAAAGTATATGTTGCTTTTGGATACTATTTAAATCAGTTTCCCACTTATCATTGTATTGCTAAATCTGTGTACAATTCAGAAGAAATAAATGTCACGCCCCTGGCAGATTTAGGTTTACTGTTTCTGTAAAAAAGTGTTGATTGAGATTTTTTTTTTGGTAAATATTTAATAAAGAATACAGCATGTCAAAGAATTATTGTACCGTACTCGCTGGAAAACTGTTAATATCATTCCTCCAATCAAATGCTTGTAATATGTGCTGACCAGTTTTTTGACTGATGATTTATCTCCTTGCCATCACCCAAATCCCTTCATAGATTCTCTGTCAGAGTTGGGACTTTGGTCACACCATAAACTTAAAACTATTTCCGGTTAGAAGAAAAATGTTGACTAAGATTGAATCAAACTTAAACTGCCAAGGTTATGAACTACAGTTGGCCTACCTGCAGTTAATGCTGGTGAAACATGGAATCAAAAGAGGAAGAAGACCTTATTAAAAGTGAATGAGATCCTTTTGAAACATATTTTGATATCCCACCTTAGTTTTTTCTTGCACTGTTTGCAGCAGAAGCACGTTTTGTGAAAAATGTATTTGTCTGCCGTGACTTTTTCCATCTGATAAACTGGCTTCTGACAGGCTGAGCACATCTCTCGAGAAGTTGGTTGAAACTGATAAGAAAAATGAGACTAGGTTTACTTCAAGCTCAAGAAGGATTTACACAAAAAGAATTTATTAGAAAGTTGCCTATAGAAATGTAAAAAGTTATCAAATTCAATGCAAAGTAGATCAAAAAGAAATTGAAATAATATTGAAGTAGCAACAATTAAAAACCTAAGAAATACCTTCAGCAATAAACTTGTGAATGATCAATCTATTTAGCACTCAAATAAGTACTTAGTAGATAATGAACATTTTTGTAAGATCATGGAAGACAAACACTTGTCTGTCCAGATAACCAAATCATTAACTTGATTTACTAGCTGCTGAATCTCTGGATTACAGCCTGAGTTGTTTTGCTTTCTGGTTGAGTAGCAACAAGAGCAGAGGTTTTGGATGTCTACGGCCTGTTATCAGAGTTATCTGTCCTCTCATAGTTGTCCTCTGCTGTCCCTCTGATGCTGTTCCCTTTGCTGTCAGTTTGTACCCTGAGCACACTAAGCTCTCGGTTCTGTTGGCTGTTAGACGTTTGCTGTCGTTCTCCTTTCTTGGGTTTTACTTTTTTACTTTGAGTGGGGCTATTGCACATCACTGTCTTTGTGGTTCTGAATTTTCCTTCTGGCCTCGGGTTCAACTGACACTTCATACAGATTAAAGTTTCTGGTGGCACAACGTCTGTTTTATCTGTTTTTCTTGCTGCTGACTGAATAGAAATGGATGCAGGTGAAGATGGAGGGCTTTCCTGTTGCTTTATAGAAAACTGATCTGCGCTAGGAGCTGCTGCAGTGCCTGTAGAGCTGCTTCTTTGTGAAAAATAACTTTCTTCTGATTGCTGTGGTTTGGTTCTGCTTAAATCAGTTTTGCTTATATTGCTAGAACGTGGAGATTCTTGCACAACCCCCAGGGATTCTTTGAGCAGATTTGATAAATTTGCAATATCTGAGTCAGATTTTAGTGAAGAAACAGAAAGAAGTGCTTTCTTAATGGTGTCCTCTATATCCTTAAGTTTAGCTAAAGTCTGCTCTTTTAGATTTATTATTTCCGCACTAGCACGCTCAAGATCTCCATAAACATGCTCCATTGAGGACTTGCAATGTTTTTTGCCTGCTGATGACTGCATCATTTTGTCTTTATTTTCTGCTTTGACCTTCCGTCGCCCTGTTTTGTCTGTATTGACAATCCAGTCAGGGACGTTCTCAAACACTCTCCTCAGTGACGTCACATCAACCTCACTCGTGTCGCTTTCAATTTCTTCTACACGACTCAGAATGCTTTGCAGTTGCTCTTGCTTTCTCAGGTGTTCAAAGATTTCCATTGCCGCAGTTACGTTTCCTCTCACAATCTCATCCATGTGTATGGACAGTCGTTGTCTGCATTCATCATCTGTTTCCACTCTTGCTTTCTTTTCCCTCATCTCAACTTTGACATCTTGCTTTGTTTCCTTGTAATGCCTATCTGCACTGTCAGCAGTTATTTCACAGTTCTTGGATGATGGATCAGCTCCAATGTGAACAGTACAATCTGTAGTGCATTCTCCAGTTAAGGGCTTTTGGGTTTTGTCACTGGCCTGAAAATGTTTTACTCGTTTTGGCTTTACGGGGGCCGTCTTTTTTGATGACACAACTTTGCCGCCGAATTTTTGCTGGGCCTCATGGAAATTTATATGGGTTTCATCCGTTTCAGATATTATGTCATGCACAAATGTGCTTTGAGATGTATCTTTCTTTTCTTTGGTTTCAGTCTTTTGTTGTCCATTTATTTTTCTTATATCTGTTTCATTACTGTCTAAGAGCATGGGCAAACATTGTATGTCAGACTTCCCGCTTATTTGTTGCAACGTCTTCGTAGATTTATCTAAATTATAGTTTTTGTGATTGGTAGTGCCTTCTTGACCTAAAAACAATGTTGTTGCTGATGGCTGGGAAACCTGACAGAACATTTCTTCACTTCCCATAGTACTAATTTTGTGTTCCTCTGGGTTCCTACTGGTAGATGGCTGAAATACTTCTTGTTTTTCTTTCAAATGTTCAGGTTTAGGTGGAATTGGTGGTTTGGGGCCAGTGACTCTTTTGCTTTTTGTTGATACAACACTTTGTGAAGGCCTGTTCTGGGGTTTGATTGGAAGTGGGGGCTCTGCATTTGCCACATTCACTTGCAGCTTTATTGGATCTTCAGTTGGATGTAGAGGCTTCGGATTTGCCGTAGCTGCTTCATGGTTGAGCGGCTCTTCATGTGGGTGTGGAGGCTCTGCATCTGGCACAGCCACTTCTGGGTTTAGGGGTTCTTTAAGTGCGTGTGACGGCTCTACATATGCCACGGTTACTTCTTGGTTGAGTGACTCTTCAGGTGGGTGTGAAAGCTCTGCATCTGGCACAGTCACTTCCAGGTTTAGTGGTTCTTTAAGTGTGCATGAAGGCTCCACATTTGCAACAGTGGCTTCCTGGTTGAGCAGCGTTTCAGTTGGACATGGAGGCTCTGCATTTGACACAGTCACTTGTGTGTTCATTAGTTCTTCAGTTGGGTGAGAAGGTTCCACATTAACTACAGTTACTTCTTGTGTTACTGGATCTTCAGTTGGGTGGGGAGGCTGCACATTTGCCACAGTCATTTTGTGGTTTAGTGGTTCTTTAGATGGGTGTGGATGCTCTGCATTCACTGCAGTGACTTCTAGGTTTAGTAGTTCTTTAGTTGGGTTTGAATTCTCCACATTTGCCATAGTTACTTCTTGTTTGGGTGGTTCTGCAGTTTGGTATGGGGGCTCTGCATTAGACACAGTCACTTGTATGTCCATTAGTCCTTCAGGTGGGTGGATAGGCTCCGAATTTGTCACAATTACGTTTTGCTTCAGTGGTTCTTTAGCTGGGTGTTGAGACTCTACATTCATTACATCAACAGTTGATTCTAGGTTTAATGGTTCTTTAGCCAGGAGTGAAGGCTTTGCATTCTTTACATTCACGTCTGCGTTTAGTGGTTCTTTAGTTGGGTGTGGAGGTTCTGCATCGAACAAAGTCACTTTTAGGTTTAGTTGTAATTCAGAGGGGTGAGAAGGCTCTGCGTTTGATGCAGTCACGTGTAGGTGTAGTGGGACTTCAGTTGGGTGCAGAAGCTCAGTATTTGCTGTTGTTGGGTGTGGAGGCTCCACCTTTGCCACTGTTACTTCTTGGTTGGGTGTTTCTGGCTTTTGATGTTCTTGAATTGATTTAGGCTCAGCCAAAAAGCTAAAGTCTGTAGTACTGTGCTTTTGAATATTACTTTGTGAGTTTCTCTGATAAGATTTATTGGACTGTCTGTATATCATAGCTGCCCTAATGTCTCCTCTTGTCACATTGATATTAGACTTCTCCAAGGAATCCAACGCTGCTTGTATTGTGCCCTGACAACAGACTTCTTCTTGTTGTTCAAATGTTGCTTCTGAAATTTGTTCAGGAACCATAGAAATTTTAATGTTTTCATTTTTAGCTAATTCTCTAAATCCTTCATTGATTTTGTTGCATGTCTCAGACGTGTGCCCTTTCTTAGATTTGGCCTCTTCACTGACTGTTTCTGTGTTTTTGGGTAACAAGTCTGATTCAGGTGCTGAGAAAATTCCTTCAACTAATGGAGATTTATGACTTTTTTCTAAACATGATTCCACTTTTGTGCTTGAGATTTCTTCAGCTGATTCTGATTCTGAATTTGCCAGAACTTCTTTAAGCCCTTCACCGAAGCAAGCATGAAAACTATTGTTGGACTGTGGAAATACGAATGCCCCCGTATTGCTTTCTATAGGAGATTGACTTTTTCCAGATGACACTGCAGAATATTTGACACATTTACTATGACTACAACTTGTTCCTTCAGAGAACATGCTTTTTAGTCTTTTTACATCAACTTGGATACACTCTTCAGTTGGATTGCTCATATGGAGATGATGAGATTCATCATCCACTCTGACATCTACTTCACTTTCACTATGCTCAGTACTGGGAATGGTTTGTTCATCATCCTGAAGTGATCTTAGATATTCCAAGTCACCCTTTTCAATGCAACTTTTGAACAGTTTGACATTGGCCCTAATTAACCCTGGCCTGGATTGGTCTTGACTGCTCTGTGGAACTGACACTGTTTCTGCCTCAGGTTCATCGTGATCTGCACTGTTTGGAGGGCTGTAGCTCTTCACGTCTTCTTCATCAAAGTACTTGTAGAGGGAATAAACAATGACCTTTCTGTCATCTTCTTGAATGATCACCCCTTTTCTCAGGGAGTTGTCCTGATTGAGGATATCCTCAACCAACTGAACTACATTGGCAGTCTTTAACTCAGGGTCTTTGTTTGCACTGAATCTATGCTGGTGAGCCAGTGCATCCACCACTGTGGCCTCTATAAACCCTTTATTAACTTCCTTAAGGTAAATTATCTGACGTTTTAGGTTTACCCGCGGTAGCAGCTGAACTATGAAATTTTGTGCACCACCTTCAGCCACCTTATCGTATTTTATCTCAGGTCCCCTGTCTGATATTATGAACTGTGCCTTTTTAGCAATCATTGTCTCGTTAACCTCAATAATTGCCCCATCTGAGTGAATGGCTTTCACCTGGTGGAGAAAATTTAACGTTTCTTTGATATTTTCCACCAGCATCTCAATTTCATCCTGATTCTGATGTCTAATTTTATCAAATGGCATCGAATCAAACAGATGTTTTCTGTTCTTTACATTGGCAATCGGATAGTCTTCACTTGCTGCAATGCTTTGATTTTGAGTTTTTGATGTATGGCTTAAAAAATCCTCTCTTTCAATGTTAGAGGAAATAAAGGGGTTATTTTGGACGAGTGCTGCATTTGTTTTTATTATTTCTCTTTTTCTTTCTGATTCAGTAAAACTTACGAAACTCCCCTCAAGTGGGAGATCATTGCAGGGAAATACTTCTCTGCAAGAAATGTAATTTTCTGTACACGGCTTTTGTTCTTCTAAATTCTTATCCCCACTTTTGTTATCACCTTGTATGCTGTCAACAGAAGATATTTCAGGTGGTTTGTTCAAAACCATTGCAACATTCCCCTGAATCTCATCTGGCTTTACGTTGCTTGAACACTTATTCTCAAATACCTTTCTAGTAGCTTTAACATCTATTTTTGCCACCTGTTCCTCTACTTCTTTATTATAATTTGATGCTAAGTCAGGAGATTTATCACTTATCATCATTCCTTCACAACTCTTAGTGTAAGGTTCATCTTTTAGCTCTTCCAAAACCGTTGCTATTTTCCGATAATCCTGTCTTTCCGATCTGTGTCGCTCTTCGACACAGATCTTTGGGGTGCTGCAGCTGCTGCCACGGTTTTCAAATATCAAGCATCTTGAAAGAACCTCTCCCTCATATCCGGTTTCCCCACTAGACTCTGATTTAGAGCTCAACACTTCAGCAAACTCCTCATTCACAACGTCGTCCAGCATCTTTATCTCCGGGCAGGTATGCTTCAGGAGCCGTCTCAGCTCATTTTTCTGTCGTTGTTGGAATAACTTTTCCCTGTAAAGTTGGGAAGACATCAACTGTTCGCAATGTCCGTCAGCGCTGTCTTCAAGTTCCTCTTCAGGCTCTTCTGGGGGCTGTGGTGGATAGTCATCTATTCTTTGTTCAGAGTCTTCATCCATCTTAGAAGAATAAAGTACGGGTCTTACAAAATCCATCTTTTTTAATAAATATTATGATTAAATGAAAGCCATGCTCCAGAGGTCAGGTTAGGGTCAAAACAAATATATCGCATAAAAGGGAGATGCGTATTATCACCAGATTCAGGCATGAATGCATACCATTCAAGAAGCCGGATGTCAACGGATTGGGAAAAGTCCAATAGGGGGAAAAAAACTTGCATTGCAACAACAAATGAAGCAGCAGAAGGAATGAAATGTGTCAGCACATATTTACATAACATTATGGCATGTTAGCTGCAGATCTTTTAAGTCCTATGAATTATAAGATGGACCTCCATGTTTTGAACTTGCACATCACACATGCCAACTGGATTGAGATCTGGAGAATTTGGAAGACAAGTCTCCAACCAAACTACATCTTTGTGCTCCTCAATAATTTTTGCTTTGTGGCAGGATCTTGATGAAAGCAGCTTTAGCCATCATAGGATATTGTGTACATGAAAGGGTGTATATGCACTGCACTCATACTTCGGTTGGTGATAAATCAAAATTAACATCCAGATTAGTGGCATTATTGATGAGCCCATGCCATCGTCTTTCATTACTCCATGATCCTGTTCTTGGTGGTGCTTCAATGCTTGGCTGCTTAGCTGACTGTTCTGCAGCTATGCAGCCCCACACTCCAGACACTATGATTCAGTGTGTATTTAGAGACCTTTCGATATGCATTAGTGCTTGTTGGATTGGATGATGGACAGGTTTCTATCCCAAATCTCACTTATCTCAATGTTATGCATGGTCAATGAACACATGCAGAGAAACTGACCTTCAAGATTATTTTTATTCATTCACAAGCAACCGTGCAATTTTCAAACATCTGACGTTGGGAAGCTTTACCTTAGTTAGCTTGGTCCACTTTCCCGAAGCTCGTGGTTGAGCTTGATCCTGAAAGGAAACAACATGTATGTAATAAACAAAATGATTCCACTGCCAGATGTTACTTTGTGACCATTGTGCCCCAAGAAAACAGCCGGTCATGATTACTTGCCAGACACTCGACAACTTAAAAATAATAGTATCAACTGCAAATTATAAGGGCTTCCATGATATTTCTTTTATAGAAATAGTTCAGATTCATCCCTACAGAACAAACTCACTCATAACATTTTTCAAAAAGTGTCCTGACAGATGGTGGCAAAGCGCTTCCAATCATTATCCTTGGTATATGTTCACTGTCACATTAGACCCAGTTGTAACAATTTCTTCACTAAGGATTTTTACATATCTTCACTAGGGTAGTCAAATTATTATTTACTTTTTTTTTGTTATTCATTATGTCTTTCATAATGACAGTTTACACAAATATGAAGTGAAATGTAGTGTTTTGTGTTTCTTCACCTTTAACATACCATCCAAAGCTTTCAGTCTTTATGTTTACATGTTTATTTATAAGTAAATAATGTCTTTAGGGAAGATATTCAAAACAAATGAATGATATAAGACCCTATCTTAATTAAACAGAGAGGTTGATGTTGATTCAGGTCTATGACTAAAACTAGTCTGACCTGGATGAAAAGAAACAGATAATCAGCAGACTAACCTTTTCCACTTTAGAAGGCTTGTTTGCTGATTCCTTATTTGCCACTTTTGACATATAGAGAGCAGACATAGCTTTGACCGAGACAGACAGTATCTCTTTGGTTTGGATGCCAGAGCTGTCTCTGAAGTCAGCAGCTGACCTCCTCTTTTCATCTGCAGAGACATTAGACGTGAAAGCTTGCAATTTTCACACACATTGTACTTTGCATGAGGGAAAAAAAAGCGATGCAATTGAGTGAGGAGGGTTTTAAACAGTGAATCATCCCCTAACATAATGCTTAATTGTCTTGTGTTAATAGTCACATCACCACTGTGTTTGTTATCAGGTACTAATTTTGGGTCCTGCTCAGAGTTCTTCCGAGCTGATATTTACCAGTTGTCATGTGGCTGAGTTATAAATGTGTACTTGTGGTGGAGCAGGAAAGATACCTGACTCCACTGATACACATGCTGACGGTTAAAGCACGAGTGAATCCCCACAGCAAAAGCTAAACAGGGAGTGCAGTCTAATAGTGAATTCACTTTGTTAGGGTGATAGCAATGAGGCCTTCCAGGCTTTCCAACCTCAAAGATTTGGAGCTGGTTGCCAAAGATACATTTCCAGTGAAAACATATGACACACAAATTAAACTATTTCTGTGCAATGCTATTTTTTTTTCTATTGGCAATTGAGACACATATATAACTATTTTAACATGTTCATGAAAAAAAAAATCTGATAAAAATGGAACTGCTTCACATTATTTAATTATCTTTGGAGAGATAATTAAATTATTTTTTTTTTTGCTGCAGGGGGGATTGTCACTCTCGGGCTCGGATGTTGTTAAAGGCACAGAGGCGATTTCCAAGCCATCAGATGCAAAATCAAAGTTCTTTTTGGTACATATAGCATTTTTATAACAACCGAAGGCAACGTAGTTATTTGATTGTGATATAAAATGACACCATGTTACTGGAAAATAGGTAATACTCCCAAGCCCCAATCATTTCAGCAAATGTGAGAAAAAAATTGTCTCTCCGTGAGGCTGCTGGTAAAAATGTTTCAAAAGATTCCATTTAAAACTGGCTATGTTTTCTATATAATCATTACAGGTTGAGTTTCAGAGCAGATTTTTGCGGTACTTTTTCACATTTTATCCTGTTGAATCATGTAGGTTATATTGAGGACTTAGCCGGCAAGCCGGCATAAATTAACTCATAAATGTCATGCAAGGAAATGACGCATGATCTTGAAATCTTTTAGGAAAATAAAAAATGAAGCTGTCTTCTCTACTCTGTTTTTCCTCTAAAAACCCAGACCAATCATTTGCCTTCAGAAGTCAAATATATGAGTCAGACTTAAGTGGCCTAACAAATAAAACCAAAGGTGATAATTAAAAGACTTAGGAATGCATGGAGATCTATTCAGCAATAATAATGCTTCATACTCACAGAATATGAAGAAGTTCTGATTCCTTAGATCCTATCTTCTGAGTTTTTCTAGTTATCTGAATAAAATGTTTTAGATATATTTTTGATTTGCGTTTTGAAAGAAAGTGTCTGCCTCGCTGTGTCGCTCCTTCGTTCTGGGTCATCTGTCCTGGAGACAGCTGACCGTTTCACCCTCCTATACTTATTCAGGACTTCATTGCTTGGCAGCTATTTCTGTCCCCCTCTGAAGTGACCCCGTGTTTTCCACACAAGGTTTAGTCAATCACAGCTTTTGCATAGTCACCGTGTGGATATCTCACATCCACATAGATGCTTAAAGCTTCACAGAAGTTTCTTTTATTTTAAGTCGAATTGGATTACTTCAGTGTCGGTGCATTTTGGTTTAAATGGATGTGGAGCACGCCTACGACGAATGAGCAAACAATGTGAAAACCGAGTTCTTTCTTATCAGCTGGATTTTGACCTGAGTGCCTAAATTATGCATTTGCTTGTTCCATGGTTTAATTGCAGTCATATATAGGCTATTGCTGAGTTTTGTTTCTTGTTGTCAGCCAGTCTTTCATTCCTTTATCTTAGCCCTGATTAGTGAAGAGGTAGAAGTTTGGCCTTAGCTGCACCTTCATGGGTAAAACACTTGGAACATTTACTGATTTTTGGATTTACTGAACTGGTGAAAACGTTGATAAATCCTAATGAAAAGATGTTATGAGAGACTCACCAGCTTCAGATGATGCAAGCTTTTCAAAATCAATGCCCGCTATTGTTTTGTTTCTCTCTGTCTGGGTCTGATTCACCACCTGGAGAAAGAATAAAGAAAGCATCACTGCTAATAAGTGGCCTTACAGTCTGTCTGGTGCAACTGTGGAGGTGTCAAAACCAAAGTGCTGCTGATAAACTGGATGTGTTGTTATTTTTTTTTAAATCTAAAGAAATAGTTCCACCCACTGCAGAAAGTAGAGCACTTTCTGAAAAGCTTTTATGCATCTATGCATGTAGCAGTGACTACAAGCTGTCTTTGTTTTTATTTTCAAAGCTTAATGTTAGTTCAAATCTTTTCAGTCCACAAATGCTTCAACAAACAGCTTACATTTTGATGCTTGTTTTAAGACGATGTTCGATGAATGTGGAATTAACCTAATTTAGCTGAATTTCATATGGTAGTTAAAAGTAATAACAACCAAAAAAATAGTTGGGTTATGTAATTACCTTTTGAGTCAGAAAATCATCTTTTGGCTCCTTTTTAGTTGTCTTTTCAGCAGGTTTTCTCTGCTCCTCTGTAGCACTCTGCACATGCTCAGTCTCTCCATTCATCACTGGCTCATCCACAACGTAACCTAATGCTACGTTTCCAGTTTTAAAACTGCTCTTTGGTTTCAGCTTTCCCGTTGCCTTCGACTCAAAAAGAGCCTTCAAGGCGTCTATGGACCCAGTGCTGTTTTGGAGGGTACCCTCTGATTTACTGCGGGTCAGGGTGGTTGTGGCCCGAGCCCTCTCCCGCTCTTCATTTCTCTTCAGAAGGGACTCCAGATGAGTCTCCCTGCTGTGCAGGGGAGATGGAGTCATCTGAAAAAGATATTTACAAAAAGCAGAAGTTAGGACATGAATAAAGTTATTATTTTTCTTTGTGCAGAATCTCTAATAAGCAGGTTTACCTCCGTTAATTGTTTCTTTATATTTCCTTCAGCATTATTCTCTGGTGCAGGTTGACTTGATGTGCTTTTTTTCACTGCAGTTTGATACCTACACCGTTATCAAATTTAAAAGCCTTTGTTTTAACACGTCATTGCATGTTTAGTTATCACAGAGACAGAAAAGAATGGATATTTTTCATACCTGGCCACTAACTGGGACACAGATATCGTCCTGTCCTGCAGTCCTGCATCTGTCCAGATCGCCTTGTCAGACTGCGAGGGGAGACTCTTCAAAGACTGGCTGCGCCTTAGATCCCTTTCCCATTCCATAGTCGAATCAAAGCAGGTCAGGTCTCCCCAATTTTATTCAAGCACTTGTCTAACAAAAATGAATGATTTATCACCAAAACACCAAAACATTTCTGCTGTAGTCATAATTTGCTTTCATAGCCTCTGACCTGCAGTTTCCATTTTGAGTCTATTTTCACATCATTTTATGAAAACATACTGCCACATTAATAATCTAAGTCTCAAGAAAGAACGTCATGCCCTCTATCATGTTTCCAGAGGATATCTTTAACGAATGGTTACCTTGCAGATGTCATGTAGTGCCTGTTCTCCGCGACAGCCTGGTAGAGACACTTCACTTCCGCAGCACCATAAGACCTGCACATGATAGCAGGCGTTTTTGGAGCAAAGTCCTTTTACTTCCTTATTGCCTCTACCTGTTTAGATTGGATCTGTAAATCTGTAAATATATAAAACCTTGACTGCAAATTTCTGCAAAGTAGAGATAGCCAGGCTTGTCTGAATAAATATGTGAATTTTTTCTGATCTGTCGACATATAAAGGTATATGTATATATAAATGTTAAACTGTGAACAGCCATAGCTCTGCGTGTCGGCAATTGCTGCCAAAGTTGGGTCAACAAATTACTAAGCAAAGACTGTGAATACATATGTAAACGTGTTTTCTTGGTTTTCTGTTTTTAATGTATTTGCAAAAATCCCAAAAAAGATTTTTTCCCCATTGTCCACAAAAGACAGATGGAAAGGTTTTGTGAAGAGGACCAGAGTGGAATAACGTCACCATGTCTTGGTGCAGGAGTTTGTTACTATCTTCAGTTGGAATATTCATGAGGTCTTTTAATTCTTTTCGTCTTTTTGTTTTGGATTTGATTTGCATACTTCCCACCAAAACCCTTTAATACTGGAGAACCACTCTTCTTCCTGAATGATGCGACGGCTGGACATTCTCACACTGTTTATACTTGGATATAATTGTAAGTTGATTGTGCCACCTTCAGGCTTGTGAAAATTGTACCCAGTTGTATAATCCTTCTTGAGGTCCACTCTCCTATTGCTGGTGTTTTATTAGGTTTAATTTGATTTTCCTGACAATCAGTGTTTTAGGTGTTGCATTAAAATACATCCATATGTGTCCTTTTATTTATCCCAAGTGTTGAAAGCTAAATTGTCTTTGTGTATGTAAACTTCTTGATTCTAATATCAGTCTTTACCACCCTTTCTAACATCAAATCAGCTGACACCCTTCTGTGTCATTGTACCACATGGTCTACAAATCATTGCTACTGTGTGCAGAAAGTAAATACAAAAATCTTTTCCTGGAATAAAATCTCTTCTTAGTAACTTTCCTGTAACAGATTTGGCACTTTCAGCTGCTTCAGAAAGGGTTCCCAGTTCCAAAAGTACAAGACAAATGTCTGCATGTGTTTCTGCAGGCAGCCAGGCGGAAGTTCGTCTCCACCCTTTAACTCCAGGAGCTCTTTACTCTGAGGGGTGAAATAAGAACAAGAGGAAAGTCTGCTTCCTCATTTTGCCGACAGCAGACCAGCTAACACACCAGAAAACATTGTACCCAGTGGAATCAGAGGTGAATCAGGTAAATTGGGTCAGGACAGGTAAAACCTCAGTTCAGCCTTGGCTTCAAGAGTGCATGACATGATTTTGATTTGCTTCCAAGAAAATTTATTAACGTCCTTAGATTTGCTATAATTTTCAAGGTGAGGAGAAATCTTTTATTTTGTCCCAAATTAGTTAATGTCCCAATACGAATAATTCACCGCATACTTTATAGCAAGCTCTATTTATAACCCTTTTCTTTTTCACAGTGCAGCACTGAGTCAGACAAAACATTTTCCCCTTGAGGAGTGAATGCTGGAAGTCAGTGACCGGATGCAATCTGTTGACTGACAATGTCAATTTGAAGACCCTTTTCCACGCGAGCTTCATCTTCCTTGTTGGTGCATTGCAATGTTGTTTCAATATTTCCACATCATAATTTTTTCTTGCTGTGTAATCAGTTATGTGCACTAGTTTCTCCTGCAGCAAAACATCCCCAAATCATGACACTGCCACCACTGCACTTCAAAATCAAGGTGTGCACTACCAATAAATCAAACTGTGAATCACTTATCCAAAATTATTGTGATAGATATGTAAAAATATAACTTATGGCATTTGATACATATTAATAATTTTGGAAACTTGAGAGTGTAAAAGGTTAGTGCAATTTAATGTATGAGGGGAAAAAAAGGCCTATTTGCTTTTTTTAGTATAGCTTACATATATTTCTGGATTGAGGTGTGCACATGAATATGAGTCAAATAAGTCTCTAATGGTTTAACATCACTTTGATGAAACAAGTCTGTTAATTTGGGATTTCCTTTCCACTTGAGGGCAGTAGAGCGCTCTTAAAATGTATTTATTGTCATAATTGTATTATTTTCTCATGTTGATAAGATTTTAAATTTACAATCATTTTGCAGCAGGACATAAGTCAATTATGCATGATATGCCTTTCCAAATTTATGATTGAGATATTTTGTTGTTGAAATTCAATCAACATCCTTCTGAAGCATTACCAGCATTGTAGCACTTAAGGTAACTCTATGTGTTTTTGTCTTTGGCACACAATATTTGTTTACTCCCCTTTGACCCTTTTTGCTGTTAATCAATCTTTAGACAAAGAGAGAGCAACAGTAGCAGCAGTAGCAGCAGCAGCAGCAGCACACACCCCTGGGGCAAAAACCAAGAGATTCAGCCTGGCTGCTTCCCCTCCCTCTCTCCTTCTTCCTCCCTCCTCTTCCTCCTCCTCCTCCGTTCTCCTGCCCCTCCTTATGCTTCTCAAACCAGCTCCCATCTCTGTCTCTAAGGCACTGGTGAGATGAAAGGGAATATGCAATGCGCTCTGTTTGACTGTAAACTGGGCACCGATATCTGGGGGAACTTTACAGGCCATGCATGCATTTACAACACAAGTCCTGTGTTTATGAAGAAGGTTAGTGAGTAGTCTGAGGGTAAGTTAAACAGCAGTAGATCTCACTCCAAGATTATAAAGAGTTGCATGAAGAAAAGCACAGTGTTTATGCTTCCTGCATGAGGATCCCTTTCTTGAGTGAATAACAATGAGGATAGAAGAACCACCTATTCCCCAGCAGGGGGCGATAGAGACCACTACAACAAGGCTCAGTGTTTTTAACCATACTGGGGTTATGTGGGAACATTATGCTGAGGCTATCCAAGGCCAAATTATGTTCTTTAAAAGTTACCAAAATAACCCAGAACAGAGAGCAGTCAGAACAGAGGCAGGATAGTTAAGGGTGATATTGTCAAAGTGCTGAGTGCAGTTCAAAACTTCTGAATGCAGGACCATTTTTTATTGGAGTAAATATTTAATAGTGTCTAAATGCTGCAGCATAGAAGTTTGTTTTTGACATTTCAAGTAATACAGAAGGTAAAAAAGGATGCCTGTTTTGCTTTTTCAGACCATGTGATGCTGGTTGTTGGACGTGAGCAACAGAAACACACCTCACAAAGCCAGCAGTCATGAGTTGGTCGGAGTTGGACGTATGCATGCTTCGTGACACATAAACGCAGAGTGGCTGCGTGACTCAGCAGCACTGTGCATGCTTGTGTGTGTGTCTGTGTGTGTGTGCATGATTCACTCTGCTACTAAAAATGACACTGTCCAACATGTAATTGAGATAATCTAGGTGGTGATTGTTCAGATCCTGTCTGTGGTAAAATAAAAACAGGCTTGGTGTTGGTGAATGCAGTAGAAAAACATGATTCATTAAATAAGTTAGCACCAGCTGTTAAACACTTTGTAACACTATTCAGCTCACCTGTAGCTTAGTGGTTGCACATTATTTTTGGCACGTGAAGGAACATGTTATCCATTTATCACACCTTTTCTGACTAGCTCACATGGATACCAGGAGCGAGTTGAAAGGCCTCATTAAAGCACATGTAGCTCAGGCTAACTACTGCTCCCTGTTTCTCAATTATTTTAGGTTTAAGATGATGACAATGCAAAATCAAACATGTGCCTTTTTATCCTGTATGTTCTCACCTTGATATTGATATTTAATTTTATGTCAGGAATGTCTCAACAGCTTTGCAAAATTCTTCCTAGAAACCCAGAAGAAGTAATGTCCAATATGCTGTACTCCTTAGGTTTTGGTTTTAGTTGTTAAACAAGATAAGTTTAGATGACATAACAGGGCACCGTGTGTAAATCCATAACCAGGCAATAGCAGATGCATTCAATTTCTCAAATCTTTTCACATGTGTTCACACTGTGATGACGAAGTTAAATGTACACACTATAGCTTATTTTAGCAAAAGATATGAAAATTGTGTCCTCTTCGTTCCACATCAAAACTGTGCACATTTTTGTGTTGGTCCATTGATTATGATAAAATACATTAAAATTTGTGGTTCAAATGACATTAAGCCACTGTGTAACTAAATATATCTATGCCCTTTGGTTCAATTCTGAATGTTACAAATTTGTGGCTACATCAGTACAAAGCACTGCAAAATGGATTTGGGAAATTGGGTTACTTTTTTTTTTTCATGACATTCAGTGAACACATTTACATGTACCGCTATTTATGCTTGTGAAAGTTTCAGAGGATATTGTGGTTGCATAGTCAGTATCTGACAGTGAGGTTTCAATGTCGCTTTTCACCTGAATTTGTAGGATGAAACAGACAATTTGCAGAAAAGGTTGGCTGTCAGTTTTGCTGAGTAATCATCAAACATCCAGGCAGAAGTCAGATCAGATAAAAGGAAAAAAGGAAAAAAAAAAAAAAGGTGAGGTTAAAATAATTTAGTGCTTGCTACACAGTATATGTTCAAGTAAGCAGTGAGAAATGCTAAAACAATATACATTTAAGGAGAATTCTTTATGTTCTTTCTTTCCATCTTCTTTTCCCACATGGCTTGTTCTTTAAACAGAGGAGGGTAAGAAGAATGAGGGGGAGTAGAGTGGAAGGAGTGAGAAAAAGGTGTGTGCATTTATTCTGTAGCTGCATTAGAGGAGAACTGGGCAGAAGCCACGTTTTGGAAGAAACTCACCAAGCTTAATTTGTACAATAAGCATCAACATTACTCATGCAGTCTGCTATAGAAGTATTCCAACCAATTGTTTCCTTCATAACACAGACTTTGTTTTATTTTATTTTATTTTTATTTTATTAGGATTTTATAGATGAAAAATCGAGTGGCTCCACTTAACCAAGTTAAATGCAGCTAATTTCCCCTAGAGGTCAACTCTAGTCATAAGCAGAGTTTAGCTATGCGTTTTCAATCTCAGTATAAAATTGTTCTGCGAATGCCTCAGGAGTTTGTTTGAGAATGTTTGTGTGAAAACTGCATCACGACGACCAACGAACACAGCAAGCAGGTCAGGGATGACGTGAAAAATGGTGAAACAGTATCTCACACCCTGTGTATTGGTCTGTCACCTGGAATCTAAATACATATATGTAACTTGACAACACAAGGAAGAGCAAGGAACCAAAATGTCAATAACAACAGATTGCATTGTGCGTGTACAAAGAAACGCTTTGCTGTTCTGTAGCCATTTCTATCACATTAAGTTGCTTCCCTTTGTGTTCTAATTGGATGTGGCGGTTCACCCTGGCTACAAACTGTTTTGGAGAACACTGACGCAAAGTAAACAACACTAAGAATTTTCTCATTTGATTTGTGCCTGGGATTTCAATGGGAATCTGTGTGTCATAAGGAAAGTGTTCTGTTTCCAGCTCACAAAGTTCAGGAACATGCTGTCAGCTTCAACCAACACATGGCTCTCATTTGCGAGAACACTGGCCCCCACCCTTTCCGAAGGAAAGCATGACGAGCAGAGGAGCAGCGCATTGTGTGTCCTACATGCTTTTCTGCAGGTGTGTTTGTGCTCCAGAAAGACAAAAAAAAAAAAAAAAAAAAACAAGCAAAAAAAAAAAAAAACACCTGCTTCTATACAGCTCAGTGGGAGGGACAGCGACCGGCTCTGTCCTCGTTGCTGTCCGCGAGAGTCTGCACAAGGCTGAAACCCGCCTACCTCAGCGTGAACACGCACGAGGACCGGCCAGGGTGAGTCTGTGTGCCAGTCAGAGAGTACGTTTCACACGTGTGAAGCACAGTGGAGGGAGCTGGAGCTCCTAAGCTGCTTTGCAAAGCTTAGGAGGGCAGCCACTCGCTGGCTATTCGAAAAAGGGCAGTGTTCTCTACATGCCTGGAGGGGCTGACAGCATAGCTGAGCGCTGGAGCTTGGTGCCCGGGGTTTCACATGACAGTGCTGGGTCAGCTGCAGCCCACAGAGGCCCTGCACTGCTTAGTGCATGACCACAAGTACTGCTTTCTTCCTCCAGTCGACAAAACCAAATCCTTCCCTGTTTCCTTCCTGATCACAATGCACAGCTCATATAAGTGCATCATTTACATACTCTGCTCTGGTGTTTCATTAGCCACTAAGAGGAGCAAACTCGGCTCTGCGTTGCCACAGTTTGGTCGTGAATGATTAATTGTGGTGCAGGGGAGCACAACAGACGCACACGAATGTATCGTCCCGTTCTGTGCAGAGTGTGTTCTGCGAGACTTAATGTTCACAGCTGTCGATATCACAAACAGGCACACACTCTTCCCTCCCCTGCAGGCTCAGCACGAGCCGGGAGCTGGAATATCAGGTTTCCAGTCTGTGTGCACAGTTTGTACTCATCGCATCAACCTTTGTTCCTTCTCCATCAGCCGTGGCGGTGCTGCGTCGAGTCACTATCTGCTGCTCTCTAAGGATGCACCAGCCACACCACTGTCATCTTTGGGTTTTAGAAGCTGCTTGGAGATTATAATTGCAGGAAATTTCTGTCTCCTTTTGGATAATTGGTTGCATGTGAGCAACAGAGAATCTTAAAATATATTTAATGAGCTTTCCTTTATTGCCACTGCTGCGATTCTGCTGCCCACAGAACTTTCTGCCCTTTTTGTCTGAGGTTCATTTATGACTTTGCTGTATAAAATGTTCAACCCTCATACAATACCTGTGTGGTACACATGTAAGAAAGTAAAAGAATAAAAAAAGTGAAAAAATTTTTCACATAAAAGCTTGTAATAAAAACTCAAGAAACAGATGACAGGTACATCTCTGTAATTTAAATATCAACGCAAAGTTAGTGCATTTAGTTAGTTCAATCCAAAACCAAAACTCATATATTACAAATCCCTTATAGACAGATAAATATGGTTTAAGTTTCAAATTTAATGATTTTGGTTGAGAACAAATTAATTTGCCTCTTGAAAATACTTCACATGGCACAGAAAATTGATTCATATCTGAAAGATGTGTACTTCATCCTAACACATTTTTTTCTTCCACTAAACCTTTGGTTGAGATGCTTGGATATAGCATTCTGCAAACAGCAAGCTACTTATGCAACAACTCTTTGTAGCTTCCTCTTTGCAGAATGTCAGTGACTATCTTCTGGAGACTTTGAGACTTCAGTTTTGATTGTGTAAGCCACTGTGCAACATTTTTATCATATTCTATGTTCTGAGAAATTGCATTTGCAATACTGTATAATTCAGTGTAGCCAGAAAGAGTAAAAAAAAAAGTTTCCATTTTAATTGCTAAAAAAAACAAAAAAACATGCCACTGTGCATCCCTTTCTCTAGCTTACGTATAAGTGAGACAGTTTTAGTTAATGTTTGCGGGTAATTATCTACAACCAGAAAAAGAGTTCATGTGGTTTGGCTGCCTTCTGAAATGTGGCACCTGTGTGTGAGACGTCAGATTGCTTGGCTCCTGGAATGTCCAGCATAGCCAGAACAAACTCAGACAGGGGCCAAGACTTATCTCTTATCACTGACTGTGACACTTTGTTCTGCAAATTGGCTCATATCTGCACGCAGCAAATTGGCTCATATCTGCAAAACTTATCGGAGAGGAGTCATAATATTTACATTTCGGATGTGTCTTTGTGAATGTTGCATGTTTTATGACATTTTATTGTGTTTAAAATTCTAAGATTTATTCTAGGAATTGCCTTTCATTATGCATTTCTATGAAAAGGGAAAACCGTTTAGAAAATATTTGTGTCATTTTATGTCAACAGGAATAATTTTGGAGTCCTGCAAAGTTGCACATGCTGAAAAAAAAAAAAACCTCAAAACATTGCAATACTAGGAAGTTAATCTGAGTCTTTATGACAGAGGGAGGCTCAAAGGTTTGAAAGCAGATGGCCAAAAAAAAAAAACACACACACAAAAAATCTGTAAGCCTAACTTTATTAGAACCCAATGGCTGGATGAACTCCAATTAAATGATTTTGTACTCATTTTGTAGCATTAGCAGCTGTTGCAAAAATCCCATTTAAAAATTGGGCGAACTGAACATAAAACCCATGTAATCCTGTACAGTTTCCCCTTTAATTCTTTATTGCATTTCAATTTTTAGTCCATTTCCCCACGTCACTGTCTAAGTAAAGCGATCACACACACTTTCCAAGTTGATCACGTTATCTTACCACTCTGCATCATCTGTTTTGGTTTTTCCAGCCTCCGCCATGAGGGGCGCTACTCCACAAGCTCCAGAGCAATCCCTGCAAGAGAAAATGATACTACAGAAATATAATACAATTGTGGGGGATACTGTTGCAGTTCTGCAGTTGATATTTCGCTTACATACGCATTCCTGTTCAGACGGCAAACTGAAAAGAGACTTCAAAAGCAGATAAGAAGAGTGAGAAAAACAAGTCTGTCTTAAAAAAACCTGTTATAGATAAATGTCCAAACAAACAAACAAACAATGTTATGCAGAGTTTAACAGATTAAACACATTTTGTGTCTGTATGAATATTGCATGTTTACCTCAGGTTGCTCAGTGCACATGTATTGCTTTGCAGCTGCACATGCAGAATCCCTCCTACCGGCTCCACAAGGCAATGACTGGATGTGTGCATGTGTCTGTGTGTGTGAGAGCGGCGAAGGGTTGGGAAACACATGACCAGGACAGAAATGATTAATTACTGCCTCTTGAACAGCAACCAAAACAAAATGGACATTTTAGTTGCGGAAACGGTATCTTTCCATTTTTATTTATTTATTTTTTTTGAAGTGGGAATCATATATCTTAGATATTAATTAACAGGTTTTATGTAAAATTTTTCTTCTGTGTGACGTTTAATCCACAGTGACTTTCCGGTAATCTTTTCAGATATATTTTGCACACATGAATCTGAGGGTTTATTTGCACATCTGTACTTTTTCAGGGATGATTCTTATTGTGCATCTAGGACTTTGGGTGTTTTTTGAATGTCACTCCGACTCGGCGGAAGGATTTCTGCCCCCTAGGATCAAAGTGCTATCACTCCCTGAGGTTAACCCTCGGAGCTTATCGCATTGGATTGCATAATTGCCACATTGTTCAGAGTAATAGCATGAGATAATCTGAGTGAAAAGGTGGCTTAAATCACATCCGTTTTTGGATCAACTTTGGATCTGCATGCTTGCACACAATGGAAAGACGCTCAAGTGTTTGACATAAAGACTTCATTGTTGCAATTTGACTCTGAAGAGGGAATTTGGAGGAGAAATGGTGGGCCTGCTGGTTGTGTGCAGTCCTGCTGGGTGCTGACTGTTCGCTCCTCTGCCTCCTTCCCCACATCACACCTCCACACCGTAGTCTCTCCCACTGGCGAGGCACGACTCCGGTCACAGTGGATATTAATACACTGCTGTGCCACTGAGTGTGCTCAACACAGAAGTGAAAATATCTGACAGAGGCTATTTATAGAGCCTGCAGGTGGACAGGCGAATCCACAGCAACATGAGCCAATCTATTCAGAAGTCTTGTTTCAGAAAATAGTCAGCTGTGAGGACCAGAGGAGGAACCGCAACTTGCCCACAGAAGGGATGCTTCCATTTTGTTTTTCTTTTTATTAGCTATTGACGGAAAAAACTGTTGTGTATAAAAGCAGATGTAAGCAGAGCCAGTACAAGAATGTATGGAACCCTGGGCATAATTCCTTTTGCGGCCCCAGTTCCAGCTACTCTCATCTCTCTCCAACATAAATATTCACATTTTATTTTTCCCGAACCAAACAAAGGTTTGTTTGAAAATGGAATAAGATCGCATCAAAAATTCTTTGCTTGAGTGTATTCACTACTATTCAATAAGACTGGACTGATGGGAGGAAATGACCTCTGATCCTTTTAAAGCAAACCAAAAGTGACAGGTGAGAATACTCTCTATCTGATAAAAAAAAGTCCCCATCTTTACCAATCAGCCATCACAACAATAATTTTGCCTAATTTTGTGTTGTGCACTTAGCCACCTTAAATTGTAAGCCAATTTAATTAACCCCTTAATCCTTACAAAAACTGTATATTAAAAAATAATTAAATTGCGGTAAATAAAATCTGAACACAAGGCTGCTTCTTTGACTTACTTCATAATTAGACAGAATAGTGAACTAGTGACAAGTCAGTATGATCATCTACATTTATTTATATTTGATCACCTCAAGTATCACTTGGTCATATACAACTTTAATCATTATTAGCAAAATACATGTAAATGCCAAAACAGTGGCCATATTTAAGAACCAAATATTTTCCACAGTTTTCCAATAGATATGAATAAAAGATCTGCTTGATTCAGTGTCAGATTTAGGTCAGCTGCATCCACTATCCATCGGTTTTGCCTGAAGGAATCATGTATCATCTTGAGGATTTGGACATGGGCAGAGAGGTGAGGATAAATGAATAATGAAAAGCAACTTGAGTGCAGGCTGGCCTCTATCATCTGCTTGATTATGCAAATCTCAGTCAAAGCTACGAGGATGAACAAGGAGAGGTGCGGCGTCTCCTTCCCACTGCAGATCCACAACAGAGACCTGCGCAGGGTTGATTTTACCTCATTCATCACTACTGACATTTTAATAGGAGCTTCTTGATACAGGCCTGCTATTGTGTCCCATCATAACAATTTGATCTGGCTAATTGGGAATCTTCCTATCCTAAAACACGTCTATCTTTGTCACCCGAAGCTGCCAGGAAGTGCCGGAAAATTTATGGCTCGCAGGTTTTATAGCCTGGTGATTCTTTGTGTTTGGGGGTGTTTGCCAGAGGCTGACGCTCTGCTCCTCAAGCTGTGAGCGTAAGAAGCCACAGCACAACAGGCAAATTCTCAGTGATAAACAGTGCCAATAATAAGCAGTGTCCTATTCCAGTAACACACGTAGTCCAGTGTACATGTCACTACACATGAAATAATTTTGAAATATAATAACTTCAGCGTGTAATGAGAATGTAACTGCCTGTGGATTTTTTTTTTATACTGCTATTAAATAGAGGTGTGAAGATACATATGGAAGTGGAAATCTTTCTGTTAATTGACACTGAGGCTCAATGAGGTGACCTAATATTTTTTTTGTGAATGTATTACTCCTGTAACTTAAAGTGCTGAACAATATAGCTACAGTGTAAACATAGCATGATAAATAACCTGCACAGTGATCCATTTGATGTGCAACATTATTCAAACCTGCTGCAGCAGCAATGGCTTCGTGTCACTTGTCGGAGTGAAAACCTAATGATTAATGATTGGCTCTATAGGATTATGTTGCTCTGCCGTGGAGAAATATTAAGTTGTTCCTGTGTTTTTCTCCCTGTGTCCTCCGGCTGATATCAAATGATACATAGGATTAGTAGACTGTGAAGACACCAAGTATGGAGTTTGTAGAGTTTTGATTAATAATGTTCAAGAATTTTTGACAACACACCACAGTAAAAGGTACATAAAAAACTGTTAATTTTTCCTGAGTTTGTAAAACTTTCCATTTCATTAAGTAATTATGTAAATATACCAATTTCCTATGAAAAACTTCAAAGTCTTTATTAGAAATTTATACACTTGATCTCTCCTCTCGATTTATTATTATGAAGAACAGCAGAAATTCTTGTTTTATTCCACTCAGGGAAGGAATGTTTGGCATGTCTGTTTCTTTTAGTTTAGTATGTATTGAAGCTCAGCCTCAGTGTATGACAACTTGATACTTTTTAGTAAAGTAAAATATCAGTTGAAGAAATGATGGTCATCCCAGATTGTTTCTTTCCTGCTTGATTCAAAAATATTCTCTACATATTTTATGGTTCACTGTAAGGAAATGTGATTTATCAATCTAATAAACAACAGGTGGCAGATGGAGGTTGCTCAGCGTTTTATGGTTTAATCATAGAGTTCAAAGTGTAGTGTGAACACATCAGAACCACAAGCGATGAAAATGTGGTGTGATATAAAGTCTTCTTAAAAATGATGTGAATAAATTTATCTAGATGTGACATTTGAACATAAACAGCCAGGAAAAAGTTTGGTAATAGTTGTCAGTTTTCCACCAAAACGAGGATGTCTTCATCTTCCTTCTTATACACTGTGACATGATGTCTTTCAGCCACCGAGGTAACGACTGATGAAAAGAGCGTCACAGAAAGCCACCTGAAACTCCAAACTCTCCCCTCATGTTCAACATTTGAAAAAATTGCAAACAGAATCCAGACGTCACAAACTGAGAGTGGATCCAAAAGGGAACCTGCAGACGCTCTGCATTCACTCGCTGCTCATCTCTCATCCACTCCTGCTGCTTTGTCAAGCTCAACTCCTCCTGCTGCTTTATTGTCTCCTTCACACTTTACAACACAAGCACCGCTGCGCTTGATGTTCACTGATTGTGACACATCTTAGAACCCCACCACTGCCCCTTTCCCCCCGCCCCCAGCCGGCCTCATGCTCAAGGGTGGCTTTCTCTTCTTCTGACCTCCACAAAAACTGCACGGTTATTTATGTGTGCGCGTGGAAGTGTGTCACAGCACGCCGAGAGGCAGACAGAGAGTGCTAAACAGACGGACTGGCAGACTGGTCATCTGCTTGTCGGCTTCCCAGACTTTACAAACACAGTTTTGTTTTATTTTTTTTGTTTTTTGACATTGTGCTGTGTTCTTGCAAGTTCTGAATGGAGGAGGGAGTGTTATCACTGAGCGTGTGCAGCCTGAGCATGTGGAGCGAGTCACATGTTCTCCGCCGTGCTTTCCAAGCCGCTCACCTGGTGGTTGCCATGCGAACAGCCAGACATTGGCAGACTTTGCACCAGCCTCCTTAGGGGATTGAGAGAACAGAGAGGAGATTTGAGGGGGAGGAATCTGTCCAAGTCTTAAAAAAAAAAAAAAAAAAATCTTCCAAACTTGGTGCTTTTTGGGGTAATTTAAAGACCTTAATAATCTTGCTTGATTGCAAAGGGCTCTGTTCTTTTCTGTTAAGGCACAAAGTTATAAAACACCTCTTGACAACTGCATTTGCATAAATATTCCTTTGTTTTCTTGCTGCCTTTGTTTTCCCTGAGGGAACTTTAGACAAAGGGAGTTATGTTTGTGCTCAATGATGTGTCAGACCTCTCCAATAGTATTAGTGATACACATCTGAACTTAAAACACACACGCTTTGTTATCACTGAATCTGATCATTTGCATTCCCACAAGAGAAGGGGAATGGGGGGAAAGGGGGTGGGTGGGTGGCAACAGAACAGCACAGTTGTTCTTTTTTTCCTGCTAAAGTCGATGCACAGCTGGGCTGAGGCACCGAGTGCTGCCGCAGCACTCAGCGGTTGTTTTTGCGGTTTTGGGGATTTTTTTTTTTCTCCTCCTCCTAATTGTGCCTCCAGTTTATTATGCTGACGCCTGAATAGCAAGATGTTCCCGGCTTTATCGCACCAGTTGCACACTTCTCTCCTTTGTGTTTTGCCAGCTGCCCTGAGAGAAGAAGGAGAAGAGGGGAGCGGGTGGAGGGGGGGGGGGGTTGAGTTAAAGCTGAGCATTTGTGTGTGCGTTTGCTTTATGTCATGCATTTAACGTCTCATCGGAAATTACATTTGTAAAATATATTTCCAGCATTTGTACAAGTGCATGTCTACAAATAAGTGGCAGTTATTTTTTTCTCACTGTATTATGCTTTGTTGCTACTTTAGTGAAAATTTGCAGCAAGGTTTGAATTTCACATTTATGTTTGATCTCTGCTATGTCTACAGGGAATAAGAGTTGGTGCTTCTGATCTGTCCTGCTCCTTTCCCACCTTTCCTTCTTTTTCTCCTCCTCCTGGTTTTTGGTTCCACGCCACTTTCTCCTCCCCCATCTCCCTTCCCAGCTGCAAGCCCTTACACCCTGGGGTGAAATGGGAAGCAGTGGCATGAATGGAAGAAAAAAAAAATGAATGAGTAGATGCTGATAGGAGGAACAGCTCGGCGGACAGCAAACACTCAGAGAACGAGTGAGAGAGGGAGACAGATGATAAGTGCTCTGAGCCGGGACGGCGTGTGGCCTGGTCTGGCTGAGCCATGTGAGGCTGTCCAGCCGTCCCACAGGATGCTCGGAGACACTTACATAAAGCAGCACCCGTTTCCCTTTGCCGACTCTCACATGGGGAGGCATGTGAGACAGGCACTCCAAGTTGCTGTTGTAGCTTTTAGTCTTTCTCACCCTTTTGACTGTCTCTTTATCTGGACACCACAGCAAGACAGGACTAACACCACGCTCTTGCTATCAATGTTCGATGACCTTAAAAAGTTCACTGTTCTCCAGCCTGGGTCCCTCAAGGTTTTCTGCAGGGTTCCAGGTGCTGGCCCTTTCCCTCCTGGGCCCCTCAGAGGTCAGTCTGTGATGTGTAACTGTAGCGCCTAGGAGAAGAGGAAGAGGAGGAGCAGGGTGGGGGTAGAAAAAAAGTGCTGACTGCACTCAACGGCCACCCACATGACGTCACGTCACAGTTTCAGCTCAGCATTGTGTCTGCAGTGTGAGCAGAACAGCCAACAAACATGCACTCACACTGACTGCTGAGAAGAGGTCAATGTTTGGAATGTCTATTAAATTTGATTTCTTAAGCAGACATTTTTACTATCCTATTTGTATTTAGGCAAGACAATTTGAAAATTCTGAATAATTAATATGTGGCTAAATGTCCTTTGTAACACTGTCACAAAATATCCCACTTTTTGCAATCATTATCACAACTCTGTCAGGTCTTTTTGGGAAAAGTAGTTCGGTTCATCGAACTAAAAAAAAGTTAGAACACAACTGTTATCGAAATAAACTGCATGTACAACAACATTGAACAGAAAACAATTAACACATTAACAAAGTGATTATTTGGTAATTCGGGCTAAAAAGTAACATGACCTAATCTTTGAATATTTGAATGCGGTAGTATTCATTTTCAAAGTAAATTCACATTTTTTTCTAGCGAGAAAGATTTTGTTGTCACATGTTAGTTACTCCTTTTTGTTGGATTTGTTTGCTCTATAAGTCGAGTAATTTGCTGCAGCGAGGGGCTGTGGTGTCCAGCCTTACCATGATTTGCCCGGTGTGGTGGACTGTAGCTTAAACCTTCACTCTCAGAACTATTATGTGCATCCAGCCCAAGATAATCCTGGATTCTGGATGAAGATAAGCTGTATTGACTCCCGTCACCTGTAGAGACACCACCCTGTAACCCTCATTCAGTTTGCTGTGCAGGCAGCGGAAAAGATCTCTCAGATTATCTATTTGTACACACACTCCGGGCAGGCTTCCCGGCTGGCGACTCACCCTTGGCACCGCCATACTTTGAGAACACTGATGCCCTGTCCTTTGTCTGCTTCGGAATAGCTTTGCTTGGCCAGAGGATAGAGGTTCCCAGGCAAACAGGCATAGCACACAGTGAAGTAGTAAGATTATGTTGGCCATGGGAAGAGATTGAGGCAGATTATCACATAACAGTCCTCACCATCACTATTTCGCTCCCTCTAGGGAACGCTGCAACTGGTCTTGCACTCGTACAGATTATTATCAGCAGAAAACAGAGGTAGCTCATTAGAAAATGGCTTCAACTAAAGGGATTGTTCTAGGCGTGCAATTTTGATGTTATACACAGAAGATCAGCTGCTTATCTGTCTCTGACAAACTCCAGATTTATTATACTGATAATCTAATATCTGGCTGTCAGACAAAAAATGGCTGACTTGTGCGAAGCTATGAATAGGTAATGAAAGAGTAAATTAAAGCATCAGCATTTTCTACCTCGCAAAGAACATCTGATATTAACGTCATTGGCTTTGCAATTCTTCAACACAGTCAGCATTTTTTCTTGGTTACTGTGCCATTTATATCAGGAACATACATTTATAATTGTGACTTCTATTGATGGCACATATTTATCTTCCAGAATGATATATGGTATCCTTTTGTGTCATTGATTTCAATTCATAAACAGCAATTTTTTTCAAGTGTTTTTTTAATAGTCTGGGGATTGATGATGAAAGAAAATAATTTATAGGACAACGTAAAAGCTACCACAAAACATGTTGCCAGCGTATCGAAGGCAGAAACACACATAATTACAAGTTTATCAGCCAAAAAACACTTAAATCATGCTTTCAAATACCTCACATTTAGGTGTTTATTCTGTTTAACTTTGATTATTTATATATAAAAAACAAACAAACAATCAAAGCGCAAGACTAAAGTACTGTTGCTTTCAGGCAGTCTTTGAAGCTCAAAACAGCTTGCCACGCCATCTTATAATTAGCGCTCTGCAAAGAGAAAACTATGTGAGTAAATAAGACTTTCAGTCAAAGCTCGCATACAACTTGTTCCTCAATTTTACATGCCATCTTTAATTAGAACTGTAGTACAGCTCACTTTTTACGGAAGTTAGAAAATAAATGGACTGAATGTACTGCACAACCCAAAAAAATAAAAAAAATAAAAATAAAATCTCTACCTGAATTTAAGTAAGTGTGAGTCTATCTTCCAGCTGGCAACAAGTCATATAACCCGAGATGAAGCAGAGGGAAGCTTCTCATTTCCTTAGCAGTTATGTGGAAAGATACATCTGTGGTCATTTAACATATGTTTGTTTTAAAAGGGTCACATCATTGACATTAAGCAGAGAAAACATTTAAGGAAAATGCAAAAACTATAAAAACTGGGTTGAGAACTGTCAAACGCATTAACTGAAAGGACAGCGGGGGACCATTGACTTTGAGGGAAACGTTTGGTTGGCTAGAAAATAAAAACCTCAGAATGACCATAATCATTGAGCACTTGAACATTTGGTGAAGTCAAATAAAAAAAAAATAAAACTATAACTCAGGGCTATGTGAAATACTAAAAGTGAGAGCATTTCTATTATTTATGAAAAACAATCAAAAGAATTACCCGATGTCAAGAATTGCCAGAGAAAAACTTTCCTCTTGTAAGCGATTCCAGATTTACCCTCTTCCAGAGTGACAGGCTACTCAGAGCAAGACGAGAGGCAGAGGAAAATTACTATTTAACATTTTTAATCAGACAAAAGAGTCTCAACACAATGTGTATTATAATTATGGAATATGTCTATATTACAGAGCATGCTGATGACACAACTGCTAAGGTAATTTTCTCAAACATTCATACAATAATTGCTCAAAGCTTTCCCCTAAAAACTAATCTTTTCATGATCCATGAATTAATTAAATTTTAATATTTCTATTTAAAAGAAATAGGGTGAGGGTTGGGTGTACATGTGAAATAGGCTTCTTTTATTTTTTTTTCTTACATCAGATAACCTGTAATGTTTCTTAACTCAGGTTCTGACACAGTGTAGAGGCAGTAGTAGGATAATGGTGTCTAGGCCATATGGTTGTTGTTGAAACCATGACATAAATGAAGGCAAAGTCAAGCGTGAAAGCTGCAATGGGGCCGGGGGATTTGGGGTGGGGTGTGATAGGGAGTCAAGAAAGTCATAGGGCAGACGGCCAAGATCTGCAAAGCAGGGCTTGGTGAAAGATTGGTGGGATTATTTTCCTTCTGATTCTTAATGTGCTGCTCTCTGGTTTTAATCTTTCAGTGATAATGAAAGTCATGCTGAAACTTGCACTTTCAACATTGCATTTAATATGAGTATGCCGGCATTTCATTTCCCTAATGTGAGTAATACTGTAATTCAGACTTAAATATCTGCTCTTAATGCTGAGTAGCAAGGGCAAAAGTTTGCAATTTGTTTTGCCATTTTAGTCCGACAAAAGACTCCTTTTGGCTTGTAAGTTCATTGTAATGCTTTATCAGACATTAAATGTATCTATTGAGTTTTCAGTTTTTCTATACCATTCCCTATGTATCTCATACTTTCAAAGCCAGGAGGTGTCAAGTCATTAGGCATGATGTAGACAGGTAATAAACAAGCACAAATCACTCACTGATTGGGTTATACTTAGGATTTTAACTGCTTCTGTGTAAGGAATCAGGAAAGGAAAGAGGATGGAATCAGGAAAGGAAAGAGGATGGAATCAGGAAAGGAAAGAGGATGGAACCAGGAAAGGAAAGAGGATGGAACCAGGAAAGGAAAGAGGATGGAACCAGGAAAGGAAAGAGGATGGAACCAGGAAAGGAAAGAGGATGGAACCAGGAAAGGAAAGAGGATGGAACCAGGAAAGGAAAGATGATCCTGTTCTAAAAAAAAAACACAGCTAAATTTGAATGCATTATTTGTGAAGCCATATGAAGCCAAAAGCAAGTTATTTCATCAAATAAAGTCAAAATATGTGAGTTTCAACCCAATTTGTCTGCTTCAGACATCCTAACTGTGTTTGGGCAACTTTAAGCAGTCCTAACTACAACTACAGTGAAAGATGTGGCAATATTAATATGATCTATAGTTTTAACATTTGACACTGAAATCAGCTTACAGAAAAATCAGTTTATAGAAATACAGAATCACGAAAAGGGAGGGCGATACTAAAAATATGAATGCTAAAGTGATGAAAGTGGTACACTGGCAGGGTTAATATTTTTAACAAAATAGAAACAGAAACTGATTTTTTATTTTTTTTATTGTTTACAGTTTTGGTTAATTAAAGCATCTATAATTGTAAATATTAATCCATGATTTCCTGCTTCCCTGGGGAGTAATTGGACACAAAGGCCCTTTTGTTTTAGCCACTATGCTGGACTCAAATTCATTTTCTCACACAGTGAGGAGGATTGTAAAGGAGTTAAGTATTTCTTTTACAAAGCTCACTGGTAGAGAACTGCAGCACAGTGGCATTTTGGTGTCACTCAGGCCTCAGTTGTTTGGAAGGGAACAAAAAAAAAAAAAAAAATATATATATATATATATTATATATATATATATATACAAAAAATATATACAATAAATATATATTTTTTGTCCCTTTTTGCTGAACCCTAAGTGAAATGTATTAATTTATCTAAAAAATATTGAGTTTAAAGTTGCTTAAATAGCAACTAGATTTAATTATTTGTAGTCTCCACAAATCATAAAACTTCACCATATTAAAATTGGTTTCCAATTTTGGATCTGGATCAACTCAACCAACAAATCACCTTTATTTGAGTCTAATTCTTAAAGCAGAATTTACAAACTTTGGTGGCTTTATCTCATCAATAGAAATGATCGAAAAGAGTAGTTTGGGTGCTTTGTTTGGTATTTTAGACCTACATTAAAAGCTCAGTTTCAGTTCAACCTCACTTTGAAGTGATTTAGAAATCAAACATGGTGAAATTTTTTTTTTCTGAAGGAATGCTTATTCAAAGTAAAAAAAAAAGAAAAAAAGTGTGACAATTTAGCATGTGCCAACCATTGGATTTATTTAGCAATTCTTTCCGTAAAAATAGAAGAAAGAAGACAATGTGGAAAAACAAATGTTTTTCCATTCTCAATTTTTTTGTTTCACATAATTATAAAGACCAGGACAACATGAGGAGTTATTCTATGCTCTTCTGTGCTTTTCAATACTGAATAGAATCCCTGGAAGTGTCTGGTACATTTTTGTCCTGCTAATCTAAATTTAACTTAGTAATGATGATGGTAAAACAGGAAGAAAATATTCATCATAGAAAATTACTAATGTCGATGGAAAAGGTTCCTGCAGTGGAAATGTGTTTATGGAAAGAACACAGCATGCTCTGAACAACCTGACTTTGTTTCTGACATTTGTGTTGCTGTTTTGAAAGACAATTTGTTTTGCAAATGTAGGAGGAATAAAACTGTATTTTAGAAACTATACCTGGAGTAGAAATGCTTTCACCAAGTTTTCATTGAGCAATGAAAACAAGAAAATCTATATTTTTGCCTTGATAAGAAACACAAGTTGCTGTGAATCAACTCTATATAAATAAACTAAACTGAAGAGAATTTAGTTGAGGCTTTGATTCCACAAAATTTGAATTTATTTCAAATGACGCATCAAAGCATTTGTCCCAAACCTTTATTTGATTGATATGAAACTTGAAAAATTGAGAGTTTTCAACTTTTATGTGCTTAAAGCTCAGAAAAAAGTCAAGTTTTTCAGTATTTAATCAAGAGAACCAGCTGATTTTAATCTTTGGCTTATTGATTGCCGCATCACTCATCTGATTAGTTAAACCCTCGATGCAACTTTCCCCAGTGAGAAAATCACAACAAGCAGCAAGTGGGATGTAGGAACGTATAGTTCAGCTCCAACATGTCAAGACACTGATATTATGACTCAGCATGAGATCAGCTGCACTAAGAAGAAAAAAAAGATGATGAAGGTCCTCTGCTCTGGTGGAGTACATGAGTCACGCTACAGGAAATGTGTGCCTCTGTGAATGCAGCATGTTCAGAAACGCTGGCTATTTTTGACCTAATTGGAGAAGCAAATCAGACACACGTTCACAGGGTCTGTGTTGACAAAAGCATTCGTCATAACAGAGCGTCAAGAGACGTCTGTTCTGGTGCAAGCGAAAGTGATGCTTGCAGTCATCGATAACCTGACAGTGATCTTCACTTTCCTCCCTGGACGCTTCATATTACAGAGTGACATCACTAAAGTTAACATTTAGCTGCATGTGCTGTTGCTGCCCACTCTATTTGTAGTAGGATGAAATCAGCAGCACAAGCTTCTCTCCCCCATATGTGGTAATAGATAAATAGAGAGATGGAGATACTTATGTCATCTCTATGTCCTCGGAATGAGTCTATTAATAGGAACTGATGCTTTTTATATCAATGCCAGCAACGGCAGACTCTTTTTTTACTCACAGCCAGAGCAAGACAGTCTTAGTTACTGCTTGTTGGTGTGACTGGAACTCAGTGAGTCACATACATGACCACAAAAACATGACTCCTAAATAAATAGGAAACAATCTGAGTTCCAGTGGGCATGCTATAGCCACTGAACATTTACTGCAGCCATTTCAGAATCCCAAGTGAAAGTACTGTGTATTTACACATTTCTTAGACCACAAACTTTTAATATATTTTATTAGTATTGTATGTGATGGACCAACAAAAGCTACTGCATAATTATGAGGTTCGCTCAGGATGACAGATGGTTTTCAAAATATTTTACAAATAAAAACATCTGGCATGGTGTGCATTTGTAATCAGACCCTGTGAACTGTTCACCGAAGTCTGTGGAGGTTTGTAGTCTGTACCAGTGTGCATTTCTACAGATCTTTTTTTTTCTGTCAGTCTTTGTGTAAAGTTGCTCAAGATTAGTCACAGTATCAGAAAACCACAACTTTTAAGTCTGACCAAAGTGCCTCAGTTGGATTAAGGTTTTGACTGAGCCATTTTTACACATCAACATGTTCTGACCTAAACCATCCCAAGCTTACAACTTTTAACAGCTTTTTTTCTCTCTTTCTGGGACTCACCTGTAACTGCTGCACCTTAATCTATTTTCCATCCCTGTGTCTTTATGCTTGTAGGCCAAGCAGGTTTTCTTATCAGACCATTTTTAATCTACATGCCTTTATGGCAAACTTTAAATCCAACTTCAATTGTTTCTCTTCTTCCAAAAGTGGTTTCTTCTTTCCACTCTTCCATAAAGACAAGATTTGTGAGGTCCATGTCGAAGAGTTTCTCTTTTGACATATTATTTCACCTGAGCTGTGGATCTGTGTCATTCTTTCAGAGTTGCTCATCTGATGAACGATCTTCTGTTCAGTTGTACAGTCGTGTCTTGGGCTTGATGCTGCTGCTTGTGTCTTCGTTCCCCTTTACTTGTGCATGCAAATAAACATATTATCATGCTAATTGTTGCTTTCTGCATGGCAACAGGTTGAAACAGGTGGATTTTTATTTATCTTCCTCCAAATATGACAGAATCTAATAATGAGAATTACAATACAACTCCACAGAAAAAAAGAGAAATGGAAACAAACCCTCCATCAACGAAGAACTTTGGAAATGAGAGGTTTAGGCGAGGAGTGATTCTGTTTGGCCGAGACCTGTCGGATTGTTTTTACTCTGAAATGTGATAGGCCCTAGGGACGCACCACTCACTCCTCGCCGTCTATGGGGACTCCTTGGGAACAGAAAGGCAGCATCTGCAGAACAAACAGCATGTTCCCTACAGTACTGAAACACTAACTTCCCTTTTTGCTCATTAGGGAGAAAACTCTTTTAAAAGAAACCCCACTGCTTCAGTTAGAGACACATTAACAGCTTATCAAAAATTTGCAGGTAAGATAAATAAAGTATTAGGTAAGTATTAAGCCACACAGATGTAGTTAAAAATACTCCTTTTGTTCCTAAAGATGCCAGGTGGGAGCAGAAGGTAAGGGGCTTTGACCTATTACAAGACACAAAAGCCTCAGCTGCTCCTGACTGATTGCTGCACTCTTTCTCCCCTCACCTACAGAAGCCCCCGCCACTGTGAGAGTTGCACAACACCGCCCGGCTAGAGTGTCAATCCCCATGGAGATACTCCACGGAGTGACAAATATTGTTCAGGGGATTGCTCAAGGGTTTCTTTCTGCACTCTGCTTGTGGCTCTGAGCAGCCTTGACACAGAATGACCAGGGAGTCTCGGAGTGTTGCCAAATGTAGGACAAAGATCAATCAGTTCACAGTTTCCACAGTAACTTCTGGTATGTTTTTGGATTAAATCTAGATGTTTGGTGAGGAAAAAAGCTAAGAGAATGGAAAAGCAGTGAAACTGTGTCACTCACTATCTCTGGGTTTATTCTAAGTTCACACTCTGTCTGTCTGTCTGTCGCCGTGGCCGACTCGGTGGAACTAATGTATGCGTGACCCAAGACTGCCCGTCTTCTGTCTTTGCTTCTGCAGTATTTTGTCTCTTGCTCTCTAACTCCCTTCCTCCCCCATCTCTCGCAGCCGTGACTAATATGTGCCTCTGCACGCCCAAACACAGACGGATTCATGACTTGATGTTTTCTGGCTATTCCGTGACTCAGCCTCGGCACATGCCTCCTCCATGGTGGTGTGGGCTCAGCAAGTGCTGGCCAACTCCTTGCTTTTCTCATCAGTTCTGCATTAGCCTGGTGCAGTGCAAAACAGAATGACCAGAGTGCAGATCTATTGTTACTTTTTAAGAATTTTTATTTCTGATCTCCAGATAAAAACAGCATGCATATATGGGACAAATGCCACACAAATGATTGTAATTTTTCATATTGTTAGACTGTAATCATGTTTTAATTATAATAATACAATCAGTAAAAGCAACATATTGTAGAGATAAGTTTGTAAATGCCAAGAGCTGTTTTAAATTTGTAATTTAATATCAAAAGCTAAAAATATGTTTGTCTACTATTAACCAGATTTATTTCATGAGCCGTTCCAGACTTGATTACTGCATCACCTGCATAATAAACCCTCCATAAAACTTCAATAGAAGTTTTCTGACAACACAAAGAAGGCTAACCAATCTCAGAAGATGTTAAAATAAGATGAGAAACAAAGTCACTAACATCAACTTGGAAAGTGTTAAAAGTTATTTCTAAAGCTACTGACCTCACTTGCCTCAGCTGACGTTGATGTTCCTGATTTAACAAGAGTGAAGATGGAAAACCAATGCTGAGCTAAAATAAAAAACAAATAAAACTCAACATCTCTGCCTCACAAATGATGCCTTGATGAACTCCTGATAATTAAAAAAAAATATTCGGTGGACTAAATAGAAACGTGAAGCTTTTTGATACATGTGTGTCTCATGATTTAGCAAAACAATGCTCTAAAGCAGAACAAGTACATGTCTGAATAGTTAAAAAACGACATAATTAAGGACTTGGAGTGGCCTATTCAAAGTCTGGACTTAAGATTCAACAGGCCGTTCATGCTGGAAAATCCTCTAATGTGGCTGAATTAATTCTTCAGGCAAAAGACTAAAAACAAGAAAGAAAAACAAAGAGGTCTTTCTGACAAGAATGGCACAACCAGTGATGAGGTTTGAAGATCTATTTTTCTTTCTATAAACCCAAACATATCCAGGCTGGTTTGGATGTTTGTGTTTTGATTTAAGACTTTTTTCTGAGGTTTTTCTACCTTTGACATAAACATTTGTTTGATGGTCTGAAACATTTAAGTGTCACTAAATAAGATAAAACTGAAGAAATGTATACTTTTTTTTACTACATTGTATCCTGTTGATAATCTGCAATAAACATCCATTTATTTCCTCACTGCAACAAAATAAAAACAGAAAAATATCTATTTGTGTCAAGGAAATATTTTAGAAGAAAACAAGTATTAATCTGCACTATAAGCTTGTGAAAGCATGCACTGCTGATGCATTCCCAACCTTTTTTGTTTTTTTACATTTATTAATTGTGTTGCATTAACTGTGTGCACATGCATGCATCTCAGCATGCTATCTACTTAATAGTGCTTTATTTGTACATTTCTTGAAATTTATTATGCTTTTTAAACTCTAATCTTAAGAGGAATCTGTTCGGATTCTAAATGACAGATAAAATGCACACACTTGGAATTTGAAAGCCTAAATATTTGAGTCTCCATCATACTATGTGTGCTTGTGTGGAGCCATGCAAGCCTCTGGCAGGTAAGGCAGATTGTTACAGGGCTGGAGCTCAAAGGTCATAGTTCAGGCTGGCTGTGTCAGGCTGCAGCTGGGTGTGACGTGCTTCACGCGTCACTTTCACGCACATCAGCAAGCTCACTTTTGCGTGTGTGTACACAGCATTACGCGACACTCACATTATGGGGTTATCTGGTTAATGAATGTCAGAAACAGGTTTGTGACAGCCTCCTTCCGGCTTGGCTTAGAAGTGATTTAGGACCTTTTTTATTTTTGAGTTTTTCTTAAAATACACAGAATGGATCTGCAGTCAGGGTATGTGGTTTAGTGTGTGTGTTACCGTTGTCTGGGTCCTTTGACTTTTACATTGTTTGCAAAAGAGAGCTTAAAAAGGCATTGCTTAACTTTTAAAGCTTTAAAACAACAATTTCAACCTACCGTGCACAAAAAGTAACCTTACACATGTAGATCTCATTTGTAACTTGCACTAAAACATCAAGGGCCACAGCTAATATGTAGAAGATTCTCTGTTCAAATGAGACTGAAACTGAACTTTTGGGCTCCATGTTAAACACAACGGCTTTGGTGTAAAGCACTTTTGTTCTTATTTCAGGATTAAGTCATTTGGAACTTCAGCTGTGTAGAGAATCTTTAACAAAGTAATTTTAAATTGTACAAGACTCCCAGGTAATATGTTTTGGTTTATATTTGTAACTGCCTAAAAGCACAAGCCAATACTCAAAATAAAATCTACTTGATGACGACACAAATGACAAATTCAATGTACAAGTGAACGTGTTAACTTCAAATTAATTCATAAATCTACAAGGAAAACTGTAAAAACAAAAATAAATAAATAAACATAGTATTTGCAAAATGTTGTTTCTATGTTTTGAGTTGTAGTTTCTATGAATAAAAAAGTGTGTGGAGTTTAAATAAGGACGACTACCTGATTTGATATGACACCCCACTATAGGTTTAATTTCGTCAGTGAAAAAAGGGATTTCATGAGTCATAAGTTGAGGTTCATCCTACAAATATTACTTCAACTAAAAGAAGTTGAAAACTAACTCTACAAGCCCTCAACCTCACTTTCCCTGGTGTAAATCTGGTAGTGGCAGTATCATACTGCGGGGAGTGTTTCCTATGGAGGGGGAACCTTGTCAAAATCGATTGAAAAAAGGAAGAAGCTAAATACAGTGCGGTCCTGGAAGGAAATCCAGAAAAGGCAGCAAAAGACTTGAGATTGAGGTGAAAGTTCACCTTCCAGCAGGATGACGACATAAAACACACAGACTGAACTACAATTAAATAGTTTATTATTCATGTGGTAGAATAACCCAAAGTCCACATCTATATTTAGCTGATAATTTGAGAACTTTAAGGACTGGTGCTGACAGATGCTTCCCATCACATCTGACTGACTTTGAGCTGTATCATAAAGAAGAGTTACTCCCCATAGTACCTGGTTCTGTTAAGTGCTGTAAAAGTTGGCTTTGGCCAGTATCAATTCAGGTGGCTGGAAAAAAAAATACACACAAACAAGTTCCTTTATTGATAGAATTGAAAATCTGGGATCGCTTCCCTCTCACGTATTGATGGTTCATCACATGAGCTGTAGATTACTAAATAGTTCCCGAGGTAAAATGGCTTTTGCAATGGCAATCATTTATTTTTCTGTATAATCAATGAAATGCGGGCCACCTGGAGAAACAAAACCAAACAGAAATGCAAACTGGTCAAACTACGCAAGTTTAGCAAGCCAGCTTTGCAAGCAAAATAAATCAAGTCATTTTCAGAGAGCTCAGGTTTCCAATTTCATAACCATCTTTCAAGCAGCGTGGCGGGAGGCGAAGCAGTGTTGTAACAGCACGAGCTTTTTCCCCGCAATGGTGCAGGAAACCAGGGCTCCCCGAGCTGATGTAAAATATTAGTGCACCATTATCCAAATGGTGCAGTTACCTCACTCGAGTCGGAGAAGTAAAGATCCCAGTTTTATGAACAGGAGCCACTACAGACCAGACTCTGCATTGCAAATAAAATCATTTTATGGTTGCCTTTAGATGGCTCCTCAAATATGGCTTATGTGTATTATTCATAAGATAACTGCTTGTGAAAGGGATTGCAATCTTGCGGTTCATAAATCTGTGCAGACTGTCTGAATACTGATGGCTGAAATGTTTAAAGCTCTGCCGACTGGGTGTTTTATACAGCCTGTGGTGCCACACCTGCATAGATAAATTCCTAAATATGTTTGTTCAGTTTATATAGCTACAAAAGAGGAATTATTGCAAATTTCCCTGTAAAGTAGAACTGATTTTCTCTCTATAGTCATCCTCCACCCTTGAAGCTTTTAAGCCCCTCTGAGTCTTTCAATTAGCTGATCACAAAGAAACAGGTCATGTGTCAGAGTCCAGGCCAAAGGTCATGTTGGCCTAACTTTTTAAACACCCGTGTCATTGGGGGGGATACATAAAAAATAATGCACACAATTATTTTGTGTGTATTTTCCATCTCATAATGATTAAAAGAAAAACATTTATAGTATGCAAAGGTGTATTTTTTATTTCCTGATTTTCATTTTTATGCCCAAATTAACTGTCTATTTTACATATCCCGGTACTTATGACAGGGAATCTCCAGCTGGGATTCATATGTAATTTTTTTTTTTTTTAAATCAATAAATAAGCTCCATTCTTGAACATTTATCCTGTTTCTGGTCTGTTTTTTTCCTTTTTTTTCTGTTTTTTGAGAAACTGCGACATGACTGCATTGACTGTCCAGGCGAGCCCATTTCATCAGTCTCTCCTTCTCCCTGGAGCATGTCTGGTATGTAAACAAAGAGCTGCCACACCACTGTAGAAATATGCTCATCATGGCCTCTCTTAAAACCTGTGGAATGTGTGAATCAGAAGAAAAACACACAGGAATGTGCACCGACACCCCTGGACAGTCAGAAAACAAGAAGGTAGCCACTGGTTTCTTAAAACTGCTTGAAAATTAAATTAGCAACCTAGCAATAACAATCTGAACTCACAAATATTCTATAGCACATTTAAATGAAACTCTTACTTCTTTGGTTCTTTTTTTTTTTTGCATATTATTGCTGTCAAAATTGAAAAGGTATGGCATCTCCAAATTTTACTCGGCTGACACATGAGATTTTTCTCTTAAAATAGGAGAGGAGATAAAGTTAATACAGAAAGTGTTAAGGATTCTGTGCTTTTGTTTAGTTCAATTCACTGCAATCTGATCCAGGAGAGAAAAAGAGAAGGTTTTGACTTTAGAACCACTTTCCAGTTCCTCATGGAGGATCCAGAATCATTCACACTGTAAAAGGTGGGAATGGTCTACCTTAGTATCTCCCTCTGGCTCAGAAATTGTGAAGTAAAAAAATAGGAAAAAACCTGGAAGTATCAACTGAATCCTTTCAATAACGAGCGTTTAAGACAAGGATGTTGAACATTTCATTGGTTGAGTGTCTGCTGAAACTCAATCCCATGGAGGACTCTCTGTTTACAGATGCAGGAAACCACACTAACCGGTGCTTATAACATGACATCCGAAGAGGAACATTACTGTCATAGTCAACAACCTTAAGTTACATAAGGGAACCACATCATTACAACCAGACATGAATGTTGTTTTTTTCAGCAACATCTCATTTTCGATATCTTTATGGTCTTGTCAGTTAGAGTTTTGTGAGATCAGGAAAATGTATAGAAGCGAAAAATTGCAAGTAACCCATAATTCTCTGACTCTGTTTTGTCTTTACCATTACACAATGTCTCCCCCCTTCTCTCTGGCCTTCAGATCTCAGTTATTTTAAATATTTTTGTTTTAGGATTGGGCATCCACGGCTGTTACAAATCAAATATATTGTTAACATGCAGAACGTGAGTTCAGGAAGTATAGCCTCCTGAAAAAATATTGCATCTTGGAAATGTTGGCTAAAACTAGCATTTTTCTATGGCAGACATACACTGTGTACTTTAAAACCTTGATCCCAAAACACATGCACTTTACAAACGAAGGATGCATCTTATATGACATGCTGGCTGCAAAGATGTGACAGGATTTAATGTTTTACAAAATATGCACCATTTTTTTTACAATTGAATCCACAAAAAAATTATTTTTAGGTTAGCCAACAGACATGGCAACAAAAGATACAGTGTGACAGAAGCTTTGAGAGAAGTGCATTACAAAGCAATTATAGCAACTCAGTCTTGCAAGAGAATGTGTCAAATCTACTCTGAAGTGTACAAAACATTACAGCTTCACAATAAACCCCCAATATCTGTACAAAGTTCAAGTTTTCATGAACGAGTTCTCACAAGCAACATTCTCACACATTTTACTGCGGGACTATGTTAACACTTAATATGTAATCTGACGACTAGCAGCTGTGGCTGTTGAATTTATTAACTTTAATTTGGAAGAGGGTGTTATATGAATTCACATTTGTGGGAAATCTCTATCCTATGACTTGTCATCACAGTTCTTGCTATTCTCTACTGTTGTCACTGAAAATATTGGAATTTGGATTCCAAAATTAACTTATCAGCCATATTTTCTGATAATATAATAGAACATAACATAATATGGGTTAGGGGTGGCCGAATAGTAGGTTAATGCACCACAATCCTGTGGAGGATCCTCCAGCTTGAGGTTCCAGAGGCACCAGCAGCTTCCAATAACTGTTTGCTGCTTTGTAAGGGCATTTTAACAGCTGCTCTCTTAATCTGATGAATTTGTCTCAGAGAAACCTTCCTCATGATGCCTTTATCTGTGCAAACCATCTTTGTTCTGAATCAGCCACAAATCTCTTCACAGTACAATGATAACGCTTCAGTTTTCGTTAAATGTCTAATTTTTTCATAGCTTGTCATATGGCACTACATTATCTGATGATTTTTGTCAGCAGAGATCCTTTCTCTTTCACATGCTGCTTGAAAACTGTGGCCTGCTTAATAATGTGGAAGATTATTAATTGAGTTCACCAGACAAACTTCTCAGTCCAGCTCTCTGAAATTAATTATAGTGATTCAAAGAGCCCTGAATTTAATTGCACGACAAAAAAACAAATTTTTATTACACTTAAATCCAATTTGCATAATAATTTGGAACACGGTGTATACTGAGCAGCAGATACCTCAATTGTAACTTTTGCAGTAAGCTGTAGATAAAAATACATTCAGAAAACTCCATGCATAATCATCCAGTTAATAACAGATGTGATAATGGATCCTGATGTTACATGTTGCATAAACCACTTAAGAAGCTGTTGCAGTAAATATTGCTTTATCAGTCACATAGGTCAAACAAAAGGCTAAGCACAACAAAAAAATCTGAGATGGCCATTACTGTTTTATATGTTTAGAAAATATGGCCTGGTAAGCATTTGAATTCAAAATATCTTCCTGTTTGTGTTTTATGCTAAACATGAACTGAAGGTTCAGACATCAGTTTTTAATTGAAAAGCTGTTAGGATGAAAAGAGAATCAACATTACTTCCATATGAACGCTCAAATAAAACAACACGGAGCTACTTTATGGCTCACGTCAGCAAATGACCATGCAGCGCTAAGTCCATCAAATGGCTCTGGTTAAGACAGCTACTCTCCACACACAGGATTAGGTCTACTGACCCACACTGCCTTGGACCACTTACGTAAACGCACCATAACAAGCCTGTTGTATAAAACAATCCTGCAGCATAACCTACATATAAAGACTTGACTGCCGTGTTCAGTCCCTCAGCACCCTCCAGTCACTGTCCCTCCCCTGCTGGGACAGAGGAATCTTAATTTAGGATATGGCTCTCAGTCAGCAGGCGAATGGTGGTCTCATCAGATAACCATATGTTCAAGTATCTCCTGGCTCATTAATGCTTCCTCTCTCTCCTCACTGATAACTATGTGGATTGAAAAATCACTTCCCTTGTGAAAAATGCTAAACGTACGTTCATGTTGGAGAAAAAGAGGTCCCAATTTGTCTGATTCTTACGACGCAACAGAGAGAGAAGCAGAGGTTAGGTGCTATTCTGGGTAAAGCAGAACTCACTCCATCTATTAGTAGTTTTCAGAAATCTGTTGTCCTCCCACATGGCCCATCTGTGTTGCCGGGTTAGTCAGAAGAACTGCTCCTGTTTCAATCTCCTTTTTGGGTCACGGGAGCAACTCTACTCCGTGATTAAACAGCAACCTGCCAATCAGTTACCAGATCTCGGTCAAATCGAAGACACATCACACAGTCTAATGCTAATACCCCTCCCACACACACGCGTACACACGCAAGCAAAGAGGCTCCCACAAGCAACCACACATATTAACATATCCTGTTTTTGAATTTGTCTCATATGCAGACGTATCTTTCCTGCTGCGAGTTGACGACTGAACTGGGTCGTGACCGTTTACCTTGTAATCATGCGATTTTTGTGTCGCAGCAAGCAATAAATTGTGGCGACGCCTTAATGCAGCCAAAGCCTCCAGTGGAAACCAGCCACCGTGCGGGAAGAGTTCATCCCATTTCAGCAGCTGATGAACATCTGTTCAGCATTAGTGGTTACAGCTTTGTGGTCCGTGGTCCTGTGGGTACAGTGCAGAACTCAAAGTTATTAATCCTCAGGTGTAACTGGACCCTGTAAAAAAAAAAAAAAGAAAAAAAAGCTAAGAACAAATTGTTTCATTCCCCTTGTGTAAACTAAAATCAGTAGCAGAAAATACTGTGAAGTCGTTTTTTTAATAAATAAGAAAACATTGCTTTACGTCATACAATATTAAGACATTTATTAAAATCTTTAATTGAATGGTTCACACAGCAAAACTTTAACTTCCTCTTTGGCTGTTTGTGACACTTATGCATGCATGAATGAATGTTCACTCTTCACAGTACTTCTCTTCTTTGATTGGTTTGATCTGACTTCAAGTTTTATGTCTGATGTTGGAGCAAAATAGAACTCAAACAAATCTAAGCCAAAAGTGGAAAAATATATTTTTTTTCTCTCCATTACTCCTTTACAACAAACAAAAACTAGAAGTTGTAAAACAAATAAAAACAGAGAAAGCAAGCTTAGAAAGTGCTTCATAAACCTATCAACCAGAATTATGATACTGGGTCCATTTTTTTGCCATTTCTATATGTTTGATCAGTTATTTTATTCATGTCTAGGTTCCTCTTTGTTAGATGTGTGTCTGTTTCTTGTCTCTCCTTTTGCTGCAAAGCCTCTCGCGTTCAGTGTTAGACTCCCTTAAGAGGACATGCCATCACTACTGATTACACACAGGAGCAAAGGCAGGGGAAAATAAGTAGGCCATGTTAGCATTATCTGTTTTTCAAGTGGGAAGTCAGTTCAGATGAAAGCCAACAAGGACTTAGAGACAGGTGAGAAATCTGTGTTGTTAAAGTGAGCCAGAATCCTATTGTTAAATTTACACCTCCAATTTACTTACTCTCTAAGGTTTAAGTTTGTGTCGGTTCCCTGAAATTGAACCTGACATCTTCTGCTCAAGAACTTTCAAATTTCCTTTATGGCTTCTGGTTTTGTTTCCAATTCAGAGCAGTTGAGAGAATGCCTTTAGTGTGTCGGTTTTTATGGTCAGATATGTGGAAAGCTGTCCAAGATAACAATCAGTCAGCAGATGGTCGACTGACCTCCCCATATGTGATGAGGCTTTTTAGGACAGCCTCTCTGAATATATCCTATTCACTGCTTTTCATAACCTTCACAGCTCTGACACAGATTTTGCCGGCTGCATGATGCAGAGCACGCATCTGTTCTTCTCTGATGTCTGAGATTCTACAGCGTAACAAAGAAAACTGCAGGCAGGGAATGTTTTTACGTCTCCACTTAGTGCTGTGAGAGTTGTTCATATATCTGTTAACTACTGGGGGTGGGGTTTCTAACATGGAGAGCTACTCTTTTGTCCCTTAATCCCGATAATCTTGGTGAAATCCCTCAGTATGGACTTGGATTAAATATTGAACTGTAGATCCAGCTGGCCGTTATTAAATGTTAAAGGGCTGTAAGCCTAATTAGCCAAAGAAGTCCACTCCTGGGGCAACACTGAGCGAAGAACCTTCATGATGTATTCCCGACCACCATGTAGAAACATCGCGGTTTCTGCAGGCTATTTTAGCCTTCTCCAGGGATTTTTTTGAATACATAAATAATTTACAAAGCATTAGTGTAGTTCACGGACTGAACTGACCTATTCCAGTTCCTTGCTTTATGTCTAACTCTAGATTTTTCAGTCTCCCCTTCATTTTAAATCACAAGTGATTAAATGTTCCTTTGTATGATGGCCGTTACTACAACAACCATTACTACAATTAAGCCTATGTTGATTTTTACAGACACATTCTATACAAGCAGTACTGATGTGTTTATGATGCATCACTATGTTTTGTAACTCACAATAGTCATCGGCATGCAGCAGTACTTTCTATGCTCGTTGACACTTTAATTCAATTTAGTTTATGGGCTTCATTGGCCTGATTTTTGAAGGTGCCACATTTATCTATTTAACCAGTTCTGTAAAAGTAATGTCCTACCAAGACATAGTTAAGGAGGAAGGTAGGCTCTGTGACCCAAATAAGCTTTTATCTATAGTAGTATTTATATCTATATCGATGTTAAACAGCAGAGATGGAATGAGTGTTCCCAAGAGATTAAAAGCAGAATAGAAAAAGAAAGCGACACACAACTTTGGTTTGGCTGTCTGCTCGAACAAACAAGCTAGAGCAATTCATGGAGTTTGAGAGAACACTGGAATCTGACAGTCTTTAGAAAAAAAATAACACTCAGTAATCATAAACAAATAAATCAGATTAATCTGTGAATTACATCAATCTGGCTAATTATACTGGAAACTGAATAAAAAAAAAAAAAGAAAATAGGATAAAAGAAAAGCATGGAGCACACAGGAAATGTGTCATGTGGTGGAAGGTGGAGAGGTAAACACTGCAGACCTAGGTACGGAGTGAAATGATGGTTCAATGACGAACAAGGCAGAAAATAATCCTAGTAGTCCAAAACCCAGGCAGCACTGCTGAACAGAAGCCAGGGCTCAACGCAGGTAGCAACAGCTCCACTTTTAAGGCGGCTGGTGGTGGATCCGCTAACAAAATCCTCCGATGTGAAGTGGCGGCTACATACGAAAGTGCTCCCCGTGTTTATGCAAAAGTCCGGACCTTCGTCTCTTCGGATCGCCTGGATCCACTGCCTCCGTTGGTCCGGGTCCGTCGGGAACGCATCATATGACAGATAAGGCTGTTTTCTTCCCCCACATGAACAACCAGGAACTAAACAAAAACAACTGCTCCGAGACTGAGCCATTTTCCTAGTCCTTTAATGCTAACGCTATAGCCACCGGAAGTTGTCTAAACACACATCCGCTTTAAAAATCGGCCCCGCGCATGCGCACAACCGACCCGGCCCCGCGCATGCGCACAACCGACCAAACTTCGCGCATGCGCACAACCGGCCGATCCCCGCGCTTGCGCACAATCGACCCGGCCCCGCGCATGCGCACAACCGACCGAACCTTGCGCATGCGCACAGCCGGCCGAACCTCGCGCATGCGCACACGGGGCGGGGACCGGGGCTTTTCACGGCAACTGGAAGGGCTGCGGCACTTCCTGTTTTGTTGACTGTAATTCAAGTACTCTGAAAAATGGCTCTTCTCCTCCGGTTCTTTTCATCGTCCTTACTTAATTTGCCAGCCCCTTCTTTCGCTGATGCGGAGGAAATCGCAGCGGCTAATTTATCCACCAACAAACGTGTGAAAGGATACAAGTTCTTCCTCGAAAGATATATCCACCGCTATCAAGGTAAGAAAAGACGTAGCTTAGCGAACTAACCGCTAGCTACAATATATGAACTACACACATCATAATGAAGCTTAACTTAGTTTGCTAAATTACGTGGAATATTGAAGACAAACATAATTTCAACTTTTCAATTATATTCTGATTGCATTCTGAAATGTATTTACCAGTACAGTTTGTGAAAAACAGCATGCTAGGACTTAGTTATAAGATACTAGATGACGCTTGATGTTGAAACTGTGCTTTACTCCTGCATGCCTGCAGTGTCTAATATTGTCGAGGGACAGGTAGTTGTCAGAGCAAGATGCTTCAGATCCATGAAGAAAAATGAGAAACTGCATGAGCTGCAGGTTTGAAACAGTCAGAAAGCCGGTAGTTCGAGTTCCTGTTCATATTTGACAGATGAAGAACTTCCACGTACGACTTCTGGACAACTCAGAGCTTTTTTCTAACATCTTCCTGTTCAGAGGTTACTATTTGTTTTCTGTTTTTGTTGCGGTTGCAACAGTCTGTGTTTTTTCTGCTGCTGTTGAAGCTTACCTTCAAACTAGAATCTGCTGTTTAAAGCTAAACATGCTATATGTATTGATGTATGTATGTGTTACTAAAACAGTTGTCTATTTTAGATATCACTGGGTGTTGGAAAAGAAAAGGCTGAATTACTGGATTATTCCTGTAGCTGTGCAGCTGGTAAAGGTTTTTGCAATCATGTAGTTGCACTTCTTCACCAGACTGCACACTACTCCCAACTCCAGCTGCCAACTGTTCCTCCTGCACAAGTGATTTACAAAGATGGCACAAACCAAGAACACAGGTAAGAAAAAAAGAGTGGTACACATTGTCCTATGGGATGTGATATATAAATATACTAGATATACTAAATTATATACATTGCAATATACTGTCATACACATTTGATCTTAAAATAACAGTACTATAGTTATGTACACAATTTATTTCTCCTTTGATTGTGTCGCACTGCCATTTACGTTCCTTTCCCACCTGTATTTTATAATCTCCATATAAAATTTGTTGTAATCTCAATATTACTTGTGTCAAATATAATTTCTGTCATAGTTTGTTTGGAATGTTTCTTTTTTGTAGGCAATAAAAAAACAGGCTCAGCTGCTATCAATTAATTTGTTTGCAAGTTGGGTAAAAATCTAAACTGTGCCAAATCAGTTCCTTTATGTCCTAACAAATTGCTCACTCATCCATTTATTTGTTATTTAGTTTGACATCTTTCTGTGTATTTCTTGTAAGGGGAAACATCCTGAACCTGCCAGCAACATGGTGGTGCGGAAAAGATATCTGCACTCCACACTTTACAGAGCTTACACAGGTATAAGGTTTGGTTTACGTTTTTTACACGTATGTTTCCTTTGTCAAAATTTAATATGATTATGTCACTGATGTTATTATGAAATAGAAGCCAGAACAAGAGAGCAGTCCAGATGTCCTGCATGGGTACATCTTCAACAACCAAGACTTACTGCTAGCCGTTTCCGTGATGCTGGCAGAGGAAGTGCAGAGGAGTCTGCTGTAAAAAGCAGCATGAAGAATGATGCATCTCAGGTTGCTCACCTCAAGGTCCAGGATGAGCACTCAGTTTTGAGGCGTTCACATGCCTACAGCTGGCAATCAGCGGATTGGATGGTGCGACTTTGTTACAGACACGCTAACAACAATAACTGTTGGGCGGGTGTGGCGTGATGAGGCTTTCATTGATCAAATGAAATCTAAACTGGACTTATTTTACTTCAACACCTTCATTGATGTGTTCATGTCAATGCAATAAGAATTATAAAATGTGTAACTAACCCTTTTGTTCCTTTGCATTTCAAATATCCAATCTCAAGCTGTGTGAATCACTGTACATGGTTGTTACTCATGCAACATACAGAGATGTGCAAATGTCTCTAAAAGTCAGTTGGATAATTTATTAAAATTTGTTTTCTTAACTGCAGTTGTCTTGAAACTTATGTTTTAAAATTTTTCTCCTTGAGCTTGTCTTAAGTATTTTTTAAATCAGTGTATGGTGTACAATAATAAAATATGAAATTGTTATGGATTTTTTTGTTTTTACTAGATATTGTAAATTGTACTTGATTTGTTTTCTTTGCAATTCAACTTAATACAGAAAGAAAGTCAAGTGTGCTGCCAAAGTGTGTTTTAATTGAATATTTTTTGCAAAAGTCTAGACATTTAACTTTTTACATAGCATTACAACAATTAACATACAGAAATAATTTAGTTTGCAACACAAAATGCGCCTTGATAATTTGCCAAAACACAAAAGTTGTGCCAGATTGACAGTTCCTATTAAAGTGAGAGGCACCGGAGAACCCCAGATGGGGTAGCAGCCGAGCAATGGTCTGGGTCTCCTCTGTCTCTTCCTTGCTGAACTGACCAGGATGCCTAAATGGTGGAATGATGAGTTTGGCTCCAACTTCATGAAGGAGGTCTTGAATGAGGAAGCCTTTATCTGCCATGACTTCATCTCCCAGCTCAAGCAGAGGAAGGATTCCACTGACCTTTGTTATTTCTTTGTCGGAGATGCAGCCTGTGTACAACGCTGAAAGGTCAGTGAAATAATAGAATAATAGAAAAGCCTTTACTTGGTCCATTGACCATAGTGTACCCATCTTCTGATGACTACTTCCTGCAAAATAATGTGCCATGAAAAGTCAGTCATCTCAAACTTGTATGTTGTAGCTGACAATAACATCACTGTCACCCAATCTTAAGACAGCAGAGTGCCTATGGGATGTCATCATAGATTTGCACATCCAGCACATGCTAAGCGGTTTTGTCTTGTGACAATGTATTTTTAGAGCATTTAATATTTTTCCTTTGCTTGACAGCTTTATGCCATCATGTCAAAATAGACCAAAATCTCTGAAGACAATTCTAGACACCTTGTTGCATGTATGCCATTAAAAAGGTTTACCGAATTATCTATGACAATGTGAATGTCTTCCTTAACGTTGAAACTCTGGGACCGTGATTCTGTCCAGCCTTACAAATTTATAAAATATAAAAACTACACATTTCTGTAAAACGCAGAAAACAATATTAAAAGATAAATAGTCTGTTGGTGAATCACAGAGTACAACTGGCTATTTTCAGAGCAAGCAGTCAAAAGGAAAGTAGTCATATCCTCATAGTTTCTCAGAAACAAAATAATTTTCTCTAATTAAAATGGTCAAGTAGACTTTTTCTGAATGAGCCAATAATTTTACAGATTTCTTGTTTCCAGGGAAAACTCATGAACAAGGACTACAGTGATAAAACATGAAGAAAAAAAACACCATACAATCTCCCTTTTCCATCATAACATAGATACAATGGGGCATTCATCAAACTACACTCAGTGCTAATTTCCCTGTAGGCAACATGCTCCATTTCACTCCCAGTGTCTGCCTTTAAAAAGCCACCCCACCCCTACATACCCCTAACCACCCCCTTTCCCCATCCTCCCTACTTCCTCCTGTTAAGCAAAATGCTGATATGTGCTTGTAAGAGTGCTTATTTTTCTCATCCATTACCAGATTAATTAAAGTGCGGCTTTTGCCAATGCCCAGACGGATCTTCAATACTTCAAATGAGCTTAATCACCGTGCACTCCCTAATCTTGGGCTAATTTAAAGAATTGACTGGACCATACTGATGACTGGACTCTCCCACTTTTCTACCAGAAAGCTTTATCTGGAAAATCCCCAGACTGGCTGACTAGTTCCGCTCCGACACCATCCATGGCTTTGACTGCAATTCATGTCGGGCGGCAGCTATTTGACGAGGGGGGGGGTTTAACATTTGGATATGGTGCTTAAAGATTTCACAGTGTTCTGTGACATGCTATGCTCCCCGTGCATGGCTTGTGTTCTGGAGAGATAGTGCACTAAGACGGAGTGTATTTGTGATGTGTGAGGGCGAACAATAAGGCGGGCGTTCTTGTAGCTCTTTGTTGTCCACATGTCATGATGGATTTGGTCACTGCCAGCAGTGAGCGAGACTGACACGAGAGCATGCAGAGTGCCTCCAGGAACAGCCCAAGCTCAGTCCTATATTGCATTTGTTGCACAGTCCAACGCAGTCTAATGTGTGGCACTTTCACTTCAAGAGAGAGCAAATTAAATCAAAATCTGCACTCATAAATCACAATGCTTCCACTTATTTCCTCCTATTCACTAATTTTAAATTAAATGCCGCTTTATTTCCTCATTAACTGGTTTCTGTTGTGTAACGTTGTATTCCCATAGCTAAATAATCTAAATGGGCGCTTATTCAAATTCATATGACGCTTCTGGGTGAATTTGTCAGAAAATCCCAGAGGGGCATCAACATGCCTAGGGTAAGTCTTTAAGACGCTCTCTGAGAGAGAACTCAATTTATTATTAGATAGAAGGCTTTGAAAGTAAAGCTTACATACAATAAGCACACTGTGCAAAAATGTTAAACCACTCATTTCTTTAAACTAATATCTCCTTTACATTAATAATCATAATTCCACCAGTCGCATCAGCTGTCATAGCTTAAATCAGTCTCAATAAATTTTATCTGAAACCTAAGTTCATCTGCTTCTTTGGGACTAAAACATTTTGAATTTAGATGAGTAACATTGGATTTTTTTTCAAAATAATTTGACTAAAATTGAAGGGTTTGAAGTTACAATTTGCACTGTTTTGAATGCAATTTTTACAGGATTTTTTTTTTTTACGCTTAGATTTTTTTTGTGCTATTATTCATTGTAAAAAAGGGGCTAAATATGAATCCACGTCACACTTTGAAGATCTCTTTTCATTTGAAAACTGCCTTTCACTTGCATTACATTTCACTACTATAGGTTTCTTGGTGTGTGAGACCACTCTGAATAGTTTGCATCCAGATGTCAGACTGCTCTATCTTCCCTTCTTACATTCCTGCCTGGAGTCAGACAGCTGATGCCACCATGCTCAGGGGTATGAAGCCCCCCCACCCCGCCCACCGTCCAGTCCTCTGCTTCAGTATTAGACTCTAGTGAGAGTTTTAAATCCTCTCTATACTCTCAAATTAACTGGCACGTATTTACATAAGTTGTGCACTTCCTCTCACCTGTGTCTCCTGCCTTCCTATTTGTGTATGACACTACGAGGAAATATTTGTTTCAAATAACAAATTGTCTGATTCATCTGCAAGGCAAAACAAGCTTAGTGATACCATCCAACTTTGACAATTGATCACCTCCAGATAAATCATTCATCCTTCTTCAACGTTTGAGCGACATTCACCAACAAGACACCTACTAGATCCTGGATGGTTGGGGAATATCAGGGAATCGTCCATCCCTACAGCCCTTGTGACCGCGTGCTTTAGTGTTTGTCAAGAAGAAGAGCACCGGCCTTGTCTTTGATTTCTGTGTGCTGGACAGTGTTCCGGCCTGCGGGCACCTCAAGGAGAGAGAGGGGTCACATTCTGCAGGGTGGAAGCTTCTGCTAGCTGCAAAGAACCCCCTCAAGGCCTCGGGCAGAGGGATGAGAGTATTCGTGCTTTGCCCTCCTCTCTCCATGAGCGCCATCTGCTATTCTGCTACTGAGTCACCCAGGATGGAGCCTGAGGAACTGGGTGCTTCAGGGTAGGTGGGTGTGTAAGGGGGGGACAAAGAGAGGGGTGGGAGTGTTAGCCCCAGCTTTCAAATGTGTCCTGTACACAAAATCTTGGGAAGCAGTATAGGACATTAGATCCTGATTAACACAAAGTGGAAAATGAAATGGGCTGTGCAGCCTCCTGCTGAGCTCGGGATAGAATAACTACACGAGGGCCGACACCGTGTAATCCGGCTTTCACAACGCGGTAGGCAGCACACCGGTCCTTAACAGCAGCCACAGGGGGAGGCATTGATGATTGTTCATTAGCAAACTCAGTAGGAGTTCACAGTCAACCAATCCACTGAAGATCCTGGACTCTGCTTCTGCCCTGCAGCCTAATCTCCTGCGCAATCAGAGGCAAAGCGACAGACGACACAGTGGTGAAAGGGAAACCTGTCGTTCTTTTGTTTGTAAACAAAGGAATGTTTATTTCATGGGATGTGAACACTTTTTTTTTTTCTTATTTCACAGTTGCACACGTAAGTGTGTCTAAGCACCCAGGGCATATGAGCAGAGCCTAAAGTCATTAATGTTAATGTGCGTGAGCATCCCTTGCTATTCCCCACGCGCCTCTATATATAGGGCTGTAATGATAGCTGGCTCGGGGAGACGAGAGTGGTGAATTAATAAGCCTTGGTAGAAGATCTTTGCACTGTCTCTAGACAATGCTGAGCTCTATGTGGAAAAGGACTGGAGCAGTGATGCTAGGAATGTCCTTTTTTTGATTTCCTTTTTTTCTAAGTTAACCCTGAATACAAAAAATAAAGGATCGTTTTATAGTGGAGGTGGAAAAGACTCCCTATTAGCAAACATTATTTTAGTCTCCAACATAAAATTCTTGTGCAAAAGGTCTGACTTACTGATGAGGTCTGGGAGTAGAGAAGTATTAGTGAAATTGAATATATGGGCTTGTTTTGTTTTCGAGCTGTACAGTTTGTGGAAAACAATGCATAACTGAAAAGAAAAAGCTGAAATCTTAATCATCAGCTTTCCCATTTCAGCTGCATTCATACTCGTAGCTCCCAGGTTTTAAATTTAAAAGAACAGAAAAGAAAAAAAAAGTGAGTGCGAGACAGCTAAAAACAAAAGCAAATAAAATTAAAAGGGATGATATTTCATTTGAATGCTAAATTTGGGCATTAATCTTTCTACCCAGTGCCCACCCAGGATGGTCTTTTGCTATAACGCTTTCTTGATCACATGAAGCGGTGATTTATTTATCTGGAGAGGTGAAGGATGTCAGGAGAACCGTTGTCTGAGAGCAACAAATCAGCAATGTATGGCGATGAAAACCATTCTCCAGACAGGTCTACGTTGTTGAATAGTGTCAAAAAAATATAGTTCACCACAATTTTAACAATATTCAGATATACATTTCAATGCTAATTCTGACTAGCATTCTTACTTTGAAAACCACAGCCGCAACCTAAACACCTGTGTCATTAAAATAGCCTTCACTTTTATTCACATACTCAGTTTAGAAAAAAAAAAGTAGGTAATGTAGCTAGCAAAACGTCTGTCACATCATTCAAACTTTATAAGTCTATTGGTCGGTAGTTTTTCCTTAACAGTTTGATGCTTGTCCCTAAGAAATCCCTAGACATGGTGCTGGAACATAAGTAAAGTCAAGTTTATTTGTACAGCACATCTCAGCAACAAGGCAGTTCAAAAGTGCTTCATATTATAAAAACATTGCACAGTGATGAATTATGAAACAAGCAATAAACATTACAGCTAATTTAAAGCTCTCCTCGTTTGGCTCAGACAGTTTAATATCAATTAAAGAACGCATTATATACTCAAAATAATTAATACAGTTGACTCAGTGGTCTGGCTGTTGACTCTGTTTTGTTTGGCATAATTTGCATTGTGTCCCCTATTTCTTCATTTTTGGGTTGTTGCTTCCCTTGAATCTATGATTTTAATCATTTTATAGCCCCGTAAGCAAGAAGTTCTTCCAACAGATTGACTGTAAATTACTGCCGTTTATCCTTTTGGCATATTCCTCTTAAAATGATATTTTTAGTAAAAAAAAAAACATAATGAGCTGTTTGTTACCTGTCTATGGCACATGTAGAGAGATGATTCAAGGCAGTTCAGGATGAAATGTCATCTATATGAGGTACTACCTTCCTCGTTTAGCAGGTTTGTCTTTGAAGTCTCGTTTTGTTTCAGAAAAGGGTATTAAATTGACTTATCTGTTATAAACAATATCAACTATATAGTTAAATAGCTCTATGCTCGTAATTTAATCCTTTCAAGATCTTATGATAATACACACACGTTTTTATACTCTTTTGTTAAAAACCGATTGCAGACATTTCTGAAATGACAAAGTGGCCATCTGTTCACAAAAGAAGCCTGGTTTCAGGATGGGACCCCCTCCCCACGTTTCCACCCTGTGGTTCTGAGCTCATCCAACCACACAGGGTGATCCGGGGATAAGATGCCCTAGTTGCCAGGAGTGATTGACTGCCTCTCTGTCCCCTGGGAGAATCTCTGTGTGAATGAAGTGAGGACAGCACAGAGCCCTCTGGTTCCCAAAGCTTTTTGACATCCTGTATTTAACCCCTCAAGCTTCTACAGTTACTGTCCCATTTCATCTAATCTGGCGACCTGGTGGCAAATGTCTAGACTCCCTGTTCTAGACATTATAACTACAATTTGTGTCTATGTGGGTGGTTGTTGGGATTTTCAACAACAACCCTGGGTCAGTGGAGAAGCTAACCACAGTGTCGTACTTGGCAAAGACAGAGGATCCATCTTCGTCTCATTAGAGGGCAATATATGCATTTTCAGGAGTTTAAGAGAAAAACTCCCAGTCTTTCTGGGAGTTTTCCATTAGGATGTCTGGTTGTATTACACAACTACCCTCGATGCTATGTCTGGGTGTTTTAGACACCCTAAGGAAAACTACCCTAAGACACCAGTTTTTCTAAAACTAGGAAAGCATGGCAGTGAAGAAAAGTGATGTGTCATGTTTTCTTGGAATGAATCTTAGCTCTCCATTGACATAGTGCTCCCATTCCTGCCTGTGTTGGGGAGAGAAACATAATTGCATGAGTTACTCCAGAAACTATGGTGTCAGAAGCCTAAAAGGGGCAGTATTATGTCTTTTCCTGACTTATAGTCCCATTTTGTAGCACAATCAGGTAACTTTTACCTTTAGTTGGTATAAAAATCCTGTAACGTATGATTTATAAGAAATTTCCCATCATAATTTAACGTCTCGAAATTGGGCCTCTGTCTCTTCAAAAAAAAAAAAAAAAACTCCTGCTCTTACTGACAATCCACCTTCAGAAAGTCCTCCTCTATTAACCCTTTAACAATGTTTTACAAATGTTTCACAAATAATTATCTCATATAATAAGCTCAGCAAATGTCCAGTCCCACCAGTTTGCTAATTCATGGTGGCTAGTCTGAAGGAGCAGAGAAGGAGAGTAGCATCTGAAGGCTTTCAAAATGATCAAAGTAAATTAATTAATGGATTTCACTTTCTGATAAAAATCATTTACAGGTGGTAAAATCTACAAAATAAAAGCAAAGGCAATGGAAATGAAGAACTCCCTAATGAGCATATGTGGAGTTTTTGAAAACCGTGGATTCATAGCAAAGTAGAACAATTCATTTATCTTTAAAGAGATTCAAATTGCTAGTACTGGAAAAATAGTATATTTCTCAACACCTTTTATTAACTTCAATGCACAGAATTGTATTTATAGTATAATATTCACTTCAAGTTAAACTTATTCATACAAGTACAATTGTGTTTTTATATACATCTGAAATAAGACATGGCATATTTATCACGATACACATTTTTAATTCTGAAAACCAAAAAATATTTTTGATGAAATACACACATTTTTTTAATTGTGTGTTACAAGTGTAGAATTACATACAGAGAGCAAACAGATACATAAACTAATTCAGCAGCAAGGTTTTTGCCTTTTACTGTTTCTCAGCAGGCGCTAGAAGATCAGCCGGTGTTATAATGTTAAATTGTTATCATGCAGCTAATGCCCAGCCAAAATGTAATGAAAGACTTTAAAAAATATATTATCTCTCTTCTCATTTTATTACCTTAAATTACTGTTTTTGGTGTAGATATTTAATCTTGACCTTACTAAGGTTTTTCTTTTGAGGTAGAACCTCAATAGACATTTGTTAGCTACCAATAACATTCCAAGCAAAGTCACATTCAGACACCAATCAATCAATCAATATTTACTCCTGTGTACCATTTACTGAGCCTAACAATTTACAATGTGCTGACTGCTGTGTTTTCTGTGTGTGCACAGCATGTCCTTAAAGGAGGAACAGTAAACCAAGAAAGAGAGAAGCCTTTTTAATTGGTTTAGAGGTGCAGCTCAGTGCTGGTTTTCTGTATTAAACGCTCCTACCTAGAAAAAAGCTTTTCCTTGCATCATTTGCAATGCATTTAAAAATGCATTTTATAATGTTTTCGTTAAAACATTGCATTAATTGATATTAACAGCTTACTACTGCAGTATGATTAAAGACTTATCTTTGTCTGTTCATATATTTGCTAGGAACATAACATGATTTGGTATGAGAGTTTAAGAAATTAAAATGCCAGATTTCTTGTTAAAATTAAGTTAGAGATGATGATTAAATTAAATTATTAAATACCAAATGACCCGTGTTTAAAATCCTTTTTATAAAATGCTAATCTTGTGAATCCAGTACTGTGTAACACAGCTTATCTTTTCTATTATACTACTCATGTAGATCTAAATTAACTAACAAGTAAGAAATATAAAGGTGCTTCTTAGATTAACAGATTTTTTAAACTGTGTATCTTTAAACTGTGTGTTTTTTGATTTTTTTGTCTTTTTATACATGTAAATATACAAAAAGACTCTGAAATAATTAAACCTCAGTGGTCTTCTTCAACATCATATTTCTATGTCTTCTCTTAATATTAAATTTGTTTTAATTTGAAAACAAATTTTTGAAATTGCAACACAGGGCACTACTCTTCATTCTTGCTGAAATTAAGTTTTTATATCACACAGCTACCTTTTGCTCATGAACAATAAATGCCATAAAACAAATCAGCAGGTAAGAATGTTGCTTTCAAATTCAGAACACATCTTTCACAAAACAAAGTTCTTGGTGTTATTCAATATTTCTCATACTATTTAGAGTTGCTTAAAGGCTTTTAATGGTTTTGAGCATGACTCCTTTGCCTTTATTTCTCTTTTGTATGGATCTCTGTCCACAAAGAGGAAACATGACAATAGAGGGCACCTGAAAGTGAGTAGAAGCAACTCCCGGAGAAAATAAGCTGCACGTATCCTGCTCTCTGGAAGGTATTTAAGCCCTATTATTTTTCTGCCCACCAGAGCCTTTTATTCCAGACCTCCCCCGACTGCAGCCACACCAGCTCTTAGTTTTCAAATCGACCTTAATCATTTTAATATGAAAGCTACCAAGTACCCTCAATAATCACTTTGATGAAATGGAAGGCATTTCAAGCAGTTCCTTCCTCCCCCACTACATTTCAGCTTTCCACCCGAGCCTTTCATCACCTTTTTCATCATACTGGCCTAACTTACTGAAGCTAAACATCAATAAACAACACAAATTTCAACCTTAAACTTTTTTTTTTCCAAACAGAAGTGACTAGTCTTGTCAAATTTTACCTTGATCATCTTTTCCTGTAAAGTTTCTCCATGTGAGACTCAGATTCAAACTTCATAAACAACTGATAAATGATGTTTGTTTTGCAAAACAAAACAAAACAAAAAAACAACTACAACAAAAACAAAAACACAAACACAGCTCAAAGTGCTGGTAACATGTTGATGTCCACCTGATTGTTGAGTGAAAAACTCACAGCAAAGTACAAGTTCACCTACTTTTATAGTTCAGTCTCCGCCAGCTTGCAGAATCTAGGACAAGGTTTGTCTGTGTTGCAGACCATAACTGGAACAGAAGTGGCAGTGACAGAGCTGGAGTAAAGTCAGCACAACGCTCCTGTTTGCCCACTGCTTGTCTAAAGGCAGAGAGGCCAGGTCTGTCCTAATAAACCCTGAGATGTAAAACAGTCATTTATTGATGAAGCAAAATGTTTCAACTGCTTGTTGCAAAAGACACAATGCAAACCTTGAAATAACATAATGGACTTCAGTTGCTCATTGGTCAATTTTGACAACATTATGGACTTAAAGGGTAACAGTTCAAAATTAGTTTTTTGAACTTACAGAAAATTTTCTATGCATGCCGTTTGGAAGTAAGTTGTCGATTATCTATCAAGAGGTGTTGCAAAGAGCTTCAAAAGTATTTTTTTTACAAGTCCAAGTCGAGTCTGTAATGACTGAAATCAGCAATCCTCACATTGAATGTAAGCATTCCAGCTTGCTTTCAACTCAATTTCTGCAGACTATAAATTTGATGCTCTTACTTTCCTGGGAGGAGAGCTGCATGTACTTGAGGCGGGCTCTAAGTGGACGTCTGCCGGACATATCGGTGCAAAGGTCAAATTTTATGGTTGCATGTGCACACTCTGTATCACTCGGTAAGCTAGTTGTTACTTGTGACAGTTGCCTTTTTCATTTACGATTTGTTTTATTTATTTATTTTTTTAATTTTGATTATTTGTTCAATTTCTGATGTTCTTATATAATCACCCATATTTTCATAAGTTTCATATTGTAAGAGAAAATTATTGAAAAAGGTATGAGGAAAACAATTGATTCAAGACACTTATCTCCAAGTGCAACAGATGTTTTGTTTTTCCCCCAAACTCAATGATTAATTGAGTTTGTTATAAGTTATTATGATTTAATATTAACCAAAATAAATAATTTTTTTTACTATTTCCACAACCAGTAAATTGGAGTTGTTTTACAGAATATAAAACTAACTCAAAATTATTATTTTTTTTCTCTGAAATCAATGGAAATAATCTCTTACTGTTTGGTCCTTGTATGCACTTGAACTCTGCAGGGTTTTGAGACATGATGTAGGTCTAATCTGTGAAACAGTCAAACCAAAATGAATAATCAGAGCCCTAATTAGCATAAAATATTAACATAAACAGAGTGAAGTGCTTTAAGTTATAACTAGCAGTTCTGCAGAAGTGGAACACAACTTGGATTCGTTCTGTTCCTTGAGGAATTTAAGCAAGTACACCGACATACTTGCTACATCTCACATCTATTCAAAGCAATACCATAATGACAAAAAAAAACCAAGTGGAGCAAATGAGTCCTTGTTGACTTATTTATCACCTCTTGTGTGTTACCTTGGTGTCTCTCACTGCCTTTTGGCAGGAGCACTGCCTTGTGGTTTATTTATACCACATGTCATCATTTATTAAAATCTCAGTCAGTGGGGCAGGCGAAAGAGCATTAGGGAGTGAAGTCGACAGGCTGCTTGGGAATCATCTTCCCGACTTGCCAAGTGGGGCTCCTTCTGCCCTCGCGCCTTTCAGCAAGCGCCAAAAACCTGCAGAGGCTCAAAAACAATGGGGGGGCGGGAGTAGTGGGAGAGAGTTATTAATCGACGTTCTTCGAAGAGTAAGACTTGAACCCATCCAAATTAGACTCATGGGGAATTTGGAAGTCTGGGGTTTTAGTGCGTTGAGGTTGAGAAGAATGCATTTCATTCTTTTTTAGGGGCTCACCGCCACCAGCATTAGATGAAAAGAAAATGAGCGTGTGCTGCAGAACCACCATATTTTTTCTTTTTAAAGAAAAAAAGCCAAATTGAGCTTCGACATGTCTGTTCATATAGAAGCGTGTGATGATATGTGTGTATAATAGCCAGTGAAGGGTTTTAGGATGGAAGAAGGTCTTTCAGATTGGAGATCATTTTGTGATGTCCAATCAAAAACTATGCATTTTCTTTGCATCTACTGTGCTAAAGCCACACATAGTAGTTTGTAAGTGGGAGCTGGAAGATTTGAGACTTTCACATGTTTTCACAATAGAATCTGAAATGTGTGCAGGTATCCGCCTGGGCTGTGGATGTTCAGGCAAAAAACATCACGTAAACGTGGACAGATGGTAGAAAGTTCTCGTTCTCCATTTTTCAAATTATGTGCTAAACTATAAAGGTTTATTGAAACAAAGTTTTAGCACTTAAGTGAATAATTAAAGCACTGTGAAGAGTGAAAATTGGATGTGAGCCCATTTCATTTAAGCAGGGATTTTAGCACAATTGGGAGAAGCTTTTTTAATTAAGAGCTGATTAAGCTTTTAAATATCTATCTGTTCATAAACACGTTCAATTTGTGACATTTCAGTCAAAAAAATATTGAGAAATTCTCTTTTAGAAATCTTTCTTCACTGATAAAAGTATGTAAAAAACACTTTCTCTTTAATTTGGGTTAAGTCACCCTCAAGTGTTCCACACATTCCTTTGCACGAGTCCCTATAGTTCAAAAGACAGCACAATAAGAAAAAAATATTAAAACTTTCTGACCTGGGGGTAAACTGGGTAAGGAATGTAATGCAAGTGCTGGAGTCTCAGCAGTGCAGCTGTGAGAAGGGGAGTGGCTGTGCCCACTTAAGTGTAACCTGCGACGGTTTAGGAACAGTAAATGACATCGGTTCAATGCAAGCACATGCAAATTTGGTTCTGTCAGTAAGAATCAGAGGCACAGTCCGAAGACTCACCATGAGAACATGAAGCATTCTATTCGTTTTCTTTGGACATCACGTACACCTGCCACAAGCTGCTAACTCACTTCTCAGCCCCATGCGTTCCCTGTGTTTTCTCCTCTTTAGCTCAACGCATGACTGACAGAGGCACAAAAGAGCCAGATAAATATAGCCTGGAGCAAAAACCAAACAGTATTTGCCGACATTGAGTTGTTCAACCGAAGCCTTGCAATCTTAATCATTTTAAATGTGTATGAAGAAAATAAAACGTCGGTTAATTAGAGTGCAGCGACACAGCACACAACTTCTTTTGACCCGAGTGCGATATTGAAAGCAGACAAAGAGGCGACGGTGCTGAAGTGTTCATTAAAATAACTAACCTGGAGAAGCATTCACTGTGTCTGTGGAGGAGCTTGTTTGCCCCTAATGCATGGATGTTCCCGGGTCGCCTCCCTTTGATGTGTCTGAATAGCGAGGCATCAAAGGAACATGAGGAGGGCTCTGTGTCTGTGTGCAAAATGAATGGGGAACCATTCTCACCACAAAGAAGTTGTTTGACACACAGAAGTTGTGCAGCGCGATAGATGCGCCAACCTCTGCATGAAACGCCACTCTAACATTTGAGTAATCACCAGTTCCAATCATTGAGCTGCTGATTATTACTTATCTTGAATGTCACGCTATTTTATTGCAGAATGAGTGTTGAAATGGGCGATAAGAAACGGTTTGCTTTGTTTTCTCAGCACAATGGGGCTACGAATGAGCCAAGGCATTCCCCTTCCCTCCTCTGTAATTGAGTGCTTTAGATGTCATGTTTACATTTGTAATGATAGAGTTTTCTTCCCTCTGTGGTGCTTTATGGACATATAGAGATTATGTTTAAGAGCCTTTAGATGGCACACCAAGCATTTTATAATATCAAGATGGTAAATGTCAGCTCAGTGTGCCGACAGGAAAGGAGAAAAAAGCAAAAGAGTCACCTTTGGTGGTTGGCAGCAGGAATATATTAATGCTGTTCAAGACCAGTGAGAGAACATGATCATTTAATATTTACTGCCTTCCTTTACTACAATAGTTCCCCCCCCCACAAAAAAAAGGGTTGGAAGTAAAGAACAGTGGGATATTGAGATCCCAGAGAACTAAATATTTTAGTTATTTTTTTGATATTACTGTTACAAACAGAATAAAACAATCATTTAGATAAAATGTCTGCTAATAATCACCAACTGCTGCATGATGGAGCAGTGGTTAGCAGCAAAAGCATCCTGAGTGCATATGGCCTGGAGTCTTTCTGCACAGTTTGTATGTTTTCCCTGTGCATGTATAGGTTTTCTCTGGGTACTTTGGCTTCCAACCATATTTATTGTGTGTATGGTTATTCATCCTGTGCACCTATTGTCCTGTGTTGGACTACTGACCTGCCAAGGATGTCATCCCTCATCTTTCCTAACAAACTTGCACAAAAAAAAATCTATAATTAAGTTAAATTATCCCTGAGATTTTAGTATTTAAACGATTTGTGTAAGTATAATTGTACACACCAGGTATTTGTGACCTAATTCCGATATTTTTACGGACGTCTGAGCGGCCCAATTTGAATGTTTTTTCCTCCTGATAAAAGAAAAAAACTCTCTTACGTGAAAAACACATGTGCCTTCTTAATAGAAACTGGATAAAAAAAAGCCCATTGATTTATGACAATTCATTGTTGCCATATGACATAATCAATCTGATCTAAAATTGCCTACAATCACAGAAAAGCTATCTGACCAAGTGCCAGTAGAAACAATCAGGATATACGTTGTTGGGAACGAGGTGTTGCTTCCTGCTCTGCAGACTTCTAGTTTCTTTTCTCTGAAACTTTGCCAAGTTGCCAGGTAGCAGGCAGAGGAAAAACAAAACAGATCTCTTCTGCCTCTCTCTCTTTATTTTCTGACTTCCTTGAAGTTTCCATGCCATCAGCAGATTTGGGAACAAAATGAACACGGCAGTGTTTGCCTGGAAAACCCCACCTTGTCATGTTGTTGACTTCTCACTAACTTTGAGGGCTTGGTCTGGCATTTTCCAGTGGATAGTTTTGTCCTTCATTTGCACGCTGACATCATACATTCCATTTAGTAAAAATCAGATCCCGAAGTATACGCTCAAGCTTGTGAGTGTGTCAAGATGATGTAAGCCATGCAATCGTGAGTCAGTTGCATATACTGTACAATGTCATGCAAACAAGAAACACAACACAAAATCCATATGACATTATTTTGAATTTTGAAGGACTTTTTTCTGTTTTATTTGTAATTTTTGTCATGTCAGTTTTGTTATGATTCTATTGTTTGTTTTGTCAAACTTTCTACAAGCCAGAAGGCTTTGATGAAAGCTTTACATAGCTCTGGCATCACAGTCAAAACAACAGGAATAATTTAGAGAAGATTTACGAGATAGTATTGGAAAAGCCACTAAATTCTAAATTATTTCTCTCAGGACTACCAAAAGCCTGGCAAAACAATTTTGCTAACAACTGTAACAGCAATAATTCCTCTTCTTGCAATTAAAAATGAAAGGAGAGGCTTTTTCAAGGATAAAAATCTAACATGTCGAGAGATTATCGATTATCAATCGAGAAAGGAAGTGTGTGGCCTCGTTTTATTATATATTTTAATCCAAGAGTAATTGGGAAAGAGGAAACGGAAATACGGCTCCCGAACCAGCTTGATCCGTCATCTTTCAACACCAGACACAAAGCAACAGAATTCAAAATAGTGAATTATTTGATCTGATGTAGACTGTGTAGCATAAATCTGCATTTTTACTCTGACAGCTGACCAACCTTTAAAGGTTGTGTGATGGAAAACGTAAAGATCTTCAAGAAACTTTACACAAAAATAGATGAATATTCTTAAAAACCATATTTACATGCAATATCTCAACAGGTTGATCAATCCTCTCTGACCAGCTCAGACAAGTCTGCTTTTTAATTGATAAAAAAGTTTGTTTTTTCTGGTTGGAATCTGATTTATATTGTTGATGGTGAAATTATATGCCCAAACACATTTCTAATACATATATATATAAATATATACACAGTATATAACTCACAACTAAGCTTTTTTTCTGTAAGCTTAGTTGTGAGGATTTGCAACACAAGTTGGATGGCAGCAAAATCTGAAACGCTGAAAGAGCAGTTTAGTTTCATTTCTGAAACTCTGACTAGGACAGTAACAGCTGAACGGAAACAAAGTTGATCATTAAAAGTGAGGGATTTCCCCTGAGCTTGTTTCTGAAACTACTAATGAAAAAGGAACTCAACTTTAGCATTTCAAAAAGATTTTTTTTTATGTTTCAACACTTGTGAAAATTCAGGAGAGGAGGCAAATTGAAACTTCTCCGTGAAGCTGCACAAAGTTGCTGAAAGATATTTGCATAAGTAGAAGTGCGTACACCTGCCATGTGCTTAAAGAGATTTACTGCCTGTGTAGATCTCCACCAAACAGGTTTTCTTGCTAAGCTGGGGGAAAATGCTTACTTAGGAATGTTTCCACTGATGACACACCAAAGAGGCCGGCTCCATCTCAGTCGTGAAGTTTTTCTGGTCTAGAAGAAAAACAACTGCTTTTCATCAAGGGCCAAAGTTAAAATGTTCCGAGCTTCAAGTTTAAAAAATCCTGTTCTTTTCATAAGAAATCATAAGTTGTATTATCCTGCTGACTTTCATTTGTCCAGTTGTGGAGAAACTGCTACTCAGCATATTGGGCTAAATGTGTAAACACCAGTTTAAACATTTGAGGAATACCACTGCGATGTTGCAAGCTGGCTTTTATAGATCTTGCATTTAATGGTTTGTGTGAACAATTTCATATTCTACCATAAGCGAACCAGCTGTAAAAAAGTGATAAAACTCAGAAACACCCCCCAAAAAGAGGGCAAAATCCTTTAGTAATAATACACTAAATCTGTCACACTATTCCAAACATTTTGAATTAGTCATCCTCTTGAATAACTGGACAACAGTTTGGCTCGATAATGTTTTTTTTTTTCCTCCCCCTGTTTAAAATGGCAGAGTTTGTCTTATTAAAAAGGACACACGCTGATGGCATCTTATTCTAAATCCTTTAGTGAATTCCAGAATTTGAAACGAGCCCAGACCCCTGGCTGTGAGCGGCTCCCAGGACCACATGCAGAGCTTGTGTAAGACTCTATTGACTTTCCATTCAGCCTGCTCACTCTCCCAGGACTTCCCTCAGAAAGACGAAATAGGTTCGCCAGCATTATTATTTATTTATTTATTTATTTTTATTTGTTTATTTTTGTCTTCTTGCAAAAACCTCACACTGAGTTTTCGGGATGTGAGACGGATTCAGAGATGTGTTTTGACGCGAATCCGGTTTTAGCGGCGATATGCAAATGCACGAGAGAAATTGTCTCGCGAAGGAGAACAATAGAGCCCCGCGGAAGCAGCGCGAGGTATAAATTGACAAGTTCGCTTTCATGTCGCTTGTTCCCAAACGCTCTCTGCCAGCCAGAGGACTGTCTCGGAGCCAGAGCATTAGCATAGAGGCTAGACATGTCCACTTTCAAACTCAATCACCCGAGCTGTCATCTCTCTGCCGCCGCCGCTTGTTGCTTTAAGCCCCTGCCAGGGCTCGGCCTCAAAATAACTACAAAATAATATTTGAAAGGAATGGCTTCATTCCATAAATATATATCTCTCCTGCAAAGCTTCTCTCTCTGCCTCTCTGTAATTGGGGTGTGACCTAAATATCTGACTGGAGCTGCACTTGAGCGAGTCTGCAGCCTTATTGACCTACATTTTAAGAGAACTTTGATAAGCATTTGCAGGAATCAATATGCCACACTGTCCTTGTTCTTGGCTGCGAAGCTGTTCATTTGGCTGAAATGAACGGCGTCTTTATTGTCGGAGGAACATCACATTTGGAAATAAGTTCAACCCGTCAAGTTTTAAAGCGCTTGTTGAGCTTTCTGTGGATTTGTTTTGCCCTAAAATCTCGCCGATAAGAGATTGCACAGGTCTGTTTTTGTGTGTGGTTGTCTCGCCTCAGACTTCTTCCCACAACAACCTAAATAAACTTCTCATGTTTTTGATCTGTTTATGCGAACTGACACGTGTTTCAGTCATGCCTGTGTTTTTGCCACTTTGTATTTCAAATGGAGGGAAATTCATAGAATGTTTGCGGGATGTGCAGAGAGACTGCACATAAAAAAAAGATAAAGAAAAACACTGTCATGCACTGTTGTTTTCAGTGCATGATTAATAATTTGCCTTGAAAAGGCCTTTATCAGTACCACTTCCTCTGCTTTTATATATCTGTAAAAGCAGAGCTAAGATGAATAGCTCTGCTATACATACTAATTATGGCAAAACCTGTTATTTCTCAAGTTTTTATAATAATATGGATGGATGGATGCATGGATGAAATTTTGCAAACAAGACTGGACATTTGATTGTTTTTCCATAAATTTCACAAATGTATTTACGACTTTTTATGAGTTTTTAAAAACTATTTGCAGCTCTCCCCATCCTGCTCTTCCCGTTACTCTATGACCCTCAGTAATCTTACAGGAATCAGGCTCCGTTTTTCTTTCTTCTGACCTGGTAAGAACAGTGAAACTTCGTCCTGTCTCATGCCGATGCACTCTCATCCCTTCAGGGGTGACATGGGTCAGTTGGGTTTGCACATGCTCTGTAATTAGGAACATCCTCTGAGCCATGTGATCCCTGTGAATTAGGGAATTGTTTTTGGCAGCCATGGCTGCCATATAGCGGCACAGTGGACATAAAATTTTGTATTAAAAGATGTGGACGCAAGCTTTAATTATAAGACTCTCTTCAATAAGATGTCTATTATTGTTAAGATCTTAAGCTAATTAGAGATTTTCAATCTGTTGCCTGTCATGAATAAATGCTTGGTGCTGTGAATTACATTACGTGATTTACACATTGTGGGAAACACTTGCTCTGGTCTTTATGTGTAATGAAATGTCACTAACAGATTTCTCACTGAAGAATTCACACTGTCCCTCCTCTGGATTAAGTGGATCACACTTTCTTTCACACTTTGAAAAAGATTTATACATTATTTTCCCTTCTAAATGCAAAAAAAACCAAAAACAACAAAAAACACACACACACAAACACAAAAACAAACATTTTACTGAAGAACATAAAAATATTATTTAAAGAAAAAGTTGATACTTTGCTTTTGAATGCCTATAGTATGAACCCCATATTAAAATACTGTGAAATAGTGTGTTTTATTTTTTTAATAACTGGATGTATATCTGTTGGATTTCTGTTAGTAACTCAAAATTATGAACATTATGAACAATTATTAACAAATGGAATCAAAATAAACCTGAGTTAACTAAAGAGCTATTTTCAAATGATGATTTTATGGGTTAATTAATTAACCCATTAATTAACCAATTCATTAACCATCAATTAATAGTTAACTAATCAATCAATTAATTGTTAATTAATGGATGATTAGTTAGCCATTAATTAATTAACCATTAAGTAACCAGGGGTTACTTAATTGATTCCTGGTTACTGTTTTCAAAATGTAATTTTTACTTGTAAATACTGAGTCGCCTGTTTTAAAATAAACAGATGGGAACAATTTAATTTCTGTCAAATTAATTCTGCATGCTTGCAGATATTCTCCTAAGAAAGTCATAACATTTGTCTTTTACCTTTTTGACTATTCAGGTCTGATGCTTATAAACATTTTGGATTCACTGAGAGCTCTTTAGCTGTTCCACAATAAAATTAATTCTCAAAAACACACCTTTACTAATGATTATGTACGCAGTGTTCTCACTCTATGATTCAACAAAGGTCATTGCCAGTCAAATATGGAGTAAATAAGGACATTACAAAAACTTTCTATGTCTCCAAAAATGCTGAAAAGACCAGACAGAGATGCAAAGTGCTACCTATGTTCATGTGACATCAATCTCATGTCGTCTTAGGAGTATGGTTGCAAGACATTTAACAAAGTACACTCCCAGGTCTGAGTCTCTCTCATTTTTCCTTAGAAAAAAACCCAGTTTTGGAACATGTGCTATGAAATGAAACAAAATCTGTACAGAAAAGGAATCACACATCTCTAAAACAATATCAAGCCCACAGTAGTGGCAGCATCATGCTCTGGAGGTTTTTGTCAAGGTCTGTGAAGGTCAACCTTATTGATCTTCAAAGTTTGAATAAGTGTCCAAAACCTTCACGTTTACACAAGAAAGCTAAAGATGAAGACGCTTGTATTTTTTCTAATAACAAAAACAAACAAAAAAAAAACAACAAAGTTCTGGAATGGTTAAACTAGAATTCAGAACTGATCCTGATCAGATTCTGATTTCTTCTGACATAAAATTGTTTGTGTACAAGATAGAGTTTTTTAAGAATTTGGAATTTTGTGCACAGATATTATGTCCACTAGGATTAACTCTATGCTGCAATGCCAGCCTGTGAGCTACATTTATGAAAAGCAATTGACCCTCATTTGTGAAACTTGCAAATTCTCAAACAGAAATGAAAAATCAATTTAATTTCAAAACCACTGGAAATTTTCCCATGTGGTCTATGGAGCGTAACATTGTTCGGTTATCTCTGCTGTTAGGAAGTTGCTTTTCTCTGACCAGCAGCCAGAATTACAGGCAGGAAATTGAGATCAGAATCCGAGCCAGAGGGTGTGTGTTTTGTAGCGAAAGGGTGTTCTGTGGAGACAGCGAGTTGGACTGTGGATCCTGTCCCCCGCTCGGCGCCATGAGGCCCACGCACAGGAAGCTTCTCATGCTAAATGGAGCTGCTCCCCTCCCTCCCCTCCTTCTCTCTTCTCTACCATCTACAGATCTGCACACAGAGAACAGACAGGGAAAGTTACCTCCCTTTTGTGATAATTTACAGTTCCCCTCCCCCCTATCTCTCCACAGCTGTGAGATTTAATGAGCTCTCAGCTTTGGACTTTAGTGCAAGTCATTGTTTTGACTTGATGTTCTTCTATCTGAAAACGTCCATGACCGTGATGTAACCCCACTCGCAAAGACAGCTCCACCTCTGTATTAGAGACTCAGTAAAAAGGGAGACACAGTCTGTGGTGTCGGAAACAGGGTTCTTTATGACCTGCCGCTTTTTGTTTTTCTTCAGAGCAACACCCTCTCACTCTCTCTGCTTCTTCTGGATTCTGAGTTGGGCCTCCTTATCAGCTCTAAACATGCTGATAGAGACTTAGGAGGTGTTGAAATTAAGTCCTGAGCGCATCTCTGGTTGTTAATGTCCCTTTTTTCCCAAAGAGTTGGCTGTTTTCTTCTAATCTCAAATGGCAAAACATCCTGGGAGAGTTACACTTATCTCGACAGAATGCTGTCTAACTGGTTGCATGTCAGCCTTCTGGCTAAATCGAGTAAAATACTGCACATCAACATTCTGCAACCAAAAAAGTAATTTCACGGTATGAAATTTTGGATTAGGTGTCATACAAATGGATTTAGTAAAGTCTGATGTCAGGCAGTTGAAGGACCTGGACAAGTTACTCTTATTTAACGTACATTAAACTAAATAACATTAACAACAAATAATTCAGTCAATATCCAAATTACATATATTTATTTATTTAGATTTGTTTGTTCACAAAATAGATGACATGCATGTAACTGCGGGTTCAACCAAGCTCTAAATGAAACAGGTTATTTAGAGCTGCCAGTACAGACTGTAAGTAATTGACTGACATCTTTTTGTTTTGACCATTTCTATGAAAGCACTCGCACATGCTGGCAATGCTGCAAGCTAACATAGTGTAAACATAAATGGTGTGGTGAATAACTGAGTTAACCCATTTGCCAGTGAAGCTGTTAGCTATCACAGATTAGTATGGAGTATTTTTTGGGTTGTTTAGTTTTAGAGGCTCTAGGCACCCAATTAGGATAAGATTGTTGCAAAGCAGACTGATGCAGTAAATGGAAAAGAAAAAAAAAAACAAACAAACACATGAGGGGATGAATATGCAGAATTGTAGACACAGGGAAAACATGCAAAATCCATCCAGAAAGAGTCCAGCCCTTGCTGCAAAGCTGTGCTAACCACTGATCCACTGTGCGTTTCAAACTGAGTCTCTACAACCAATTAACCTACAATTTATGCTTGGGCTAATGGGATCATTAGGGGATTTTTTTTTATTCTGACTGCAGATACATCCAGCCAAATAAGGGTCAGAAGTTCAACACTTTTTCAACACTTTGACGTAAACTCGATTTGACCAGGGTTGAACTGGAACATGTCAAGACACTTGAATTATTTTGTTTCAAGTGGTCCAGCCTTTTTACCAAAGAGAACCGCGTGCTATGCCTGAAAGTTTTGCCAATATATAGTTTTTTTTTTAAATTATCATCCATAGATGTGACACTTTCACAGCTTTCAAAGCTAAAATTGGAATGGTATGGTGTTTGTTGTGTGTAAGTATCACCTGTGAACAAGCAATGGAATGTTTTGCTCTATAACTTCCTGTCCAATATTGTATTCCAATCAGCTGCTGCTTAAGATGAAGCTGTGAGATTGCGGGGAGATCTATAAGATCAGCAGGAGGCAGCAAATGAAGGAGATGTGCAATAAACACATATGGATAAGATTAGAAAGATGAGGCTAATGCTTAGAGGAGCAGGACAAGATGAACCACGGCTTAATGACAGTCTCTTATGAAAAGCAATTTTTTCTTAGAGTACCGGTGAAGTGAATAATAGCTGATTCCTTTGAGGATTACCAGAACAGTTGAGTGGAGCAGTATACATAAAAGTGAAACAACATGACTATTACGTTGTGTCTTGACTGAATGAAAGGTCTGATCTGAGATCAGTTTGCAGTAAGACTGAACTCAGCAATAAGTGGCTTGCCTTAATGTGATTAGAGCTCTTTGAGCCCTCAAAGGCCACAGAAGACCCCACACTTATGTAACCTGCTCCAGGAAGTGTTCCTGTGAAAAGGGCTTATTTAGACAGCTCACCGGCAATGTAGCTTTCTTTTGAAAAATAAATTGTTGGTGGATGTGGAAGGTGTACGCTTGAGATGCATAATAACTACAGTGACTGACAGGCATGCAGGTGTTGGAGGCAGGTTCATGCATGAGTGCTGGACTCAGTGATAAAATAACAGGTCAGACTGTATGTTGTGTCTGAGGAAGCTGCAGAAGCTACACGTTGATTAAATGACCCAAACATTATAGTCATTTAGTGCCATAATCACATGCTAGCCATGACAAATGATTTTCTATTAAATAGGAATACACAGAGTGGTGATTTGCCCTCTTTCAGATATCTTCTGTTTTTGCTTGTTTTTTTGGCATACTACCAAAAATGAATGTTTCAAAGTAAGACAACCTCTAATGCACAATTAAGTTTATCATTTTATACTTTTTCTTTCATTGAAAATGACCTTCATTAAGTTTTTTGGTCAGCGTGAGATAGCCCTCTATCTCACACTCATTGTATTTATTCTGATTATCCTAGATATTAATAATTGTATGACAAACTTTCTCAATTCAGTGCAATAAAAACCAAGCTAAAAAAATATGCATTTTGAATCTGGGTGGGGAGGTAGATACTTTTTCACGGTACTGTATGAATCAAAATGTTTTTCATCTTTAAATCACAGAGATGTGTTTGATGAAAACTGCCCATAATGTGACGCAAAAGCACTTCTGATAATGCATTCTGTATAATTTCCACCATGGATTTCTGCGTCTGGATAAATTTGACTGATGGTGTACCATCAGATCATTACTAGCTGAAGATGGAGAGACTGGGCTCAGCTGTTTAAGGTACTCAACTACGTGGTTTGTGCGGCTGTATTAATGGGGCTTTGGAGTGCTCCTGAACTCTACAGACTCCTTATCCTCATCACTGTTGTGTAAAGAGAAGGAGCCTAATCCTATCTGGTCTGAAAATCCTCCTCTGGGGCTCAGACTGTGTGGAAACAGCACACCGATGCACAGGCGCCTGACTGGCCCGCTCGCTGTCTCTCGTACGCAGTCACAAATGCAGAAAGACCCACATGCACACACAGTACACACAAGCCTCCACACACCTCTGGACAGCAGCCAATGCCACTGCAGTCACAGGTGAGTGCTGTAGTTTGCTGCAAACAAAGAAAAGGATTGTCAGGATTCCTTCCTCGTCACACACACTCTGGTGGAAAGTGTCGCCTCTCATCACAAATGGAAATCTACATCAACACAGTTAAGAGCATAAATACTTGTCATGAATGCAAATCTCCGATTCCGATCCAAACTTTCCATCCTGGAATAAACACTCTCAACATGTGATTTCAACCTTCTGGTGGTTGTTACTTTACAGTTCAGTGGTTGATTATTACACTGCGGCTGAGCAGCGCTAGCCAAATGAAAACAGCGACTTCCCCTCGTGTTCTGTTCACGAGCCGGAGAGAACAGCTCCCTAATTGTTGCTTCGCTGTCCTGTTCTTCATTGCCAGTCAGCTATATTATCCCTAAATGACAAACACACTGTGTTATTTTGAGTGATCCGCAAAACTCCAGGACTCCATTAAAAAGCACACAATGATAGTCTGCCAGGATTGGTACACAAATCATCCACTTCAAAAAAACAAAACAAAAAAAAAACAGTGCGTGCTCAAAGCGTCCTTGTGTTTAGAGAAAAACTGCCTTCATTTTAGAAATAAACCCCCTCCAAAAAATCAATGTTTTGACTTCAAATTGCAGGTTATCATGTGTGATGGGCTTTGTCCTGTATAGCCCTGTTTTCTTCTTCTGAAGACTGCGTGTTTATTTTTAAGAAGAACATAATCCTGTTTGTCTAGATGTTTGTCACATAATATTTGTTTCTTTTATTAACATAGTGAAAGAAGGTCATTTTTAATGTAAATCTGAAAGTGTGTTTGATGGAGCAAAAGGGAAAAAGCACAGAGTTCCTGCAATAACAATTTCCTCTGTGCTAGATACAAGATCAGTGTTTCCCCTTGGATTCATTTGACTGACAAATGATCACAGCCAAAATATCAGGTTGTTTTTATGACATTTGTGTAGGCTTACTGTTATTGAGTTGCAGCCAAAACTCAGCTGCTGAACTGAGAATATGTGTGCCAAAAAGGCAGATTTTTGATTTTGCATGCAGACCATATCTATAAAATTAGCTGTAGGTCATTAACTGATTTGCATTTAAGAACTATTTAATCTTCTAATAGATGTTTAATTCAGAAAATGAAAAGCTACCTGAGGATGGAGTTTTGATGACACTTTATCATTAGTTTAGTAGAACTGTGTACAACCGTTTGCTTGGATACTTTGTAAAGTATCCAAGCAAAGGTAATTTTCTTTTGTTTTAAAACATAAATATTGAAATAAAAATGTTTTTTTTTGTTCATTTGTCAATGGTAAATACCTGTGTGTTGTTGGTTTTGGCTCCAACCTTATCCAAGTTTATTGGACCAAATAATCACGCTCATGCATTTTTTTTCTCAAGCAGAACCAACTAAAGCTGTCGGTAATCTTATAACCGAACAGACGGATCTTAACCTCCTGTTGTCCTCGGCTTATGTCGACCGAGGACAAGCCCTTAAAAAATATGTTTTTCAATTGCAGCTGCATACAGAAACTTTAATCTAACAGTCCTGCATCAGAACTATGGTGTGCACAACTCAGGGGGAAGTTAGGCTCAAGCAATCCAAATGTGAACTTTATAAAATAAATAAAAATAACCAAACCCAGGCCTCAGGTCAGACTGACCGGAAGACTAAGGAAATTACAGCTGGACAGGCAAACAGTATGGAATGGCATCACTGATCTCCGTAAAACTGATATCTTTTCAAATTTCCCCCCCCTCCTGTTGCCCTTGGGTTGACATGACCCGAGGACAAGCCCTTATAAAACATTTTTTTAATTGCAACTGCATACAGAAAGTTGAAATCTAACAGTCCTGAATCAGACCTACAGTGTTCACAACTCAGATAGAATTTTCTGCTGGAGCAATTCAAATGTGAACTTGACGAAAAAAATAAGAATAACCTCCTGTTGTCTTCGGGTCAAAATGACCCGAAGACAAGAGGAGGGTTAAAAGCCACAAGGGTCAGATCCAGGAAATGACTCTTGATTCTTGCTTTTGAACTTCTCTGTTGATCCCACTGTTTTCCGTTTTAATTCTCTTGGCAGTTGTTATGAAATTCCCTCTGCTGGTATCAGTATCCAGTGGTATCAATCTTGTCATCTAGCCAGTGAAGTCAACAAAGAGTTATCTAGCCATGTTACAGTTCTTGAAGCCACAATTACGTATCATATGTACATTCCTCAGCCAAAGAGGCCCAGTGTTTCTGTTGCTACAGCGACTAATGTGGGGAACAAATGGGTTATGTAAAAGCTCTTTTTTCACCCAAAAAACAACCACCGATCATATTTTCTAAAGCTCCTGAACCATATTTAGGTGTCTAATAAGCCAAATAAAATTCCATTAAAAGATGTTTCAATTTATAAAACTTATTAAAATAGTTTTTTTTTTTTTTTAAATGGAAGCAAATGAATATGTTTGTGGTTTTCTAACCATACTGGCTGGTAATGTACTGGTTATATGAACTACATTTCACTCTTTCAAAAACATTAGCAGTGTCTGCAAATGATTCAATTCAACATATCTATAATAGCTATCTTTGAGACCAAATCATGATAAGGTTCACACTTAACACATGCACTGTAGGTGTTGCAAAATGTGCGCAATCCTTGTTTCAGGAAAAAAGATTGACAGATTATGAACTTATACATATAAAGATCATTCCATCACATTTTAGCAAATTTGCATTTCCATTAATCCCAAATCACTGCCTCATATTTGAATTATTCTTCACAGATTAGCGCTCTTCTTTATTCCTCAAAGGCTTATACTCCAGCAGTCAATCTATCTCAGCTCTGCAGAGCCCATAAATTGAGGCTAAAGAGGGTAGACAAACACGCTGGGCAGGCGGTGTGAGAATCAGCCGATTAAATCCTTTGTCATTATCTAGCAGGCCCTGCCAGAGACATCTGCTTGTGAATGCAATTTCAGGCAGAACTGGGAAAAGTGGTGTTACTTAGGTTAGAGGGGAAGAGACACACCCTGGTTCCTTTAAATGGCCAACATTCACTTCATTAGGCCTCGAGTGTAGGTCTCAACAATGAAGGAAATAGCTTTTTACTGACAGCTTGTTCTGATTAGGCAAAAACAGGCATCACAATTAGCCCTAAAGCAGTTTATGCCATTACCACATTCAGAATTAAAAATAAAACTTCATGGCTCCTGCTGTGATCTGCTGGGGAAGACTAATGATGCTGGTTGTTTAAGGTGAAATGATGACTCAGCCTCTAAAGCAAGAATCCAGGAACATCCAAACCAGAAGGGAAACAAGTTTTTTTTTTTTTTTTTTTACTTCAAAGCTTGTCTCAGCAAGTTTGTTGTCTCAATTTGTAGTCAACAAGTGTGGACCAGTGGTCAATTTATGACAATGAAAAAAATCTTTTGAACTACTGAGCTAAAAAGCAACAATAACCACGCAAGAGGAAAAACAAGGAAAGCAGATTCTGTTTGTTTCTTAAAAAGGACCATTGGAAAGGCAACGTGGCGGAGGAAAACAGGCTCTGTCGAAAGGATACTAATCTAGAGGTAATCCCCTCAGCATCTGTCACTGATGCATTAATCAGACAGAAAGGAAACATGTTATTCTGTAATACCCCCTCTTGTCTAAAGCCACTGTTGTTGAATTTAGCAGATTGGACGTGGGTCAGGGGCTTCTTTCTTCTAGAAAACAAATTTCACATCCACTTGATGAAATGTATGCGAATTCTGATTCTTGTGTCATATATGACCACATAACATTTGCAGACTTCCCTAATTGTCTGTCATAAAAGCAGATCTACAGCTTGAATTTATAGGTTTGAACCAGGGCAATTGGAAGTAATACACTTCTCTGTTTTTGCCTTTTTGTAGGAGTGGAAAAAAGAAACTCATTGTTGAGAGAAAGTCATGTAAGCCATATAAAGTAAGCCAAGTTGGGCACAGTAAAAACATGAAATATAATCACATGAGGCCATATCAAACGTTTGTGGAAAGTACATCACCTTAAATACATATTTCTCTCAGTGTAACATGGGGATGGCAGTATTATGCTCTGGGGATTTTCTTTAGGAAAGATAAAGAAGCTGGTCAGAGTTGATTAGAAAATGAACTAATCATCATTCTTTTGATGGTAACCAAAAGAATATTTGGTTACCTTCCAGCAGGACAATGATCTTACACATACCACCAGAGCTATGGTTGCATATAGATATGAAAGTCCCTGAAAACTGAAAGACTTAGTGGGTAGAGAAGTCTTTCAAGTGGAAGGTTGTAAGTTAAATTCCAGCTTCCTCATGCTGAAATGCCCCCGGGCAAAGCTACATACAAATGTATAAATGTGTGTTTGAGAGTGTGAATGTGTTAATGTCACTCTAGTATTATATATCAAGATTTATTTATTTATTTATTTATTTATTTATTTTCTTCAACTTTTTGACATCCACTTTGCTAACCACATATTGGCCTATAACATAAATCCACAAATTCAACAAATCTAATTTTGTTTTTACATAGTGACAAAAATGTGAAAATGAGGTAGTTAATTTTGCAAGGCACTTTAAGGAGACATATTGTCAGGTCAACTGAATGATCAAGGTGCCATTAGCACATTATTATATATCAGTCTACTCTCAACTTGCTTGCAATTACACCTAATCTTGCTGTTTAATCCCTCCTCATCAGTGGAGCTACTGTCATTATGATGAAAAGACCCCACAATGCTGATACCATTACTGAGGAGTTCATGACTATGTGTTCAGACCAGCTGTTGACGACAGATAGAAACTGTGTGTTGCTTAGATGATTAACAGTACCTGAAGGTGTGATACATCACACAATGATGAGCTCGTCTCGCAGCACTTAATCATAATGAAACACAGTCCGTCATTCAGCATTGTTGAGCCCCATCACTTTCGTTGGGCCAATCCCAGCTGGGGATCTTGTCACCGGGGGATGAATATGGAGAGGACGCAAGCTGGAAAGCTCCATATATTACATATGTAGGGTCTGCTGGAACAGAGTGATGTCACAGAAGGGCTGAGATGATTAAAGTGGCCACAATCCACATCAAATCTCAAACACATCATCGGGATCCACAGTCCTAATCTCTACAGAAAGCCTCAGCTTTTCCATGAACTAAAAACACACTCTGACTCCTTCTAAAGACATAAAATTTGTTTACAGACGCTGAGGTCAGCTGCTGAGCACTGATTAGATTCACTTTGTTGCGTGTGTGTGTGTGTGTGTTTGCATTCTTTTAATCTAAGTAACCTCACACACCAGGCAGAAGTATTTATAAGCGCTATGGGCAGTCAGCTCAGAGCGTCAACCTTCATTTGCATTTTTCTTCTTGTGCACATGATTTGAGTTAAGAATAATCTGCTTCATCACCTAATATACATTGATTATGTAGCAACATAATTAGGAGAATGATTCTCTCTACTGCTCAAGACAGCTAATGGCTGCTTTCAAGAAGAAACAAACAGTCCTCTTAGACTTCTGTTTCCAGTTTCATCTTTGCTTATCTAGATTAGTCTCATTAAGATTCCAGATTTGCTTCAGTGCAGATCAGACAAACAATTGAAACATTCCCTCAATAAATTGAGCATAATTAACATGTCAATAAATTGTTTCACTGCATTTGTGCTTCTGGTGAATGGATTCCCTCCCATGCTTGCATGTGCTGTACAACTCCCTTGCTATTTCACCCAGATGACCTTCCTCCTGGTACACAAATATTGCTCATTACATGGGGGGTTTATGTGCTCGATACAGCCATTGACCCTCAGCCTGCCTCTGGCTCTTGCCTTCTCCTTCTTGCTCTTCCCCATCTGATTCCCCGTCCATGGCTGGTTACCGATGGGGCAGTAAATTACAGTGGCTGGAGTTGGGATTAGGTCTGAGAAACGAACACACACACACACACACACACACACACACACACACACACACACACACACACACACACACACACACACACACACGCATTTCCATGCTGATGATTGTCTCTTCGCATGCCAGACAACTCTCCATTTTACTGCTCCTACTTTCCCATCCCACAAATTGTGCTATCAATCAATCTGGTTTCTTGTTCTTGTGTTTTTTGTTTTTGTTTTTTTGTTTTTTATGCTTGCAGATGCACAGGTGAGAATAAGCATCTATGCAGTTTTAATGCAGCAAATCTTTGCAGCCATTCCAAGCTTGAAGCATACTAGATGATTGAGATGTGGAAGTGCATTTTTTTATTGGACAGCAACATATTTTGTGGATATGTTTTGTTGCATGTTTCCACTAAGAGGAGCCTGGAGCCTTAGTATAGGAGGTGACCTCAGATGTGTCCTTTCCTCAGCTCCTGCTGGAGATGGACTCTGCACATATGAAGCTCTGAGGCAGCTGATGGAAATAGACATGCTGTGGGAATTTCTCTTCCAAATGACCTGGAAAACATCGTGTTTTTGACTTGTGGGAAAATATGCGTATTTTCTTCAAGTCTTTGCTCTATGCATCATTCTCCTGGTATGAGGAGCTTTTGTAAAGAGTCATGATATTACTGACATGTTAAAATTGATTGGAAGAAATATTAAGATTATGTCAAAGTTCCAGTTTGGATATTATAGAAAGTTTGAGCTCAGAAGGTCTACTTTCCATCAGCCTAATCTTTGGCTCACTATAAAGACATGGAACTCATCATCAAAGATGAACTGGCAAACCAGGATTGGAATCAATGGTTGAAATCATGATCCAGAGACTTTCTGAGTACTCCTTCCTTCTCCCACAGTCCAAAAACTCACTTTATTACTCTCAAATGGCCATATGTGTCTGTCTGTTTTGCCCTGTGATGAACTGGCGATCTGTCAGTAAAACATTCTGCCACAATGACAGCTGGAGATGGGCATCATTCCTTCTGCAACCCTGCAATGGATGGATAACAAACCTTGGTACCTGGCCATTGCCTTTTTTGTGCACATCAATTTGATTCTCATTTAAATCTGATCCATGCCTTTAAAATTCATGTCTTCCCAGCGCAGCGATATCAGTGCATTTTAAATGCCTTAATATGAGGCATCAACTGTTTTTGAAGAAACTTGTTTCCTCCATGACTAAATGCTAAACCAATTCAAGTCTGCCGTCTTGGTCTGACTCCAAACAGTTTGGCATTCCTTTCTCAGTTCTCTCTACTGAGTGCTGCCAAAGCATTTTAGAGATAATTATGTGTACTTCTGTGACTACATTTCGGAGTCTCCTTCGATTTCTTTTACTCCGGTTGTTCTATCTCTCGTGTTAACCAAAGCAGATATGCAAGCAGTCGTTGTGCCCTCATGTTTGCATGCGCGAGTGTGTGCAGAGGAGTCGGCGTGTGGGGTCTTTGTGTCCAGGAGTGAGAGACCTGCTCCAGTGATTAATGGGGTTCCTGTGTGAGGCACTGCAAGACGCCGTACACAATCACTAGGCTAGACCTCAGCCCCGCCAGGCTTGTCCTTCACATGAGAAAGGCGGGAAGGAGGGATGGTGCAGGTGGGAGGGAGGAATTTCCATCACTGTCCTATGCTCTTTCCTTTCTTCTGCCCATCCATGCTTCTTTTATTTATCTTTTTCCTCCAAGAACTATTCAATCTTACTTATACTCCCACTTATTTTTCATCCATTTTTTGTTTTTGTTTTGGTTTTTTTGGCCCCTGTCCTCTACTCAGAACACTCTGTTACCTTCACATGTGGTTCACCCAGACACCATGAGCAAAGCATGTTTTTATGAACACATGGAGGAAAAACAGAGAGAGAAAAGGAAAAGCACTGGAGGAAATTAGGGAGTGGATGATGAGGAGCCTCAATCCCCCACCCTCCTGACCTCCTCTTCCCTGCGGTTTGGGTATGTGGCCCCCTCTTCTCGGTGTTAAACAAGCCTTTTAAATAGGCTTTAACCTGGGCCCACCCTCAATGGGGCCATTGTGGGAACGGATGTGTGGACAGTAGTGCTCAGCAAACACTGCTACTTGTCCCTTTCTCACATTCTGAGGCCATTCAGTACCGGCTAGTCCGGTAGTTGTTCTCAGAGGGGGGAAGTGTGTCTCTAGGCTATGTGTCACGACGAAGGGTAGAGTAGAAGAAATATTAAGTTGCACAATAAACAATTTAAGCTTTACTGTCTTTACTTTTGTTCATCATAAAATTCTTAATGCTTTTTTTCATTACTGAAAGAAATGTCTTCCGATAATGCATAAAAAAAAAAAAAACACCAACAAACAAACAAAGCACTAAATATCTCAGAGCTTAGTTTACCCGTGTCATTATGCTGCTAATTTTCATTTTCTCCCTTTTCCCAAAGGCTCAAATGGGCCTCCTCCATTGTTGTTTGGGCACCTGCAGTTGGCCTGCATGTCCCTGTAGCTGTGGTAACAACAACTTGCTGTGATGCTGATTCCCTGAGCCTCAGACCCTCTGTGTACCTGCCTCCCCCAACCTACGCGTCCCCTGCAGTTCCCACATTACCACCAACCCATTGTCCTGCTTCCATGAAAAATACATTTAAGTCCCTCCTCGAAAGCTATGTTATTATTTTTTAATAACAGCAACTACTGCTGCACATAAAGAGATGAAATTTTAACAAGTTAGATCCAATTTGATTGCCCCTGGCGTTGTCACACTTTAAGGTACAACACATGTTTTGAAAACGAGTTTATTACACGTGTGTGTGTGGGCAAGGTCTGAATTTTATCAAGCTGAGTTGTGTTGAACTGTTATCAGCAGCTGACTTTGGATTCAAGACTGCACATTTGAACCAGTGGCTCAGGTGTGACCAGCGTGTTTTGGGTAACACTTTATTTGACGGGTTCTGAAGAAGACTTCGTCATAAACATGACATAACACGTGTCATGAACATGAGTAAGTCTTCATGAATATTTATGACTGTTGTCATAAAGTGTCATTCTGTGAATTATGACACTTTTAATACAAAGTTGACATCATTCAGAATGTCTTTGTTTTGACAACTTGACATTAACCAAGAAATCATGATCTGACATTTGTTATAAAAGTATTACTGATTAAACTTTAGCTTTAGTAACATAAAGCTACATAATTTTTTTAAAGCTTAATCAGTTTAATCATTTTTACAGCTTGCAAATTAATCTGATTACATGATGTGCCATTGATATGGCACATCATGTACATAAATATCAGTCTGATGGGTAAATTCTATACTATTCTATAGAATGTTTGTCACAACCAGAAAATGCACAGAAAATTCTGTATATTCTCTAAGATGAACATGTATTAAGAATCGATACTAAAATGGCTATATTTCGCTTGGAGTAATAAGATTAGAAGAAAAAAAATCATTTGGGAACTTCCAGTGAACCCAATCTGGGTTATTTGCCAGAAAAAGAAACTAAAGCAAACAACTCTTCAAAACAAAGTTGCTAATGTCAATCTTACTTTACACAGATCCAAAACCAAATAGATGGAACACAAAAAATTTCTAATGGAGTACATTTGGGAAAAGTGCATGACATATCATTTTGCCATGATAAAAGTATTTTTTTTCAAAGGACATTTTTTAGGCAAGAGAGGGACTATGTCAACAATAATCACTGTGGATAATGTTATCTTATGACAGGGGTTGTTTTCACATCCTAAGTTTCAAACCTATGATGAAACATGGGTCTGAAACCTTGGATTCAAACATACAGTTAGACAATTCAAAATTGAAATGAATACTTCAGTCTAAATTTACATCAGCCAGAGGCTTATGTAAAATATCTCAAAGTTTTTGAATTTCTAAATGTCTAAAATAAGGTCATTTATATCAGAAAATTATAGAATTCATTGTCAGGTTGTCAGAGAAAACTCCGCTGCACAACATTCTGAGGTTATGAAAAATTTTAAATTATGGAGATTTCACCAGCAGTTCAGGGCACTTCTAATCAATTCTTAAAGGAACATCTTATTGTACAGCTCAAGGATTAAATGTAGTGTTGACCACAGTGAAACTTTAAATGCTTTTGAGTTCGGTCATCAACACCATGTTCCCACCACTCTCTGTGAATTTTTTGAGTCTTAATGGCTAAAATCTATATCAAGTGTGGGCGATTGGAATCCATGCAACAGGCCAAATAAGTTATTGGCATGCAAAGTGTGAATGCATGGCAGTTGAAATATGACAACACACCAAATGCTGCAAAAAATCTGTCCTTTGCAACCAATACATTGCATGCGTTCACATTTTGATTCAACATATTGTGCAAGGCCATTCCAAAAGAGTTTCCAAAAGAGTTTCCAAGCAAAACTATTAACAATTTGGTTTATTACACCTTGTCTACTGAGGAAGTTCCTGTTTAAAGTGTTATCGAGGGATTAACTATGGGTGAAAGGCCAAAGTTTCCTCTAAATACACACAGGATACCGATTTCTGTAAATCCAGTAAGTTAGCTTTCTTTATCTCAGCATTGCCGCTTTGTAGCAGGCTGTGAACTTTGAAATTTCAACACACACAATGAAAAACTGAAAGACGGAAGTGTTAAGTTTGTAACGGGAAACACGGCAGCGTGTGATTTCCCTCTATTTGTGACATCAAGAGTGTGACGAAAAGGGGTTTCCACTTCAGCAGAGCATAATCTCATCTCCAGTTGTTCAGAAATTGGTTTGTTTTTCCGGCACACAGAAATAAACTGCAATAATGACGAAGCAGAAAAAGCTTAATACCTCTAAAATCTTAAAAATGATAATTTGAAACGCAACGAGAACTGCAACTGAATTGGGATTTTATCGAAATCCCATAACCTATTCATCTCTGTTTGTGATTTCAATCATTCTTAATGTCTTGGTATCCGTTTCAGAATATTATTTTTTCTTTCTCTGTCTTTCTTTGAAAGCACGTGAGCTGCATGTAAACACAGCAATGAGGAAGTGCTGCAGTCAAACGGAAAATAGGCCGAGGTAGGGTTTCGCTTTTGTTGTCTGACTCTCATCTCACCTAATATCTCTGTGCTCTTTCCTGCACTACGTCTTGTGGAACTGTTGTGCAGTCATAAAGCACAAAGCTGCCATGTATTGATTTTCTGGGCAATGCAGAGAGCCATCAAGAGTAGTAAATTCTGGAAGGCATGTGTTCCAACAACGCTGCTGCTCAAAGCACAGACTGACAGTAGTTTCACAACCATTTAGGAGCGTGCGATGACAGCTTAGAGGTCTAGAACGATCACAGCTTCTCAGTGATGAAGTGGGTTGTTTGAAGGGCTCATGTGAAAAGGAGGTTTAACTCAGTCCTGTGACTCATCACCCAAGATACTGCTGAGGCAAGTGATTGAAAGGGGCTGTCAGTTATGATTAGACCTTTCAGTAGTAACAGAAACATTATATATCAGACTAAAGTGAGTGTGGAAAGTATTGCAAAGGAAAAGGAACAAGTAATCCTTTGTTGGGAAAATTCCTCTGATCTTCTAAACCGGAGTTTCTACGGATTATTTTGAGGTTTTCCATTTACTCACATATACCTGAACTATTTGCACCTTTTTCTGTCTCATACCTGCTTTCCAGAAAACGTGGGTATCACCGGGGCAACCAGAGACACTGCATGTAATCAATGTGTTAATAACATACAATGTTTATAATGATGAAGCTCCCAGATACTCTTCAAAATAAAAGACTCATTCTTTTATGGGAAGAAAGATTTAGTCTGTGACCAGCAATGATAAAGACATTTATTTTTGCTTTTAGAATAAAGCAAACAAAATCTCTTCAAAAGTCACTCTCAATAATGGATTTGAAACTGCTAATTGTTGGACACATGCAATCAACAAGTGCTTTAATCTGGACTTTCAAAATAAAGCTAATTGATGCATAAAACACTCAGTCTGTTAAATTATAACCAGAGCAATAGAATAGAAAGAGACTATTTTGGATGCTTTTACTTGATGACATTTTCTTGCTTTCTAACCAATGATCAAAATAGTAACTTATCTGTATTTTGAAAATTAAAGATACAGTTCAAAATAAGTCTAAATCTATCATAGGATGGATTAAATTAAGTTCTACATTACATTCAGAACAAAACCACTCATGAAGGAGGTAAATGGAAAAAAAAATTAAAATAGCCTTTCAAAATAAAAGCTTTAGTATTGGCTTTCAAAAGGGCAGTATAGTTATATTCAAATTAATGATACTATATTGCTGATGAAAAAAATAGATCAGATTTTCATAATAAAGCTCGCAGATATCTAATAAGTTAAAAATTTCACTTTTTCATAGTTTGGTCCTTTGACAGATTCTTTCCAGATTTTGTATGGGGAGTGAAGAAGATACGCTGCATATAAACCACACATGAAACAGAAAGTTGGAAAACTGTAGTGTTTGCTACATGTGACATGTAGCAAACACTACCAAAATCTCTTGAGGAATTTTTTCAGTTTTATATTTTGCTTTGGGGCCACCAGATCATCTCTGACATTCTCACAACTTTCTGAATGCCTCCTAGAGTTTTTCCTCTGCCTTTTAATGTGTTTTCAATTCATCCTTCGTTCCCCTTTTTTTTTCAAAGTAATTGATTTTCCGATTTGTGAAGCCACTCAACAATGATGTATGAATAATTCAAGTGAGGAAACGGGACTTAAACCCAAGGGAGAAATAAGTCTTGTGTTGTCACATAACGGACACCTTAGTGAAGAACCCATTTCAGAGTGTCTTGAGATGCTTCATTACGGCTATACAGACACATAGCATGTTCCCATTTTGCTTAATCGATCGAACAATAATGTCAAAGATAACATCGCTTTGCATACATTAAATACCATTCTGGATTCCTAAGAATAATCAGCTTAAAACTTGGTATAAAGTGGATAAATGAACTAAGGAGAAAAATCTGTTCAACCACTTATGTTTGGTTGAGTCTGTGAAATATTGCATTTTGGGAAAGAACAACAAACTTTAGTAGGAATTAAAATTTGTCACAGTAGACATATAGGTTAGTAAGTGAACCATTCATTTCTTGTAATAGGTGTTTAAAAAGGTTTTGTCCTTCGTTCTTAGGTGTATTCTTTCAGGTTTGGTTCTCATCCTTTATTTTGTTCCCTATTTTAAACAAGTTGTTCATAATTATCTCTTAAAAATGTGATGAGTGGCTTAAAGTGGATAAAGCTACTATATAACTTGTATGGAATGGGCTTCAGGCTTTCTGTAAATGACCTTCAGCTACAAGTGCGCTCCAGTCTCCTTCAGCTTAAATTATAATGAGCTCAACAAACACAGAGACACATTCTTCCAAAATGATCTGCTCCATCATTTTGGAAGAACACCATAAAGACTCATAGTAATTTATGTGTTTGTCTGGCTTGAGTAGAATAACAATTCATTTACAATGCTACACTCTGTAACAACAGAGATGTTTTTTCTCTATAAATCAACATTTTACAACATCTCTTCTATATCCGCCTACACAGCTTTGGCATTTAGGTATGATGGGAGATATGTATGTGCATTTTATGAAATTACAATTCTAAAACAGCGCAGAAGCTCAACATCGTCGTTCACAACTCCTCCTCCTGTCAATTCTGTTCTGGCAGGATTGATACAATAAAATTAAAATATAGCACCTTCTATGTTCATTGGGATTCCTGGTAATCAAAATATTATTTCATATGCATACAAAAAGTCCTCAAAATAAATGTGTTCTTAAATAGAAGATTTTTGAAAACATGTAATCAGTGGGGTACGGAAGATTTCAATGTTATATAATTATTTTTAAGTTGTCTCAAAAATGTCTTGCATTAATAATTTCACTTCCTAAATATTTGAGCTATTTGAATGATATGACAGAAGCCCCTGTTTCTTAAACTGAGCACCAAGAAAACATGTCATTGGCTTTAGAGATCTTTATGAGTTAGGAAGCAGAAAACTGCAAGTTCTCTAAACTTGTCCACATGTACAGAAGGAGAAAAGCTTAAAAAGGCTTGACACCACATACAGTAGCAAGGAGGGCAATCGAAATAAAGAACCTGGAAAACTAGTCAGACCTAATCAAAGCAAGTTAATATTAGAATAGCCACCATAAATGTGCTGTGTAGCTGAAAACAATACAGGAAAAGCAATCAGATTAATAACTACTGAGACCCACTAGTTATTGCTTCCCTATTGTTTCATTTAAGCAGTTATGAACTAGATATGAAGGCACCCCAAACTGTCAATGTCCTGAGTATGGCCCTTCTTTTAATTGTCTATCAGAAAATCAATAGGATTTTGTCAGGGATAGTCTATAGCACACCACGCCAATGAATAAAACATAGAACAAGTATCCTCAGAGACAATCCATAGTGCATTAGTCAGACACTCGTGATGTTGCCAAGTTGAAAAATAAAAAGAAACTGGCAGCATTTTTTTTAGACCCTGAAGCGAAACACACGTAGCCCAGTACAGAGCAGCCATACAGTATGTGGTGAGGGGAACCCAAACATAGTGCTTGTTTGTCAGTGAATGAATGGAAGGATTCAAGACGGAACATTTTTTGTCACGGTGACAAGACAAAGAGAAGACAGTGGAGGGAAGATGCTTAATATGCGAACCGTGGCTGTCTCAGTGCTGAACAACAGAAACCCAATGAATGAGGTTTTAACTAAAAGACAATTATTGACAGTAACATTGGAATGTACTCCTACAAGCATCCTATATTTGTATTAGGACAAAGAAAAAATAAAAAAAAAAATGTATGTAACATGTTTTGGTATTTCTGCTCATTGTCACCGGTGGGGGAAAGACGAAGGGAAGGAAAAGTGACCTGTCCTTTTATTGGGCAGCTGATGATGTCATATCACCACACAGATTCTTTGGTCTCTAAGTAAACCAGCTCCTCCACATGCTGATTGGTTGCTGGTCTCAGAGAGGGGGGAGGGTGCTTTTTTCTTTTTTTCTTTTTTGTTTTCTCTTGCCTCTGGATTAATCCCTGTTCCTAAGTGAGCTCATCTTTCTGTTTTATTTCATGTCTTTCTTGTAACTTCTGCAATTACTCCTAAATTCCACCTCATAATTTCAAGCAAAATTGGAGGACTTAGAGGCACAAGTGTGTGATTAGATGCATGTCTTCTCCTTAGGATGCAAGCAATCTTGTTAATAAAAGACTGAAGTGGTGGGATGCTTTTCCAGTTTGAAATCCAATGAATTAGCCTCTGGCTTGTTTTCCTCTGGCTTGTTTTCTTGACTGTGACAAAGAGTGGCCTGAACTCTGCATTGCACTGGTTGGCCTCTGCAGTGAAACACAATGCCATGGGCCTCCATCGTGCTCATGTCTGGGGCTACAGGTGACCAGCTGTCTGCCTGCGCTCCTCTCCTCAGGGACAGCTGGAGCCATCAATCAGCAGGCTGACCCCCCCTTCCCCCCAAGCCCTGTTGTGACCGTCTGCTCCGAAAACATCATAGGACTGCCTCATCTGGACTGGCCATGCTCTGGGGAACAAATGTATTTATACCCATTGCATTTCTTTCATTTTCTCACATTACAATCACAGACTTGTGTATTTTAAAAGGATTCTCTAATAGCTTCAGGAATCTTTCATTTTCTTTTTTTTTGATTAATAATTGAAATGTGCAAAAGTTTGTTTTTGTTCTTATTTTAACTTTCTCTGATTTTTTTATTATTACACTTGATGTCTGTACAAAGTGAATACTTGAAAATTAATGTCAAATTCAGCTTGTGCTCACAATGTTGGCCGATAATTCTGATTCTGGTGCTGATGTGGCCCTCATCTCTGTAATCTATTGTTACCAGGTATATAAAAGGTATTAAAAGTATCAGGTTTAAACAATTTATTGTCCCTTCTGATTACTTGTATCACATTAAACCACTGACACGTGTGGTACTAGTGAACATGTCACTTCCTGTTCCAAATCTGTTTTTGACATGCAACTATTGGACATACTTAATATGGTTGTGATGTTCATTCCCACACTCAGCTCTAACTTTGTTTGACCCAAAATGTTCAAGAATACATTCTCAAGGCAGAGCACCTTGTTTGATTAGTGGCTTTCTCTGATTTTGCTCACATCAAGTTATCAAGTAATGCCTACATCTTAACCCAACAATCAGTTTTATGATGCCTTCGATGGCCATAAACCGCTTGGCCGTTGAGGCCACTATGCGCAGCACGTGCAGTCACAGTTCTTTCTCCCTCTGCAGATGGAAAGCATTGAAGCCCATTATTGCACTCTTTGAGGGGAGTCTTATGAACTCTTTGGCACACTTTTAAAGAGAGTGGCCCTAATATATTCAGGCCTGATTCACAGCGGCTTTGGCACTACCATCCCCCCATCAGGCATGCACATTCGCTTGGCTCCTGTTTTTTTTTTCTCAGAAGAGAGAGGTAAACATGTGTGAGACTCAACATTCCCTACAACTTTTCCTTGTTTGTCAAAAAGAGCAATTGATGGTTCTGACAAAGGGACTTCAAAGGAAGCAGTGAAAGGCAGGAGTCCTATGGCCAAGACATTTCCTGTTTATCTCATGAGAGGTTTATGAAGGATGGTTCATCACGGTCCCAGAAACTCATGAGTTCTTTAATGCTGCCCAGATCTGACGGTTACATAACGCAAGCCTGTTGAAACAACATTGTCGAACTCGTGCCGGTGATCCGGTGTTTGCCAACTCTGCTGCTATAATTAGGCGTTGCACTGCAGTGAACCACAGAAGAGGCCGAATGAGTAAGAATGTCTCCAAGCTCTCTGGGACAGAGGATTAATTGTTAACATTGCTGATTATTAGGGCAATTTTTTTCTTTCTTTTTTTTTTTTCGGTAAGGAGAGCAAAATTCCTCAGCAGCGGCTGTGACTGCTACAGTTCATGTGACTGTCGGCTTCTTCCTTCGGGCTGTGGATGGTTCATTGTTGTGTCTTAAAGGGTTGCCGGGCGACAGGAAAGCGAGGCCGGGGTGGAGTCTGTCTGGACACACAGACTCCGTCACACACCCTCATCTACTCTCTGTGGCACACCTTGGACACATGAAAACACAAAACAGCCACTCAGACAAGTATCATTATCAGCACGTGGAGTCTGAGGCAAGTAAACAGAAATCACATGGAGTATCATTAGATACAATACATGTTTTTCAATGCCCTATGGATTTGAGGTAGTTAAAGCACTCAAAGTCTCTTTCTGTTGGTCTTTCACATAAAATCGTAGTAAAATTGAGTTGAGAAAAAACTACAGAAGTTCTGACGGTTTATTTATCTTTGTCATTATGTGCTGTCACCAGCTGATAACATTTTAAATACAATTTCCATCATTCTGACTTTTTTCAACCTTTTAAAAACACAACTTATCTATTTTTATTTAATATGTAACATATATTTTAAATTTAGTTAATACTATACCTTTTTTTAGCATTGTACATCTGTCAATGAAACGTAATCAATTAAAGATGTAATGATGGAACTTGACTTACTGTATTGTTTATTCTATGTTGCATGACTTTGTGTTTTTGTGTTTGTTATGATGTGGAGCACTTTGAAATGCCTTGCTGCTGAAATGTGCTATACAAATAAAATTTGATTGATTTGATTGATTGATTGTCACTTTTGCACACATTTATTTGTTAACAAATAAATTTCCAGACGAGCCGTGATCTGTTATCTGACTCATCGACGACCACAGAAGCCTGAATAAATGCTGATTAATGTTTCCCGTGAAACTACCAAAGAGAACAGCTGACATCCAGTAAATCATGTTTGCATCCTGTTGTGCGATAATACTGTGTCACTTATTAATTTGGAAAGGCACTTCAAACACCCGTCGGGGGCTGTTTCTGCTCCTACTCAGCTTTGGTGCTTATTTTGCCTTTGAGGGTGACGCCCTAAACAAGGAGACCCTCAGGCTCAACAAGTTGTTGAGAAAAAGGCTCCCTTATTAGCGTGGAGCAATTCGCAGGACTCTGTGGGAGACATCTCCCCACATATGTGAGCAAAAACCCTTCTATTGATTTTGGCAGGATGCTTTGCTAGTTGTTTTTGGGTCCAACTGAGAAAGTAAGGCATGTCCATGAGCAGAGTCAGTCAAAAATACCTGGAAGGAGTACATCAGAGGAGGGATGGACGTGTGACGCTGTCGTTTCCACAGAAAGTGTTGCAAATGGATCACGTTGGTATGTCACAACACTGTGGAATGCCAAATATGCGAACTGCTGTTGAACTACAGATGTACTTTAAAGTCCAGTACGCTGTAAAGATCGTGTTTGACAAATAAACCATTTTATGAAATAGCATATAACAACATGTTGGAATGCCAAAAGCAGTAAATTTAAAGTACTTCACAAAGAAATTCTGCAGTTATTGTTTTGCCTTCTTGTTTGTTCAATGTTTTTTTTTTCTCAATCTGCAAAGTTGCACAGCATAAAATATGAGGGAAGAATAAATGACTTGCTGCTGTACTTGTGCACATGTATGTGTCTGGATTACTTGTTGACACGTTTGACACCCTACTGAAAAATGAGGACGGACAAGTAAGAACGAAAGCACAAATGCTGGCTTAGTGTATCGTCATCACGTTATGACGTTACAGAAGACTGGCTGCTTGCTTGTCAGTCCCTTATATGGTATGTGCATGTTTGTTTCCTGTCGTTGGAACAATTCCTAGACTTTTTTATTTTTTTAGGTCTATGTTTTTGGTATTTCACGTTGCTTTTCTGTTTGCAGTGCTGTAAAAAAGTTGCAGATTTATTTTTTTTCCTAGACTTTGCTTTTCTTTGGTCACCCTTACATGTTTTAGATAATTATACAGATAATTAAAATATAGTTCTTGTGTGAAATAACTATGATTAACCACCTTTTTCAGAAAGATGAGTTCTATTTCAACTCCTTACACTCAGATCTGATTATAGTATAACCTGTGGAATAAAAAAAATCACTTAACCAATCTGACAACAGGAAATATACTCAAAGATAAAAAAGAAAGAAAAAAAAGCAAAGGATGATGCAGATTTAGCCATACTAGCTATTTTTTAGAGTGTGTTTACAGTTTTAATGGTTTCCTTGTTGGTCACTCATGTGAGATATGTACAGAAAAGCATAAAATAACATGGAGATTGATGTCTTCTTTTCTTGTCTTACTTCATTTAAATAGTAGCTTTGAGAAATTCACTTCATTGTCACATTACATTTATACTACAGAAAGCTAAGAAAGTCAGGGGCAGCCAATTAAAAGTCACCAGAGAGTGATCAATTAAAAGTAAAGTTAACAAACTGATCTGCTCACATTTTTTTCAGTTACGTTTGGGGACGTATGGAGGATAAATGGAACAAAATCATGTTGTCAGCATGTAGTTTTATGCTCCTCAGCTCTAGAATCATAATGAAACTGTTAGGAAAAAAAACCTTCATATCCAAATATATGACTTTCTAGGAAATAAATCAAAAACCTTGCTTCTAAATTTAAGTTATGCTTTTGGTCACATGCACATGCTTTTTCTGATACTTTAAGATGGACATTGAAACAATGTCCAATGTATTGTAAAACTGGTCAACTTTTGCCCATCAGTTGGAAAACCTTTTTGATTCAACAACCCGAAACATTACCTGTCAAGTAACTTCAAAAGATTAATTAGTCTCAAATGTGCATTTTAACACTTATTGCCGAAATCCAAATTTTATTTTTTACAACGCGTGTCTTACTTTCACTGTAGATTTCTTCGCTTGGATTTCAATTTCAGTTCTTGTTAAAGCACTTTGTTTCCCCTACAATGTTCACATTAAGGTAAATCGTGTTTGTTATGGTAAACGATTGCGTTTCCTCTGAAAAAAAAAAAGTCTTCAGTTGTGAGTCACACTCTCAGACAGCTTAGTCAGTGTTTTCCCTGAAATCTAATCACTGGCCACACCAATAATAATCGAGCAACTCACGTATTAAATGGAGTTGGTAGTATTCTGTCGAGTAATCGCATCGGTCTTTAAAGAAAATTTAGCTGTAAATCTGTAAATGATTGTACAAACTCGCCACTAGAGTAACGGCTTCATACTCAGCAGTGTTTAACTGCAAATCAGCCGCACGCCGCTGCCTGCCTGTGCAGCAAAAAAACAAACAAAAACAAAACAAAAAAAACAAGCCTCTGGTGTGATTTATGTGCAGTCAAATGAAGCAATACACACGGCTCCTTCATTTTCTCACGTAGGTAATCGGGGTACAGTAACACGGGAGGACAGGCAGCCAGGCAGGAAGCAGCGTGGGCAGTCTCCCTGTGTCACCGCCTGCGTCAGACCAGACGCCAGGAGGGAGTTTTCCACTGACGAAAAAGGCTGCGCTTCTCGGCAGTCTGCTTCAGACAAGGGAAGCGCTTCGGCTGGTGCGGAGCCCAGGAGACAATAGCAGCGAGAGCTGTCTATACACACACACACACACATACATACATTTATGCGGGGATTCACGGACTGTTTTTATTTTTTTTTTTCCTCCCATTTTTTATTTTTATTTTTTTAAATTCACATATTTTATTTCCTGCGCTTGTCTCGGATTACTCTCCCATCGATTGATTATCCAGTCCTTCTTTGATTCCCAATGGTGATCGGATACTTAAATTGGTGAGTATCGCTGCTGAGCGGCGTCATTTATCTATTTGTTCTGTTTGAATGTTTTTTAGTTGTTTGATCGGTTTCAAGTATTTCCACATGGTTTGCGTAAGGGAGCCATTGTGACCGGTTAATTTTAAGGTTTTTTTTTTTTTTTTTAGTCGTTGCTGCATTACTTAAAAGAACGACTGTCGCTCAAGTTGGCGATTTATTGTCGTGACGCGCTTGGACATTTAATCTGTTAAAGTGAGTTTTAATCTAACGACACGCATGTATGTAAATACGTGTTTTTATCGACGCAAAAATGAACAAGCAAAGATAGCGGCAAAGATTTTTTTTTTTTAAATAATAAGTTGACCGAGTCGCGATTCCAGCCAATCGGGTTCATTCATTTGCCTTCTTTATGCTCGTATGTGGAGTTTTATGTTCATGTAAACTCCAGAGCTCTCATTTAGCGGCTGAACTCAACCATAAGGGTATTTTGTGCTCGTAGCTTCATTTACATGAACTGTTGATGAGGTTGGCTTTGTGTATTGAGTCTCTGAGTAGTGTGTGTGTGTGTGTGTGTGTATGTGTGGAGTTGTTCACCTCGGTGGTGCTGGTGCGCCTCTTGTAACGAGAGCGACTCCTGAAGGCACTACATGTGAGCGCCCAGCTGACAGGGCTGCTGTCATTAGAATTAGCATTAATCATGAGGAATGATCAGGTCAGGGAGGGGTGCTTCAGAGAAGGAGGAAGGAAGGGGGGCGACTCTGTTGGCGCATGTGCAGAGTAGATTTGATAATTGATTTTTTTGATTAATTTGATTAGGATGTTATTTCTTTTCAAAGTGAATGATCTGTGGCAGGTTCACGTTCAGTGAGCACTTTCTTGTTTGAACTAGTTTTGCGTGACAACAAGCAGTTATTTATGAATGTGTGAGTTCATTTGCATGTGATCAGCTTACATGTGTCGGATGTGTTTTGCTGTTTTTTTATTTTATTTTTTTATTTTATGTCGTTTATTGTTCTCCCGACTGCTATCTGAACCAATATGTATATCAGCGATAGTTTAAATCGTCTCTAGTGCGACCTCACCCGGATCACTTTTGAAATCATGTTTTTTTTTTTTTTTTGATTTGGTCTGAATGATCCTTTGTTTACGGAAAAGGCTTATAGTCCTTGCTGTTCAGCACTGATTGAAACATGCTTTCCATATTAATGCACACACATGTTAAATAACTCGTTGCCTCATCTTGCAGGACAATAAAATGATTACAACAAATTAACAAAAAAAAGTATTGCAGTGGTGAAACAAAACCTCTGTGTCTTTGAGGGGAAATTATTGTGCCAGTATGTGTAGACTGCATGGATTTTAACTCAGACTGGACGGGCTCTTCTTAGCGGTGCCAGGTTCACAGCGGGATTCTCCTCTGTGACCCACTTGGGTTGATTTAACACAACTCTTGCAGGCAACACCAGTTGGCCACCTTATATGTCTTAGTTCATGCAGCACAATTTCTATTCCATGTGGGTCTCATTGCTAAATGCTGGCTGACCTCTAACCAGGGGGGCAGCCAGAAGATTTTACAAAAAGTGGCCAGAAGGGGGCCAATAATAATCTTGGAAAGATGACCAAACCTAAGCCCTAACAGAACTTCTGGCATTTCTTTTATTTAATGTTATAGCAGAAGCTAGAATTAATACTCTAAACTAATTTCTTGTAGTTTTACAACATGCTTCACAAAGTTTTGTGTCGATGAGTTTTTAATTGCTGCAGTTTTCCTATTAGTTTTTTTTTTTTTAGGTTAAGATCCAGTAAAAACTGGATCCTAGTAACGTGTATAACGCTACATCTATGATTTTGATGAGCATCAGTTGGCATTATTGTGAAAGTCATAATTGGATCTCATTGGATCATCAATTTAGCCCCACTAGGAATTCACAGCCATTCTTGTAATATCAAGACTGAGTTTTCTGAAATTCTCAAGAAAAAAAGAAAATCCTTATCAATGGTCTTTCTTTTTTTTTTCCTTCTTGCATAAAAATCATGTACATTGGAAGAGGTGGAAAGAGGTTAACGCATTTATAGAGGTGACTGTTGTTTCCCCAGAATACCCTTGATGGCATCCCTGAATCTACCAAGGCAAATATCATCCACCGTCTAACTGCCTCATGTCCATCTTGTTATCTTGTATTCAGTTAACCTTGCGGTGCCTGCAGCTGTCAGACGCATCATACAATCTGGATGGCCGCTTCCTGTGCACCGCTCTCTGTTTGTTTCACAACCTCAGGAAGCTCTTGCTCACTTTTGGTATCTCTCCATGCCAGCTGGGAGAGAGAAGCAGCAGAAGAAAGCTGAGTTCAGGCGAGGCTGGGCCCCCTCGCTTTTGTGCTGGGAGCGCAGAGAGAAGAAGGAGGGAAGAGGACAGGATGGGGGTGGGAGCGAGGGGAGTTGGCTGACACTCTTGAACACAGCAGCCGTGCAGAGAGAGAGAGAGACAGAGAGACAGAGAGAGCTCCCATCTGGCTTTGTCTTCTCCCAGCATTCCATACGGCAAGTGTCCCAGACTGGATCATGACCCCTGAACCCACAACCTCCTCCTCCCTTCCTCCCTGCACACATACACACCCAGAGGAAAGAAAAATTTCTCAAGTCTGTGTGCTCCTTAACAACCTTCTCCAGATTTTAAAGCTACTAGTCGGACTATTTGGTAGAATCCCTCAAAATCACATTAGATGTGACGTTTTTCTTTGAGCATTTCCCCACCATTCTTCCTCCTTATTTGCATACTTTAATCAAATTCCTCCTTCAAAGGAGTTTACTTTCATTTTGTGTGACTGCAGCAAAGCATATTTAGCTGCTCTGTGTGAGCAAACCATGGAACTATTCATTCAGTTTGCATTAGGTGAATCATACAGATGGAAAACTTCAGAAAACAGATTTGTATCAGTTGAAGTTCTGAAACCGGTCGTTGAATGTCTGTTTATATCTGGCACAGAGACTAGCAATTACAATTATCTGAAGCCCTAATTCGGATACATTTACATTTAACTTGTTTATGTGCTCTGCACTTCCTCTTTTTTCAAAAGATCAATTCTAAATTGAATGCTCACATACTTCAGCATCTATGTCATAATCTGCCAAAAGTTGCTGGCCAGCCGTAATGTTTACTCACATAAGTTTATCTTGTGCTTCATGTGTGTCAAGTCATGGTTTTATACTTTGTGTGCATCACTGGACCATTCCTTTTAAATTTGCACCAAACTTGAGGGCATGTATGAGGTGCATATGTGAGCACACAACCTGACAGGTGTGGCTTTTGAAAAGCAAAAAGCTCAGGTTTCTCAGTGAGCAGGACTTTCCATCGTTTAGCAGCAGAAGGCACATCTGGGTTAGATAGAGCCTGTGTTCTTCTCCCACTGTTACAGCTGGAGCTGCGCTGCCAGAGTGGAATTCCTGCGGATTGGAGACATGACATTATTTATTTGTTTTGTACAATCCTTCCCCCTTCTTCCCACCACCTCTCCTTTTTGGAATCGCTATGTGCACGGGGCGAAGCAGAGGAACAGAATGTTTCTGTGGCACAGTCACACAGCGAGCCCTCAGTGAGAACAACAGGCTCAAAGAGGAGGAAAAAAAAACAGCAGATGTGCTTTTGCTGCTTTGCTCCAGCAGGTGGAGCACTTCTGACTGACAGCTTGGGCTTTAAATAATGATCCAGAATTTGCCCAGCTGGGCAGGAACAGGAGTCAGGGCCACCTTCATTTCCGCAGCTCTGATCAGTTACCTGAGAAGTGTTGTACCCTGAAGCCCTGTGGGAGGCGGGGGCTGACCTGCCCAGACACAACTCCCGCACACGCAGGAAGGACTCCCGGGCTCATCATTATCACATTTTATGAGCACTCAGTCAGTCGTTCAGACGCTGCGAGGTTGTCAGTGTGCCATGTAAATGCTCTCAGCAGGCCAAGATTAGCACAACTTGTCACTCCCACCCATGTTGTTATCAGCTGCAAAGGGGGCTGGGCAGACGGTGCAAGGGGCAAAGTCAACTGTGACTTGTCTTGTTGGGCTGCAGGGTAGAGGTTTGGGGGGCAGGGAGATTCAACAGGTTTGTAGTTCTGGAGTTTCTGTGACAAGTAGAAATGCTGGAAAAGTCTGGAATTTAATTCAGGATTTTCTGTCTGCATGAATATGGAAAAAGACACAAGAGAGTGGAAAACATTTGTATTTCCAGATTTTATTCATGGTCTCTATACACCCGTTTTGATTGAAATATCTCCTGTAAAAGTTCAGTATACTTTGGACTGAGGTTCTGGGTAATTTGAGTCTGGAAACGTATGGAATTTAAACATGGAGAGATGTGTTTTAACTCTAAGTTTTTCTTACCCACAAATGCCAAGATTAAACTGGTTGTTTTTTGTTTGTTTTTTTAATTAAATGCCACTTTTAAATTTGTACATAATTTGCTTGAATAAAAAGCATAGATATGTGTTGGGCTCATCATTTGAGCCTTTTGTTTGCATCCAGATGTCACTGAAACATCTAACAAATCCCTTAGGGGGACAATAACCTATGTTTCCAGATAAGGTAAAGAGATTCTAAAGTCAAACCAACAGCACACAGCTGTGCGTGTATCGAGATAACCTCATCTCACTGACATAGTTCTGCGTCTGACTTGAGCTGTGTAGTTCTTCTGGTGACAAATCTTCTCGCCGGAGATTTATCTCCCCAACTCTGCGACAACTTGGTGCTAGGGGAGCACCTTGGCGGATGCGTCCTTTATCTGTCTGCCCGCGTGTGGCTTGATGGAATGACAGCAATGCATAATTTAGTGCTCGCTGAAAACATGCTGCGCTCCCTCTCTCTGGCTCAGCTGTCCGATCCCATCCATTCTCTACTTTTTGTATATGTCTTTGTTTTTTTTTCCTTCCTCGCCCTCCACCCTCTTGCAAAATACTCATTACAAGACAATTATTTATTTATTTATTTATTTTTTACCCCTGGTCTCCTGCTCCATTCGTGCTCCCTTGGCCTTGCTCTTTGGCTGCAGCGGCTGAGAAGCTCCAGATTGACTACAAGCCGTCCCTTGCTGGGATTAACCTCTCTCCATTGTTTCTGCCCGTTGAACAGGATTAACAAATCAATGTGTCAGGTAGACTGCAGTCAGGAGACAATGACCCAGTTCTGACACCACTGCCCCCCTTTTCCTCTCATCCACCTACCTCTTTCCCTCTCCTCCCCCCCTTCTGTCTCTCTGCAGCTTTTAATTAAAACGACTTTGCTTAGCTGGCGCTATGTGCTCCCTGGAGGATGCCTTATAGCTTTTGTTTTCCTTTTTTTTTTTTTTTTTTTTTTCTTTTTGCAGAAAATTGGGGGTTGGAACTGATGGTAAAATGTGAGGTGAGCTGATACCGCGCAACATTTGGAACACACATGTTGTCTGATAAAGTGAACACATAAGCAACAGATGCTGCATCCAGGTGCTTGGAAATTGTTTCAAGGCAAATCCACTCCCTCCCCCCAGATCCCTCCGATTTAAATACGAGGCATTTGGAGATTATTTTGCGCTCCAACACACTTGCAGAGGGGAAAATTAGTGGCTTGTGTTCTCACTCGCTACTGTTTGGTGGAAGCCTTTTTTTGTAGTTGTTGGAAGCCGGCATGACCTATTGCAAGGTGAATCATTCATCTTGTGTGTACTTTGGACAACCACAGCAAAGACAATAATAGCATCCCCCCTTACTCCTAGAAACGTGTATGCCTTTTGCCCTTGACTCTTGCATCTTTATCTTTGTCACAACTGACCACTGATTTAGCATATTCTTCTCTGTAGTATGCTGGAAAAAAAACCCTCTTTTCTTCTCTACCTGCTTAGTTGTTTATCTGTCCCTTCTGTTCTTGGAGTGATTCTGTTCTTGGAGTGCTGACTCTCTTACAGTGTTCATACAAGATGGGACAGGCACGCGGAGTGGAAGTTCTTGTAAATCGACTTTTTTTGGTACCTTCAAAGAGCGACAATGAGTTACAGTAGTTTATTGACATGATAATGCCGCTGAGCCCACAATAATTGACCTAGCAAGACTTAAATTTAGCTCACTTGCAAATGCAAAGGATCCCTTCCCTACAATTATCACAACCTTACCTTTTAATTGAGTTTTGTTGCTAAATTATAGGTATTACAGTGAAAACATTTGAGCAAACAGAGCTGAAAATAACCCAAAAATTGAGGCACATCCACAAGTTTAGCTTAAGTTGGAGCAGCTGGCAGAGGATCTCCAGTGATTACACAGGCAAAAAATTAGACACAATTGATAATCATAAAGAAATATTGTTTCTGACCATTTCACAGATTAGTGTGACAATAATCAAACCAGCATGAAATGAGAGTAGTCATTTGAAGTATGGTATAATATTAACAGCACTGCAACAGCTTGTTGCAGAAAGCTGGTTTAGCGGTCTTGTACTGTTGAGGTTTTGCTACTGTTTGCCTTCTGACAAAAAAAAAGGTGACAGACGGGGTGTGAGGTCCTGTATCAGTTTGAGTCAGATACAGAAATAGAGACCCTTCAATTACTCTTTCACTCCCTCCCACAAGGCACTCTTTTACCTGAGACCCAGTACTCTCAATCAGAGTGATATAATTTGTTTTTTGGGTGATGGTAGAGAAAACAGTTTGATGAAATTATCTCTTTCTCCATACCACATAGTCGTTGGGAGTGTCTGCACTGGAACAGAGCCCAGTGGTATCTTCCCACTCCCCTCTCTTCCTTCCTCTCTACTCCCCTCCTAGTTTAGGCTCAGACCCAGATTCTGAAAATGATGACCTGTACTGTACAGCGTCCACCACTGCCTTTTCAGAATTGGCAGAGAACCCCGGGGACATCTTTTTGTCGCATAAATATAAAATGTACAAGTTGTACCCTTCCATCTCAGCAAATAATGCAAGTTTGTAATGTGCTTCGATATTTTCCTACAACTGCTCGAGTTCTGAGATACTTTATAGCCGGTTCAAGTTCAGAATTAAACACATCAACCAGGTTTGACCAGTGTGAGGCAATATTATGAAAGATTAGTGGATAAATGGCATTCTTTCTCCTCCCTTTTTATTTTTAAAGGATTTATTGCTGTTATCACTGAACCAGCAGCCTCTAATGGGAGTTGTGAAGAATGCATGAACTGCATACCAACAATACAAAAAAAAGAAAAAAAAAATCCTCCATGCATTATTGTGCATGTAAAAATTCCACATGAAAACAAACAAGATGAGTGGCAAATTCCTGTTAGCCTTGACCTGCTTGAAGAGAATATCAGTGGTTGAATGATTGGGTCACCTTTTGTGGTCTGTCTCTATAATCAATGCTGAGCTGATGGGATTTGTAAGAGGGTGAAGGGTCCAGTAATTGTTGACTTAGGCAAATAAGGACTGATTGATTGCTTCCTGTGCCCATGGCTAGCTCCCATTATTTGCAGCATGAGACTTGGATCCCTGGTCACTCTCAGATGGCAGTACACAGAACTCATTTTTGCTGCTTTAGCCGTGCAAAGGTTTTGTGTGCACACAAAAGCATGACAGATACTTGCAGTACATCCTGTTCTTACGAAGAAACCCGTGTTGCTTTTTATTAAGTGGTGTGGATAATGTTCTAATAACCCTTGTCTTTCTGCCTATTCATGCAGATTCTTCACGCTAGACGCCATGACTGGGCTTCTGAAGAGGAAGTTTGAGGAGGTGGACGAGGACCCATGCTACTCGTCTCCGTCACCCTCTTCCCTCTCTTCCGCCTGCTCGGGCTGGGACTCGGAAGGGGAGAGCTGTTACTCGGACACCCTGGATTCCAATCCCAGCAACCCGTGCTCCCCAGCAACAAATTTCAACAGTGAGTGTTCTCTCTCAAGCATTCTCTCAACTTGTCTTCAGCATCCGCTTGAACTCTGATTGCAATCCAAACATTATACAAGACGGCTTTAGCAATTTATGCCACTGGCATCCGATGAAACACTTTGCAGAAATGGGTCCAGACTTTTACAATGAACACCTCTGATGATTTTTATGCCCTAAAGCTGCAAAACGGTTAATCACATTAAGCACGGGGGTGGCTCACCTCGGTTTTATTTCCACCATCCTCCCAGAACCTTGCAGATAGACCTATTGCTTCACTTTTCCTTTCAGAGATTTAGGTCGAGCAGCTTCAGGGTGTTTACGTCTGTCTGGACCCAGCTAAGTCTTTAGGGGCACCGGTGGTGAGTTTGGAGAGGGGATTGTGTTATGTATTGGGGAGAAGGTTGCAAGGTTTCCAGGATGGTGGGGCAGGAAGCCAGGAAGAGAAGCATGGCAGGTTGCCAAGGCTGGGAACACACAGCGCCTTGTCTGAAACCTGGGCGTGCACCCAACACAGGTGCTGGAAGAAACTGGGTGAAGGGATAGAAAAAAAGGTGTGGGGGTGGTGGAGGAAGCAGACATGCAAGCCTACTTAGAAGATCTGATTGAGTGGACTTTTATGATTTGGTGTTTGTGTTGGACAGAAATTTGTTTGCCAGAGAACACTGTGCAAAGATAGTTCATCTGGAAGCCACAGAGAGGACGCTGTTTGTCTCTTGTGGGTTGAATGGATATGAAGCTGAACCTGGCACTCGGGTTGATCTGTATTAGCCCTGGCAGCAGATCATACGAATCAGTAAGGCTGTTGTGTTTGTTGGTTGTCCATACTGAGGCAAAAGGACACTTTTGCCATAAACTTTTCACACTATTAGGATAATTTAATTTGCTTTGAAGTCGTCAGTAATATGTCCTTTACCTAATGTAGACTGAATTACTGTCTACTGTGGAAACAAAATCCCTTGGTGGTAAAAGGCTAACATGTAGTCATAAAGTGCTAGATAATCCACAACTCTGCAACTTAACCGACTAGCTGTCACTGTCCACTTTTCTACAAACTCACTTTGACACAGCAACTCTCTACTAGATACAAGGAAACTATAATGGATTGATATCTTTTAAGTATGTCACTTATAAAACATCCAAACTTTCCACTTTAACTGTCATTTAAAAAGTCACAGAGAAGCTACTGGTTTTTGTACATTTCTTTGTTTCTGTACAGGGACTCTGTATGGAGTTCCCTTCCATAAAACAAAGGTAATGGGGACCAGATGGGCAGGGGATTACCAGACTTTTCTTTAAACACATAGGCTACTCTTTTTAAAAATGGCTGCTGGAGCTTAAGCGGTGGGAAAGGTTGCTTGTCCTTAAAGGAAACTTAAAAGTTGAAAATTCCTTGATGGAGTAAGTAGAATTTACACTTAAGTTCAGCTCTGCACTCATCCCCATTGTGGTTTATTTCTAGGTATAGCTCATTAATGACCTTTAAATGTGTGGGTCATGATTCAAGTGAGAAGGTTTCCATCCCTCCCGAAAGCCCCAGGGATTTTACTGATCATGTAGTGATCCTCGGTGCTTCCTCCACCGCGTTCACCATCAACAAAAGGGAAATTCCTGAGCTGGGCGTCCTTTGGTCGCACGCTAGTGTACAGCCGGATGGATTCCCAGCAGTTTGGGTTTCATTTTACAGGATGCATGCATGTCAGACTCCTCTTGGCACTATCATTTAATTGGGTACATGATAAGGCCAGGTCAATAAATCACAGAGGTGTCCTTTTGCAATTTGTCCAGCAGCATCAGCACAAAGATGTGGAGCAGTGTGCCATCTAGTGGTAGAAAATGATGCAGGATCACCCTTTATGTGTTCTAATATTCTTCTTTTTGTCCTTCCATAGTAACATCCATTCTGAAGAAATCCAAAAGAGCACGGCGGGGCAACGTCACGTTCGACCAGGTGACTGTGTTCTTCTTCCCACGGTGCCAGGGCTTCACCAGTGTTCCCAGTCGAGGAGGTTGCACCCTTGGCATGATGCAGCGCCACAGCGTGCGGCGTACATACACTCTTGCAGAATTTGCTGCGGAACAACGGCTCCTGCGCAGAGAAAAATTCCTCAATAGGCTTCGGGAAGAGAAGCTGGAAGCTATGAAAATGAAGGTGAGAAATGCCTCGAGCTAAAATCTTCTAAGTGGGGCTCAGCCTCCTGTCTGAGGTGACAAATACACATGATTCCTTTTGTCTGCTACAGCTGACAAAAAACGGAACCCAGGAAAGCGAGGAGGCAGATCAGCTTACATTAGATGACATCCCAGAGCAAGACATAGACATCAGCAGTGCCAACCTGGACGAGGGCTCTTTCCTTCAGCCATTCCCATCTAAGAAGCGTTATGCACTGCTCAAAGCAGCTGGTGTGAAGAAGATCGACAAGGAGGAGAAGAGACAGCTGCACGAGCTGAGGCTCTCCAGGGAGAACTGCGGTTGTGACTGCCAGGGCTTCTGCGAGCCTGAAACGTGCAGCTGCAGCCTGGCGGGCATCAAATGTCAGGTAAAAACAACAACAACCACAAAATAATAAAATCACCTCAAATTTCCTGATGGTAACTGCTACCAAAGAGATTTCAAATGAAAGTTTCTGTTACAAATATTTCAGTTTCTTTCTGCTCCTTGTAGATGGATCACTCTTCTTTCCCATGTGGCTGCACCAAAGACGGCTGCGGCAACACAGAGGGCCGAATTGAGTTCAACTCTAACCGTGTGCAGACGCATTACATCCACACTATAATGAAGCTGGAGCTGGAAAAGAGGCTGGAGGAGCAGTCCAGCACAGAGGAAGAGGAGGAAAACACTACAGATGTAAACACCCAGCTACCAGCGGTGCCCTCTTTCCCTTTCAGCTCAGAGCTGATGGCAGGCGGAGAGAACAGCTGCAGCAGTGACATGACAGACTCATCGGACTCGTCTGGTCAGAGTGAAGATTCTGAGGCAGGCGAGAGCCAGTGCAAGCATCACAGCCAGCTGGAGGTCGACGAGAAAGGTCTGAGCCGGATATTGAGTTTCAACGATACGAACAGCGGCGATAGCGAGGATAAGGACAGTAAAAACACTTGTTGCCCAAATCAACAGAAGCAGCAGCCAACAACAGAGGCATTCAGCAGCTTTAGCATTGTGGACTTTGCTGATGAAAATGACAACATAGACGCTGCGCTGTTGGAATCCACAGACAATCGAGCAACAGCCATTTCAGAACTCTTGGACGAAAACGCCAACCAGGGAAACGGCATTTTCCATAGCTGCAGCGTCCCTCACACGCCTTCTCCCAGCATTGATCGCTCAGCGAGCTACGACATGGACCTGAGCCTCTCCTCGGAGTCAGACCTGGAGTTCTTTGATGGCTTCCCGTGCTTGGGGCCCAGCTCGCTTTATAATTCCCTGAAGGAGTACGAGCACATGGACAACTATTTCCAGTTTCAGCTGCCTAGCTACCCCAGTTTTCCCGCAGCGAGCGACACGGGGACCTGCCTGCTGGAATCTCTGATCGGCCTCTCAGAATCCGTCCCAGAGCCCCCTGCGACATTTACGGACAATCAGCTGATGGAGGAAGCCATGAAACTGTCTGTGATGGAGTCTGTGAAACAAAATACGTGAACTATGTAAAAAAAGAAAAAACCCACAAAAGAGAGAAATGGGGGTGTGGGGGCTTTAGAAGAGGACTGAAAAATGCACATACGATGTCAATGTGTTATGAGGAAGCTGTGATTTCCCTCTTTTTTGCCTATTAAATTTTCAGATTCCAGACTTGCCTTCAAAATGTTAGCAAAGACGTTTGGGATGATTGCTGTGTGAGATGGCAGCTAGGGGTTAAAAGTGGACCGAGATCAATTTGACCAGGCCAATAGAAACCAGAGAATCCTAAGAAAGCTCTTTTAACCAAACTTAAGACCACCAACCGCTTGCTGAGCAGGAATCACCCTTAAAACTGTTTCCAGGTTGGGCGTTAATCTCAACACAGCTGAATGTTCACCTCAGGGAATTCAATTTTTTTCTAGCTTTCTAGCTTTTGGAGGCAATGTGTGGTGACCATTGCTGTGATTGCCTTCATACGAAACCCGAGTCAGATTGAGATGTACAGTAGTTCTGTTTGCATCCCCCTCCTCCCCCTCTCCTTTCTGGAGATGACTTGTGCGAAGAAAAGCTGAGGTCTTCATCAAAAGGTCTTTTTAAGGTACAAGAAAAAAGTCCCTCTCAGAGCTCCTTGATCAGCACTTTATCTGTGAAAATAATTGTATGCATAGGCATTGTTTTGGTTATTTGGGATGGATTCAACAGTTTGATGCTAAATTATGGAGTTTCTTATTTATAGGCTGGTATTGTCGCTCATATTCTTTAAAAAAAAAAAAAAGAAGCTGTATCTGTATTTTATTTTGTTTTAAATTATTTCCTTTATGGTTTTATTTATTTCAGATGAAGCCTCCATTCACAAAGCACTGTGGTTTGTATACCTTAAAGTGCAATCTTCCTCCTTTTTTTTTTTTTTTTTTTCATTATCACATTAAGGTATTGCTATGGGAAATGGAGCCCAGTGGCGGTTTTTGATGTTTCATATAGGCAATTGCCCAGGGCGACATTACAAAGGGGAGCACTCAAGAAACTGCTAAAATATTGCATTTCTACCCTCAACAAGTTTTATATTGTTTTTATGCATTTGCAGTCGTGGGAGAGTGCCCCCTTCTTCCTGCTGTCTTTAGGCTGGCTAGTTTACGTGCTTTATGACGAACTGCAGTGCATTTGATCCAACCCCAGCTGGATTCATGTATTTTTGCTTGGTTGGAAGAAAGAAGAGCTTGCACAAAACGTCATTCATTCGAGAACCGCCACTGACGGGACCACAAGTCCATCCGAAAGTATTTAATATCTATTCTCTTAACACTTTGTTTTAAGTTATTCTGACTTTTATTTCATGAGTTATTTAATTTAAAGACATTTTGGCAATAATGTGGGCTGTCGTGAAGTTTACTGGATGTGCCTGTTTATCAGGGGAGCCATGCCGACCGGTGGTGTGCGCGCAGTGCTTCCGTTTAAGCTTTTGGGACTGAAAACTGTGGAATCTCCCTAATCACTGAAACAAATAAATAAAATTATGGTTCTATTTGTATTGCTGCCTATAACATAACCATAGAAAAATCACACTAATATTTTCTAATATATGTAGGATGAAAGAATTCTAATCACTGACAAATTGAATATTTTATTAAGAAAGCAAAATTAATTAATAATTTTCAATCTGAGACGACCTTTGTAATATATGAATTATAGAGAAAATGTATGCTTATGAAGGTTAGTGCATTCTGAAGTATTTTTAATAGGCAGCCAAATGGTTGAATATATTAGAGAAAAGCCACTAAAACGTAAATTGCAAAAAATCTATTTGATTGTACTCTGAGTATTTCTGGAAGTCTGTGACTTGGGTTAAAATATGTTAGAAATTACACAAATGCAAAGGTTTTTTTTTGTTTTGTTTTTGTTTTTTTTTGTACTTTAGTGGTTTAAAAACTGCATATATTATACAGTCTTTACTCCCGAACCCTGAAATTTGAAGAGTTGCCTCATTGAGTATCAAACAAGACTTTTTTTTTTTTTTAGCTGAGGGACACTAGAGAGCTGATGTACATATCCTCACCCTTTCCACGGCTGTTTTATCAGCCTTTTCTGGACCCTTTAGAAATTATGCATGCAGGTCCTATTTGTTAAAACTTCTTCTGAATAATTGTATTTTTTTGAAAAGTGCAGAATGCACATTGGAAATGTATTATTCGCTTTTTGCCTTTTTTTTTTTTTATATAATTTCATCCTGTATATGTTCGTATGCCACAAAGTTTGGCACCATTCTTTGCCAGCAAACATATTTTCTCTTGTAAAAAACATTCAATCTCATGAAGAAATGACATCAGTGAGTGTTTATCCATGTAATATATCACAGTACAGTTTATTATTTCAAAAGAATGTGTCTTACTTTTTCTTTGCCTTTTTGTGTTGTGCATATTTCTGCTTGAAAAGGTCCTGCAGAGCAAACAAAGCTGCTTTATTTTTTACATATTCACACATTAATCTGCTGTTCAAAATTATTTTCTTTCATCTAAGCCATTTTGACAGCTTGTCCCTCCAAATGATAATAAAAAAAAACATTCTTTTGTAAATGCCTAGCTGTTTGTGTGATTTGTCATGTGTTGGATACATTTATTTTAGCTTCTTTAACTTTAACTTTAATTTTCACTTGGCAGCTACAACATTTCATGTCTTGTCTGATTATTTAATGAGACAGACCAACAAAAAGTAGTGCATAATAGAAGTGAAAAGAGGATACATGTTAGCAAAAAGGTGTGCATTTATAAAAAAGTCCCCATTACTTTAATACCACTAAATAAATTAATCTCAGTATAAATAAGAATGAAAGAAAACCTCTTGGTTGCTGCAAAATACTTGAAGCTGGAGAGGAAGTTTACTTTTAAACAGGACAACAATCCCAAACATACAACCAGAGCTTCTTCTGAATGGTCCAGGTTTAAAAGAAGAGAAAGGCTGTGGTAAAAAAAAATTAAACCTGATAACACTTAATGAGACTGAGGCTGAGCTATTTTTCAAAAAAAGGAGGTGCAAAACTTTCCGTCTCCAGATGTCCAAAGCTGAAAAAGACATACCCAAGTGGGACACAAGCAAAAAAATATATACTAAGTTAATATGTAACAGATGTAAAATGTTAAGTTTCACTGCAAACATCAACCTGACCTATAAAAGTTTATAATCCAAATATTTTATGAGGTCAAGAAGCCATTTTGTGCACAAGCCATCTTAAACATTTTCAGAATTTATTTCACCCTCCTTGATTTTTCACACAATGAAATAAAACCTGTTGTTAAAGATCTCCATGTCTGAAGAAAATGGAAAAACACCCAATATGATGTCATGCTGTAGTCTCCCAGAATACCGCAAACATATGGCCAGAAATTCCAGGCGGGGGGAGTATGCAACTGCTTTTAGCTCACATTTGGTCACAATTAGGATCGCTTGGATCCTAGGCGAAAATTGCACAAATCTTTTAGCTTTCCTTGATCCTGACAACAGAAGAAACAGCATTTCACCTACATGCCATTTAAGTGAAAATCGCCGGTTTCCTGTGATTGTTAGTTTAAAAAAAAATCCTTTGGAATTTTCCATCATCTCAGACTGCAGCTCGGAAGGTCAGGAGATCAGGATCATAATAACCTTGTTGGTCCTGGACCAATGAACATTTATTCAGCAATCTGGTTGTGTACCAAAAGCAGCAACAGGACATGCAATAAGTTCAGTATGGAATGTATTTTTGAGACTGCAAAAGGAGTGTCAGGCTCTTTCAGCAACATAAAGAGGAATGTTGTGCTGTGTGGTGAAAACATGACACACTTTGGAGTTTTTCAAAAATTTGAAGTAAAAGACTGAGACATGAGAGTATTTTTATTTTACTAATGCCAGATGCATTTTAGAAGTCCACACATTTCTATCTAAAACGCTTGATCCATCACCTGAAAAAACAAAAACAAAGAAAAAAGTCAAATAGATCCAGGATTCATCAATTTGGTTAACAATTGTTTCATTCTGGTGGCTTCATGTTGTTTACCGAATATATCCAGTGAAGGAAGGAAGAAACTCTGGTGAAGACGGTTGGTTTGAACTGTTGGTTGCACATGCCGGCCGGACCGTAACTGACCACACCGTGGACTCTCCAAACTCCATCGGTTAAGCAGTTCAGGGGACCTCCAGAGTCGCCCGTGGAAATGATCATTTACATGCACCACATACAGTAACTCTATACACTTTAAGTTCAGAAAGTGCACAACTCTGCACAGATCGGTAATTCCAAACTGTTATAGCTTCTAACCCCACAAAAACATTTTCAAAAACTTTTAGCTCCAAATACAAATAGTGGACATGTATGAGCATTGTTGTTTAGAAAATAAAATAAAGGCATAATGCTCAGCTAAACATGAGACCTACAACCAATATTATATTTAATCACATCAAGCAAATTAGCTTTGAATATTATTTTGATCTGGTTCTTATCCTAAAATCAATATCAAGGTAATGGGAACAGTTTCACAATAAGATAATAATAATTGTATTCAATTTTAAAGCAAAACTTTTAAGATTAATTAAAGATTAAAAATGAACTAGGTGCACTTTTGTGTCATACTGACATCAGTGTGGACTTTAGATTTACTGTTTGACACCGAGGGTGTCACAAAATTTTCTTTAGCCTTGGGTTGCCTCATATCATGTTTCACGACCTACACTGTGGGGCTCCAATTTAGAGAACCAAAGTGCCAGATGTTAGACATTAGTCCTTACAAAGCTTTTAGTTTTATTGATGATCTTGCCATTCCCCCTATAGTAAAACTATTAGTTCATGAAGAAAATCATTTACAAAACATTTTCAGGTTTTGTAAATGATTATATATATATATATATATATATATATATATATATATATATATATATATATATATATATATATATATATATATATATATATGTATATATATATATATATATATATATATATATATATATATATATATATATATATATATATATATATATATATATATATATATATATATATATATATATATGTATGTATATATATATATATATATATATATATATATATATATATATATATATATACACACAAACCATGTCTTTGTCTACAAACCTGGCAACCAGATATGATGCCATCTCCTCCAGCACACACCATTGTTTTCAGAGCAATGCTGCCCCACCACTCTGGCTGGGAGCAGACTGCATGCTCCACTACATCCAAAGGAGCCACCTGCAGTTTGTCAGGGACGCTTCCATTATCTGAGATAGTAAGCATAAAATACATATTTATTTTTAAAAATTTTTCTATTTCTATGGGCTGTTTGTGTATTTGTAATTTGTAAATGATTCTTCAATCTGTTTACTCACAGTCCATTAATCCCCAGCCTGTGATGTAACAGGTGAAGCCATGAGGCAGCGCCTGGTCCGGATAGGGAAGGTTTGTGATTTCCACATAACCGTTGTCATAGATATGATTAACCAGCTTCAACAGAGCAATGTCATTACTGAGGGAAATAGAAAAAATAACTAGCCTTACCAGTGCAATAATAATAAAAAATATATATATTGAAAAAAATAGAGTTCAGCAGCAACTACAACAAATATATAATTTATTAATTCCTGTTTTATCTTGTTGGATTGTTTATGTGATTTTTTATATTTTTTTATTTAATCTATTTAATTTCAATTCAATTAAAAAATATGTTCTTAATCCCAGAGTGAGATTAAATGTCACTAATGAAGGTTTTTCAGTAGTTGTAGTTTCTGCTGGCTGTTCAAATGGAAAATTACCTAAAAATGTTTTGTATCCAAAATTTTTAATGTCATTTCAATTATATTTTATGTTGTTTGTTCTGTAATTGGTGGGTTGCTGGTTTGAACTCCCACTGTGACTCTATTGATCATTGGGTCATTGAACAAACATTTCATCTGCCTTGCCTGCTGGTGGTAGGCAGAGCGACTGGTGGTAATAAGTGTATTGAAGTCTTGCTTCTGTCAGTCTGCTCCAAGGCAGCTATGGCTACTTTAGATTACCACCATAAGCTTCTATAAGCCATTTACCATTTTACAAAAAATGTATAACATACCATTTAGAAGCAGCTCATTTCATACTATATTTTTTCATTATTGCTGCATAGATCACATTTATGTGTGCAGGTTTGAGGTTAAACTAAGAGATTAACTATTGCTAGCTACTCCTTTACCCTTTGGCCAGATCACCATTCCAGTCAGGATGGACTATGATTTTTTTCCACAGAGGTGAACTGCTCACTGCCTTCGTATTCAAACAGGCTGTACTCACCAGCCACCACGCGGTACTGACTGACATCCGAGCTGACAGAGACAGAGAGAAAACAACACAATATGATCAGATGCACTTATTTATCAAGCACCAAAGAGGATGTGGTAGGCCTTCAGATGCCCAGTGCAAGAAACTCCCACCTTATGATGCAGTGAGCGGCTGTCATTATATAGAAACTACCAACAATGGAGCCTCCGCAGATGTGGCTGAAGGATCCTTCATTGTATAAATCAAGCTGCAGAGAAATCTGAGAGAAACCAAAGGGAGAAGATATTTATGCAGTATTTGATTTTAATTTTACAGCAGAAGCGTAATTAATACTTTACCTGCCATTTCCAGGTGTTTGGTTTCGCAACACTGCCTCCTATGACCCTTCCATTGTTTACCTTATAGTTTAAAGGTTCATTCGCACAAATCAGCCCTTTTGGAAAACACACAATCATAATCGCAAGACATAGTGACAATGTTAATGTTCACAGATTAAAAACAAAAGTGAATGTTGTTTAGGCATACCAAAGCAGGACAGGAGAACCACCAGCCAAATCATTTTGGGGTATTGAATACTCAATGCAGTTTGCCTTTACAGTAAGTATTTATATCAGTTTCAAGGGAAGACCTTCAAATGATTTGTCTGAGCTGCACAGATGTTGCCATATCTGGCCAATCAGCAGCCAGGGTGGTGAGTTCCTCTCACAAACTGGGGGATCAACATACATTAACTGTAATGGTCAACAAAATAAGACATCTTATTTTTGTGTTGTTCAGTTCCAAAATTTAGCTCCAAATTATAACGTATGTTCATGCATGCAAATGCATTTTTATACTTATAAGTAACATTACTTACACAAGAACTTATCTTTTTGTCATGTTCTGATGTGCTGGGAAAAGACCAGATGAAGTCACTTGATGTCATCCAGTCACATGACAAGAAATTCTGCTAAACCCTCTGAGACAGGTGAGTCAAACAAAAAAGGTCCAACAAGATAAGAGTTTACTTTAGCAGCAGCTAAACTGATAAAATAAAATTAACAGTGGAACCTTTTCTTCTAAAGCTTTTTTATAACTTGACATTGACATCGATACTAAAAACTTAAATGAAATTACTCATAATTAAAAGGCGATCCACATTTACCTTCAAATGATCAAGTTTGGTGAATGAAGAAAAAGTCAATATTTTATGTTACGTTGTCTGTTTTTTTTAAGAAACTGAATGTGAAGTCATTTTTTTAAAAAATGAATAAACTAACTAATTAGACGATTTAATTGATTCTTTGCACTTTTCTGTCCCGTTATGTGCTTTCCGTCGCCGTCTTACATCCACACCACTCCCCACAAAAAAAAAAAAAAGAAAACTCCAGGAGTATGAATAGCCTTGTAACACACCTTTTCACCAGATTAAAATTTAAACAAGATATATTTTTAATCAGCTTGGATTGAAAATTGCTATCAAAACAATTTCAAATATCATTATTTTTACCATAATAATAATAACTAGAAAATTCCTGAAGAAATTTAACCGGGGCCTGCCAAAGTGTGCCCGTCAATTTGGACCCAGCGTTCTGATGCTAAACATTAGCATCCATGCTAAAGAAAGCTGCAATGTCATCAATACAATGTGGAGAGTCACAAGCATGACTTACTGCATTCAGTATACTAAATATGGGTAATAAGTAAGGGAAATAACTAATACCTCATTTAAGGTAAAAGGCTAATGCTCTGCCTTGCTGCGCAAGGCAGAGCCCTAACCTGGGAGAAAAAGATCATGCTGGATGATCTTATTGCACTGCCTCTGGCAGTGCACTAGTGGGGAACAATAAAATGCTAATGTTTGTGATGTTAATGCACTGTCTTGCTGCGCAAGACAGTGCCCTAACTTGAGAGAAGATAATGCAAGCTAATATTATTGTAGCGCCTGCTGCAATAATAATAATATTTGTGCGCCATTAGCCACAGAAAAATCTTAAGGCTTTTATTTTGAAGTTTTCATTTAGCTTGATTTTAAATTGCCAATCTAATCCCATGTGTAACAGTGATTGGATTAACTAACACATATAATGGTCAATAGATTACTTACTTGATGGAAAAATTGTCAAGGCTTTTACTTTGAAATTGCCACAGTAATTCCATGTGTAACAATAGTTGGTTAAAATGAGTTAGGCCCAAAACACAAGCAGTTCTAAAGTCCAGCTTTTTCCTCTGAGTTCTGCCATAGTTAGAACTACAGTGATGCGTTTTGTAGTCCTAAATCAGCTGGACCTGCTGTGTTCTGTTGCAATGGTAATGGATCCTCTGCCAGCTGTGAGTCAGACAGGGGGAGACATAATTCTATCAGTCGAGGAGGCAGCCATTTCCACTAAAATAGGCATGAGCCAGAAAGGAATCTTAAGAATTAGCTAATACTCATTAAGGTAAAAGGCTAAAGTAATGCTCTGCCTTTATTTTGAAATTTCATTAAACTTCATTTTAAATGTCCAAAATAATCCAAAAGTGTAACAGTGGTTTTGTTAAAAAAGTCACAAAATGCCCATGAGAGCAATTACGTGATATAAAAGATGTCAGGGCTTTTATATTGAAATTGTCATTAATTATAATTTAAAATTGCCACACTAATCCTGTGTGTAACAATGGTTGCTTAAAATCAGTTATAAAAACCCAAACACAATGTAATTCTAAAGGCCAGCTCATTCCTCCTCAGTAGTAACTGACAGTTCCACCATGTTGTAGTTCTGACAATCAGCTCTGACCTCTTCTGTAGGCACTGAGTGTTCCGCCATGTTGTAGTTCTAACCTGCAGTCATTGTAGTTCTAAAGAGCAGCTCAGTCCTCCTCAGTAGTAACTGACAGTTCCACCAAGTTGTAGTTTTTATATTCACCTATGACCTCTTCTGTAGGCACTGAGTGTTCTGCCATGTTGTAGTTCTGACCTTCAGGAATTGTAGTTCTAAAGAGGAGGTCAACTGTCATGTCAGTGTAACACACAAGGAGAGGCTTAATTCTAAATGCTTGAAGAAGTTAGTTTTACTGACAGGCCTGAGGGAAATATTCAAGCTTTTATTTTGAAATTTTCATTAAGCTTAATTTAAAATTTCCACACAAATACTGTGTGTAACAATGGTTGGTTAAAATCAGTGATAAAATCCCCAAACACAATGTAATTCTAAAGGCCAGCTCATTCCTCCTCCTCCTCTCCTTATGCATTGCTAGGCAGGCCCCAATAATAATAAAGAGATATTCTATTGGGTGTAGATTAATAGGTGCCTGCCATGCAATGCATGGAGGCAGTGACTGACTTGCTTTGCTTTGCAAGTCAGTCACTGCTCTCCTTATGCATTGCTATGGGCAGGCCCCAATAAAGAGGCATTCTATTAGGTGAAGAACAATAGGGGCCTGCCCATAGCAATGCATAAGGAGAGCAGTGACTGACTTGAATAAAGAGACATTCTATTGGGTGAAGATTAATAGGTGCCTGCCATGCAATGCATGGCAGGCATGGTTAGTATTCTTCTCTCAAGGCAGTGACTGACTTTCTTCGCAAGTCAGTCACTGCTCTCCTTATGCATTGCTAGGCAGGCCCCAACAAGAAACATGTTTTCAATGTGTACCTTCCTTTTTTTGACTTCGTAGGAACAGTTGACAGTAATTGGGTGGTTGGGGCAACCCTAGAAAAGAAACTAGTACCTCTTCCCGTAGACCTTGGCTTTGGGGGCTTTTCCTCAACCACCGCAAAAACAAGTTCCAGTGTGGCTTTGGGGTCACCATTGGCTAAAGGTGCACAGGCTGCCTGGAACCAGCTTACAGACACCCAGGAACCTGAACCATGTTTTAGGAATTGGATTCAAAGACTCATTTACAACTGTGATTTCTGGGGCAGACGGGAAGGAAAAAAATGAGAACTACCAAGGAGCCAGGACTGGCCAAGCCATGCCTACATACTGTAGCACAAATGTCTTTCCTGTGTGGTGTATTGGATATTCTGAGAGGCTAGAATGGTGTCTATCAGAGCTTCAGGTGATGCATGAGAACATGTGACGTGAAAATTTAAGTAAGTGGTACGGTAAGACCTAATATATCATGTATGGATTGAAATAAATGTCATTTCCTTTTGTACAACTTGATCAGATTTTTCATTAAAAAACTGGATCTGGGGTGTTTCTAATAACTAATAAACGGCAAATGACACTGAATCGAGCTGCAAAACACTATACTGTTTTAAAAGTTGAACAGATCTTTTCTGTATTTACAATAAAAATATAGATTTTGCATTTAGGATGCTGGTTTTATCTGAATCAAAAGGCCCTCAATTTATAGTCACAAGTCAATGTCATTAAATTCAAAAAGCAATGCTCATAATACAGAAATATTTCTGATTGTTAATTTAGATGATTATGTATTACAAATGATAAAAACGTAATGTTCAATTATTGCAATATTTGCCGCTTATGCCCTAATTAAAATAGGTCAGTGTAGCAATATGTGAAGTACTGATTCCATCCAAATCTCCACCAAAACTCTTGAATGGTTTTTGGTTGGCAATCCTCTTGTCAACCATTTCCAGTTGTTGGGTTTCCTTATCCTACAACATTTTGGAGGATAAGGAGTCAAGTCTGAGGTTTTATTCATGATTCTGAATGTTACATTTTCGCTGTACTTAACTAATTTACTGATTTCTTAACTGCTTCAGGATTTCATAATGATCACAATTAAAAGAAATAAAATCTGCATAGTAAAATATAGTTTCAAGAAAATGTAATTCTTTTAATTACATGCAATTATTTTAATTTTTTTAATTACATGCAATTATTTTAATTCTTTTAATTACATGTAATCAAAATCGTTTTTAATTACATGTAATTAAAATCGTTCTTTTAATTACATGTAATTAAAATCCTTCTTTTAATTACATGTAATTAAAATCCTTCTTTTAATTACATGTAATTAAAATCGTGCTTTTAATTGCATGTAATTAAAATCGTGCATTTAATTACATGTAATTAAAATCGTGCATTTAATTACATGTATTTAAAATCGTTCTTTCAATTACATTTTAATTACATGTAATTAAAATCGTTCTTTTAATTACATTTTAATTACATGTAATTAAAATCATGCTTTTAATTACATGTAATTAAAATCGTTATTTTAATTACATTTTAATTACATGTAATTAAAATCGTTCTTTTAATTACATGTAATTAAAATCGTGCTTTCAATTACATGTAATTAAAATCGTGTTTTAATTACATGTAATTAAAATCGTGCTTTTAATTACATGTAATTAAAATCGTGCTTTTAATTACATGTAATTAAAATCGTTCTTTTAATTACATGCAATTATTTTAATTCTTTTAATTACATGTAATCAAAATCGTTTTTAATTACATGTAATTAAAATCGTGCTTTTAATTACATGTAATTAAAATCGTTCTTTTAATTACATGTAATTAAAATCGTGCTTTTAATTACATGTAATTAATTATTATTATTGAAATTATTATTTTAATTCTTTTAATTACATGTAATTATTTTAATTCTTTTAATTACATGTAATTAAAATTGTTCTTTTAATTACATGTAATTAAAATCGTGCTTTTAATTACATGTAATTAAAATCGTGCTTTTAATTACATGTAATTAAAATCGTTCTTTTAATTACATGTAATTAAAATGTAATTAAAATCGTTCTTTTAATTACATGTAATTAAAATCGTGCTTTTAATTACATGTAATTAAAATCGTGCTTTTAATTACATGTAATTAAAATCGTTCTTTTAATTACATGTAATTAAAATCGTTCTTTTAATTACATGTAATTAAAATCCTTCTTTTAATTACATGTAATTAAAATCCTTCTTTTAATTACATGTAATTAAAATCGTGCTTTTAATTGCATGTAATTAAAATCGTGCATTTAATTACATGTAATTAAAATCGTGCATTTAATTACATGTAATTAAAATCGTTCTTTCAATTACATTTTAATTACATGTAATTAAAATCGTTTTTTTAATTACATGTAATTAAAATCGTGCTTTTAATTACATGTAATTAAAATCGTGTTTTAATTACATGTAATTAAAATCGTGCTTTTAATTACATGTAATTAAAATCGTGCTTTTAATTACATGTAATTAAAATCGTGCTTTTAATTACATGTAATTAAAATCGTTCTTTTAATTACATGTAATTAAAATCGTGCTTTTAATTACATGTAATTAAAATCGTTCTTTTAATTACATGTAATTAAAATCGTTCTTTTAATTACATGTAATTAAAATCCTTCTTTTAATTACATGTAATTAAAATCCTTCTTTTAATTACATGTAATTAAAATCGTGCTTTTAATTGCATGTAATTAAAATCGTGCATTTAATTACATGTATTTAAAATCGTTCTTTCAATTACATTTTAATTACATGTAATTAAAAGCACGATTTTAATTACATGTAATTAAAATCGTTCTTTTAATTGCATGTAATTAAAATCGTTCCTTTAATCGTGCTTTTAATTACATGTAATTAAAATCGTGCTTTTAATTACATGTAATTAAAATCGTGTTTTAATTACATGCAATTAAAATCGTGCTTTTAATTACATGTAATTAAAATCGTGCTTTTAATTACATGTAATTAAAATCGTTTTAATTACATGTAATTAAAATTGTGCTTTTAATTACATGTAATTAAAATCGTGCTTTTAATTACATGTAATTAAAATCGTGCTTTTAATTACATGTAATTAAAATCGTGCTTTTAATTACATGTAATTAAAATTGTGCTTTTAATTACATGTAATTAAACATCAGAGTACAGAGGTACCTGATCTCGGCCGGGGGGCTCCAAAGGACGGCTCCCAAGGTTGGGCCCCGTCCCAGGGAGTCCCCTGGATACGCCCAGCCCGGTGCCAGTTGCCTGGCCCCCTTGCAACTGGCCAAGCCCCAGTGAGCTTCATTCTGGGTACACGGTTCCCAGATCCTGGATCTCATCCAGGGACCACCGACTTACCTTCTGCCACCGAACCCTTACCCTAAACCTGCCAGGATAGTGCACTCAAATCTCACATGGAGCTTGGCTGGAACCCCTGGTTCTGGAGAACCAACATCCATACCACTGGTCCCCACACAGCCTGGTAGCTAGGAAAAAAGAACTGTCAAACTCCCCTGGTTGGTGTTAAGGCAGGTTTTCTCTGTGTCTGATGCTCTGCTTGGTGGTAGATGTGAAAAATCACTCCAATCACTTTGCTCCCGCGCACTTCAGACTGTGGCTCTGTAATGGTCGAGAGGTTTTAGTCTAAATAAAAAAGTAATAGTCTGCAAGGATTGTGCACAGTCTCAATCAAGATGATAAAAAGATACAATAATTTATTTACAAAAACAACAGCTGGTTAAAAATGGAGGCATAGACAGTTCCTGGCAAGAAATCAATACACAAGTTTGTGAGAGAGTCTTGACTGGCCCACACGTCCGGCTTGGTCCGACCGATCCTCCGGTTCCCAACAGACCTCCAGCGTCGATCCCGCAATTCCCGCTCTTCCAGCCTTGTCCGGCCGTCTTCTCCAGCCATCTTCTCCAGCCATCTTGTCCGGCCGTCTTCTCCAGCCATCTTGCCCGGCCGTGTCGCACCAATGGCTTTTTTCTCTGCTGCTAATCTTGCCACATCTTCATTGAAATGTAGATCACCTGCGTCCCTGAGGTGGGGCGCATGTGGCACGTGACCTCAAACCACCAATCAAAACATGCAACACAACAACCCAACATTTAACCCAAAATAATCTCGGAAAATAGCTAACTTCAAAATACACAGTCCAAACAATATAAGAATCATAAATTAACTCAAAAGAAAAACAAGGTCACCTTGCCACAGCTCCATTCATGACGAATATGCTCGCCATAGAGCTACTCCCCCCACAATAATTAGTCCGACTCCTATGGCTGTTGCAATGCCTGTAGCGAGATGCTTCAAGAACTTTGTCTTCTTATTTATCTCCTGTGGTTCCTCCACAAACTGTGGAGGAACCACAGGCTGGTTCTCCACAATCACAGGCTGGTTCTCCACAATCACAGGCTGGTTCTCCAAAACCACAGGCTGGTTCTCCAAAATCACAGGCTAGTTCTCCACAATCACTGGCTGGTTCTCCAAAATCACAGAATGGTTCTCCACAATCACTAGCTGGTACTCCAAAGTCTCAGGCTGCTTCTCCAAAATCACAGGCTGGTTCTCCAAAATCACAGCCTGGTTCTCCAAAATCACAGGCTGGTTCTCCAAAATCACTGGCTGGTTCTCGAAAATCACTGGCTGGTTCTCCATAATCACAGGCTGGTTCTCCACAATCACAGCCTGGTTCCACAATCACAGCCTGGTTCTCCACAATCATAGGCTGCTTCTCCAAAATCACAGGCTGCTTCTCCACAATCACAGGCTGCTTCTCCATAATCACAGGCTGGTTCTCCACAATCGCAGGCTGGTTCTCCACAATCGCAGGCTGTGGTTCCTCCAGAGGCTGTGGAGGAACCACAGCCTGTGGATTCCTCATTTCTTTGCCTTCCTCAAATTGCAATACATTATTCAACAAGGTCACCTTGCCACAGCTCCCTTCATGATGAATATGCTCGCCATAGACGTACTCCCCCCGCAATAATCAATCCGACTCCTATGGCTGCTGCAAAGCCTGTAGTGAGATGCTTCAGGAACTTTGTCTTCTTTTTTATCTCAGCCTGTGGTTCCTCCAAAAACTGTGGAGGAACCACAGGCTGGTTCTCCACAATCACAGCCTGGTTATCCATAATCACAGGCTGGTTCTCCATAATCACTGGCTGCTTCTCCACAATCACAGGCTGGTTCTCCACAATCACAGGCTGGTTATCCAAAATCACAGGCTGCTTCTCCACAATCACAGGCTGGTTATCCAAAATCACAGGCTGCTTCTCCAAAATCACAGGCTGCTTCTCCATAATCACTGGCTGGTTATCCAAAATCACAGGCTGCTTCTCCACAATCACAGGCTGCTTCTCCAAAATCACAGGCTGCTTCTCCACAATCACAGCCTGGTTCTCCCAAATCACAGGCTTTTTCTCCCAAATCACAGGCTGGTTATCCAAAATCACAGGCTGGTTCTCCACAATCACAGGCTGGTTCTCCAAAATCACAGGCTGTGGTTCCTCCAGAGGCTGTGGAGGAACCACAGCCTGTGGATTCCTCATTTCTTTGCCTTCCTCAAATTGCAATACATTATTCAACAAGGTCACCTTGCCACAGCTCCCTTCATGATGAATATGCTCGCCATAGACGTACTCCCCCGCAATAATCAATCCGACTCCTATGGCTGCTGCAAAGCCTGTAGTGAGATGCTTCAGGAACTTTGTCTTTTTTTTATCTCAGCCTGTGGTTCCTCCACAGTTTGTGGAGGAACCACAGGCTGGTTCTCCACAATCACAGCCTGGTTATCCATAATCACAGGCTGGTTCTCCATAATCACTGGCTGCTTCTCACAATCACAGGCTGGTTCTCCACAATCACAGCCTGGTTCTCCCAAATCACAGGCTTTTTCTCCCAAATCACAGGCTGCTTCTCCACAATCACAGGCTGCTTCTCCAAAATCACAGGCTGCTTCTCCACAATCACAGGCTGGTTCTCCACAATCACAGGCTGCTTCTCCACAATCACAGGCTGGTTCTCCACAATCACAGGCTGCTTCTCCAAAATCACAGGCTGCTTCTCCACAATCACAGCCTGGTTCTCCCAAATCACAGGCTTTTTCTCCCAAATCACAGGCTGCTTCTCCACAATCACAGGCTGGTTATCCAAAATCACAGGCTGCTTCTCCACAGTCACAGCCTGGTTCTCCAAAATCACAGGCTTTTTCTCCCAAATCACAGGCTGCTTCTCCACAATCACAGGCTGGTTCTCCACAATCACAGGCTGCTTCTCCAAAATCACAGGCTGCTTCTCCACAATCACAGCCTGGTTCTCCAAAATCACAGGCTGCTTCTCCAAAATCACTGGCTGCTTCTCCAAAATCACTGCCTTGTTTTCCACAACCACAGGCTGTGGTTCCTCAAGAGGCTGTGGAGGAACCACAGCCTGTGGATTCCTCATTTCTTTGTCTTCCTCAATTTGCAATAAATTATTCAACACATCTTCTAACACAGCCTGTGATACTGTTATAGCCTGTGATGAATCCACAGGCTGTAAGTCCCAAATTTCCAGGTCTTTCTCTAGTAGCTGGATTTCATTCTCCAAGTCTTCTATTTCTTTGTCCAGCTTTTCCAATTCTCTTTCTTTCAAAAGAAATTGAGAGTAATTAGATATTTCACAAAAGGAACCAGTGACGTCATCCATTTTTGTTGAAACAATCCGTTTGTTTTCAAAAGTGATCTGAAATTGTCGAGCTCTTTACTGACTAAATGTGTCTTTCTGGAACCAAAATTAAAGATTTCAGTGTTGTGATGTCATAGTGAAAAGCGTGATGTCACAATCTGATGTCACAGCTTCAGTAGAACAAATGGCAAACTCATCAAGTTTGAATGAAAACAATCTGCGTGTTTTTTATTTTAATTTTTTTACTTTATTTCAATCAAATAAACATGAGCATACATACAAAGGTTAAATCAATGTCAAATATTAAAATATAATAAAAAACAAAGAATAATTGCAGATATTGAGGGTGTTGATGTGAAAGTCTAGAAAGACAAAATTTAAATAAATATATTGTATATACATTGGTATAATATAATGATTTGTACTTATTCAGTTAGGTTTTCATAACATGTCAAAAATGTATTCAAATACATATGAAGATTGTATATTATAGCAAAAAGAATAATAAAGGCAACAAAAGAAAAAGATAACAGGGATCTTCTTATGAGAAGTCAATTCTTGATTGAGTTGAAAAGCTTTTGTTACTCCAGGTGAATTGGAGTCAGTAGGATGACGATGTCTCCAAATACCTACTAAATTTGCTAATGTTGTTGTGTTTTTGTCATTTGTATTTGTTGTAGCGTCCCGGTTGAATGGATGGTCTCTCAAACTGATGGTTCACAATGTTTATTGAATGCCTTTTTATGTGAACACCATAAGAGCTACAAAACATACAAATACAATACATTAATAACTCAAACAGTGTTGTTTTCACATTTTACTTTAACATATTAATCCTTTTTCTTACATTCTGTCATTAAACCTTCTGTCATGAAATAAAGCGCAATATATTAACTGTTAACGGTTAATTAACGAATATTAGTGCCGTATAATAGTAAAATACAACCGTCACCCAATAGCAAACAACACGTTTTACAGTAAAACTAAACATATATTTACATATTAAAAAACTCTCACCTTGTTCCATCAACCAAGCGCCAACCTACTGACTGTATATACCCTAATCTGAACCACTCCTTCATTAGCTTTACTCCGACCTGAGCGCTCTCTCTTTCTGCGCGATGACCAGCAGTTAATTGTCAGTTAATTGTCTAACGTTGGTGTCACACTTCACCACTCTTTCGTTTCAAATCCTTTCAAAATAAAAGCATAAATTCTTATGTTAACAAATACTCGTTTTTAAATGAGGAAACACAAAATACTAATAAGGTCATTTACATTTGTGCTTTCAATTTGCTGAAGTGGTTTGCACCTCAGGGCTGCCGTAAAGTTTGTTCTCCGCCATGCCGTCAAAATGCTGCAGTAGCCAGTTCATCACATCATAAGTCGGGCAGTGTGGCAGAAGGGAATTGCCTAAAACATGCTCAATTTGTGTGTTGCATTATCTCACATCTCCAGCTTCTACTGGAGGCAGAGGCATCAAGACCTTTTCCACAAACTAATAATTTCTACAGTGCGGAATTTTGAGAAAAAATGATTTCGGAAACCCTTCAACTGCCCGCTCATGGTTTAGCACATTTTGGATCTCTGTATCTCCATATGAGGAGTGCCTAACTTAGCTTAACCTGATTGAGCCATCTCTGCCGCTTGGTTGAGGTATGATATGCTAAAGAAATCCACTACAGGACATTGTTTCTTTAAATAGTATTCTTCTTCTTCCCTCTCCAACCAGGAAGTCAGAAACACAAAAAACTGTCACAAATATTGACTGGTTGTGGTAAAACTTTGAAAGGCAGGAATAGTTTTCTGGCATATGATAGTGTTATAGACCTTACTAAACAGAATTATGTTACTTCATACCACCTAAAAAGCTAAATTAGAGGTTTAATAATTTTTTCAAAATATGGTTGACCAAACGGTTGATTTGTCACTTGATGGTAAATGTAGCAAATCAAGGTAATTTAGTTAACTTTTTTTTTTTTTTTTGCTATAAAATCAAGTCATTTCATTATTGGTGTAAATAGGAAACAATAAGTGTTATTACAATGTTATACACTAAGAATAATTATAACATCATCCATCCATCCATTTTCTGGCCACCCTTCTCCCTAACGGGGTCGGGAGGTGCTGGTGCCTATCTCCAGCTGCGTTCCAGGCGAGAGGCGGGGTTCACCCTGGACAGGTCACCAATCTGTCGCAGGGCAACACAGAGACAAACAGGAGAAACAACCATGCACACACATTCACACCTAAGGAGAGTCTGGAAAGCCCAATCAACCTGACAGTCATGTTTTTGGACTGTGGGAGGAAGCCGGAGAACCCGGAGAGAACCCAGCATGCACAGGGAGAACATGCAAACTCCGTGCAGAAAGACCCCGGGCCGGGAATCGAACCCAGGACCTTCTTGCTGTATAACATCATCTTACAAAATAATTTCTGTAATAATTTCTTCCTTTGGGAGCAAAAGTGTGCCAACACTCTGCAAAACGATAAAAGAGCCCCAGATGCTTGTTGTCTTTTGTGACAACTTCTTCACAAGTTTCGACTTGGTCTAGTACCTGCACATTGCCCTTGGCGTCAAGTGCATCGGCACCGTATGACCGAACTGCACTGGTGGAGCTCCATTCATGACAAAGTCCTGATTCAAAGGGGCGTGCGGCCTGTGATTTTAGGGCTGCTGAAGGGGTTCTTCCAGTGAAGTAGTTGGATAACAAATGGGTCAACTTGCTTAGTAAAGCCTATGGGATCATGCCCTTTTCAACAGTGAAACACTGAAAAACTGTTGCACTTTAGTACAGATACAATCAAGATGGGAAAACTAAAAAGGCAATATTTCCTTGTTCGATGCAATGTTTTCTTGGTTGAAGTTAAAACCAGTGTTGTGTAGCATTTTGACAAACATAAACTGTATCCAATCCCCCAGACATTTTGTTGTTGTTAATTTCTTTATAAATTTGCATTTTGTTTTGATTTATCTACTGTACTAGGTATTTTTATTACATCATGTACTTAAACCTTTAAGTGACATCTCAACCATTTGGTAGAGATCAATATTTTAAAAACCACAGGGTCTGTTGAAAAAAAAATTGATTGTGTTTATGAGTCACCCAAGGGTAAAAGAAATGCAAAGAAAAAATTTTTCACAGGTTTTTTTCTTGGTGTGGTTGTTAAAGGGAAGGAAACATGAAAAAGTGTAAAAAGTGGAGCACTATGAATGTCTTATTGTGGCTCCTGACACCAATGCACTCCCAGTCTGCATGCAGAGTCATGTTAAAACACATGAGCCAAAAACATGTCCTTCTGTTGTAAAAAAAAAACAACCCAGTCTCTTCTGTTGCTGAACCACAACGTGGTTTGTTTGTATTTTATCGATTCTTTATGGTTATAAGATCATTTCTTGTTTCTACAAACGAAAAACAAACCGAGGCTTGATCACACAAATACTGTTGCGCTGGAAGCATGGTTGCTCTACTTTCTAATATAACCATTTCGAAACAACAAAACATCTTTAAAACATTGCACTGAAATTATAATCTGAACTTGTTTTAATGCACAGTTGACACAGCTGACATGCTATACAATTTGTTCTCACTGCTGAGCCGTCACACAGTAGCTTCACTTTTTTTTGCAAACCAGCTTGAGTAAAACATTGTGCTTGGAACCAAGAGTCAGTATTTCAGACATTCACATTCAGCAATGAAAACAGTTTAAATCTCCAATACAATTAAGAGCTGCAGAAACAGGCTGCCACTGTGCAGCATCCAGAAACCTCTATGTGTTTTGTGTTTCGATTTTTATTTGATAGACTGACACAAAAGCATTTTATTTTAATTTAATATTTCAAAAATAGGAACCTGGAATGTTTGGCTTTCATTTGATACAAACTTGTGAAACCAATTCTATCTATCTATCTATCTATCTATCTATCTATCTATCTATCTATCTATCTATCTATCTATCTATCTATCTATCTATCTATCTATCTATCTATCTATCTATCTATCTATCTATCTATCTATCTATCTATCTATCTATCTATCTATCTATCTATCTATCTATCTATCTATCTATCTATCTATCTATCTATCTATCTATCTATCTATCTATCTATCTATCTATCTATCTATCTATCTATCTATCTATCTATCTATCTATCTATCTATCTATCTATCTATCTATCTATCTATCTATCTATCTATCTATCTATCTATCTATCTATCTATCTATCTATCTATCTATCTATCTATCTATCTATCGATCTATCTATCTATCTATCTATCTATCTATCTATCTATCTATCTATCTATCTATCTATCTATCTATCTATCTATCTATCTATCTATCTATCTATCTATCTATCTATCTATCTATCTATCTATCTATCTATCTATCTATCTATCTATCTATCTATCTATCTATTATCTATCTATCTATCTATCTATCTATCTATCTATCTATCTATCTATCTATCTATCTATCTATCTATCTATCTATCTATCTATCTATCTATCTATCTATCTATCTATCTATCTATCTATCTATCTATCTATCTATCTATCTATCTATCTATCTATCTATCTATCTATCTATCTATCTATCTATCTATCTATCTATCTATCTATCTATCTATCTATCTATCTATCTATCTATCTATCTATCTATCTATCTATCTATCTATCTATCTATCTATCTATCTATCTATCTATCTATCTATCTATCTATCTATCTATCTATCTATCTATCTATCTATCTATCTATCTATCTATCTATCTATCTATCTATCTATCTATCTATCTATCTATCTATCTATCTATCTATCTATCATCTATCTATCTATCTATCTATCTATCTATCTATCTATCTATCTATCTATCTATCTATCTATCTATCTATCTATCTATATCTGCTCCAGAGATGTCTATATATATATATATATATATATATATATATATATATATATATATATATATATATATATATATATATATATATATATATATATATATATATATATATATATATATATATATTTTTTTTTTTTTTTTAATTGCCACAGTAATTCCATGTGTAACAATAGTTGGTTAAAATGAGTTAGGCCCAAAACACAAGCAGTTCTAAAGTCCAGCTTTTTCCTCTGAGTTCTGCCATAGTTAGAACTACAGTGATGCGTTTTTGTAGTCCTAAATCAGCTGGACCTGCTGTGTTCTGTTGCAATGGTAATGGATCCTCTGCCAGCTGTGAGTCAGACAGGGGGAGACATAATTCTATCAGTCTGAGGCAGCCATTTCCACTAAAATAGGCATGAGCCAGAAAGGAATCTTAAGAATTAGCTAATACCTCATTTAAGGTAAAAGGCTAAAGCTAATGCTCTGCCTTTATTTTGAAATTTTTATTAAACTTCATTTTAAATGTCCAAAATAATCCAAAGTGTAACAGTGGTTTTGTTAAAAAAGTCACAAAATGCCCATGAGAGCAATTACGTGATATAAAAGATGTCAGGGCTTTTATATTGAAATTGTCATTAATTATAATTTAAAATTGCCACACTAATCCTGTGTGTAACAATGGTTGCTTAAAATCAGTTATAAAAACCCAAACACAATGTAATTCTAAAGGCCAGCTCATTCCTCCTCAGTAGTAACTGACAGTTCCACCATGTTGTAGTTCTGACAATCAGCTCTGACCTCTTCTGTAGGCACTGAGTGTTTCCGCCATGTTGTAGTTCTAACCTGCAGTCATTGTAGTTCTAAAGAGCAGCTCAGTCCTCCTCAGTAGTAACTGACAGTTCCACCAAGTTGTAGTTTTTATTCACCTATGACCTCTTCTGTAGGCACTGAGAGTTCTGCCATGTTGTAGTTCTGACCTTCAGGAATTGTAGTTCTAAAGAGGAGGTCAACTGTCATGTCAGTGTAACACACAAGGAGAGGCTTAATTCTAAATGCTTGAAGAAGTTAGTTTTACTGACAGGCCTGAGGGAAATATTCAAGCTTTTATTTTGAAATTTTCATTAAGCTTAATTTAAAATTTCCACACAAATACTGTGTGTAACAATGGTTGGTTAAAATCAGTGATAAAATCCCCAAACACAATGTAATTCTAAAGGCCAGCTCATTCCTCCTCCTCCTCTCCTTATGCATTGCTAGGCAGGCCCCAATAATAATAAAGAGATATTCTATTGGGTGTAGATTAATAGGTGCCTGCCATGCAATGCATGGAGGCAGTGACTGACTTGCTTTGCTTTGCAAGTCAGTCACTGCTCTCCTTATGCATTGCTATGGGCAGGCCCCAATAAAGAGGCATTCTATTAGGTGAAGAACAATAGGGGCCTGCCCATAGCAATGCATAAGGAGAGCAGTGACTGACTTGAATAAAGAGACATTCTATTGGGTGAAGATTAATAGGTGCCTGCCATGCAATGCATGGCAGGCATGGTTAGTATTCTTCTCTCAAGGCAGTGACTGACTTTCTTCGCAAGTCAGTCACTGCTCTCCTTATGCATTGCTAGGCAGGCCCCAACAAGAAACATGTTTTCAATGTGTACCTTCCTTTTTTGACTTCGTAGGAACAGTTGACAGTAATTGGGTGGTTGGGGCAACCCTAGAAAAGAAACTAGTACCTCTTCCCGTAGACCTTGGCTTTGGGGGCTTTTCCTCAACCACCGCAAAAACAAGTTCCAGTGTGGCTTTGGGGTCACCATTGGCTAAAGGTGCACAGGCTGCCTGGAACCAGCTTACAGACACCCAGGAACCTGAACCATGTTTTAGGAATTGGATTCAAAGACTCATTTACAACTGTGATTTCTGGGGCAGACGGGAAGGAAAAAAAATGAGAACTACCAAGGAGCCAGGACTGGCCAAGCCATGCCTACATACTGTAGCACAAATGTCTTTCCTGTGTGGTGTATTGGATATTCTGAGAGGCTAGAATGGTGTCTATCAGAGCTTCAGGTGATGCATGAGAACATGTGACGTGAAAATTTAAGTAAGTGGTACGGTAAGACCTAATATATCATGTATGGATTGAAATAAATGTCATTTCCTTTTGTACAACTTGATCAGATTTTTCATTAAAAAACTGGATCTGGGGTGTTTCTAATAACTAATAAACGGCAAATGACACTGAATCGAGCTGCAAAACACTATACTGTTTTAAAAGTTGAACAGATCTTTTCTGTATTTACAATAAAAATATAGATTTTGCATTTAGGATGCTGGTTTTATCTGAATCAAAAGGCCCTCAATTTATAGTCACAAGTCAATGTCATTAAATTCAAAAAGCAATGCTCATAATACAGAAATATTTCTGATTGTTAATTTAGATGATTATGTATTACAAATGATAAAAACGTAATGTTCAATTATTGCAATATTTGCCGCTTATGCCCTAATTAAAATAGGTCAGTGTAGCAATATGTGAAGTACTGATTCCATCCAAATCTCCACCAAAACTCTTGAATGGTTTTTGGTTGGCAATCCTCTTGTCAACCATTTCCAGTTGTTGGGTTTCCTTATCCTACAACATTTTGGAGGATAAGGAGTCAAGTCTGAGGTTTTATTCATGATTCTGAATGTTACATTTTCGCTGTACTTAACTAATTTACTGATTTCTTAACTGCTTCAGGATTTCATAATGATCACAATTAAAAGAAATAAAATCTGCATAGTAAAATATAGTTTCAAGAAAATGTAATTCTTTTAATTACATGCAATTATTTTAATTTTTTAATTACATGCAATTATTTTAATTCTTTTAATTACATGTAATTATTTTAATTCTTTTAATTACATGTAATCAAAATCGTTCTTTTAATTACATGTAATTAAATCGTGCTTTTAATTACATGTAATTAAAATCGTTCTTTTAATTACATGTAATAAAATCGTGCTTTTAATTACATGTAATTAATTATTATTATTGAAATTATTATTTTAATTCTTTTAATTACATGTAATTATTTTAATTATTTTAATTACATGTAATTAAAAATCGTTCTTTTAATTACATGTAATTAAAATCGTGCTTTTAATTACATGTAATTAAAATCGTTCTTTTAATTACATGTAATTAAAATCGTTCTTTTAATTACATGTAATTAAAATGTAATGAAAATCGTTCTTTTAATTACATGTAATTAAAATCGTGCTTTTAATTACATGTAATTAAAATCGTGCTTTTAATTACATGTAATTAAAATCGTCTTTTAATTACATGTAATTAAAATCCTTCTTTAATTACATGTAATTAAAATCGTTCTTTTAATTACATGTAATTAAAATCGTTCTTTTACATGTAATTAAAATGTAATGAAAATCGTTCTTTTAATTACATGTAATAAAATCGTGCTTTAATTACATGTAATTAAAATCGTGCTTTTAATACATGTAATTAAAAGCACGATTTTAATTACATGTAATTAAAATCGTTCTTTTAATTACATGTAATTAAAATCGTTCTTTTAATTACATGTAATTAAAATCCTTCTTTTAATTACATGTAATTAAAATCGTGCTTTTAATTGCATGTAATTAAAATCGTGCATTTAATTACATGTAATTAAAATCGTGCATTTAATTACATGTATTTAAAAATCGTTCTTTCAATTACATTTTAATTACATGTAATTAAAAGAACGATTTTAATTACATGTAATTAAAATCGTGCTTTTAATTACATGTAATTAAAATCGTTCTTTTAATTACATTTTAATTACATGTAATTAAAATCGTGCTTTTAATTACATGTAATTAAAATTGTGCTTTTAATTACATGTAATTAAAATCGTGTTTTAATTACATGTAATTAAAATCGTGCTTTTAATTACATGTAATTAAAATCGTGCTTTTAATTACATGTAATTAAAATCGTTCTTTTAATTACATGTAATTAAAATCGTGCTTTTAATTACATGTAATTAAAATCGTTCTTTTAATTACATGTAATTAAAATCGTTCTTTTAATTACATGTAATTAAAATCATGCTTTTAATTACATGTAATTAAAATCCTTCTTTTAATTACATGTAATTAAAATCCTTCTTTTAATTACATGTAATTAAAATCGTGCTTTTAATTGCATGTAATTAAAATCGTGCATTTAATTACATGTAATTAAAAATCGTGCATTTAATTACATGTATTTAAAATCGTTCTTTCAATTACATTTTAATTACATGTAATTAAAAGAACGATTTTAATTACATGTAATTAAAATTGTGCTTTTAATTACATGTAATTAAAATCGTGTTTTTAATTACATGTCATTAAAATCGTGCTTTTAATTACATGTAATTAAAATCGTGTTTTAATTAATGTAATTAAAATCGTGCTTTTAATTACATGTAATTAAAATCGTGCTTTTAATTACATGTAATTAAAATCGTTCTTTTAATTACATGTAATTAAAATCGTGCTTTTAATTACATGTAATTAAAATCGTTCTTTTAATTACATGTAATTAAAATCGTTTTTTAATTACATGTAATTAAAATCGTGCTTTTAATTACATGTAATTAAAATTGTGCTTTAATTACATGTAATTAAACATCAGAGTACAGAGGTACCTGATCTCGGCCGGGGGGCTCCAAAGGACGGCTCCCAAGGTTGGGCCCTGTCCCAGGGAGTCCCCTGGATACGCCCAGCCCGGTGCCAGTTGCCTGGCCCCCTTGCAACTGGCCAAGCCCCAGTGAGCTTCATTCTGGGTACACGGTTCCCAGATCCTGGATCTCATCCAGGGTCCACCGACTTACCTTCTGCCACCGAACCCTTACCCTAAACCTGCCAGGATAGTGCACTCAAATCTCACATGGAGCTTGGCTGGAACCCCTGGTTCTGGAGAACCAACATCCATACCACTGGTCCCCACACAGCCTGGTAGCTAGGAAAAAAAGAACTGTCAAACTCCCCTGGTTGGTGTTAAGGCAGGTTTTCTCTGTGTCTGATGCTCTGCTTGGTGGTAGATGTGAAAAATCACTCCAATCACTTTGCTCCCGCGCACTTCAGACTGTGGCTCTGTAATGGTCGAGAGGTTTTAGTCTAAATAAAAAATAATAGTCTGCAAGGATTGTGCACAGTCTCAATCAAGATGATAAAAAGATACAATAATTTATTTACAAAAACAACAGCTGGTTAAAAAATGGAGGCATAGACAGTTCCTGGCAAGAAATCAATACACAAGTTTGTGAGAGAGTCTTGACTGGCCCACACGTCCGGCTTGGTCCGGCCGATCCTCCGGTTCCAACAGACCTCCAGCGTCGATCCCGCAATTCCCGCTCTTCCAGCCTTGTCCGGCCGTCTTCTCCAGCCATCTTCTCCAGCCATCTTGTCCGGCCGTCTTCTCCAGCCATCTTGCCCGGCCGTGTCGCACCAATGGCTTTTTTCTCTGCTGCTAATCTTGCCACATCTTCATTGAAATGTAGATCACCTGCGTCCCTGAGGTGGGGCGCATGTGTGTGACCTCAAACCACCAATCAAAACATGCAACACAACAACCCAACATTAACCAAAATAATCTCGGAAAATAGCTAACTTCAAAATACACAGTCCAAACAATATAAGAATCATAAATTAACTCAAAAGAAAAACAAGGTCACCATTCATGACGAATATGCTCACCATAGAGCTACTCCCCCCACAATAATTAGTCCGACTCCTATGGCTGTTGCAATGCCTGTAGCGAGATGCTTCAAGAACTTTGTCTTCTTATTTATCTCCTGTGGTTCCTCCACAACCTGTGGAGGAACCACAGGCTGGTTCTCCAAAATCACAGGCTAGTTCTCCACAATCACTGGCTGGTTCTCCAAAATCACAGAATGGTTCTCCACAATCACTGGTTCTCCAAAATCACAGATGGTTCTCCACAATCACTAGCTGGTACTCCAAAGTCTCAGGCTGCTTCTCCAAAATCACAGGCTGGTTCTCCAAAATCACAGCCTGGTTCTCCAAAATCACAGGCTGGTTCTCCAAAATCACAGGCTGGTTCTCGAAAATCTGGCTGGTTCTCCACAATCACAGGCTGGTTCTCCACAATCACAGCCTGGTTCTCCCAAATCACAGGCTTTTTCTCCCAAATCACTGGCTGGTTCTCCAAAATCACAGGCTGTTCTCCACAATCGCAGGCTGGTTCTCCACAATCGCAGGCTGTGGTTCCTCCAGAGGCGGTGGGAACCACAGCCTGTGGATTCCTCATTTCTTTGCCTTCCTCAAATTGCATACATTATTCAACAAGGTCACCTTGCCACAGCTCCCTTCATGATGAATATGATCGCCATAGACGTATCCCCCCGCAATAATCAATCCGACTCCTATGGCTGCTTCAAAGCCTGTAGAGATGCTTCAGGAACTTTGTCTTCTTTTTTTATCTCAGCCTGTGGTTCCTCCACAGTTTGTGGAGGAACCACAGGCTGGTTCTCCACAATCACAGCCTGGTTATCCATAATCACAGCTGCTTCTCCACAATCACAGGCTGGTTCCACAATCACAGGCTGGTTATCAAAATCACAGGATGCTTCTCCACAATCACAGGCTGGGTTATCAAAATCACAGGCTGCTTCTCCACAATCACAGGCTGGTCTCCACAATCACAGGCTGCTTCTCCAAAATCACAGGCTGCTTCTCCAAAATCACAGGCTGGTTCTCCACAATCACAGGCTGGTTCTCCCAAATCACTGGCTGGTTCTCCAAAATCACAGGCTGGTTCTCCACAATCGCAGGCTGTGGTTCCTCCAGAGGCTGTGGAGGAACCACAGCCTGTGGATTCCTCATTTCTTTGCCTTCCTCAAATTGCAATACATTATTCAACAAGGTCACCTTGCCACAGCTCCCTTCATGATGAATATGCTCGCCATAGACGTACTCCCCCCGCAATAATCAATCCGACTCCTATGGCTGCTGCAAAGCCTGTAGTGAGATGCTTCAGGAACTTGTCTTCTTTTTTATCTCAGCCTGTGGTTCCTCCACAGTTTGTGGAGGAACCACAGGCTGGTTCTCCACAATCACAGGCTGGTTCTCCACAATCACAGGCTGGTTATCCAAAATCACAGGCTGGTTCTCCACAATCACAGGCTGGTTCTCCACAATCACAGCCTGGTTCTCCCAAATCACAGGCTTTTTCTCCCAAATCACAGGCTGCTTCTCCACAATCACAGGCTGGTTATCCAAAATCACAGGCTGCTTCTCCACAATCACAGGCTGGTTCTCCACAATCACAGGCTGCTTCTCCAAAATCACAGGCTGCTTCTCCACAATCACAGGCTGCTTCTCCACAATCACAAGCTGCTTCTCCAAAATCACAGGCTGCTTCTCCACAATCACAAGCTGCTTCTCCAAAATCACAGGCTGCTTCTCCACAATCACAGCCTGGTTCTCCCAAATCACAGGCTTTTTCTCCCAAATCACTGGCTGGTTCTCCAAAATCGCAGGCTGGTTCTCCACAATCGAGGCTGTGGTTCCTCCAGAGGCTGTGGAGGAACCACAGCCTGTGGATTCCTCATTTCTTTGCCTTCCTCAAATTGCAATACATTATTCAACAAGGTCACCTTGCCACAGCTCCCTTCATGATGAATATGCTCGCCATAGACGTACTCCCCCGCAATAATCAATCCGACTCCTATGGCTGCTGCAAAGCCTGTAGTGAGATGCTTCAGGAACTTTGTCTTCTTTTTATCTCAGCCTGTGGTTCCTCCACAGTTTGTGGAGGAACCACAGGCTGGTTCTCCACAATCACAGCCTGGTTATCCATAATCACAGGCTTTTTCTCCCAAATCACAGGCTGCTTCTCCACAATCACAGGCTGGTTCTCCACAATCGCAGCCTGGTTCTCCCAAATCACAGGCTTTTCTCCCAAATCACAGGCTGCTTCTCCACAATCAGGCTGGTTATCCAAAATCACAGGCTGCTTCTCCACAATCACAGCCTGGTTCTCCCAAATCACAGGCTTTTCTCCCAAATCACAGGCTGCTTCTCCAAAATCACAGGCTGCTTCTCCACAATCACAGGCTGCTTCTCCATAATCACAGGCTTTTTCTCCCAAATCACAGGCTGCTTCTCCAAAATCACAGGCTGCTTCTCCACAATCACAGGCTGCTTCTCCACAATCACAGCCTGGTTCTCCAAAATCACAGGCTGGTTCTCCAAAATCACTGGCTGGTTCTCCAAAATCACTGCCTGGTTTTCCACAACCACAGGCTGTGGTTCCTCAAGAGGCTGTGGAGGAACCACAGCCTGTGGATTCCTCATTTCTTTGTCTTCCTCAATTTGCAATACATTATTCAACACATCTTCTAACACAGCCTGTGATACTGTTATAGCCTGTGATGAATCCACAGGCTGTAAGTCCCAAATTTCCAGGTCTTTCTCTAGTAGCTGGATTTCATTCTCCAAGTCTTCTATTTCTTTGTCCAGCTTTTCCAATTCTCTTTCTTTCAAAAGAAATTGAGAGTAATTAGATATTTCACAAAAGGAACCAGTGACGTCATCCATTTTTGTTGAAACAATCCGTTTGTTTTCAAAAGTGATCTGAAATTGTCGAGCTCTTACTGACTAAATGTGTCTTCTGGAACCAAAATTAAAGATTTCAGTGTTGTGATGTCATAGTGAAAAGCGTGATGTCACAATCTGATGTCACAGCTTCAGTAGAACAAATGGCAAACTCATCAAGTTTGAATGAAAACAATCTGCGTGTTTTTTTATTTTAATTTTTTTACTTTATTTCAATCAAATAACATGAGCATACATACAAAGGTTAAATCAATGTCAAATATTAAAATATAATAAAAACAAAGAATAATTGCAGATATTGAGGGTGTTGATGTGAAAGTCTAGAAAGACAAAATTTAAATAAATATATTGTATATACATTGGTATAATATAATGATTGTACTTATTCAGTTAGGTTTTCATAACATGTCAAAAATGTATTCAAATACATATGAAGATTGTATATTATAGCAAAAAGAATAATAAAGGCAACAAAAGAAAAAGATAACAGGGATCTTCTTATGAGAAGTCAATTCTTGATTGAGTTGAAAAGCTTTTGTTACTCCAGGTGAATTGGAGTCAGTAGGATGACGATGTCTCCAAATACTACTAAAGTTGCTAATGTTGTTGTGTTTTTGTCATTTGTATTTGTTGTAGCGTCCGGTTGAATGGATGGTCTCTCAAACTGATGGTTCACAATGTTTATTGAATGCCTTTTTATGTGAACACACCATAAGAGCTACAAAACATGCAAATACAATACATTAATAACTCAAAACAGTGTTGTTTTCACATTTTACTTTAACATATTAATCCTTTTTCTTACATTCTGTCATTAAACCTTCTGTCATAAAATAAAGCGCAATATAACTGTTAACGGTTAATTAACGAATATTAGTGCCGTATAATAGTAAAATACAACCGTCACCCAATAGCAAACAACACGTTTTACAGTAAAACTAAACATATATTTACATATTAAAAAACTCTCACCTTGTTCCATCAACCAAGCGCCAACCTACTGACTGTATATACCCTAATCTGAACCACTCCTTCATTAGCTTTACTCCGACCTGAGCGCTCTCTCTTTCTGCGCGATGACCAGCAGTTAATTGTCAGTTAATTGTCTAACGTTGGCGTCACACTTCACCACTCTTCCGTTTTCAAATCCTTTCAAAATAAAAGCATAAATTCTTATGTTAACAAATACTCGTTTTTAAATGAGGAAATACTAATAAGGTCATTTACATTTGTGCTTTCAATTTGCTGAAGTGGTTTGCACCTCAGGGCTGCCGTAAAGTTTGTTCTCCGCCATGCCGTCAAAATGCTGCAGTAGCCAGTTCATCACATCATAAGTCGGGTAGTGTGGCAGAAGGGAATTGCCTAAAACATGCTCAATTTGTGTGTTGCATTATCTCACATCTCCAGCTTCTACTGGAGGCAGAGGCATCAAGACCTTTTCCACAAACTAATAATTTCTACAGTGCGGAATTTTGAGAAAAAATGATTTCGGAAACCCTTCAACTGCCCGCTCATGGTTTAGCACATTTTGGATCTCTGTATCTCCATATGAGGAGTGCCTAACTTAGCTTAACCTGATTGAGCCATCTCTGCCGCTTGGTTGAGGTATGATATGCTAAAGAAATCCACTACAGGGCATTGTTTCTTTAAATAGTATTCTTCTTCTTCCCCTCTCCAACCAGGAAGTCAGAAACACAAAAAATCTGTCACAAATATTGACTGGTTGTGGTAAAACTTTGAAAGGCAGGAATAGTTTTCTGGCATATGATAGTGTTATAGACCTTACTAAACAGAATTATGTTACTTCATACCACCTAAAAAGCTAAATTAGAGGTTTAATAATTTTTTCAAATATGGTTGACCAAACGGTTGATTTGTCACTTGATGGTAAATGTAGCAAATCAAGGTAATTTAGTTAACTTTTTTTTTTTTTTTTTGCTATAAAATCAAGTCATTTTCATTTATTGGTGTAAATAGGAAACAATAAGTGTTATTACAATGTTATACACTAAGAATAATTATAACATCATCCATCCATCCATTTTCTGGCCACCCTTCTCCCTAACGGGGTCGGGAGGTGCTGGTGCCTATCTCCAGCTGCGTTCCAGGCGAGAGGCGGGGTTCACCCTGGACAGGTCGCCAGTCTGTCGCAGGGCAACACAGAGACAAACAGGAGAAACAACCATGCACACACACATTCACACCTAAGGAGAGTCTGGAAAGCCCAATCAACCTGACAGTCATGTTTTTGGACTGTGGGAGGAAGCCGGAGAACCCGGAGAGAACCCAGCATGCACAGGGAGAACATGCAAACTCCGTGCAGAAAGACCCCGGGCCGGGAATCGAACCCAGGACCTTCTTGCTGTATAACATCATCTTACAAAATAATTTCTGTAATAATTTCTTCCTTTGGGAGCAAAAGTGGTGCCAACACTCTGCAAAACGATAAAAGAGCCCCAGATGCTTGTTGTCTTTTGTGACAACTTCTTCACAAGTTTCGACTTGGTCTAGTACCTGCACATTGCCCTTGGCGTCAAGTGCATCGGCACCGTATGACCGAACTGCACTGGTGGAGCTCCATTCATGACAAAGTCCTGATTCAAAGGGGGCGTGCGGCCTGTGATTTTAGGGCTGCTGAAGGGGTTCTTCCAGTGAAGTAGTTGGATAACAAATGGGTCAACTTGCTTAGTAAAGCCTATGGGATCATGCCCTTTTCAACAGTGAAACACTGAAAAACTGTTGCACTTTAGTACAGATACAATCAAGATGGGAAAACTAAAAAGGCAATATTTCCTTGTTCCTTTTGTACAACTTGATCAGATTTTTCATTAAAAAACTGGATCTGGGGTGTTTCTAATAACTAATAAACGGCAAATGACACTGAATCGAGCTGCAAAACACTATACTGTTTTAAAAGTTGAACAGATCTTTTCTGTATTTACAATAAAAAGATAGATTTTGCATTTAGGATGCTGGTTTTATCTGAATCAAAAGGCCCTCAATTTATAGTCACAAGTCAATGTCATTAAATTCAAAAAGCAATGCTCATAACACAGAAATATTTCTGATTGTTAATTTAGATGATTATGTATTACAAATGATAAAAAACGTAATGTTCAATTATTGCAATATTTGCCGCTTATGCCCTAATTAAAATAGGTCAGTGTAGCAATATGTGAAGTACTGATTCCATCCAAATCTCCACCAAAACTCTTGAATGGTTTTTGGTTGGCAATCCTTGTCAACCATTTCCAGTTGTTGGGTTTCCTTATCCTACAACATTTTGGAGGATAAGGAGTCAAGTCTGAGGTTTTATTCATGATTCTGAATGTTACATTTTCGCTGTACTTAACTAATTTACTGATTTCTTAACTGCTTCAGGATTTCATAATGATCACAATTAAAAGAAATAAAATCTGCATAGTAAAATATAGTTTCAAGAAAATGTAATTCTTTTAATTACATGCAATTATTTTAATTTTTTTAATTACATGCAATTATTTTAATTCTTTTAATTACATGTAATTATTTTAATTCTTTTAATTACATGTAATTAAAATCGTTCTTTTAATTACATGCAATTAAAATTGTGCTTTTAATTACATGTAATTAAAATTGTTCTTTTAATTACATGTAATTAAAATCGTTCTTTTAATTGCATGTAATTAAAATCGTTCTTTTAATTACATGTAATTAATTATTATTATTGAAATTATTATTTTAATTCTTTTAATTACATGTAATTATTTTAATTATTTTAATTACATGTAATTAAAATCGTTCTTTTAATTACATGTAATTAAAATCGTGCTTTTAATTACATGTAATTAAAATCGTTCTTTTAATTACATGTAATTAAAATCGTGCTTTTAATTACATGTAATTAATTATTATTATTGAAATTATTATTTTAATTCTTTTAATTACATGTAATTATTTTAATTATTTTAATTACATGTAATTAAAAATCGTTCTTTTAATTACATGTAATTAAAATCGTGCTTTTAATTACATGTAATTAAAATCGTTCTTTTAATTACATGTAATTAAAATTGTTCTTTTAATTACATGTAATTAAAATCGTGCTTTTAATTACATGTAATTAATTATTATTATTGAAATTATTATTTTAATTCTTTTAATTACATGTAATTATTTAATTCTTTTAATTACATGTAATTAAAATTGTGCTTTTAATTACATGTAATTAAAATCGTGCTTTTAATTACATGTAATTAAAATCGTGCTTTTAATTACATGTAATTAAAATCGTGCTTTTAATTACATGTAATTAAAATCGTTCTTTTAATTACATGTAATTAAAATCGTTCTTTTAATTACATGTAATTAAAATGTAATGAAAATCGTTCTTTTAATTACATGTAATTAAAATCGTGCTTTTAATTACATGTAATTAAAATCGTTCTTTTAATTACATGTAATTATTTTAATTTTTTTAATTACATGCAATTATTTAATTCTTTTAATTACATGTAATTATTTAATTCTTTTAATTACATGTAATCAAAATCGTTCTTTTAATTACATGTAATTAAAATCGTGCTTTTAATTACATGTAATTAAAATCGTTCTTTTAATTACATGTAATTAAAATTGTTCTTTTAATTACATGTAATTAAAATCGTGCTTTTAATTACATGTAATTAATTATTATTATTGAAATTATTATTTTAATTCTTTTAATTACATGTAATTATTTTAATTATTTTAATTACATGTAATTAAAATCGTTCTTTTAATTACATGTAATTAAAATCGTGCTTTTAATTACATGTAATTAAAATCGTTCTTTTAATTACATGTAATTAAAATCGTTCTTTTAATTACATGTAATTAAAATGTAATGAAAATCGTTCTTTTAATTACATGTAATTAAAATCGTGCTTTTAATTACATGTAATTAAAATCGTGCTTTTAATTACATGTAATTAAAATCGTTCTTTTAATTGCATGTAATTAAAATCGTTCTTTAATTACATGCAATTAAATCGTGCTTTTAATTACATGTAATTAAAATCGTGCTTTTAATTACATGTAATTAAAAGCACGATTTTAATTACATGTAATTAAAATCGTTCTTTTAATTACATGTAATTAAAATCGTTCTTTTAATTACATGTAATTAAAATCCTTCTTTTAATTACATGTAATTAAAATCGTTCTTTTAATTACATGTAATTAAAATCGTTCTTTTAATTACATGTAATTAAAATCGTGCTTTTAATTGCATGTAATTAAAATCGTGCATTTAATTACATGTAATTAAAATCGTGCATTTAATTACATGTATTTAAAATCGTTCTTTCAAACACGATTTTAATTACATGTAATTAAAAGAACGATTTTAATTACATGTAATTAAAATCGTGCTTTTAATTACATGTAATTAAAATCGTTCTTTTAATTACATTTTAATTACATGTAATTCAAATCGTGCTTTTAATTACATGTAATTCAAATCGTGCTTTTAATTACATGTAATTAAAATTGTGCTTTTAATTACATGTAATTAAAATCGTGTTTTAATTACATGTAATTAAAATCGTGCTTTTAATTACATGTAATTAAAATCGTGCTTTTAATTACATGTAATTAAAATCGTTCTTTTAATTACATGTAATTAAAATCGTGCTTTTAATTACATGTAATTAAAATCGTTCTTTTAATTACATGTAATTAAAATCGTTCTTTTAATTACATGTAATTAAAATCATGCTTTTAATTACATGTAATTAAAATCCTTCTTTTAATTACATGTAATTAAAATCGTGCTTTTAATTGCATGTAATTAAAATCGTGCATTTAATTACATGTAATTAAAATCGTGCATTTAATTACATGTATTTAAAATCGTTCTTTCAATTACATTTTAATTACATCTAATTAAAAGAGCGATTTTAATTACATGTAATTAAAATCGTGCTTTTAATTACATGTAATTAAAATCGTTTTTTTAATTACATGTAATTAAAATCGTGCTTTTAATTACATGTAATTAAAATCGTGTTTTAATTACATGTAATTAAAATTGTGGTTTTAATTACATGTAATTAAAATCGTGCTTTTAATTACATGTAATTAAAATAGTTCTTTTAATTACATGTAATTAAAATCATGCTTTTAATTACATGTAATTAAAATCGTTCTTTTAATTACCTGTAATTAAAATCGTTTTTTTAATTACATGTAATTAAAATTGTGCTTTTAATTACATGTAATTAAGATCGTTCTTTTAATTACATGTAATTAAACATCAGAGTACAGAGGTACCTGATCTCGGCCGGGGGGCTCCAAAGGACGGCTCCCAAGGTTGGGCCCCGTCCCAGGGAGTCCCCTGGATACGCCCAGCCCGGTGCCAGTTGCCTGGCCCCCTTGCAACTGGCCAAGCCCCAGTGAGCTTCATTCTGGGTACATGGTTCCCAGATCCTGGATCTCATCCAGGGACCACCGACTTACCTTCTGCCACCGAACCCTTACCCTAAACCTGCCAGGATAGTGCACTCAAATCTCACATGGAGCTTGGCTGGAACCCCTGGTTCTGGAGAACCAACATCCATACCACTGGTCCCCACACACCCTGGTAGCTAGGAAAAAAGAACTGTCAAACTCCCCTGGTTGGTGTTAAGGCAGGTTTTCTCTGTGTCTGATGCTCTGCTTGGTGGTAGATGTGAAAAATCACTCCAATCACTTTGCTCCCGCGCACTTCAGACTGTGGCTCTGTAATGGTCGAGAGGTTTTAGTCTAAATAAAAAAATAATAGTCTGCAAGGATTGTGCACAGTCTCAATCAAGATGATAAAAAGATACAATAATTTATTTACAAAAACAACAGCTGGTTAAAAAATGGAGGCATAGACAGTTCCTGGCAAGAAATCAATACACAAGTTTGTGAGAGAGTCTTGACTGGCCCACACGTCCGGCTTGGTCCGACCGATCCTCCGGTTCCCAACAGACCTCCAGCGTCGATCCCGCAATTCCCGCTCTTCCAGCCTTGTCCGGCCGTCTTCTCCAGCCATCTTCTCCAGCCATCTTGTCCGGCCGTCTTCTCCAGCCATCTTGCCCGGCCGTGTCGCCAATGGCTTTTTTCTCTGCTGCTAATCTTGCCACATCTTCATTGAAATGTAGATCACCTGCGTCCCTGAGGTGGGGCGCATGTGGCACGTGACCTCAAACCACCAATCAAAAACATGCAACACAACAACCCAACATTTAACCCAAAATAATCTCGGAAAATAGCTAACTTCAAAATACACAGTCCAAACAATATAAGAATCATAAATTAACTCAAAAGAAAAACAAGGTCACCATTCATGACGAATATGCTCACCATAGAGCTACTCCCCCCACAATAATTAGTCCGACTCCTATGGCTGTTGCAATGCCTGTAGCGAGATGCTTCAAGAACTTTGTCTTCTTATTTATCTCCTGTGGTTCCTCCACAAACTGTGGAGGAACCACAGGCTGGTTCTCCACAATCACAGGCTGGTTCTCCACAATCACAGGCTGGTTCTCCAAAATCACAGGCTGGTTCTCCAAAATCACAGGCTAGTTCTCCACAATCACTGGCTGGTTCTCCAAAATCACAGAATGGTTCTCCACAATCACTAGCTGGTACTCCAAAGTCTCAGGCTGCTTCTCCAAAATCACAGGCTGGTTCTCCAAAATCACAGCCTGGTTCTCCAAAATCACAGCCTGGTTCTCCAAAATCACAGGCTGGTTCTCCAAAATCACAGCCTGGTTCTCCAAAATCACAGGCTGGTTCTCCAAAATCACTGGCTGGTTCTCCATAATCACAGGCTGGTTCTCCAAAATCACAGGCTAGTTCTCCACAATCACTGGCTGGTTCTCCAAAATCACAGAATGGTTCTCCACAATCACTAGCTGGTATCCAAAGTCTCAGGCTGCTTCTCCAAAATCACAGGCTGGTTCTCCAAAATCACAGCCTGGTTCTCCAAAATCACTGGCTGGTTCTCGAAAATCACTGGCTGGTTCTCCATAATCACAGGCTGGTTCTCCACAATCACAGCCTGGTTCTCCCAAATCACTGGCTGGTTCTCCAAAATCACAGGCTGGTTCTCCACAATCGCAGGCTGTGGTTCCTCCAGAGGCTGTGGAGGAACCACAGCCTGTGGATTCCTCATTTCTTTGCCTTCCTCAAATTGCAATACATTATTCAACAAGGTCACCTTGCCACAGCTCCCTTCATGATGAATATGCTCGCCATAGACGTACTCCCCCGCAATAATCAATCCGACTCCTATGGCTGCTGCAAAGCCTGTAGTGAGATGCTTCAGGAACTTTGTCTTCTTTTTTATCTCAGCCTGTGGTTCCTCCACAGTTTTTGGAGGAACACAGGCTGGTCTCCACAATCACAGCCTGGTATCCATAATCACAGGCTGGTTATCCAAAATCACAGGCTGCTTCTCCACAATCACAGGCTGGTTATCCAAAATCACAGGCTGCTTCTCCAAAATCACAGGCTGCTTCTCCACAATCACAGGCTGGTTATCCAAAATCACAGGCTGCTTCTCCACAATCACAGGCTGGTTCTCCACAATCACAGGCTGGTTCTCCACAATCACAGGCTGGTTATCCAAAATCACAGGCTGCTTCTCCACAATCACAGGCTGGTTCTCCACAATCACAGCCTGGTTCTCCCAAATCACAGGCTTTTTCTCCCAAATCACAGGCTGCTTCTCCACAATCACAGGCTGGTTATCCAAAATCACAGGCTGCTTCTCCAAAATCACAGGCTGCTTCTCCACAATCACAGGCGGTTATCCAAAATCACAGGCTGGTTCTCCACAATCACTAGCTGGTACTCCAAAGTCTCAGGCTGCTTCTCCAAAATCACAGGCTGGTTCTCCAAAATCACAGCCTGGTTCTCCAAAATCACAGGCTGGTTCTCCAAAATCACTGGCTGGTTCTCCACAATCACAGGCTGGTTCTCCACAATCACAGCCTGGTTCTCCAAATCACAGGCTTTTTCTCCAAATCACAGGCTTTTTCTCCCAAATCACTGGCTGGTTCTCCAAAATCACAGGCTGGTTCTCCAAAATCGCAGGCTGGTTCTCCACAATCGCAGGCTGTGGTTCCTCCAGAGGCTGTGGAGGAACCACAGCCTGTGGATTCCTCATTTCTTTGCCTTCCTCAAATTGCAATACATTATTCAACAAGGTCACCTTGCCACAGCTCCCTTCATGATGAATATGCTCGCCATAGACGTACTCCCCCCGCAATAATCAATCCGACTCCTATGGCTGCTGCAAAGCCTGTAGTGAGATGCTTCAGGAACTTTGTCTTCTTTTTTATCTCAGCCTGTGGTTCCTCCACAGTTTTTGGAGGAACCACAGGCTGGTTCTCCACAATCACAGCCTGGTTATCCATAATCACAGGCTGGTTCTCCATAATCACTGGCTGCTTCTCCACAATCACAGGCTGGTTCTCCACAATCAAGGCTGGTTATCCAAAATCACAGCCTGGTTCTCCAAATCACAGGCTTTTTCTCCCAAATCACAGGCTGCTTCTCCACAATCACAGGCTGGTTATCCAAAATCACAGGCTGCTCCACAATCACAGGCTGCTTCTCCAAAATCACAGGCTGCTTCTCACAATCACAGGCTGCTTCTCCACAATCACAGGCTGGTTCCCAAAATCACAGGCTTTTCTCCAAATCACAGGCTGCTTCTCCACAATCACAGGCTGGTTATCCAAAATCACAGGCTGCTTCTCCACAATCATAGGCTGCTTCTCCAAAATCACAGGCTGCTTCTCCACAATCACAGGCTGCTTCTCCAAAATCACAGGCTGCTTCTCCACAATCACAGGCTGGTTATCCAAAATCACAGGCTGCTTCTCCACAGTCACAGCCTGGTTCTCCAAAATCACTGGCTGGTTCTCCAAAATCACTGCCTGGTTTTCCACAACCACAGGCTGTGGTTCCTCAAGAGGCTGTGGAGGAACCACAGCCTGTGGATTCCTCATTTCTTTGTCTTCCTCAATTGCAATACATTATTCAATCTTCTAACACAGCCTGTGATACTGTTATAGCCTGATGAATCCACAGGCTGTAAGTCCCAAATTTCCAGGTCTTCTCTAGTAGCTGGATTTCATTCTCCAAGTCTTCTATTTCTTTGTCCAGCTTTTCCAATTCTCTTCTTTCAAAAGAAATTGAGAGTAATTAGATATTTCACAAAAGGAACCAGTGACGTCATCCATTTTTGTGAAACAATCCGTTGTTTTCAAAAGTGATCTGAATTGTCGAGCTCTTTACTGACTAAATGTGTCTTTCTGGAACCAAAATTAAAGATTTCAGTGTTGTGATGTCATAGTGAAAAGCGTGATGTCACAATCTGATGTCACAGCTTCAGTAGAACAAATGGCAAACTCATCAAGTTTGAATGAAAACAATCTGCGTGTTTTTTATTTTAATTTTTTTACTTTATTTCAATCAAATAACATGAGCATACATACAAAGGTTAAATCAATGTCAAATATTAAAAATATAATAAAAACAAAGAATAATTGCAGATATTGAGGGTGTTGATGTGAAAGTCTAGAAAGACAAAATTTAAATAAATATATTGTATATACATTGGTATAATATAATGATTTGTACTTATTCAGTTAGGTTTTCATAACATGTCAAAAATGTATTCAAATACATATGAAGATTGTATATTATAGCAAAAAGAATATAAAGGAAAACAAAAGAAAAAGATAAGGGATCTTCTTATGAGAAGTCAATTCTTGATTGAGTTGAAAAGCTTTTGTTACTCCAGGTGAATTGGAGTCAGTAAGATGACGATGTCTCCAAATACCTACTAAAGTTGCTATGTTGTGTTTTGTCATTTGTATTTGTTGTAGCGTCCGGTTGAATGGATGGTCTCAAACTGATGGTTCACAATGTTTTATTGAATGCCTTTTTATGTGAACACACCATAAGAGCTACAAAACATACAAATACAATACATTAATAACTCAAACAGTGTTGTTTTCACATTTTACTTTAACATATTAATCCTTTTCTTACATTCTGTCATTAAACCTTCTGTCATGAAATAAAGCGCAATATATTAACTGTTAACGGTTAATTAACGAATATTAGTGCCGTATAATAGTAAAATACAACCGTCACCCAATAGCAAACAACACGTTTTACAGTAAAAACTAAACATATATTTACATATTAAAAAACTCTCACCTTGTTCCATCAACCAAGCGCCAACCTACTGACTGTATATACCCTAATCTGAACCACTCCTTCATTAGCTTTACTCCGACCTGAGCGCTCTCTCTTTCTGCGCGATGACAGCAGTTAATTGTCAGTTAATTGTCTAACGTTGGCGTCACACCAACCACTCTTCCGTTTCAAATCCTTTCAAAATAAAAGCATAAATTCTTATGTTAACAAATACTCGTTTTTAAATGAGGAAACACAAATACTAATAAGGTCATTTACATTTGTGCTTTCAATTTGCTGAAGTGGTTTGCCACCTCAGGGCTGCCGTAAAGTTTGTTCTCCGCCATGCCGTCAAAATGCTGCAGTAGCCAGTTCATCACATCATAAGTGGGCAGTGTGGCAGAAGGAATTTGCCTGAAAAACATGCTCAATTTGTGTGTTGCATTATCTCACATCTCCAGCTTCTACTGGAGGCAGAGGCATCAAGACCTTTTCCACAAACTAATAATTTCTACAGTGCGGAATTTTGAGAAAAATGATTTGGAAACCCTTCAACTTGCCCGCTCATGGTTAGCACATTTGGATCTCTGTATCTCCATATGAGGAGTGCCTAACTTAGCTTAACTGATTGAGCCATCTCTGCCGCTTGGTTGAGGTATGATATGCTAAAGAAATCCACTACAGGCATTTTCTTTAAATAGTATTCTTCTTCTTCCCTCTCCAACCAGGAAGTCAGAAACACAAAAAATCTGTCACAAATATTGACTGGTTGTGGTAAAACTTTGAAAGGCAGAATAGTTTTCTGGCATATGATAGTGTTATAGACCTTACTAAAACAGAAATTATGTTACTTCATACCACCTAAAAAAGCTAAATTATGAGGTTTAATAATTTTTTCAAAATATGGTTGACCAAAACGGTTGATTTGTCACTTGATGGTAAATGTAGCAAATCAAGGTAATTTAGTTAACTTTTTTTTTTTTTTGCTATAAAATCAGTCATTTCATTTATTGGTGTAAATAGGAACAATAAGTGTTATTACAATGTTATACACTAAGAATAATTATAACATCATCCATCCAATCCATTTTCTGGCCACCCTTCTCCCTAACGGGGTCGGGAGGTGCTGGTGCCTATCTCCAGCTGCGTTCCAGGCGAGAGGCGGGTTCACCTGGACAGGTCGCCAGTCTGTCGCAGGGCAACACAGAGACAAACAGGAGAAACAACCATGCACACACACATTCACACCTAAGGAGAGTTGGAAAGCCCAATCAACCTGACAGTCATGTTTTTGGACTGTGGGAGGAAGCCGGAGATAACCGGAGAGAAACCCAGCATGCACAGGGAGAACATGCAAACTCCGTGCAGAAAGACCCCGGGCCGGGAATCGAACCCAGGACCTTCTTGCTGTAAACATCATCTTACAAAATAATTTCTGTAATAATTTCTTCCTTTGGGAGCAAAAGTGGTGTCAACACTCTGCAAAACGATAAAAGAGCCCAGATGCTTGTTGTCTTTTGTGACAACTTCTTCACAAGTTTCGACTTGGTTAGTACCTGCACATTGCCCTTGGCGTCAAGTGCATCGGCACCGTATGACCGAACTGCACTGGTGGAGCTCCATTCATGACAAAGTCCTGATTCAAAGGGGGCGTGCGGCCTGTGATTTTAGGGCTGCTGAAGGGGTTCTTCCAGTGAAGTAGTTGGATAACAAATGGGTCAACTTGCTTAGTAAAGCTATGGGATCATGCCCTTTCAACAGTGAAAACACTGAAAAATGTTGCACTTTAGTACAGATACAATCAAGATGGGAAAACTAAAAAGGCAATATTTCCTTGTTCGATGAATGTTTTCCTGGTTGAAGTTAAAACCAGTGTTGTGTAGCATTTGACAAACATAAACTGTATCCAATCCCCAGATTTTGTTGTTGTTAATTTCTTTATAAATTTGCATTTTGTTTTGATTTATCTACTGTACTAGGTATTTTTATTACATCATGTACTTAAACCTTTAAGTGACATCTCAACCGTTTGGTAGAGATCAACATTTTAAAAACCACAGGGTCTGTTGAAAAAAAAATTGATTGTGTTTATGAGTCACCCATGGGTAAAAGAAATGCAAAGAAAATTTTTTTTACAGGTTTTTTTCTTGGTGTGGTTGTTAAAGGGAAGGAAACATGAAAAAGTGTAAAAAGTGGAGCACTATGAATGTCTTATTGTGGCTCCTGACACCAATGCACTCCCAGTCTGCATGCAGAGTCATGTTAAAACACATGAGCCAAAAACATGTCCTTCTGTTGTAAAAAAAAACAACCCAGTCTCTTCTGTTGCTGAACCACAACGTGGTTTGTTTGTATTTTATCGATTCTTTATGGTTATAAGATCATTTCTGTTTCTACAAACGAAAAACAAACCGAGGCTTGATCACACAAATACTGTTGCGCTGGAAGCATGGTTGCTCTACTTTCTAATATAACCATTTCGAAACAACAAAACATCTTTAAAACATTGCACTGAAATTATAATCTGAACTTGTTTTAATGCACAGTTGACACAGCTGACATGCTATACAATTTGTTCTCACTGCTGAGCCGTCACACAGTAGCTTCACTTTTTTTTGCAAACCAGCTTGAGTAAAACATTGTGCTTGGAAACCAAGAGTCAGTATTTCAGACATTCACATTCAGCAATGAAAACAGTTTAAATCTCCAATACAATTAAGAGCTGCAGAAACAGGCTGCCACTGTGCAGCATCCAGAAACCTCTATGTGTTTTTTGTGTTTCGATTTTTATTTGATAGACTGACACAAAAGCATTTTATTTAATTTAATATTTCAAAAATAGGAACCTGGAATGTTTGGCTTTCATTTGATACAAACTTGTGAAACCAATTCTATCTATCTATCTATCTATCTATCTATCTATCTATCTATCTATCTATCTATCTATCTATCTATCTATCTATCTGTCTGTCTGTCTGTCTGTCTGTCTGTCTGTCTGTCTGTCTGTCTGTCTGTCTGTCTGTCTGTCTGTCTGTCTGTCTGTCTGTCTGTCTGTCTGTCTGTCTATCTATCTATCTATCTATCTATCTATCTATCTATCTATCTATCTATCTATCTATCTATCTATCTATCTATCTATCTATCTATCTCTGCTCCAGAGATGTCTATATATATATATATATATATATATATATATATATATATATATATATATATATATATATATATATATATATATATATATATATATATATATATATTTATTTTTTTTTTTTAATTGCCACAGTAATTCCATGTAACAATAGTTTGGTTAAAATGAGTTAGGCCCAAAACACAAGCAGTTCTAAAGTCCAGCTTTTTCCTCTGAGTTCTGCCATAGTTAGAACTACAGTGATGCGTTTTTGTAGACCTAAATCAGCTGGACCTGCTGTGTTCTGTTGCAATGGTATGGATCCTCTGCCAGCTGTGAGTCAGACAGGGGGAGACATAATTCTATCAGTCTGAGGCAGCCATTTCCACTAAAATAGGCATGAGCCAGAAAGGAATCTTAAGAATTAGCTAATACCTCATTTAAGGTAAAAGGCTAAAGCTAATGCTCTGCCTTTATTTTGAAATTTTCATTAAACTTCATTTTAAATGTCCAAAATAATCCAAAGTGTAACAGTGGTTTTGTTAATAATAATAATAATACATTTATTTATTTTTTATTTTACGGGAAGAATAATAAACAACATGTAATATTAAAACATAGTTTAGGCATCACAGAGCTTTTTATGTACAGTCTATATTTCTAATTTCACAGTAACCATTTTCACGTGTGAAACTACTGTTGTCCGTTTCTTAGCAACCTTCCAAGACACGGCTAATCAAGCAAAGACATTCCCCTCTCTTTGCACACGCGCACAGACGAGTTCGATTTATCTGCTTTCCTTCCTGTTTTTAGCTTTGCCTGACTCTGTGTTGCACCTGCTGTTAAACTGCCTCCCATGCTAGCGTTAGCTAGCCGCATCCTGGTGTCCTGGTGTCCTGTATCCCTCCCTATCATGGTCCTTGTCACAACTCGACCTCATTGACAGTCAACACGGACTGTGACCGCTGAAGACAATGGGGCTGCCGCAGAGCTCCCTCCTGTCGGACGGTGGAAGTAACAGTGGCTATCACATTCACGGAGTACGTTGTTGTAGTGCAAGGTTATATATATCATTACGGCAACAGTTAGTTGCTAATGGGTTTACAGTTCAGTTTAACATTAAGAACGTTCTGAATATGATTAATTGGATTGCAATTTATGCGGTATTTGTCTTGAAAAGCTGTAGGTGTTTCTTTAAGTTTGTTGTTGGCACCCGCCGCCCAGCACTATCATGATGATGAGGTGGCGTTTGGCACCAATCCAAAGCTGTTATTTTACCCTGATATAATTTCAGTGTTTTCCGTGCCAACTTCCGAGAAAATGCCCTGGCATAAATAATAAAGTAAGCCAAAGGGGGAAACAGCCGAGAAACGCAAGCTACGTGTTTGTCTCTATAAGCAAATACTTTTTATTTTTATTTATTTATTTTTTTTCTGACGCATGCAATACCTAAAACAGACACAAGAGGGCGACAAATGAGTTGTTTTTCCTTACAGGTTCAAGAAGACTCGCCTGCTCTGAAGGCTGGTCTGGAGCCTTTCTTTGACTTCATTCTCTCCATAGGGAACACCAGGCTTGTGAGTAAATGTCATATTATATTATTTTATTATATGTGTGATGCGGAATGAAGATTATTTTGAAACACAGATGGGTGATTGTATACAGCCTCCTGGAGTAAATTTATTGTGAAACCACAATGATACATATTTTGTGAGTAACTTCATCGACCAGACTTTCACATCAGCAGACTAAAATCTTTGTCCTGTTCTTTGCAGATAGCTGAGAGTTATTGAGATTGGATAGAGAGCATCAATGAACATCATCTTTAGAGCTAACTTCAAAGCTAAGCTGAACAAATTACACTGTAGTTCTGAATGTTTTAGTATTATTGAATGGCTGGAACCTCCAACTCAGTCTTAAACATTTTACTTTCCAACAGGTTTTCTTTGAGAATTGGCCTATCCCTTAACTCATCAGTAACTACATAACTTATTGAGAAATGTAACATTCGTATTATATATAAATTGAGTCCAGTTTTTCTTTGTATATAACCTGTAACTTTTTACCTTTATCACTAATTTAGGTTGTGCCTTTGTTTCCCCCAGAATAAGGAGAGTGACTTGCTAAGAGATCTACTTAAGGCCAATGTGGAGAAGGCAGTCAGGCTTGAAGTGTACAACTCCAAAACCCAGCGGGTGAGGGAGCTGGAGGTGACACCCAGTAACATGTGGGGTGGTCAGGGTTTGCTGGGCGCCAGCGTTCGCTTCTGCAGCTTTGAAGGAGTCAACGAGAATATGTGGCATGTGTTGGTAGGTCGGGGCTACTCCTCGTTTTTGAGATTTGTTTTCAACTCTGGCCGTCCCGTGAACGTTACAAAGACAAAAGCATTTTGTTTAAAATGATTTGATTCATAGAATCTCTTTTTCCTTTCAGGATGTGGAGGAGAATTCCCCTGCAGCACTCGCTGGCCTTATTGCACATGACGACTTTATTGTCGGGGCTGACCAAGTGTTACAAGATGTAGGTTTTTATCTGTTCTGCTTAAAAAAAAGAGAGAAAAAAAAAACACCAAAACTAAAAAAATGAAGAAAAAAACTCAAGTTGCACAATTGTTTTTTATGTATCTATACAGTCTGAAGATTTCTTCTCCTTAATTGAAGCCAATGAGGGGAAGCCTTTGAAGCTGTTGGTTTATAACACGCAAACCGAACAGTGCAGGGAAATTGTTGTGACCCCTAATGGAGCCTGGGGAGGAGAGGGAAGGTGGGTGATCAGCTTTTTGATTGATATTATAAATTAATCAGATTTGTACCAATTAAGAATGTTTGGTGACTAATAGAACTCTTCTGTATTGAAACAACCTAAAGAAAAAAACAATATATATATATATTGAAGTCTTTGTTTCTGTTATTTAATGATTATTTTCCACTTCCAGTTAATGAAAATGCAACATTCAAGATTAGCCAGATTCATATTTTATTATTCCATTGAAAGAAAAACAAGCCTTGTTGAAATGCATATTTATTGAACATAAATGTATAAGTATATAAAGGCAAAGAGAAAAAAAAAGGTTTTTTATTGCTGTGTGCTCCTAGTTCTTATCTCTTACAGTAAGAATAAATAGTTTTGTTAATGTAAAATGCAGTCTAAATACATATTTTTGAATAGATGTGAATATATCTTGGCTGGGCTTTCTTATACATTGACTTTTCTTTTACATTTCTTTTCCATTCATTTCAGCTTAGGCTGTGGGATTGGCTACGGCTATCTGCACAGAATCCCGTCTCATCCAGTTCACCCAAATGTCCAGAACAGAAATGTTCCTCAACCAGCAGATACAAGCAGCGGAGAAGTGGAGACTTCATCTGGTCAGAGTGAGGTACAGGTTGTTCTCATCTGTTATCGCGTTGTTCTCCATTTGATGTGACTTTTAACGTCTGCGTTTCTGTCTTCTCAGGTGTCTTTAGTGTGTGAAAATAGCCCAACTAATGAAGCAGGTTTAACTGAAACTGAAGGAGTTATGCTTGATTTGAGCACAATCTCACTTCCACAGGAGTCTGCAGACATTGGTAGCTATCTTCCCTAGAAAAAGTATTATAATCTGTTACATTTTTTCCAGAGATAAACTGATAGGACAATCTGGGCGAGTAATGATATTTGACTGCTGTTATGGCCGATAACTGATATGTATCAATATTACATATCTACATATCCACTTTCGACATCGCAAAAGTGACCATATTGCATTTCTGCTTTGGGTTAAACACCCACAATCATGTTCTGCATCACTATCACTGTCATGTGACCAAACAAATACCACATGGCCAACTCCCTACCGTCCCACACTTGAAATAGATATTGCAAATATAACATTAGCCATTAATACCAGCTAGTAAATATAATTAAAAAATGAAATTATTCTTCATTCTAGTTGTGATCTGTCTAACAAATCCCAGCTAGAATGTATTTAAATGAAAAATGCACTTGGAATAGCTGAACAGGTGGGAGAGAGAACGCTGGATGGTGGACTTACTTGTGAGGGAAATTTGTTGCACTGGATTTTATTTAAGATAGTTTTTTTATTGAAAATCTTTTTTTTTTTTCACACTTTCCAATTACACATGTGATAGACTTTGTGTTGGTCTACCACATGAAACCTCTATAAAATATATTGCAGTAGGTCGTTTTAACATGACATAATGTAGCAAATAATTTTTCTTCCAAACCTTTACGTTCACAACTAGAAATGCTGATCAAGTCAATATTTTCTGTACTTTCACACCTAATAATTTGCTTTTGCATTGCGCTCCTCACAGATGCCTCCGTCTCTCCTGGATCCGTAATCTCAGATTTATCCGAAGTTGTTTCCACCAATGATGAATGCCACAGCTCTGTGGTTGCTAATTATGGAGATGTCACGCGTGACCGATGTAGCTTGGGTAAGCACTTCACTCGCAATAACATTGTGCCACTAGATGGAGCAATTACATGTTTCTCATTCTGTCTTGGTTGAAAAAAAGAAAACTATGAACTCATTTTAAGCAGCTTCCAGCTCTCAAGTCATTAAATACTTTGGTATAGGTGCATTATTTTCTATTCTTGCACAAAAAATAAACATAACATTTACATTAAGTGTAAGGATTCCTGATTACTAATATTTTTACTTAGTCTTTCTCAACAGATGGCCAAAAGTTGATGTTTTAGTTGATGTACTAAACTATTTTGACAGTTTGACTACATATATGCTTATCCTTTCTAGATGATTCCATGTTTGACCAAAAGCTTTTATCTCAAGAGAGGAAGGAAGAAGAAGACCCTCATCAAGCACTGCAAGAGAGTGTTGCAAATCTTAGCGGCCGTCCCAGAGAGGATGCAGAGGATGCTGCTACCCTCAACGACTCCTCAGAGAGCATGGGGATCATCCCAGAGGTGCAGAATCCTAACCCGGAAGCTTTCAGCTCAGGCCATCTCTCAGAGCAGGAGATGACTGAGCTTGATACATCAGGCAGTTAAATATCTGCAGCAGCAAAGAGAATGGTGCAGAAAGAGGATTAGGAGCACACGGTGGTGGAAAAATGCAACTTTTTTCTTTTTATTTATTTTAAACTCTTATCACTGGAACTGTTTTTAAGTTGAAAAGCCTTTTATTTCTACCAGTGCCACTGTTGCATGCTGAATTGCACATTAAAATAAGAGAAAAAGATTGTATCGACTGTTAAAAATTACAGAGACGGTAAAGCATCGTGAATGTACTTAACTTTGTTTCAAGATTTCACTAAATGAAGCCTTAGTTGAGTTGTTGCAAAAAAGCTGATTTGTATGCATAAGAAGAAGGCCAGGATTTTTAATTTTGGCATTGTGGAATGCAGGTTTTATTTTTTCATTAGGGAGGAGCAAGTGTAAAAATTAGTTGTTTTTTTTTTATTCTCAGGCATTTACGGTTTGGTACTTTCTGCCTTGAAGTGCTTACATCAAAGTTTTGATTGGTGTAAATGAGTGAAACGTGGGATACTGCTCCTGTTTTCCTGGAGGTTTTTATGTCAAATTATGTTTCAAGCTTTATTTATATTAAAAAATAATAATTAAAACATTGGAAGTGGTTGCATTATTGTACAGCAGGTTCATTTTTATTTATTTTTTACAGAAGGTTAAGAACTAATGATTCATGCAAAAACATAATTCTTAATTTAAGAAGATTGGGAGAAGTTGGTGAACAAGCACTGCAATGTATGCCCAAAAGAACTGAAAACTCTTCCGTTCATTAGGTGAAGTTAGCAGGAAGTTAACTTTAATTATGTCAGCTTATGCACTGTTTATAATCAAAAACCTGCTGTAGAGTTAATACGTGTATGTTTAGCCTGTCTGCCAGATTTCTTGTATCTACATGGACTCAGCAGAAGCAGCCTGCTTTGTGTTGCAGAAATAGAACTAAAAGCAAGATGTGTAAACAAAGGCTGAGTTTTAAAAAAAATTCCCTTCAAACTTTAGTTATAATTTTCACAATTCAGATTTTGAACAGAGGCTTGAGATTATGCTTCTCGACAGCAGGGGTCAGCAAACGCCTCCCGATTGATTCCATTTTCCTTCACTGCAGCTTGAAAACTGATGACATATCAACACGCGTTTTCATGTCATGAATGGAGTAGCACTTTGAATATGATGTTCAGGTTAGTTCTGCAGAATAAAGGAATCTGTTTGTTAAATCAAGTGTTTGGATAGCTGAAGATCATAATCTAGTGTTGATTATTTTATTTGGTCGGTTCTCGGTTGCAGAAGTGAGAGATCTCAAAAACAACAAACAACCACACATTTGTGCAGAAGTCTGCAACCACACAGCACTGTCTTTACCATTAACAGTGTCCCTTAAAACTTTTTTCAAAGTCTCAACAAAATAGAACCAAATTTTGGTTGCATGAGCTGAAAAATCATCAAGTTGAGAAGCTACACTAAAGCAGATGGGGGATGTTCCTCAATTATTTACCATGGAGATCTTCAGTTGAGAAGGAGGTAGAGGGGGATGGGCATCATGGTAGATGGATTTATCTCTCCTCCAGTGATGGAGCAGCATTCTCAGGGAGACAAACCTGTGAGTCTTCTGGATCTTTAAAACAGATTATAGTTCTTGTGTGAAGAACTGCCTTTCAATCTGTCTGAAGACTCAACTTCAGTGTTGAGATGTTTGAAGATTAACTCCTTAAACTTACCAAATCAACCTGTTTTCAGTCCAGAGTTCAGTTGTGTTTTCATACAGCTGATTGAATACGTCTGCTTAGAAGCATCTGTTCAAAGCAAAAAACCAGCATCTGTGTGCCAGGAGAAACAGGGAGGAGGGATCTGCAAAAAGGAGGCCACAACTGGAGGAGCACGTCTTCCCTTCATTTGCTCTCCCTTTTTTTTTCAGTCAGAGGACAGTGTGACGCAGCTGAACCCACACGTCAGCTTGGTTTTATCTCAGCCCTTTGTGAGGCTCGGCTCACAGGCACCAGCGTTCAGCATCGCGCTGCAGCATGACAAATCGTGAAAAGGAATATCTACTGGGGGGGCGAACAGAGTTGGTGCTGAAACACAGGATAACTGCAGCTGAAGTCCTGCATCCAGCAGCTCGATTTACATTCGGCGTTAATTAAATCTCTACTGGCACGTTTGAATGTTTGTCTAGCAATTTGTGTATATGCAGTTTATAAACCTGCAAAAACTGTCAAAAATTGTGTTTTTATCCATATGTGAGGGAACAAATTTCCCCACACTTCCAGATTTCTTTTTTCTGTTTCTATCACCTCCCCACCCTCATCACAGACACTCTGACAAGATGGAAGCTTTATTTGGAAGTGCTGAAAGTTACATTTACATACAAGATTCACACATTATGCACAACAAAGGGAATAATCTGAGTAAGTGCCTGTCTGCATCAGACTGCAATGTACAGACCATAATTAGATTCATTCATGTACAAGGTCTGTCGCTGTGAGGGGTCCTCAATTCATCTGGAGGTTGTTTGCATATCGTACAGTTGATTCCAAAGGACAGCGTTTTTGCTATGATTGTAGAGAAGCTTTGGATTCACTCCCATTGAGCAAATCTGAGCTCTCCTCAGATTTACCCTTTGGCCATAACTTCACACATTCCTAAAGCATTTGAAATATGAATGCATTTTTGAGACTGGCTGTCGAGACTTCATTTTCTGAGCTACAAGGACCCTGAAAACAGGATATCAAAAGTACAACACAGACTCACATGAGGGTCATTTGTAAAGTCTCACAACAGTGACTGAGAGCATTTGGACAGACTTCGTAAAATGTCCAACATATAGTAGCTTCCATGTCCTCTGATGTTGCAATGTGTCTGTATGTACAGCTCAAGATGCTGATGGTAGGATCACCCAGTTATATGACTACCCCACCCACTACAGTTGTTACTGTAATAGAAAGCCACCCAAACTGTGTAGAGTGCAGTTAAGCTGTGGTATAGAGATGCTTGTGAGAAAGGGACAATGCAATACTTTCTGTATAACGGCGTATGTCTAATATAGCTTTACAAAGCGACACCATTCGACAAACACAGGGTCATTGCAAACACAGCTTTTGTTATGCTGACAATTAATCGTCAATATCAAAACAGGATGCTCAGTAACTCCAACATAGAAAAGTTCTGATCACGATTCAGTTATGTTGGGAAAATCCCAAGAATCCAAAAACAGTCACTCAACTTTGGAAGCAGTGGCTCATGAGCAATAATAGCATCTAGTTCTGATTCATTGCAGAAGAGTTTGAATTGGCCTAGTCAAAGATGGAATGAATGTTTTATGGCAGTTGTTGCTATCAATGACAATGTTTCACATAGAGCTAGATTCACTAAATGAATTAATTGATTAATTAATGAATTAACTGAGAATATCTTTTTTGCATTTACGTATTCTGATGTTTATGATGTGAAGCAGGGAAGTGTGACAAGAACGCAGCAACATGTGAGAGATCCTGACAGGAACACGTCTTTTTTTACAAGGGACTGTAGTTTGATTGTATATATTTTGCATGGATAGATAGTGTAACTTATCTCCTCTGGTGTAACTAGTAGGTAGTGTAACTAAGATTAAATTAAACGTCAAACAATTGCAAAAACCTTTAACAGCAACAATGTCAAATCACACGTCACTTATTTGGAATAAATTAGCAAAATTCTGACATTTCTCTCTTTACAGCTATGTAAATTGTACAACAGAGTAGTAATCTTGTCTAATTTACTGTATTTTCCTCCAGAGAAGATAGCAAGAGATAAATCAGACAGTCGCTGTCAGTGGGAATGTTCAGTAAAGCCTGCTTCTCTCGTTGCCACTCAGCTGGGGTGAGGAGCCAGCCCCAGAAGGCAGCAGACAGTGTTCTGCTGTCAGAATGTCCCTGCTGATGTCAAGTCCAGGCCCATCTGCTGCTGTGGCTGCCTGTCAACCTGCAGAAAAAAAAAAAACAACCTTCACCGCATGTGTCATATCTCACTCTTGCTCTCGGGGCTCGCTTCAGTCCAGAGCAGTCCAAATCCTGGCAGTCAGAAATTGATTCATTTTAAAATCCACTGTAGGTTTTGCTTCTTCACTTTGCACCGAAGACGACTCCGTAAGAGAATTTAGATGATTGTGAAAACAAAACCAGGAAAACTAACTTGAATACAATTAAATCTCAAGCTGTTTCAGTCTAGTAAAGTCCAAACTTGTTTTTTTTTTTTCAACTGAAGTAGTCTGAGTATTGAGGAAAAAAAAAAGTTATGCTTTGGCTAGAAGAAGCAGCAAATGAGGCAGACACATAAAGGTCTGGCTCATCCTCCCATGGTGAACGCGAGTAGATGGAGAAGCATGACTCGGCACCCTTCCTGCTGTTTGTGACATAGTTGGTGTGACATGCCCACCACAACCCAGTCTGGGTTCGGACCGTGTAGGGGTGCTGTCTCTGAGAGTTATCTTTGTTTGACGGTTAACCACAACCCTTAAAGGAAAGGCATGCTCGGTCATGGCTTTCTTCAGTCAAAATATACAAAAAAGGTACATGCATGAGTGAGATACAGCATGGCTTTCTCTGACAGACAGCTTACCTAATGCAAACTGTTCTCTCTGGAAAATAACCTACATCAGTTTTATCTATTTTTCATTTTTTTACAATGAACACATTTTATCTTGCTTTTATGCAGATGCTGTTCAGAGACAGTTGGTGCCCCATCACCTCCCAAAGCCACTTGAACAAACACAGTCACCGCTGAAGCTGTGTGCTTAGTGAGCAGCCAGGACAGGAGGTGAGGCTTGTTCTATATGGAAAGACGAGGTTTGTTCTGTGACGTCAAAGATTTGGCTGTGTGATTTATTTATGAACTCTGCGTCACAGCATAGAGCATGTGGGGGCAAAGTAAGGCAGTCGCTTTGAACGGAGGGAGTTAAAAACAAAGAGATTGGTTTGGTAATATGATTATCCACAGCACATAGAAAATGCCATGTAAAATGTCTCAAAAATAACGATTTAATCTTTTATTGACTTCAAAAGCTAAATTTAAAGTCTGATTGAAATGTTTTGTAAAATATGCTGCTTTAAGGGGGTTTAAAAACATTAACAAGCTGATCAAATATAAAGAGAAAAGCTAGATTTTACAAGCTTCATATTCCAGGGAGGGCTGTAAGATGTTGACAAAGTTAAGCCTTCATGTCAAATAAATCGACTTCAATTTTGTGTAAAAACCTATGGATGATGTTGCACAGCCTACATCTGAAACATTTACTCCCGTAGCAATCTCTGCTCTGAAAACAACCTGCCATTTGTTTTGTGCTGACATAAAAATCCCTCTGCATCTGTGTGATTGATTGCCTGCTCAGAAAAACAGCTCCAGCTTTTAGCTTCCAGTTGCAGCTCTGGTTCTGCCCTGTGTTCAAAAACAGACGACAGCTTGATTCTGACAACGCGGACATCACACGGCTTTCTTACCATGTCGGTAAATCACTGATCAACGTCATAAGAGTAGAGAGAGCGTGTGTATGTGTGTAAGTGTGTTTTGTCCCTGCAGGTTATAGCTGTCGCAGTATGGCGAGGGGTGCAGAACGCCGGCTTTTTGGAAGCATGTTTAATGCCAGAATGAAAGGGTGATTAAGAGTACGCGGGGGTGCATTCGGATAAATAAAATGCAGAATTACGCTAAGGTTTTATCAGAGGTGTGCAGATGGGAGAGAAAAAAAATACCCATCTGCCTCCTCTGTTGAAAATTGTTTTGATTTAAAGATTAGATTTACAGAATTGTTACAGGGGCTCAGTGTGCACACTGAGAGTGTAATCAGGTTGATGCCGGGTGGGAATTTAGGTGAAAACAACCAGATTGCACATAAGAGAGACTCTAAAACTCATGGCCAAAATAAGTGGAGCTCTGTGGAAACCTGTTAGACCAAAGCAACACTGACATCCTCCTTAGCATATTCTTGTTCTGCAATTTTTAATCATATTGTTTTGGAGACTGGTGTGTATTGTTTTATTTATTTTTTTGTTTTGTTTTGTTTGTTTTATTTTGTTCCTACCATACTTAAATCAAACAGACATTTGCAATGTTGATCAAACCAGTGTCGGAGGACGTTTTTAGACCAGCCATTTAAAATAGCAGCTCACTACTAAAAGCTTCTGCTGCTTCCCTACATTATGATGCTGCCACTACCACTTGTCACTGCTCCAGTGTTGGTTGTTCGATGTTCGTTTTCCTCCACATTTAGGATTTTACATCATCATTCTTGCTGTGTCACCTGCATGGTTTCCGTTTTTTTCCATTACCCGTCTGTAAGTTTAGGTGGACAGCAAAGTCGTTGTGCTGTTTTGCCGTACTCTTTCCATTTTTATGATTTCTTATATTGAGCAGGGCCTTGTGAAATGTGTCCATGGTCTTCATGTGGCCGTTTTGTTTGCTAACGTTCTCTAATAAACCTTTGCAGCCTTCACAGATCATTACATTACACACATGTGGACACTGTTTACTGAGCAAAGCTTTGAAAGGCATTTGGCAGCTGGATTCTATTAAGGGGTATCAGAGCAAAGTGGGGTAGATATCTAAGCATGACACAGTTTTCAAATATCTGCTGAACATTTCAAAAACCAAGTATCAGATTCCTTCCATGTCAAGACTGCATGCTTCTCTGTGTTGATCTAACACTCAAAATCCCCCCTGAATCCATTGGAGTGTGTGACTGTATTGCAAAAAGGTCGCAGGCACTGCAGTAAACCTCTCTGTTGATCTGGCAGGCGTGAGTCATTCTGCTGGTCGTGCACTGTCACAAAATGGTGGAAATGGGTAAGTGCTACTTTTGCTATTTGCACTTTGACTCAAGTTCATGCTTGAAAGTCTGAGAGTGAGACAAGTACTTTCCATTTACTGAACAGTGAAGACTCTCAAATTATCTATTCTTTTAACTAAAAGTCAAAAGGACTTATAATCAGCATTAAATACATTTAGTGTGTAATGAGACAAGACACATTCAATATTTTAGTGCTATTTAACTTATAAGGAGGGACTGTTAAATACTTAAAATTAAATTAAAACTGATGTAATCAATTAAAACCCATACTAGTCAGTCTGCAGAGCTGTCACACAGTTGGCTACTGCTAAGTAGCTTTATGAATAGGTGTGAATAGTTTAGATTTTTCCTAACAAAGCCAGCCAAGCTCACTTATTGGTGTCAGGACAAAACAAACACACAAAGTGACAACTGTGTTTACCTACCAACCCGCAAACAGGGTCTGACAGGTGGGTTTGTCTTCCTGCCAATACCCGTGTCTCCACTTACAGTGATAGACGGGGATCAGGTGAGTCAGAGAGAGCTGGACTGTCTCTTGTCTGGTACTGAGTCATCAGCAGATGACCCATTGTCAATACCAAAACAATATGATTTGAAGGGGAATATTGAGCATCATCATGTGTGGGTGGCTGAGCGTTTCTTTCTTTCTTTTTTTTTTTTTTAAGGCGCTGATGGCAACTTTCCACTGTGATCATCCAGAGTCGTCTGACTGCACAGCTGCGAGTTTTTGCAGCTCTTCATCTCTGTTTGCAGATACACGAGTCACACAGACGTGAGGAAGTCACTGAAAGGAGCGTCTGATTTAAGCTGCTTCCCTCTTGGAGACCTAATGTTCCCTTCATGTTCCATATGGAGAGCTTTTGTAGCAGCAGCAGTAAAAAGGTTAACTAATTCTTCTGCTTTATGTTAATCTTTCCCTGTCATGTAAATTAGCTTTCAAGTATTCAGATGGGAGATGAGGAAATGTGTTGACATATTAGAAGAGCAGCTTTCCCCAGTATTCCACCTTTACATTCTTAAAAAAAAAAAAATGGTTAGACACTAAGCTATAATTAATTTCATTGTCTGTGTCCCTATGGCAACTGAAAATTGCCACGCAGGACGTAATTACAGGGTTCTGATTTGTGTCTAAAAATTCATGAAAAGTTAACCGAATGTTTTTCTGCACATCATCCCCCTTATTTTCCTTTCATGAGCCACAGCTTTAAGGACCACAGCATTTCCAAACACTGTTAGAGGAGCAGAGCAGCACCTGTTCATTTTTAAAACATATGATTTGATTTGATCTTTTGCTGCAGGTGCAGTGTAATTTAGCTTGTTGGGTGGGTGGGAATTTAACATTGTGCTCAGAAGTTAGCCAGCCGCGAGCTGCTGATTGTTGCATTGAGTCACGTCGTGACATTTAAAGCAACATGCAATTACAGTTAATGATGTGAGAGCAAATATCATGTTTCCAGCTCAGAAATTATATCCATATGGCATGTGACGGTTGGTGGCGTTCAAGATTAAGTAGCTAGAGTATAAAGGTAGGATCATTCACAGTAATAATAATAATAATAATAATTATTATTATTATTTTTAAAAGACAGACAACAATGTTTTTAGTAGTAAATGGCACTGGGTGCAAAGCACAATTTAAGCACACTGTGCCTGTTTAATGTCTGATTTAGTCCCACCATTTATTAGTTTTAGTCTTTAAAGCATTTTAGGAATCACTAACTTAACTGCATGAACAAGTTACTCTATTGTTTCAGATGTCTGGATACAATAATCTGATATATGTGATATTTCTCATCATATCTATGTAGATGACATCTGTCTTGTAAAATGCACCAGCTGGAGAAGATGTCCACCTTGTGTTTGTCTCAGGTCACTGACTGGGTCTTTTGGTTATAAACACAAATAACTCAAACTCAAATAACTCAAACTAAACTCAATCTACCAGTCCTCTTCGTTTTTTTTTTTATCATCATAACACAACAACTGTCTTGGACCTGTGATATTTGTACAAGTTCAAGCAATCTACTGTGCAGAAGAGACAAATATAAGTTTCTAAATATACGGTATTTCATGTTTCCTCAGAGGACTCAACTGGAGGTACTACGCATCCTATTGTCTTGAGGTCGAAATCTACAAAAAAAGAGCTACCTCTTGTTAATTGCTCCCCGACGGTTTTGTCTTCTGTGATAACGTCGCTCTGAGGCTGCTGCCAGGAGCTGTTATCGTCATCTGCTCCTCAGCACAAGCAGAGGAGGCTTTTATCTTGCCTGTTGATTTAATGACACGATGACTGAGGAACAGATCACGTATGCAAACATGAGCAGCAGAGGGAGGGAATCCATAGCTAATAAAAATCTAAATGCAAACAGTTATTTACATTTTATAACCCTTATCTTTCTTGCACAATGATTAAACTCAGCAGAAAACTGAAAACACACTGAAATGGCAAATCTTGTGACTTTGCAGTCATGAAACCACATAAGACTGTCGTTGCACTAATAGAATTAAATAAAGGTTTTTTTGGATTTTGAAAACAGCATCCAGAATGCAACCAGAGGAACCTGTAGATAAGCTGCTTAACGTTAAGCTTCAATTCTCTGCAGGAAAGCGTATGAGTCAACAGCATTATTTTTTGTAACGATTTTCTGCATTTATTTTTCTGTGCAAAATCCAACAAAGATCTGCATCAGGGATTAAAAAGGTGATGTACTGTCTCAAAGCCGAAGCCAGTGTGCTCTTAGATAGTTGCACCTCGCATGCAGCACCTCGCAAAAGAACATCTTGCACTTCTTGCACTTTCATGTATTTCATTGGATTTTTTTATTTGAACGTAACACAAAATAACACATGCTTGAAAAACGAAGAGGACGTGATACGTAGTTTTTGAATGAAGCCACATATCATACACATTAAACAACATTTCAGATTATTCATCATTAGATATGAATTTATTCAGCAGAAAGGCAGCTGCTTTTACCACGGCGGGTACCTTGAACGCACCATCACCTTCGCGAAACATGGTGGTTGCAGCATCATGCTGTGAAAATGCTTTTTGTCAGTAGGTGCAGGGAGACCAGTTAGATCATGATGTGAAGATAGATGGTTAATTCAGCTTCTAGAAGAAGAACCAAAAACACAGCTAAATGTGTGGTTGAGAGGTTAAGATGGAAGCATTTTTATGAGCTGGTGTGTCTCAAAATGGATCAAATTCAAAGTGAGAATCTTGAAAGTTGATGATTAGAGATGCACTCAATCAAATCTGATGAACTTAGCTATTTTCACAGAACAGGAGACAATAACAATTTCTACAAGTGCAAAGTTGATGGAGATATACCCAGGGGACATCGGCGTTGTGATTATAGCAAAAAGTGGTTTTAAAAAATGCATATTTGGGGGACTAATTTTCATTCATAAACAAATTCTCGTTTTTCTCACGTCTACTAATTGTGTGTCTAAAAGCCTAATTAAGTACATCTAAGCTTAAAGTTGTAATTTGAAAAAATTTAAAGGTTTAAGTGTCAGATTATATTAAAGAGTGATTGATGGATCAACATCTAATTTTAACACTCGGTGTAAAGTCCTGATACGTAAATGTTCACTGCAGCATTTTACTGTGCTGTAAATAGTCTCAAATATACAACCTGCTCACCTTTACTTTAATCTGTACCAGATACTAAAAATGACTAAATGTCGGGCTTATTTGTTCCTGCGGTTGTTAAATCTGTGTTTCTGACATGTGGTTTTATGACGTTTACTGCCAGTCTCGCAGAAAACACTTCATAAGCCTCCAATGACGGCCGATGCGAGCAGAGAGGCTGCAGAAAAACAGTAAAGCTTCAGGCTGTAAAACTAAATCAATGACATTTGAGCTGGAAAACAATGGACCATAAAGCAGAAGGCAGCAGTTTGACATCACCGGCACCAATACTTTGCCACACTGAAGTCTTAATAAGTGCTTTCAAACACTGAGCATTTAAATATTCTCCATAATTCCCTTGGATTTGCAGCAGTTTCTGCAGTTTTAGCCGACATTCAATAGAGGATGAAATTATACATTCAATCTGGTGTTGAATTCCCGGGACACGTCTGCTGCTTTCCTGCAGCCCCTGGGGTCAGTGATAACTACACATGGGTGCTACCTGACCCATCTAGCGACGTCACCATGTGACTCATGCCTTATTTTGTCGTGACTGTCTGTTCTCCTCTCAAGCCCCTCCTCTCAGTCTCTCCCACATTTGTCCCAAATGCTCTCTTGAACGCACCAGCACAATTTGGTACAAATACAACTCTACCTCATCGTGTTTTCTGTCATTGTTTGTCTTTGAGTACAAAAAACGGGCAAATGTTTATAATACAATAAGAAAGTTGACATTCTTAGAGGGATATGTTGAGTTCTGGGTGAAAGCATGATCAAGCAGCATGACCCAATTACTTGTAGCAGGGCTTGTTCTATCCTGGGCTTTAATTTTGCATTTGCAAAAATGAAATCCTAGAAATAGAATATTCCACACTTCATAATGTTATGCTCTCTGCAGATAGTGGCAGAACAGCACATGTGCTGCTCTGCTGACAGCTGCTCCACTCTCATAAAACGACGTTCTCCGGGCCAGGCCCTCATGGAGAAGAGCGAATGTGCGAACAAGAGGAAGAGAGTTGCAGAGCCGAGCAGTTGGTGGGGTGTGGATCTGTCTCGTTTTAACATGTGCTAAGGACTCTGCTTGAAACCAAGAGGAGGAGCTGCAGAAATGAGGGCAGGGAGTCCTTCCAGCAGCTCCTGAAAATGCTTTTGTAAAAGAAAAATAAATATCTCCTGCTGTTCAAGAGTCCTCCATAATAATTTTGAAGGGAATTAGCAAATAAATTCATCTAATCTCCCCACAGATGGCAAATACTGCTACAATCGTTCAGTCAGTGACCCTAAATTTTGTTAGTTGTCACTTGTTTTTCTTAGATTTCTTTATATAAAGTCCAGCAGATTCTGTCAATCACAATTATATTCTTTTTATCATCAGAATATTTTTAGATCCAAATGTTGTGGGCAAGAATAGTTGCCACTCATTACAATACAGTCTCTGAGGCTTACATTGACACAATATCAATTCAATCCAATTCAAAAATATTTTATCCCAAAGAGAAATGAAACTTTGTTGCAACTCACATCATCAACTCATATTGATGCTGTGGGCATCCTGTAGCAGTCAGTCTTGCAACAAATCCGAAGATGCCTCTGACTGATGACGTTTGCTAGATGACAGACGTTATGTCTACAATGACATACTAACAGCTACATTTCTGTCCATCACATATGATATTCCACAGCAACATATCCAAATGACACCACAAATTGTTAGCATCAAAATTCTGGAACTAGAATGTGCCATTCCAATGGACCCAATAACCCCAGAAAGACACATAAAGAAGGAACTGCAGGTGCCATGGTACATTAAATATAGCAGCTTCATATGCTTTATTCAATGCAAGTAAAGTCTCAACTCTTGGGGAATGTCCTCACCTGCTTTCATATCCAGAGTCTGTTTCTCAGGTTCTTTCAGACTGAAGTGATAGGATTCACTCAAATCAACTTTTAAAGTTTTGACATGTATCATCAGTTGAATCTGGATCTGAACTCTGAGGAAGTTTTTATACCACAAGAAGATCCTTTGACTGATATCACTCTATCGTATCTTTGTTTTTTTGCTTCTTTGTCTTTTCTTTTATTTTCTTTTTCAATTTTTATCGCTGAGTTTTCTAGTTACACAGCGTCAGCAAGCCTCCCTCTGTAATTTCTGCTTCCTTGCTCCATATGAGATTACCCATCTCCTCCTGCTCCATCTGTTCACTCAAAGACAGCGCATGGGGTCACTTTGTACACCACTGCTGACTCGCTCCATCTGGTAACGAGCCCGCAAAAGGCTAATGCCCACCGGGAGAGACAGGGCGGTCAGTAAGAGGAGCAGGATCTGTATTCGGCGAGTTTGATGAGGAATTTTGTCTGGCTCCCGATGCAGAGGCGTCGGAATGATGATAAACTGCACCCTGGTGCCCAATGGCTATAAAAAAGTAGTAACATGGCATAACGTGAGCAAGTCTTGTCTGTTTTAGAATGATGTTTTAAAATCTATTTTAGAATGATGTTTTAAAATTTTTTGAGAAATCTTCAGTTCGGAAGGAATTTAAACACAAGGAGAAGGTGGTGTTGAGACACTTATATTTTTAGCCTCATTATAAGGTGCTGTCAGAAATGCCTGAGAATAGCAAACTGAAACATTCTTGTGGCAGATTTATAAAAAGTCTTGCTATTGTGGAGGGTTTTTTTTTTTGTTGTTTTGTTTTTTTACAGTTTTTAAAAATAAACATCATTTACATTCCTGAATTCATGACCAAACCTGCTGATTGAATTGCATCCATGCTCAGAGCCTCAGAAATCTGACTCAGCAGTAGCATCTGCGGAAGCTGTGGTTTAGCCTGCTGCTAGCCTCAGCTTCACGGAGTTGATGTTACGAGTTCATCCCCTGCGGGAGTGACATTTGCTTTCTAAAGTGACTGTATTTAGCTCGCATTGTCCGGATCCTTCACCTTTTCAGCACGTACACGTCAGCTCAGTGGTGGCTTTTATGTCATGGCAACAGTGTTTGTGAATCTAAAGCCAACAGGTTCGGCCAGGGCTTTTAAATCAATACCCCGTGGGACCAGGCAACAAGCGCTGTTTGGGAAAAAAAAAAGTGCTCCTTTCAACTAAACTCAGACCCAAACAGCCCGGAACTAAAACACTGAGGGATCATCAGGAGATGGTATAATTGAGCAGCTGGACAGAAAACATCTGTAATTAGTAGTGAGGAAAAAACAGAATATTACAGCTATGACTTGTTTTTTTTTTCCCCGACAGAAGAGACTGAAACAGCAGTGGCTCTTGATCAATTAACTAAACCTATTAATTTGGTTGATCTCCTGTCATCCAGGAAGGTTTGTTCTGTGACTGACACATATGAACACACTGGCAGTGATAAAATAGAAGCTAAAAGTTATTGTGTAATTGAAAATACTCAGGAAGCTGTGTTTTTAGCAGGAGACCATGAGGTGATCTGTGATCTCAGAGTCCCTCTTTACATGTTTTCACTACTATTTAATGCACATCTATTACATAAATCCACAATGACGTGCATTAAAGTTTGTGTATTTATAGAAACAAAATTCAGGTGGGTGAATACTTTTGTTTGATGGTTTAGTTTGGTTAGGCTATAAATTTTTTCTCACAAGTGAATACATTGAACTTATATATGATTTTGACATTCAAAGCACTTTACACTAGAGTCACATTCACCTATTCGCACACACATGTATACACCGATATGCAAATCGGTTGACAGTGTGGGGTCAAGTGCCTTGCCCAGGGGCACGCTGACATGTACCAGGAGGAATTAAACCTACAACCTTCTGATAACAAGACGACTACTCTAGCTACAGAGCCACAATCGCTCTGCATATTGGAAGCTTTACCTCCAATCCAAAAATGTTTTATTCTTTCTTTGTTTTAATAAAGATAATATGTAATAACAGCAGGAGTGCATACAATGATAAATGGCACAGTTTTTTATTCAGTATATTTAACATGAAGTTTCCAGTCAAGCCGTTATCCACCATAATAAATCACCTTCACATCCGACCTTCTTTGCTCCCCCTGTTCCAGACAGCACCGCTTTGCAGCAGATGGTGATTAATTTCCTATCAAATAAAGTATCATGCTGCTTTAACAATCTAACTTTGGTTTACACTGTTATTACTGTCTCATGTCTCAGCACCAGTACAACAGTTTGGGGAAAGAAAATCATCACAAGGCATCTATTATGCCCTCATGTTGCTGTCAGGCCACAATGAATGTGGCATAAATGATGAAGATGATCAATAACTCAATTCTGAACAGCTTCTGATTTAAAGCACAAATGACTTTGAAGGACACATTTATTCTCAGGAGCTGAAGTCAATTTGATTTCAATCTGTCTTTGTTTGAGTCTGATTGCATTCAAGGCCTCGACTGTTGCCTTGAATGCAATAGGAAATAGGAATAATCACAATTTCCTATTTCATTCTCCAGGAATTGTTTTCTTAAGAATTATCATTTTAATTTCTATAATTTTTGGTGAATTTCTTTGAACATTTTCTTTGCAAAAAATTGGCAAAAGGGGGAAATGTCTCCTCTATGACATAGACAAACATTAAAAGCCATACTTTAATGTTTCTTTTTCCTAATAGTGTTCAGACATTAGACATTAAATCTGTTCCTAATTATGAGGAAGTACAGAACAAGATGCAACATGCAGTGTGAAGTGTTCCTGTAAAATGTGCCTGCATATCATTCACATCCTTTTTTTCTTCAAGTAGAAACCAAATCAAAGTTTGTTAGATTGACATGATGAAAGGCACCAAAACTGATTTAATCATCTCCTAGAGACATAACACGCTTTACTGTTTTTAAAATTAAAGATTTGCCATCTGTTGTTTAAAATGTCAGATTAGGAGGCATCAAGTTTATTTTTCTAGCTTTTTTGTTTTGCCTGTCTCAGGTTTGCATTTCTAGTTTGTGCCGTCACATCTCAGTATTTGCAGGGTTTTAATAAAACGCTGTGATCAGTGTTCTGAGTCTGCTCACAGCCAGAGTGGTGTCAGAAGCATTACGCACAAAGTTGGTCTGTAGCAGAAGTCAGAAAGGGAACAGGAATGGGTCAGTCAGGACCAGAACTGGACATGTCCTGATCTCACTCTAATATAAGGTCAACATTAATGTGAGGTTAAGTAGAGGATGAGATTAGTGATGAGTACAGATTAAGTTCCTCTAATGGGAGTCTTTGACATTCATGCCCCATAAATACCATCTTTAGACATATATTAGACTAAGTTCTCAAAATTACCACTTTTACCACTCTTTGATTTTGCCCTCTATCATGTGCAGAAAGAGTGAAAAGCTCTGACCTCTTCCTCACAGCCTTGTCTCATCTAATTTTGATTTACTTATTACTTTCCATTAAAAGACTGCCAAGACTGAGAGGAAACTTCATTACAGTTGCTATTATAGAAAGGCTTAATCAGATTTAAAGGAGCTCCATTATTATCTTCGATGTCTAAATTTTACGCCTACACAATCTATTTATTGGGTCCACTGCACTGCAGCTTTATTGTTGTGTCTGTTGTCCCTCAGTATAACACATGAATAGCCTCTCTTTGGGGCTCAGATGCTGCGATGATTACTCACTCATGTGCTTGAGTGGACAGACGAACGTCCATCCGTGATGAAATTCGAAAATGTCTCATCCACTTAAGTGTTCTCTTATGATATTTTTACAGCTTCCGGTTTGTCCAGCCCACACACAGCAGCTAATGGCGCAGCTGTCATTTCGGTCCTCAGAGAAAAAGTGAAACGTTTCAGCTCCTGTCTCTCAAAGTAAATAAAAGAGATGAGACATAGCTCAGTTGATAGACAAATTATACTTTTATCATCTGCTATTGTGTCAGAGTGTGTACACTGATTCATGTTGCTGGGGATGTGCAGCGTCTTCAAGCTTCTTGACATTGTTCAGCCTCTAAAGACTTTCATTGGGAATGTATATGACAGACCAACATAATGTAGTAAATAAATAGAACTGGAAGGAAAAAAGATACATTTTTAGCTTCTTTTTTTTTTTTTATGCATTGTGTTCATTTGTTATTTTTGCTATTACAAGTGTTTCTTTATTGTGTTCTTTTCAGCTTTGGCCAAAGCTGCAATTTTGCAATTGCAGCTTACCCAAATTGCTCTTTTTTAACAGTGATTTGATAACTTCTGTTTAAAGTGGTTTCTTGATCATGACAGTGAACTCACTCTTCTCCAACAGCATTCATAATCACCGACCTCAATCTATCAGAGTGCCATTAAGAGTGTGGGAACAAGAGATTCTCACCATGGATGTACAACTGACAAACCTGCAACTTTGTAAAGCCATCATGTCAATATGGAGTAGGAATGTTTCTGACACTTTGTTGAGTCCATGTCATGAAGGATTATGGCAGCCCTGATAGAAAGAAGGGAGTCCTATACCCTGGGATAGCAGGGTGCACACTGCATTTGTTCTAACACAGCTTGTAATGCAGCATTGAAATTTTAATAAAACTTCTGACACCATTAATAAGCTTAAAGGTTGATGAAATCCTAAGCTTTAGCATCATTCAGTATTCCACATCTTAGACAGAAGATATCATTTTCTTTTGTTTTATTCTGAGACAAGATGAAAGAGAGCATCAAATCTAGAGAGCCTCAAACTTCTCTTGCTCATTCATAATTTAAAATGCTCAATTTAGAACACGTCTCAGCCCTGGCCTCTTTGGTATTCATATAAGTAAGTATGAGGCAGTGTATGATTTGGGGGCAGGGTATGTGCACAAAAAACAAAAGTGCCAAAAGCTAGCTCCCAGGGATGAGCTATTCTAGGAGCAATATCTGTCAGTACCTTCAAGCAGAAGAAAGTTTGGCTTTGACACAAACAGCTGGTGGAACCTTAACATGGTGTACATTCAGACAGAGGACACAGAGACCCATTTCACTGGAAAGCAGCATTATGTAGTAAACTAAAACTGTAATATTTTAACTTTAGATCATGTGATTTGGAAAATGTTGTATTTTACGATGGACAACGTTTGTTATCTTGTTAAGAAACAATCATAGTTGGCAGGTTTCCACGCCTGCATGCCTTAACAAAACAGGAAACACATGCATTCATTTACCACCCACAGGCCACTCAATTTCATTGTTTTCAAAAGCTGAAAAAAGTATTGTTTGTCAGTGACAAGTCTTATGAATTTTCCAACTCAGTCTGTCAGACTACAAGAAGAGATTGGAGTTCCTCATCCTGCGCTATTACATCAGAAATACTGTATAACTACCTGATCGATGACGAATGGTTGAGGTTTACAATGGGCGATAAATAAGTACCACATCTGTCACATTTAGGAGGGAGCATAGTGATGAGCAAATAAAAACCCACATGTAATCAATACAAATGCACTCGGGGGCTTTCACGTTTTCCCAAATAGCCTGCAGGAGTAATCTACAATTCCATTTGTAGCTAAGAGCATCGCATTGGAATATATTGAGTGAAACCTCTGCTCCAGCGGTTGCTGCTGCAGGTAAGGAATTACCATCCGTGTTTACTGTGACTGAAGCTGGTCCTTTTAGCATGAGCATTTGAAAGCAAGAAATAAGCTTCAGGGTGCATGAACAGAAATGCCTCAAATTTCACCCTTGGACAAGATCTCACTGTTTGTTTCAATGTTAGATCACAGTGGTCATAAAAAAACAGTCACTCTGCTATATTTATCTCTTTCAATCTGTGAAGTGTTGTTTGAGGTAATTATTCCAAAATCTCATGGCCAAACCAGAAATGGAGGCAGTTTTTCTGGAAAGGAGCATTTGCGTGACTGAAAATGCCAAAGTGGTATTTACATATTTATCATGCAAACCTCATGAGAGGGGTGTGCTACACAAAATAAGAACAAAATGGCTCAACTGAAATAGACAGAGTAATACAACATTGAAAAACATCCGTCCATTCGTAAATCTGCTGCCGGTACTTTTCACATGGCTGGTTGCCCTGAGAATTGCCTTAATCCCTTTAAATGTATGTAAATTCAACAGGTTTTTGGAAATATTTTGGTCCATATTGCCATGACAGCATCACACAGTTCCTGCAAATTTGTTGCAGGAAGAGTAATCTACAATTCCTGAAATGCCTGGGCAGAGACCTATAGACTCTGCCTGTCTTTCATTGTAACATAATGAAACAATGTTACAATGTTTCATTACATTGAAACGTTGTAATGCTGGCACGTTACATTGTTGCATTTGTTGCTGTTTGTCAGCTTCAGCTAGTTGCCAACAATTAAATGTTCTCATTCTATTCATGATATCTTTGTACCTCATATCTTATAGTATTTAAAACTATTTCTGTCCTAGACAAAAATATTGGCTGAGCTTTTATTGTGACTAAGTGTACACGTTCCCTTTCATCTTATACCTGAAAACTGTCCCACAGCCTGTTTAGCTGTGTTTCTCTTCAAGACAAAGCCACCAGATCAATCTTTCAGTGTCTTTGTTGTGTCGTCTCAAAGCTCCTGACAGCTGAGGCAGGTTGACACTGAACCAGGTTCTGCAGGATGTTTCTTCATCATAAAGGGGAGTTAGTCTTCTTGCTATTGCTATGTTTTCATGAGTTTTACTACAGTCTAGTGCAGGTCAATAGGATTCTTTTGGGCTTTATTCTCAAAAGCCAGTCCTGATATGTTATTTCATGTCTAGTCAGCCTGTGCAACATCTAAATTTATTAAAATTCTTGTACTTCATACAGTGTAATAGATCAAACATCAGAAATTATGCTTTCTTGTATTTGATGTACAACTTAACTAACATCTCATCTTAAAGCTATCTCTCCTTATGCGATGTGTGATTGATCAAACATAGAAGATGTAAACCTAAACATGCTCTTAATAGAAATCAATCTAGCCTAAATAAATAAATTCAGCCTTACACTTACATCACCAGGGATTTTCTAGAAACAACAGAATCATTTGAGTGTTTTGTGAGATTGTAAAATACCTCCAGTGTTTTAGACCCCTGAGCACCTCCTCAACAGTCCGGGTCAGCTGAACTAATCCCACACCCTGGATAATAAAGAGAGGACAGAGCATGATTGCCTCCCAGTTCTCATCTTAGCTCAATGAGCTGTGAGGCCATGCAGAGTTTACAGTGGAAATTTTCATGCTTTTTTATTTATTTATTTCTCAAACACTAAGTGCTCAAACAGCCCAAGGATGGGTAATTGCTTGTGCTGTTATGGCTTTATACATATTAATATCCAGATGGATGGATATTTGTAAGACATATCTGAATTTGTATTCCCTTCATCGGGATGAGGATCCACTAATTCAGTTCAGATGAATCTACAGTGGGAATGAAAACATGTGATCAGGATGTTAATGACAGGGAAACATGGGTGTTGTTGATGTTTGCCTGGATGGACCAAGATTTATAGAATAAGGTTCTTAGGGCAGATGAGATTAAAATAGAACTGTCTGGCAATATGCACACCATGCAGCATATCAGCATAAAGTCACACCCACTATCCAGCATAAGAATGGAGGTTTCTCATTTACCTTTTGAAGGCATGTGTCTCCCACATAAAAAGTTCTGTTTTCATTGAATAATTGAAGAATATAAAATTCTATTTTCATTCCGAATCATAACGCATAGTTTATAATCGTGATGCGTACTATCAATTTTACAACAAGCAATAAAATAAAATAAAATAATGAAATGAATTATGTCACCTTGAAATATTATTTTAAGGGTTCACTCAACTGTTTTTGTTTCACAGTTTGTAACTGTGCTACCTGTCATGCAGAAAACAATTACACGTGTTTTCCAACCACAATTTCCTTCATTAATAAGCAATTACATTACACGCTCATTCCCTACTGGCAGATTTATTGTGATTGCGTGGAGCTTTATGCAGATGTTGACACAGAGTTAATTGCTCCAGCGTTGCAAATCACCTTCTGTGGTCCTCCAAGATAATTAAAATCTGTGTCATGTTTCAGAGCCAGTGGCGTTATAGACTTATTTTACCAGCTGGGAATCTTGGTGCATTGCCTGGGGGGGTAAACTTCACAACCTAATTTAAGTTCTATAAATCTGCTCCATGAAGAAACAACATTATCACATTATTCTATTGTGGCCCTGCTGTTTTTATTGCAGCAAGCTTTTACCTTTTTTTTCCTCCAAAGTATCTGTTTATCCAAGGCAGAATGGTTGTGTTCGGAACTTCCCTCATGGGAAGTCAAACAAGCTGAGCTTCCCATGAGGGCCGTCCTGAAGCAAATTTCAGGACTCCTGAAGTTCAAGTGAGTTTAGATACTAACACAACTAAACTATAGCTAAACTCTGACTAGCATCTCTGATGCCTGTAGAGAAAATAGCATGCAGCATGATACTGCCACCATGTTTCAGTCATGAGGAAGTTCAGGGTGACACTGTCTAGAGTTTTTTCGCAAAAGTTAATTTTATTTCAGGGTGCATGAAAGAAACAGTCTGGAATGGGATTTATTTAGGGCTATTTTACTAATGCCACACTTTTCATATCCTTGTAAAAAATAAATAAATAAATAAATAAAAAATAGAACTGTTTCATTTTAATTCCACCTGACAAGTAACTACTTTGTGATTGTTCATTATATAAAATTCTTAAGTAAATACTTTTAATTTGTGGTTGTCACGTGACAGAGTAGAAAAAAGTTAAAGAATTTCAAACAGTACGTATTTATTTATTTATTTATTTATTTTTTGAGTTGACTGGAGCAAAAACAAATGAGTGTTGCACCCAAAAACAGAACACCAAGTTAGGGTTCTCAGGGGGATTAATAATCTGATTATAACTTCATGAATGGAATTTTCATGTTCATCTGCAACAATCGGTTTCAAAGAGGAATCAGATCTGTTGCAGAAATATAACACCCTTTTCCCTTTTGAAACAAACATCTAAATGAAGGAAGCAAATGCATGTGCACTTTGTTTTCGGGCTATATTTTTATTACGATCATGATAATGATGATGATTATTGGGGAAAGACGAATGAGAGCAGATGTCGCTGGGAGTGGAGGGGGTGGGCGTGGAAGTGGGGAGGGAGAGATTTAGACGGAAAAGAAGAAACCGCTGGCTGTGACAACGACCGTCGCTTCCTCCCCCCTACATCATCATCATCTTCATCATCATCATCGCCACCATCATCACCCGCCTCACCAGCAACAGCAGCTTCAGATTCATCGGCGGCAGAAGCGAAGGCAGAGTTGGTTAAACAGTTTGGAGAGGAGGAAGAAGAAGAAGACAAAAAGAAAGAAAACAAATGGTCTTGCAGACGTCTTGAAGAGGAGCTCCGCTTCACGGGGAGGGAACATGGGTGAATGGGAGCTGCAGATGGACGAGTGCAAGGATGAGGAATTCCGACCAAATCTGCTTTTATGACACAGACCTCTGCTTCATCCAACATCATTAGGAATTCATTAAAGAACACCAGGTAAGATGCTTTTTTTTTAAATAACGTTTTCTTACTCAAAAAACGAAAAAAAAAGAAAAAAGAAAACGGTTTTGATGCAAACGACTGTCAGAAAAGACATGGATTAGAGATCCCTTAAAATTATATCATTATTAATATGGTGCTCGTGAATTAGAAGAATTGCTCTTATTTTTATCCTGCAATTTGTGAGGAGAAGCGATTTTGAAAACAAAACAAAACAAACAAAACACTAATTGCAGCGTTTCGGATACAGACGCCTTTTAATTTAGACGCCTTGTTATCGTGTCATTTCTCCAACTTCCGTTTTTCATCAATTTGTATTTTCATTTTAATCTTAATGAAAGAGGACCAACCACATAACAGTCAGAAGTATCTTTCTGCCCCCTTGTGGTTTGGACTCATGCTGTTTTTTTAATGTGTTTCTAAAATTAGGGCTAGACTGACTGCAAAATATGGGTGGGGGAAATAAAAATATGTAAAATAAACTTAACTTAAAATATAAATCACTGACTCATCTGACTCCAGGATGCAAAATCTGATGAGTAAAGAATCAAACTAATTTTCCAGATGACTGTTCCTGTGTCCATTCTACAGAGCGTATTCAGATGTGGCTTAATTATGGTGTGCCTCTCCATTCATCTCATACATGGCCCACATTTATGCATCAGCCCCCTCTGTGGATTCCTTGTTATGTAATCTCATTCCCATCAGACTGCATCAGCCTCAGAGTCTTTGCTGTTTGGCTTCTGTGAGCACAAATGTCTATCTTATTGTGTTTTAATGTGATAGACCAACACAAAGTAGTGCATAGATGAGACAATGAATACATGGTTGTCAATGAAAACAAAATCAAAAATGGGAAAGTTCGTTAAAGAACAGTTCTGAGCAAAAATGATCAAGACCAAATATTACAGCAGACAGGTCAGAGATAAAAATGTGTGCTCTAAACATGTCTTGAAAACACAGTTCAGTTCATCAGATAAAAAAATGAAAAGAGTATAGCAGAATCGTAAACCTAAATAATGGCCTAGAGGCCTAAATTATAATTGTGGAGGATTGGCAGAAATCCACCACTCAGGTGAGGAAGTCTGTTGACAGGGTAACTATTAAAAGCTGAATTTGTCCTTGATGAAAGAGTAGCAAAAAGAAAATCCCTATTTGTAGTTTGCCACAAGCTATGTGGAGGACACAGCAAATGTGAAAAAATGTGACCTGGTTGTACTGACCAAAATGAAATTCTATGTTTTGCTGAAAACATAGTATTGCACATTCCTCTGAATGCACCATGCCTACAGCAAAATATAATAATGGCACCATTTTTGCTAAAAGAATGTTTTTGTTACTTATTGTCTCTAATGGGGATCAGAGTTGATAAGAAGATGAATGGAGGTACATACAGAATGAAGACTAGAAAACACTCAAGACAGGAGTGAAGGTTTGCCTTTCAAGAGGACAACAACCCCAAACTTAAAACCAGAGTCACAATAGAATGATTTATATAAAAGTATGTACATGGGTTAGACCAGTCCAGTGAAAGTCTGGATCTCGTCACAGATCAGAATCTGTGGCAAGAGTTAAAAATGGATGTTTGCTTATGCTTTACCCAATCTGAGTCAACATTCAAAGAAGAATGGACACAACCTTCTGCAAATCTGGTAGACATATTCCCCCAAAGACCTCCTGCTGTAATTAGAGTGAAAGATAGCTCCACAATCATATCTGAGAGGATATGAGATACAGATACATTCCACAGTTTTCATTTTACTGTGAAATACAATTAAAAACTATCTATCATTTTCCTTGCACTCCTCCTTTATGCATCAGTTTCTATTGGCGTAGTGAGTAAAACCACAATATAATGCTTAGGTTAATGGTTATAATTTGAGAAAATGTGAAAAAGTTCCAGGGTTATGAATATTTATGCAAGAGCCTAAATGTGTCTGTGTAATTTTATATGATCATTTTTACTTCTCTGTTTTCCAGATAACACTGTTAAATACCTCACACATCATGGATGCAGCTTCAGCCTCCCTGCAGTTTGGATCAAAGAAGCGGGTCAAAATTCACCCAAACACAGTCACAGTAAAGTATGCCACCCACTTCCCCCAGCCTGGTGACGAAGGGTACGACGATGCACCCTCTTTTGAGGATTTTGGTTCTTTTGCAGAGGCAAATGTTGGAAAGAGACTGGTGTCTGATGCCAAAGGCAGCAGGACTTTCTTTGGAACCATGGAGACTCAGCCTAAGCAGCCAAGTGTGCAAAGAGACAAGGGGGTCGAGGGTCAGCTGGCCAGCTTTGGCGAGGCTAATGTGTTGGCCTCCAGAGTGACCTGGATGGCCTTGTTTGGGGCAGCAGCAGCTCACGGATGTGTGGCGCTAATTACCCGATTGGCAGCAGATCGCTCTAAGGTTCCCTCTCTCGAGCTGCTCTTCATCCGTTCTGTGATCCAAGTGTTGTCAATCCTAGTGGTCCTCTACTACCATGAGGCACCCTTTGGCCCCAAGGGTTACCGGCTCCGTCTCTTCTTCTATGGTGTGTGCAATGTAATTTCTATCACCTGCGCCTACACATCCTTTGCCATTGTACCCCCCAGCAACGGTACCATCATGTGGAGAGCATCCACCACTGTCTTCAGTGCCATACTGGCTTTCCTGCTCCTGGATGAGAGGCTGAGCTACACTGATGTGGTCACGGTGGTGGGAAGTGTGTTTGGCCTGTGTCTAGTCATGGTGCCTAATGTAGCTGATGAGGAGAAGTCCAGGCTAGGGTTTTGGAAGGAGGCATTTGGCTATACAATGACAGTTATGGCAGGCTTGACCGCCGCCCTCTCCATGATTGTCTACAGAGCCATCAAGGAGCGCGTCACCATGTGGACTGCACTCTTTACCTTCGGCTGGACAGGCACTGTCTGGGGCGCCTCCACTATGTTCATAATGCAGGAGCCTATTATTCCCCTGGATGGGGAGACCTGGGGCTATTTAATTGGGATCTGTATCTGCTCCACGGTAGCGTTCCTTGGAGTCTACTATGCTCTAAACAAGTTTCATCCAGCCTTAGTTAGCACCGTACAGCACCTAGAGATCGTGGTTTCAATGTTTTTGCAGCTGATCGTGCTGAGGATGATCCCCTCAGTGTACGATGTCATCGGAGGCCTTGTCATCATGGTCAGCGTGTTCACTTTGACCGGGATCAAGCTGTACAGAGTCAGCAGGGCCATTCGGCAGGATTACCAAGAAATCCTGGACTCGCCTATCAAATGAATCTGTCAGTCCATCCGTTTACAGTGTTGCTTGGTTGTGCAATCAAAAGAATGTCTGAATCTTCATCTGATGATTTTGTATTGTTGTGCTGTGAACAGAGTGCCAGTTTGTGTAACTAAAGTGTTAATATTTATGTGTGAAATAAAAGACAATTGTAATATTGTGACCATTTCCCTTTCGTATAGTGATGCTTTAATGTCGAATCGTGCCACAGACTAAAATGTCAGCAAAACGAGGCACAAGTGAATTATGACACCACAAGGTGTTAATATAATCTTCTGTTGTCACACTGCCAAAACTGTGTAAATGTCAGCCCTGGAACCATTCATATTGTAACAAGGAATAAAAAAAGAAAAAAAGAAAATGCTTCACTGAAAGACTTGATTTGTTGTTAGAGATATCTAACATATCTGTAATGTTTTCCTTTAAAAGCCAAAATAACAAAAGAATAGATGGTTCTTACAAACTTTCCATTTCAAAAATCCATATGCTCCAACTTTAAATTCTCTCTAGATTGTTTATAGTTAGATAACATTTGGAACAAAAGTGCAAAATATTCTACAAATTTTCAACTCACCAAGTTATTAAAGAGCTACTTTTCTGTTTTGTTTTGGCATATGGACTTACTTAGGCAACTCTATCTAAACTCTAATAACGCATTTATTACAGATTCATTAAAGTACAGTGACAACTTAATTGTGCTTGTGAAAATAAAAAGTGAATGTCAAATCATGGGATGCAGTAGCCTAAAAAGCAGTGAAAAATAATTATGTTTTACCTCAAAATATGAATACTCAATTTTTTTGTATACGTTCAAACAATCCAAATTCAACACTTTTCAGAACTCCACAGAAACTATGTAAAATTGGTTTACATAAATATTTTTCAGAATTACATTAGATTCATTAAGGCAAATCCAAAAATAGGAGAGAAAAACCCAAACTAGAATAAATGACTAGAGCAATTTATTCTGTTCAAACTACATCTCCAACCCCATTAGCCAGTTTATATTTGACAAACGTGATTTTCTTTCTGACTGTGGCTTCTGTTTACTCTCAGATGTATGTCAAACTAATGCCCAGAGGCAAGTGCACCGAATTGAATTAAAGTCCCCCTTGAACAATGCTGGTCCTTCTGCTGTTTCTTTTTCTGTATCAGTTAAGTCAGCAGCTCACCGGGTACGTCTCCTCGTTCTCCTCCTCGTCCTTTTTTTTTTTTTAGTCTTTTCAGGAAACCGAGCAAAGATAAACAGTCTCTTAGATGTCGCCTTGAGGGTCAAAAGGAACTGCCGAGGAACAAAATAGAGACACAATGGTGATGGGAAAAAAAAAATACTTGCCATGAACGAGGACACATTGCTGATTCAGAACTGACGTGCTTCACCAACAACCCAGCAGGTGGCATTCATGACCTACTTAATGTTTCTGACAGCCAGGAGTGAAAGAAGAAAAGCTGAAATCAATGGTGCAACCAAGGCGAGCCATGTGTATTTACTTGACTTGACAGTCTGACATGCATGTTATGTTTTATGACTCAATTTAATATTCTTAGAATTTTTATTTATTGCTTTTGATCATCCAATTCTACACAACACTATTCTTAAATTCCTGAAATCCTCTATAATGGCTTAAGTTTTTGTTTACCCAACAAATATTATGTCAGCTTTTGGAAGTGCCCCTACCTAAATTGTTTTCATACTGAAGGATAAAGCTTGTTGGTGTTACTTCCATTTCCTTTATGTCAGGAAGAGATAGCATTTTGATCACAGCAATTGTACAAATTACACATCACATTTCATCTTTTTATTCATTCAGCAGAAGCAGTCATGTTGTGACATATGCACTCTGTATTACAAAGGTGACTGTTATAAATGAGACTCAATTTAATGTTGGACACATCTGCAAAGAATCACTGTCATTTTAAATAAAAAAAGATAAGCATAAATCCTGTTTGATTTCAATTAAAACTAGAACAACCAGCATTTATTTACTTGCTTTTTGCAATAAATATTATCATGACCCATAGCTTTGTAAACCCAACTCAACTGAAAATCCTGCTTGACAATTCACGTTGAGTACTTTTGAGACTGGCTTTTGGGTGCAGAACGAAGAAGACACGTAGAGGAGGCCCATCTGTTAGAGCAGGAAACAGATTGCATCCTGCAGCGAGCTGCACAACCTTCCAAATCACTCTGCAACTCTCTTAACCACAGACACATTTATAAGATGCATTATGACTGAACGGAATATGATTATGTTATTTCTGTATGCATATTTGTATTATTATGGAAATTTGTAGTGGATGACTACTGAGCATTTTTGTGAAACGTGGATACCTTGAAACACATCACTCTGCGTTGGAACCCTTGGTAAAGACTTGTGAAAGCGCAAACAAAAGCATTAAGAAATTAATGTGTTTTGCAAAATTGCTGGCGGCACAATTGTTGATAGTTCTGATTTCTCTGTACAGCATTCTTGGCAGAGCAACAGTTTTTACACTTTTGCTATAATATTTCACAAGTTTGGAGCATACAGAGAAAGGATTTTCTGACAGTTCTTCTTCTCACAAACTTTCTGCAAAGGCGTGCCAAACATTGTGAAATTGGAAGTGTTTGCTGGCCACAACTCAAAAAAGAGAAAAGATTCTGTAAATGATTGTAGATCTGCAAAACATAAGAGTCTTACATGTTTGCCTTCATAAAAGAGGCCAACAATTTCCGAGTTGCTGAACCAACCTTGCAAGAAAATCATAAATGCCAAGCTGAAGACTTTGTGTTGTGTCTCTGATCGAGAAACTTTGTATTTTCTTATTCCATCTTCTTTCTCTTCAGTTCACTCCAAATGTTTCATATAGGATCTAGTTTTGTGAACTTACGTAACCACTGAAGAATTTTGGTTTGGCTCATGTGAATAATTTCTGTGTTCATTTGGTGATAAACCCTCTTTAGTCTTTTGTAAAATATTGTCATTGTCGTTATTCAATGTTTTTAAACACTGAATGCTTATTTTATTTAAGCAGTAAATGAAATTTAAACAAATTAGGCAGATAATACTACATAAAAAATAATTTTCAGTCCTTATGAAGTTGACAGAGGATAGTCTTATGCTGCTATGGTTGTTTTTCCCTTTGAAGGCAAAATTAAGGAGGACGTTCTATGGGAATGTAGAACATTAACAGCTGCAGTCGCATTGATTGGCAGCGAGATCGTCCATTCAGAACCCAGTCTGTCCTCCAGCAGCCAATCACAGAGGAGCAGCAGAGAGCCGAGTGGGTTTCCAAATGCTGTGTAGCTGTTTCAGCTAGTTAGCCAGCCTAGCTGCTGCTGAGCTCTGACACGGTCTGATGCAGAAATGCTTTTCCAACGGGGCGCTGCGTCTCGTCAGCTAGGCTAGCTTCTCGGACTAGGAAAGAAAATATTTGGCCGCTGGCTTGCGAGGACTGTGGACATCCACTGCGAGCATCTTCTTCGAGACGCCTCCATCAGTACAATATATTTAAAAGGAGATAAGAAGAGGTGGCCGTCAGCAGTCAGGTAAGACGTGGCATGACTGAAGAGGGAATGTGCCAGGCTGCCTTCTGCTGCAGCCGCACTCCTCTTCTGCTCCCCCTCTGTTTAACGGTTAAACCCACATAGGCTAGCAGCTAAAAGGCAACCGAGAAAGCCAACACAGAGAAAGCCAAGCTTTCTGCTGTGTCGCATAGCCAGCTTGGTCCAACATACAGTCCGCAGAGGGGTTAACATTGATTTCGACTCTAAAACGAGATGTTAGTGTTTGCTGAATTTTCACAGATGGATCAACCAAGTTGGGTGGCTCCACACTGAAAAGCTCAACTTGACATAAAAGGCAAACATTTGAGTGCAACAAATCCTGGTCCTACATCAAATCTGCCTTGTTTCAGCATAGTTATGCTCACTGACTGAGACTGAAAATGAAGGAGATGCTCTTGTTAGTAAGCACAGTGGCTCTTTTTTTGTTTGTACCGTTATTATGAAGTAGGCAGGTTTGAAAGATTTTCAAAATATTTTTCATAAAACACGGTTTCTGCTTCATCAGATGGATGTTTTGGAGATTGGAAAAAAAGCAAGTTTCCATGATAATTACAGATGACAAATGGAATCATAAAACACATGGATGGACTAAGCATCTTCTCAAGCATAAATCACTTCATATTTTATACTATGCTATTTTTTTTAACCGTATTTACACTTGAGTGGTGAAGTATAGGGAGATATTTGGGGATCTAATCTAATATTACAGCCTCCTAAGATACTCTTTACATTGGTTACATAAATTACACAAATGATCTTTTCGTTAATTGAATAAAAATCATTTTCTTGAATTATCTTTTGAGATGTGGAGATTTGATGCTTTTACAAACTGTAATAATAAGCTATCTTTCTGACAAAGGGGAATCGTGTGTTGCAGTAATGAAGTACACATTTTTCTTTTTATTATCACAACTATCCAACTATTTCCCATACACAATGCAACTGATAAAATGTGTATATAAAGTCCATTTATCTGGCCACATTTATTAATGCCATAGAAAGTAAATACATGGTACTTGAGATACAGTCGCCTCCTAAATATTGCATCTAAACAGTTTTGTGTGATTTGAGATAATGCACACATTAATACTGTAATGATGACAGTGATCTGATATATTGTGTAACTCTAATTAATAGGTATATGTAAATGTAATGCACATATCAGTACATGTGTATTAAATGTGTCCTCCTATTTCCTTTGGGACAATTTAGTTTGTAGATTTCTTTACACTGTAATGTATTTGATCCACGTGCTTGGGATAAAACTTTCAGTCAGTGAATTGCATGTTTACACAAAAACTTCCAACATGTTTTTGTCTCATTTTACAGTCAATTGAATGATCATCATGACCTCAAGATGATTATCTGGAGGCCATGATGTCAGTAAAGAGTATGTATCATAGTTTTCCTAGAAGCCAAGATGATTTCCCCAAATTTTATGTTTGGACTGATCTGAAATGTAGACCCAACAAAACTGCCACCTTCAGTGGTGTTATTATGATGAAATTATCTAATGGAGTTGCTGGCATCATCACTGAGGAATTGTTTTTACTTTAAACAGGTCTGAAGTTGAAAGCAGGTCACTATACTGCCACACTTACCATGTGAAACCTTCAACTGGAGGCCTAATGCAGCTAGTTTGTATTTTAGAAGCTCTGTGTTTTTCATGCAACGTTGTTCCTGCATTTATTAATCTATGACGGACTAAATGTCATGCCTCAGCCACACAATGGATGAAATGAGTGCGTTTCTGGCAAAATTTTCCCACTTGTGTTTTTATGACCTTTTAAATAAATTGCACAGCAACACAAGCCTTATCAACACGTCATAAGGACCAAGTTACACATTCTCTCTGTGGATATTGCCATTTGTCAGTGTATTTCTGTTGTTATTGGACAGTATCTCCCTTCTCACAGGTTGTATGCTATGACTTGTAAAAATGTTGGGTAGAATAATCTACCTGTAGCTTAAGATAAGGCTCAGCAATTTGCACTGCGTTATGTCTATTGTACGCAGGATCCCAACCACTGTGGGACCCCAATATAGTGAACCCTTGTTTTTTTACGGGGGTTGCGTTCCGAAAAGAACTTGATAGGCGAAATCTGTGAAGTACTTACCTTCATTTTTTACAATTATTATTAAGCATAATTAAATACTCTACATTGAAACCAAAGAACAAAACCTGTTTTCAGGCCCAAACATTTTTGTTACAAATAACTACAGTAAAATAATCATTTAAATGATCAATACGAAGTACAGCAGGACAAATTGTGACTCGTATTTCACTGTGCCTCTTACTATGATGCTGTGGCCTGACTCCGCTCTGTCCTGTCTTCTTCTTTTGAAGCCTGTGGTGCAGGTGTGTTTTTTTCAAGAGATGAACATAGTTATAGGTAGTTGTAGTCTTTTTTTTTTCTTCTGGGCAAAAATATTTCTCTACCTGTGTGTTATTGGCACACTGGTAGAGAAGAAGAGCGGAAACTGTTTCACCAATCAGTACGCAGAACGCAAAGCACTGTGGGGAAAAAAACTGCACAAAAAAGTCTGCAAGGCTGTGAAAAGTGAACCGCGTTATAGCAAGGGTTCACTGTAATAAAATGTGCTAAAAGGCCATAGAAAAAAAATAAAACACCTTTTATCGCAGTGTTATAATCTCAGACTGAAAATTTTATGTATCAAATGTAGAAAAAGATAAATTTGAACAATATTACTTTTGCTAAAAAATATTTCAGTTTGTCTCAGATCTTGTAATGTGGTGCCATCCAAGTAGAGTGTGAAATTCAATCTTGGCCAAGAAAGAAGATTTATTGGTTTCTGGGCAATTCCTATAAAAATTAGACCATATGGATCTAGTGACATTCCATGTTTAGGTATTTCGGATTGTCCAACAGATAATCTAAAACCTCCTGGCTTTCTAAAAGTCTCTACTGTCTACAGTACACTCACAAGGTTTGCAGGGGTTTTGTAAGAATAACAAATCCCTATTACAGATCCGCCACTGTACTTAGAAGTAGGGATATTAATCTTTTTCTTAATAGACCAACATGTAATATTTATTTGTTGGTCTTAGGCTTTCTGATCAAAGTCAAATTTCCTGAATGCATTTATGTTTACATTTGAGATGGAAGGGCAGAACATGTTTCCCTGCTATACAAGATTTCTTTGTAAGGTTTCTAATGCAACGATTTTAAAAGCCGAGAGTGTCTAGTAACACCTTTCAGTGCTACAGTTCCATAGATTATGCAATAAATGCCATTATACATTAATTATCTTACCATAAGTACACTGTTCAGTCAGCAGCAGAAAGCTTGAGTCCTCCAGCCCATGACTTGAAAATTCACAGACGTAAATACACAGGAGCAGATTCTGATAAATTTCTTTTATGAGTTATGACAAGTGACTAAACGCAGTTGTGACTGCAGTAGAACTACCATGGTACTGACTGCCATCTACACGCTATGTGTTTAAGCGCAATAGTGGATTAGTGCAGAACTGTGATTTGTCTCTACATCAGGAGTGGCCTGTGCTTGCTTTTGTTGTCTTCAGCTGCCTTTGAGGGCGTACATGTGATAGATTTGAACTAGTTCCCTTTCGTTTTTTTTTTGTTTTGTTTTTTTATCATTATCTTTTATGCCTGAAGGCACTCGTTTTATTTTCATATTTGGATTCCAAAAATAGCCATGGGGCAACTTGTTTGGAAAACTTGCACCTGTCAGCTGTCAGTTTTTGTGCACAATTGAGGTTTCACAGTTAAGAGGCTACAGACATTTGTACTGGCATTGGCGGTGGCATTGTGTAATTAGATGTCCTGTTGAATCACTCGTTTTGTAATTGTTGCCTTTCATGACTGAAAATAACAACAACATACATGGAGGATGATGATCTCAGTGGCCTGAAGCGGCCAAGTCTTGAGAGGAAAAGTGCTAACTGTGCATTTCAATAAAAGCCAGAAATGTGATGTGGCTCAAAAATTTTCCTCTTTAAATTCTTGTTGAGGGGAATTGTTCCATGCGGTGAAATGGGGATTGTGTTCAATCCACAGTCTAAGTTGTTGCAAAAGTTGTCTTCCATTTCCTCTTTTTCTTTTGTGATCTTTTTTTTTTCATCTTTTATGACTGCCCATGCATGTTGACTTGCTAATTGTGATGATTTTCCACTTACAGCTAATGAAAACACATCTAAGAATATTATGTCAGACCAACAAGATATTTTTAGTACAGAAATTGGGGCTTAATAAAAAGTAAGTTTAATCTCTACTTAAAGGTTATACTTCTAATGCCAGAAACAAGCTTTGTTGGAATGCATATTCTAATTTATTTAATGTGACGTTTTATCATCCCTTTGCACTAATTAGTGTCTCAGCCTGGAGACCTGATGTAAGATAAACAACAAATTAAGAAGGTTTATGGCACCCAGAGTTTTTGACTCTGGGTCAAAAACAATTCAGCAGACTGAAAATCATCAGCAGAGAGATTAGGGACTCACCAATATGACATCCAACTTTTAATTCTGCTGTGTGGACCTATAACTACCAATGTTATATGTATATTAGATATATTTCTTCACACTATTAACACTTTGTAAAAGCAACCACAGCATTTATGTTGCATCTCTGCTGAAGTTAAACGCCCCGCAATCCTGTGCTGCATCACCATCACTGTCACATGACTGAACAATTACCACATTGCCAGTCCCCTTCCTCTCTTGAAATGCATGCAAACAACAAGATGAAAATGAACATTGTTTGTTAATATCAACTCAGTTTTACTCATTGAAATAACATAGATAAGTTAAGAAAATGCCTACCATTGGCCGCTTTTGATGTCGATGCCGATACATACCTTCCAAAACTGGTACTACTGAACTGTAACATTGAACCCAGAGGGTGAAAATACAAGAGAAACAAGATTGGACCCAGAACAAAGCCTTGAGGTACTCTACCTCAGTTCAGTGGAATCTTCCATAAGCTGATTGGCATAAACACCAAAGCTTCTGCTTCTATTAAGCACATAATTAAAATCAACAGTGTTAAAGATAAAAGCTCTAATCAAAACAAAAATGAGTATTCCCCTGAGTCTGCTGACATCATCTTACTAGAATTTTTGAGTGTTTTCCATAGAATGCTTTTTAAGTAAACCTAATTGAAATTTAAAAAAAAAACATTCTGATTATTCATAATAGTCATGACTTTATCTGCTACCACATTTTCTAGCATTTTGATTTGAGTTTGAATTTAGAAATTGACCTGTAACTCTGAGGTAAAGTTGCATCTTGACTAAGGTATAGTTCAACTAATGTGCTACCGTGCTTTGAAAAAGATTACATTTCTCAGATGAAATTGATTTATTAAAGAGACAATGGACTCAAATGTTTTTTTTTTTTTTTTTTTTACAAAGCATAGTGTTATTAGGGCAAGATGAGGGTCTTATTGTGTTGAGCAAATCAGAGACATCATGTAAGGTCACAAGACAGAAAGAGAACCAAGTATGTGAAGGAGACAAGTCAAAAGAGGGAACATGAAAAGATGACTGTTGAATTACCCAAAGAAAAAATAATACAATTCTTTACCTTTGGCTTTGGACTAAACTAGGGATTGTACGGTTGCTGATAAAACAATTGAGCGGATAGTGTCAAACAAAATTTTAGGGTTTGTCATGCAGATGATAAGTTCTTAACTCTTGTGTCTTTTCTCCAGAAGAGGAAGCCAACGCTATTTGTTTCGAAACAGTATTGTTGTAAATGAGATGTGAAATGAATTTAAAAGCACTTGCTGGCTAATCATGTAAAAAAAAAGAAAAGAAAAAAAAGTCTTTTTTCTCATCTCATGACAAAGTTCTGCCTCTGAGTTTGTGAGCTGCAGACTCCTTAGAATTATCTGGATTGTTTCTAATGTAGCTACTTTCTCACCACTACTATAAGATATAACATCATGTTGCCAGAACATCCCAGTGAGTAGCTCTTGATTTTCCTCCTTAAATGTATTTGTCATGTCCTCAACCTCCAACGCCTTGCCGGAGTCGACACTCAGCTAAACTCCTCTCCAAAGGAATCACACAGACTGGAGCGTTTGCGTTGAGTCTTTAATGAAGCCAGTTGGAGTAGGTATAAAACTATGAAATAAATATACAAACTTTGAATAATACACAGCAGCGCCAATACAGCACTCACAAGTACACTCGGTCGCCACAACGAATATTACATAAATCTTATACGTACCGACAGTGCTTTCTAGGACCAATTGTATAACAGTAGCCGTGTTACTGCGAAAACCCATGCGTTGCGTTGTCCTGACCTGTCGGCTTTCTAATGACATCATTAACGCTCGACTCTTAAAGTGATGTACATAAATTTCACCACTAGATGGCGACATTGAACGCTTAAATCTTATAACTTGTAGAATGTCAACTGACATAACATCACACTCCCCGTCTGAAACTACGAAGTTTCACATAACACAAAAATGCACAACCTTTACACTTGCGAAGCAATAAGCAAAACCACATCACATGCGGGTCTTAAGAACAGCTTAATACCATCTACCTTCGGTACTTTAATTTGAACTTTCCGAACAAGTCCATCTTTACTGGGGAACACCTCAGTAATGATGCCCATAGGCCAGACATTACGTTTCACCGCATTGTCTCTTAGGAGCACAACATCTCCTGGTTTCAAACTTCTGTGCTCAGATGTCCACTTCTTGCGAGGTTGCAGAGTAGATAAATACTGCTTGCGCCATCTGTCCCAGAAGGTGTCAGACAGACTTTGCACCCTGCGCCATTGCTGTCGGGACAAGTCCTTGTCCTCCAAGTCTCTCACAGGAGCTGGACAAGGTCCCACTTTCTGCGTCAACAAAGTGGCAGGTGTAAGGATGAATGGATCCATAGGATCGTAGGAGACAGGAATCAACGGTCTGTTGTTGACGATAGCTGCGACCTCTGCCATGAAGGTCACGAGCACCTCGTGCGTGAGTTTGGAAGTTCCCATCTGAAGGAACATTGAGTCCAAAATGCGGCGTGTGACACCAATCATCCGTTCCCACACTCCGCCCATGTGAGAAGAATGAGGGCTGTTGAAGGTCCAAGTGCAGTCGTGATCTGAAAGAAATCCTGCACAGATGTTTCATCAATATTTGAGGGAATTCCTAGGACTTTTGAAGCCCCGATAAAGTTAGTTCCCCTGTCAGAGCGGATGTGCTTCACTGGTCCTCTGATGGCCAGGAATCTTCTCAATCCGTTTATGAAACTGGAGGTATCCAAGGATTCAATGACCTCGATATGGATAGCTCTGACACTTAAACATGTGAACAAAATAGCCCACCTCTTGCTCTCCGCATGACCTCCTCTTGTCCGTCGGGCAGATACAGACCATGGACCAAAGACATCTAGGCCGATATTAGAGAACGGTGGTTCCGTGCTGAGTCTGTCAGCCGGGAGATCTGCCATCTTTTGAACTTCACACTTTCCTCTGAGCCTTTTGCATGTGACACATTCAAAGATGAGTTTACTCACGCATCGTTTGCCACCCAGGATCCAAAAGCCTGCAGATCTGATAGCTCCTTCCGTGAAATGCCTCCCTTGATGTTGAGATTCTGCATGGTAGTGACGAACTATCAGGGTGGTGACATGATGACGTCCAGGTAGAATTACTGGTCTTTTCTCTGCAGATCCTAAGTTCGCTTCCTGAAGACGACCTCCGACCCTTAGAACTCCCTTGCAGTCAATGAAAGGATCCAACGACCACAACAGGCTGCTCTTTGGAATGCATTGATTAGCAGCAATCAATTCCAGCTCTGCTCCAAAGACTTCCTGCTGAACAGATCTGAGAATTATTGTAGTACTGTCTTTGAGAATGTCCACTGACAAGTGTGGTGAGCACAAATGCCAGCCTTTACACTCCATTGAAAGGTCGTCTCGTCTCTTTTTGAAGCACTGAGTGATGTGAATCAATCCTCCAACTGTTCTAACAACTGTTCTCCAACAAGAGAATCGCTCAAAACGATGAGAGCCGAGATGCTGAGACACTACTGTTGTTAGAGTTGTCACTTTCTTTAGGTCTGGATCGTATTCTGGATCCAAAAGCTCATATGTTTGCTCTACAACTGATGAGACTTCATGTTTGGATAGAAGGGCTGGACCAGTGAACCATATTGTGTTCTCAACAGTTCTGCTGGAACAGGTCGTGTAGCAATGTCTGCAGGGTTGTGCTCTGTGTGCACATATTGCCATTGCTGAGGCCGTGTGCTGCGTCTGATTCTCTGGACACGGTTGTGAACAAATACATGAAATCTTCTTTTTTCATTGTAAATGTACCCCAGGACAACTTTACTGTCTGTGTAAAAGGTAACTGATGTGAACTGAATGTCAATTTCTGAGACAATAACCTCATACAAATGCACTGCCATGACTGCGGCACAAAGCTCTAGTCTAGGTATGGTATAGCCAGCCTTGGTGCAAGTCTGACTTTACTTGCTATCAAGCCAGTGTGACATTTTCCATGCCCATCCACAGTCTTTAAATATGCAACTGCTGCCACTGCTCTTTCAGAGGCGTCTGAGAAACACACAAAGTTCTTTGTGCTTTGCAGCAGATGGTGGTACATGTGTGTAAGATCTAGGGATCTTAAAATGCTGCAACTCTTTAAGAGTGCTTCTCCAACGCTCCCACTGCTTCTCCTTCTCTGGAGGAAGAGGCGCATCCCAGTCTGGGGAGTCTGTGGTGAGTTCTCGAAGAAGTGCTTTGCCCTGAATGGTGATTGGAGACACCAATCCAAGTGGGTTGTACAAACTATTTACAGTGGAGAGGACTCCACGCCGAGTGAATGCTTTTCTCTCCTCCTGAACTTGGTAAGTGAAACTGTCTGAATCCAAGTCCCACAGCAATCCTAAACTGCGCTGCATAGGCAGGTTGCCTGAATCTAGATCCAGGTCTTTCAGATTGGTAGCATGATCCTCACCAGGAAAAGCTTCCATTACACTTTTACTGTTAGATGCCAGCTTATGTAGCCTTAGATTAGAACAAGCTAACATGTCTTTTGTTCTTTTTAGCAGGCTGATGGCATCCTCTGACGAAGGAAGGGATTTTAGGCCATCATCCATATAGAAATCGCGGACGACAAACTGTTTAGCGTCCTCACCAAACTCTTTTTGGCCAGCTTCTGCTGCCCTCCTAAGGCAGTAAATAGCTACTGCAGGGGAAGGGCTGTTTCCAAAAACATGCACCTTCATGCGGTAATCTATTATCTCTCCTTCCGGCTCATTGTTCTTAAACCAGAGAAACCGGAGGAAATTGCGATCTGCTGGTTTCACTGTGAAACAATAAAACATTTGCTCTATGTCTACTGAAAAGGCTATTGGTTCCTTCCTGAACCTCAGAAGGACTCCATTGAGGCTATTATTGAGATCAGGCCCAGTTAAGAGTACCTGATTCAAAGAAAGTCCGTTATGTTGTGCACTAGAATCAAAGACAACTCTGATCTGAGATGGTTTTTTAGGATGAAAAACCCCAAATGAAGGTAAATACCAATGCTCCTCCCCTGGTCCCAGAGGGGGTGCCTCTTCTGCGTGCCCGTTTCTGAAGATCTTTTCCATGAAGTCGAAGAACTGCTGTTTCATCTCCGGCTTTCTCCTGAAGTTTTGCTGCAGTGAGTGAAGTCTCTGAAGTGCCTGTGAGCGGTTATCTGGAAGCTGTGGTCGCCATGTCCTGAAAGGAAGAGGAGCGACCCAGTTGTTCTTTTCATCCTGATGTACTTCTTTGTCCATCATTGTCAGGAATTGAATGTCCTCTATTGAAGGAGCGTCCAAATCATCCGTCTTTGTTTGGAGAAAGACATCCGCATCCAGACCTTCACTACTGCTGATGAAGCCTGTGTTGAAAGATGAAGTTGAGATGGGGTCATCACAACAGAATCTCTCTTTAACTGTGTAACTCCTTGGACACGGCTCAAATAGAGAGGGCCGTCCAGTTTTTAAGATGTTGGTGTAACAGGAGGTCACAGCAGATGGCTTATGAACATCTCCTAAACATACATCACCAACAATCACCCATCCCAAGTCCAGTTTTTGGCATATGGTGCATTGTGTGGGCCATTCACTTGTTTCCTAGCTTTGTGCACTCTAAGAATGTCTCTGCCTAATAAGAGTACAATAGGAGTTTGCTCCTCGAGCGCCGGAATGTACTTTGCAAGGTGTTTCAAATGGCTGTGGTTTAATGCCACTTCTGGTGTCGGGATTTCCGACTGATTATTCGGGATCTCGTTGCACTCGATCAACGTTGGTAAAGCGAGCTGAATGCTGCCATCGTTTGCCTCGATCATGAAGCCACAAGCCTGTCTGCCTTGCGTTTCCATAGTTCCTGCACACGTTTTAAGGAAATACGGTGTGGCTGTCCCTGTTATGTTGAACATATCAAAGAATTCAGTCCGTGCAAGTGATCTATTGCTTTGATCATCCAATATTGCATACACCTTCACTGCAGCACCTGGACGACCATCTGGATATACTTTCACCAGACTTATTTTAGAGCAGGAGCGTCCTGAGATTTCCTTGCCACAGATTTTGGTGCAAGTCGTGGAGACGGCTTCTTCCTTTTTCTCACTTGTTCCCTCCCCGCCGTTCTCTGATATCCGAGAATCTGGGGTGTTTACCCACGGTGTAGGTCCTGGGTGTAGAGCTGAGACATGTGTTACACTTCCACACTCTGTACAGACTGTTTCTTCTTCACAGTTTCTTGCCAGATGTACAGCTTTACAACATTTGTAGCATATTCCATATTTCTTGAGAATTGCCTTTCTTTCTTCAATGAGCATTCCTCTGAAGGTTCTACACTTCGAGAGAGGATGAGGTTTGTTGTGTAGCACACAATGTTTGGCTGGATCATCTGTTATGATGGGTCTGCTTGCAGATTGCATACTGGTTTGAACAGAGCCACATTGCTGTCCAGGTAACTTCTTAGTGAAAACCCCTGTCTTCATTACAGCAAGAGGTTTATGACTATCAGCTCTTAAAGCTTGCCTATGGTGCTCAGCTGAATCATTATTCGAAGTCGTTGGCATAAAACAGGGATCAGTTCTCATCTTTGCTTGGTTACAAACAAAGTTCACAAAGAATCTGAATGGAGGGTAGAGAACCCTGTGTTCCTGCTTATACTGAAAGCCTGATGTTAGCCATTTTTCTTGCAAATAGAATGGCAACTTCTGTACAATAGGATTAATTCCACGTGGCGTGTCTAGATAACTCAAACCTAGTAGATCACCGTCCACCTTAGCTGCTTCTATTTCCATTAACAAATCGCCAAGTTCTCTTAGTTTGCGGTGGTCTTTATTAGAGATCTTTGGAAAACTTTCCAACCTTTTGAACAAGGAACTCTCCACCACCTCTGAAACCCCGTAACATTCGTTTAGTCTATCCCAAACTGCCCTGAGGCCATACTCAGGATAATTCACATGCACCGTTCTTAAACGTCGAGCATGTTCTGCTGAGTCTTTCCCTAACCATTTGACTAAAAGGTCAAGCTGTTCATTAGCTGAGAGGTTTAAATCTCTGATTACACTCAAAAAGGATGCTCTCCAGGCTCTAAAGCACTCAGGACGATCATTAAACTGTGTGAGTCCTGTGGAGACTAACTCCCGTCTTGCCATGAATCTGACAAGGTCAGACATGCATTTACTTTCATCCCCATGACTCATTGCGAACCGTCGTTGGGATAGCATGCGTTTTGTGGCAAAGGCAAATGATCATTTCTGTCTCTATAGTCTGTTCTACAGAAGGGAATGTCCGTTGGATTATCCCAAGAACCTGTGTTTTGCTCCATTTTTGGCATACATTTTTCATTTAATCTTGTCTGTAGCGTGAAATGGTGATTGGACCCCACTGTCCTAGTAGGATTCTGAGCCTGCATCATTATGGCAGGTTCTTGTCTTGGCTGAACTGGCAACGCCATTACTGATGCAGAGGTTCTTTGCTCCAAGTTAAATGTAGGCCCATGTTGGGTTGCTCCCTCAACATAGTCTTTTGTGCGTGAATCTGGGTCCTCATTTGGGACATCTATTTCACTGAAGGTCTCACTATGCTGTCCCACAGCTAATTCTAAGACTTCGGCTTTAGCTTCTGCGGCTGCAGCTCTTTTCTGCGAGCGCACCTTTTCCAAGGAAGCCTCTAAATGTGTTTTCTGAAGCTGTGTTGAAGCCTCTAGCTCTGCTTGTTGTAACCTCAGTTTAATTTCTTTCTCGACGAATGCTGCCTCAGCTTTAGCTGCTTCGGCTTCTGCACGTGCCAACGCTACTGCTACTTTGCTAGCTTCCGAACTCGTAGACTGATTAGACGAGCCTGAGATGCGTGATCTTGTTTTAACAGATCCTGATATGGAGCTTTTTCTTGACATGATGTAGGCTGAAGCGTGTTGCTTACTCTTTTGCTGAGCTGGATTTTCTCCGTTGATTAATTCGTTTACTTTTCACCGTTGAAGCTGGACCGCCAGAAAGTGTCGTTTTACTGTCATGTCCTCAACCTCCAACGCCTTGCCGGAGTCGACACTCAGCTAAACTCCTCTCCAAAGGAATCACACAGACTGGAGCGTTTGCGTTGAGTCTTTAATGAAGCCAGTTGGAGTAGGTATAAAACTATGAAATAAATATACAAACTTTGAATAATACACAGCAGCGCCAATACAGCACTCACAAGTACACTCGGTCGCCACAACGAATATTAACATAAATCTTATACGTACCGACAGTGCTTTCTAGGACCAATTGTATAACAGTAGCCGTGTTACTGCGAAAACCCATGCGTTGCGTTGTCCTGACCTGTCGGCTTTCTAATGACATCATTAACGCTCGACTCTTAAAGTGATGTACATAAATTTCACCACTAGATGGCGACATTGAACGCTTAAATCTTATAACTTGTAGAATGTCAACTGACATAACATCACAGTATTGGTTCTGGAAGCTTAGCTAAGCCTAACCCTGAAATCAAATGTTGATAGGTTGCTAAAGTGTGTTATGTGTGCCGATTGTGTTTTGCCACGCAAGTGACTGCTACTTAATTAGTTGAGAAACACAGAACAATGTCAAAAATCTAGAAAATGCAGTGAGTGATTGAACACTTCACTCAGCTTTTCTGCATTTGATTCTCTGATGCCACGGAGAAGTACTTTTGTGTATCTACATGTATCTTTAAGTGTATACTGAGGCAAAAATATTAAGCACTGTTCATGTTTCTTCTTACCACTACTGCAAATTGTCATTGTGTGTAGAGTGTGTGTGGTGAGAAATTTGCAAACATTTTACACTTGGAGTCAGTGATGAGACTTCCTCTTTAGGATAAAAGAAGTATGCAGTTTCAGCTTTTTGTTTCTGTCTTAGTTCATTAGGGTTAGGGGTTTTCTTTCAGTGGGTTTGGCAGAATGATAATGAGGATGTGTGCACTTATGAAACCACAATGCCATATTAACTCTAGTTCTGTATCCATAGCAAGAAGGCACTTCTGCAGAAGTTCTACCCACCGTCTTATGAGTAGAACTATTCAGGCTCTGAAGTCGTCATTTTGATTGCTTGGTTTTGTTTATCAATTCTTTGCTATAAAAAAGTTAATCCACCTTTTTGAGGATCAGGAGCTATTTTGACAGAACCTGATCTTCAAAATCACACTGTGAAACCAACCTATAAAGCTTAATAGAAATCAATTATTCTGGGTTAAAAAACAAAAGAAATTTAACATTTCTGTAGTTTGCTTTTGTGCCAAATTCAGTTGTACATGAAGGTGATCCCAGTCAAACAAGAATATACTGAAGTGCATAATAACTGTCCAACCTGAATGCAGTTTATTTTTTGGACTGATTTGATCCAATAATGATATCAACTCTGGCATCCTTCTTGGGTCGGCTCTTGGGTTGAGACCACCAATCCAGAGAGTTGTTTGTATTTATGGCGTTTTTACATTGGAGGTATAAGCTTGTAGGCATGGAGTTGAGAGGAGAGACAGACATAAGTGATGTGTCTCCGTTTTTGGGATTGCACAGCTTCCTTAAACCTTCTACATGCCAGTGGACTGTCTACTTACTCAGCATGGCCATCTATGGAGATAGTTTAGTGTTTAGAAGGAGAAAAAACAACGTGGGGATTTGTTAAGTGTTGCATGCAAACATTTGAAGAGGGAAATGCTGGATTGAGTTAGTGCAAAAAACGAAGGAGAAAACTTACCTACAGAGACACTGTGCCATTTATAAGGCCTTCTGGTTTCTGCTATACAGAAACCAGTTTTCTGCTGCTAATGCAGAAAACATTAACGGCATTGCAAAATTCAGCAATCAAAATTAAATCCACTTTATAGAGCTAAATATAATTAAGTTTATCTGTTTGACTGAATCTGAAGCTCAACCTTTGCGGCGATTTTCCCAGCAAAAGTCAGGCACTTTTGGCTCCTTGTGTGTTTGATGTGACTCACTCAGGCAATAACCACTTTGGAGAGACCTGAACACAACACTACAGGCTACTATAAAACCCATGAGGCAGAAAACAGATTTGTAAAAGTTTTATTCACACGCAATTTATAGGAACCAGAAAAAAAAAAAAAAAAACATAAGAGGCGAATTGCTACTGTTATTATACCACTGTGAAAAGATATCCTGGATAAGTTATGAACACATTTACTAAAACCATTTTAAATCCAACAGCCCCCCAGCCCACCACACAAAATACGGGAGCAGCATCATTCTGTGTACTAGAACAGTCAAGCAGGATTACGGTTTTAGTTGTCCTTTGAACTTTTAGCCTCCATTTTTGTGTTGGTAATTTTGTATGGCTTAATTATTATCTGAAAAATACACAGGCTGATGTTAGTTATGCTAACAGTAGTTGATGATTATTTAGCAATGTCTTTCTTTAAGAAAAGTCAGAGTTGACATCAGAAATTATATTTCTTTACTTTTTTTTAATGGTAACTTTTGGGAAAATTCACTTCCTCGCTATCTGGTTGTTCAAATTTAGCACTTAGCTAGAAAATGAACATAGACAGACAGGATCGTTGATGCTTCTTCTGTTATTTAGCAACCTTAATATAAATCCATTTCTAAGTGTGTGAAAAATAACATGTTTTTAAGATAGTGCCTGAGGTTTATTTGTATTTGCTTATGCAACTCCATGTTCAAAATCACTTCTAAATGTCTGAAATTATGAAAAAAATGTAATTTAGTGCTTAGTTCTAGTTTCTAATCTTTTGTTTTTTTCTTTATGTGGGAAGTGAAAATGTCATACTGCAAAACTGCTGAGCAAAACTGCTGACATAAATTACACAAATCATCTCTCCCATAATAAATAATTGTTTGTTCTGGGTGATTCATTTAAAATGTTATGTATTTCTTGCTGGATATAAACTAGTTTAAAAACAGGAATTCAATTTTTCTTTAACAGTGTAAAGGAGCCAATTTTTAAGAACAATATTCACTGCTGTTTGGAGTCTGTGTGGGCTGTCCAAGTCATGCACCAAAGTTCAAAGCCTTTCTGAGGAAAATGTTTTCTTTCTTCCCCATCTCCTATCAAAGATCTGGTTGATGCTGATTTGTGCAGAGCTGAGATTTCTTTGGCAGAGTTCTATAGTGTTAATATTCTAGCCTGAAAGACATTGGAGCTTGTTTAGTAACAATAAAGTTAAAGAATAGATTGTTCAGACTTTAGAGAGCATCTTCAGGGGAAATCTGTTTTTTTAGATCAGAGTTCATACAGATGACCTCCTCCAGTGATTCGTTTTGACAACAGAATTATTGGAGCCATCTGAACGTTTCTTTTTTTCTCTGTATTCTGTGTGACTGTGTGAAAGTCTGGCCCATATTTAGGGTTCTTGGAAACTTCTGCTGTACTACTATTTCTATAGTTTATCTTGAAAAGTGAAAGGCTGCTTGGAAGCAGCGTGAGTAAATGATAAGCTGGCTTTGAACTTGCTGTGTAGTGCTGATATAGATCACCGGTTTGGTTCATCTAAGTATTTTTTATTTCCGCGTGTGCACCCGCAAGAAGAAACCCTTTGAATGAGATTGTCACTTTTTTCTCTCACTCCACTTAGCTGATTTCTGCTCTTAAAATAGTGAATATTTTCTTACAAAGTGATCCACTTTAACCTGTATAAGAGGTCATTTAGAGTGATTCATTTATCTTTTGGGGAAAAAAATCTGGTTTTATTTATAGCTCTGCTTTTGTACTTTGGATATCACATCAGCTTTATCCTGCTTTGGCTCACTGTTTAATCTGATGGCTCTGATCAGAAGTTTGCATTTGTATGTTAAGCGCTTTGATCAGGATTTAGCTCCCAGCAGACATGTTGGAAAATTGGTGTTGACTTGTAAAGAACTGAAAAGGACTCATCTTTTGTTTTCACAAGCAAACAGGATGATGAGTATTCAAGGTAGTGATTTGCTGCATCTATTTATAGTTAAATCTGAAATTAAAATACAATGCCTCATAATCAAGCTTATAAACTGTAATTGTCATAGCTTAAACATCAATGAAACCATTAACTTATCTACATGTAAAACCGTCTTTAAAAATGTATTTTAACTTAAGTGTGGCAGCACAAACACTTCTTAGTTCATGAATTAATAGCAAGTTTCCATAACATTCATGACTTTGTTTAGATTCAAGTTAAAACGCACACATTTTTGTAATTGTTAGTTTAACTAATGGGATTGGAATACAGAAAGAATAAACCACTTAACTTTCCTGGGTTACCATCAGATAAACCATCATTGCATCACCTGATCATCTCTTTTATCGGTTTTCCATTTAAAAAGAAATGTTACTTCACCTGTGACGGTGTCTCTGTTGGCCAGACCGTAACAACCAGCCTGGGGAATTTGAAGCCGGAACGAAGCATAAAGTGAAACAGGGAAGTGAAAGCACTATGAAGTGGTTGTGTGGCTTAATCTTTCTCCAGTGTCTTATGATCGGTTATTCCTGACATTGAGCAACATGTATTTTCTAATAACGAAGGGCTAACTTCAAAATATGTTTAGAGGTTGACCAGCAACCTATAAACAACAATGCATATTACATACAACATAATTGAAATAGATCTTTCAACTTCCTTGCAGCTACAATCTTTGCACCTTAATAGATGTATTTGTTACATTCTATTAGCTATTTCAAATACAGCATCTTGGTTAAAAGGAAGTCATTGAATTATGTCTGCTCTGGTAGATCTAATTCAGAGTTTGAACTTCTTGGAGTATTTAAAAAAATTTTTTAGAGTATCTTTAAATGGGAATACTCAAAGATATAAAATGTTAGGGATGTCTTTTTTGTGCATTTTTATCAAAATTACATAATCAATGAAATCGGTTCTGTGGTTCCGACAGAAAACAAAGGACACGAGCCACTTCAGTTTTTGCTGACCAATCCCAAGATGTTTCTCTAATACAGGGTTGGAAACCAATCGGTCACATGACACAGACTGAGCGACCCAACTAAGTTTCTCTTTAACCTTAAAGGACTAAAAACATTTTGATAAAAATCAGATCTGTTAGACCAAGTAAATGATGTGACCTGCCTAGATTTGGAGGCTATTTATGCAAATATAGGTTGTGCGCTCAATTATTATTATTATTATTAAATTTGCTGCATTAAATGTATAACTCTGTGACATAAAATATAACAACAGAAATCGGGAGTTCATTTTAGTCAGGAATCCAGATTTTCTCCATTCTCGATTTGGGCATCACTAATAATGATGCATTCAGCTTGTAAGATACAACCTTTATTGAACATTTAGACAATTTGTCTGTAACTTCTACATAAATGTTATTTTTTGTAGTAAGTCAGAGCTCATCTGAGGTGTGTTATGCAAAAAAAAAAAAAAACAATAGTCATAAAAGGCAAATCTCAATTTATTGTCAAAATAGTTTCAAATCATGTCTGAGTATATTTATGTATTTAGATTTTAATCCAAAGTCCTTTAAAAAAACAATGAAAAGGCTTTTTGCATTAGTTCATTATGTTTGGCCTGCCAGGGGGAGTTTATCAACATTTGACTCCACTGGGTGTCCATCAAAAATGTTTCTACAGCCTGAATTGCTTTCTAAGTTGCTATAAGGCTTTCAGCAGACATTCTCGATGTTCGCACTAGGTTTTCTCTAATTAGATGTTGCTCAGCAGGCTGCAGTTTTTAAAATGTGGTTTTCTTAATTCCAACAAACCCAGTTTCTGTCTTAATTATTGTGTTAAAACTCCAGTGCTTCCAGCCTGAGCAGTTTTTTGGGGGAATTGCCAGGCAACAGTCTCCAAACAGTGGCTTATCTATGACATTATACACGGTTCTGTTTGGAGAAAAGAATGGGCCCGTTGATGTGAAGTGGTTCCGACAGAAAACTAAAAACTTTTGCTGTTGGTTGTTGCTGTGAGAGTAAATCTGTCTATTCTCAAAGGACACGAGCCACAATCTATTTTAGGATATTGCCAACTGCTAAGGGAGATCCCCAGGGGTGAATAACCGACTTCATTCAAACAATCACGGCGGTATTGCCATCAGTTCCCTCTTATTAAATTTCAGTGGGATCCCAAATCAGGACAGTTTTCCAATGAGGAATTTCTTCTCTCAGTAACCACTGGTGTTTAAGTTAACACTTTCATCTCCTTAACAAGTTATATTACGCACATTGATTCAAAGATACGCTATCTTTACTACTCTCAGTCTAGGGGTCAAGTCCACGCTCTGTCAGATAGCATCACTTTCCCATCATCCGGTCACTCTTGTGTCCACACTTCCTGTCTCACAGCTGGCCTGCCAAGTCTCCCATGACCCTTTGCTGTGGTGCTGCTGTTTTGTTTTGAGAGAATGCAGGACCGCCGGGATGAGCTTCAGTCTCATGAGCTTTAAACTGATGCACTGCAGGGTGGAAAAAAGAAAAAAAAGAAAAGAAAAGAAAAAGCAAACCCAAGCTTGTGTTTATTGGTCCATTGCTGTCCTCTGCCTGTCGCTTTGTGAAACAGGCTGGTCCCGGTGGCTAATATGCAACTTTTGGTGCGTGCTGGAGGAAGCGCTGCAGCGCCAGAGGGGGCTGAGTTAGCAGTGAACTCATAGAGCACATTCCTGAAGGCAGCACAGCTCTGTGATTTTAGCGGGCTGTCACAGGGATTAGGTTACCCTGTCTGCTTCTGTGAGCTCATGCCGTTGCTGTCTCAGTGCCGCAGGAATCCTCCTGAGCAGCAGCAAACAGTTTGCTCCCAGTGCGAGGAGAACTATGACATATGTTCATTCACCTCTACCTGGCTACTAAACTTTAAATATCTGATGTAAATTGACTTTACCTAAAACCGTCTAAAGCCAGTTTGACATCTCTTCTATGTGTACCAGCAGGATTGTGGCTAAAACTGACCGCTAGGTGTGCTCTTTGACTCCGTCTGCTGAAACACACAGCAGAGGTTTTCGCAGCAGCTGTAGTGTACAGGATGTGGTGAATTTATGTCACTGGTGTTTCACCATAAGAAGAGAATTCACAAGATTGCACCCTGCATCTGCTTTTTACTATTGACACAAAGTATTTGTGGTTTTTAAATAAACTGTCGAGATTTCATTGTAAAGACTTTTTTTTAATAACATCTTCACAAAATTGTATCTACAGGCTGATCCTTGTTTCTAAAACGAGGAATGGTATTTATTTAATACTAATAAATACTTTGTGTTTATTAGTATTATAAATAGAATGTATCATACTTTGTATTACAAATTATTGTAGTACTTTTTTTTAGTATTAGATGAATGTGAGACAAGTTATTGGTGCTTGAAGTGTGAACATGAGAGGATCACTTGTTGAACTGTCATTAATCCTTGGTTCGGCTTATTTCACAGATAAGACATGGTTTGTTTCCTCATAGTTTACAAAACTGTGTCCATTTGCATTGTAGAGACAGGCTCAATTGTTCTGTAATTATGTTCTATGTCATTCACTGACTGAGCATTTAACCCCTTACAATCAAAATATAGAAAGTGGTTACCCATACGTTCTATTCTGGTCTACATGTGTAAAACATTTTGCTTTATTTGTTTTTGTTTCTAGAATAGTTCATGGATATAAAGTCTTAAGTAACACATTGAAAGCTCATCCCATGCCCAATTTAATGCCCTGCATAATGACTTAAATTAAAACAGATTTGCTCTGAACTTTAATTTTCTCCTACCAGATGAACTGAAATCACCCTTGGTTATATTTTACCTCAGAGAAGTGTTAGTGGTTAGCACCAAGAAGACAAATGCTTGCTGAAGTTGTTGCTGGCATTTCTGCTCTTGGTTTAATTTGGATACAAATTCAAAAATGGTCAAATATTTTATTTTTTGACCCAGTTTTTCCCCCCCTTTTAATTCAACACATCATCAAATTTTTCAATTCCAAAGTTGTTTCTTAATCCAACAAGAAATCTTAATTTCTTGTTGGAAAAGAGCTACACACACTAGCTCTTTTGTAATAAAATCATTCACATTTTTTGCATATCACAAATTTAGAACCAAATTATCCTCTAATGTAAAAGAATTATAAATAAAAAAAATATCGCTTTTAAGGACAAAATTGATAATGATAGCTAATAAAAGTTACTAAAGAGTAAGCCAACTCCTTCACTTGCTGGATAAGTCAGAGCAATATAGAGAGGTAATTTTACTGGCATGATTTTGACTAGTGGGAGGAACCCGGATAACCCAAGCATGCACAGAGACAAAACTTTGTACAGAAAGTATTTATTCAAGGTAACAGCTCTCTTTATAAAGCAAATCTGGGAGTATTAAGCTGATTTTACCTTGAAAGTTGGTCAGTTTTCTGCCACAGTATCCAGCCTGTAGTCACCTGCTTAGCAAACTGGCCACTCAGCCTAACAAATGTTGCTTGAAACAATGTTAAAATAATTTGAGTTGTGGGCGAAGTTCCTTCAGTTTTCCTACCATGAATGAGTCTATTTTTGAAGACTTGATTTGCCCTGTAAGTGGGGTGGAAAAAGTAAAAGTGACTTCTGTCAGCCAGTTGGCCAACAGTGTGCAGCAACAGCTAGGAGAAAGACTGTGGTGCTTTCTTAATACTCTACAGAGCTGGAGAAAATCTTGTAATTCCAACAGTTTCTCTGGCATTAGAGTCATCTGAGTGAAACTCTCACTGGTTATGGAATGATAACTTGGCATACATTTATACCAGGAGTTATCCCAAGTTGATGGACCAAAGTTAAAACTCAAAGGTTAAAAAAGAGCAACTTTGATGTCACACATTCAGCTATCTGCTAACATCTTGCTGTCTCTTAAAGTAGCAGCCTAAATGCATGGCAGACATGTCTTGACATGTTGTGATGTGTTGGGGAAAATGGATTCCTTTGAAGGACTTCTTCAGCCTTTTATACTTTCCTTTACTTCAAAACACCTTACTGATAGAAATACATAAAAACTTCCACACTGATGAGTTTTGTCATTTTCATGTGCTCGTAGTGTAGGTTTTATTCATTCATTCAAATGAATGAATTGAGAATGAATTTTTTTCTGCTGAAAATTGGCCAACTCCAATCACAAACCAGTTTCATGGTGCGTCTCACAGAGAAAGTCTTTAGTTAAATCTAGAGAGCAAAGAGCTTTAAGCACCAATTCAGAACTACCACACTCTGAATGAGATGATACATATGCTGTTGGTTGGGATCAGTGTAAATGAATATCCGTAGTGCCACCATATGAGCAGTTTGACCTGTCTGACCTGGTGTTTAGTGCTTCTGCATGGCGACTGGTCTCTGCTCAGTCTGCAGCTGCGTGATTATCTCAGAGCATCTGTCACCCACCGTTTCTGATCCTCATATCTACTCTAAGAGTCACTGAAGAATTAACATGGATTTTTACACTCAGCCTTTTAGATGGATGCTAAAAGAATAGATGCAAGATTCAACCGGAAATGTGAGATAGGCAATAAATGGAGTACTGATGGTACTAGCATTACATGATTAAAAAAAAAAAAAAAAGCATGAAGTGGACAAATTAAAATTACGGAGGGTTATGAAGGCAGACGGAGCGCACACACAGCTACTTTGTCCAGCCCAGGGAGTGAAGAGATTGTTGCCTTTTGTCTGAGTGAATGAGGCACTCGAGGAGAGTAAGTCAGCTCTTTGTTTTTGTGTGCCGCTCCCTTGCATTTCTCGCAGTGTTCACTAATGTAATTAATGGAAAAGAAGCAGGCAATAACATGCCTTAAGATTTAACCACAGTGTACACCCAATTGCTCTATGGTACATTAAGTAACCCACCTCCCCCTGATTGTTTATTATTTGTTTTCTGTCAGTATGAGCTGATTTAAATCTGATCGATATCTTATTCATGTCTTGGTTAACCATGCTGGAAGTCTGCTTCGCTAACCTCCACTCTTGTTTGCCCAAGATCAGGTTATACGCCCATCTCAAGGCCAGCTGTGGCTGAAACCTAGACAGCACTGCTGCTTCAAATAAATTCAAGAGCCTCTCTCATTCAATAAAGTCAGTGTCTGTTCCCTGTACTCACTTGGGGTGGGGGAGAGATGAAACTTCATCCACTCTCATGACATCAGAGCAGCCACTTCAGGCAGGCCTTGCTCCCCACCATAGCTGACCCAAGGATCTGCAATGTTAAACTAAGCGTAGCTTATCTCTGCTTGTGGCTGTTCAGGTCATAAGACTGGATGTTGTGAATGTGCGCATTGTTCAACATGAACAAACTTTCACAGTGGTTCTCAGTCCTCCAAAATCATAATTTTAGATGTGTTGAGGGAAGCTAAGGAGGACTGTGGATAATAGAGCCCTGTGTATTTAATAATTCAGCTCATACTGGCATTGCGGTTTGCATATGTGAACCTATCTGGGTCATATCTAAATTTAAAACAATTCCCTTCATCATCACGGCACAGAAAGAGATTCCAGTTGCACCATTACAGTAATCTTTACCACCCTGTTGATGTAAGTTGACGGCAGGCAAAGAAAGGCAATATTTTGTCAGCTCGTCAAAGGAAATCGTCCCCTGTGTAATTCTGAAGACTCTGACAGCTCTTGGCTTTAACAATTGAGTATCAAAGCAATTTGTCTGTTATTTCAATAATACAATTGGTGGAGGGAAATTCTGCTCTACAAGACTAAACTGTGGAAATGGGTGCTGGAATTTCTGCCGGGTTGTTGTGGTATACTTGGATAACCCTGGTTCACACCATCTTGACATAGGTTTACTGCAAGAGATGCTATTATGTCATTTGAAACCTGCTTGTATAAGAGTGTAGCACATAATTACGTATTTCAAACAAAAAAGTTTGAGAAGTTCATTTGTAATTTCATTGTATCGTTTCTGTTCTTGTTCTAGGTCAGCAGAAGTATCAGAACGGCTTGTTCTCAGCTTTGATGCAGAACAGGTATGGTTGTCCAGCTTCAGTCTCCAAACATACTCCTTTTCATTTGTCTTAACACTTATCAGTTATTGATATTTTGATCAAGATTTTAAATCTCAGATACATATCAGAGAAGTTTAACCACTGTTCCAAAACAGTTTAGAAAAGTCTGGAATATGATTTCAGTATTTTCCAGGTGTGCTGAAGTGTGAAACCAAAAAGGCTTATTCAGACTCTTTTTCTTATCATTCTTGTCTAAATGTTGCCTTTTTTCTTTTTGTCCATCTTTCCTCCATTTTGTCCTCCCTTCCTCTCTCCCGATCTTAGTTTCTTCCTTGTTTCCTACCTCTTTAGTTCCTTGTGTCCGTTTTCTCCTTTTCTTAATTCCTCTTGTCCTCTTTCTGCCTTTATTGTTCCTTCTTTTATCTTCTTTCTTATGCTTCCCTTTCCTCCTGTTCTTTCTTATCTTCCGTCGTTCTAACTCCCTTTTTTCTTCTTTGTTACCTAGTTTCCTTTCCTTCCATTTTTTTGTTGACTGCAACAGTCTGTAATACATGTACGAATAACATATAGGAACTAGTTCTAGGTCAATTCTCTGAAGTCAGTGCCATGCAAAAAAATTAAACACTAGATCTCACCAGTGTCCTATCATGATAATGATGATTAGGATTGTCAACCACTTATTTACCAATTATGATCAGGATCCTGCTGTGTCCTTAATTTTTCTTAAAGTTTAGAGCAACAGAGATGTTGTCCTGTCTGTAGTTTTTCATTAAGTTTATCTCCTCAGCTCCAACACAGGGTTGACTTGGTTAGGAAAGTCATCCATAGGTTTTAAAGTGGGTAACTTCCTTTCCAAAGAAATATCTGGTGCAGATGTTTTAATACTCAGGGCAAAGCTAATGTCATCATACTTACTGGGTTTACTACTGTATTAGCTTGGTTACTAAAATATTACATTGCAGTTTTTGTTTGTCATTTCCATACAAAACTTCAGAAAAAAAATTCTGCCCTTGAAATATCATACTGTACTTTGAATGTCATCATTTTTAGCGACTGTTTCAATTGCTCTCAGTGCAGCTCTCTGAGAACAGCTGAGGATGTCAGAACACAGCAGAAGAGATCACAGGATAGACTGAAAGCTGCAGCAGTCTGTGGTTCAGCTTTCAGATTATTAAGGGTACAAACAGATTGTTGGGAAAATCCAGATCTGTCTGATCTGCAACATTATGTTCACTGTGTAAAATACAGTTTTGGCAGCCAATCTCATAACATAAATTATTATTAGTATTTATTTTAAAGTGGCCGCCTAATATGCAATAAATATTAGGTAGTTAAATAGATGCAATGCATTCATGTCTTTTGAATCTTAAAGACTTAAAACTTAGAGAAAGTTTAAAGAAAACTATGACGACCATGTTTTTTTTGTTAAACAGTTTTGTGATGCATCAGTCTCACTAGGTCAAGATGACTGAAGAGGTGATTGTCATCGCCAAGTTTGACTACATGGCCCAGCAGGACCAGGAGCTGGACATCAAGAAGAACGAGCGTCTCTGGCTGCTGGACGATTCCAAGTCCTGGTGGAGGGTCCGGAATGCCACCAACAAAACTGGCTTCGTCCCATCCAACTATGTAGAGAGAAAAAACAGCGCTAGGAAAGCTTCAATTGTCAAGAATCTCAAAGACACACTCGGTAAGAGAATTTACTTTTTTCCTTTTGGTTTCGCTTTTGTTTATTTCTACAGTAGGTTGGTTCTCAGTAATTTTGAGAAAGCATGCTGGTTTGAATTCCCTTTCAGCTTATTTATTTTTTTGACGAGCTCATAATATTCCAGTTAAGCTGCATAGATGATACTTTTCTAAATATTTACATATCTTCAGCATCTTGATGGGGTTCCTCTCTCACATGTAGTTTTTCTTTTAATTATTAACTGAAACAGCGTTGCTTCAAAAGCATTATCTAGGGCAACTTTCATATCGTTTTTCACCACAACTGTGCCATATAACCTGTTGCATGTTATTCACCACAGTGAGAGTGTTTGTTCAGAGTGCAGACACAGTATTCTCAGGTTATTGTTTGCACACACCTAGAATTGGACTTCTGCTTTTGATCGTCTTGCTGACATTAAAGGTTTTAAGTGCAACTTTGACGTATTTACTCAGGTAAGGGAGTTATAGATATTTTTATCTTTCCGGCTTTGTAACAAGTATAAATTGGTTTTGGTTTTCTTGCCTTTCCTTTAGCAAAATAGTTCAATTTGTAGATATTGCCAGCTGCTGCAAACCATGTAAAACCAATATGGGGATACATTTTACATAAATATTTTGTACTCGTAAATCAAACTGCATAGTTGTGAAAAAGTAAAATGACTGAGAATTTCTGCTTTGTGCATGTGTAGATGTCGTTATTCTTTACCAACCCAAATCTTTGTTTATGGATCCACAGAGGTGAAATTGTCTATTTGGTTTACAAGGTGACAATTTATTAATAACTACATTCTGTTTTACAAGCACAACATTAGCAAAGCATTGATTTTATATTTACCTGCACATTTATTGACACAAAACATGCATTCTCAGCCATTTTATTTCACAAGGTTACAAAACTAAACTCACAAGTGTGCAATTTGATTTAAAAGTAGAGAATTTTTATAAGCTGAAGCCAAGCATAAATGAGAAAGTTATAGTTTGTCTTAACTGAGTTCTTCTTCTCTGTGATGTATTTTGAATCACTGTCAGTCCTGGCATTAGATCTGCCAAATATTATTATTTCTCATGTATTATTGTAGAATGCAATTTGGTTGGTGATTCTTTACACACCATCAACTCCATCAACAAGCTTTATCTGTCTTTTTTTAGTTGACTATTAAAAAAAGACAAATTACTTTTCGATTGTAAGCTGACAACAAAGTTGCCTACAAGTCCGTTACTCGTTGATGTGGCGTGAAAATGATGTGTGCCGAAGAAGCTATTGCCAGTCGATGCAAATGATCATACTGTAGCTCCAAGTTAGTTTTTTATATAAACAAATGGTGAAAATGTTAAAAATGGAAAAAAAAAAAAACTGCGGTTTTGGGTGCTCCTTGTCATGTGTCATAATTTCACAATTATCACACATTCACCAGTGTTTGCAAAACACTTATCTGTTGGACTGCAACTTCCCGTTTTCTCTTGTGTTTGTGTCTGGGTGTGTGCACAGCAGTTGTGGGTAGAGTGTGATAATATTTTTGAAAAGTGTGGGTGAAAGAGGAATTGAAATGTTTTTAAATAATTCAACCCAATGATTTGAGCGAAGATTTTCTACGACTGTTGGATGAACTGTAGGTCAAGTCTGTCCCTCATGCGTTACTCAGAGGTGTCTAGAGATTTATATGCCATGATATTTTTCCTCTGTGGTGCTCGTGTGTGTGTGTGTGTGTGCGCGCGCATGCGTTTGTGTAGGAGGTTATGCTGCCATAAACAAAAGCCCATGGCCTCTTAACAACATCCCAGCTGTCACCATATTCGATCTTTACATTTTTAAGAACAGCTGCCTGGCTGGCACAAACACAAGTTATGTCTAACTTACCGTACACTCGAAATAAAACACAAAGTTGCAGCAATCTTGTTTTAACACCAACATAATCATAGAAGGGGCTTTTCACACCCCGCACAGCCATAAACTTAAATGTATTTTATTGAGATGATATCTAATGGAGCAACACATTATTGTCCCATTAGTTCATACGTCTGAATGTATGTTCATATCTGAGTCATTGTTTTGTGGAGTCATTTTCCACCACAATAACAGCTCCTTGTCTGTTGTGGTATTTCTCTACCTGCTTTGCACATCCAGATGCTGAAAGTTTTGTCCATTTTTCTTTGCAAAATATCTCAAACCCTGGTAAACTGTCAAGAGTAGCACCAGAATTTCTCATTAATTTAATTTTGCTGTCACTCTGTGAACCCCAGACTTTTGGACTGCATGACTGAGGCCCCATGTACATGACAATGCCAGAACAGTAAAACATAAATGTTTCGTTTTTTTTCTTCTTTTTGTTGATATTGACAAAATCGCAAGAGTTCGACAACTGCCTCCAGAATGAAACTTTACATTAATGCAATGCAGATCATGTCCCAGTAAACACAAACACAAAACATTTGGAAACAATGAGAGTCACGTTATCCTGTGGTTGGGCCGTAAGGCTCGATTTGCTGTTTCGCCTTTTCAGATTAGGGGTATTAAACTTTAAAAGGATGTCTGAAATGCAATCCACATTTTCAGATTTTTGGTTGTATCGTTTTTCTTCACTTTAAATAATAATCTTTGTCGGTCTACAGTTTTTGTAATACAGAAAGAAAATGTAAAAATACCTGGCATTGTGTAATCTATGATTAACTATGCCTCTTTCCTAATCTGTGCTGTGGGAGGTTGGGTCACACATGGCCGAGTAAGGGGAGCAACTCCGGGCTCACACTCTGATATGTTGTGTGGGAGTAAAAGTTGATCTTTTTGTTGCTGGGCGTGAAGTTGTGTCATCGTTTAGAGGGCATGGTGTGTCTGGAGATGGCTCTCTTACTGTTTGGGAGTGTTTCTGTTTAACACCTTATGTTCCCTGGGTTTGTTGTAAACTTCTGAGTGTTTCTCAAACAGCTGGTGTCATGTGAGACTTCACTGAATCACTCTGTTGCTTCCCCAGAGATTCCTCTATTTTTTTTTGAATCCTTTTCATTTAAATCTGCTGTATATATGTTTAGAAAATCACCTTCTTACTTTTTGTGTAGCATGGAGCTCTTGTGCTCTGTGTCTAAGCTTCACCCCTCCCCCTCCTACTACCCTTTCTCTCCTACTTCTTGAGGCCTCTTGCAGTCTGCCTTCCAGAGCTGAACTGGAGGCCTCTCCAACCCGTGCCCTCATTGGCTAACCCCTGATCACATGGCCTGCATGTGGGCTGCCCTTCTCTGCAGTCCGCCCAGCTCTCAGGGTGTTCACATGGAATAACTCCACAGCTGCAGTGGGAAGAGAACAGGGACTGCGAACGAGACTGAGAGCAAGCCCAAAATGGACATGGCTAACCTATTCAAACATTTCTTTCGTGAGTTTTAAACTTTTCTAGCCCTAAGTTATTCCATAAAGTTGTTTTGACTTGCTTTGTTTCCAGTTATCTGATTTTTATTTATGTATTTCTCTGAACTCCTCTGAGCAGTTTGGTTTCTTTGAACAATTCAAGAAAAAGATGTCCGGTCTTTTTTTTGCCGTTTTTTTTTTTTCAACTTAATATATCAGATTTTTACTTTGTCTGAATGTCTGTTTCAAGCTAACCGAATGAAAGTGTCAGGATCAGAGCGGGCTGCAACAGATTTAAGTGTGAACCCATTTGGTCTGACAAAGAGAGGCTGTCCCAGTGTGTGTGAGCGGCTGCAGACACTGGGTGGATATGCTTTTGAAAAGCCTGCTGCTGAGCCCAAGCCTGTAATTGCCTCAGCAATCCTTCTTTGAATTCACACAGGCAAAAAACTCACACACAGGCCGGAATCTTGCTTCATTGTTTTCTTCCAGCGTTTACCTCATTGAGGTGGGCTACATCTTAGTGGATTACACTGTCATTCTCTCCAGCCGGTTCAGGAGTATCTCACGACATCGCAGATGGCTGTTTTCTTTTATTTTTCCCTCAGGGCGAGCTCCCTGGTTCTGGGAGGGTCCCCCTGCCGCCGATCATGAGCTACAGTTGAAGAGTTCTCATGTCGAACACTGTAGTCATTGTGCAAAGAGGAGGAAGGGGGTCCTTAATGATTGATGGGACTCGGGTTCCCATCTTATGCACCTCTCATGGCTATCAGAGGAATGTCAATGGTTTACAGCCACACTGACACACTTTTTTTGAATTTTTTTTTAACAAGGCCGTAATCTCACCTTGATATGTCCTGGCTCCGTCTGCAGGAATCTCATTGACTGCTCTGCTAGTTCTCTAGTGGGAGGTGAAGAAGATAGAGATGAGCTAACAGACATTTTGCTTGTGTAAACTCTGTAAGCTGCTGCTTTCTCTCTCTCTCTCCCTCCTTCTGTTTCTTTCTGGCTCCCCTCCCTCCTTTTTCCTGTTTCTCAGCCTCCCCAGCAAACGGAAACTCTAATTTGAGCCACATTTCTCTCGTAGCTCAATGCGAGCCAAAGAGGAAGTGAGAAGTCAGAGGGAAGTTGAATCATGCCGTTTGGGATTGTCTGTTGGATGGCTCGCTCCTCAATTCCCGCTTATTTTCTCCACATTGCTCACTCCTGTTTCCTGACTTAAGAGACCAAAGAAAGGAAAAAAGAATCATTACTAGGCTAAGATTAGTGTGAATAGTCCAAATCATTTATGCCCAAGATTGTTTTTCTGCTGTAAAGCTGTATCACCACACATTGCTTTTCCTGCTTTCTCTTTACTTCAGAGGAAGTGAGTAGTGGTCTTCACAAAGCCAGAACAGTGAGCATACTTGAGATTGCAGACTTTCTGATTGGTTATAATGCAATAGTCATGTATCACATCTGAAATACATGTTTTTATTAGGACAATCGTCCAAAATGTAGATTTGTTACATTGAATCTTAAGCTGTTGTTTTTCTTGTTTCCTGTGTTATGAAATTGGTTACAGTCATTGCAGGAATTTTTTTTCAAATTTCCTGTGAATCTGTAGGTAACTTCAAAGCTTGTTGGGAAATTAAGTGTCCATTTCCATTGCAGGAGATGGACAAGTTAGTCAGAGATATGCATATCTTAGAAACATGAACTTTCAACTAAGCAAAACATTAACAGACTGTTAATACCTGCTAGCAATAGCTTTCATTTTGACTCATTCTCAAATGACTAAAGGGAATTAAAACAGGAAGTTTACATCTGACCATCATTATATGGTTATTTAATATCCAAAAAGTTTAAATCTTTCTACTACAGGTAGTGGAACTATTACAGATTATAACTCGACTAAATTGAACTAAGCCCTTAAAGTGTCTTAAAATCTACTACTATCATCTGGTTTGGGTAGTGCTGCTAGCATCATTAAAATAGCAGCTTGTGTGCATTTGAGTTCTTAACTGTTAAGAACTCAAAATGTTTTTTCTAAGTCCAGCTTGTTACATAAAACTCATAAGAATAAAACGGAGGAACTTAGCTGTGCAAAATAAACTTAATTTAACCCAGTTTTTGAAGGGTGTAGAGATACATTAACTTCTTCAAATGTAATCCCAATATTAAAGCTGTCTGTGCAATAAATAAGTTTCACCTTAGGTTGTCTAAGTATCTCTTTTTAAGTGTAAAAATTCTATTGCGTTCTCTCTCTCAAATGTTAATAAATGCTTATTTATCTACATTCATTAATAAATAAACAAATGTTTAAACGTTTACTCATTAACATACCACAGATTTTATGCCATCAGCTGTGTATTATAAGGGAATGCACAGAATCCTAAGTATTTATTAGTGTATCCATGCATGTATATTTACATTAATGTCAATATTGTTTTATGGCAAGTTGAATGAACTTTCTCTCCAAAGTCAATCCATACACATAAAGGTTTGAGTGATTTAGTTTTTTATGTGCACTGTTAATAAAGACATCTTGATGACTGTAGAAGATGGGAGAAATGCAGATTAATTACTGTCACAAGATTCATTACAATAGATGCCAATGAGTGTTTTGCTGAAATTGATCAGCCCTACTTTATTCATGTCTTTCTGATTAACTGAAAGATGATGGGATGAAAACAGACTTAAAAATTATGTCTATGTCCTTTAATTTGCACTCATGATTCCAGCGCTATTGTAACGATGAAGGTGAGCATGGATTACCATCGGGTGGAGTATGGAAAGTAGTTTTCTAACCGGTTGATCTGATACAACCTGACAGATCGCAGTCTCAAACACACTGTAGCTTCTGACAGCAGCTTTGCTCAGCAGCACTTCTCCTTGAACTCTGCCCCATCACAGAGATCGATGGCTGCATGCATTTGAAGTTGAAACTTGAAAGAGCTATGCACGCTTCCTGTGTATACCTCAGTCATGCTGGCAGACCTGATTGAAGCCATAGCCTCTAAAAGGCAGCCCCGGCCACAAATACGCCGGCTCACTCATGTGTGCGCTGTCCCTCTCCGTTTGATTGACTCACACAGCTTCTGGCTCAACATGCTGTCATTACACTTAATGCGTACGTCTCTGAGCAAACCATATGGCTGAGGACTGCTGTTTTCCAGTACATGTCCGAAGACATATTGTTGTCATGAACTTGCAAAGCTCCTCTTGAGTGTGCAATCATACAACAGACATTGCTACACAATAATTTTAAGCAACTTGACTGGAATGTCAAAATAGGATGTGATGACAACTTGCCACAGAAGAGGTAGCAGGCCGGTTTGCTCTGACCTGACTGGTTGGAAAAAGCGTCCGTGTCAAAGCAAAGGGATGTTAAAGGCCTGTCAGACAGGCTGACGCGGGGTGTTGTCGTCCACAGAGGAAGAGCCCTGGAATGGAGGGAAGCTGGGAGGTCGAAAGGGCCTTGGCAGACAATGGACAGCCAACTAGCGTAGGCAGGCCAGAGTTTGGACAGAAAAAAACCCTTCATTCCTGTATGTCACCGGTAGCTGGACAGACTTCCCGGCACTTTCTTCTCTTTGTGTTGTGTTTCATCAGTAAACAAACTCTTGTTTTGTATTTTTTCTTTCTTTCTTTTTTTTAAAAAAAAGTATTTATTTTTGTATTTTATTTTGGAGGAACCCAACATGTCCGTGTTGTGCTCCTTGTCATTGTTTGCAGTGATTTACAGCCATCTGATTCTGTGTAATTTCCTTCCCCCACATCCCTCTCTCAGGAAGTGCGCAAAAAAAACAAAAAAAAGAGGCATGTGATGTCGTACGAGAGAAGTTTCCAGGGCACGGTGTTTTTAATTTCTCTCGTAAGGTTTTCCCAGCTTGCAACAGAGCCGCAACAAGGTTTGTGGCTTTCAGGGGAAGCTGAACGTCCCACACTGTATGTGCTCACAAAGTTCAAGTGGTTGTCTTTGTTTAGGATTACTATCAGGTGTAGAAAATGAGGCAAAATGGGGAGAGGGATATTTTTACATCTCTTGAGTGGTGTCTTCTTTCCAGTCATCACAAATACCTGTTTTAAATAACCCAATGACATACACTATTTGTGTACATTTTGTGTGACATACAGAGAAAAAACTGTTGCATGTCACCTCATAGGAAAAGAAATTTAAATATTTGCAAAATTTCTTTGCAGTAAATTTTTCCCTTGAGCTGGAAATTGGAAAATTTAATTTGGCATCTCCAGCTGTAGTGTACAGTGTAATGACCTTTGAACTTTTCTATTTTCTGTGACTTGGTCAGGGCTGGCTCTTTATCTTCATGAGTGATGGATTGAAGATTTTCCTTTAATAGTGGAATTTTTCCTTCTAGCAAGAGTTAAGTGTGGTAGCCTCCTTTCATCCAGCTGACTGGCAGTGTGCATCAGCCAGCACTGTTAACTGTACTTTCATAGACCTAGAGGAAACGTTTGGATCTCCTACACTTGTATTTAACTTTAACTGGGAACAGTAAAGAAGGAAAAATTAAAACACAACTTTTTAAATCCTCAGTATGCCTGGGTACAGTTAATTCATACCACCATCTTCACTGTATTTATTAGGATAATTTTAATAGACAAATAAATACTAATATGTAAATATAAATTTGAGGATTATTAAAATATATTTTTTAATTTTTTTACATATCATCTGAAACATATGGTGTGCGTTTGTATTCAGCACTGTTTAACTGTAAAACACTTAAATAAGATTCAGTGCAACCAAGCACATTTTGAAGACAACTTAAAACAGTAAAAACAGTCTACCCAAGTGTAATTTAATCTCATCACTACATTATTGATGTTAGTAGTTGTAGCAATGCTTCTCTTTACCAGTAGGTCATATACCCTTTCTTCAGCTGCGTCAAAACCATAATGAGTTTCTGTGGAGTTTCACTGGAGAGAGTATTAGTCATTAACTCAGCTATCTGGGGTTCCACTCCCAACTTTCTGGAGTTTTGCTGCATACAGTCATCCAACTTTTCTCTTTTTCTCTCTGCCCAATTCCTGCCATAATGTGAAAAATTATGGTGACAAGCACCTCAAAATGTAAAGTAAAAAGAACCTCTACTGAGATTCTACAAGCATATCTACCTTCACAGTATCTAGTATTGACTATGAAGTTCTTACTAAAAATCTGATAATGGTAACATGGTAAAAATCATGCAGGTCCTTCATTTTCTGTTTGATTAATAATTGGTAATACTTTTCTATTTTACAATCCTAAGTAAAAATAAGTTTAGCTTTCTTGGAGATCAGAACTCAAAGAAAGCCAGAAATCTATAATTGTTGGACCCTGATAATGACAGATTTGTAATTATTACATTTACAGAATCAACACGTATATAAAAGGAACAAAGAATAAAACTCAATTCAGACTTCCATATCATTTCTTTACTTTTACGGCATGTATTTGATCAGTTTACTCAAAATAAAGTGGTGAAACAAAATGCACAAATATAGAAGTACTTAAAAAAAGAGAGAAGGTTATCAAGACATATGTCAAGTGAAAGAGAAATGCAGCTTTGGTAAACATGTTCCTTTTCTTAATGATTCTTCATGTCATAGTGGGTTTCTTAAAGGGCTATATCAATCTGTTTTTAAATCAGCTTACATCCGTTCTTGTTACAAATTTAGGATACTTGGTTAAACAAATTGTTTAAAGCTCAGTTATTAACAAAAAACCCGGTTTTCTGTTAATAACTAGGTAAAATTTGGATTTTACCCAGATTTTATGTGATGGATCTACAAAAAGTGTGGATAATTGTGACGTCCAAGAAAATAATATGTAGTTCTTGCAAAGTTTCACAAATAATCAGAAACTTGTAGTCCGCAATTGTTTCAGCCCCGTTTTAGTTTTATTAATCTAAACAAAATCCAAACAAATTCCCTTCAGTATTTGGTTTTAGAAGGCTCTGCAAGATTCCTTCCTGCATTACTTCTGCGCATTACTGTTGCACAGAAGTGATTTGTACACAAATGTTCAAAACTCAATTGAACACACAAGCCTGGCTGAATATCAAGGAAGCACTAGCCAGTATATGTTAGTGCCACCTGAGCTCAGTGCAGCTGCGCCCTTTCATGGAAAAGCGTTTCCATTTCGTGCGTTTGATGTGAAAAGATATTATCTCTGCTAAACTGTAAAGGAAGCTCTCCCACACAGCCAACAAGTGAATTCTTCTGCGTAACTCCAGAACACCATGATAGATGAGGCTTTAGGAGAAGCATTGCTCTCAGTAGCAGCCCCTGTATCTGTTAGCTGTGCAGGCAAATCCAAACTTCCCATTACTTACCTGGCTGCAGATTGAGCATCTATGCAAATGCTTTGGCTCTGCTTTTTTAATGCAAAGCATTCAGGGACCATAGCAGACAAAAGCAGTAAATGGACACCAGTAACCATGCCAGTGATAAGCCTTAGATAAAATATAAACTTTATCTCTGCTCTCATTTGGAGATTAAAGGTGTCTCTTATCAGTAGTTGATTACCTGTAACCTCCATTGGGCTAAATTAGGTCACTTCCAACCATAAAGGTTCCAACTGCAGTATCTCTTTTTAAATTGTGCATGTCAGGAATTTATCTGATATGTTCCTCTTTGTGACGGAAGCTTCCGATCTGTCCTTCGATATCTTTTTGTCTTGTTTGAGTTGGTACAAAGATGCCTAACTGGCATGTGTGCAGCACGTAACCTCCGCCTTCAGACATCAGCTCTTAACACCCTGTCTGCACTCTGTACTTATGCACAGTGGTGGGACTAATAACAGGCTCTACCTGGAAGCAATTTGACGTTGGACTCTGAGCCCTACTGTGAAATTTGTCTGCTCCCCTTGAGTCAGAGGCACCTTTCAGTAACAATCCATCTGCGGTAAAGGACACTCGCATTTCCCCAGCGGCTGGGATAACAGACGACGCACGCCGTCCTCCCAGCACAGTCCCGGAGACTCCACCCTGCTCCACTGTGTAATTTCATCCAGCTGTCTTTTGATTATGCAAGCAATAGCCTTGCAAACGTAATCAGAAATGAGCCTAAATCTGTCACCGTCTGTGATATCAGTGTCTGGTTGGGCTGAACTGGAGTTGTTTAAATGTTATAAAATGGTCACAGCTCTTCAACAATGAAACTGCAGTAACACTATGAAGTTGGGGGGTGTAGAAGAGTTTGAAATCAGGATGCAGTGCAGGCCAAGTTGATTATTGCAATGTGATTAGCAGCAATGAGGCTGAACTGTTTTGTTCCAACGAGTTCAGGCCGACTAGAGTGGGGGTGAGTTGTCTGATTTTAGTATTAGGTGACGGTACACAAAGAAAACAGTTTCTGCAGGATTTGTAGGCCCCTGTCAAAACAAGTTTTCATCCCATTCAGTTTTTTGTTGTTTCCTCAGCACCTAGACCTAATCCTCATGAATGTATTTAGATTTAGAGTCTGGGGAGTTTGGGCTCTGATGTGAAAAGGAAAGGATATTTAGTAAGCCTATAATGCTAATTATTGCTTTATTTTCTTTTTGTTTTTCTTTTCATTGCTTGTTGAGACTTGTCCCACACCATTAGAAAGTTGGGGAAAAAAGTGTATTTTGGCACACAGGTATGGGCAAATTTATTGAGACCTCTGCTGAAAAAATGTCAATAGCCTCAATGTTTTGCCTTCTTTTTAATGCAGTAGAATAATCTCACTCTGATTATTCTACTACATTCAGATATTTAACATGATTTCAGGTTTTTCAATCAGGGGGGAAAAAAGCAATTAACAAAATTACTGTTGCTACAAGTGGGAATACCCCTGCTGTGTACAAGCCTTTTCCTATGACACGTGGTTATTGCATATAAATGTTAGATGTCAATTACTGTTAAGCAGGGCATAATGATGCAAAAGCCAATATGTCTTTTATATCCTGTCTTTTTTCTTTTCTGACATTGAAATAATTACTGTACTTTACTGTTACTAGTTGTTTTTGGTTTGATTTCTGAAGAGGATTCCAAGACCCCAAATGTGTTTAATTTTCTGAGATTGTAGACTCAAATGAAGAAACCGCTATCTCTGTAAATTCAGGCTGAACTGTAAAATATTAATTTATTTTATTTCTTGAAATGGTGTAGGTGAGTAAGTATTTACCACCATCAAAAGGGGCACCATCAAATTTATCTGCATGTGTAGATCTCACTGCTGATTGTCTTTTTTTTTTTTTTGGCTCCTAGGAATTGGGAAGGTAAAGAGCAGGAAGGGAGGGATGAGAGACACCGCTTCCAACGCCGACACGGATCTGAGCACCGATAACGGCGAGAGGCTCTACGACCTCAACGTGCCCGCTTTCGTCAAGTTCAGTTATTCTGCGGAGCGCGAGGACGAGCTCTCTTTGGTGAAGGGCACAAGGGTGGTGGTGATGGAGAAGTGCAGCGACGGCTGGTGGCGCGGCAGCTACAACGGACGGTCTGGCTGGTTCCCGTCCAACTATGTGACGGAGGACATGGATGGGACGGCGGGGGGAGGAGGCATGGGCGGCCTGGGAGATCCGGCTGCCGGATCGCTGACTGATAAACTGGTTGACGTGGTAAGAAGCAGCACGAATGGAAACAGAGTGTTGCACACGGTTCAGGCGCTCTACCCCTTCAGCTCTGGCAACGACGAGGAACTGAACTTTGAGCGGGGCGAGGTGATGGAGGTCATAGAGAAACCAGAGAACGACCCAGAGTGGTGGAAGTGCCGCAAAGCAGACGGACAGTTGGGCCTGGTGCCTAAGAACTACGTTACTGTTCTTGACTCCAGCTCCCATAAATCCACAGCAGGGCCAGCCGGGCCTCCAACGCCTGACTGTGACTACATCTCGCCCTCAGGCAGTGGACGCTTTGCTGGGAAGGAGTGGTACTACGGAAAAGTGACGCGCCACCAGGCAGAGGTGGCGCTAAATCAAAGAGGCACAGAGGGAGACTTTCTCATCCGAGATAGCGAGTCATCGGTCAGTACCTAAGATCTGTTGGTTGAAGGAGTTGTTCAGAATTTTTGAAATTATGTTCTGTTAAAAGTTTAAAAGCAGCTACTATCTCACCTCTAATAGATACAACAGAGAGGATTAATTACTGAACACACCAACATTTCTCCAACTCTTGAAGGGAGTAATCAGGTTACAATGTCATCAGTAACAATCCAAGTAATCCACGCCTACAAAGAAATCAACTCCAGTTAGTCAGTAAATTCAGATGTATGTTATATAAGGGAATGACGCAAGATTTCTCAGTAAAAATGAAATACACAAGAGACATATTAGAATCATAAAAGCCCAGCCCTGTCCCAAGACAATGTCAAAAATCTCACAAATAAGCTCACAAGCAATAATAGGTTGCCAGTGGAGTGAAAAGAATAATTTGATTGTCAGATCACTTAAAGAGAGCTTCAAAAAAAGACCTGAATTTTCATGGAAACCACAATTCCTTTTAGAAATGTATACTGAATTAGACTCCACTATTGAAGTAAAAAGATTTCCAAAGTTGGTTTAAGACTATGACAAGCCAGTTCACTACTGGGAGTTCACTGCGATCAGATGGTTGAAAACATGATGTTGGGCCGTCTTTGATAAGTCGGTACTGGCAGACGTCATGTCAGTGATGGAAGGAAGAAAGGAGAACGGTGCCAGAGGCATTCTTGATAAGAATCTAAACAAGAAATGAGGGTGGATTTTTCAACAAGACAATGAATACAAAAACAAATTTACATCATTAACTCAGTCAGTTAGCTGACTTGGGTTCTATTTATAGTTTCTGTTTACATCTTTTTCCCAGAACTGTTCCCAGGTGTCTTGAAGGTGTCACCCTAAAAGTTTTTGATATGTTCTACACTTTTTTTTCTTTGTCTAGTATAAATGCAAATAAGTTGTACCCAGAAGACTATAGCTAAGGGCTTGTCTCTGTAGAGCCAAGACTGAAGCAGATTTTCAGCATTTTAAGTTTGTGATCATTATGATTTATAAGAGCAGTATTTCATGTGTCCTTTGCGCAGATTCCAACTAGCATTAACCAGTAAAAGAAATACTTGAAAGCAATCCTATTACAGCAGTTCAAGTTAACAGTATTCTAGTTATAAATACGATTTTTATTTTTCAAACCGTCTTCGCCTCTGTTTGTGTTAACTTTGACTATGAATGTTTTCTAATGCTCAGTTCTCAGTTTGTGTTTCACACAGGAATATTACGGGGTTGCACGATCTCCCTTCTCCGTCTTTTGTGTAAATAATCGTCAGCATTAATAACTGTCCAATGAATGCGTAGCAATGGCTTAAATATACTCGTTGCTACGCATTAACATAAACCCTCTGACATTTTTAAGATTAGAGGTACTTTACGGTTTAAGTCTGCTTTGTTTTGAGGGCCTTTCAATGCAGTCATTAGCTTCAATCTGAATGTGTATTATCTGCTGCTGAGCTTTTAACAGACCTCCTCTTACAAATTCTGGACTTTTCCTTCCCACCCTTTCCTTCTAAACGTTCCTGTTGTCTGTGGTCACTAATCCGAGTTTTTCTTCTACTTTTTCAGCCAAATGACTTCTCCATCTCCCTAAAGGCGCAGAGCAAGAACAAGCATTTCAAAGTGCAGCTGAAGGAGAACCTTTACTGCATCGGACAGCGCAAATTCAACTCTATGGAAGAGCTTGTCGAACACTACAAAAAGGCTCCCATCTTCACCAGTGAACAGGGAGACAAACTGTACCTGATCAAAGCCCTGGCCGCATCCTGATCCGATCCTCACACACACTCACACACACACACACATGCGCACGCGCACACATGCACAGAGATTAATGGCTTCCATATATAAAACAGATTCTTACACCGGAACACATACTAACTTTTCTGCTCTGAGTCTGAAGACTTAACACATCATCAGGACTTAAATGGCCACTTTGTGAGCATTCCAAGAAGAGATTTGTAAAAAGCATGGGAGAGACATTGAGAGAGGGCTGAAGAAAAGACTTACGGGCCCCGAGAGTTGACTACAGGCCTCTTGGTCGCATTTTAAATTATCCACGTTAGGTCATAGGCAATGGCATGTATTTCACCCTTGGTATCTATAAGGGTTTCATTTAGATTTCTTTATGTTGATAATATATAATCTTTTTTTTTAACAATTTCCTTTAAAGATGTGATTTATTTTTTTTTTTTAAACTACACGACTGAGATATTTTTAGATGACGACTTACTCAGAGCCATGCCTACAGGTCTTACACGTTGACTCACTTTAATGTTTGTCTTAAAGCTTTTTTTTGTTTGTTTCTTTTTTGTGGTTGTGGATACATTAATCCACAACTTCAGCTAATCATTGATAAAAATCAAGTGACCAAACTATATTTATTTAGATTTGTTAGGATCCGTGTTGAGATTGAAATGTTATAATGCATCTGCTTTTTTGTTGTTGTTTTCCTCCATTTCTTGTGCAAAGTAGGCTTTTTTTTTGTTATTTTGTACAATAGAACTGCTTGTGCCACATTTTGCTGTATCCACATCATGTGAATGTTACAAAGAGGAGGCAAATGACACAGTGAATCTCATGATGCAAATAAGTAGAATAGTGTCAGACCAAACTCCCTTTTATCTTCCGCTAAGAATCCATTCACAGCTGGTAGAAATCGACTTTTTCTGACTAATACCAACTTTCAGGGTTCTGAGAACTGATCTGTCATTTCTGATTTTGATTGATTCCCCCTCTCCATTCTCCCCAAAAGGATTATGAAACATGAGAACAAATGTGTTGCAGGTTTGGAATCCAACAGCTTATGAAGGAATTACAAGATTATCCACATTAATGGACCAAAGTCCATGCCCCCATCTGCTATCTGATTCCCCCTTTTCTAAATTGGCAAATGGCTTCAAAATACATTTTACTGCAATCTGTAGAATTAAAATGATGGGAGCTATGAGTTTTGTTGAAAAATCTTATCTTTTTATCCTGGATCTGCTGATTTAGCAAAACATTGGCAGATTTTGAGCTGTAGCTGGTTGATTGGTTCATTTTTGCAAACTTCAGTTATGTTTTTATTTTTAAATGACACATGCTGCTTTTTAACGGGTTTATGTAGAAGGTTTATAGCTTAAGTGTGCTTAATCACAGGAGGAGGCAAAATCATATTTTTCACAAATTAAAGCTGACCAAATTGGTCTATTTTGATTTCCGGCCTATTGGTCAGTGCACCTCTAGGTTTGGGGAATATCTTTGTGTCTGAAGCTCACCGTTGGCGTCATGGAGTCCTTTTTTGTTTTTTGTCATTCGGAAAAGAAAATGTATAAATCTAGTTCTCTGGAACAGAGAGGGGAAGTGGAGAACTGGCTCAGGCAGCCAACAGGGTGATCTCACCGCTCCTAAATTAGTGATTACTAAAGGGAATAGAGGGTCACCGGGAGATCAAGTGTGCGTAGTTGCAAAGCATGGATGTTATACGAAAAAAACCCGACCTATTCCTTGCGGAGGCAGAAAAGATCCAAGTTTCTATGTACAGCGAAGGTTTGGAGTGAGCGTTTTTTTTTTCACTGAAAGGGGACTAGGTAGAGTCTGAATGTGGAAGGGCAGCAATCAAAACTGCAGCAGAAGGAGTGCTGGCAGGGAGCAGCTCCAGCAGGGGGATGATGATGATCATCAGAAAGCCTGCGATGATGAGTTCTGCAGCTGGTTGGACCCGGGCACAAAAAGAAAAGAGGATGAGGGAAGGAAAAATAGACTAAGGAATTGGAGAGCATGTTCCACTGTAACAGCCACGCCCAGTTGATCATCTACGAAGCAGCTGATGCTGCATTGGCTGTAAAGTTTTTGATGAAAGCATCTGAGGTGATTGGCAGAAGTAGAGATGGACCAATCTGAATGATCGGTCTTGCACCCATCAATATCAGTTTTTCCCAATTGTTTATTTTGAGAGCCTTGTTACAGGAAGATTGAAACATTTACGTCATTATTTGATGAGTAGTGGTGATGTCACACTGTGTGTGAGTCTTAGTTTTTAAAACAAACACAAAAGGATGAAAGTACACTTTGAAGTCCAGCATTTTATGTTGGCTTTTAGCAGAGCGAGCATTGATAAAATACCGGTTTCCGTGTGTGTTTTCTGGAGAATGTAACTCTGTACCTTAACTCATATAAAATTTAAACATTTCATCATCCAGCATTTTTAAAAAGCTTAGAATAACAAAACGGCAAATTTGTTACACTGTTTAGCCTTCCTGGTATCTGCTGAAAGTCTTGCTTTCTCTCGCAGCCCAAATAAACCACTGACATGTCATCAAAAACAATTGTTTACTTTGAAACAACTTCTCAGATGTGTTACTGAAAATGGCTCACTTTGTTGTCTTTTCTCAGTAGTTGCTTCCACATTAAGGACTGTTGTCGGTGCGAATTTGAGGTACTTGGGTACAGTGCGTTCACAGGTTTATTTGTTTGAGTCATGGCCACTGGTTAGAGTTCATCAACTTGAAAAAAAGCCTCATTTTATTTCCCACCTTATTTTGTTTCAGATAAAAGTTTTTAAATCTGAAAATGTTTTATGAGAAGTTAAACCATTCATTCAGATTTATGTGTTTAAAGTGCTAATTTCAAGGTTTCTTGGAAAGGTGTCTTAATATGGAGCACACTTAAAACAAAACGGGATTATTAAGCTTTTGGAGATAATTGTAGAATTATAATTTAACTTAGCAATTAATTAGCATTCCCTTTTGCAGATATGTTTATTTCAGTAATCACACTGGTTTTGAAGTTTTAAGAATTACCCCCCTCAATTCCAGGGCTTTGAAAATACCCAATCTGTAGCTACCTGCTGGATTCATTTGTTGGATTCATTCACCTGCTTGTTGCTAGTACTTGCTCCCCGGCCCCCAGTTTCTGCAGCATCTGTGATGCCACAAAGCATTAAAGTGAATCCGCCAACACATTCTGCCCCACTTTAAAGGATTTGGGAGAATTTAACGTGCCTTCACAGCTTTACGGCAACCAAAGCTTTAGCTCCCCGATTTTTTTAAAATTCCCCCCCCCTTCTTTTCTCTTTAGAACCCATACTTCCTACTTCTGATCACTGCTATCTGCTTAAAGCTTTGCATGTGCATCAGCGGAGCGATTAGCAGATGCGTGGGGACGGCCGGACACATCCTCATAGGAAAGCGCATTTCCTCCTTTAGCGCTCACCAAATGTCATGGACTTACCCCTCTCTCTTTTCTTGCTCATACATAATACGCCCTTTTTAGTTGGTGTCTTCCATTTCAAGTGGCCTTACCATAGCTGACTTCATCAAGTCTTAGATGAGCAGTGAATGCCTACATGTAAATGATAAACACACGTGCGGATGTTGAGTGATAAACATAACTCCAGGTGTGATGTAATCATGACCCAAATCTGTATGAGCACCTCAAGTAATTTGTGTATCAAAACGTCGACAGTTTTAAGATATCATTTTTACATCTTTATCTACAACTAGTGTAAGATTTCACATTTGTTTTTTTGTTTGTTTGCAGATTAGCCACATAAATATGAACAAACTCAATATTTAAATATTTAGCTTGACATTAAAACAGAACTACAGTATCTCCCTGCTTAGATATTGTTACTGGGATCTTTTTTTCATTTTACAATAAAAAGGAGGCTGCATGAGCAGAGCCTTGTAGCTGTACAAAAATATATATATATATATCTGCTTTAAAGAGACATTAAAAGTCAGTTGTGACAGATATTATCAAGACTGCTCGTCAAACTATTAGTCCTGATGGGGAGTAAACTTACTACAGTGCGCGCTGAACTCACTAAATTCACCTGAGATATTAAACTTTCACACAGATGTCTTGATAATATTAAAAACAAGTGGCCCGTGTTTGATTTTGGTGCTTTCGTGCTGCTTACATTTCTGTGGTGATATTTGTCTCACAAAGCTTTTTTTTTTTTTTTCCTTTGTTTTTTATTTTCTTTTTTTATTTCTGTAAGTGAGAGTGAAGAAACAGATTCATGCTGTGGAATGATTAAAAAGAAGGCAGTGCTGTGAAAAAAAACCCGTAATGTTATGCTCTTAATACTGTTTTTATGGAGGGGAGACTGTCTTCAGGTGTAATAATTTAGAAGATTTAGAGTGTTAAAGATGTAATAAAAAGCAAAAAAAAAAAAAAAAGGTTTTCTGCTTGACTGTTAATGCATGTTATATTTGTATGTAGATATAAAAAGGAGCACAGGTGCTCTGAATATATTAGATCATAATTTATAAAATTTTGTTTTGTACCTTTTTCTGTTATTCAGCTCAACACAAATTGAACACACATTTCAGTTATTTATTGGTGATACTCACAGGTAATTTAAATCCAAATTTCTGCTTCTTAGATTTAGACCAATGACTAAATTGGTTTTTAACCCAGTACTTTTTTAACACAAACGTACTGGGATAAGTTTGGACCATGAAGAAGCAGTCCTTTGGATGGGATTTGCTCAACATTCCTGTCAATATTGTGGTTATTCCTGTTGCCTGTGGAAAATATCTGGAGTTTTTCCTTGCACTCAACTTTCCTTCAATATGCTTGGATACAGCACTCTTAAGCACACAAACTCTTCAGCAACTTGGTGAGATTTCCAAATTATTCTTAGTGAGGTAAATGTTGTAATTGACCTCATGTGATTCTTGGAGCTAATAATGTTTTATTAGCTCCAAGCAATAGTCATACCAATTTATAAAAAAAAAAACTGTGTATATCTCTGAATATACATGAATCCTTAATTATGTTCCAATTCATAACTCCAGCATTAACATCTATGATGTTTGTGTGCCACCTGGTGGTCATTAGTAAAACTACATCTACAATGATTCAGAAGGGATTTCAAACAACTTATTCATGATTTTTGGTTTATTTAGTCAGGTTTTGAAAAAAGGACACTGACTGTAGTATTTTAAAATAAATCACTCTGTTCATTTGCATAATTCAATATATTACATAACATTTCACTTACAAAGACAGGGGTTGTCCAACATTATTTCCTCTTCTTCCAAGTACCCTCGTTAATCCCTTCAGTGTGAAGTAGTACGCTGGTTTTCATGGCGCATGTGGGACGAAGTGAGTTTGTGTGGCTGTTACATAACTCTGGGGCAAACATCACAGCGGCCCTCAAAGTCCGGCCCCGGTCTGTTCTGACAACAGAACAGCAGGAGCCCTTTCAAGCTTGTTTTGTCTTCGTGCCGTAGCCCCTCTTGCAGCCCTCAACTTCCCTAACAATTTGCATGAGGGGAAACATTGCAAAGCATCATGGTAAATAAAAGATACAAATAACAAGCTCAAAGTTGTTGATATCACAGCAAGCAATAAAAGTGTATTGTTGGTCGCTATAAGAATGCTGCAACTCTTGATAAAAACAAAAAAAGAATGGAGACTCAGAGCATAGATCTGAATACATAGTCTGAGCCAGATATATTAAAAAGTAAACTGTAGCTATTTACTTACAGTTTAAAACATTAAAAAGTATTAAGGCTTAATCAGTGAATGATTTCAGGTGTTGAGGAATCAGAAACCCTATCAGTTGGGTGAACTGATCTATTGTGAAATAGGAGATAGAGAGGAAGCTAAAACGTCTCTTTTAGAAGTAGAGCAAGTCGGACAACGCGCCAGGCAGGTGGGTCATCACCTGCATCCTGATCCACCAGTGCGGCTCCATGGGGTTGTACCGCGTGTACGGACGCTTTGACCCGATGGCGTCTGTGATGTCATCCAGAACCGGAGTCATGTCCTTCTCGCCGCTGTTGCAGTAAGAGCGCATCAGTGCCATGTACTGTTCAAAGTGGTTTTTCCCGTAGTCCTCCTTCACCTCGGCAGGGGCTTCGTTCCACAGCTTGTTGGCTGTGGTGGCTACGATGTCTCGGGTGAGGATGCCGGTGGCCACGATGTAGTTCCCCGGCTCGATGACGGACACTTTAACTCCCCAGTTCTTCATTTCGTAGCGCAGACAGTCGGAGAAGGCCTCCACGGCGTATTTCGACACGCAGTAAGGTGATCTCAGGCGGTTGCCCATCCTGCCGTACATGCTGGCGATGTTCACAACGCGGCCTGCAAGCGGATGAAACACACCGCATTTATTGGTCAGAGTTTTATTTTTCAAGAGGGGGTCAGGTGCGAGTTTGCTAACAGTTGGAAGATCAAAAATGGTGACTTTTTTCAGTCAGTGAATTGACTGTACCAGGGAAGGGCAACTCCAGGCCTCGAGGGCCGGTCTCCTGCAACCTTTAGATATGTATCTACTTCAACACACCTGAATCAAATAATGAGGTCATTAGCAGAACTCTGGAGAACTTGACTGCACTTAGGAGGTGATTCAGTTATTGGATTCAAGTGTGTTGGAGCAGGGAGACATCCAAGAGTTGCAGGACACCGTCGCTCGAGGACCAGTATTGCCCACCCCTGGACTATACTATGTTCTAATGAATGGAAAGTGAGAATGTTGGAGTTTTATCATTCTGGATTTGGAAATGATTTCAGATGTTTTGAACTCATACAAATACGATCAAAGGGGAGTGATTAGTTTTTTTTACATGAGGTTTTTTTGGCGTGGACGGCTATCGTCCCTTAGCAAATGAAAATATGATTTATTTTTTGTTTTTTGTGTTTCCTCAGGTCAGTTTTGATATTAATATTAGGTGCTCTGAATTGTTTTTTTTCCCAAGTTAACAACTTAATTACTCAGATCAGCCTAAAAACAGATGCCAGAACTTTTGCATCATCATGTGCCAATAAAGTAAGAAAATAATTTGAATAAACATCTTGTGCTTTTTTTTTTCAAAAACAATTCAAGTGTACTTTTTATCTATTCTATTTACTTAAATGTAGTGTTTTTGTTTTTACATTCTACTAACTGAATGTCTTTTTAGCTGCTAAGCTCATGTACTTTACAGTGTCTTTTGTTAAAAACCAGTGTATATCTGATAAAAATAGATTTGATGAAAAAAAAAATGCATCGTATAGTTTACACATTTTGCACCCCAAACTCTAAAAACAGCTTTGATTGTGTGTTCACTGTACAACGTCTCTCTTTCAGATATTTGAACTTTGGACGCATCATTTTTTTGATATGCCATGCTTACACGAAGGTGGGCGTTAATAAGTAACAAACAGAGAAAAACCTCCCATGGGTTTACCTTTTGCCCTGCGGATTAACGGCAGTACGGCTTTGGTGACCCTGATGGTGCCCCATAGGTTGACCTCCGACACCTGCCTGTAGGTGTCCATGGGGGTGAACTCCACCTCTCCGAAGGTCGACACCCCAGCATTGTTCACCACAGCCCACAGACCTGACAAATTAACAGAATCATAATGAATCAGCACTTTTCATTTATCTGGATTTAGGGGTGATAAACTGTTAACATTACCTCTTTGCGAGTCGTCCAGATTGCCTTTGATGTATTCAACGGCCTTTTTCACCTGGTCATCACTGCAGACATCAAGCTGCACCACCTTCATGCGATCTGAATGAAACTCCTCAAGTTCCTTGGCACCCTCTCCATCTTTGTCCTGCATTATGCAAAGAATATAGTCAGGCTCATAAACAACGTTAAGTAAATCCTCCTTTAGGGGCCCAGATGCAGATTTCACTGCTTAAGCTCAACAGAAGTACAGGAGAAATCATGAGGATGGAAAATGAAAACTTGTAAGGAAAGAATGGAAATATATACATAAAAGTGTTGCAATTGCATATCTTCATAACTGTATCGATCAATCAATCGCATTGTATTTGTATGTATGCGACCACATTGAAAATCTAACAAGGAGAACTTAATTGTGCACTCCACAAATCTGGAATTCATGAAAATTCAGAATCAGACTTTGTTTTCTGACAGAGAGCTTTATTTACTTTGCAAAGAGTTTTTAGCCACTATGTGCAAAACTGATATTCCCCAAAGCTACAGTGGCTGTAATAAGTGCTTCTGCAAAGCACCTACTGGTCACTTACTGCAGTTGTTCTGAACGGGATTATTACCTTAAGTAGACACCCAGCAAAGATCGTGTAACCGAGCGTGTGCAGATGTTTCGCAAGTGAAAGACCGAACCCAGTGTCACAACCTGTAATAAGCACGGCTTTTCCTTGAACCTATAAAACAGAAAACAGTCGTGACTCCACATAATACATGCAAAAAACAAAAAGAGAACTAAATACTTTACTGTAAATAAGATGATCAGGTACAAAGCTGCAGGCAAGTTTGCAGCGTTAATCCTCATGCACCGTTCACCTTGCACTCAAGGAAATTTCCCGATAATCTAAAGTCCTGAAGTATCCTCTCAGAAATGTGCTGTGCATATTGACACATTCCTCAGACAGTCTGGTTAAAATCATAAGACGGGCGCAAAGGCGCCACGTTCCTGCTCTGCCCTCTCACCTCCACCGATCCCCTGGGGAACCGAGGTGTTGCGACATACAGCACAAAAGCCGCGTACATCACGACGATGCACTCGGTCACGCTCGTTTCCGGCAGTCCCAGCAACCTCATGATGGCGTTGAGGAGAGCGGGGAGCCCGAAGCCCAGCACCACGGTGAGGAGAACCGAGAAGGACACCAGGAGCGCCACTCGGAGAGCGGACTGAGGAGCCATCTTGGAGAAACTGTGTGTTTATTTTTCCTGGAATAGCTGCCTACATCACCCACCAGCGTGGCGTCACGACACGCCCCCTTTCCTACGTAGAATAAAAGTAAACAAAATAAAATGTCTCTAAGCATCTCCTGTAACAGATACAAATGTTCCACAATGATAAAACTGTAGTAGACTGTGCCAAGATTAAAGGTTTGGCTTGTTTTAAAATTATTTGCATCACTGTGACGCTGACTAACGGGACACGGTAAAAGCGGAAGTAACTCCGCTTTTAAGCTTCTTGACTTAAAAAAAATAATCCGGTAAAATAACAGCAGACTTGGCCGAATAAGAAGGTCAACAACGTCATTTCGGAGAAACCTCTGAATATATACACACACACAGTTCCCAAGTCAGTTGGGGAAATCCAAGTGAAACTTTTTTATAAGGAGTGTATCCTGAATTAATTATTTTAGGAAAAAGGTCACATCAGCAAACATGGTGCAAAGGAACTCAAACCTTCAACCCTGCAGCACGTCCTTAAGCTTGAAAACTCTCCACTATGGCTGAATTAGGGGCTTTATATTCACATTTCAGATTTTTACAAAAAAAAAAAAGTTTTATATGAACCCAGTAGTTCCTCAAATTTCAATGTGGAGTTGTCAAAGGATCCCTTTCCACTTTTGTGGTGGACATTTACCTCATGAAGTGTTGAGGAAAGCAATGAAGTGCTCCAAAATGTCTTGGGAGACAGTGTTGAATTTGAGCTCAAATTCCACTTAAGCAATTCAATTTAGCTTAAGTGTATTTAGACCAGTGAGCAGTCTTTTCTTCTCGGATCATCTAGTAGGGGTGTCAAACTGTGATCTTGCATCATCTCACCATCAGGAGAGGCTTTACAGCTGACAATCATATTCCTAAATAGGCTCATGTTGCAGATGAGTCTCCAGCCAGTAAATTTTAATCTCCCCTAAACAAACTTTTTAGCGTAGTAAAAACTCCAGATCTTTTGTGGTATACCCTGGGTTTTTGCTACATGATGAAGCAGAAAAAACTAAACCAGTTTATTTATTTTTATTTGTTTATTTTTTAGACCCATTACCCTGCTTTTAAAATCCTTGAGCCAAGATACAAAACTGCTTGGAAGGAAAGAAAGCTCATAGAAACAGACCATTGCTTTTATTGTTTGAGGGGATACAGTTACACATCCACTACGCTGGTCTTCAAGTAAAACTTGTTACAGCACAACCAAATCTGAGACAAAAGAAGCTAGCTAGCCTTTAAGCTTTGTAAAAATCCTAAAAAAAAAAAAAAGCCAACTCTAGCACAGAACTAATGTTGACATGAAAGTTAAAAAAGTGATATTTAACATTTGTTTTTAAAAAAACAGCACTGACAAGAATTCTAAGAGTCTACCTTGAGTACATGTCAATGTAAACTTGTCATGCGTTTTCACAGTGTAACAGGGCAAATTGATTTTTAAAGCAGTTAGTGATTTTCCTTAGAGATTAATCTTTGGACATTGGTGACAGTGCTGGTGAAGGGAAAGAAAGTTTGACTGCAACCCATTTAGAGTTATAGATACACAGTGACTATTTGTTCAGACTGCAGGTACTTTTTTTTTTCTCCCTCCCATTTCACTTTTCATTTGAGAAAAGTGTCAAGCTTCCTCTTTATGTTATCAAACGAGTCCATTCCCATGTAGTCTGCTTGGCCTTGTTCCCACTGCTCCTTGCGTTCTTCTGAAGTTGGTATTGGTTGGAAAGCCTGTGCATGTGAGGAGCCATCTTCCCCCTAAGAGAAAAGATCCAAATCAGTAACTTTAATTTGACAAAAAAAATAAATAAATAAATGAAAATAAACAGTTGACACCTATTGTGATAACCACACCATGTGAATCTGTATTAATGAGCACAGAGAAAAAAAAAAACCCAAGCCTTTCAGTTTAGAACAAGTGAATAAGTAACAGCAATCAGGCAGGCGCCAACAGTTAAACCAAATCCTCTCCATACCTGTACAGTCTCACAAGTGACCAAGTCACTGTGCTTGAACTTTGAGATGGACGGAAAGACAGAAAAGAGGCAGAATTAAAGCATGTACTTGCAGTGCAAAAGTAGCCAAAAGCATTTCCAGGCAGTTCTACCGACAATGCCAGTGTCTTGTATTCAAGAGCTCAGAGCACAAAAGAGTCTGCCAAGTTGGAAACTGTAATAAAGTTTATTATAAACTCTTTGAGCCAACTCAGAAAAGGTAGTGCTTCGAGACATTAACTGGTACAAGATTCTCACTGTAAAGCTGCTCACAACTTACCAACTGTAAAATTTAAAAGCATTTAAAGAACACTCCAGTTTCACCAGGCTTTTATAGTTTTTGATTGTAATTTCCCAAATTTGAATTTGTCCCTATTGTAAAAAATATGGCTAAAATGTCCTTCAGCCAGATGGCCAGCAGGATGAAACCGGTGAGGCAGATGAAACATGCATCACGTCATTTAAACAGCCAAACGCCACTAGGACTTTCAGAAATTTCATTGAAATGTCTTAAAGCCCTTGGAGGTTGAGGAAAACTTGCTTTAATGAAATAAAATATCAGCCTCTATGTGACATGAATACAAAGTATCAGCTTAAACATCAGCACCTCTGAATCCAATCAGCTACACCCAATTACATTTGTGCAGAAGTATATACAAATTAAAGTTTGATCATCATCACCTCCACACATCCAGAGTGAAACGGCTTGTCGCCATAATGTTCCTGCAGCATTGGAACCACACTGCTGGCATACAGAGTCCACCAATTCAGGAGGAAGCTGGGATGCATTGCAGGCTCCTGCACACCTCCTGAAATCTGTCTGGTTTTGCGGTCAAAAGTATAACTCCATGGTTTGGTCTTTCCAAGAAAGTGGACCACCTTGGCATTTCCCCCATACCTGTAGAGGGCAAAGAAAGATGTGACAAACTGAAGCAACTTTCCTGGCATCTATAAGTTCGAACTATATTGGCATGAAAGATAATATTGTCTCCTAAACATAATGTAACAGTGTTGAGGAACAGTATGAATAAAGTCCACTGCTAAAAATGGATTCAAAACAATTTGGCAAAGACAAGGTCAACTTTGTTTTTATTCCTTTTGCCAACCCATTAAGCTCTATTGACAACTACCAAACACAAGAGACTAATTTATGGACAAGGAAGTGCCAAACTGAAACCCTCTGGAGAAGGTTTGCTTCTAAATCCAGACTGCCGTTGACATACAGATGCAGCTAGAAAGAGTGGGCGAGATTAAGATGGTGCACAATGAGCGATCCAGGAGGCAAACATAAAAAGGCCTTTAATAATCTGCACTATTTTAGGAGAGGGTGTCAGCTGCTGTGACCTCAGGACGGATATCCAACCCAGGCTAAAGCCTGCTGGGTGACGGTTCAGCTGAGACTGGAATGTCACTGCTCATCTCCCCAGTAACTTGAGGTCGTGTCATAATTTTGCAACATGTTCATGTGATCGGGGTCTACTTACATCTTTGGTCTACACAAGTTCGAAGTTACATTGACAGACTGATGTGTTGTAACAATTGTGGTTTTATGCTCAGGAAATGGCAAATGAAAGCAATAGTTTATTCAAATTACATTTACAGTTGAATTTTCTCCCCCTCATTACCACGAGCTCTGTAGATTAACACTTACTGCTTAAATGCTGGGAGGTAAGTGTAGATAGCTATGCTGCTGAGGTTGTAAATGAAGGGGAGATGCTTTGAGATGTCAGCTGTTGCCCAGTCACTGAAGAAACCATTCAAAACACCTTGGTCTCCTCCTGCAGTGACAAGATAAAGACGATGGGTTGCCGAAACAATTAAAAAAAATAAAAATAAAAATTCCATGATGTACAATAATCTCTTACTTCGATGAGAACAGTCTACATAAATAAACCTCATTCCCAAAGTCACAATCTAAAAAGCATAATGCAACTCTACCTGAGTTTTGTTGTCAAAATATTGAGCCAAGTGAAAGTTAGTCTTTGCCAAAACTGAGTAACTGCTTGATAAAAGCAGACAGGCGAGTGGGGTACTACAACCCATTAACTGAATGGATGTACGTGACCCGTTAGTACACTAAAGTTAGTCATAGAAATAAGTGTTATTTTGGAGACCATTGCATGGTAATCCGTCTTAATATTGCTCACATGTGAGTACAGTGTTAACATTTTCCCTTTTAGTCAAACTTAGATTTTCTATTAAAACTGGTCTAGCCAAGAGAAATTTCAAAATTGTGAACATTTAAAAATGCCCTAAGCAGAAGGTGACCAGTGAGGCAAAGCATACCTTGGAGAATGTGCCTTTTCACTTCCATTCATCAGCACTCAATGCATGCAATTATAGAAATGTTCCCACAAGTCTGAACTACTTGACTGACTGCTGTGGATATTTGAATTAAAGCCATTTGATTTGCTGCATGCTACAGGTAGTTTGCCTTTGTCCCAATTAGGTGGAGGATGGAAGATTTGAACTAATGCAGTCAACAAGTCAAATTTGAAGAGTCCCCAACTCCTAGTAGGGTTACAGACACCAGCATGTTGCCATGCAAACTAGGACACGTCACTGGAGATGTGTGATTTGTTTCCCCTTTAAAAAGCAAACTTTGTCCATAAACTAAAATTAGGTGCACTAGATTAGAGCTCCAACAATGCCAAGCCCCATTCAAGGCCAGTCAACTTTAAATAATCTGTTTAGACAAATATTTGCACAGGCATTTTCTCCCTTTCAAATGAAGATGCTGGAGTGAACAAACATTTCATGAGTTTGACCAATGAAGCAGACTTAACCTTCAGTAGCAAGTTACTTAACTAAAAGTTGTTAGAACCCCTGTAGAGTGCTGACTAATAAACTATGAATCCACAAGCTCCAGTTTAAAGTGAACACAGCAATTTTGTCTGAACCCATCATCTCAGAACTCAATATAAAACAGAATCTTCATTTTGAAGGGATGAGCAGAGCACAGAAAGAATGTGCCTCTAACTTTGCCAGTTTGTCTTGGCAGCAGTTAGCATGAAAGCCACAGATTCAGATATAGCCTCTGGGTTCAACTGCTCATATACTCAGCAATTTCCCCCCACATGTTCTGATATTCAGAAATGCAGCACATACAATGTACTAGAAGTAGAACATTAAAGGTCAAAGAAGCCTCACCACATGCCACAGCACATGTGATAGGAACTTCCATGACTATAAATAAGACCATGCCATTGGTAGACACTGGCATGAGTTTAAAAACTGAAACAAACCCATTAAAATGCCAGATTTTTTTAAATTAATGGGATTAGTGTAGAAAAAAGGAGAGTCCTTTTATTGTTATGTGCAAACTACTTGCCAGAAAACTTTCAAGCACCGACTCATTCCAGTTACTGAAAGCACTGGCCTACAGAAAGGCATCTAATTGGTTTCTCATAAAAAGACAGCCCCTGTTGGAATCTTTCACAGCATCACAACAAAAAGCAGCCAGGCATTTCTGCCCACTAACAAGGGTCAGCACTTCCAGTCAACAATTGCATGTTTATTCAACAGTTTTGAAGCCAAGTTTAAAGGTTCTTTAAGTTTGAGCAGGATACAACGTTCACACAGGCACAAGATGCAAGTCATTTGCTGTCTCCACACTAACCCTACACCAAGTTTCTCAGTTTTGAGGCCATTGGCAACATTGCCACATGTTAAAATTCAACATTGCTGTACTTCCCAGACAGGTTTTACATTAAATCGGTGCCTTGCTTTACCCAGAGCACAGCAAAACTAAGAAAGCAGCACCAAATAGTGGATCATCTTTTAACATGGCAAGTTGTAGAATGACCAGCATTCCTTCTTGCATAAGCCATTTACTTCAATACTTTGTAAACAAGACCATTCCTTTTGCATGGTCATCCTTTAGTTTAGGCAACTGGCTCTGTGAATAGTCATCTTATAATTGGAAGGCTGTAGGTTTGATTTCAACTTCCCCGTTATGCATCAATGGATAAATATGTGTGCAAATGGGTGAATGAGAGTTTCGTGTAAAGTGCTTTGAATGGTAATTTTTTTTAGTGCTGAAGTGTTCAGATTGCTTAATGCAGAAATGTTCAGTCCATTTATCTTTTCGTATGAGCTTAGCATTGCTGAGAGTCCTGTTAGACTTTAATTGAAACAAGGTTTGCTTTGGTCAAATAGAATAAAGTTGCCTTGACAATATGCCAGAGATCTTAAAGTAATGCAGTTTTAAATTTTACCCATTTGCTCACGAATAAATAACGGTTTTATTCCAGCTAGAGAATGTCAAAGAGTCATGTTCTTTTGTTCTGAAATGATTGATTCATTGAATAGTCATTTGTCTCATTATTAAACTGCAGCTCTTTACAGCCCATAATCCATCATCACTGGTTAATCATACATCCTTTTTTACAGGATGAAAGTATATAAAAGCTTTATCTTCATCACATGTCAGTGGTTACCCTAGACTCAAGTCTCAGACCTGGAGTCCAAGTCTGTTTTTGAGGTTACAAGTCCAAAAGCTTAGTTTTACCATGCAAGTACAACTGTCCAATATTACTTTCTATGCAGAGTGCAAGTGCAAATGTAGAAAACATCTCTTGTTAAGACTATCTCACTTTAATCCCTACAGTGTCCAGACTTAGAAATTCAGTAGATCAGGCAACATAGCACTTTAATGCTACAAGTTTTATTGTGCCTACTTGGAGGCCCATGCTCAAATGGCCAATCTTGACTTGCAACCAAGCTATGCTGTCTGAATACATCATTATGATCGAGTGTAATCAACTCCAGTGTTAACCCTGTCAAAGATTTTCTGAACTCTCACAATAAACCGATTTGTTTTTAGCTACCCAACCATGACCAATATTTGAGATCTGGAGCAAACATCCAAAGTTTAGTTGTACCGTGCTTTTAACAGTCCAAATGCCAAGTGCCTCTGGGCAAGACAGGGCCTCTCAGACGCAACCTCCACTCCACCTCAAGTGAACACCCGAGAATAGCTCAGCGTTAGAAAGTCTGAGAGGAGGCCTTGTGTCCAGAAACTAGGTGAGATAAAGACGGTACTTAGAGCTAAAGATAAACAAGCTTTACATCATGCACCTCAGAATTTACTTCCCAAATCAGGTTAATGCTAAAGTGTTGAAGATGACTGTGACTGGGCTGAAAAGCAGGAAAATCAGGGACAAAGTCATGTTTCTGTCTCCCTCCATTTAGGATTTACACAAATGAGATCATGGAATCCCTGAGAGACATGATTTCACAAACTATTACAGGTCTAGAGCTTTCAAAACAACCCAACTAGGTCGATTACAGTTAAAGATGGTCACTTGTCCAGACACAAAGTGTCTGGACATGCACATGCCACACTTAAAACTCCAGCAGGCAAGACTCATGTGAAATCTGTTAATCTAGGTAGGACTACTTGATAAAATGCACAAAAGTAGCAAAATCAGTAACGCTCCATTTTAGCTTACCATCAAAGCTGCCATGTTCTGTGCAATATTGAAGCAGCTTGCCATGAGTCTCTACAGAGGGCCGGAAAACAAACACACCAGAGTTGAAGCAGTCAGGCCAGCCAGGATCTGGAGCAGCTGACAATTCCTCTCTTTCAAAGAGCTCATCTATGTTTGACAGCACCTAAGATGCAGAACAAGTATAAGGCAAACATGTTTACACAAGTCTCCACAGCTTCTTAAAGCTGTTGGAATAGGTGCACATTAAAGCTCACCAGAGTGTCCGCATCCATGAAGACACATTTGGAGTAGTGTGTGAGGGTCCAGCAGTGAAGCTTTGTGAATGTGACACCCAGGTCAGGCCTCTTCATCATAGCCAAGTGAGCTGTGTCACCGCTGTCCAACACATCCACAACCTTCACCTCGTCAAAGATGTTCTTCAGCACGGACCTATTGAGTTAGAACTGAGTAATGCATCAATCATGCAAGCAGAACCCAAGAGCTGATAGGATTACAAACAGACACTGGACTGAATTTTCCTTACTGGCAAGGGTTAGACACCTGTGGGCCAACAAGTACAACCAATTTCTTGGATGTGTTGTGGCTGCGGAGAGACTTGCCCAGAACCATGGCACCTCGAGCATAGCTGTCGTTGGTAGCCAGTGTCACAAAAGCCTGATCTGTGGGGTTTGAAAAAAAAAACAAAACAAAAAAACAAGTATTTCACCTTAAATCATACAAAAAACCCCAGCAAGAATTTCAGTCAGTGATAGGATATACATTTGAAGATTATAAAACCTTGCACAAGATTGGCAAAGTAAATCCACCAAGTTCTCTCCATCATTTCCTATAGTTTCAGAGTGGGGTAGGAGCACTTACTGTCCACAAGTTTAGGTTGCATTAACAATTTTAGATTAACTGGTTTATTATACCAGGTTGCATTACATTTAAGACTAAACTTAATTTAAGACACAGATATGACTATACAAATTTGACTTCCCTACAGTTAGTAGACTGGTTGTCACATTTAAAATTATTGTTTGTTTAAGCTCTAACATGATTTGCAAAGTAAAAAAAAAAAAAACAAGTCCCCTTTGGACAAAAACATTTAGTTCAAAAGTAAAAAAAGTTTATATAACTAGTGTGGCACCAGCTCTGCTTTACTGCATCACATTACAAGGGGAAAAAAATCCCTACCTGCCAAGCCATGTCTTCTAACAAGGACTTACTTGTTAAGAGAATTTATAAAAACTGGAATGATTTAATCACTGGATCTGGGATGGTTCTGCAACATTTGTGCATCATCCAACTTCAATCCCATAAGAACTGTATGTTAGTCCCATGGTGCTATGCAACTTAATCCTTAACACAAAGTTGCACACAGACATGTAGTGCCAAAATCTGGGCCAGCTTGAGAACAATGGTTCCCATTAATTGTGCATGCCATGTCTCAGCACCACGCCTTTCACATCACACCCCCTTTTCAATTGGTAGAGTCAGTGATGTAGCCCTAACATAAACTTTTATTTATTTATTTATTTATTTATTTTAAATGGAAAAAAAAGTTTTAATGTTCCAGGTTGCGTTGAGAGTCTGACTGCAGACGAATCCTTGAATATTTACATGTGGATACTAAAGTATTAAGTATGGAATTAAACGGTTAAAAAGAAAAAAAACAAACAAACGTGACTTTAAGAGTTTATTTGAAGTTAAACTGAGCTCAGCAAACTAGTTTTTCTCCCACTCATTAGGACCAGCTGTGGATAATTAAGTGCCTGCCGTGCACGGCGTGCGATTTAAACACACTTCACTCCCCACATTAACTCGCGAGACACTTTATTTTACAACAGAATACAGTCATACGCGTAACCAACTAAAACAACAACAACAAATAAACAAATATCTGTTTTGTGACACAAACTTTGCAGCAAACATTCCTGCGCGTGACGTGAGCGTCACTTTAACAACTGCGCCGGCTGGTTCGTCAACGACGTTAGAAGCGTTAAAATGTTCCATACCTGCCATGGCTGAGAGGAGTCGTCGAAGCTACTGCTGGGGTAGCTCAGACTCAAAGACCACTCACTGCTCGGCGTGGAAAGAGAAGGGCTGACTAAACAGGCAAGAGGTGAATTTATACCACGGAGACAGCCACGTCACGTGGTGCTGTCTCCGCACACCCACCTGCTGCCCATACGATCCTTCACAGCCTCTTCAGTTCAGGGGTATCAGCCGATATATTCACAACTTAAAAGCACCAGATACTTCTGAGGACTGCACACACATTTTCAATTTTAAAATTTGTGCGCATTTATAATATTTCGACATTTTAAAATGTTTTAGGAATTTCATACATGATTTTTCTCCTTAAGGTAAACCCTAAGCATCATTGAAGTAAGCAACCGTGTTACTAAGTTTATTACGTTTGATCCAGGCTCCCATATAAAGCAGATCTTTGTCGCCATCTTGTGGTTACAAAATATATACCGCCGTACAGCATTTTCATTTGAGGCGAATTTTTAATGGTTTCTACAGACCTCTTTTTATCTCGAGTATTGTAGAGAAACCTTTACAGTTTGGCTTAGCTGACAAACGGCCCATGGTTCCATTAAAATTCAGAATCCTTTCATCTGCAGAAATAATATGATGACTATAATTATCAGGCATCAGAGAGTAAAAGAGACTGGAGGGAAAAAGAGACTGAACAGCAATGTTGTAGAAAGGACAGAACAGACTTTATTTCTTGAGGAAATGTAGGTCCTTCAGTTTTTGCATCAACACATGGCAGATATTCAATAAGTCAATGTGGAGAGGGGGAACTCTGCAGACATTTGTTGCAGCATCAGAGCTACAAGAGTGATAAAAAATGGACCAGAAGGCTTTTCTCCTTTATAGGGGCAGTTCTAAGCCCCTTTTTTGAGTGAATTGTCCACGAAGTTAAAAACATTGTGGAAACTCTGAGTATCACATCTCAGTAACTCAGCAAAAATAATCTTTTCAGTTGGATGCTTGATTCACGTAGAGCCTGAATAAAGTGTTACTGGATCTAAATACATTATTTGTATGAGTAAGTTAACATTATTCTGAATGCACTATTGTCAGAGACTATGAATCTACATGAAAAAGTATCTGCAACCTGAAGTAAAAGGATCCAAACCAGTACTAGTAAAGAATACCAAAATTATTCACCAGTAAGTGTATCCTAACTACTGTAGTAAAGGAGCATTTTAGTCAGAATTTGATTTCATCCATATACACAATTTTCTCTAACTAACCTCAGACATTCACTGATATTACAGGTTTATGGTGTAATAAATGTTGATCGCTTGTTTTTTGAAGTTGAGAAGATCTGTAAGAGTCACAACTTTATTTTCATACTGCTTTTGGAAAACCAAAATGAGGTTCTGCATTCTGTTAATACTCCTTACATATATCTTTATTTAGTTGTAAAGTGTACCAATGAAGCTATTTGTATGCATTGTATTTTTTTGGCCTGTTGTGTGACTTCTTTAGTGCCTGCAGCTGTTATACTTAGTAGGATGAAGCCCTTTTAATGCTGGCTGGTCAATTTCAGAAAACTCAGGTTTTTTATCTGTTTTCTTCTTGAGCAGTGGATGTGTTGCGTTATGTGTTGGTGTTTCTATTGTGTTTCTTTTGTATAAATAAGTATGATCCAAATCGATTTCGCAGTAGGGGTGATGAAATTACCATTGACTATTGGTTATGTGCAGGCAGATGCTTGGCAGATGCTTGGCAGAGCAGAAATGCTGCCATGGACAGCTCTGAGTTTGTCACCTACTGTGCTGCTGGACTGAAATCCTCAAGAACAGATAAGCATCGTCTAAGACTGTTTGAATCTAAAAAAAAAAACACGATAGTTTTTCTGCTGTTCCAATATCACAAACGCAACAATTTATTGTGTTCTGTGGTTTAAATCTTTCAACATCGAAAAGGGCTTAGGATAAATATATAAAAAAATTGATTCAGCATGTTGGGATGGATCATTGATTTTATTGTTTGCACTCATCTTGACATTCTGTCAAATGCAGTGAGAAAACGTGGTGGGAGATGGCCGTATCCATGGTAACAGGGCATAAGACTGGTTAGAGGTTGTAAGGGCTGCAATAATGGAGCTACAGGGGGCAGAAGTCCTGGCTACCACACTTTCTAATAGAGGTTCTTCTGCACATGGGCGGCGATGTACTTGACGGCCAGCATGGTCTCCTCACATGTGGGCTTGATCTGAGACTCGGGCAGCAGGAAGCCATAATAACCAGTGTCACGCAGCTCAAAGGTGTAGGAATATTTTATTCCCAGGTCATAGGCCCAGTCGTCAGACCCTCCTGCAGCGGGGTCTGAGGGTGAATAAAGAGTGGGAAAGTTACACAGCGCAACATATGCTGATATAAGGTGATAGGTAGTCATTTGTTGACTCAGAAAGGTCCCTCCTCTTGGATGACATTCAGGCTTACTGACCAAAGCATCATGCAGACTGTCTGAGGTGTAAACTATCAGTCATTCATCAAATACTCTATTTTCCTTACTAGACCAATAAATATTTGTTGGCTGTGTATACTCACAGATGGTGTCAGCTCCTGGTCCGCTGGTGTAACGGGTACCATACAGACTAGTCAGAGCAGCACTGGCTCCCTCAGCAACCCTCAACTATAGAGAAAGGAATAAAAGGCAAAGGATGGTTTTTAAAAGATCTGGTAAGAAAAGGCAAAAATTAACATCTACAATCGCTGAAAATTGGGGAAACCCTGTAGATTTTTCAAATCGTGTTTGAACTTATGGATCCTTAATATAAATTTACCTAGTGGTAGATTAAAAACAATATTGTAAAACTCAGCCATAACACCTTTCAAAATGTAAAAAAAAAAATAATAATAATAATAATATTATCTGGTTAATAATAAATCAGGACACCCCCACATTTATTCTCATCAACAAACATCACCTTCGAGGGAATTGATTAGAATACCATTGCTGTTGCCATTAAATCCTTGTTTAAATCTCAGACATTTGGTTCGGTGTGCCCGTAACTGTTGAAGAACATAATGGTAAGCTTAAAAGATCTTTCTGAAGCCTTCAGGAAGGCTGTTGCAGGATTTTTGTAGTAAATTTAAGGAGCCCCCAAAATACTTTGATTTAGTTATTTCACCATCCAGAAAATAGTCAGGACTTTCAAAGCAATTTCTAAGACACTTAGATCTTTAAGTCTGAGGAGCTAGTGGATGCTTAAATGACAATACCTTCAGCAGGCTCTTGCTACTGTTGACATAAAAATGCAGATTTTGGTCTTGATATTAATATTAATTGTGGGATTATGTGATATTGGCTTTTCATGCAAGAAACCCCTCAAATGTCTCAATCATCTCAAAATGTTTTTCAGAGATATTAAAAAAAAGATTGTCATAAAATGGCAACATTTTATTGAAAAGAACTTGATATTTTTAATGCGAGTGTCTTAATCTTTTTTTATAACTGTCTGTTTCTAGTGTGATATACCTGCTCATATGGTTTCTTGGCATCTGACACCATGTGAATGCAATTGAAACATAGGATTTTCCTGACATTAACCACCAAAAAATGGGAAATTTTGTCTTACGTGAACAAAATCCAAACAGCAATTCCCCTATAAAATATACAGTTTTACCCCCTTGTTGCATCTACACATCCTCTGCACTTGTTTAAACAAAAAATGTTTATGATGTTTCTCTGAAAAACTGCAAAAAGCTTAAGTAAAGTTACTTGGTGGAAATGAAACCCCCTCGGAGAAATACATGAGCAGGAAATTATATTTTAAGAGAACACATGAGTTATGGTGAATCCCTGGAGCTCTTTTGTTCGGTAAAGTGTCAGTAGAAAGCCTAAATCACAAGTGAGCAACAGAGGGGGCAGAGCTGGAGAACAGTGGTATGAGCTCTAACTGTGCAGCCCCTGGGTGCCCCGGTGAGAGGTGAAAGAGCCATCAGAATGAGATGTGTGAGTGGGGAGTAAATGGTTTTCAGCAGCTAAATGTGGCCTGTAGATAAGAGTCACACTGTGATGGCGCTGGGTTGAGTTCACACTTAAGCTTTCCGAAACACATTAGGTGACATTACAAGTTTTATCCACTCAGGTTTTTCTATATCTGCTTCTCATATAAGTTTCATGGATTGTTTCATTGATAAAAATCAGACTCTTCCAAATAACATACACTGCACACATCACCCCATGATTAAGAGGATAACGTTTAGTCTCTACGGACTCACCAGCTCACTGTGGTCTGCAGCCAAGTCATAGGTGTAGGAGTAAGGGAAGAGCAGCAGCTGGGAGTACGAGTGCACGGTGAGGTAGGCCTTGATGGTGGACTTGTTGTTGCGGATAAAGTTGGCGACATTCTTTGCTTCGATCTCTGACTCAGGAGTACTACCGCAGAAGGTATCACTGCAAGGATTGCTGGAAGCGCCAATGGCTGAGAAAAACAGAGGAAAGCCTTCAATTATGACATCAAAAGAGTTTGTTTAAAATGTCACATTTTCATACACTAAAAAAAATACCTTTTTTTTCTCACTTGCTACCACTAAACTAGACTATACTGTTCAAGTTTTAGGTTAAGTGGGATTATAATACTTTTGATCAGAACAAACCTACAGCAAGAAATATTTAGTCTAATTGACTGCTAGTAAAAGAAATGTACCTTTTTATACCAGTATGTAAATATCTAATTTCTGATTCCTTCTGTGATGGTTTTGTTTTTTCCTTTTCTATTTTTGTCATCTATCTATAGTTTGATTTAGTTTCTTGCACAAGGTTTAGGTTTGTTCTCTTTTAAGAACAAACCTAAGTCTGTTGCAAGTCAGGAATCACATAAAAAGCAGAGATGTGACCGCTTTTGTGGCATGCAAATTTATAGAAGTTGGTGTCTGTCAGATAAAACTCTGGACACTGCAGCATCTGTTGCAAAGATTTAATATTTTCTCCATAAATTTATTCATTTCAGGTGTGAAATAAAATAGCTGGATTTTCCATTAAGATTCAACTCAATTTTTGCACTTACTGCACCAGCCAGCGTCAAAGTTCCTGTTGGGATCAGTTCCGATGCAAGACGAGCCAGAGTTCCTGGAACGAGTCTTTCTCCACATCCTGTTCTGTTATTTCCAAGAAGATAGAATCACATCTGAAAACTAACATGAGGTTTAATTTTTGTTTGACTGAAACTTAAGGTTTTAATATCCCATAACTTACGTTCGTGTGAGTGTACACATAGCCATCAACGTTAAAGACGGGCAGAACGTAGACGTCCATGTTGTTGAGCAGGCTGGTCATGGCAGAATCGCTGCCATAGGTAGTGACAGCCTGACAAATTTTTGAGGAAAAAACAAAGAAAAATCAGACAACATTCATACAGAAAATAACATTTGTAACCTACATGTAGGTTTCCTACTTACCTCATTGACAAACCACTGACAGAAAGCAGGAGAAATCCACTCCCTAGCATGGATGCCACAGTCCATGAAGATGGCGGGTTTAGGTGAGGCGGATGACTTGCCAATCTGTGGTTGTTTGATTAGATTAAGACATTGAACAATAAAATAAAATTATTGGATAATTTGCTATTTCTGGGTGAAGCTGACATACCTTGAGGAGAATCAATGAACGCCCCTCATAAGTGTTTCCGATGACCTGCTTGCTCACGAGGGAGGGGTTGGAGGAGACAATAGTGCTGGTCCATGCCTCGATCTGAAACAAACAAGACAAATGCATAAATGAAGTCTGAAGTAAAAGCAGAGGCTGGCTTGTTTTTTTTTTTTTTCACGATGGATGTTGTTTTCCTCTCATACTTCACTCCAGGTGTTGTACTTGGTGTAGCTGTGAGCTCTTGGAGAGGCACCGCTGTCAGCCTGGCCATCAACAGCAGACTGAAAATCATCGATGAGAATCCTGAGCAGCGATGATAGAACAGTGTAAGTAAAATCATAAAAATTCAATTTTCAAACTTTATCAAACAGAAATTTACACTTATGTAAAAACGTTATCAGTAACTTACTCATGTGCAACCCCACCCTGCTCCAACGTGGTGTACACCATGTCGAGGTACCTGGCAGGCACATGGATGTCCACATTGATGTCGATAGTAACCAGATCCTCACTGTCGGGGCTCCAGAAGTCGAGCTGCAGGTGGCAGTAGAGTCCGACATTTGTCAATTAGGAGCTTCTGGTTTTTAAGAACCGCAAGCTCCTAAAAAGCTTTTAATATTGAGTAAAACAATAACGTCAATGTACATTTTTAAATTTTAATTAAAGAAAAAAGTGTTTTGAAGTATATCTACACCGTCTTTACAATCTTTGGTCATGTGTCACTTTTTTCACTTGTCAACATAAACAAATTTGAAGCCTTGCGATAAAACAGCAGTGTCGAGTGAGTGGCTATGGTAGTAGACCTCAATACTCTTAGCCAGATCCTTAATGAGGGTCACGTGTGCATCCAGGCTTGGCTTCAGTCGGAAGACTTTGTCTCTGAGAAAGAAAAAAGAAAGTGATTCAAGTGAAGAAAACATTATGGACAGATGTTAGTTTCTTTTGTGTGCTCATGTAATAAGATGCTAAAGTAAAGCAATCTTTACTATTTTCAGTAGACCAAGCCAAAGAAATTGAAGCACATTGTGTGTTTGCGACAAATTTAAATTAAGTGCACAAAGAACAATCAGGGGCTTTTAACAGAATGTTTTCTAATTAGTATTGATAGTTGAACAATTCAATGCACCATATGAAATTGCAAAACAAATACCAGAGGAGTTTTTTGCTATTCCTTTCTTCTAAAAAAGCACCAAACACACACGCACTACCCCAACAAAGCCAATTCTACAAAAACTGATGTTTTTAGTATGAAACTTTATGAGTTAACTACATGTACCAATGTAATTTACTTAGTGAAATGTTGGGCCTAATAAGTAAATCAGGTTAGCAACTTGTAATATTATGGCATCAGTATATTGTAGAAACATCCTGTTAAGTTTTAATTAAACCCAGTATTTTAGGCTTTGAGCTACAGTTTGCACTTTAGACCCATAATACATTGAAATAGACATTTAACATACCTTGACTTACTACGCTGGATAGTGAGACACATCTTTATATCAAAATATTCCACTGACAAACCCAAACCCAAATACTCTTTAAATAGAAACAACTGAGTATATGTCTAAAATCAATAAAAAATGTAAAAAGTATCAGGGTATAAATGGAGAAATATTGGTTAAGACTGAATAGTACAGTAACATATGTGTGGTGCTGAATGTTAATGTGAGAATGAAAACAGATTGCAGACTTAGACCTGATTCTCATAACTTCCTTGTTAACAAACTGTAAATTTAACTCTACAATGATTTACCTCACAGCAATGACAAAAGCACAAAGGCATAATTAACATGACGACTTCTGAGTATGAGACATTTGCAATTCACACCAAAGCGTTTGCTTTCCTTTGATAAAATGAAAACTTTACCCCTCAAAGCGAGTGACTTCAGCCAAGGCAACAGCCACAAATCCGAAAAACAACAGGAGCTTCATGTTGGCAATGAAGCTGACCCCTCGTGCAGACAGCACTTATAGCAAATAGCCCTTCACCTATCCACCAATCCTAATCCAAGATGCGTCCCTATCATACATCCTCCCTGAAAGTTCCCATACTGCGTCCACCTGTTGACTTATTTTTGCCAATTCCCCTAGTCAATGATTAACAGATGTTAATGGAAACTTCAACCAAGGACACTTGACATATTCTACTCCAAATAGCAACAATATCTTAATTTATAGTTGCTTCGGTACTGCAAGCACTGAGTAATCAATGATGTCTGTTTCCAAGAAATGTAAAATTTAAATATAGTACTTGGAAAATCCACTTCTGAGGAATTAAAAGAAAATGTGATTATATTTAAATGTGACGAATTTATACGACCTCTTTATTGTAGAATATGTAAATTTAGAAAAAAAAAAAAAACTTTTAACAAGAAGAGCAAGACATGTCAATACCACATAATACATGGCAGCACGTGGTCTTAGTCAAACATACATCATGGATAAAATTACAGTAAAAAAGCAACATATCTCAATTTTTTTTTGTTCAGCTGCTGACAGAACATGCATGAATAGATTACCTCAATATACACACCAAACGACACATGTGCTTTTGAGGTAGTTCTCAATGCTACAATATGTCTGTAGGTCTACTCCAGGCATGGATGTAAGAACATTTGGAGATTGTCCTTTTGTGTGTTGATAGTTGTCTCACCATAATATCTGGGTTGGTTCTGTGAAGGATAGGTGACCTACCAATGGAATTAGACACCATTTAAAAGACAAAAAAAAAAAGAATAAATGTCCACAGCTAAATAACTAACATAGAACAGCAGTTCATTAAAGCTGGAGGATGTAATTTATATATCTGTTAAAACTGTCACTATGTTGTATCAGTATAGTATGATACAGATCTTTTGTGACAAAACAAACAAACAAAAAACAAATCTGGTTCCTCTGCCCTCCTATTGCTCCCAATGCTAACCAGAAACAATCAAGAAGGATCTTGGCAATGTCAATCATGTTTATGTATGCACTGCACTTAAATCCTTGTAGAGCAGTAACTTAAGTTGATGTTCCTTTTAACAATAGATGGAATTTCTGTCACAATTAAGCCTGATAATATTCTGTTAAACCCAAAGTTATTCATACTTCTGGCATATTTAGGTTTAATGTAATATTTTCATTTAGCCAATAGGCTTTTTCTAACATGCGGTAATATCAAATATTTTGGAGTAGCCCAGCCAGAAATGCAACTTGGTTCCGACAGTGTTGGTGGTTATCTGTAGAGGTCATTGTGCGAGAGGCTTTGTATACCCTGAACAGGTCACCGCACTCAATACACTGAGACCAATTGACCTATTGTTTATTTTTGGACTGTGAGAGGAAACTGGAATACCCAGAGAGGAACAAGTCGAATACAGAAACTTTACACAGAAAGATAACAGGCCAGGATATGAACCCAAGATCTTCAAAGTGTTGTATTGTATTACATATACAATACAGTTGTAATGAATGCACAACGTCAAATCTTTGAGTAGTAAACATACTTTGTTCTTATTTTAAGTCTTTGTAAATCAACAATATATACAATAAAAATAATTATGAAAATAAAATACATTAAAAAACTGAATTAATAAAATATAATCAATAATAAACGGTCAATATGACATAGCTGGAGAAGTCAAAGTCTGACTGACTGAAGAAACAAAGAGGAGTTTATACCACTGAGACAGCCAGATCACATGGTGCTTTCTTCTGCTAATAAGGTCTGAGGAACCTTATTACAGTAACATTTGATTCTGAAATACAGATTTAATAACTTGTGCACTCATTTTGTTAATTCAAACGTAATTCGCAAATGTTCCAACTAGCAATGACAGGATTTACTCCTATGATATCTTTCTTAAATGTCACTCAAGTTAACATTTGTATCATGCACCCCATTTGTCCCTCAGTGTTACCTTTCCTAATAGGGTGATGTGAATCTTTTCCAAATAAATTAAGCCAAAATCATTTGTTGCCATCTTGTGGGCAAAAATGCATGTAAAAGTTCAAAGTTATTTATATGTCAGACACTTTGATTGAGCTTTGACAGATGGCTCTTAGAGGTAAGATAAAAGTGCCAGTATCTTAGAACTTGAGTTGAAACAAACAAATGCATGTAATTATGGTTATTTTGTGGCACAGCTGACAAAAATCTGAAGACTTGCTAAAAATCAGAATATTTCATTTTGTCAAAATAGATAAACATTGATCACATTGTTTGGCAGCATGATTTATGGCAGTGTATGCAAACTCCCTTCAGATCATTGGCTCATTTTCCAGACTGAGGCAGATGCTTCACAGGGCAGAGATGCTGCCAAAACGGTGCTTTATGGTTGTTACCTACTGTGCTGCTGGACTGAGAGCCTTAAAGACAAACACCCCCAGGCATCAGACCTCTACCACTGGAATGGCTCCATCTGTGAGCCGACCTCAGGTCTGTTTTGGTAGAAAAAAATGTCAGATGGAGGGGGAGGAATACTTTTATCTGGAGCACATCGGGACAGGACAGGATGACTGTGTCACCTTCTGATACTGAGAAGATCTACTATTTCACAGCACATATATGATAAATGTGCTCTGAGACAGCAGTTAAGGCGGCAAGGCAGCAATGTAACATAGCTGAAAACCCAATTGTATTTATGTGAATCACACATGCACACACACTCATACAAACATTAGGACTCTGAATTGACTTCCATTCATTTTAGTAACAGTATTTATGCTTAACTTAGGCATTTCCCTTAACCGTAACCCATACTACTATGTTCCTAACCCTATCTTTAACCAAAGCCTAATTCACTCCATACCTATAAACCCTGAGCCCTCAGGGTTCATTATCATCTTCCTCCTCCCCCCAGCCTCACTTGGTACTAATCCTCTGGACAACTGATCTCCTGAAGTACAACATGGATCAAATTAAGAGTCTTGCCACGTCGCCATATCGATGTTCTCTTATTCAAGTTATGTCTCAACAATGTGTCCCTGCTGATTCATAATTCAGGGGGCTCCACTGAATTATGACCAGTTTTTGATCCTCATTTTTTCAGTTATTAATTATGAACCCAAAACAACTAAACCAAAACAGAACAAACAAAAAGGGAAACAGTAGAATTCCATGAGTTGCTAGAAGGAAATGAACTTCCAGGCCTTCCAGAGAAAGGCATGAGCAGGAAATTATATTTCCTAGGGAACACATGAGTTATGTAGAATCCCTGGAGCTCTTTTGTTTGGTAAAATGGAGAGCCTAAATCACAAGAGAGCAAAAGAGGGGGCAGAGCCATGCAATGAGGTTCAGTCAGTGTGAGAGCTCCAAGAGCAGGGGTGTGAGCTCTGACTGTGCTCCCCTCGGACGCCCCGGTGAGAGGTGAAAGAGCCATGAGAATGAGGCATGTGAGCGGGGAGTAAATGGTTTGCTGCAGCTAAATGTGGCCTGTAGATAAGACTCACACAGTGATGGGGTGAGTTCATGGTTAAGCTTTCAGAAACACATTAAACAACATTACCAGAAGTTTTTATGCACTCATAACCTGCTAGCACTATCTCGCTCTTGAAAGTTTATAGCACTCCTATCTTGGTAAAGTGAATTGGAAGAATGGCACCTTTTCAATTCCAGTGTTTTGCAAATCATGAATCTTAATGGTCTGATCTTTGTCTGAAGCATGGAAATGATTTGATATAAGTGACCTTTTTCTGTATGACTTTATCAATATTTTTTTTCCATAACACTATGAATTGATAAATGCCAGGACCAGATTTACACAGTCATAACGGTTATGCAGACAATTTACAATTTAACTCTTCAATACTGCTAAATGCGCAACATTCTTTCCCTCAATCTTCAATATGGTTCAGCAAAACATTCAAAGGCTTCATCACAGCTGCAAAGAAAACTTCCCTGATCAAATGATCAAATGATCAGGGAAAACTTCCCTGATCAAGTGATCAGGGAAGTTTTCTTTGCAGGTGTGATGAAGCCTTTGAATGTTTTTCTGATATGATTGTGGTTAGAAGAGGGAATGCAATTAATTCATTCTGCTATCTGTAAAGAATGGACCTATGTAGGAATAAATATCAAAGGTACCTACATTTACTGTTATGATTGGAAGCAAAAGAGGATTTATACTGAAACACACCTCCTTAACTTGAGCTTTCACTTACAAACACTGTTCTTTTGCCTACTTTGGTTGGTCAGCATAAGTTCTCCTTTATTGATTATTCCTTTGCAATGATAAGGAGTTTGTAGATTAAATGTATGTATTATTATTATTTTTTCTCCTTTCGGTAATAACTACCAGGTACGCAATGGATTTATAGTGAACTTGATTCTTGTTTATTGATTTGTATGGATTAAGGTTTAGATTATAAAACTTAATTTCTTATGAACTCTCACTATTTGGGATCCAAAGATTGACCTGCAGAGGGCACCAAAGTTCAATAATTCAAACTTTTGATCATTGCCAGATCTTTAATGTTTTACACAATCAGAGTCTATTGAAATTTAAAAAGAAAGAATCATTCATAGGAATCTTTATTACACCTCCGCATAATCTGTGTTTAATCCTGAATAAAAAGGATACAATTTTGCCTTTTCAATATCAGTAAGTATCTAAATCTGAGAGATGGTAGAAATCTACTTCTATGGTTTTAGTCAGATTGCTAATGAATGAGATATTCATCCAGCCTCAGCTTCAGTCCAAAACCCTTCTACCTAAAAAATCTATTAAAAAAAAAAACAAAACTTTTAAGTTTTGATGTCCAAATACTACGCCAACATTGTCTAATTAAAAAATATCATGGGCCAGGAAAAAGAAACAAATGCAAAACTCAAACATAGCGTAATTTAACAGAGGAGTTAGATTTTTGTAGTGATGGAAAGGTTAATCAAAATTAATAAAACATCACCATTACTGAAGATAAACATGTCTGGCCTTTAAAAGTATGTATTTCTCAAATTTGATTATTATTGTTGCTATTCATCCATACCTGTTAATTTTTGTGCAAAGCAAACAATTAGCTGCCTTCATGAAACTGTCATAATTAATAAGTCTTTTTGGACGCTCCCCATTAACTCCCAAAAACATAATTCATGCCAATTATGTATGATTTTACGAATGTTTGTAGAAAATCTACAAAGAAATAAAAAAAACAGCGACTCATCGATATGTTTTAATTTTACTTCTGGTCTCATATTTAGTCACAAAATTTACACATACAGAGTAAAAAAAACAAAATCACATATACTTACCACAAAGAAAAATATCACCCAACATTGAACTTTAGCATACACATATACATTTTTACACAAATTGTCACCATCACAAAGCAATATCACTTTATCTCAGCCTCATATATTACATATTTAAATTTACATGACAATATCATTTTGAGGCAGAGCATGCAGGGTTGGATCCGAACACTTGATCACTGATGAAAGCATTTGGAAAACCTGCTGAGCACACAGAATGCACATCAAAGTTTCTGCAATACATAACTGCGCTGTTTCATCAGGACACAGCACTGACAAAATCCTGCAGAACATGCACATCTTTTATAAATAATGGGATAAGTGAGCTTTAATTAGTCACAAACCTTTTCTGGCAGAGCAATGCTATCTTATGTAGCTACAGTAGTTTCAGGAGTTATTCAGAGGTGGTACAAATTCCAAAATATAATTAGAGATTTATTCTTGGGAATGTAATGTTGGTGGATGATTATAGTACCTTTGCCAAAAAGTAATCCCTTAAATTTTCTTTTGACATTTTATTACATTACAGGCACAAACTTCAAGATAACTTATTTACATTTTATGATTTTATGTGACAGACCAAACCAAAGTAAGGCATACTTGTGAAATGGAACATAAAATCAAACGAATAAAAACCTAGAAATATGGCATAAAAAGTGTTTTCAGCTGTCTTTACTCTGAAGCCCCAAATAAAATCCAGCTCAGACAACTCCTTTCAAAAGCCATCTAATGATTAAATGGAGTCCAACAGAGAATCATTTCACATTGACAATTCTAGGCTGGTTAGACAACATTATTGAATTAACAGCATCATGAAGATGAGGGAATGACTACTAATAAAATCAAATTAGTAGTGTGTCCCATGCCCTGTTGGAGGCAGGTCACGTGGAAAAGGCTACTTGTGGAAACGGACACACTGGACACATCATGCCCCATGCTTAAACACTGTGGTGGCAGCATTGTGTTTTCAACAAAAGTTAGTTCTACTGAAAACTTAGTCAGGGAACTTGAATACAAAATTTATGCCATTTATTTTAGATTTTCATTCATCGCAAAAATGTAAGTATCATTTTCCTTCCACTTTACAAAAAAGAACTCCTTTGTGTCACGCTGCTAAAATATATTAAAGTTTATGTTTTACAAAATATGAGTAGGACAGTATGGAGTGCCAAATTTTCAACATAATAAGGTAGTGATTGTTTTTTGGTCTTTTTCTTTTAAATGTTCCACTGCTCCTATTTTACATCTGAGGTTTTAACGCTTTGGACGTCTCAGTTTTCAGCCTCTTTACCACAGACCAAGAAGGAGGACAACTCATCCGTTCACAGTTTCTGTCTTTGGTCATTGTCATTTGACCTCGCAGGAAACGCTGTTCTTGACTGTGAGGCTCAGTGCTTCAGAGGCACGGAAAGAAAGAGCACTCATCTTAGAGCTGATGCTAGGATGAGGCCTTGCAACTCCGCCTGGAGAGCATCGCAGCAGTCTCAGTAAGTTCTTGCGAAAGTTGCGCCCTACAAAACTGTATACGATGGGGTTGACGCAGCTGTTGAAATAGGCAATGCAAATGGTGAACGGCATGGCAGTGTCAATGATTTCCAGGATGGTGCAGTTGTTAGCCAAGATAAGCTGAGTGAGCATCTGCATGAAGTGAAATACTTGGTGGGGTGCCCAGCACAGAAAGAAGGCCAGAACAGCTGCCGCAAGCATGTGCAGCACCTCGTCATCTCGGGAGCAGGAGCTTTTCTGGATATGCTTCCCCCTTAGCAGGGCCCGCCCAATAAGACAGTAGCAAGTGATAATGATGACAAAAGGTATCAGAAAACCCAGCAGGCTTTTCATGAGGCTGATACACAGGAGGAAATTGTTTAGCCTTTTGTCGTCTTTGTCGATTGGGTGCAGAGTGCCACAAACTATAGTTTTAGAGTTTTCAATGTAGTGAACATCCCTGGTCAAGGCTATGGGAACGCTAAGCAAAAAGGCAAACAGCCAGATCATCACACAAGTGATGTGTGCGTACACCACGGTGCGAAACCGCCGGGACCGCACCGGGTGCACAATGGCCAGGTAACGGTCAATGCTTAGGGCTGTGAGGAAAAAGATGCTTGTGTAGAGGTTGAACATAACCAGTCCAGCGGCAGTCTTGCACAGGAACCCTCCAAAAGGCCAGTGGTAACCCATGGCTGCAAAGGTTGCCCACATGGGCAGAGTGATAACAAAGGTGAGATCAGACACAGCGAGGTTGAGGACAAAAATATTGGCCACAGTTTTGAGCTTCATGTAGCAGTAGATGACTGCTACCACCATGCTGTTTCCGATGATGCCAATGACAAAGTTGAAGGCGTAGACGATAGGCACTAGGGTGAAGATGAACTCGTGGCTTCCAGACATGCCACATGTCAAGTTTATCCCTGCTGGCTCGTCTCTCATTTGGTTCGGCATTTCCCCACCCTTTTCTTTTGCAGTGCCAGATCTCTTAGAGCAGGGAACCGTGTCAGTGGGGGGTGCGTCTGTGGCGACTGATACAGGCCTTGGGCGAGGGCCTCGGCACGTCCTATAAAAGAAAATACAACAGAAATGTCACAGACAGTCTGGGAGAGGAGCCGTCATTACTGCTGGCATGGTCCATAAACGCTAATCCACACGAGCACCCATGAAAGTGCCCGCCCTGCACTAGCTCATTAAAGACCTGAACATTAAAGCCATCCTGAAGCTTTATGTTATTTCTGTAAATGAAGAAGCCATGAGAAACAGATGTCACATGTTTTTCAATATTCCAAAAATGTCCTGTGAAAGATCATTATTCAGACAGTCTGTTTTCCGTTCCCTCCTCTAATTTCTCCCTCAGCTAATGAAGGGCAAAGGGGTGGGGGAGTAGGGAATGCTTATCAGACTTGTGGACTGACAGCGCCCAGATGAACGTTTACACCCGGCATTATGACCTGTGCTAATTGAAAGCTTTCATGGCAAAGCTCCGAGCTCTGATGACAATGGCATTAAAGGCAGAGGTGCGAGAGGGAGCAGCGAGGAGAGAGTGAAAGAGCTCTGAGGCTCCGGTCGTCGCAAAAAGACCTGTCATGTTTGAAACCCTTGGCGTGCGGAGATACATCGCACCCAGCGTGAGAACTTCTAATCAGCACACACCTAAACAAACAGGACAGCAGGGATTCGGCTCTGTGGAAACTTCACTCTGTGAGAAAATCAAACCTGCGTGCCACAGAAAATTTGCCCCAGGGCTATTTTTTTTTCTTCATTTGTATGAGCAGAATGAGAGATGGTTGTAAAAATAAAAATCCTCCCATTTGCTGATAGTCTTTATGTTTAATAGAATAGCTTAGTGGTGTCATTAGTGGAACTGATGCAATAATATTAGCATAAGGCGTGTGTATGTAACATTTAGGCCATAAAGACAGTTTCTGTTACTAATTATGAACAAACAAGATGTTTGTGGATTCATTAAAGCAGGCAGACACACAGGGAGACATGTGCTGAGCTTTGAGCTCAAGAACAGGTAAATAGCTTGAAGATGCTATAAAAATTAAATGGGCAGATTTAGGGAAATTGAGTTGACTGTTTTGTGAGATAATGACAAAAGGCAGAAATTAAGTCCTTAAAGTACCAGTTTGGTGAAACTGTGCGTCTTGCCACAAGGTGGCACTCTAGCAATACAATTGCACCCAAATGTTCTTTTTGTCTCACTAGAGAGCAAAAAAGTGTTGCATTGAAAAATTTAGGCAAAAATAACAGGCTAGTGTTTGTTAAATTAAAATCAAATTTTGTTCTTTGAGAAACTGGGTTCGTGTTGTCCTCAGAGTGAAGTTAAAGCTGTCTGAGCCATGAAGTGGAACACTTTTATCTTAGATTCGAGGATCTCTTCATTTTCCACCAGGTTTTAGCAGATGAATTCTCAGAGTGCTAAAGCAACAGTGGTATCGGTTGCAGATGTGGGTACTGCGTCTTTAGTGTGGAAGGTACACGAGTGCCAAAGGCAACACCGTAATGAAAAGCTCTCAGAGTTTCCTGCACAAACCTTCCTTTGTAATGGTTACAGAGCAAAGAGAGACCAGAGATGTCATTGCTGGGATTTAATAGACATATTTTTTCCCTGTGTTTGTGCCTGTGAATCAAAATAATTATTCAAAGAAGAACCACACCATTATTTAGAGGTTGAGATTACAATGCCTTGCAAAAGCGTTCAAAATCAATTAATGCTTCCATGGTTTAATAAACTTTAATGCAATCTAGATAACATATCACAAAGCATTGCATAATTGTGAATTGGAAGGAAAATTATTAATAGTTTTCAGCATTTTATACAAATTTATAAATCCAGTTGTTTTATGGAGACCTCACAGGTCTGTGAGAGAACATCAGTGAAGATCAAGAAACACAGCAGACAGGTCAAGAATTTGACTGTGGAGAAGTTTAAAGCTGGGTTAGGTTACAAAGTAATGTCCAGAACCTTGAACATCTCTCAGATCTCTGTTCAATCCATCAACTGGAAACAGAAAGACTATAAAACTAGAATGACATGGCTGTCCTTCTAATCTGACAGGCCAGACAATGGTACCATCATAGTAACTTTCATGGTATCTCTGGAGGATCTGCAGAGAGCCATAGCTCAAGTGCAAGTCATGTAGGAGACACAGTAAACGTGCAAGAAGATTTTCTCTCGACTCAAACATGGTTGTGACATCATAATTGTGAGGATGCTTTTCTTCAGTAGGTACAGAGAAACTGCACCATTACGAGGAAGATGAATAGAGCTCTGTAAAGCTATATTGAAAGAAAACTTGTTAGGGGCTGCCGATGCCACGATTAGAATAAAGGTTCCCCTTTTTGCAGAACACTGACCCTAAATTTACAACCGTGGTTATATTGAAATGATTTAGATGATTTAGTAATGTTGAGTAAAAGTCACAACTATGGCTAATGTTAGGCTATCACATAATCCAATGAAATAGATAGAATTTGGGGTTATACCAAGACATAAGGGAAAAAGATTTCAGGTTCTAGAATTACAGTGAATATCTTGGTGGTCAAAGCATTTCAGATGACCACAAGTGGACAAAATTTGACAACATATGGACTGTACAGTATGTGATTAGTTGACCATTGGTATTTTTCCATGAGGGGGATAGTGACTGCTTGTGCAGTGCTATTTGAGCAAAGCTGAAAGTCATGCATAAGAGAATCCTGTAAAAATTGTTAGGTGGTTCCAATAGAAGGTTGATCGGCAACAGGTTAATAAGCCCCGCTCTGTCCAGTGAGCTTCAGCTCTGAGTGAGATGGTACATTACTAAACGGTAGCCATAAACCCTGGGTGACTACACTCAGGAAGGTAAACATCTACTTCACAAGCTCCAGGAGCAAGCTGCATCCTCTAAGACAAGACAATGGTCTGTGTGTCACTGTGCCTGTCTACAAACACAAAGCTGCTTACAATGAAAGATAAAATCAAAGTTTTGAGGAAGTTTGTGGACTTTTCCGACCCAAAACGTACTGACTGAGTTCTGAGTGACACTGCAGTTGCAACATTTCACTTCTAATCCTATTTTAGGGGCATTCAAATGTGCCTCTTCCTGTGTGAACTCATGGGAATCCTGCTGGAGAAAGTAACCCGGACTGAACAGAAATGAGGTTCCCATCAACTGAGTTATGCGAAGCTGCCCGCAGCTGTAGCACCAATCTGCTCTGACATGAGCACCACCATCTGGTCAGCCATAGCAAGAAGCAACTACAGTCTCTGGCTGATGGAGTTAATGATTTATACAAAGCCCATTAGGAAGCAAGGTTCACCATGCCATTAGGAGGCATGCATTAGCCATCTCCTGATTGTCCTCTCATTTCAGCCTCGTTTGGTCAACAGGAAGTTCCTTCAAGAATAGGTGCTTTCAACTCTTCACATCCTGCACATCTTAACAAGTTAGAAGAGCACACAACTGTCTCACGCCTGCATTAAAACTGCAAGACAGTATAACTCATCGGTTTCTCCATGAGGATCAATATTAGTTATATCTAAACATACCCTCTCACAACTTTCCTCAGAATTATTAAGCTGGCATTTCAAATGAAGTTCAAAACTTCTCGCACTGTTTGTATTTTGCATATAAAGTATTTTGCATCTTTATGTGGAGAAAAATGAAGTAAATAAGTGACAGCATAGTCGCCATCATGAACATTTTATCCATATGCCCCCGATCAAATTTCAACAAAAACTTGAAAACCATGAAAGATCTTTTTTGGAAAACAAACAAAAACAGTCTGACTGGAAGGGGGGAAAATATAAAAGATTATGTACGAAAACTGTTATGAAGTTGTACAAATAAAATTGCACAACAAAAGTTTAAAATATTTAAGAAATGTTGCATATATATGCCCAACTGTAAGTGGAAAAAGTTTTAGAAAAAGATTATGTATGCTGAAGAAAACTTGAAGCTGTGATTTCTTCTAAATTCCAGGTGCCGTCTGTCTGTGTGTATGTGCTAAAAGAGCTTTTCATAGTGAATGTATGTTCTAAAACTATTTGGAAAAACTTGTGTATGCATTCATTCATATTCCACAGAGTGGTGGCAGCATTGTGACGTGGCGATATATCACAATGTATCTTTTCCTATTTCTTCAAGAGAAATAAAAGGTGGGTTTAGCTGAACATGATCTGTCTGTCTATCTATATTTACTGGATTGCCAATGAAGATAAAATACATGTTCCTACTATTTCAGATACACTGGTTTGATTTCCACTGAAAACAAGCTTTATATTTAAATGGAAATGACTTTTAATCTATATTTGCCAGAGGACTGAGTAACTGCTAGTCATTTTTTGTGACTGCGATATTGCACAGATAATTTTGCTCCAATGTAATCAACGTGTTGTGCAGTTTAAAATAAACATAGCGATAATTTGGATAGTTGCAGCTAGACTTGATTTTAATTGAGATCTTAGGGGCTTATTGTTTAGCATAAGCTAACTGGGTCATGTCTTACGGTGTGCTGCCGAGCAGCTAATGGAAACTGTACATTTCAAATGTCAGGTCCACAGTTGTTTGTTTACTGAACTAAGTCCACATGTGACCTGCACAATTAAACAGAACAAGGTTCTGCCCACAGAGTTCTATTCATTTCCTGTACTATACTCATATGTCTATTTACATCACAACAGAAAAGAAGTCATGTTCTCGCCTACTTATTTTTAGTCCATTAGAGGATTACTTTGCTGCAGAGCTTTGACACTGCCTTGCTTATTAATATGTAAACATCACAGGCTTATGAATCATCCGGAAAAGTTAGACCTATTTATACATCTCACATTTTAGTCAAGAATAAAGTCTTTGAAAAACAAGTTTATGCTTCATTAATAGATAGTCTCCTTTATTCACACAGGCCCACATGATTTTATTCTCAGAACAATTTCCGCTTACCTTTAGATGACATTCTTTAAAAATTGGGCATTTCAGCAGGAATGCAACTTTTGTTTTGTCAGGAAGCGGATCTAATCTGATGGGTCTATGAACACGCTACTTTGCATAGGTTGCGAAATATATTTCAGAATTTCCTTCATGCCATTTCTAAAGGTAAAGCAGAAACTTTGCAGGTCTTTCACATGAATAACCTAAACAAACAGCAACAATGGGCCTCACCCGTCAAAGCAGTGGTTACAAATAACATGTGGACTTGTCATTACATAAATATTATTATAACTGCCAGCGTTCTGCCTCAGGACAGGGAGCTACTAGCTAACTGCCTGAAAAACACTCTTTAATTACTAAAAACAACAGAAACCAAGATAGTTTTGACATAAAAACTTTTGTTTTAGAGTGTGAGTTCTTACCTTCAGCTGTGGAATCAGGAGGCTGTGTAACGCCTTCAGAGCTGGATGGACAGAGGGACAAAGAGAGACCACTGCAGAGTGCCAGTGCCTGTCTGTGATTTAACTTAACTCATGGAGCGAGATGAGCAGGACTCCTGCCTGACACACAGACAGACCCCCTCCCCACGCTTCCAAATTCTCTCTCTCTCTTTTTTCCTCACAAACAACACACACACACACATTCGCACGTACACACGCACTACGATAATAAATGGAGTTTATTGGAGCCAGTTAAGTTTTGTCCTGGCCCAGCTATATTTACCCAACAGGCCATAGTCACACTCTCACACAAACAGCGTCACTGAAGTTCTTGCTGTTCTGTTTTGACTGTCCTGTATGTTTTCAATCACTCTTTGATTTCATTTGAATATTGCTGCCATGCAAAGGGTATTCTTGATGTTCTTGCCTTTTCTAGAGTTGTTTGTTTTTAATCGCTTTCTTTTGTATGAACTGAATTTACTTGAAAATTGCTGCCATGCAGAGAATGTTCTTGAACTTCTTGCCATTTCTCGATCTACTGCCATGAAGTGAGCTCATCATGTCAGCACCCTGTCTGTCGCCCTCGACTCATCCTGAAAGGAGCAACCAGGCTCTGATTATGATGGACCCTGTCATCATGGTTATTAATAGTTGCTAAATGCTGTCTCTCAGTTTGAATCGAGCAGTATTGTTAAAGGTCCGGGGGGGTAGGGATCTCAGAAAGGGGGTAATTTGGGGCTGGCAGGGAAGAGCTGGGTTTTACAGTCATTGTTGGGGTTTCTCCAAACATTTCCTGTTTAACAGCATGAGATTCAGCTGTTCTTATTTTACTTCTTTATTTTATTTATTATTATTTTTTACACACTCTCTGGGACTCTGTTCTATTCATCCCCAAACTTTACCACTGTTGCAAAGTCTGCAGTATGTAAACTGGCTATTACTGGTCCTATGTGGGTAAAACATGTCCACTGTGTGGATAAAAATTGATGCATATTGGCACGAAATGTCCTGTGGCAGACTGCCCCATTTTGTACCAAGTACCAAACAACCAAAACTGTGAAAACATGAAATAATGAAGTTATAAATGGAAATGCACTTCTCCAATGTCTCTCTTGTGACTGAAGTCTTTGATAAAAATAAAAATTTAAAGGAAGATCTTTAGCACTAAGGGAAGGAATCTGAGGCCCCACCACTTTGAGAACGTTTAATCCAGCTACGTTATAAAGGAATCTCTATTTTTAGAGATCACATGCAACTTCAGGCACAGACCGGTACTAAAGGTATTTGTCTCTCACTATTTTCTCTTTCAGGATCCTCACAGAAGTTGAGAAGTTGCCTCCCTACTTAAAGCATGCTGAGGCGTAGTGAGGCCTTGGCTGTTGTGTAATAAGTGCAAAGAGTTTTAGTAAACAAAGAGTTGAACAGAAAAGTCATGAACGTAAAATAAAGGAAACAAACAACTATGAAGCTGCAGCCAGCCCGATTGGTGACTTTTTCTCACTCTGGTGTGACCTTACCATTTGTAAGTGTCCAAGTTGGAGTGAACCTCAACAGGTGAAAATACCCAGGAGGTCGAAAGGGAACTAATACAAAAGTTTGGAGAGACTTTTGGAAATACAATGAGATGCAGGTACAAATCTCTTTTATACCTGTATTTCAAAGAAGGCAGGCTGTCAGAATTTATCTCGCTTTGCACAGCAACAGAGCCATTTACACCTCTAGAGGGACTGCAGTTCAGCTCCATTATATCTTCAATTTCTGCGAATGATAAGAACTATCCATTAGGCTTGGTGTATTCTATGAGAGCAGAAAGAGTCTGCGGCAGCAAATTCTTGCCCTGTGCTGCCACAGGAACAATCAATGGCCTGCATCTGACCCCATGAGTCCTCTCAGGAAGCAAAGATGAAGAGTAATGCATCAGGCACTGAATCTCTAGCTGTATGTTCTACAAAACAAACATTTTTTTTTGTGGGGACAGGATGTTGTTGCAACACCCAGCACTGTAACAATGATTTACACTCTTGGACTACAAGCAGAAACAGATGTTGATGATTTAAAAATGGATATTTGTGAGAATTTGATGTGGGAAAATGTTGTCTCTTCAGGGATGGTACTATTATAGAAAGGGAAAATGGTGTTTATCTGAATTTGCGGACGGTACAGCAAACCAAAAGAGATTCCCCTTTCAGTGGGCGATCCAAGATTATGTCTAAAACAATGTTTTGCAACATTGTGCAACAGAGGTAAAATACTGGCTTATTTATTTGATTTATTGATTGTATGTTGCATCATTTCTGAGTGAGTAAGGCCAGAAATTGGATGAGGCTTCCTCTCTTACACTCATTGCTCTGAGGTGTGGTAGTGCTTGATGTTCTTGCTAATCAAATCATTCTAACAAGATTAGCTTGGTTAGCGCTTAAGCTGTTGTAGAATGAATTGTCATAATTACTGGTAGCACAAGGAGCACCGCGGGGAAGGACAGACTGTGTGCAGCACAGCAACACAGCCGGTGAAATGCCAAACCCAAAGCAGAACCACCTACTAGAGAAACACAATACTGTGCAATCTGTGAAGATTGAGTTCAGACCATAAAGGGCTTACTGAGATTGAGTAAGGAGCTGTATAATCTCCTTACGGAAAACAAATCTCTCCCTCCATATTTATTAGCACACCTTGTAAAAATCGGTGAAGACGTTCCAATATCTTAAAATAAATGAAAACGTCATTTTTATATAATTAAGTTACATTTGCATCAGCTTTTCAAGATTTTTTCTTTTATTAATTAAACATTTTTACAAACTGATCAAGTTTAAAAAGTAAAATGTAAAACATACTTAGGGGCACCATAAGTTATGGTACTTATGATTTGAAATACAAACAAAAAATAAAAAAAATACTGATAATAATATTGGGGATTGTCTCCCCATTTAATAAAAATAAGCAAATTCCCAAAGTAGATTTTTTTAAAATTCAACGCAATTAGAGCTATACTTATTTTAGAATCATTTTATAAACCTTTATGTGCTGTTATTGTACATAACATTGGCATGTTTCTATGAAATTCACATTGTGTGAACAAATTGCATTTTTAATTAGCATTAACAAGCCATTTTGTATTTCATCATAATGAATAAATACAGAACACAGACATTTTTTTCTTTGCACATATGGCATTCATTAGCTTGAAATATTCCAAACTCTCTTTTGTGCATTGCAATATTACTCTGAGCGCACAAGAGGCAACATATATCAGAGGTGAATGACATGCAGTCTCAATGATCATCATAAGTCTTTAATAAAAAATTGTCCACCTTGTATAGCATTTCAGTTTCTATTTACTATGCATGTCTTCCCCATCATTCCTGTGGGAGCTGAACACATTTTATCTTGACAGGACTGACACAGAGAACAGGTGGAAATGATCAAATATTTCCTGTTATGAAAGCTCAGTTCAACTTTTACTTCTTTTTAAGGTATTGTAAGATCTTTGGCCGTTCCAAGGGGATTTAGAGTATCGCTTAGAGAACAGAGCAGATGATTAGTTTGAGGATTCACAGAAAATAAAAAAAAGAAGTTGTAAAATAAAGAAGAAAATATGTCCTTCTAGCTCTCTGCTGCTGTACATCTCCTCCACCACAGCAGAAGCAGGTTGTGAAGGTGCAGGATAGTTAGCATCACCACCAGTGACAGTAGACAAACAGCTTTCTTGTAGCATTGGGTTGTTTCTTTGCCTATAAAGCTGTAACAAAGCAACAATCTTGAATTTTAATGCGCTGAATGGAAACTAGGTTGGTGTCATTGGACCTGGTCTCCAGCTTCCAAATGCTTGTTACAGTGTTTGTAGCAAACAGCAAATGAGAGCTTTTATGATTTTGTTATTGCCACTCTTGGATTAAGACCGGATATTTTGTGTGCACAACCGATCTGTCAACAAATCAGTTGACAGATCGAGCTCTGGCTCTCTGCAACTCCTCTTGAGTCACCATGGGCATTTTGATGGCTTCCCTGATTCATGCTTTTATAGCTTGTCAGTTTTGTTGCTAGTTTTTACATCGAAGTATCAGAATAAAGTTGGCTGTATTTCAATCCATACCACATATGTCAGAATTAAATTTTCACAAAAAAAAATAAGAACCATATATTTTTCATGATCTTTTTATGCTCTACTATGTCTCTGTCTATCATACATTGAGGCAGAATAAATCTTCCTCAGATGACCCAAACATGTTAAATGTGACGTTAAGTGGTCTTTTATTTTCCCAGTTTTATGTGAAGCTGTCAAGGACAGCGCACTCACCATCCTTCTTCCGTAGTCAAGGTTCAGAAAATATTTACTGCACCTCTCACTCTGAATGGACCTGCCTTGTTACTGCCATGACCAACATATGTCAAAACTGTGACTCAGAACCAGCGGTTGTGTAGGAGGATGACATAATCAAAGAATTAAAAACATAATGTCCTCTATCACATCAGCTGGGTAGCCTTTTTCATTAGTTCAACTTGGAACCTGGAATGAACACTTTTTTAAAATAATTTTATATTTAGCTTTAACGTTGTGGAACGTGAAACTGTATGACCCAAAGGTTGATTCTTGACATGTAAAACAATGTAGCCAAACTTTAGATTGGAAAAAATTTAACAGAGATGTACAGACAACCAATCTTTTCCACAAACAGGAAGTGTCTTAGAGACTGGAGGAAGGCCTGTAACAAATGCTGAATTAGTTATCGTTTAGTTCTGAGCTCCCCGAGGTTACTTTTTTTTTTCTTCTTTTTTTCTATTTTTTTTTACATCCACACATTCTTTAAGGGAGGGATGGGAAAATGCTGAGGGGGGATGCTCAGGGAGGCGAGCTACTTCTCATTCAGCATAACCTCTCCCATGAATGTTTTGTGTTCCTTATAAGATCTTTGGTGGATAAAACCATTTTCGTACTTCCTTCCAGTCTAGTGAAGTTTTTCAGTTAGTGACATTTAAATTAAATAAAGGGAGTGAGATGTCATACTGCAGTTTTCCACGCCCATAAGGTAACTATCTATTCTGCTAAGCAAGTATTACTGACTTTTAAATTCAATAAAGGCAGTGAGTTATCATACTGATGTGTGTAACTCTCTTAAGATACCAATCTGTTCTGCTACAGGAGTATTATGGAGTATCTGAAAGGAAGCAGCTTAAAGGAAGCCTTTAAGCTGAATTTTTTTTTCTCTGAAGACTAACTTATGTTTATTACAGACATTTCTTTAATACATTTAGACATATCTGGATCTAACAGAATCAACTCAGACAAATAAATATGCCACTGTGTGTTTTAAAGTATCCATTTGCTCACATTTTTTCTTCTAACTTGCATTTTGGTATTGAAATGTTAAATTGGACCCAATTTGTAATACAATCTGGCTATACATTAGGTTTCACTGGTTACAATTGTAAAGCTGTGAGTGGGTGTTCATGGTTGTAAATGTGTCTGAATATTACAGTGCAAAGGAAATGTTTCTAACCCACTCTGATGTACCGGAACCGTCTCCAGGACCCTGCCAGACTTCCCTTATGTAAACATATGAGCATCAGTGATCTACCCTCTCCCCTGGCCCATTTCTCAGAAGAGTAAAACATCCATTTGAAATTAATAAGTAACAAGTAAAAGCCAGTATTAATAATAAGCATGAGATAAAACAGGCCACCCCTCTGAATTTCTCTTTTGAAATTGATCTCTGAGCTTTCACAGCTCATGTACACTCTTCCCATTCAGAGCCTGTTGGGCCGTCCTGCAACTATGTGAAACGTTGGGGAGTTTGGGCTCAGCTGAGTCAATAGCCCTGGGCTTCCTCAGAATAATATAATCATCTTCAACATCCAGTAAGAGCTATGGAAGGGATGTGTCATCTCCTTATCTCTCTTGAAACAAATAAAATTAATCTTTGAGAGTGTTCAAGGGAATTGGCTCAGCATCTGATTAACTTGTTTTACCAAAAATAAAACTTTTCTCAGATAAAATGTATGTACATATGTACTGAAATTTCTGGGAAAACATATTTGTTCTCTTACGAATGTACTGCTCTTTATTCCTACAGTAATTGGTAGATTCAGATTCAGTTTTTTTTTTGCTACTTTTATGATACACACACCCACTCACCACTGAATGCATCAGAGGCAACGTGCAGTTCAAGGTCTCACTAAAGGACACTCAAACAATAAAGAACACGAGAATGTGTCATGGGGATTGATCCGTCGACCTTCTCCGTGTTAGACAATGAGAATTGTGTTAATAAAGCAATGCCACTGCCTGGTTTCCTTCTAATTCAAAGGAAATGGGTGTTTGACACAAGGTTTTGACCATTTTGCTGATAAGTTCATAAATGTTTCTTCTGCTTTGCTCAGGTGCCTTTGCAAAGCTTTTCATCACACTCCCAGTGGACAATCATGTCATTTCTAGTAAAGAATGGTTTCCATATGACATCTCAGCTACAAAAAACCCGATTGGCAAAGAGATTGTCCTTCAGCAAGATCCCCTCATTCTTAAAGATCTTATTTATAGTACCCGTTTTTGTTAACCTTCCAGCCAGTCACCTTCATTCTCAATAGGGATGGGCCATGATAACTGAAAATTCCTGAACCGATGACAGCTGTACTGTTCTCCCCCCTGCACATTTAACCTTTTTTCAGTTATTTTATGATCCCACCCTAGAGGTCCACGAACAATGACTTATTTTTACTGCCTTTCTTCTTAGGAACATTTCCATCAATATTTTTTCTTCATAATCTGAAGTGAAAGAAAATCATGTCATTAAATGTTTAATGTCACTTACAACTTGTAATGTGAATTTAAGGTCCTCCCACTCAGTATTTTGTGAAATTGTGTTCAGTAAGATAAAGTTTTTTGCTTCATAAAGCAGTCCTTTACTTATAAAATAAATAAAAGTGACTCAGATAATAACCCACAATTCACATCACCCTCGTCTTCTGTGGCCTACATCAATGTTTTATTTTCTTACGCTGACTCACTCACTGATGACGTTGAGGATGCTATAATCTCTCCTTACTGTTTTTCTGGACACGTCAGGTGTTTTGTCCTCGCAGTATCTTCTGTACAACTCTCTTCTGTGGTCCATCCTAGTGTTGACAAGACTGGGAAAGCTGCTCTAATGTTCTGTTGCAACTTCACCGCAACACATATTTCTGTATTATGAACATATTCGCAGTTCATATCACCATTAATTAATATAAAATCAGCATGGTGCAACATAGTGCTGACAGGATAGACATATAAAAAATGGTTATAACTGAAAGAAAGTTAAATAGAGGACAATCATAAATAACTAAAACATCTCATATTAAATAAATCAGTCTGAGTGCAACTCACTTTCTGAATTGGGGCAATAAAAAAAAAGATAATTTTTCCAAATTTTATTTTCAAAAATGTAAATTTTAAAAAAGAATTGAGTGTAAAATATTTAGACAGAGGTTTAAGCATGATAACAACCATAGCCAAGCTTAATTTAAGATGGGTCAGATGAAATTATAGCAAGTACCTGTAAAATGACCCGTATATTTGAAAATACTTCCAAGGCAATATTGCAAACCGTTACCTTTGGTGTGACATAAGTTAACAATATTAATTAAAGTCATAAAACTTAATCTGAGAATGCAAAAAAAATATATATATATATTGAGCAGTATGGAACATGAGTTACAACAGCAGCATTCCACCTTTGTATCCTTCGCAGTGAGCTGAAGTGTAGAACTCAGTGTTTCAACAATTATCTATGGCTGTACTACAGACACAGCCAAGGTTGGAGATAACAAAAATTATATGAGTAAAAATACACTCACTAATGGCCTATTTCACTGAGTACTGCAGTAGAGCATAAGGAGTACATTTATTTAATCCCCAGTGTGAGCAAATTAAGCTGCTTATGGTGATATAATAGTGCAGAAAATGTTTTCTTAGTTTATTTTGAGTCTTGAAATGTCAATGAATCATGGGTCTAATGACAGATTCTTCAGTTCATCCAGCTTGGAAAACAACCTGGATAAGGCATCATGGAAAAAAAAGAGAAATAATGAAATAAAATCATGCCAAACGCCACATCTAATGACATAATCTAGATACATGATGCATGAGAACTGACACACCTCGAGCCGGAATTAGAAATAAAAATGATTATTAGGGAACCCAAAGAATCTCATAACCCTGTTGAGTTCTCTTTGCCAGTAATCCTTGTATAGACCTTAATCCCCTGTGAGCTATAAAAGGAATGACCTTTAACTAGAACATTCTGTATTGCTCTGGGATAGCTCTTCTGTAGACATCAAATGGAAACATTAACTTAAAGTCTGAAAACTAGACTTAAATTGGCCTTTACAAGCATTTTTTAGTCACCCTTCTTCGTCACCAGGTTCCTGAAAGTTGGCTGCGTACTCTGTGACGCTGAGTTTACTTGACTTAAATAAGCAACAGGTCAAGACCGATCTTCAAGTGAACTGCAATTCCCTCAACTCTTGTTTGTGATACGTATTTAAACAGCACATCTGGAGTCAAACAATATGTTTACAGGTCATGCAAAACTATGATTTCTTTCAGTCTCTGGTGACTCAGCCTTATTTTTTCTTTTTCCATTTACCACTTCCCTGTTACTTACTTATTTATTTTATTTTTTTTGAAGATGTGGCCTTTCCGTGGGAGCTTATCAAATCTGTGCTTTAGAAGAGTGGCAGTTTATAGATGGCACCAGGGTTTTATAACGCAGCCAACTATGTTGAAGCGTCCCTGAAGAGGAGGCGATTACAGTATATTGGTTTCCAGTATGAATAATTCTATTGGATTTACAGTCAGAAAAGAAGTTGTAACTGAACAGTTTTGAAGAGTTTAGAAAACTCTCAGGTTCTCTAAACCTGATTTCACATTTTTATCCCCAAAAATATGTGGACCATTTTATCTCCATTAATATGGAGACCATATTATTGGTCCAAAACTCTTTACCAAACTGTAAGAGTCTGGTAAAGTTCATTTAATATTCTGCTGTCACTCAAATTTTAGGAATTTAGGTTTCTGACTATGTTCTATTTAAGATCAGCCAATTAAAAGATTTGATTATTTTTTTTAGGATTTGAGAAATATTCCAAAACTAACAAGGTTGGTGTCAAAGAAATGTAACGTGAGAGTATTTAGACATTTTTGAGAGGCCCCAGAACAAAGTTGCTCAGAGAAGTATAAATCAGGGTTGGGTTATAAAAAAAAGTCTTCTTTTTTTTATACGAACCACTAGAGCACTATCAAATGCATTACCATTAAATGGAAAGAACATCGTTCCACAACAAACATGCCAAGAGAAACTCTCCGACTGAGTAAGGTGGCTTTAATCAAAGAAGCAGCACTGAGACCAAAGGCAACCCTCAAGTAGCTGCAGAGTTCCCAAGCAAAGACTGGAATATTCCAGTGGCAAGATGTGGCAAACTCATAAAGACTTATCCAAAGCGACTTGCAACTAATTTCTGAAAACAGGGTGGCTCTGCAAAATACTGAATTTATAGGGGTGAATAGCTATGCACATCGACATTTTCTGTTATTTTGTCCTATTTTTTGTTTGCTTCACAGTAAAAAGACAAGGAAATATTCAAAGTTGACTCACTTAGGAAAATCACTGGATGCTTTCTTGTCCAACGGTGCTTTCAAATCTCAGAAGTATTATTTTATATATTTTTTTAAAATCATCTGTGTCAATATTTTGTTTTTGTGTCTTTGACATCTCTCCACACAGTGCCCTTCAACGTGTAGTGGGTTATTCCTTTTCTGAAGTCCACAATAAACTGCTTGATCTTTGTTGGGTTCAGAAGAAATATGTTGTATACACCACACTTTCAGTGACTTGACTTTGCTCCTATGGAGTTATCCTTCTTTGAGATGAGTTCCTCCACACGAGTGTCATCTGGAAATTTGTTGACATATTTGATATTGCGAGTTGTGGATTGCAGGGAACAGAGTGAGGAGGACAGGGCTCAGTCCAAGGTCCTATGGAGAGCTGGTGGGTGACCATTATGACCCTTTGCATGAGCTTTATTAGAAAGTCCACAAGCCAGAGACAGGTGGAATGGGATCAATGAAATGAAATGACTCTGAACTCGGCACACTTCATCAGCACTAGACCAGACAGTAGTTATTTACACCAGTTGGTTCTTTCAAATCAGTCATGGAGTTGATAGATGGCATCATCAGGCCACATTGGGATTATTCTTGTAGCATTACAAGCACGTTCATATAGCGCAGTGTATGCAGAAATCATCAGCAATGACATGTTCAGACTTAACTGAGCGTGGGAGCAAAGTAGCTTTAAGTTGGACACTTTACGAGCCATTGAAGTTTTGGGAAAGCTGGTTTCAAATCCACATATTTGAAATTCTCTGCTATCAGGAATCCTGATTAGCTTGGGGCTAATGTAATGAAGGGCCACACTAGCATCAGCAGTAGGTGGAATGTAAACAGCAGCTTTCATTACTACAGATAAATTCCCTTTGCTAGATAGATGGGTCTGTATTTCACAACTATGTACTTCAGGTCATGGGAGCAAAGACTGCCCAGAGTCGGTGTCCCTGACCCAGTTAGTGTTAATGTCTCTACAATGGCCAGCCTCCCACTATTAACTCCGACTGGAGTCCATCATCCTAGCAAAGCAGAGAGTCCTATCACTGATTGTCTTTATAGTGAAATCTGGTACACATGTATGGAGCCAGGATTCTGTCATCAATCTAAACACCTGTCCTTGGTGAAGCAACTTATTTCTGGAGCCTGATTGTTGATGAGGAAAAGGGCTATGAGAAACTGCCTCAGTAACCTTGCTTCTGTTTAAGTTCTTTAAGCTGAAAGCTGGATATACTACTGAATAATTTCAGGTGTAACATCTCTTTAGTTTTCTCTATACTGTAGCCTACTGCCATTTATATCTTTATAGAGATGCATTATCTCTTCTGCAAAAAAGTCAGACATTTGGTGAATGATTGTTGTAATGCACAAATAAATTGATTAAAATGTGCAGAAAATCCCATTTTTTATATAAAATACGGCCCAGAGTATACTGTATTATTTAAATAGTCTTTTGGAGTGTTCTTGAATTTTGCTTTTTTCTTCAAATTGGAAAGAATAAAAAGATTATCATGTTTCAAAATGTGTAACTGTTGTAAAATAACATCACTGTTGTGTCTCCTGGTTCCATGCATGAAGGTTTTGCTGAACTGGTGTGTTCCTTATGTGATAGGGTGACGCATTCCAGGCTCACAAATCCTCCCACTAATTGTCAGACTTTACAAACATCTCTCCTCTCAATAAACTCAAGAAAAAAAAGGGCATTTAAGCCATCTTTTAAACGTAATAGAAAGGACAAAGTTAATAATGCCAATGATACAGGCAAATTGCATAGTATTCAACATACTTTTTTCCCTAAACATTATATTAATTTGTAATTTTCTTCAGTAGAATAACTACGCTGGCATTTTATAAAAGAAAGATATTTTCCAAATATAGGCAAACTGACTGGGACTGTTTTGTCGATCACAACTTTTTCACTGGATAGTTTTAGCGCTCAAATAGCACAGTATAAATACATTATGTATCGCCAAGACAAAATAAGTGAAAAGGTTTTTGTGTTTAGAATAAATTAAATATCTGGGGTGTCCTTGTAAAATTCAAATTTCTCCTCCTTTATCAACTATCAGCTCGATACAATGTTTCCTCTGATTCATAATTCATTGAGATATACAAGTCCAAGCACAATAAAAAAGACTGATTGGTGTCTTAGACCAGTAAATTGCTCAAGAGACGTGTATTTATATCCCCCAGATAACATGAGGCACTCTGTTCCCTTATGGGTCTTTGTGTTGGAAGTTTCTGAGGTCAGTCAGCTCAAGCTGAGAATGCTGGGATGAATAGACAAAGAAAAATTGCTGGAGGAAATAACACCCCAGCGGGGAGTCTTATGTGCCAATCACTGCACAGCAAACTGAGAAACAAACATTAGCCAAAAGACTGATGTTAAACTATTTCCCAGGATTGTGTGTGCATTGTTTTACCCTTGGAAGGACTGAATGGTTAATCTGCCTGCTGTAGCTTTTATTTATTCAGTCTTTTTTTTTTTTTGGGCTGTACTATACTTTAGTGCATGTAATGGTACAAAGATACACATATTAATGTGAAGAGGTGGTATTCTTTTCTTTCTGTCAACAAAGGAGAAATACATTATTGTCTCATTTAGTCACTTTTACAATGACATTTAACAGTTGCAAGATCAACGTTGAGACTTCTTTGGCAGGAACACATAGAGGAGGCAGCCCAACAAGAGACAACGACTAATGAAATCCCTTCATGGGAGCTCTGTAAATATTTTCATCCTCTCCCTGAGGCTGCTGATGGACCAGTTCAACCAAATTTTCCTAATTAATCACAGTGGAGTGGTTAGATGCATGAAGATGGGAGTGACTGGACAAATGGACGGATGGCTTTTTTTTGGACAACATCCACACTAAGACATTGCATTCATTCTTATTATATCCCTGTTCAGACACTCATTTTTGAACATCTGTTCAGAGTGTGAAAAAATGTGTTTGCTAAACTAGTAGCTATAATTCATAGTGATAGTGCCAGTACTCGAACTGCACGAGTTTAAATCATATGTTTATCTTACTTAAGAAGAAGACCAAACACTTATCTCTGTAATAAGGCCTCATCTATAATGTAGGGCAAATACCCTCATATATATTATTTATTAAACTTATTAAGAGGTAAAAGTTTATAAATCTTGAACTAGACAAAGTGACTGAACTCTGCAACTTGACCTGTAAAAATAAATATTTCGTCAGCTTGAACTCAAGACTGGAGAGTCGGCCTTCATGACCAGTCTTTACCTGACATTATTGAAGTTAAAGTACACCAGTAACTATAAAATATTTGCAAAAATACACAAAAAGGAGTATCTCTGTTTTTTTAATCAGGACTACTTTAATCACTGTTCAGTTTGAACAGAGGCTAACCTGTCTAGTTTCTTGGCTTTTACATAGTCTAAACTCCGAGTCATTCATGTAACTTTAAAATGCCTGTCTTTCAATGGCAGTAATACTGATTGATGACTCACATGAGTCTTCAGTTATTTACCAAAGTCAAGCCGCAGACGGGTATTGTGGCTTTTTCATCATACTTAATGGAAAACAGGCATTTTGTTTTCATCATTTTCAGTCTCTGCTATGTTTCATATTGTATCACTTGAGATCATTTTGTTTGCAAACATGATCTATGTATAATATGTAGAGGATCAGCTCTTTAAAAAAAAAGTATGAAGCGTTTTGAATTGCAAAGTGTCAAATAATATCAAATGAACGTGTATATCTGAGCATATGCTAACCAGATGTCACAGTTAGTAGGTCCTCAGAAAATTGTCCATCATGTTTATTTAATCTCTCCTGATGGGCTTCGGCAGATACGGGCAGATAGTGGTCTCATAGCTGGCACATCACAAATCAGGTTAGCCCTTACACCGAATGTGGAGGAGGCCTGCAAATCTGCCCCGTGTTCCATTTCCCCTGGCTGCATTACGCACTTCTAACAAAGTTACTGCACACTTCTCATTTTTCATTGGATTAAAAGGGCCATATAGATTTGGACATGCGGCACTGTTGTACATCAATTCCCAAGTGCATCTGCTCCGTTTATTGAACACAGACCGTTTGCCCCTCCCCTGCTATCTTGGTTTTATGTGCAACATCTCATGTTTTCTGAATATCTGTGGCCGACAACCTTCGTCACAAAACCCCTGCTCATTACCCTTTTGTTTCTATTGCCTGTTTAATTACATTTAAAAGAGCTCATAAATGTTCATTTGATGTTTTCAACCCATTAGAAGCTATAGAGGAAAAGTAAGGTCAACGAAAATTGCACCAATAATTTTTATTCTGCGTTGGCTTTGTGCAGGCAATTCGGTCTGAGAGAATTGATTAAACTCCCAAGCTTTTCAGCAGAATGAGCATGTGTTACATGTTGTACTATGTTTGATATAGTGATTTACTTCTGATTCAATTCATTAGTCTCACTCTGAGAAGAACTGGAAGCCAACTATGTTTTTCTTTGGCGTGCTTTTGATTTTTCTTTGGCAGCTGGATCCAATCTGTCTTTTTTTTTTTTTTTACTTTTCCTAAGGTCTGGTTTCAAAACTGCTTAACATCATCATTTGCAAGGCCAAGTTTTTGTGATTTTTTTTCCCCACAACTAGCAATTTCTTTTATGCTTCACCATGTTGCGTTGGATATCTGTTGGGAAACCATTCCAAGGCACCCGCAGCTCCAACAGCACAGTGCTACTTCTTAACATGGACACAGTTTCCATTGCAGGGGAATAATTTGGTCCTTTGCATTTGTTGGCTGAACATGGTGTTCTTCTTTTTATGAGCCATCTCCATTACTGTACATCTGTTGTACATTTTGCAAGCTCACCTCCTTTGGGCAGTTTGTTTTTGAGGAAGCCCGTACTGACCGAGTTTCAGTCACATTCTAAGAGACATCTTCCTATTGTTGTCTCCAACTAAATATACATTTAGTCACATATGTTTCCCATCATGAGAACTTGGGCTCTAAAGTTAACAAAGTACAGGTTGTTTGTTGAAGGCATTTCTGTTTGTTAAGCAGGTTGTGCAATTTGTACAAAAGGCTTGTAGGAGGGATGGAGTTGCATTTTCTGTGCTTTAAATACACTTCAAGAGGGTGTTTACTTGTCAAAAGTGGGTTCAGCTTGAGGTTTTTTTTTTTTTTTTCCAGGAATAAATTTATCCTTTAACTAAAATTTGTCTAACTGGATAAAAATATATATATTTTTTTCATTGGATATACAGAAGACACCCAAAACTGATGACCACAGCTGTTGAAATCTGTGAATACCTGAGACCCTCCTCTTCAATGTTTGTCTATTTTAATAATGTGTACATTACATACCAACTGTGCATTAATATGCACAGCACAAAACTTATCTGTGACAGTTATTTCTGGTTGAAATCCAACTGAAAATATCTGGCAAGACATGGGAATTGATGTTCATAGAGACTGTTTGGGCAAGCTTGAGGTGTTTTACAAAAGACAAAAATGTCTACAAAACACAGTTTTGAGTTTCCTAATGATCATAGTTGAGGGAGATTTAGAGCTGTGACAGAAAAAGGTAATTTTATAAAGTATTGACTTTGGAGGGCTGAATACAAATGCTTGTCATGCATCTTTTGATTAAAAAAAAACAAAACAAAACATCACACAGAATCACAATAAAATCATTTGATGTTTGTTATAAATTAATAACTGTAGGAGATGTAATATAATAGTTTTACAAGGTGTGTTACTGACTGATAGTACCTCTAAGAACGGAAATAAAGGAGGAAAAAAAATTTAACAAATTAATCTTTGTTAATTCACAGGCTGCTTTCACCTACATATTAGGTCAATATTAGCATATGCTCCTTTCTATGATTTAAAATAACCTTTTTGACCTTTTAAGCTAAACTATTATAATGTCATATGTGGATGACTGTTTATCATTATGTATTGAAAAATGAAAAAGAATGTGGTTTTTAAAATGTAAAATATACACCAAGGAGTAGTATGATAGCTTCCATTAAACCTGAATACCAGACTGACTTAAATGTGCTCAGCCATCACACTGATGTCAACACAGACTGTGTGTTCTCCAGCTATTCAACACAAACACTCATGCCACAGGAAGCAGTGGCAGCTTCTGTCCTGCTGGACACAGAGGCAGTGGGCCATAGGATCACTTCCAGTCCCAGTTGCTGCTCCATTGTGCTCGTTTCCACAGATAAGATTTGTAATTTTCCACACTCTCTGCAAGCAGTCTAGTTTTATGAGGGAGATTCAAGCTTTTGTGGCTCCAAAGGACAACATACATTAGAAAGAATGGGCGTTTTTGAAATGAATAAGATACAAATTTTAGCTAAAAACTAATCTAATTAAGATGTATTATCATAACATAACATAAATGTTATGAATTTTAATGTTATAAGCATTACAATTTATAAGATACATTTTAATGTAATGATAAAGAACATTTATTACAATAATTTCAAAAAGGAAAACTCATATGTTATACAAATTTATTCCACACCCTATGACAGATTCTGTAGGTCTTAGGCTTGTCCAGTTTTCTGGCTAACCAAGCCAATATCTCTTAAATGAGATATTGGTACTTTTGGCTGTGTGAGCAGCCAGGCACCAGGTTTTACTGAAAAAAAAAACAAAAAAAACAAAAACAGCAACACCATGAAACTTGTCAGCAGAAGCAAACACTCTAAATGTCCCTGATGGATGGGGTTGTGCTGACTTTGGAACTGAGATAATATAGCTGACGAACACCAGCAGAGGACACTGTTCCCAAAGTCGTTTGATACTGGACTTCAACTTGGATAGTGTGCCTCCCCAGTCTTCTTCCAGACTCACTTTATAAAATTGCAAGTCCTGGGGCATTCAACCAAAGGAAATTGGTCCTGGGACTACATTACATGCAAGTTTATTTCAAACTAATAAGAGCAGCAGTGGTTTAGTACAAAAACAATTCCACAGCTCATTCCATGTCCTGGATACATGTGGTTTCTTACTGCCTGTTATAGCTCTGAACTTAGTGACTCGCACAGCTTTTTACCCGTGACAACTGTTTCAAACATTTTTAGACATGTTCTTTGAGCAGCCAGCTTCCTTAGTTCTTTTTTGCGGCTTACCGTCGTTGTTGAGATCGGATTAAAAAATATATTAAAATGTGGGCATTTCTAAATAAAAGGCACATCAAGACATCAGTAAATGATCCCTTAAACAACATAAGGACGTTTTCCATATTTTTTAAAACAGAAATTATTACAAAGGACAAAATGAAGAGACATCAAAACAGGCTTTTCATCATGGACTGAAAGTAGGTTGAGATTTGTGAACTGTGTGGGTGCCATCTTGTGGTTTCCACTCTCAATTGCACAAAAACCTTAAAACCTTGCTTCATGGATATATGGAAATTGGAACCGTATAGACATAGCTGTTTTAAAAATATAAAGGTTTCTATTTTAGCAAATTGATAAAAATACAAGGGACTGCATGTAAATTGTTTAGCACACATTCTTTTGTTTTAATGAATAATGGATTTCTAGAAATCAGAAATCCCTGATGGCTTTTCAGGTGATTTCAGTAACTGGAACGCCAAGCTCTTTTATTATAAAATAACTTCCTAATTTCTGGCCATTTTTATGAATAGTAATTATATTTCCCCATGAGTAAAGTCATGTCAGTGCCTGATGCTTCCACGCACAGTTTTCTATTTAGTGGAATTTCTCTCTCAACATAAAAATCACTCAATGGGTACATGTTGGTAACCATTAAGTTTGACCACTCCACTGGAGCTGAAATGAGGTGATGCAGCAAGCAATTTCTTTCTAGAGGTTGTGAAGTCCCACAGAGAGAAGTTTGGGATGCTAACACCGTGCCTGCCTGCCAAGCACATCCACCAGCTAGCCTTGGGCAAAGGAAACAAACATGCTTGAGCGTTCAAGTCAGTCTGCATCCCTAATGTCAGAGGAAAATGGTAGCCCCGCCGGTAACGTTCAACGCTTTACTTGTTTATTTATTTCTGTATTTTTGCCCCCTTCTAATCTCCTGTTCCCGAATTAATTACTCAATTAGCATAGTAAATTAGCGAAACAATTATGATGCATGGAAAACTTCCAGCGCACACCATCACAGCCTGTCTGGATGTGTTTAGTGCAGTGAGGAGGGGGTAGAGGAAGTAAAAAAAAAAAAAAAGAAAAAAAGAGGAACGAAAGCAAGCGGGGAGGCTTAGAAGTAAAGCCAGAGAGTTGCACAGAAATAAAACATTTGAACAAATAGTCCTTCTCAATGAAAAGTGATATCCTTGCCTCAGTGTGGGATGTAATAAACATAGCAGTGCAAATTTATTAGCGAAGTATAAAAGCGGCAATGTATTAATTCTTCATGCCTATTAGATGGCTGCATGGAGAGCAAAGAGAATTAAATGCCTTCCTTTTTTGAGCTGCGATTTTGCACACATGCCCACAGTGATGGTAATGGTGGAGGTAGAGAAAAACAGCGTCGCAAAAAAGTTGCAGTCATCAAGAATTTCCTGTTCCAGAAGAGAAAAGTTTGGGGAAAAAATTCCACAAAACATTTGGTCTTATTTAATTTTTATTTGTTTTGCACAGTGGTTTTGTTGGTTAACTCTCAAAATACAGATAGGAGCGTACACTAAGCTGCCATTAGGTGTGGGGAAAGTTTGCTTTGTTTGTTCCTGTGTTGGCCCTTTGATGTATAAATGGATAAAAACACTTCAGAGTTTAGCTCTTTTGTAACTTCCCTGCCCTGCATGGACTCCCATTTAAACCGTATTATTTTAATGGGAGGCCATGCAAATTCAAGGGTATTTGGTGAAACAACATAAAGCAGTTGTGTTTTCATTGGTGGTTTTTTAGCATAGAATGTAGGCCTCAACTGGGATATTTGAAGAAATTCTCAAACTGTGACTATGAGTCCAACTCAAACATACAAAACCCAAATATTTTACATTTTCATTGGACTAAACAGCTTCAATGCATTTACTCCTATTTAAGCTATTTTATCTGCTCTTCCCCCAAAGGAGAAGGCGATGATGTGAGATTGAGATTTTTATTCTTTAATTCAGTTTTTTTTATTGCAAAGCATTTAATTCACCAATCCCGGGTAAAACCAACACCAAAAAAAAAAAAAAAAGAAAAAGTGAAGAAAAAAGAGACTTTTATAGGATGAGAAGGATGACTCTCATGATACTTGTAACTGTAATAAGAAACTCCATGTGGTAACTCACTTGTGAAGAGGGTATCTCCCTAATCGCACCCTCTTCGAACCTACAGGCTTGTTTGCTTCATGGTGGAGCAGCTTCGTGCTTCATAAAGTTTTGTCGGGTAGATTGAGGCAAAATACTCTAGAATTTATATTCCTGTATGTCTGCTCAAAAGCCTATCTTTCACACTGTTGGATCGAAGAAAAAGGTTTAATTTTTGCTTTCCATGTAAAATATGCAAAAACAACAACAACAAAAAAAAAAAACACATATAAACCAAATAAATTAAACTCCTATTGATTAATCTTGAGTGTAAACCTTCCATGCAAAAGTCACATTTTGCACATCCCATCATGGTGAATGTAATGTTTTTCTCCTTCTTGTTTCCAAAGCTCCAACACAATTTTCAGGTGGCCATTTGATTGGTCTTTGGGGACATTTACCAGTTCAAGTTTTAAAGTGCTCACTTTTTATTGTTTTTTTTGATGCATGCATTTATGTACTTAAATTATAGATGTGAATCACAGTTTATTTTATTGATTAAACTGTGTTGTTTTTCCTGCCAAGCTACAGTGACTAAAGTCATTGAACAAACCAAAATGACTAAACTGACTCAAAGTCACAAATCAACCAATCAATCAATCAATCAATCAATCAATCAATCAATCAATCAATCAATCAATCAATCAATCAATCAATCAATCAATAATCAATCAATCAATCAATCAATCAATCTGTGCTGTTGCTCAATTCAGATGTTTTGATTTTTGTAGTCATTTCATACTACTAATTAAATGCAACAGCAGTCGAACTTTTAGGTACTACACTGACAAACTGTTTAAATTCACAGGAATTTGTGATGTTTGAAATGTATTTGTCTGATGAACAAATGACAAAATGACAAAGTTTATTAAACTTTGTCATTTTATGGTGTGTGGCAGTGTCTTCTTTTGTCATTTTTAGAATTGGCTTATCCTGTTCTCTCCACATCTATTCTATGAATTAGATGTGAAAAGGTTTTCTGCATTATTTGCAAATGAAAAGGAAACGGAAATAGGAGATGAAGAAAACAGCAGATCACCTACGTTTGAAATGTGAAACTGTTCAGGGTTGCTCTGACCTGCAACCTCTAAAACACTGTATCATTTAACATCATATAATCCCAGTCCTGTAAAGTTATTGGGAGTCAAAATGAATTTTATTTTTGCTCAAACAAAGAAAAAAATCTTTTAAATTCAGAATAGCATCCCGTTTTCCCCTCTATTGCTTTTTACAACTGCATGACCAATTACTCAAATAGTTTTAAAAGACCTATCATGCTTTCTCTGGGTGTGAGTTTCAAGCAGGTGTGGAACGGTGGTGTCATAAATTTGCGCTGGCATGTTCCCAGCGGCATAAGTTTCTCGTGAATATCACATAGCCCATTACGCTCCTCTCAGTTTAGGTTCAATGTGTAATTAGTTTAATGAGTGTTGTCCACGGAGAGCTCTGTGGAGAAAGCCATCTCCTGAGCTAATGTATTTGCATGACAATATGAGAGGCGAGCAGATTGCACATCATAGTCGAACAGTGGGCTACTCTCCAACGTGTAATAAAAGATCAAAAAGTCACTGGTGGCTGAAGGGAGTGGACTCGACAGCTCTCTCGATTTTAATTGCATTACATTATTTGGCAAATGTCTTCTTTGATTTTTCTGAGTTGTTTTTGTTTTCATCTTTGATTCATCTTTTTTGTGTGTGAGGTTAGTGCAATCTGTTCAGTCCTGTCATCTAAATAAAAGATGCTTCTTGAAAAGCTAAACAAAATCCAAAGTGTCCCACTGACTCCATGGCAACTACATCAAATGACTGAAAAGAGAAGCTCCTGTGAATTTTATTGTGTCTGTTGGTGTTTTTTGGTTCAGACCTTAAAGCTGCTCCCTGGATGAAAGACACAGCAGAAGTCAGGAGCTTCACTGTAGGGCAGGAGATGCGACTGACATTAATGAATGTGGATTTTTTAAAAATTGTTTATGTGCCAGTTTGATTAAAATCTGTAAATTTTTGCAGAATAACTTCAATAAACATGTGCAGCGTTATTGTGTAGTCAAATAAAGCATGACGTCAATGTAAAAGTATGCAAAAACATTTGTGTTTTGTGTTCTTTCCATCTTTCTTCATCTTCACAGTTATAAATTGTGTGAAACAAAATACATTTTATTAATCAATAATCTATGCAGTTTTCTGGAGTGTATTCCAGATTTGTGGTGCATGAAACTGTGTGTTGCTTCTTCAGCAAAGCAGATTTGAACTAGGATTTAAACTAGTTCTTTGTTGTCAGAACCGGGTGGATGTGCTCTACTTTCCTTGTTTTAGTGAGAACACAATCAGCAATGTCCTGGATCAGCTGCAAATGACTTTATAGACAGATCTTTTGCAGAAATCAATGTTTCTCCAGATTGTGCGGGGACATTAATCCTTTAATTCTAGAAATATTCTTCAGGCGATATAAGTCCACTTTGGAATTGTCTTGACGTGTCTCTGAAGGTGCAGGTCTGAGTCCATCACTAACTGAGCTCTAATTTCTAGCTGTAATAACTGGAGCTACATGCTATCTTTTGATTTCGCCTTTTTAGGTCCAAAGAAGAGAAACTTCTGTTCTACTTCTGCTCAGTTGAAGAAAGTTATGAGACATCCATTTATTGATTGGTTCTAAGCATCTGTTCCGTGGTTAGATGGAGACTTTGTAATATAGAGCTGCGTAGTTATGGTTCCTAATCTTACTACCTGTTGCAATTTGAGCCAGAGGGAGCATGTACATATTAAGCAGAAGGAGCCCCAGAATTGAACCTTGGAGTACCCCGCATGTGAGTTCCATCAGCTCTGATAAAACGTTACCTATTTGCACAAAGCATTCCCTGTTCTTCAGGCAAGATTGGAACCCTTCAGGTGTCAGATTCCTATTCAGCTCTTCAGTCGTTTAATAAAGCCATAGTCAACAGTGTCAAATGTGGCACTGAGATCCAACAGAACCAACACTGTGGCTCTTCAGTGTCTGTATTCACATGGATGGTATTTAACACCTTGAAAACGGAACTCTCTGTACTGAGGTGAGCATGGAAACCGGACTCGACGACGTCAAAGCGGTTGGTCATCATTAAGAAGTTATTTAACTGCACCAACTTTATGTACCCTGTGACAATTTTTGTCATTTACCTGTTCTGTCCTCAGGGTATTAAAGGTGACTCCCTGCAGATGAAATCAAGAAGTTTAAATATTTGTTTATTCAAAATGCAGAAAGTTTTTATCTCCTCACAAATATTTTCCAAGACTAAAAATGTCAGTAGTGGATATCCAGCTGCTAGCTCCATAAAACGCTTACGCCCCATTTTGTTTTTATTGGTTAAAGGTTTTATTAAATGTCACTTTTTATGCATCTTTGCAATCTGATTAAGACACTGGGTCTCAGTCTCATATTTTAAACAAACTTTTAGGTTCAAATCAGACATAGATTATACTACTTTCTTATCATGTAGCTGCTTCTACAATACTAAAATTAATCTGTGAGAAGACTTAAGTGATTTTTTTCAGACTTAATTTAACCTTAAGAATACTTTTTGATACATGTGATAAATCTGATCACTGTGATCATGACACCAAAATTTCATAGAAAATTTATAGTGTTTGCCCTTCTGCAAAGACTATGAAAGTAAAAACAAACACAGTCCTAAGCAGTTGAAAATCTATATTGATTTAGTCTACAAACTGAAGACTGCTGGACCACTAAACTCCTCACTCGTGTATTTTGGAGGTTGAGGAGATAGTCAGAACATCACCACTCTTCGCCTGTCAGGACTGCCACAGCAGGACTCCGCTTGTGAGTTGATTAAAATAGGAGAGTCCACAGCTAATTAAAAAGCTCTTCCCTTTTAATGCGCGAGTGTTAAATAAAGGAGTGGGAGAGGCGATATAAACAGCCTCCTGACAGATCGTTCATTTGCAGACGCTCCAGGCTCCCCGTTGGCTCGGGCGTGAGAGGAGAGTGTTGATATGCATGAGGAAACTCGTCATCTGGGGTCACCTTTATGAAAACACCTTCGTTTTATCGTCCATCTTGCCTCATCTCCAGAGATTCAAATTTTGTGATTTTCGCATCGTTTTGTCTTTTCTTAGTGCATACACTTATTTGAGATAGACATCTGTTCTCCTGCCTGCTGTTTTTCTCTAAATGATATTGCAGTTCAATTGTTCGGTCACAATTTTATGTTCATTTTATAAACAACCACTAGAGACCACCACAACACACAGGTGTAGATTTCAGGTTTAGAGGCAAGTGTTTTCCCACTGGTTAGAGTTTCAGCAGTTATAGTTTGGCCTCCGCCTTCAAATGATTTTTCATAGTTATGTTACAGCTCAGCGTTACTGCTGTTGCGGAAATGCTTCAATGACTCCCACAACCCTTATTATTTGACATTTATTTTAGTTTTGATTAACTCCATTGGGTGACTGATGAAACTTCATTAAACTGAACTTATGTATAAATGTTTTAAGTTATCACAGCGCACATGGGAGTTCTCTAGTATTTTGGTTTTCTACTTCGCTCCAAAGATGTACAAAATGACCTACATAAGGATTCTAAAATACTTTATTGGGCCTTTGACGGATGATTGATAGTAACGTCTTAAAGGTGTTCCCTACCACTTGAGTGCAGACTATAAGAAATATTCCAAGTGTCATCATAAATAATATGGCCTTCTGAAAAAGTTGTCTTCATAGATTACAAGCAAAAAGTGGAAACCAAACAGTTATGGAGTAAACCTTTGGTTAAGCACTTATGGTTTATAACCTTATAATCTTTTGATTTCATTTATCACTATAACTTCACTGTTAGCTTGTTAAACTGACCTAAAAAAAAATACCGAAATGTCAAACTAGAAAAAAGGTTTATAGAACAAAAATATGCATTTGATTTTTCCGCAGTTATTGACATTTTGTTGTTTGTTTCATAAACTGGTGTTTTCAAAAGCATAAATCCCACTTGCCTTTTCCCACATGGCATCACTTTAAAATACTTTGAAAATAGTTTTCAAGGTATTTTATTTGATCAGCAAAAAACGCAGTAAAAGTCTGAAAACTTTGTTGTGCATTTGTATTCAGTCTTCATGATAAAATGCCTTGCACAGCTGTCTAAATACACAGAATAATCTTTTGAGGGTATGTATCTTCAAGCATGTCTAGACTCTGACCAGACCTTTGTAGTATATCAATACGGTTTCGTTGCAGTTCTTACTATGTGTTTAGGGTCAGTGTCCAGCTGGTGGTGGACCCTCTGCCCTCAAGCCCTGCTACTTCTAAGAAGTTTTCTTCGAGGATTGATTTGTTTGTACCTTGATTCGTCTTTCCACCACATCTGACCAGCTTTCCTGTTCCTGCTGGTGAAAAAGCATTCCCACAGCATGACCCACAATGTTTCACAGTGGGCATGGGGTGTTCAGCATGATATGCAGTGTTAGAGTTCTGCAACATAGCGTGTTGCACTAAGGCCAAGCACGAAGTGTGGCAAAACACCTTCTCATTTTCTGTGCCCCCTACAAGGCTTGTGGAAAAATGCAAACTTTCTTACTTTCTTCTTGCCATTCTTCTCAAGAGTCCATAAATTGTTTGGTGCAAAACTAATAGTTGATTCTCCATCTTGGCATTAGTGTTTGTAATACTTTCAGAGCTTACAATGCTATTTCATAACCTAACTCTTAAAGTCTCACTTTAGGTGTCTATTTATCTGTAATGTGTGTGCTGCATTCAGCATTCAGGTTCTATGCACCACAAATCTGGAGAAAACTTCCAGAAAACTGCTCAACAATCAAAACACCCACCTGTCTGCAGTTGGTTTTGAACCATAATGAACAGAACACTGACCAACATATTTTATCTGCATTTAGGATTGTTGTTTTTATGACCTTTTATTTTTATGTTTTTATGATATAAACCCTTGTTGCTAAAATGTGCTATACAAATAAACTTGATTGATTCCTGTGTTCCTTGTTCTTCTAGCTGCTATTTGTTCGCTGATGTTGTCTAAAAAAGTTTTGATATCTTTTCTGTCAATTTGTAAATGTTGACTTCTATTGCTGGTTGTGCTGGATTTTGAGCCTGGAGGAGATCATGCTGCTGTGTAACGATAAGAGTGTATTTTACAGCTTCACAGCATACATTTTAAACATCTTATAGATTGTCACCAAAATATAATTGAAATGTGATACCAGAAAATAGAAAAGAAAAAAAAATTGATTTTAAATAACATTTAAAAAACTACAGTAAGATAGAAACAATTTTTGTTCACTGAGAAAAACTATTTGGCATTAAACTGAAATATAGCAACATGTAAAGAAAGAAAAAAACTTTCACTTTTCTTAAATTGACTGATCATCAACTTTTCAAAATCACAGGTTCCCAGAAAATATATCATGAAAGCTATGGTGGCTAAGATGCAGAAGAGCACAACAACAATAACAAAAAAAAAAAAAAAAAAGGAAAAGAAAACTTGACGGTATCATCATAACCCTTTGGCAATAACACGGTGGTGGGTGATTCAGAAACATGTGCTGCCATTTTATCATGCCGAGGGCCAAGTTTTGGAGCCTTAAACACCCCGCCAAGGCTTGATAAATCTGGCTTGAAAAATCTCATTTGTGGAGAGTTAGGCATCTGCAACAATATTTATCTTCTTCCCTGTCCAAGGGTAATGGGTTAGGCAGGATGGATGAGGGCGCAGTCCTCTTGCCTTCAGGTGCAGCGATCTCACAGAGGACCCGTAGACAGGCCGCCTTATGACGAAGCAAAAGGAAACACATCAACTCGCTCAGTAAACACATCACCACGGCTGAACAATTGGCTATTAGCATAATTAGTCGGCCTGATTTTAGACTTTTTATGTATGAGGGTGCTTGTGTGTGCATATTGGGGGTGAGGGGAGAGGCTTTTTTTTTTTTTTGCTGCTGTTCCACAGCAATTAAACCCATCTAATTTCAAGAAGAGCAAACATTCTTTAGTGGCTGCGGGAAGGCTTCAGGGCGCAGAAACTTCAGGAAACATAATGTCCTCGGTGGCACCACGTCTTGTCTGATGATGTTTGGTAATTATGCAGCCTGGTACTTTATGGGAAAAATAACAAAACAAAAGAAAACTACAAAAGAAACAGGCAAGGGTCTGTGCCTGAAGCTTATCAATAAACAAGCAGCCAACTCTATCTAGATGTTGCCTTCTTGTCTTCTGTGCAAAACAGTAGTAGGAAGACAGAAAGGAGTAAAAAAAGGAACAGTCCAAAAGGTCAGTTTTCAGTGAAGGACTTCGTCTCATATGTATTTAACCTTTTGATTTAGGACACACTGTCTCGTAAATAATCTGGCAATTAGTTTATTTGGCTATCATGTGATGGTAATGACTCTCATTAGCATGATGTGACCTCTTCTAATCTGTTGCCACCCAGACACTCTACTAGATTTCTTGTCTGGCCCGCTTGAACTAGACTCTGATTATGGCAGATCTTCCCTCATTGATATAAAACTTTTTTCCCCTCCTCCATCTTTTCTTGCCTTGTTCTGTGTTTATCTGCAGAACAAGGGTTGTCTCACTACAGAACATGATTTGTTTTTCATATTCTAGTGAACAATCAAAGGCCTCATAATTGCTTCCCATAAGAACTCAGATAATGTGTCATTTGTTTCTGTTTGATTAGCGAGTACTTCTGGGTGCCTGCAACCACTTATATTTGGTAACTTTTGCTCAGTAAAACCAAGATGGAGAAGGAAACGATTGAGATACTGAAACACACTGAAAACGTCTTTTCATACTACAAGAGTTAACGAGGTAGAACACACAGGGAAAACTTGAACCCTCATGCTGTAAACCAGGACACCACTGAGATATAAGATGTGTGAAATGGTCTTCGCTGTGCAGTTTCACTCAGCAAGGATCACAGATGTTTAAAAAAATTGCCTTTATTTTTTACAGCAAACTAAATTTCTGTGAATTTTAGTCAACCGCTACCTTCCAAAAATCTCTTTTTATATTATTACAAGCCTGGCTAACATGCCACACTAAACATATATTTTATATTATTTGGGATTATTAGGATCCTATGTTATGCATTTTACGCACAGCTAAGATGCGATGTAAAAGTCAGTTAAAGAGAAAATATGGATCTGTTTGTGAGCAATGTTTCAGTGAATGCTTCAGGGTGACAAGCTGCAACTGTGCCTGGAGCCAGGAGACATTTATATTCTTTTCATTTGTCATTAAATACATTTATTTATTTTACAAGTAAAGGTGCAGTTTAATAAAATTCTTAGACTGCTGTTTTCCAAGGTTTTGAATGATTAGATAATTCCACATAAAAAGGCCAGAAACCTCAACAATTTTTTTATGAGACTCAATGTTGGAGGCAAAAATACCAGTGCTATAATGCTCTACTCCAATAAACAGCAGCACGTAGAATAAAACAACAGCTGTAGTAAAAACATCTGGATAAAATGGGAACCCTGTGTCCTTACATCAAAACTGAAGCCCAGAATCTGAACCACCAGCACATCTATAAGTATTTCACTATTGTTTCCACTAAAACACAACCCTCTGTCTGCTGATAAGAAATGCTAAACATCAAGGACCTGCATATACACTGGCTCTTAAAAATCTACACACCTTCTTAAAATGGCAGACTTTTATAATATGACAATATGAGGCCATGGCGACTCACTGCAAAACTTTTGTTTTCATATAATTTTCAGAATACCGTTCTCCAGAACATCCCAGATTGTATCTTTTGATCAAAACCAAAGGTTGCAGAGAAATGATGTGATCATAAGGATCCAATTGAAAAACGATTTTAAAAAGGAAGTGGGTATGAGAAGTTCCACAGCATTATTCATTTGCCTTTGAACAATGAAGATAGTCATTAAAAATAAAAGACAATATGGGACAATGGTAAAAAAATAAATAAATAAAAGCTGTCTGTATCGAGGAAAGGAATTAAGTTTAGAAAGAAATCAGTCAGGGAGGCCATGAGGCCAAAGAAACACTGATGCAGCTACAGGAGTCTCTACAGAGTACTGGCAGTGATAAAAATCTACATAAATCTAATAATCCCATCTCTGCACCAGTAGCGACCAATATATCTTTGTGACCCCACAAAAAAAAAAAAAAAAGAAAAAATAAACAATCTTCTACATGTCCTGAGGAACAGGAGTAGTTGAAAAGTTTTGCACAAAACAAAGAACACCACAGTGAAGCAGAGTGGTGGCTGTATTAAATTCTGTAGTGACTAAGTTTTAGATGAAAATGTTTTTTTTTGGTTTTTTTAAGTTAGGTACAGTTATGAATGGTTCTAAATAGCAGTAAATGATGGTGCCTGAAAATGAAGAGGGGTCTTATTGTTTCAGATTAACAGTGAAACTCAGAATAAACAAAATTAATGAAAGAAATAACTTAATGAGTGGAAAGTATATTTTACAATCTAAACCTACTATCTATGCAATCTGAATAAAATATTTAGATGGCATAGCTGAGCTCATACCGAAAAGTGGGGAAAAAAAAAAATCAGTTTGCCTGAGCAAAGCAGTGGAAAAGTCTTAGTTTAAAAGTGGAGCACTCTCTCACCGAAATTAATATAGACTTTCAAAAAATATACATAAACAGAACATTTTTCAGTTCGATGCAGAATGATCACCAGTTTATAGGAGGATAAAAATATTTTAAAAATAATTTTTAAAATACGGGAAACCTGTCATTTTCACAGGAGTGTGTATAGATTTATGAGCCACTGTACACAAGAAAAATAGTTCAACATGTTTGTATTAAGAGATTTAGGTGTTGGATTTTACTAAGTGCACAACAAAGATTTGTTTTCTACCAAGTACAGGGTAAGAGATTGTTGATGTATAAATAGTGGATACATAAAGCTTTTAGGCATGCCAATGTTGGTGTCAATGTGAGTTCATTCCTCAGTCAAATAATGAGGGACAATTCTTCTTTCACTATGGCTGAAAATTCCTTCATCATTATTGTGATAATTGTGAAAAACCACAAATTATAACCAGAATATTAGCTAACAGTTTCCAGTTTTTCTTTTTAAGTAAGCTCGGGATATATTTGTATTCTTGGCAAAGTTTCATACTGACTCATGCGGTCAAATGTACTCAGTCGGTTCAGTCACCACCAGCTGACTACATTCCACAACAATACCATATGTGTCATTTTAGTCCATGCACAAAGAAAGTTAATCTACATGAAGCCATCAATGCTCAAAAGGAAAGTGTGTTCCAGCTTTTACCACTGACCAGAAACAGAAGAAAAAGACCTAATAAAGAGCAGATTGGAAACAATTGATCCCATAAAGAAAAAAAAACATTTCTTTGTGTGTGGTTTCAGACTGTCCAGCTTGGGCATGTTTTAACTGGCTTTGGCCCATTGTTCACATATCCGTCGTAGGACTTCAAAGCCATCCAGCAACAGCTGAGACGTTCATATCTGCCTCCAAGTCTCAAAACAAACCCGGCCAAGAAGAACAATTGTGTTTTCTCACCATCTCGGCGACCTGCTCTCCCTTACACGACTGGCTTCCAAGAGTTCATAGCTGGTGCAGCCATTAAATATCTCTGCTTTGACAAAGAGAGCCATATCCGCGGTGGTGGAAAAGCGTCCCTTTCCAAAAGGGCTCAGAGTTCGGAGCAAAAGAAAACTTCCTCGTGTCTGACTCCCAACTATGTTTCCAGATGTGCCAGGGGTCAGGGGTTAAAGATAAAAGTACCAGGATGTGGCATAACTCCTTATAGAAACCATTGGCTGTGTGTGCATTCCTCACCGAAGGGGGCCGATGAGCAGAGTGCCTCACATTTCTGGTCTCCGCCACTCCCAGTAAGAGGCCTCATTTCGTGGTGGTGAGTTACGGCACCCTAAGTTTTGTGTTCTCCACTTTGGCCGTGTTTACCAGTGGCACCGAGGCAAAACAGTGTTAAATACGGCGACTGGACAACAAATGAGGAGGCTTCCTTCTATTATGGCCAGAGAATAGGCCTTCGAGTTGCTTTTTTACCGTCATGACAGTAAAGCATTTCACGTCTCCTTTTATCACTCACATAATTTAGGACTACATCCTTTAAAGAAATTAAAATCCAAGTTCAGGTTCTTCAGAAAAAAGTTAAGGTGTTCCATAAAGAATCCCAAGCAGGGAGCAGGATTTGACGTACAGCTATGGCCCCTGCTTGCTGCTGGGCGCCAATAGAGATATCACCAGTTACTTACAAAGGTCTGTTACATTGATTCATGAATCTCTGGCAGAAATTGGGCTAATTTCCCCCCCAAAAAGCTAACACGATTATTTGAAGTGTGTCAGAAGGCTTAATAAGTGTGGAAATTGGCCTGTCATACAAGTCGAGAGATTGGTTGTAAATTGTGTGATTACAGTCGCAAAGCCTCGGCCTTCTTTATTGTTTCTTTACATGCAGTAATCTGCTAAATGAAAACGGACCAGACAACTTCATTAGAATTCAAAGGAATAATAATAAAAAGAGAGTGGGCAATATTAATATGACAGAGACAACTTTATTGTGGAATTATGGTAATAATGAGCTTTGGAGGATGTGCAAAGATTACATATCCCCTGAGATGGTTTCTTTTATTATTAGGCTCTGAGTATTCCGCTTCAAAATTTGTTTTATTGCCCCTCAGCCTCTGGCAGAGTGGTCCTTCAGAAACATGGCCAAAGTAGATCTGGTTACTAAAAGAGAAAAGAAAGACAAAAGGAGAAAAAAATGCAAAAGCATGCCATCTGATTTGGAATGCATTTTTAAAATAGTTTCATTCCAATATCGTGCAAACAGCTGCAAGTTTAGTTTAAAGCTGTGCACACACTGAAGAATGCTTGCATCGCCACTAGATGGAGTCAGATCCTTCAGAAGAGCTTCAGGGAGTTTGACAGAAACAAGACAATAACAGAGCAAGTGGAGCAGAGGACTCAGAGCTCTTTCATGTGCTTGGATCTTGGGAGGAAGCGAGAATGAAACTCCATCTTGAAGTGGCCCAGTCTTACTTAGCATTCAGTGAGTGTGTGTGATCCATAAAAATAGACTTTACACATATATTCCATGGGAGCAGCAAACTTTATTAAAATGAAAATGATTATCACCTTGAGTGCAGTCCCCAGCTTTTTAACCTGTCTCATACAGTGAGCCAATTACCTGCACGACTGTTGGGACTATCCAGACAGTCGTGTGTTGACAGGGTCTGTTTGAAGGAGTAGGAATTACTGTTTATGCGTATTTGATTTTCTGAAAATAGCAATTTTTCTTTGACTCATATTCAATATGCCTTAACTTTGTTTTCAAATCAAACCTGTAAAAAGTCCACAGAGGCTTACGTTTGGGTTTGTAGGAAACATATTATTTTTAGGCAGGGGAGAGGAAAGAAAGTTTAAAGGGAAGGACAAGACTCTGTCAGGAATAAAAACATTTCATGGCCTCGCACTAAAAACAATGCTGCCAAAGAAGGATTTTTTATTTTTGCTTTAAAGGACTGCCAAATAAATGGAAAAGTAAAATTCTGTATTAAATCTCCACTGTCTATGCTGTAGAGCTTCCATTAAAAGAGGGGGGAAAATATGTTCATTGGAGGGTACTGACACATTCATTCATAGACTGGACCTACATCTAACTAAAAGTAGTTATTATTTGTATTCATGAACTCAGTTTGTATGAACAAAAATTGACTCCTAAGGAAATACATTGATCAATAAAGCATACCAAATAGAGCTGATTCCATAACAACTCACTTTTTTCCACAGTTCTGTGGCAAATGTAGTAATGGGTAAAAGTCTTGAGTGGTCCCTTACTACTTTAGGTCTTTCATCTAATCTGTCTCAGTTATTAGTTCTTCAGGCTTTCTATAGATCTTTAAATTGGCTACATGTCATTTCCCTCTTCATCATTCCGAAGCCCAAGTTCACACATACCAACTTAAATTTCTACTGTGAATCACTTTTTTTTCTCTTGGCACTTAAGTGTTCTTTTGAATCCTTGAGATACCTCCTCCCAGCAGTGCTCAAATTTCATAAATATTGTGATCTATTCGTAAGTTATTCTAGAAATTATACATTATTTGCCATGTACATTAATTGTGGTGCGATCCAGTTGTTGATTTTTCCTATGAAAAATGACAGGTTTTAATTTCAGATCAAACCAAAACACGTGGATGATTTGATGAATTTGTTCAGATTAAGTAAAAGAGCCATTTGAGCACAAACACTTTTGCGCGCCACATCTGGGTCTCCATATGTGACTGTTGTGCCACCAACTCGTATTTTAGTGTTTTGACTCGTGCAACTGAGGAAAAACAAATTTCAGAGCTGGTGCCGGAGGAGTGAATGTGAACTCTGTCAACAGATGTTTAACGCCCTGAAAAGAAGCAACAACAAAAGGAAAAAAAGAGAAAAAAGTGACACAAATTCTCCTGATGTCTTGTGTGAATCGCACCATTTAAAACGGAGCCGTTGTGACAGGTAATTGACTTCAAATATCCAAGCAGCAGTACTTACGTCACAGTAAAAAATGCACTGTTTCTGCACCTTTATAAATATTCATAGTTTATGTTGATGGAGTGACATTAAACAAATTCTTCCATAAATACATCTGGTTTGTTTTTTATTTCACAAATGCACAGTTTAAAGTGCCTGTTTCACCCGTTCAGCTGGCATCTCCGGCAGCTGATGCATTGGAAATGGCGCCATGAATTAACCATTGTTGTTGGATGATTTCATTTACGCTCCTCCTTTCAGCTCAAACTTCTAATTGTCTTTATACACTGAAATATTAAAAGCCTAATATGTCATCTGTCATGGCTGTCATTTATCATTCCAAGTCCTGTGGGCCTTTGAAGATTTTCCCTCAAATTACCTTTTATTAAATTTCAAGCATTTGTTCCCGTTACAAGCCTGTCAGTCCATTTCATTTCCAATCTGCACGTTGCGTTTTGTCCCTTTTTCATTGCCGTCATTCCCAGAATGATCCTGCTTCTGTCTGGGCTCAGACAGCTGAGCTGATTAAGAAGTTGACTCAATTCATTCCTTTTTTTTTTTTGTTATATGTCTATTGTTTGATTTTAAGTTTGCCCTGATTCCTCTTAGATAGAAGTCACGCTAATTTTGATTCCTCTTTAGAAAAGCTGTTTAGTCTTACAACATGTGATGGATCTGATTAGTCATTCAGGCCAGCCTCTGCTTTTATGCTTACATTAACTAACACAAAGAGCCCCCCTACAGGTTAAAGTTTAAATGTGGATTAGCAGATAAAGCAACTCCTGATTAGGTTACCGTGGGGCTTAGAGCAGACGGAAAAAGAAATGGATTTTCCCCGCACAATTTTCCACAAACATCTTCACTCTTTCTCTTCTCTGTTCTCCTCTCGGCATCATCCTCTCACACTATCTCCCAGCATGGATATCTATTTTGGCGCAAAATCTTTGAACAATTATGCAAATGCATGTAAGGCAATGCACAATACAGTATGGAAATGGCTCGGAGAGAAAATGGACTCATTAAGGACAGATGGCATGAGCGCTGAAAGCCATTTATTATGGATGCAGGAAGACATTTCAGACAATGTCAGAACCTGGGAGACATCAGTTTATGATTTTTAACAGCAAACACTGTTGTAGTGATGTAGTTCTTGATTATTTCAGAGTGTTGATGATTATAAATGAGCAGCAGAAGAAAACACGGTAAAGATGTCTCTCACTGTGTTTGATTTCATTTTTTTGAGTTGATGTTTCATCTCTTTGACAGGAACCACTTTCATGGTATGTTAAATTAGATCCTCGATTACTACGAGACCTATAAGGAAATTCTGCATGTTGATCAAAAGTGTTAAGTATGGAAACTTGCATTGTGAGGAGAGCTGAATAAAAAGCTGTTGTTAAAATTACATTTGTACATTCAGTCATGCTACAAACAGTTTTAAATTCCTATGAGATTAGTTTCTATAGACTTAAACGTGCTTTACATTTGCAATGCATTCAAGAATCAAAGTGAACAGTGGGGTTTTTCACAATTAGGAAAATGCAAGAGTTTACTCTCTTTTTCTTTACGATCAGATGCTTTGTTATCACCCGGGTTGGTGTTAACCCTATGGGTGGCAGAAAATTATTTGCAGCATATTTAAAGCTTTATTCATGGCGATGGCACCATAAACATGAGTTCGTGGCAGCAGGAAGACCTACAACAGGAGCGCAACTGAAGGGGGAGTTCTCGGCGGAGAAATGTGGGCTTCGGCACTCTTTATTTTTGTATTTTGGCCCCTCTGTGGGCTTCCTCAGCACCACTGTCTGGGCCTTTGATGTCACTGAGGTTATTGTTGACTATTCTCTCCTGTCGGCCTCAATATCCATCCGAGCTACTCAAGGGATGCAGGAGAGGGAGAGGCATGGGGCTGCCGTTTATTTCTACACTAATTCTTGTTCGCGATGCACGCCTTCCTCGTCATTCCTCACAGCTGAAAATTTGGTATCTTCAAAAGTTATGGAAATAAATCACCAAAAGTCTTTGTAAAACAAAAATGCTGTAAATTTACAAGAAGGCATATTTTTATGACAAATGTGTGCAGCCTTTATTGCTTGCAGTTCACACCAAAAAGTAAAGTCTTTGAAGATACTGAAATTTTATCAAAACATTCAGTGGGCTTTTAATTGCAATGCCAAATATTTTTAAAAATCTCCAACTCGGCTTGAAATCTACAAAGTTACAGCAGGCAGAGTCTCACAACAAATAGGCTAAATATGAGACACATTGTCAAATAGGTTTACTTCTCTGTAAAGGTTCTTGTAATTGGATTCAATTATTAAATTAATTATTAATTATTTAATAATAATAATTATTTAATTATAAAAATGATATTGTAGAGCAGTTTCAACAAATGATGTAACAATCCCAAATACAGACTCAGTTTTGGTGTTGCAAAATTTCAATTTCTACAGGATGGCAAATTTTATCAACGTCCTTTTCCACTACAATGATGAATGGCTTAATAGTTGCTGAGAGTTGATGTGATATCATTTGTGCTTAAGTGATGAAAGTCAATTTGGGTGTTTTTAATAAATTGAAGAATTTTGATTGGTTGGACTGCTTATCATTCCCGAGTTTTATTGTTTTTTGAGTTAGCTATGGCTTAAAAACTTCTAAAAACGTCCATTGCACCGTTTTTGCCACTTAACGTGCTTTTTAGCAAAAATCCAGTAGATGTGCCAAAACCGCCTGGAGTTTTCTTGGGCTACATGGAGCACTGAGTAACACAGAAGGCCCCCTGCCAATCTGCTCAGCTAGGTGAAAATAGGAACCGACACTTTCCCCCCCCTTTTTTTAATCGGAAAAACAAATTCTGACATATCAAACATCAACAACCTAGTTAATGAGTGGAAGCTAAAGCAGCGCCACCTATTGGTCAGCTGTGACAAGCAAGGTTTGAACTGCATGCCTGTCAAGCAGCTGACAGCAGGTTCAGTCCATTCTGATGATCAGACTTATTAATCGGCACACTTCCACTTCTTATACTTAAAAGTTTCATAAAAATAAAAGAGACACAAAGTGTCGTATTTTGCGAATAAGCACCTGAAAACTACTAGTACTTTGAGTGTTTTCTTTTTCATAGTTTGGTTTACTATTTGCTGTACAATAATAATGAATTAGTATTATATAAAACTGTATTGATAAATGTCTTTATTCTAGCAGCAGTACAAAATATGCAATATTTTTAAATGAAAGCAATTAGATAATGCAATATTTACTGTATATGAAGTTTTGTACCATCTGAGGCCTATTTCTGACCATGTGAAACATTATTTTTTATTTTAAAACAAGAAACACAGAAAAAAAAAACACACATCTAGACGCATAAAGTTTTAGTTTTTTTCTTTCATGTTGACAATACGGTCTGTCAAATATAAAAGTCACCAAACACACAAATGAAAACTATCAAAGGCTTTCACATTCAACACTCCCTTTGTTGGGGCCAGGCTGTTCTTTTGTGCCTCCTGCGACTATTGTGACAGGACACAGAGACTTCTAAAGGGCAAAGTTTCTTATTAAATTATTTCTGGGTGAGATGGAACAGAGGCCTGAATAGAATCATTAAAGTTCGCCCGATTATAGGAATGCATGCGCTCGCGCAGCCGTCTGCTGTGAAATGAAAAGCCGTGCGTTTTCATGCCCCCCTTTTCTCCCCTTCAGAACCTTTAACTCGGCGTGAAAAGATATGACATCAGTCCTGGCAAAAACACAAGGGCGAGAAATGAACGATACCATTGTGGCTCCCCGAACATCAATCATGCTCAATACTTTTGGGGAAAAAACAATGCAGTTTTGTTTGCGTTTCAGAGGTGACAAACAGCACTTGTGACTGGCTTAACACTGTCGATTCCCATTACTCAAAACCCGAAGCAAATCACAGTTAAACTGTGGCCCTGTTGCTAGGCAGCTGAGTTCTCTTGACATGGTGGTTAGTTTTTCTTTCATTGCTTGACAAGAGCGGAGTGAAAGAAGTTTTGAAAAACTTGCTTAAGGCGCTCAGAGGAAAGGGATAATTGGAGTCTGCGGATTGTATAGCGGCCCTTGTGTGGAAACTTCCCGAGCGGGAGACAGAGAGAGTTGGATGCAACAAAATTTTAACTCTTGTACACAAACTTGACCCCCGGATCTGCCAAAAAGGGGCTTTTCCACACTTCATTTGCAGAGTGTTTGCCCCAGTGTGGCCCAAAGGTCCGGTGTCAACTCTACAGGCACAATTAAAAAAACGGAATGCTCCTGCACAAGATTAGATTTTCAATTATTATTCAATTAATTATAATACTCCCAATTAGATTTTAAAGCACAGATAATAGTCTTGAAAAGTCAAAAAAAAAAATAAAATTGGCCCCTGGAAATGGTAAGAAATGCACGGGTCATCGCTAGGATTTTGCACTTTGTCATTCGAACAAAACATTATCAAGTGAGGTCATCGAGACACTGTGGCTGCAGTCAATTTCATCAGCACGTCTCTTGAAATATAGAACAAACTTGTTAAGCAAACAATGAGGAGGGGTTTATGCCTTTAATGACCCACGGAGGAGCCCAGCCGGTGAAAATGCACACCCATTTTGAGAGGGAACCAATTAATGCTGGATTAACATTCATGATTATTTACAGTTGCCTTTGTGCTTGTTTCTGCTCTCCGATTTGAGCAAGAGAGAGAGGGACAGAGAACGGGGAAGAGGGAAGGTGGGGGGTGAGGTGGGAGGTGGGGTTTACGGAGGGCACTTGGAGAATGGGGGGTTGTTTGGACGCGAGAGGTGCAGTGAGGTGGCTGGGTCCATTGTGAGGACACCACCTCTCTCATTATGCCCTCTCAATCAGCACTCCTGCTCACAGGAAGCCCCTGTAAAGCCCATCTGCCATAGCTAATCTACAGGCAGCCTCTCGCTTGCGTCTGGGCCCGCTACCCTCAGTTGCATTATTCCCACATCCAAGGCTTCGCCAGGGATCAGCCAAAGCCCATTAAAGTAAATAATAGCCAGAAATGACAGGCTTAGCACGGATTGGGGAGGAAGTTGAAGACCAGTTTGAGCTCTGAGCTCTGATTAATAGAGAAAAGCATTTTTTTGGGGGGGAATAGGGCTTAGATGGTGAAAGTGATGGGAAAGCAGGAGGGAGAAAGAATGAAGGGAAAAATGACCTTAGTGTGGTGAAAAGGATTTTTCAACCGGTGTAGTTTTTTTCAACGAGAGTAGTTGTAGTTCACAATCTAAGACATTAGCAATCCTTGAGGAGCACAATAGGGTGAAATGGGGGTGATATGTGGGACTGATGAGGCATGCCCAAGAAGAGACTGGCAAGAGTCATTCTTAATGCTAACTAAAGTTAGCTTTGGGAAGCAAATACAATACAATACTTTTTTGAGAGAGTGCTGGTCAAAAATAACACCTATCTTTATGTGTCCTGGTAAAATAAGAAGCCTAGTGGAGGTTTACCACATAGCAGCTAACTATGTGGCATGATTAAATTGAAAACATCAGTCAAAAAGCTCATCTCAGTTCACAAGGTGCGCTGAGATGAGCTTGGATAGTTAACTTTGAAATGTTATTTAAGCTTGAAACATCAACATATTTAGATTTGAACAGTGTCAGTAAGTCTATAAATGCTGTCTTGGTACGACCCTCCTTCTGCTCCCAAGAACAAGACAAAATGTTTTAACCTCTCAACATTTTTCTTTAAGATCTCTTTGCACACCCTCACACAAAACATCTGTTTGTGTTTATGTTTTTGTATTACTCTCGTCACAATTTTCTCTTCAGCATTGTTATTTGTAGTGGAAGTAAGCCTGTTGGCCACTTTCTAAAGGCTGTTTCGTCATGGTCGGCTTGAGGTTAAACAATTAAATTGCTCCACGGAGTCGAGTTAGTGTCAAGTTAGGAATGGAGACCAATGGTTAAATTAGTTAAAAAGGACAAAAAGGGTGTGCAGTCAAATCTGGTTAATACTTAACTGACCTGTTGACACCCTCAGACTTCTCAGTGAACATGAACACTAACTAGATGTTATTTTACCTCCAATTCACACTTAAGAACATCTCATCAGGAAGTTTCACTTTCATTTTAGACATGTTTCAGTTCATTAGAGGAGTATGTCTTGCTTTATGTGTTTATTACTTGGAGAAAAGCTTCCTCCACTGTGTGCATGAGTTCAGGCTCGGATTTAACTTGATTTGTCACCGGGCCGACAAGTGGAGACGGCCCAAGCGAGATTATGTGAAGCAGTCCCACCTCTGCTTAACTACTGTAAAAATTGCTTATATGCCTGTGAAGGAATTGGAATGTGTTTAGGACGCGACTGATCGGGCTTGGGCTGCTTCTTTCAGGTTCCTCTGATTGGATGGGAAGCCCTCAGCTGAGCTGGGAGCTGCAGGAAAAAACAGGTTAGTGCCGCATGAAAGGTGCGTTTGCGCTTCTCTCTGAGTGTCGCCTATTGATCCATCAGTTACCTGGATCTTCAAAAACAATGAGGAGGGAGGGGGAAGAAATACAAAGCTGAGACGTCTACTTCAGAGGTGTAATGAAGAATTTAAGATCCTCCGAATTTATTATTGACAAGCCTGTAAAAAGATATGATACATCGAAACCGACAAGGCCTCTGGGGAAACACTTAAGGTTTCTTAAAGAAGTGTTTAATGGTATTGATTTTTATTGTTCAGTGAGCAGCATGGAGCCTTTGACTGTTTTATTGAACGGATTTAGGCACATGCTTTTAAACACAGAAAGGAAGAAGACTTTTCAGTTCGCAGATTAAATCCATCAAACAATACGTGCATTGAATTTTAATAAGCTTGCTGACTATACCATGTCACAAACAGCTGCGCTCGCATTCAGCTGCTTGTTTTACAGTGGCAGCTTCCCCTGAATTGCCTCTTATGTCATAGTCCCGCATGTAGGATGGGGTTTGTGTGCGACTGAAACGACAAATGTGTTAGCACCTCAGCAGCCAGCAGAGGCCTCTCATGTCTTGTTCAACCCCAGAGACAATAAAATGGCGATTTTTTTTTTTTTCTCTTTTGGTGTGATACAATGCAAGATATTTTACATTTTCCAGCCAAATATCTTCTTAAGACAGTGCTTTTGTGGGCTTGTGTAATGTTGTGTTGTTTCAGGAATAAATTGTCATTGTTATTGTCGCCCTCGTCTTTTGGTCGCTCTGTCTGATCTTTGTTCTTCGGCAGACTGAATGCTCATCTTAAATGAACTCTGCTCTCCTGTTGTTGTCACAAAAGTGCCACTGTGGTGCTGGGTTGTGGTGTCAACCCAGGCTTTCTTCCCAGGAGACAGCGTGATTTCTATATTCGTTGTCATGGTGATGTGGCGAGGAGGGAGGAAAATGGAGCTCTAACCTCTGGCTTTAGCTGCGGATCCCAGGCCAGACGGTTCACTTGAGGATAGCAGGAAACTGCCCTGCCTGTTTGTTCTTGTGGTGCCAATCGCAGCACTTGAAAATGTGAAAAAGAGACATTGTGGGATTGTCTGTTGGTCACCATTATATTGGGGAGTTACACTGAACTGATCATCCCTGGTACGTACATGTATAAAGCCTTAAAATAAAATAATATTTTACCATAGTAGCCTGGTATTGTACTAAATTTACTCTGAAAAAATCAATCATTAATTTATCATGGGTAAAATACCATTTTACCTTTAATTAAATAACAAAAAACTTTTGGTTGTATCTTTTTGTGTCACAAAATAAAGATTTTTACCAAAGAAAGTAAACATTTTTAGAGTCTGATAGAATGATGTAACAAAAAAGCAAATTCATCCAGATCTAAGTACATGTTCCCCACAAATTGCTTGTTTTATTTATTTGCTTTTTTATTAAACCTTATGGCGTAGCTAAACAGCTAATTGGAAATATAACTAATTTAAGTTGCTATACAGGGTTCTACGCCGTACTAAAAGTATGGAATTGGCTTTGTGTTTTCATAACTTTTAAAATATTCAAATTACATATACATTTATAATGATAGACTTTAATTGTGTTTTTCCTTTTCTAACTGCATATTCTGTCTTCCTCCCTCATCAAGTATACAATTTTTTTTCTCCTTCTCATATTTTAACCTTATTTGAGGAGCTCAACAATTCAAACCATTGCTCGCCCTTTGGAAAAACAGGTCTACACATAATAATGTAGTGTGCATTACGTCTCCACAAGTCAGATGTTATGAGTTTGCTTGCCTTACCCAATATCCCTTAAGGTAAGGCAAGTGTAGACACAACCAGAGTTTATTGCTTTAAAAGACATATTGTTGATTTCGGAAATAATTTTTATCGAAATGAAAAATCCTGAAATATTGGGAGATGTTAATTTTTTTTTCTTTATTACTCCCTAGGCGGGAGTATATAAACTTCACTCTCCCCTAGTTCATACTATTTAAAGCAGGAAAGCAGCTCCCATCCATTCATCTGTCAACTGAAGGGACAACTTTTTAAAACCTTGCTGTACCTTGACACTGGAAAATCACCCCGTGTCCAGCTACCTGTCACTTTGCTGGACAAGGACTGGTATTTATCTTGCCATCAGAAACATTAAGCAGGATGGTAAGGAAGGTTAAATAAAACCCCAAAGCTCACTACTGCAGAAAAGAGTGGTATGTTAGGGTTTCCATAACAGCCATTAAATGCTATCTACGTTACACCCACTTATTTGAGTGTGATGCTAGGGTTACCTAAACTAAATGGGAATTTAACTGGAACACAGTATTTTGGTCTTCTCAAGTGAATTTAACGTCTTCCTTTTTACCAACAACCTGCAGTTGGATTTCGCAAAAAAAAAGAAGAATACATGGAAAAGCATCTCATGCCCTTTGTCAAGTGCAGTGAATCTGTGTTGTTGTGGGTGTATTTCTCCTCCAACAGCCCCAGGGACCTTGCTAGAAAGCGTATGACATCATAAGCTCTGAAAAACCAGGATATTTTAAATAAAAATTTCGTGACCTCTACAAAACAAGAAATAACAAATACAAATGGATTATAGCTAAGTTGTTCAACTTGTTCGTGATCCAAAAAATAAGGGCAAATCAACAAAGAAATTTTTCACCAGATACAAAATCAAACCTCCAGGTCATTCCAGTCTCCAAACCTAAATGGAATAAAAAAATAAAGGAAACCTGTGAAGTAAATTGAAGAAAGTAGAGATTGAAAGATGACCCATTACAATGGATGACCTATAGAGATAGTAGAAAGAGTTATAGACCTTTATAAGGTCTATAACTTATAAAGGTCTATAACTTTATAAGTTATAGACCTATAACTTATAAAGGCTGAGTACAGAGACTCAAGGCTGAGTCTCTGTATGACTCAGCCTTGTAAAATGTCATTGAAGTGGTATTATCAAATGGTACTAATGTTAAGATGTTGACAGCAGAGGTACCAGTATTTGTTTTTCATATGCAAATGTTGGATAATTTTTAATACAAAAAATGTATGAAAACTAAATGATTTGTCTCAGTAACAATAAAACAAAGCACAGAACATTTCCTACTCAAGCCCCATTTAATACAATCTAACACAGGTCTTCCATTTTAAAAGATCATCCTCAAACACCCTTCCTCAAGACAGCTGATACTTTGAGCTGAAAATCAAAGGACTCTGCCATGTTTTTATCTTAAACAGGGAAAGAAGGGGCTGAATCAAAAAGTCCACCGCTTAAGGAGGCTGGGAGGTAACAACACCAAAAAACACAAAGATACTAGCATTAAAAAAATCAAGTCTGAAATGGCCCACGTTGCACTTGCCTTCTAATGACGAGGGAGTGCCATGACCAGTGGAGGGGAAGAGAACACCATTTTCTATTCATCTGGCAGCGTGCCCAGATCTCATTCAACCAAAAAGTCTTCTCAATCCAAACTTAATCCCAGTCGATTAAAAGGTGGCATTGCTTTTCCGCCTCTGTTGTTACGCTGATGAAGAGACAGTTTATCACCAGGAAGGCAAAGGACTCGAAGGCAAAGGCTCATAGTTTTCTTTTTTGGTGAAACAAATTAGATGAATTTACATGGCTTGAATTTCTTTTCTAGTTCCAATTGTAATGAACTTAGCACAAAAAATGGATTGATCTGGAAGAAAAATGACTATTTCTTGATGAAGAAAAGTATGCTTTGTGTTATTTTCCCCCCTGACTCCTAGGGGGAAGGAGTGAAATCTAATAAAGCCATTCTCAGGAGGGGTGTCTTTGATCAGAGATTCTCTAAACAAGCAGCAAGTCCCATGAGAACACACGATCTATATGCTTCAACATGTGCTATCTTTACATCTCGACTTCTGCTCCCACTAAAACAGAGCTGTCATATTGGAAACAGCTGAAGCATTTCAATTTCAGCCCGGGGCAATGTTCCGTCTTCAAAGAAGCATTGAGATGCTCCGTATGTCGAGTTATTTTCTGTAAATTGTGTCTGTTTTCCAGTCTGCCTCTGAAAGGTGCAAATGCATTGTTTGGCAGAAAACATGATGGGAGAATAAATATGTACATTATGATCATGTCGAAAAGAGAAACCGCAGTTGACAAACTCCTAATTTGCTTTAACTTTAATACTTGTGCTGGTTAGGGACGTAAAACAAAAGAAAACCAAACACAAAAAAACTTGTGGGGTATTATACATATGACATACTGTGCTTTGAAAAAGTGTTTGCTCCCTTATAAGGGCAACGTTGATAATTTGACTCACCTATTCCGCTTCCACTATCTGGCTTTTGTACCCATATGCGACATAAATACTTTTGAGGATTGTTTATCAGATGAAGGGTACATTCTTCACAAAATACCTCCAAAGATTATTGAACAAGTAAAGACAGCAAAACATGATGGTTTAACATAGATCACAAATTTGTGGCTTTTATTTTGTATGTTTATTGACCATGAGAATACCATTGATCAAAACTGATTTGATGCTTTCAACATAGACGTATTCAAGTACTGTATATTAAATTCTTTACATTTAAGGTAATTTTTCTTTTTTTAAATGGCTGGTTTATTTGAAGTGTGAAGAACAATCCTCACTCTGATTGCTGAGATCAATTTGTTCACAAAAGCATATCAGCAAATATAAACTAATTATACAAAATTATTTTTAAACTCAGCCAATTTAACCTCTGCCCTTTCTCCCAGAATCCAAAAAAATTGTCTTGAAATGCAGCAAGAGGCGGTGACAGGAAAATTCTATCTAAGTCTGAATACAACTTTGGTCCAGCCAGGGCCATTTCAATGATTCAATATGAAGCTGACTATAATGCCCAAACATTACAATGCCTAAACTGGGATCACTCGTTGTCATGTTTGAGGGAGGGGAGGTGATTCAGTATTCACATGGTGCCATGTTTGAGTCGGATGACTTTTGTTCTGTAAAATAAAAATACCATCACCTCTTGAAAACGAGTTTAAGAATTTAATCAATTATGCTTATCTAATATTTAAATCTGAACCATTTCAGTGTAATAAAAAAGCAACAATAAAAGAAATTTGTAAGGAACTATTTTATACAGCCTTAAAAGCATGATGTGTGATGCAGCAAAAGCTATATGCTGATCCAGTGATGTAGAGTGGGGGGTGCTGGTTTTGCTGCTTCATGCAGAGAAAGTGTGTGTGTCACACTGTGGCTGCTCTCACACTCCAGAAGGTCACACAGGATGTGGCTCTCACACATGCATACACACACAAACTTTGGGCCAATCTCCTAAAATAGCTGTAAAGGTCTTCTGCTAGTGGTCAGTGCAGGCTCAGTTTGAATAAATACTGATAGCATGGCAAAACCAGTGTAGATTCTTATGAAATGTTCAAACACTGATTCTTTCAATGAATATTATGTGAGGTTTTAGTACTTTTTCTTTGGTGCATATGCCAATTTGTTTGGTTACATTGCTCCAAGTGTTACTTTGGTGCACAAAAATATCACATCAACTGTCATTCACAGATACAGTAGAATAATAATCTGAGGCTGCTGAGCTCCTTTGGGAATTTGGGACAACATCCTCCATTACCAAAAGGATGAATTCTGCAGAAAATGAAAAAGGAGAATGTCCATCAATGAATTCCTTGGGTTTTGCATCCGGAAAGCAAAGTCAAGTCAATAATCTAAATACTTACAACAAACAAAAGTATGAGTGGTTAAAAGTCTGAGGTTAGATCTAGATAACATAGTGAGGTGTAACCTTAAAGAGGCTGTGAGCGACGTTAAAAAATAGAAAATTCATGGGAGTCATTACAAAATCAACTCGCAAAAATACTAAATCTGCTGTTTTTGTTGCATATAATTGTAGCATTCTTCATTTTGCGGCGCTCCGGTATACAGCACTATGAATCACTAACACAAATCATAGCAGCCACAGAAACCTGTGCCAGTGACATAGTTATGCAGCCGTGTGACAGGGCAAGCACACTTAACTAACAACTTCCTTCACATTGGATGCCCTTTGACAAACAGCCCTGCTTCTCAGCGCTTACGGCATGTGCCTCAGCATTAACGCTAACGCCCTGTGGTATGGTCGGCTGGACAGGCACTTGACTGATGGCTCTATTAGAGCCTCCCACAACGGCAACTACTCCTATCATAGGTCCTTCCACCAACTGGACGTGTTGCTGACAACGCACTGATGGGGTAAAGGGAAGACTAAACGGAGGGTCTAAACACACTGGCAACCACATTCAGACCTTTGCGCGTGAAAAATGTGAGGGACAAATCATAGACATGGATGTGTGCACAAACACACAAGACACGCACAAGAGAGCAGGAAGGACTTAGCCATGCTTCACCTTTTTTGTTTGAGGCTTGAACAAGATTTTACACAAATACAACACACTCCCCTGTAGTTCATCTTTGGTGGCTTGTTCCTTAGACCACCATGAAACACGGAGGCCGCTGAAAGGCCGGCTCCCAATAATCAGCTCTGAAGGGGGTGAAAAATACAATTCATATCTTCACTCTTCTCAGTAAAGCAACCACTGGAGCAGGAAATGACTGTGGATGTTTTAATCTTCAAACGGTGAGCACCATGCTCCCTCAGGCTAGATGGAAGAAGCTGTTCATATGTGACAGAGCAGCCAGACCAGTGGAGCAGCTTGTTCAGTACATCAGTTCAGGTCCCACTTTTTTGGTTTAAGCACATAAGTGATATATATATATATATATATATATATATATATATATATATATATATATATATATATATATATATTTTTTTTTTTGAATCTTCTTCTTCTTCAAAAAAAAAAAAAAAAAAAAAAAAAAATATATATATATATATATATATATATATATATATATATATTTTTTTTTTTTTAATATATATATATATATATATTTTTTTTTATATATATATTTTTATATATATATATATATTTTTATATATATATATATATATATATATATATATATATATATATTTTTTAATATATATTATATATAATATTTATATATATATATATATATATATTTTTTTTTTATAAGACCTTAAATTGTTATTATAACATTTTTACTCAAGTTTTTACATTGCCTAACCTCATATTTGAAGATATGCACAAGTTCATTTGAACAGAAGATGTGTAGATTCTCATTTATCTCTGCTGCTCTAGGATATCAGCCACTTTATACCCCGTGATCCAGCCAGCTTTTTGGTTCATTTGAGCGGATTTTTGAACCAACTCAAACAAACAAAAAAACCTCTCTGCTCTCCCTTAGCCTTCCTCTTGTCTTTTGAAGGTCTTGCTCTCTTTCACTCCTTAATCTTATTTAACCACCGCTGTCTTTACAAGTTTTGGAAATAGTTATGTCTTTAAAAGCTTTTTAATATTTTGCATAAACTTGATTTATACTTAATGTTACTTAATTATACTTGCTGATACTTAATGTACATAACTTTGAATCTTCTTCATTGCGATCATCTAAAGTGAAGTGTCTTGTCAGCCCAATCTGTGAGACAAGGTGGAAAACCAAAATAGAAAACCAAAGAACAGTTTCTGGTCAGCCAGTCAAATTAAAAATAGGCCGATGCATTATGCATTCCTGCAACAGTAGGTGCCTTGCAGTTTTCAGAAGGTTCAAAATAATCTGCGTCCAAAACCTTTCCTTAAAGAAAGAATAGAGAGACAGGTGACATTCAACCTAATTGAGTGCCTCTGGTCCAAACTCAGTTTGAAATTGGCTCAATTCATCAATGTCATTAAAGGAAACAATCCCAAGATAGAGACATGAATATTAATTGAAAATAATCAGATTAAGCTACAAGTATCTGACATTTTGAGATGGGTACTTTATCTTCAGGGAAGGCGAGAGAAAAGATTGCCTGCGTACAAATCAGGGAACACTGCTTAATTGCATGTTATCACCCTATGATTGCCTTGGCATTATATAAAACAGTATGGTAATTACTTCACAGATAGTGATGTAAATAGCCGTGGGCTGCCACTTCCATATGAGGCACTGAAGAGAGAGAGCGCGAGGCTGAACATCTGGATGCAGCGGTTGGACTTTTAGATGTGTATAGTTAGTTGATTATTAGAAAGACATTAGCACAAACATATATTTGGCAGCATCGTTCACTGTGAAACTTTGATTGTGCAGCCCAAGTATTCAAACATTTTGGGGAAGACAAAAAAAGTGTAATCTTTAGTAGAATGTAAGTGGCCCTCATGGTGTCACTGCTGGCCAGCCTAGTGAACAAATACATCGTATGCATTACTGACCAGATGGAGTTCCCCTCCCTCTTCCTTTCTACCACTCTACAGACCCTTTCCTCCCATCCCAAACCTCCCTCTAGCCCCAGAGGAAACACGACTCTGAGGGCTGCCGTCATATGTTTTCAACGTTTGTACAACAGCTGATAAATGTAATGTAAAAGGGGCTTTGTGTGTGGGGGGCAGAGGAGGTTGACTGTGATTGCTGGTAATAACTGACTAATAGAATAAAGCAATAACGTGCCGCCTCAGGGCGAGCCCGCCATTCTGACAATTCCATACTGCAGATTTATCACTGTGCCAAAATTAGCATTTCAGTCTGTTAGCTTTCACGTCCAATAGAGTTCCGTCTCGAGGTTCCAAAGAAGTCGTTTTACTTCAGGTTTCCTCCATCAGACCGCTCTATAAGTCTGGAAGCACCCCACGGAGAGAGGCATCTCTAAGTTGACAGGGAACAATAAGGATAGTGATTTGCAGCAGGGCTTTTGTAGACACTTCAGAAACAACAGACTATTAAAATACCATTCGACACCAATGCAATGATGAAATTCAGTTTGGTAGATCAGTATGTATTACTATGCATTATTATTAGTAATCTGAAAATATATTTATCGTAGATGCCTCTTAGAATTGGATGTTTATAAAAGGTATAACATTTCAAAGCATTGCGTTCTTTTGATTTTGTAAAGCTGCAAGAGGGTTTGAAGTCTTGTATTACCACAAGTAGGATAGTTTAGGATTCTAAAGTATAATTTAAGGTTGCACAGTGCAGTCATTTAACAGTTAAAAGCAGACAATATCTTACCTGAAGTAGATAACTTTCATCGTAGTTTATCATAAATTCAAATAACTTGGTCCGAAAGACTGAATCTAATCCAATCGGACTTTTACTGTTTCAAAGTTACTCTATTATAGACCCTTTATCCTTATAACTGGTGACATTTGCATTGGACGGTTGAAACTAGAGATTATTTACAGAGGAAATGGAGGAAGGAAGTTGTGTGCAACAATTAATCTTCCTGAGTGAAAATGACTGAGAATAGAACATATAAAGCAAATCTGTTCAGGAACTATCTGATATAAAAATGATGAAATTAGTGTATAAACTACAAGGGAATGCTATTATATATATTTTTAAAATAATTTTCTCTTTTTTTTACTGTAATCTCTGCACATATTTTACAGAAAAATTCTTGTTGTCGTAGCGTCTCCATTTTTTACTTCTTGACTTCCTTCTACTTATCAAGTTTGGCAACAATATCCAAAGTGACCCATCGTAGAACTGTCAAATGTGAACTATTGATTCACATTGGATTTGTTTCAGTGATGATAGCTTAAAGATTCAAAGAATAAAGTTGGATATTTCTTTAAAATTTGAGTTCTTTTAAGATCATAGAAGTCTTCTTTGGTCTTGGGCCCTGTAAAAAATATATGTGCTCTTCAGCCTCTAGGAGCATCTGGATTTATACTAAGGAGAGGCTCCAGGAGAGTTAAAGAGGTAAAATATTAACTGCTTTCTAGCAGTTAAAACAACCTCAATGAACACATTTCAAACAAGCCTATTTAAAAACTTGATTTAAACTTAACTTATCATTATAAACTTTCAGGTGCCATTGTATTTCTTTGGGAAGGTAAATATGCTCTTTTTCCCTCTGGCTGACTTATTATTATCAAGTTTCCAAAGCTTCTAAATCATACCTAGATCTTGTCAATCTGTGTGTGGAGGGCAGGAAGAGGGAGGGGAACGCCATTTGACAATTAAAAAAAAAAAAATACATTTTCTTTGCATATTTATAGTAGTATTTTCCCTATGTTATGTCATGTGCTATGTCATGTAAAGAACAGAAGAGAAACAGGGTATTTTTGACTGTAAGTTAGTCTTTATTCAGTCTTTTCTTTTTTTTTTTCAGAGTATTTCCTAAGAGGAGTCAATGAGTGAATGAATAAGCAAATGGTAGTCACTGGATAATTTTGCCTATGTTCCAGAGCCCTATGATTAGAATATTAATTAGGCTCATTTATGACGGTCAGATAATAACAGTGTCAGTGGGTTGAATGGAGTCTGTGACCTGTAAAAGGCCTATTCACAATCTGCACTCTGCTATAGTTCATTCTTTTGGCCACAGGCTGCAGACTTTTTCACACCCTTTCTAAATGCTTCAATTGTTCTGCTTCTAAGCACTGAGCAGGAAGTGCATTAAGAAATACAAAATATGCTAAAAAAAAAAAAAGATCTTTTACCATGAAACACACTTGAAGCTCACAGTCCACTTGAATCGCATCGTGTGAACTGATTTCATTAATTTTTTTGTCAACATCGTGGCCGGTTAATCTGTCCTCCTTCCTAAAAAGCTAACTTGCTGAGTTTGGGCTTTAATTGCATGACACGGATCAAAAGCATCATAGAGCAGGAAGGAAGTTAGCACCCCCCATGACTACGTTCATTTGTTACTCTACATGAATTAGTGATGCATTCTGTGAAATTCTTCAAACCAATAAAACCGTGACAAAAATTTAATTTACTTGTTTTACCTGTCCCAGCAGCTTCCCTAATTGTAGTTTTATTCCATATCCAAAGCCAAGATGATTCAATTTAACAGTTTTATATAGCACCGTTTTGTCTAGTAAATGGAAGAACATTACTCAATTTGTGTTTCCTGGGGGACAAATAAATGATGTCTCAAGTGGGATGTTTTCTGTAAACATTTTGTTGTACATACATATTATTTTGTTTACTTGCAGCAATGTTAGCACTTAGCGAACAAAGCTAATAAAAACACAACAAGGTCACAGTGACTAAAGGAGAAGGTTTGAGGTTCAGTGGGTTTATTGTGTATATTATTCTTAAGTCTCTTGAGAAAAGACAGGATAAGCTTATTTGCTTTTATCCATGGATTCAGTAGACATTTCCCGTGAAACACGATGGCCCAGCTATCTTAATGCTTCCAAAACAACAAATGAACCCTTTCAGTTTTCAAATTCACTCCTGCTTATCTCAAATTGTTGTTTGAACATTCACCTTCAGGAATTTTCTGGTTTTTACATAATTTTTGGCTCCGTCAATAGCACCAAGGGAAAAGTTTTATTGCATTTTGGGATCACTAAGCTAATATTATGTTATACATGTTCTCTTTCAGTGATTTCTTAATTCCCACATCTTACTAATTAGATCTAGGTATAGCGAGTAAAACTGAAATCTGGGATAATTTTAGCTAATTTATGATCAAAGAAAGAGCCCAATAACTTTTTGTGACATGGATGTAATTTGGTGAGTTTATTATTTCGTCCTAATGACTTCAATTGTTGTTAGATTTCACACACGCTCATACGTGGTTTCTTTTTTTCAATCATATAAAAATATCCTCTCTTTGCTAAAAGACGCAGGGATAAAAAACAAAATTTCATAGAGCCTCATGCCTCATCTTTACAATTACTTTCCTGGAGAGTGTTCAGACCAAATCTACTCATCAAACACCTCCCCCAAAATTTTTATTTTTCTGACCCGAGTCAAAGAGGCATTTTGTCTCCTCATTTCAGAGGCACTTGGTGTTGTGTTAAAATCACTGCACTGGCAGACATGTGGCTAGTGGCAGTGCACCGCGGTGAATGAGTTAAATCAGCCCCACGTGAACTCATTCCTGTGTCGTCACAAAGGGGAAGAGGCCAAAGACGCACGCGATGAGAGTAATCCAGCAGCGAACCGCTGTGGCAGCGCTAATGCTTGCTGGTTCCATAAAGGCTGGAGAAACTCCTATGTGCAGCCATTGAGAGTAAAGGACAGGAATAGATCAGGGTAGAGAAGATGGGGCTTGAATGAATGGGAATTTATCCTGTAGAGATATTTCAATTGATGCCTCCAACAAGTTGCTTTACTGTCATCAATTCTGCCAATAGTGATGTCATTTACTGAGGAGGTGATGGGTCTGTTTACTTCTCCACTGTCAGAAAGAGGAACTGTGATTCGACTGTATGTGTGGTCATCTCCCATTTTAGCCACACTACATAATACTTATGACACATAGAACCTAATCCTATTTTCGTCCCACTTCTTTTTTTATGTTGTCTTTAAAGATGTGTTTGACATTTTTTCTTCTTCAAATAAAATATACCTTTTTAATCTAAGACCTACAAAATAGATACATAATACAGAATTGTATAGTATCATAATAATAATGAAAAATCACTTCAAAATATGATGACAGTTTTCTTTAATCTTTGTAAGTTACTTTGTTTGTCAGTAAGAATTACTAATGCCTTTTGGATTTACAAGCAAAAAGAATCTATCAGGGGTCAGAAATTACCCACAAATTATTACAGCTCATTTTGGAGAAAAAGTTAAAATCTTGAATGTCATAAAATTTTCCATTAAATGAGGCACTTGTGTGGTTAATTATTTAGAGTTTGACTCAGTGCCTCAAGTGTATTTTGCATCATAAAAATTAAGCTATGCAGACAGAATTGCTTGATTTCACTGCAGTCTACATTTATCCAGCCCTCACTAAGCTGAGTGAGGGTTGAATTTAGACTTCAGCTATGAAATGACTTCCTGATCAGATGAGAAACTGTTGGGATACTCAAGGACTGAGACAAATTTAAAGTACCTTTAGCATCCACTTTTACCCCATTTGAATTCTCCATATAAAGGTGTAATAAAATCTTGTGGCACAAGATCCTGCTTTGAATTGTGACAATGTGTCCCACCAAAGTGAAAACTGTCTGATATAGCGCTATCTAGGTGTTGTAATCATCTGACTTCATCTTCTCCTGTAAACATGAGTAATTTTACAATCCCTGAACAAAACGGTCTGTGTTTAAGCTAAGCAGTCTGCCGATCAGGTGAGCCAATAATACTTTTTATCAATAAAAAATTAGAAGCATTGTTTGTATGGAATTGTAGGTATTTGGATGAAAAAAAATGAAAATAGTGTAACTGCTGTGAAACTACCGCGACTGTCTTAACTCGGCTAAGTAAGTACCTGCTTCAGAGCCGTCCATCGGTGCTGAAGTAAATGGAGACCAACGAGAAACAATTGATTTCTATCTGGCTTAATTTAACAAAGCTAAATTAAGCCTTGGATTCAAAGATTCTCATCACATGTTAAGTATTCATAGCACTTTACTTTTTCCACATTTAATTATGCTACATTTTTATTCCAAATAAATGTAATTCTATACACAGAAACATCAAATTTTGACAGGGTGGAAAACATACATCAGGCTAGAAGCTTGACTGAATATGTTGCAAATTGACTTAAAATAGAAAACAAATAAATATTCACAGCCTTTGTTGATACACATTAGTCAGCATTTACAGCTTCAAATTTTTGTGAATGTTAATTAGCATATCTTTAGTCAGTTTCTTCCATTTGTCTTTCAAGTTCTTAAGAATCTTGAAAGACAAGATTCTAAGGTTTGTGCAGCCATTTTCAGCTCTCTCCAGGGATTGAAATCTCGAGTTTAACTCGGCTACTAACTCAGGACATTCACTTAGTAGTTCTGAAGCCACTTCTTTGATATCTTTGACTCATTGTCCTGCTGAAAAGTGAACGGGCAAGAGGTCAAGAGCACTCGAGCGCAAGCTTTCACCCAGGATGTTGTACATTGTTGCTTTCTTCTTTTCCTCTCTACTGACTAGTTTGCCAGTTCCTGCTTCTGCAAAACATCAGCGGGACATAATGCTGCCACTACCATGGGATGTCATCTCTGTAGACCACACCAAAGAGTTCAAGCTTTTTCTCATCAGAGACAGGAGAATTTTTTTTTCCTGGTCAGAGAGTCCTTCAGGTGCCTGAAGGACTCTCCTGAAGGACTCTCCTGGGGGCAAAGTCCAAACGAGATGCCATGTGTCTTTGATTAAGGAGTTGCTATTAAGCCTGAACAAATATTATTATTCATTATTATTACAATTACTATCATTAAATTGCACCTGATCATCTAATCCACAAAGATAAAATTTGTTGAGAAGATGAGAAATAAAAAAACTCTCAGAAATTGTTTATATGACTTTATAATTTTTCGCCAAATATCCATTTATCTCATACATCAGGCTAGAAGCTTGATTGATACCTTCATTTCTTGTAACTGATAGCTCAAAGTTCATGAGTGGCCCAATCAAAATTGTGGTTTTCTAATTTGTTAGATTAGATTTATTGTCTACAACCAGGAGGCCTTGCTGTGTTAGCTAATTCTTTTGAAGTTATGATTCCTTCAAGCTGCCTGCCTCAATCTAATGAGTCTAGTGCGAGTCAGACCAGGAGCCATGTTGTTGTCCTGCATTAAAAAAGCAGTTTCAACGGTCTGTCTGGGGTGTGACAGGAGGTGGACGTGTGATTGCTCCAACCAGCAGCCACCACCTGCTTTTCTTGTTCACGCTGTTTTCGGTGCCCTTTTTTAGGGCACATGCAGAGTCTTAAAGAGTTTAGCTATGCCTTTGATGCTCTCTTTGATTTTTTTTTTTTTTTAAATATGCAAGAGATCAATAAAGAGCACAGACTTCAAAGATCTGGCACCCTTTCACCTTCTGCTGGTCACCATTTCTGAAGTGTTTCCAATCACATAGGGAGACTAGACAAACTGGGATTGAGTAGAGACTGACATCATGATCAAGAAAAAGTAGGACAATCTGTATTGAAACTTGGTTGCATTTTGACAAAAAGCTTTTTTTTTCTGCCTGTTTAATGTTAATTAGCTGTTTTTTTGCCCACAAACACAAAGCATTGAGAGAAATCACTAAGTTGCATTTCTTTCTTATGTATGCTTTACGTCATTTAAATTATTTTATAAGCCAATGTGAGACTTCATAATTCCAGACTTGAGACACGCACACAAGAACATACTTCAAAGTGCTGAGATTAATGCATAATAATCTTCAAGAGCCACAGCGATTTAATAACTCACTCAGATGTCTCTAACATGTCACTCAAGCCTCAAATACTAAACATTTGATAATGCTTTTTTTCTTCCTCGTTTTCCTCCTTCAAATCTAACCTAAGTGGCTGCAAAGTTCAAAGAAGCAGACTGTAATGCATGTTATGGAAATAAACCCGGGGCTGATTAGCCTTTAAATCTCTGACTGCCCCAACCCCCTCGAAAAATGTCTGTCACGATAAAATGACTATCCTTTACTTCCATTCTTATTTCTTAATCCTCCTCAATTTATTAGAGGGGGGAGTGCCTCGGCACAACAATGCCAAAACTCATTTCCATGGGAGCCCACACGGCATGATGTCCGCGAAGAGAGAGAACTGATTTCCTATGCAAAGGGTCCTTTTGAAAGGAACAGGGGGGGAAGAGACAACTGATTCTTTTATTGCAAATGACTGCAGTGTTTTGTTTAGGAGGGCTAAGGGTAGTGTAGTCAGCAGGACTTCTACTCACACTTTAATGCAGCTGATGCAGGTGCAGCGCTAATTGCAGGTGTGCTATAGTGGCCAATGTACACCTCTCTAAATCTTCATCATACATAGAGAAACATGCACTTAGCCACTATGCTCGCTGCAAAACTAGACATCAGATATATTTAGAGAAGGGGAACCAGCACCTTATTTTGTTTGTGCCATTCTAAAAATTCTAACAGAAAGTATAAATTCCGATGCAGAAATCTTAATAGTGTAAAAGTGCAGCACAGCAAATTTAGTTTTATATGATTGCGGGGAACTGAGTGGCCCAGTTGGCAGAGTACATGCATCATGTGTTGAGACTATAGACCTCCTCATGGTCACCCTGGTTCCCATTGGTGGCATGTCTTCCTACACTCCTCCACCAATTTCCTATAAGTTTGGTTCTAAATTTTGATACTTCTTTTCAGATTTTTCAATCATCCTCCCACACATTTGTTTAATTTTCTGAAAACACCATATTCACTTGCATTACCATGCAGATCACACCCAGCTATATCTCTCAAACAAACATAATTCCATATTCCCATCTCTCTCCCTTACCAAATGCCTCTTTGAAATCAAGCACTTACCCACCCTAAACTTTTTTTTAAATTAAATTACAATAAAACAAACTCTCTTTAACAGACTATAAGTCAATACTCAGTCCATTTCTCCATAAAGGTCAATAACTCCTCTATATCTTTCACCTCTCAGATCAAAAGTGTGGGTATCATCCTCAACATCATTCTATGTCAACAATATTTTTTAGTCTGCCTACTTCAATATTTGTGATATTAATTATCTCCATTCCTCTCTCACTTCTCACTCTTGTTGATAGTCTGGTCACCTCAGTCTGGTCAAGGGATTACTGTAATTCCCTTCTTTTTAGTTTTCCACAGAAAACCCTGCATAAATTACAACTTATCCAAAATTCAGCACAAGGATCCCTTCCATCAGTGAAATCACATCTGCTCTACAGCAGCTACATTGGAATCCTATTACACATTGTATCAACTACAAAATACTCCCTTTGACCTTCAGAGCTGTCCACAACCTCACCCCTCTGTATCTTTCTGACCTCCTTCTCATTGCTATACCAGCCTACATCCTCAGATTTTCTTCTTCCATTCATCTCACTGCGCCCCCTGTCCGTCTTGTTACCATCAGGAGCAGAGCATTCAGTCGCTCTGCTTCCCAGTTCTAGACCTCACTCCCGTCTGATCTCTGTGACACAGGCTCATTGCTACCTTGCAAATTCAAACACGAAACTTGCCTGTTTATAAAAGCTTATGACCTCTGATCACAACTGTACTGTCTCTTTGGAATTTACTTTGGTACATATTTTACTGCTGTCTTTTAATATTGTCTCCTTTTTTATCTTGAGTCAAAATAAAGGTGCCCATAACTAAAGTATATTATCACTATTTGCAGTTTGTGATGAGACATGTGGAAACAGAACAAACATAATAAGAAGGTGAAGAAAACTGATTTTTTTTAGTCTATGTGCAAAACTGAGCAAACCATCTCGACTTTGAATCATGGTTGTGGCAGGGTCATGACCTGGGGGTGATTTTTCTCAGTAAAAACAGAGAATCTGGACAGAATATGGAAAAATGGCTGGAGTTAATAGGAATATGAATGAAGTTAAAATTAGGATAATTATAAAATGGAATCTGTTAAATCTAGACAAACATTTCAAATTACTTGAAATTATAGCTACATCAAAAGATAATGCTGTCAACTACTCATTCATGAAAGCTGAATTCAATTGCATGGTACAGTCTTTAGATTTTTCTTTGTTAAAAATAATAGAAAACCATGAATCATTTTCCTTTATCATAGAACATTTGATCAAGGTGTGTTGCTGTAATATATCTCACATTAGACATAATTCAAGAGGTCTGAATACTTTTGCAAAACACTAAATCTGGTTAAAAAAAAAGAAAAAGAAAAAAAGAAAATCATTTTTCAAAAAGCTTTCATTCCATTATGTCTCCTAAACATAATTTTAACCACTCAGTTTTCAGTTTTGCTCTTTTCAACCTTTAATTTTTTTGCAATTCGCTGTCCTTACCCCCTTTTCTTAAAGCTTTTCTCCTTGTTTAATTATGCTCTTAAGAAAATGTGATGTGAGAAATACTAGAAAAATGAGAGCAAGAGGGGGAAAAAGAACTTCTTAAATGAAACCTCGCTCTCCCTCTCTCTCCAAATCCCAAATGAGAGGAAATTACTCATCAAGTGATTATGAAACTGTTGGCATTATAGAAATCAGAGTGAAAGAATAGAGTCAGGAGGAAAGATGGGAGGGGACTGGCAATTTGTTCTCAATGGACAGCGGATGAAGAGGTGGCAAGTTAAAGTCTCCAATCTGAAGGGTCTCCTTGTAAAGCTAATTCCAGTTAATGGCAAAGGAGCAAGCCTCCACCACCCCACAGTATCAGATGTCCTGACTTCCAGGTAATCAGACTGACATTAATGCAGGCTCCAAAAGAGACACCTCATCATCAGGAATTTTCCTCATTGGCACCGAAAATGCCAGGCTACACACCTCTGACTGCGTGGCCCCCACATCTATTAACCTTATTGATTTGGAGCCCCGCTGAGCCCCTCCAGAGCTCCTGCCCCCCTGCTGCTGGACTGAAGTGGATCAATCCTGCGCCGGGGGCCACAACTCGATAACAACCCAGTGCTCAGACTACTGTTTACAACCTGAAATGAATACAAAGGTTCTTCTTTGTATATTCTCTACTCATCTGCTAAGTAATAATGTTAATAATAAAAGGTTTGCATGAGTGAAAAGTATGTTTATTTCTAGAAAATCAGAGAAACAAACTTCAGTGTATTTTTCTAAATTTTCTTTTGCAAATATCCATCTGAAAAATGACTATTAATTAGAGAGGCAGGCAACAGGCTCATAGTAACTCTGGAGGAGCTGCAGAAACCCATTGCTCAGGTGACAGAATCTAGCAAATGGACACTAATTATTCAAGGACTACTCAATATGAACCAGTAGTGAAAAGAAAGTTGAAAAATAAGTTTTTAAGTTCACAAGTTTTATACAAGATAATTCTTGAAAGAAAACACTTTGTGCAAAAGAGTCAAATTCCAGTCCTCAAGGGAAAGTGTTCAGCAACTTTTCAAATGCCAATTCAGACTGGCGAACAAAGATTGACTTCAGAATATAAAGTACAATCTCCTTGTTAGATAGTTACAAAGTATTATGGCTTACATGCAATGTCAGTCATAGTTTTCAGATTTTAATGAAAAACAAATTGGAAACCTTGTAAGTTTTGCCAAGATTTAAAAAAAAAAATACTGCAGTGGCATATTATAAAAAATCCCAATAAATTATATTGAAGTCTGGGTTTAGCTTTTCAGAGTCGAGGAAAAAGTTTAAGAAGCACAAGTACTTCTTTCAAGGCATCAGAGTCAAAACTGCTGGGTTGAGTGATTTTATTTAAAAGCTGTTAATTTTATTGTCAAGGTGCCCTTGAAAGTAAATTTTACACATAAAACACTGGAGGCAATCAACGTACTCTGTCCCACAGTCATACAGTGAAAGTTTAATCAATGCAAATTACATGCAACAAACTACTTAATATTTTCCTTGGCACATTTGAAACATTAGCGAGCACTGCTGATCAGCCAGTGACATACTATACACTGAAAATGGTGTTCCATAGGATCCTTTGTCACGTTCCACAAACAGCATATGTACAAATCTGTGCTTCCATAATCAGCCAGCAGCACAGTGAGAATCTGCATGTCTCTGTTTAGCTTTCAGCGATTCACATGCGTTAAACCCAAGCCCTGCTCTGAAATGAGCCAAAGTCCTCTTTTTTGAAGTGGAACTTCAAGGGGAAAAAAGGCATCTGTAAAAACAATCCAGTGTGTCTTTAAACTTTGAGCACATTCTTGCTGACCAGCTGTAACAACTCCTGCAGCACAATAACCACTGATACCCATTGTAGCGGCAAAGGACTATTTAAGTTCAACTTTGCAGCCAACATCAAGACTGATGATGTTTAATTTTCTCAGCAGCGCTTCATCTTCTGTCCCCATCCATGCAGCTCTGGCAGACAGTGCAGCGTGACAGACAAGGCAGCAGCTTTCACACATTCTCCGCAAATGTAAATAGCTGCTAATGCTGCACCATTTACCATGCCGAAGAGGAGAGACTAGAGCACTGTGTGGCAAGTGGTGCCACTGAAACACTTGGTAAGCCACCGGGAGCGCCGCGTGATGGAGGCATAAGCATCAGTGTCGAGATGGCTTGGTCTCATCTCCGACTCATCATCAGCCAGTGGATCCCAGCAGGAGGAAAAATGTACACCCAGGGCAAATCTGTAAACACCAATTTAATCTGCATGGAGAAAGTTGCTGTCATCAGCTGTGACAGCAGAAAGCTTCTAGGCCACATCAGCACGCAAAGAGTCACTCTTCTTCCCCCAAATATCTCTGTCAAACACTGACATTAAGCCATTATGGACGTCAAAAGCTGCCATTGAGATGTTCTTTTCCTCTCTGCCAGTCAGAGCTGCAGAGTGGATTTTGCAGGGTCACACTAGAAACGACGTAGATGCCCTGTGGTTCCTTCTTTACACTGATTGCTGACAAATTGCTTTTGGCCTTTGGAGTTTGAATCAGAACATTTAACTTTAATCACCATAAAATTATTCATCTCTCACAAGAGTTTAATTTGAGCTTTTTCATAAAAAAAAAAAAAATGGTCAAATTTTGTTGTAATTAATATAGGGTCACACTGGAGCTTAACAAGATTTTCCTCGGATCTCTGTCTTTAAAACTGAGTGTAGCTGCAGTGGCCATGTTCTTTCTTGGCAGGAGCAGAGCCAGACTAAAGCAAAGTCAACACCACAGACGATGAACAGTTAACAATAATGAGAATTACTAGCGGTTCCGCCCACATTTTTTATACCCTAACATCCTGATTTCATGGGTGACACTTAGGGACCCCCCAGGCTCTCTAATGGGCGCTTGGGGAGCCACGTAGTAGTCGTAGCCAACGCATTTATTTCCACTCAGACAGATAGAAGTGTAGCAGATCAGAGGAAGTTGCAGAGCTTTATTGCTTTAGGAGTTGGATCAGTTGTCATAGGTAATAGAACCATGAATTTTGCTACCTGAAAGTAAATCCTGAAGAATAACATTGAGTAATGAATTTGGGATCTTAAGTTAAAACACATTTGCATTATTGTGGAGGGGGAAAAAAAAATCCAAAACAATCGTCAGGTCCATCTCTGAAGAGCACAATTGCCCTCTATAAATGGTAGCCTTACTTGGTGGCAATTTCATAAACAGGAAATCAGTTGTGCAAATAATTGAATAATATTTTCAGTGAAAATAATTTTCAGTGAAATCGATATTTACATTCAATCACTGAACACTTTAATGATAATTTTCTTCTTCTCCTTTCAGAGATGAGTTCTTGGTCTTCATCTCATCGTCCCTCCCCAGAATTTCACTGTTCACATTATACTGGCACCAGTAGAAACCGATGTCAACGGACTGGTGGCCAGCATCCACGGTCTGTGATGTGTCAATCCCATTTGGGGTCACCGTGTTTGCAATGGAAGAGGGCTTACACGGTTCAGCTGGCTTGGGCCACAGAGACAGGAAGGGGACAGACCGAGCAGGCTATCACACCGCCCCCCTGGGGCGGCTTCTGACAGACTAGAAACATCAGGACAGATTTGGGAAGGCAATGCCGACAGGGGGGAGCGAGGGTGGGGCCGGCAAGTGAGGGAGCAACCCCGTAGCAGGGCAGCTTCACAGAATTCATTACTCACAGCTAATTTACAAATGGGGAGAAAGACCTGGCTGCAGATCTCCTGCTGTTGTTCTCATGACCCCGCCATGCAACTGTTTCATCCCAACTCAAGTAAAGCTTTTGAAAATTTAACACACATTAATGGACTTGTATGGGGATTTCTTACAGTTACTCTTATTTCAGTTCTTTTATTGAGAATTTATGTAGTTGACCAATGTCAGTGCACAATTTAGAGCTCAAAGAAAATTTTGAGCTCTAAAAAATTTCTATTTTTCTTTTTTTTTACTGAGAGAAGTCTGAAAATGGTGTCTTGACCGTTTTGTTGACCCAATGCAGCCAAAGGATTCAGAGCAAACAAAGTAAAATAATTCCCTTTTTTGTAATTTAATTATTTCCAACAAGTGACAAGCTGTATTTAATCTAAAATACAGCTCATCTTGAAGTCTGTTAAAGAACAGCAATGCATAAAAAGCATCTTTAAGTCCAACTATGGTTAGGTTACATATCAGTACTGAAATAGGAGGGGTCGCCACTGGTAGTCTGCGCTGTATGTGAAATGTGTGTACAGACACAAATGTGATGCAACCGCATGACCACATGTCAACTGACGCTAACCAGAGTTACACAGTTTTTTTTCTTTTTTTCTTTCGACTTTTACTCTACTACATTTTAGTAGAGTATCTGTACTTTCTACTTCACTACATTTCTCCAAAAACGTTGCGTTACTCGTTACATCCCAGTTGCATTACACTTTTTTTTGTTAAAATGAGAAGTTGGAGACAGTTGGAGAAGGGGCTGTAAAATCCAACCAATTGCCGTGACTTACTAATTACATGTCTGTTGTTACCCGTCGCCTCCCCCTTTCACTCGCGCACGGAGCTCCAAGACATGCGCAGTGGTTTTCTTTAAGCGGGAGAAGATGTCAGTCTAATCGTCAGTAATAGAATTCTGCTACATAAATCATCAGAAATGGCAACATGTAAATTCAGACATGCTCCTTACAAGGCTGCTAAATTCAGACATGCTCCTTACAAGGCTGCTAAATTATGGTCATTCTATTCCAAAAGTTGACTCATGCTCCTGCTGCTGCTCAAGATTAAATTTGTAATCACACTCCACCAATCTGTTAGCAGACGAGATATCTACTGCAGTGCTTAAAATGTTGTTGGGAGTTATTTAATTCATGGGCCAGTCAAGGAATGCTGGTTGCTGTCAATCAAATCACTTGCGTCCAATTTATGGATTGGCACCACTTGTACTACCTATGAAGTTGGTAAGGAAATGAAGAAGTAACTGTTAAGGGACGTGACTCTGGCCAGACTGGGGTTGAAGTGGTTTAAGCCATTTGAGTGAAGAAGCAGCTTAAATATATAGAGCCAAAACTTCAGTGGAATGGTTTAGATCAAAGCTCTTTCAATGATTAGAACAGTCCTGGCAAAGTAAAAGACATAACACCAATTGAAATCTGCAGTTCACCCAGTCTCTTTCTCTTTCATTTGAGTAATCACTATTTTTCAAAGAAGAATGAGTAACAGTTTAGACTCTTGATGTGCAAATCTAATAAAGGTATGTCCTAAAAGACTTGCAGTCATAACTGTAGTGGAAGATGGTGAATCAAGAGGATCAATGCAGATGCACTCCACAAATTTCAGATATTTATTGTGTCCCTTTCTTTCCACTTCACAATTATGCTCTACTTTGGGTTGATTTAACACATGCAATCCTAATAAAACAGAATGCACTCTGGTTCAGGGATTATGAATACTTTAGCAAGGTGCTGCATCTGCAGACCTGTGTGTACTGGAATGGATGTGTGAATAAACTGCCTTTATATGGCCTGATCTTATCATAAATGTTCATTTAGAGTAGGTGATTTGATTTACTTTGCAGTGCATATATTTTCTATCTAATGAAATTTTATTCCTGCAGGTCCTTGATTCACTTTAAAGATGCTAGATGTTAGGGAATGTCTCCAGGAGAGCTACACATTTTTTCACCCCCGCTGCTTTTAACCCATTTACTTCACATCATCAAGCCACGTCCAGGGACTGCTGCACGGGAAAGGTTTGTACGTAGTGCTGGGATAAAATAATTAGATGACTCCTTCAATTGTCTTGTCACCTGCTTTAACCGAGACATCCGCAGCCGCTAATTGAATGAACTGAATTCAGGCGAATTCTGGTGACTCGTAAATCTTCCATAAACGTTATTTGCTGGAAGGGGAGAGGGGGGGAGCAGAATCGCATGCTGTTAAATTCCTTAGGCCTGCTGCTGTCGTTTAAAAGGACAGTCAGCTGGACACCCCTGTCCTACTGTGTAATGGTCAGTGGCCAAAGTGGCAACCCCTGCTGCTTTGAGTAAATTAACACTGGCCAGCGCATTGTCATGTTTTTAAATCACTATACAAATATATGGACAACAACCTCAGGAGGCCGAACGTCAAGAAAAAGACCTTGTTTGTCAACTCATCATGTATCCAAACAATAGCTATGATGCTCTGTTTATATTGAAGATTTGACTGAGCAGTGGCTTGTGAATGCTAAAGTGAAGATTTGACAACATGGAGGGTGAGCAGCATTAAGCATTTGCTTCAGTTCCTTTGTTTCATGAGCATCAAAGCATGTATTTACAGGACTTACATTCAGTAGAAACCTAAAATTAAACTAAGATGACCCTAATAGACTTAGCAAATGCTGTAACTTACAAAATAATTGAATTACATGGGGATAATGCATAATTAGATACCATTTAAGAAAAAAAAAAGCAGATAGTCTAATTATTGGAGAAGCAGCTTAAGATGCTTTACTCCTTAATTGAAGTACATCACAAATGCAGTGTGAATCTGTTCTGGCATGTTCAAACCAAATCTAAATCTTAATTAAATTTTGCGCAAAAAAAGAAAGAAAGTGTTGGAAAGGAGCCTTAATCCATTTAAAGGAGAACAGCGAAGGACTATTAGTGGGTGTTAATTCGTTAATCAGAACTTTCTGAGGGTATCCTTTTCTATGTTGAAGGCCGCTCTATATTTGAACCACACAGCAGGAGGTTTATACAAACAGCCTCCAGCCATTGTGGGTGAAGGTGATGGGCCAAATTAGAAAAGGCTTCAAGTGAAGTCAGGACAGGGTGTAATATTATCTTTTTATTCATGTGTTTCACTCCATTTTCCATCATGTTGTCCTATTATGCCACTTTGTTGATATTTCCTATTGAAATGGGATCATCCTCAACAAGTACCCCAGACAGGTAAGAAATGAGTGGGCATGATAATAAAGGCACTGTGGGGGTCAGATTCCCGTGTAAAGCCTGGTTAATGTCAACATAATGGGCAGAGGACAACGATGTAACCACTAACTACAACTTCAAAGAAGGTGCAAGTCGGAGAAAGAAAAGGAGCTCAGAAGATGTGGCCGTCCCCTAATGAAAACATCATCCATCTTCATGACGCAGCGTGGGTCTCTCTCTGTCTCAAAGCTTCGAAGTGCAGCACAAATACATGCACAAAAATGTACAACAAAGCCAATTGCTTTTAAGCCAGCCATTGACTTGTCGAGTTCTAATACAGCTGCTGGAGAAGCAGTGCTCCATTCATGGTGCTTTGCTGCCGAAAGAGAAAACTTGAGGACACATCCTTGACAAAATCCTCTTTTCAGACATAATCCACCTAGCGCCATTTTACTTGAGGACTGGAGTGTGTAACATGTGATCTTATCCCAAAAAGCTATTCAGATCTATGTAGTGCCAGCTTGATTATGTTCCTGGTACACAGAGGAACCTTTCACTCCCTTAGTGGCTTCCCATCACACCTGGGATAATAAAGAGGATTTAAACAGGTCTGAATAGGTTAACCAGGTGTTGAAACAAATAATGGTTTAAAATTGTAATTAACATGGCTTGAATAGAGCATTGCTCTTGGTAAAGGTCTCCTCTGTTGAATGACTTTGGTATGCAAGGAAACACAAGACTGAAAAGGCCCAGTCTTTGTCACTGAAGAGAATAAGGAACTAATGGGGAATTAAGACCTTTAGAGGCTGTGTGCTTCTGTTATTTGGTTTCTCCCCCATTTCTTTAAGTATGTAATGCCACAGTTCGTAGGCCCGCTCACTTCTCCTAAATGTTTAACTTGTGCCAGTGTGCTGTGGTAAAATGTAACCTGAATGAAACCCAGAATATCACTAGAAACTTGATTTACCAGATCAATAAATGTTTGTTGCTTTTATTTAAGGTACTTGAAAGTTTCATTGTGTTATTTCTATGCTGAGTACTATCTGTACTGAAACAAATATCTAGAACAATAAAAGTCTTAATTATTATACGTTGCAAATTTTGAAATATAAAAAAATCAAAAAAATCAATGTAACTTTTAAATGTAATTACAAATGTGTCATTTTTAATCATGTTTGTGACAGTAGGCTGACACTATTTTTTTATTCTTGCTCTAAAGAAGTTTAGTGCAGCTTTTTGGAAGACGTGCAGTTTCATTCATTAACCTGACGCTGATGTAACTTTAGAAAAATTGACAACTTAGTAAGTTATTTTTCACTAAGTCGAATAAAATCCAAGCATTGATACTTGGACTCTGGCTACTCAACTAGGTGCAATAGCTCCTCGTGTCAGAAAACAATTTTTCAAGGAAACACATTTGTGGAAATCAATGTTTCCCACACTGCTGCGATGCCTGTGAACCGTAACGGAAAACGCTTGACAGACGCACCTGGAGATGTCTCGTCTTGCTTTCCTGTCACCATGGAAACACTATTTTGTTGATTGTGTAACCCCAACTTTGGGACTTAGAATCATACATAAGTCCCACTCCCAAATAAATACATTTAGCATTTTAGAAAAGGTGTTGCTTTCCTCATCTTTTGACACCCCCTAGCAGATGTACTCAGACCGTTAGAATTGCTGCACTAAGCATCAAAAATATGATCATATTCTACTAATGTAACTATTATGTGTAAAATTGTATTTTAGAATTCTAAAGCATACGCATTTAAATGCCTCTTTTCTCCTCATTTAGCATTTTGCTTAGAAGCCTCAGCAGTTATGTTGTTTGTGTAGCTGATGTGGACACTGAGCGGTTCAAAACAAGTGAAATATGTAGAATCATACTTTTTTTTAGAAGGTTATTTGAAGCTACTTCTAAAAAAGAAGTCGTTGTTTGTGTGCATGTCCTTATGGTATTAATTTGAGCAAGTTGCCTCTTTGTCAAAGTCAAATTTTCTGCCACTCTCAGTGGCAAGTAAGCCGCAGTCCCAGGGTCACATTCTGCAAAGTTTCCAAACATCAGCCACAGAACTTCCATGTGGTTCTTCAATTCCTCTGAGTGTTTTGAAGCCCCCCACTGAGAGGGTCCCAATCTCGACGCATCAAGCAATGAACAGAGAAAAAAGGCTGATTGCAAGTGATTGACAGGCCATGCGGTTACCACAGTAACTCCTTTTTGGCTTTCCTTGGAAGTCCAATTCATCATCAGAATTAGATGACTCTAAAAGGGCCTATTATCATAAGGGTGCACATGTGAGTGGCGCAATCGACTACCTGTGAATCGATCAAACCGTCTGACTCAGGCACTCTTTGTGTGTAAAAATAAGGCCAAAGCGTGAAGAGATTAGTGAATTTCCAGAGGTCACATATTATATTGCTGTTTTACTGATGCATCTTAATGTTGTTTCCTTAGATTATTTTTATTAAACTATGATGGTTTTCTCAGAGGATTGCACTGAAGACAAAACTTAAAATTTAGCGTCTTTATGTTCTTCTGAAAATCCAACATTTATAAACGTTTCCTCCTTTAATAGCTACAGGGAGATGAAAAGCAAAGACATTGGACCTACAGACTAATCTAAAACTAATCAGCATGTCTGCAAAAGTATTTAAATTACATAATCCTCAGGTACTTAAATAGCCATGTTGCCCTTGAAAAAGTACTTTTCAATTACCACTATCTGTGCCACAAATTTGTGTAGCCCCAACTTTGTCATAAGAACATCTTCCCAGGATGTTTTGGAGCTGTGATGCCATTGTTTGAGATACTACTAATTCATATTACCTATGGCATTTACTATATTAATAATTTTAAAAAAGAAAAAAAAAAGGTTAGACTAACAACAAGACAATTGTGATAGTTCAAGAACAAGACTTTTTATCATTTTCTTTTGCACACGTGCTTAGATTTGTAATTTTGGAGACATGTTGGCCTGAAAAGCTGAACTACACACTAAACAGATACACAAATGTAAGATATGCCTTCATTAATGGCAAACACTTATCCAAAACAAAATCTGCTTTATTACCAAAGTGGAAGTATTCAGCTTGCAAGAGGAAAAAACAGCTATTTCACCCCTGCAGAGGAATGAAGGATGGGCAAATATACCCAAAAACCATCATTTCACCATCTTGCTCACTGCCTTTTTTCACAAACACAAATATATATATATATATAAATGCACACTCACACACACAAACAGGATACCAAATGGCATTTTCTCTAAGTGCTTATTCTTTGTATAAAAAAGGTCATCAAGGCTATGATGAGGGAATGTTGTCCTCATCTATTCTTGGGTGGCCCAATTTAAACTGTTGGCATAAACTAGTTGTTGCACAGAAACACTTTCTTTAGACTTTAATGTGGCACATGTGAGTGTTGATGAATATATTTATAGAGACCTACTAATTAATAATAGCTTACACGACAAAACTAGAGCTTTTCTGTGGATATCTGTGTGTGTGTGTGCGAGGTTGTTTTCATGGTCAAGATGGTGGCCAAACCAACCGTCAGCATCAACATGAGCGTCAGAGTTGAGCAGCGTCAGTGTGTCACAGTCAGCGGGGGCCGCGGCACCCATGCAGGCTTCCCATCAGCACACGAATGGAGCTGAGTCGGCCAGACAGCGCCGTGGCACACTCCAAACTTAGTGTAATTAAAGTTGAGAAAGGTTAAATTTTGACACTGAGACGAGTCGAAGGGTTCTTTCTCTCAGGCAAGAGGAAATATAGGGTACCTCGTCAAAGCAGTTAACCGGTGAAGCCCTCGACCCTCTGGGAGAGCAAGGGAGACACGGTAGATATGAAGACGCACATCCACTATCATGATTAGGTGTTAGGTCTTGAGAGGAGGGGACAATTGCATGAGCATGTAATTAAATTGGCCAACTTTTTGTGGCAGTACTCCTATTCAGGCCCATGCAGGAACATCCATCCGGAAGAGGGAGTCTGTAATAGTCTGTGATGCATGTCCAGAAGAAATTTGTAGATATGTTGAAGATTTAATCTTCAGAATAAACACAACAAGATGTAACGTCAACTTCAGACTTGCACAGAACGTAATGGTCTGAGAATGTCACAGAATGGTTTGTCAGCATTTCTAAGGAGTGGAGCTTTGCTGCTGAACACAAAATATTCGGTGATGGGAGTTTTCTGCTTTGTTGTTGACTAAAATCTGAGTTACTTGTGAAACTGTGTATCCTCAAATTACTGTCTGAAAAGGAGTTTGAGTTTTGTCACAGAAGACAAATAAATTATTTTTATGGCCCAACTAATAAAATATCACTTGATATTAATATGAACAGAAAACAGTTTTGATTCCAGCCAGGTCATATATAACCCATGCAGAGAACCATACCTCCTTACACCTATTTATTTATTTTTTTTTTTTTAATTTCTGAAGTATTTCTATTTTGAATTGACAAGTTAATTGTAAAAATGTTTTCACCTTGGTGCTAGTTTTGCATAGACTATTTTCATTTCTTATTTTTTCACATATGAGGTGTAATTACATTGAAAAATAACTCAGTCACACAGAAGCAATAAGCTCGATGCCAGGTAAGGTCAGCTTTTCCATTGAATGTGGTTTCCAACTGGAATCCCTCCAACTATAATAGTTCAACATTTAAACAAAATTGGTGCACATTTTTATCTGCCAAGAGTCACATGAAACTCAAACTTTAGTATCATTACCAATTACATGTGGATGAAGAATAACATTAGCAAGTACAAATAATCAATAACAGAATAACATTTGTTTCTTGTTTTAAAATAAATGGTTTTTCCCAGTTTAATGTAAAACCTTTGTGGTTTTTGACCCACAGTCCATCTAGAAAATACTCACAAAGCATTGCTATGTTGCAGCCTTGATTCAAATTATATTAAATTTGGCCACAAATACCCCATAATTATAATGTGGAAAAAGTCAAACCCTACATATCTATTGAGTTTTTCTCTTTCCACAAGTGCATATTTAGGCCCACATAGCTCATGTTTGTTATTTTATGGTTGTTCACACTCAGATGCAGATGTAAGAGAAACAATTAGCAGTTAATAGATAGTGGTCCACTTGCTTTCAGCTTGAAGAGATGGAACACATGTCCCAGCCTTTGTGGATGTCAGGAGCCCATACTGGAAGCCCACTGTGTTTTGTGGATGTGTCATTTGCACCCTTTCCCCTCTTCGGTGAAAACCGCTCTCTGTAAATGATAGTCCCCTTTGTCTGTCATCAAAAGGGCTCCTTTTACTCTCTGCCTTTCTCCAGTGGGTCTTGGCAGCTGTCATGCAAAACCACTGAATATCATTAGAAAATTAATTCAAGCAATCTATAAGTAATTACATTTTTTTTCCCGTTGAATTTCCTTTCTACTGACCCCCTCTTTGATGATAATTATTGCTCCTAGCAGCATTCTACTGTATTCCCCTCTGAAAAACAAAATAAAACAGCAGACACTTGGAACCATTTGTAGAGGAAGCAGAGATGCTTAATAGAAACATCATTAAAATCACACATTGATTATGCAAACGCTGATGGAGTTAGTTATGTCTGTCCAAACGTCTGCATTACAAATGCTTCACTTGATTAGGTGTCAAATTTGATTACAGATGGATTATATATTTAACAGCTGTAGGTAGACCACATCCCTGTGCTTCCCTTTTATGTTTTCTGGTCAGTCATTAACATATGATTTGCACGCATTTAGCGTGAGTACAAATTGTGCATGTGCATAGCAGAATGCTAGATTACTAAATAGAATAAGGTATGTTTTGTCATCATTAGCATGCTTTTTTTAAATGTAAAATAAAGAGGATCCTGTGGGGTTTACACATCATCAGAGCTATGAAAAAAAAAAAAAACTGTGACAAATGTTAACGGATATATGTTTTTTTTTTTTTACCCCTAAAAGCCTCTCCTTTTGGAAAAGAGGAAAAAAGCTTACTGTTAAATCCACCACACACACACTGTGCTCCAGTAGATATGAACCTGCAATATGCTAACTCACACCTTTAAAAACGAAGAGGTAATGGGGACTTCTTTTTGATGTCTTGTCCGTTAACTTTTCAGTCTGCCATTTTTAATCCAGCAAGATTTAAAAGAGAAAGAAAGTCCTCTGTTCAGACATTTGCACTTTTGCAATATAAAGCTCCTAATCTCTGATTCCCGACTGCAGAAAATCCTATTAAGATCACCTCCAGTTTAACACAGACATTGTTATGAAATGCAAATATGCTGCTTCACTGGTACACTTTTAATTGAGGGTAAAGTGCACTGTATGCAAAACCATTAGAGTAATTTTGAGAATGTCTGTCAAGAGGAACCTCCAAACCACAGATTCTCACTTGGGGGCTCCCTCAGGGCTGAGCTATGGGTGGGGGGCACAGGCGTTCAGTGGGGTATCATCGGGTGTCTCGCAAAAGGTGTCAGCTTGGGAGGATTTGACTGATTAGGTAATATTCCTGCGTGTTCCCATGTAAGCAACATTCTAAGAGCTCATTTCTTGGCGCCTATCTCCCTGTAATTCCTGTCCTCGCCGTCAGTCTCTCTTGGCAACTTTCATCCCTTAACATGGCGACTCTGTGCTTTAAGGGAGCCTGCCTGTGACAACAACCTTGACAGCGGTGGCAGGCGTCAACTTCTTGTCGCAAAGCCACTTACCCAAGAGGGCGCCCCCCTGGTGTATATGGTGACGCTTAAATTGCCCCGCCGTCCGCTACGGCAACCGCACGGCGACGTGAAGAAAGAGTGTTTGGGCAGAGGTCTGCCTCCATTCATCATCATAACCTCCCGTCCCCCCTGAAATGACCTTGTAAATGCATCCAACTCATCGACTAATGAGAGGTTGCTAACCTGTTGTTAGCGACTGCAGTGTCAATCTCCAGGAGTTAAAAGGAAAAATAAGTTGTTTCTGAAGTGACTTGGTAATATTTCAATTAATGCTCTAACTAAGAATCTGTTCGAATAAGATAAACTAAGTTGGAAGTTGTTCAACAAATCCATTTAATCTGTCCTGCTTCTACAGATTATATTGTTTTACGTTACTTTAGTATTTATACTTCTTAATCATTTCAGATTTTGTCCCATTTATTCACAAACTTTAATGATGTAGATGGACACAAAGTATGGCATAACTGTGAATACCACAAAGCTTTGATTGCAATTTTTGCAAATAAAAATGTAAAAGTTTGATGTACTTTGTATTAAGCACCCCTTTGCCTTGGGGTATGTCTCAATAAACCCTTCGATTAATATTTCACCTCCCCAAATACAATGCTGACACCTCAATAAATCTGATTGGCACACCACTAATAATTATCCTTTCAACAGTTTCCTCCACCTGAGCTGTACATCTCTATAAATATTCTAGAGTTTCAGCATCTTAACTACTTGTTCGAATGATGGTCCTCTTGCTTGCTTATTGTTAGTGACTGAGGAGGGCAGGCTTTTATTTTTCCACATGCGTTTCTGTTAAGATTGACATGGGAACCATTTAGATGACTTCTGATTTTACTGTTTTTTATTAGAGGCATGAGAAATAAGTGACTGAACACCAGTGCATTTTATTTGCATAGAAATGTTAACACCATGTGTCGTTTTCCTACCATTTCAAAAACATGCTCTTTCTGGTATTAGTCTGTGAAAAACCTGTCTATTGTGAATACTTTTGCATGGTACCATATAGGCTTTGGCCTTTGATAGCAACTAAAGATCATACCGGAACAGAGTCAGGAACTAACAAAGCCTAATGTATCACTGAAAATATACATGACATCAAAACATGAAAGAGCATGTCAGTTCACTTTGAAAGCCTCAGAGGACATCTGACAGCCTTCTGATCCACAGAAGCCTCCAAGCAAAGAATTTTCAGCTTCTTGGGATAAATGTGAACTAGAAGATCAAATGTGTTGCTTACTTGAATCCTTCACATTTAACTTTACAGGACATGTTGCATCTTATAATCATGATCACAAAACAAAATCTTTAAAAACATGCATCCTGTGAATTACTGTCGATTTCTATGATTGTATGAATTCTATGATTCATACAACAGTAATTGAGCATTAATTAGATTGGTAGATTATCTTTTGTATGGTCTGTAAACTGGCTTGAGCTGACAAGTAAAGCTCTTGACTGCTGACAATGATATTATGTGAAATGGGAGACTTTTTTGTAAAAATACATTAGTGCCTTAATGAGAATAGATGAGCCTTTATTTCTCTCATTTCGGATTCATCGATTCAAGAGACACTAGACCCTTTTTTTTTTTACAACGCTTTAAAATAATTGTGTCCCGATAGCAACAGGAAGGTGGTCAGTCATCTGTTTTAAAGATAAACGCGTGATCAAAGGGCATAACAAAACATGTAAGGGATTCAACCCCCGCCCCCTCCTCATCTTCTTCCTCGTCCTCTTCCATTTCTTCTTTTTCCTTTTTTGTTACAGGAGAGTTTAAAGAATGTGGAGCGGTTTCCAGGGGATACAAATGAAAAGGTTTCGGAAATGTAGGGAGGAATTGAGCTGAAGGGGCGGCTTCTGAGAGAAATTCCCCTGTAACTCTTGGAGACATGTGAGGAATTACCAGGCCTTTTCTTGTCAGACAAAGGAAGTGAAATATTAGCAATATTCATTTAAAAATGCAGCTTTGTTATTCTTTTAATGAACTATGTTGGAAGTTGTTATTAATGGAAAAAATACCAACCTGCTGACCCCTCTACCTAGCCTCTAACCCTCACTGGTTGGTTACCATTAAATCACAGATGCTTTTGCTGCTATTTTTTATTTTAATTGAAACATTCTTAACCAAGAAACAAATATTTTAAAATCTCATGCAAAATGCCTAAGCCCGACTTAACTAATGGGAGACTGCAAAGAAAAAGAGGGAAGTATCTTATAGAGTAGTGACCCGTACTTTCAATGTGCTTTGTAAATGCTAATAGCAAAGTTTATGTTAATAAATGTGCAGTAATTTTACATTAGCTTCTCTGTGTCTTTTAATTGTTTAAATTAGACAAATGCTTCATTTGGCTGCTGAAGCATCTGCATGTTATAATTAAATCAGCAATCTCTTTGTTAAAAAAAGAATTTCTTGCGTATAAGCCTAACTTTTCTTGTCAATAAATCAAAATTATTTGATTTAAGCAACTTTTATACTCAGAACATTAATACATGTTAAATAACCTAAAATGCTTCAAACTGGAAGATTTGCATGATGTAGGCCAACAGTCTGCCTTCTGAGGTTAGAGTTCTGGTCACAACCTTTTCAAAGCAAGATTCTGTCTGAAAGCTCTTATACATCCAACTGATGTCAAGAACATGCAGCAACAAAAGGACCCCTAGTGGGTCTACTCTCATCACCATCATCTAGGGAAAAAATGCACTTTAAAATACATCAGGGTCACATTCAGTGTGCACCTTCACTGTACAATCTATACTTGTACAAAACTACACAATGCTGCATTGCACACAACAGAGAAAAAAATGTTCAGTTCTTTAAAATCCAGTTCAGGGGTTTAAGATGTCTTTTTGAGGCATCATTCTTGCTTTTCTGTGTTCAATAGAGTAATGACATTAAACAATACATTTTAGTTTTGCATTTCTGTGTAGCTTCAATAATATTCTGGTTATCATATAATGAGAATCTGAATAGGCTCTGGAAGATTCCTAAAGCCAATTATTGGCTCAGTGTGTGAGGCCTGCCAGATACATCCGACTAAAGTAGGTGTGATGGAAGATCTCTTGTATGAAGAGTTTCACTCATGCTTCTTCAGACTGCTTACCTCTTGACCCGCTTCCACACAAAGGATTAAAGAGGGCAGAGATGCTTGCAAAACACATGCCAGCCACACTTTGCCTCGCCTAGGGAATTTTTTTACAGTCACGCACTAACATTCACACACATACCCAGAGATCTTTTGACAACAACATTGATAAAGCCTGAATATTACAAAACAGTTGACTGCTGTTTGTTTGGCAGTGCACATGATGGTCATGTTAGAAAACACAAAGCTTAATTTCTGTAATTTTAATACCAGGTTGTATTTGGTATGTATATAAACAAATAGTAACTGTCAGAGTACAAGGTTCTTCTTACTGGTGTGTTGATCATTGTTACTTGACTGCCCTCATTAAATCTGACAAGTCATGCAGTGATTAAAAATTGGAATGCTGCAACAACAGTGCAAGCATTAGGATCAGTGACTGCCTTAACTTCCAATGACAAGGAAAGCCTGGCCAACGACTCCTCTCCAGTCAGTAGGAAATCTTCAGCCTGGCTGCCTTTTGCCAATTCAAAGCGACAGCGCCTGAAAGTGTAAGAGAGACTGCGATCAAGCAAGGGCTCAGAAGGATGGGGGTCAGATTTTCCACCTATTGCATCTATTATTATCTTGGCTTAATCAGCTACAACACAAAGGTGAAGAGGTTGTGCACAAACAAAACTGTTTCAAAGTCACAATTTTAAGCATTTGTAATACTTCAGAGTTATAAATACAGTATAAATGGCTACTCCAGATGCTGTTTTTGCAGCGTGCACAGCAACGAATATTCAGAGAGACAGTTGTGAGGATGCCGAGCCAGGTTCAGTGTTTAGTTGCTTCCTTGCGGCACGCGTGAGAAAACATGGCATCAAGAGAATGGAAAGATCTGTTTGAATGATCACTGTCCAAAAAAAAAAAGGATCTAATTAATCATTCCTGAGGCCAACTTCACAATTTATATGTGCTGAGATGTCAAGGGAAATCAAACGTGCACTTTAGATTTGCAGAATGTAAAATAGCCAAACGCAAATGACGACAAAAAAACATTCCAGACATGGAACAAATAAATGTTACACCAAGTGCTGATATAAACCATTTAAATCTGACGTGTAGACAAAACATTGACAGACAAACATTTCAGTGTCATGTGTTCTTCTGTGGTTTGTGGGTAAAGGTGATGGATTGTTGGGTAAGAGCCAGCAGATCACAGCATCCCCACCCATATGCTCACGATGGCAGGAATAGACGGCGTGAAAACACAGCACTAGCCAGCCAGGCTTTGGCCTGCCACCAGACCCTGTCATCATCGTCACCTGCTGGGAGAAGGCAGCTTTTAGAGGGAACGGGAGTGTTTGCGTAGCTGCTTTGGAACAACACAGGTTAAAAACTTATCAGCAAATGTACTAACACAGACAAAGCCTGATAAAATCCAGAAATATTCTGTTTGTGACAAATCCTGGACACCATGTTTATTTAATTTTTTGTTTGTGATAACACACTGGAATTTAATCAAATGTTTGAGATGTAATAATGCTAGAACTGGTTTTAGCAAATAATGGAGTGCAGCATATGTACTTTCCCAAAGATTACACTTTTTTTCCAAATACTTCCTTCCTACACAGGCTGGGAGCTGGAAATCTACTGCACAGTCCTGGACACTTTTACGTTCTTATTCCTCTATGTCAATGTTTTTAATTATACTTTGGCATGGCTTAAGATCTCATTAAATTTGAGAGTATCATTTGGATGCTTGAAAGACAGCTTAGTGTCATTCAATGCTATGATGATGGAAATATTTAATCCCATGCTTTCTAATCCTGCAATGCTAAATTCATTTCTCAAACATGCACATAAATGACAGAAGGAATGCGTAATAGCAGATGTCACAAGACTTACAGACAAGTTGGAATATAGTCTTATTTCACAAGTGTCAGATCATGACTGAATGGTCAAAAAAAAAAGAGGAAGTGGGAGGAAATCGATTTGCGTCCCACCAAAATGAAATCTGACTTGTGTCAACAATTTCTTCCTAGAATTTAATATTTTGATAGTTGTAAGCCATTGATTGAGGTGAAGGAATGGAGGTTCATCTAATCAGTGCTGTGCCTCTGCGTATTGATCACATCATTTACACACCCATAAACAGCTATTAATACAGAACATGCTGACTAGAAGTACATGCACCATTGCTTTGGCACAACAACTCTATGCGTAACATGTCTCTATTTTTTGCAGACCTTGACGCATTAATCCACTTCCATCCATCTCCTTCAGGAGCCACGCAGATATTTCATTCATTGGAACCTTGATTGGACTTAACTATTTTTTTTGCTATAATGTCACTTGGAGAAAGTGGAGGCCTTAGGTAGTCGACTCTACTGGATGAGCTTGTATTTGATTTGAATGCTCTGAGAGGCTTCAGGGCAAAAGAAGTAACTTATTTCTATAAATATTATTTTTAAGGATGTACAATTCAAATGGGAACCTGGGGAGTAATATGCACAATAATGGTAAAAAGAGCAAAGAAATCATAGAAGCATTTTAAAAGTCGATGGAGTCTTTAAGTGTACCCTTACTGTAAATATTCAGCTTTACTTCTCTGCTTTAAAAATAAACACACTCAGCTAAATAGCTTTGGCTGCCGTTTTTGTGCCTGATTGCTGCTTGGTCAACCTTACAGCAATTCTCCTCAATTGCTGTTATTTTTCTAAGAAAACAATGAACTGCAGCACCTTTTGACTTGAATATTTGAAAAGGAATTTCTGCATTTTACATTTTGTTAAATTGAATGAAAGAAGCGCCAGCCGTGCCAGAAAAGAACAAAGCAATTAAAAGAATCAAAGCTGATTCCCAACATCTGTCCAGTCGCATTAGAATGTTTTGGGGTTTCTCAATCAGTGAACAGAATACGATTAAGGGATTGTACTCAGTGAGCCAAACTCAGAGTTCACTTTGACATGAATGAAGACTCAACAGGTAATTACTCCACCTGGTATTGACAATGGACATTGATTTTTTTCCCCTTCTTACTAGATTAAAAGACAAGATTGTCCCCTGATTGTTGTTTGTGAACATGAGCCACTGAGTACTGCATTATGCAAAAAAAAAAAAAGAAAAAAGGACTCATTCTGCTGTGAAAAAGCAATCAATGTTTAAAATGAATATTAATATGAAAGCAGACTTGTGGAAAAATGATAATGATTTTTTACTGTATATGAGGAGAGCTTTTTCCCAACAGGTTCTCATGTAGCAGGGGGTAGTGTAATTCCACAGTGACATTGACATGTTAATTAAAATGTCATGGAATTACTGTAGTTATACTCAGCTGTTACCAGTGACTTCATTTTTCACCATACTAATAGCTTCATTTTTCTGCAGGTTTAAAGTGTTTATGTTATTCTTTTAACAATACAAACAAAACAATAATTACACGCAACATCTATACAAGACATCTATCCGTGCAGTCAAAGATTGCTGAATAAATGAATTTCATTTGCATTGAACTCTGAACTAAGGCTTCAAGCATAATAAAACTTCCACACATAGGCCCATTTTGGGATTATAAGAACTTAATTTACAATTTTTACCATTTGTACAGTTATTAGCTCAAATCTTATTGTAAAAAGTAAAAATTTTCATGTTGACCTGTGCATTGAAAATCAGATTGTGTTTGAGAGGCAACATATTGGAGATCTAAAACAACATCACCTACCTATGGATTCAAAACAAGATTTGCTGTGAGGCCAGTATATGTGCTATTCTCCACTGTGGTCAATGATTGCTTGTGACAAAAGTTGTAACTCAAAAATCTACAACATTCCGATAATTAGTGCTCCAGCTATGACCAACATGGTGGCAGAAATGTCTGCTATTCCCTCCAGTATATGTTGCCTGCTCTCATTTTGTCAAGTCATAGGCTTGAATTACTGGCTCAAAATGTCTTTATTGCATGGAGAGATAAAGTGCAAAACAGTTTGCTTTTTAATTTAATTCATTTTTTTTAAATTGTTGGTATTCACAATATTTACTGAATAAACTGTTGGATTAGTTGTGGCAACTGTCTTCTGTATCTACAAGCAGATGCCTGTCTTGTGCTATTTTCTACCATTGTTCCATGAAGATGGTCTCAAGCTTATTCAGTTTGGATTGGCAGTGCAGGTTAATAGCTGTTCAATGGGATTTCAGTCCAGATTTTACCAAAGTCACTCCAGGACATTTTAAGGTTTTTTCATAAGCAACTTCATTGTTATGTTTTATGTGTGCTTGAGGTTGTTGTTTGTTGTCTGGAATGGGTTTTATTATTGTTAATGTGAACTAGTGGTCCTTTCAGTTCCTGCTGCAGAAAATTATCCCTGTGGTATTTGGATGCCTACAAAACACTAGGGGTAATTATGACACTTCAGACCAAAAGCATCCACAACAGTTTCACTTGACCAGATAATTTAATTTCTCTTATTCTGATAATTTCTAAGATATGCAAACTGCCATGTCCATTCTGTCAGTCTACCAATAGAGCTATGACGAGTGAAGTGTATTGGTAATGGTCATCCATTTTTGTATCCTTTCCCATATTGATGTTTTGACAATATCTAAATTTTAGTTCAGTTTTCTTGGTCGCTGCGCTGATATCAATTGTTAGATGTCAGACTTACAGATAGATGGATGCGTCATTGCAGACCAGTACCAATCAACTGAATATCCCACAGCTGAACTCCAATCAATTTGTAGAAACATCTGAGGGATTATCAGTAGAACTGGATACACCTGAGATCAATTTTGAGACTAAATTAATTTGTGTGTGTGATTTCTTTTTTTCTAATACATTAGAAAGAAAACAATCTGTGTATTTTATTTTGTTAATATTGTTTATTGTGTGTAAAATTTGGGTATTTCTTTAGTTACTCAATTTTGGAATAAGAATGATGTCGTAATAAAGAAAAAGGAAATACAAATTTGGATATTTTTGCTGTACGTTTTTGTATTATTATTTCGGACATCTGCTTTCTTTGGTCTTTGTTCATTATGTCGGTGGAAAAGTATTTACCACATTTGATTCCATCCACTGTTACCAAGGAAATGTAGAAAACAGCACCTTGTTATATAATATTGATGCTGATCTGACACAAAATGTGTGAGAATTAGAACAGAAAAGGCATTATCTTACTCGGAATCGTGAACCTCATCATTCCTTCTCTCAATGAGGCCTTGGTCTAGTATCAAAATGGGATGATGATCCCCTGCTGTTTGTTTGTATTTTAGAGCAGCCCCATACACCTAAGAAGGTCTTCTCTCTCTCAAGCTTGAGAATTAGATCAAAACAATATAAAACACGCAATCCCTGAGCCACTGGTCCAGAAATGCAATAGCATGTTGTTTCTCATTCCAACATTAATGAAGTTCATTCCTAACAATTCAGTCTAATTCGCACAAATTGAAAGATAGTCTCTGCATTACCAGCATTGAACAACTACTATGACAATTTCATTACCATAAGTAGGTCCATGTGTCGTAAAAATCATATTAAAAATTGCTCCCCAAATTGCCATATTACATTCTTTATGGGGTAATTTCAGTACTACACATAGTAATAGAATATTTTCTTTACCCTCCAGTGCATATTAAACTCACTTATCTTCCCCTATAAACTCTATGCATTATGGGTTTAATGACAAGATAGGGGAAGTTTTCTTCTTTGTCTAATTTATTCACCATACAAAGATGTCATTGGCAAATGCTGCTGAAAGAGAACATCTATTTAAAATATCGTCACAACATTTTGCATGTTATTAGAGAGAGCCTTGACAATAATTAGAAAGATAGCTACCTCAGAGCAGCAGTCAATAAAAGATGATGGGGTTATTTTTTTTTTATGAAGCTAGCTTGGGTTTGGATGGATGAAGCTTAGAGTCAGAGAAAGCCAATAACTGAAAAATAAATGATATTGCTGGTTGGAAATATTGGTATTTTTCAGCATTGTCAGTAGAATAAAGCACATTAGCACAATAGACTACTTACTGCCTCTTTCATAATTGAGACTAGACCTTGTAGCTGTGCCCCACAGCTTATCATTAATCAAGCTGAATGAAGCAGAGGAAACTTGACAGCTTTGGACAGCATTAGGCCGAGAAGGTGCTTTGTCAAGGTAGGTAGCGAGGCAAACCTTCGAGTCATTCATCTGACATTTCAGCTCTTTGGCTGTCTTCTAACAGTAGTTGACTTTTCCTTTCTTTTATTCTGCCAGATTACATTGTCCGATGCCGTTCATTGCCATCGCCACCAGCCATTAAATCCCCATTGCTATCAACTAAAGACTCTTGGGAATTCAGAATCATTTTTGTTTCAGCTCAACATCTTTTGCCGAGTTCAACATCGGTAGTTTTCTTATGAAAAATAGTTGTTCTATGAAAAGTTAGAAATACATGTTGAAACTGCTAGGTTGAAAACAGCACAATTTGGGTTGTGTTGATCACCTACCTCTGGATTTATTTAAGATGACAGGGCTGGATTGTGGGTATTACTCATTGTAGAAGAGGGAGTTAGGTTACTGGGTTAAATTTATATAAAAAAGTACAGCTAACAAAAAAGGTTAGAAAAATAGTTTGTAATATTTGGGTAAAAATGTATGACTTTTATTTAATGTATATGCATTGAGAATGATCAAAATAAAAAGTCAATAACCTCATAACATCGAACAAAGCTTTTTTGTAATGATTGAGTTTGTGCACATGCCCCTTATTAGACAGAATTTTCCCTAAACCTAATGTTTAAATATTGATTCTTATTTGAAATCAAGTTAGATTGCATTAATGTATGATGTTGTATTAGAGGTTAATGTAAAACAAAAAAAAAGAAAACAAGAAGGTTCTTGTAAAGTTCAAAATGGTAGTTTAAGATTGGCAAAGCCTGTCTCAAATGGAAAGAAAGTTTGTTTCAAGTTTGTGTTGCAAATATTATTTTAGACCACAACAATTTTCAAAGCCAACTGATATTCCATTTTGCAACAAGAACAAGCTCTTGCTCTTGTCTGCTAAAGCAAAAGGAGCATAATACAACCCACTGTCATTAACACAAATACAGCATATTAACACCGCCTCACCATTTGGTAGGCCATTGCAAAGCTTATAAATTGCATCTTCAAGGAATAATTTCCCAATTTCTTGTCTCCCAATAATTTACGTCACAAATATCAAATCAATATTGGATGAAATGATCCATCTTTTGTCTTCACAGCATAAAAGTAGCATTTCAGTGAAAGAAATAACCTAGAATTTTTTTTGTGTGTGTTCTGAATGTGCAATCAGGACACATACTGAAAACTAAAATAATGGTCACAGGCTAAGTTGAGTGGTTTCTCATTCCACAATCAATGGGCTCTCAGACTAGAAAAGCCCATTATTGCTGAAAAAGATGTTCATTAATTATGTAATTTAATTGAATTTAGGCAGGTGCGCAATGCACACCTCAGTCAGGGTGGTCAATGGTGGAAAAGGCCTGAGCGTCACATCTCTCCTTTTCTATTAGGAACCAGCACGTCCCCTGTCTCCCAGAATTGCTTTGCTCTTTATTGATTAATGACCGTAATTTATAACTGAGAAGAAGGCTGTAAGTTGTAATAAATGATCAATTAATCAACTTTTCAGCATTAAGTTATGAGGATTTGTATTGAAAATGCCACCAGGAACGTGAGAGACCGAGTGGCTGTTTTCCCTCGGCTCCTGCTGCAAGAGAACTGTGCAGCTGATTTTTTAACAGCAGTTAAGAGTGTTTCATTGCTGTAATACCTCTTGTCCCACATGACAAATGTCTTTATGAGAAGCTGAACATAATTCCCCTTGATGGAGGGACTGCCACATTCTTGCCACAATTCACAGTCAAGTCAACTGGAATAATGAAACATCCGTTCACGCCCATAAAGACAGTCTATTCATTTCTGAATAGGTGCAGAAAAATGCCTGCAGCTACAAATATATCACAGATAAATCAACAGTATTACATTAAGCTGGGAACAGATGAGAGGTTAAAGAACTTAAGGCAAGACTACAATAAATTTCACCTCTCACAAGCACAGACCAAGGCTATTATTTCTCTTTGAATCGGGACTTTTATGACACATTAAATCCAGGAGTATAAAAACTGCAATTGATCATAATTTCTGAATGCCCTACCTAAATTCCCACAGCAGGTTCTTTCATCTTTGGAGCATTTCAAATGTATGAATAAATGTATGAATAATTGTTTTTTTTTTGCTGAATTTTGTCAAAGAATAATTTCTCATACTCTACTTTTCTTACAAGGTGTCAATGCTGTTTTTCAAGGTTTTAACAGATTTATTGGAAAATGACATTTTTATAATTTGCAACCTAAAACGTGTCGATATATAATTAAGACAGCACCTCTAAAAATAACTATCACTCTTAAGATATTTTTCTTGTGCTGTGGTCTCTGTTAGATATTTTAAAATTACTTTACTTATTGCATTACAAAATGACACACTTAACTTTCTGCCTTTGTGATCTACAATAAAAACTGCATTCACTCTAAAGATCCAGACAGATCTTTGAGGGGAAAACATCCATTTGACTGTTGGAACTCACTACTCGTGGGAGTGTGAAATCAGTTACTCTCCATTTTAACTTTTACATTTGCTGTTGCCCCGAGAGTTGCTCACTTGCATATTCATTGAACTTTCCAGGACTCTTGAAGTAAAAATACATGAATTCTTTATGACTAACCATTTATATTTTGAGCCAAGTCACTAATATTAGGCATAAGAAGTGCCGCGGTGATGAGGTACAGAGAGCAGCTTGGCTGATTTTGCACTGTGCAGTAAAACATTCAATGTTTTGGTGCTCAGTGGTTTGTTTTTGTCAAATGGGTGTTTGCATAGTGGTACTTGCTTTTTTTTTCTACCCATAGTTATTTTGTTGTATGATATATTATTTGCATTTGATTTGAACAAAATGTGTTACTAACACGTTGAAGAAGTGCTTCCCTGTTATTATTAAAGGTATAGATTTTAATTGAGTGCCAAAACTGAGAGCTGCAGTAGCTTTTTATTCTTTTTCTGCATTTTTTTTTGGACAGGATTGTAAGCCATGTAAATGCTATAACACACAGAAATGGGATTATACTGCAATTCTTTATAACCAAAATGACTATTAGGTCAAAAACTGAATTGTAATTGGGAACATAACCTTTAAAACACATTATGACTGAAGCTCTTGCCTATGAGATTGGACTTTTGGAAAAATCTGAGAAAAAAGACGTAACTTTTAGCCCTGGGAGGAAAGATTCCCCAAATCTGTCAATATTTTAGATAATAGGTTTTCTGTGACAGAAGGGTTTGAGTACTAATATGATCCTTGGAGTTTTTTTTTTTTTGAAGGGATAAGGCTTACAGTGGTTTGATGAAGGAGGATGACATCTGAACCTTGGTGGGCTCAGTCTTAAATGCAAAATGAACATATCCCAACAGTGTACTTCTTCTGGCCAGGTAAACTGTTGAGATAAGGTACCATATTATATTGTGATCAGTGAGATTATGGATAGAAAGGGTTGAGCTTCCTCCATTGAGCGGCTGAAGTTTAAGTAGAAACAAAGTAAAGAGCTCCTGAAGCTGGAACGGCTGCTGGAGGCCTCTCTTTGAAGATTTTTCAATAATGTTATAATAATAATAATAATAAATGCTCTCGGGGGACATCAATGCCAGTTGGTTACCTGATTGCCTAAAGGTGTATAATCTGGAAGAATTGTCTCAAGTTGTAAAATGCATTACTTGTTATTGGACTTAACGTCCAAAACAAAATCACCACCTTTTGAAGAAGGTGCATTAAAAGTGTGCTTGGTAGTAGGCCACAGTGGGCAAAAGGTCAATGATCAATTTTAAAGTTGTTTCATTATTAGTCATTAGTTCTGCAATGTTAAATCTTGGGCATCGAAAACATGGGAGAACTGTGCAGCTGGCTATTGAAAGAGAAGATTAGTTTGAATAAAACAAAGTACTGGAAAGATATTTGGTGACTCAGAAAGTGGATTATCTCTCACAGAGAAATCTTCAATTGGCTTTACTATGTAATTTAATACAATTCAATGCAGTTTATTTCTTACAGTGCTATTTCACAACAAATGTCATTTTGAAACATTTTACAAAAGAAGTTAATTTAATTAAAAATACATTCCAGTTAATGCTAGTTATCAAGCAGAAGATTAAGTTCACTTTATTTAACATAGTCAAGTACATTTAAGATTTAAATTGAGCAACTGCTCTCTCACACAGAGTGTGACATCACCACTGTTTGTATTTAAAAATAATTGACACAATGGCAATAAAGTTTATTTTAAATTTGTTTTTATATCTTCTTGTCCTGCTTAAAGGTATATTACATTTATTATTACAAGGTGAGTGCCATCCAAATCCTTCCACCTACCCAGTTTGTTAAAATTACAAAGTTAAAATTTCTAAAAATATACTTTTGTTCATGAGGAATATTACTTAACTATCTTTATTTAAGATTTATTAGTGATGGTTTTCATGCCGTAACAAATAACATTCATATTTGAGAAGCTTTAATTGTTTTTATCTTGAAGCAATGAGATATTAGACTGATGAAAAACAGAAACTGTTTTGACTCTAATTATTTATGTCTCCAGAGGTAAACGTTAGAGGTTAAAGGTAAATGTACCTATCTGGTTGAGGTTAGGCTGTATTTTCCCACAGGGAGAGCCCTGGTGTCACACACAAAAGCGAGGTCAGACAGAGCACGAAAGCAGACTCAAATCACATGGGCAACATGAAGTGGATTTCAAGAAATGACTTGTCAGTTCAATATGACATAAAATAAGCCTTTGTATCCTTTGAATGATGTGAAATTATCAATTTTTTTTCAGGGACGTTGACTTTGATGCTTACGTTGAATTTCCTCTGCAGTAGCTCTCTCTGTCTCTGAGCCGCCAGCTGCATGCATGGCTGAGCTGCGAAAAAAAGGCAATGTCCCATGATGATCGGACGACAATCCACCGGTTTGTCAAAACCTGGCAGAATCTCGGGCTCTGGCAATAGCACCTTGTTAGATTGAGGTGCTCAATCAGGGGAGTGCTGGAGTGCCCGGCCAGGTTTGAGAGTGGTGATTACCGGGGTACGGCTGTCCAAAGCTAGTGAAATGCTCCACCTCTCCACAGGAGGCCCTCTGACATTCAAGCCTGCATTTTCTGAATCAGTCTTGAGTGATTAGGGCAGCGACAGGCAAAAGGACAGATCAAACAATTATTCCTCCTCACCCGCCTCTCTATCCTTTTGACATGTGACAGAGCAGGAAGAGTGCAGCTCAGAATGTCTACAGTGTTCAGTCAGGCTTACTATAAAAGCTTATTCAGGTGCCTTGTTTTATTTTTGATAAATATATGATTTCTTTCTCTACATTTTACACAAATGTGAACTGAAATTTTTCACATCGCCTCAAATTTCAACTACAAACTCAAATGTATTTCCTTTGGGATGTGACAGATGAACTTAAAATAGCCTCATTGTTAAGTGGAAGGAACTATACATAATTTAATTCTTTTGAACAAACTATTATTTTGCCTACATACAAAATAGCACATTTGGAACAAATTTTGTATGGTAAAATGATGTGGCAGCAGCAATGCTACATTAAATTGCAAATTTATGAGGCATATTAAAAATAAAATGCTCTCCCTCCAATCTAAGCTTGAACTTGTCCATCTTCTCATGTGCAAAGCTGATAGAGACAAATACAAATACAAATGCATGACATTTATCTTCAGTTTGTACTTGTACTGAGACAACATGTGAAAACTATTTTTGAGTAATGGTGCTTTGTATATTGGAAATTTGGAAGAAAAAAGAGCATAACCTTGCTTTCTGAGTAATAATTTGAAAGTTTCACAGAAAATTTAACTGCAGTGCTCTTTGTTCCTCCTGTCATTACAACCCCAGGGACACAGCAAAAAATGAGTCAGAATGAACAGTGGGGAGGCAGTACAGTATGTTTCAGAGCACAAGAGGGCAGTGTAAAATCTCTGACTCTCATCCATCCATTCTTCCCAACTAACTCGCCTCCCACCTGAAACAACAGCCATAAAACCTGTTGTAGGCTGCCAATCTCCAGTGGCTGTTTTCTCCCATAAAACACAAGGCCTGAGATCTGATTACACAGAAAATACTGGATGACTGTCAGGAGGCAAGAGGGTGGTTGGGGGTGACAGTCTTCTGAAACGCTTCAGTGGGTGAAGGGAGCTTCACAAGGACTGTCCATCTGAACAAATCTGCTTTCAGGCATAATAACATTCAGAATTAGTATATCTTGCATGGGGCTGGTCACATCATGTTCTGTGGGTGTTTTGCTGCAGGAGGGACTGGTGCACTTAATACAATAGATGACATCACAAGAAAATAACATTATGTGGCAACACTTAAGAATATATATGGCGAAATCAGTCAGGAAGTTAAAACTTAGGCACAAATGAGTCTTTAAAATCAACCTAATCATGCTGCCAAAGAAGGTACCAAGTTCCAGTAGATAACTTTTATAATAAAAGAAATGTTGTAAAACATGGCAGTATAATATGACACAGATAATCTGTGTGAAAAAAAATAGAGCTCCTCTGCCACCCCACTGAGGTCCTACTGCCATCTGTAGAAATACATCACCCTATCAGAAACGATCAGAGTCAGAGGGAGGGTCACTTGTCAATCACAGTCATGTATGCACTACACATACCGCTCTCTATGCTCTACGCTCTCTGAAAAACTACAGATCTTTTCCCACAACAAGCCTTGTAATTAAAGTACAGGCTAGTTGGCATGACATTAATGACAGCAAATAAACAGTTTTCCTATAGAGTTAAATTGTTTCTCTGAAATTAGCACAGCTGCATTGCATACACAAACATGATTCACAGTGCTAAAATCTTCCCTCTTTGCTTTAACGGTTATTTTTGACTGAGAATGGTGTGTTTATGCACATGGCAGTAGGACCACAGGGAGGAGGCAGTGCTAATTTTTTTCACAGATTACTTGTCTCATACAATTTTGACACAAAATAGTGACAGTTTTAATAGACATATAAAAAACATGTTTTATATTAACATTACACATCTCATCTTTAATGACAATGGCTGCATGTGACAAATTTGGCAGAGGTAAAATGGTGTGACTGTGAGCAGCATGTGAAAAGATACCCAAAGCAGTAGTCCCGACAATGCTAAGGAAACTAAATAAATAAAGTTATGTTGGACACACATTTACTCTACACTTTGACTGTGTGTCATTGTGTGTCTTTGCAGTTTTGTTCAGAAAGTGTAGACTTTAGAAGTCTTCCAGCTCCACAAAAGCTGAGGGATTAAATCTTGGTTTTTCTTCTCCTCTTTTCATTTTTATCCTTTAATTAATATGACCAAGGGGAGGGTGACAGCACCTGAAAAGTGGACACAGCCGCCAGTACCCTGCTGCGGCCAGAGAGCACGCCACTACCCACAATGCACCACAGGCCGATTCCATCAAAGACACAATGCCACACTCACCCCATGTTCCTACTCAATAGGCTTAAGGCTATCTTCCCCTCTCTTTGTTTGCTTCACAATTAATTCATCTATCTGCTTTTGAGAACCAAAACTAACAAATGCAGCAGACGTGTGTTTGTCCAAAGTGAAAAAGAAAGGATTTACTGTTCTGTTGTGCTTTTCAAAAAAATTAGGGGAAAATTGTTGATATGTTTTGTGACCTTTTGACTCTTACATGTTCATTTCCACTTCCTTCTAAGTGGCAAATGATGGTACTTTTGAAGCCTGATCAGCTGTTATTGTCCTTTTCTCAAGTGAATTCCAGTGTCTGGACTGAACGTTTTCCTTTTTTTCTTTTGCACTATATACAACTTCTATTTCTCCAGACCATTTGCTACAAACATAAATAAATGTATTTAGATTCCAAATTGAACAAATAATCTCCCCGCTTCTTGACACATGCTGTTTCAAATTGGACATTTTCTTCTCCAGTTATCTCATGCCAGATACAGGTGGAAGGTTACACTGCCGACAGCCAGGATGCTGATTTGAAACTGCCAGCAGTTGTTCTGGAGTATTCCCTGGTTTGCTTTGATGTCTACACCCCACAGAGCGCCCTTACGGAGAGCAACGGCTGTATTAACATCATATGGGAGAATAGCTCTCATTAGTATGTTTTTTTGTTTTGGACGGTATCTCAAAATGTGATTATAGGTGCTCTTTTTTTATTGGTTCAAAATCACATGTGCATCCTCAGATATTCATGCAGTAAAAGCACCTGGATCACAGTCACAGAGTCCAAACCAATGCAGCCCTCACAATTCTCACAGTCTATTGATTCTCTCTCTGAAATTTATGTTGCTTTCCAGGGGAGACCCCCTGCTGTGGCCCTCGCTGCTCCCCCCCGACAGGAGGGTCACTGTGACACAAGAGCGTTGGGCCAGATGCCGAGTGATCCCAACTGATACACCTTTCGCTTCCAAGAGTCACATTCATTGCTACTGCAGGACAATCAGAGAAGACCTCAATGAAATACCACACACCAAACCTGAATTACCAGCAGAGCTCACTCTGCTGCTTGATTTTTTTTTTCTTCTTCTTCTTCTTCTTCTTTTTTCTATCAACTGCAAGTGTAAATCTCCGGAGCAAATGCTTTGAGAAAACGATTGAGGATGATGAAGAGGTGGAAAACCTGAAAGAAAGAGAGAGGAAAAAAAAACACAAGATGAGAACAAAACAACCCAGTTGGTGCACCTTTGCCACTGCAAGTGAGTGAAGTCACCCTGTGTTTTTGTGAGGGTGCGTGTGAACAAAATGTGCTTTGAAGTGCGGATACAGCACTGTACTGTGGCATCACTACGGTCACTACTAAGCCCCTGCAAAAATGTGCTGGGTGATTATAGAAAATGCTATAGAATCCAGTCATAAATCAACTAAACTTTCTTGCAAATAGCCCTTTCTATGAAGCATGTATGTACTGTGTGTATAGTGGCGTCAATGGTGAGTAAAAGGAACATTTTGCGTCTTAAAAGGAGAAAGCACTGAGACATCACAGCACAGACACACACTGAACCTTCAAGGTCAACGACTGTGAAATAATAAAACACCGAGTCAAAGAAAGAGACAAACATGCAATTGGGAGGTAAGACAAAACTAGAGAGTCGTTAAGGCTTTTATCTTCTGGTTTGAAGGAGAAAGATCCACCTGACATCCCAGAGGGCGCTGATCAATCATGGCCTGACTGGTTCAAACTGTTTGTGCTGGATTCTACATTTATCACCATCCGATGGAGCTCTGTGTCCGTCTACAACGCCTGAAAAAAGAGGGAGCACTTTCAATTAGGGCATGGTAAAATAGATTCTCTTCTTGATTTATAGTGCACGACTAATTACACAAGGCCTTTTATTTTCTTCAAAATGCAGATGGAGCTGAGACTTACCCTTGTACCTAAGGATCTTATTGTGCGATGGTAAAAAAAAGAGAAAACGTTCTTTATGTTACAACAAACGTAAGAGACGCTTTGATCTTTTGAAACAAAAACTACTTTTAACTAATGATGACAAAACATGTTTCATTTGAGACTTCACAGAAACCAACAAATGGAATGTAAAAATAAATCATGAAAACAAAGTTAGAATAGTTACTCTTTCATGGTGATTTCATGCAAAATTGTAGATAATATTTGTATTATTATTATTGTATTATTATTATTATTATTATTATTATTATTATTATTATTATTATTATTATTATTATTATTATTATTTGTATTATTACTATGAACATATGAAATTTAGGGCTAGGAAACTAATCACCCCCTTGATCTATCAAAAGTCACTGTACACTATAATGTACCCTCTCAATTATATATATATATATATATATATATATATATATATATATATATATATATATATATATATATATATATATTTTTTTTTTTTTTTTTTTTTTTTTTTTCTGGTAAGCTTCTTATTATCTTACTGCAGCATTACATTACATTACCCATTGTTATGGGTAAAATTTAGCAATAGCCTTAATTTAAAACCTCAACACAATCCAGGAAGGCAGCAATTACTCAACACCCGAGAGCCCAGACCCTCTATGTGTTACACAGGGCTGGCTTTCAGCAGGCCAGGCTCCTGGTAATCACTGACAAAAATAACTATTGAGTTAAGTTGTCTACAAACAACTGACAACTGTTCACAACTGTAGATATTTGTTATCTCTTGAATCTTTGACTACATCAAAAAACAACATAACACTGTCCAATGAGTTCATGTTATCATTTGTCAGCAGTGCTGCTACTGTTACTGTGCTATAGCCTGATGTAAAGCCTGACCGAGCAAAAATATTATTTATTAGAAACTGTATGATTATGTCATTTCTTTAAGTGGAGACGCTAGCACACCCCTTCTGGGGAAAATAAGAAAGGCTTAACAATAGGTACAATCTACAGGCAGATCACCAAGGCACATTGCAGTTCATGAATATCATTAAATAGGATCTGTTTTTGTATTACACAGGGATTACATCTAACCCTGGAATGTAAACTTATTGTGAGTACACATAAAAAATTTAAGAGCACAACTAAGTAATCATCATGTTAAACCATCACAGTTGGTCTTTTGTGTAGACAAGACTGTGATGAGATAGTGATAAGGATTGAGCCTTTCTCTCTCTCCCTGCATAAAGTACATATAGTCAGTTCCTTCTGGAAGCTGCAGGATCTAAAGGGTTGCAGGCCTCACTTGCCATAGGCAATGACAGAGAATATTCTACAGATTCAATAGACAAAAGTCTAATCTTTTGTAAGGTGTGCATTCATTTCCATTTGATATAATAAGCATGTCAGAAAATACGTAGTCAAAGTAGCAGTGCCATAAATTCTGCTCTGACGAAAAGCGTTAAGGAGAATATCAGGTTATTGTGCTCAAGCACACTTGGATTATGCAGCAAGAGAATAAATCAAAGATCATTAGAAAGAATATGCATGTAGATTGATTTTCTTAATAAATGAAGAAAAATAAAACCAAATTTTTTGTAATAGTCTAGTCAAATTCTAGTCGTAAATTAGACATTTTGGTGACATTATCAGGTATTAGACTTAGTGGCCACTTACTTTCTTATTTAAGCTTAAGTTGGTTTGAATTTTTACCTTAATAAAATAAATACCCGGATTATCTGCCACCTGGCAGAACTCGCTGGCTGATATGAATCATTTCAGCAAGATAAAAATTTAAAAAATCAACAGCACTCTCTGCTATTATTGTCTGTATAAAACAGCTTGATGTAACATCCTGTTATTAGTTTTTATTGCTATTTTATCATGAAACAAAGTTATTAAATGGATAAAATGGTAAATGGATTCTTTCTTGCTAGATTTGTCTGGTGTAATGTAGAAGAGTTCTCTCATTACAGACACTTTTATGTTCTAATCTATAAAATGAAGAGAGGACACAGCAGCCCATCTAACAAATATATTAAAAGCAATACCTAATGTGTTACCATAGTATCACCTAATGATAGCATCTCTCTTATTAAATTCACAACTGATTTGAGTGTTTGAAGTTGAAAAATGTTGAATATTTGAGTTGAATATTTACACCAACTAAATTGTTGTGCTAAGATAATTGACAATTGAGGATATTTTTTGAGTGAAACATTTGTGCAGTGCCAGTTTTGCAAATTCACAACACACTGATAACACCTCTTGATATTTTATTTCACTCTGATAGAATGTTTTATTAATATAAATTAAGTGTTATAACCAAAGAATAAATACAAATACAAAATTAAATACAATACTCAAAAAATCTACCTTGATAAGAATAATTTTTCTGTTACTTTGTTTTTTTTCCCAATAGATTTTTGCACAAATAAAAGCATCTACATTGCTAAAAAAAATTCCTCATCTTGAGAAAATTTTTGCAACCCCCAACCTTCCAAGTTATTAATCTATTTTCAGTCTAGTTTAAATAAAAGTAAGATTGGTTCCCCAGCATCTACAATAAAGTCAGTTATTTCAAGCCACTAGGTCCGTGCTCAGGGAAGGTGCCAGAAATGTGGTGTAAAGTTGGAAATGTAGACATTTTTTTCTCTGGTAAACCTAAAAGGCTTTCACACTCTCATTTAAAACAGTCGACTCCCCCATTAGGTGTTAGATCTCACATGAGAGATGAGAATTAGATGTTGGTTTGAAGAGAAGACTGTCCCTATGGACAATTGATGAGAATTTTTGCAACCACATTCTTGGCAGACTTAAGCCACCACAAAAATGATTATGATAAATAATAATAATGCACAAAAGCTAACATGAGACTTTTGGAAAAGATTTCTACGCACAATTTTATATGTACAAGTGATTTGCCAGACCAAAATGCCAAATTATGCTGAAGCTTGTAATTCTAAATACCTTAAACATAGTCCCTGTGATTGCTAGAAGAGGTTTTCTTTGAGTTTTCTACCACAGTTTTTCATAACTGAGATGTCTCATTTTAATTACATATATTTATTTCTTTAGCTTTTTAGGCTACTTGTTATGTTTGATTTGATTTTTTTTTTCAAAGAAGGATTTGAAGTTGCAGTAAAACGAGCTTAGACTTAAAAAAAAAAAAACTGCTTTGACACTGACAAGAGGTTCCACTCTGATTAAATTTGAGAGCTGCTGATCAACCTCCAGTTGAGGCCAACCGATCAGGACCAAGGTGTCAGCACAGAGCTTAGCTGGAGGCATGAATGCCACACTCCTTTTTCAAATGAGATGAAAGAACGTTCCGCTTGATATGTACACCTCCTAAACACTTTGACGGAGGCGATCGACCAATCCCTCCCCAAAGACGAGCGGTGACAACAGATGATCTACTCAGGTAAGCACCATCTTGCTTTTCAAAGTGCTTTACACTGCAACTCATCATAAGAGGTTGATTTCAAAGTCATTGCAAGTCTGCAGCGCGACAGATTTCCTGCCCATGTGGATATGTGACGAAGTCACGGATGTCTTGGAGGCACAGGTGATAATAGGGCCTTAATCGCCCTGCTGGTTCTGCTTGTCCCTCTCAATGTCACATATCCGGATGAATGCAGTAAAAATCAGTCCTTAGCTGGAATAATGCCACTTTATCTGCTTTTGTCAGACCAAGGTCTTGGTCACAAGAAGTGGGTGAAAGATGAAAGGTGTGCATGATTTGTGGAATTTTTAAAGCCAGTGTGCTGTATAATCACTAGGTTAATACTATTTGGATGGTACAAGTTTGAAACTCAAGGATTAAAAATAAAGCTGAAATGCATATTTTTGCATGCAAGATGTAAAGGCTTTTTGAAATAGAGGCGGCTCCTTAGCATTTTCAACACATGCAGGTGATCAGAGCTTAGGTATGTGATGATTTTGCCTCTTGGTCAATGAGTTTTGTTTAGCAATAACACTGTTGGAAAGAGGACACTAAATAATCAGATAAGTTGCTACTCTTTAACTAAATGAATAATGCACTGACAATACTGCAAAACACATTACATTTAGTGACATTACAAGTGGCATCAGGTGACCTCTTGTGACTTGTAGTTTTTTTTTATGCCGTTGTTTGTTTGTTTTTCTTGTATTTGGATGTCTTTGGTCAAATCCCCTGTTCAACTTTGTTTTTCTGTATTCTACATGGTTTGGAGGAACACTGATGGCTATCATGCAAATTCTTTGTGAAGAAGGACATGGCAGCCTGGAATATTCAGATTCAAAGATCTTCAGTGACATTTTAAAGCAAAGTTTCAAGGAATATAACCTTGTCAGTTTGTTGAATTTAAAATGTTCATGTTTCCATTATGTTTTGTGCTGTACACGTCATAAATGTCAAGTATGTTTTTTACAAGTTGAAGACAAGTGATTGGATATGACATTTTCACAGCAAATGTATACCATCTAGTTTGCCTTTAACCATGACATTGTCTCAGGTTATCAATTCAACTCATCAGCCTTTAACTTGTTTTACAGATCTCTATTTGTTGTATTGTGAACATACTTTATATTTTTTTTGCCCCCATTTTTAAAGGCAAACAACAGAAAACACAATTCTTCTAGCAGGATTGTCTGACAAAGAAAGCTCTTGGCCACTCTACCTCCTCTTACCCCTGACTCCGCTCCCCGTACCTCATTGAGCTTTGCCGAACCGGCCCCCCTGCTGCGCGATACCATCTCATTTGTCATGTATCAAATGCAAACTTCAATGTATTGCCCTCACATATGTTGTGGAAGCAAAGAATATGATGGCCTGGCTGCTGTCCAATTCTCAGCTGAATAAACACAAGGGCCATTTGCAGGTTGGCAGACGGCAAGATGTTTGTCTTTCAGGGCAATCTTCCACCATCTCTCCCCTCCAGTTTGCCCCACTGTCAACTCAAACACAAAGGTGGATAGTCGATGAAAACTAAGCACTGAACAAGTCACTGTGCTGCTCATAGGCTGACATAAATTGTTGTGACAGGCAGAGAAACATGAAATAAAGTGTAAGATAATAAATCAAATAGGACAAAAGGCTAACTGTGCAGAGGTACTGCATTGTGCTTGACACAATGGCACCACTGATGTTGGGAAAGACATGGCTAGAAGCTGTGGGGTTTGGACTTTGGTGGGGTTGAAGTTTATTTGCTGGAGGGTAGTGCTGTTAAGCAGCAAAACCAAAAATGATTTAAGTATAACAGCACACATCCACTCAAATTCAAAAGTAATATTAGTTGTGGAATTATTTAACCAATTACAAAGGACCCCTGCCAATCTGCAGTTCAGTGTTTGCCAATACACCTATTCACAGATTTTCCTATGAAACTTAACTCTAAATTGGTCACAGAAGGTTCAGCTATTCGTAAACGTTTCTTCATAGAGTGGAAAATATTCTAAAGAAAATGCATGTTGGAAGTTTGAAAAAAAGAGGCATAATGGGCATCCTATTTAAAGGCACCAATCCAGGAGTGACATTAATTTTCCTCATTGATGATTGACTGAACCCTCAAGAGTGGAGATAAGAAAAGCCATAGATGTTAGATACTGTTAAAGTGCCAAGACAGTTTCCACCACATACTAAAGAATATTAAGATATATTTTATTTTCAAATCATTGAAATGGGAAGCAATAAGAGTTGTTAGAGGAGTCTCAAGTATTTGTGAATTTCAGCTGGTCACAGTCCCCATCTTCCAGTAATACCAGAGGTCCACGATATATAGCCACGGAAAATTCAAAAATAAAAAATTGTAAAACTGTGGGAGCTCCAAATGTGTTCCAGTGCAGGAATAAGATAGATAGATAATATAGATTCATGGTTTGGGTCAGCATTGGAGATGCATAGAGGTGAATCAAGTAAATAAATACCAGGTGCAAAAGATATGATTTTGTCTTTCAGAGCATTTTAATCTTTACAGTGACGACTGCAAATACATTAATTGTGGCCCAAACTTCTTTTGAGATAAAGATATGTTAAACACAATTTCCATAAAGAAAGTTGAAATATATTTTAGAACTTCATCATATTTTTAAAAAGGATTTGTAATGGCTAAGATTGGCTCCTGTAAGTACAATAAAAAAAATAAATCTGAAATTGGCCTGCCAAATTCCTGAATTTCTATTCTAAAGGCAGGAGGAGAACATTCATTTCTAATAATTAGCAACAGTTTTTTAATACATATATAGTTTTTGACAGAACTTTATTAATAGAGCTATTTTAGACATTCAGTCATTCAGATGCAATTGAATTTTTATCATATTATTTTTTAAAATAATATTAGTTATACATAATATATTGTCACCTTCCTAAAATAATGGCCTTAGTCTCTCTTTTTGTTTGGCAAAATTGTTTTATTTATGTATTTATTTATTTGACATTTGGCAAAAAAAAAAAAATAATACTTATGTCTTTATTTTTGGAAGGTGATGATATGGAAGACAGGATAATGTCCCAACATATAAAAGGAATATATGTACAATACATTCATAAAAACTGTTTATGTCATTTGGTATTGTACTCTATTTGAAAAATTAACCTTATTGTATGAACTCAAAAAAGCAAAAAAGTTGAGGGACAAATCTACCAACTGGAAAACTGATCAGAAGAAAGAACAAAACAAAACAAAAAGCTACTACTTCATGTATTCGTGACCAGGCTCTTGTTTGGAGGTGGACTTCTTTACAAAACACAAAAGTAAGCAGGTTCTCCTATTTTTGGCAATTTAAACAAATAACGATGCTACAAAAGTGCTTCCAGTGAATGGGAAATGCACTGCTGAATTACCAGTAGAGCTCCACAATAGTTAGCCATGCATCACAACAGCCAGGACAGGCTCAATATTAACATTTTCTTTGACACGTGGCAAAAGGGTTTTTTAACCCACCGAGGTTGAATAGGAATCAGTGAATAATAAGAAATTAAAAGCTACAGAGGACACAGGGGAAGAGTGAGGGAGAAAGCCAAATCCTTGCCCCGGGGCTTAATGTTAGAACACAATGGCCGCTGAAGCAGCAAAGGAGTTGACGTTTCTTATTTGCCCCCTCCTCCTAGAGCCACCTGCATTACAATTAACCTCATGGCAACCTTGAGGTCTCTGATTAGTGATGGCCTATTGTCTCGAACCCATTAATGCTCGGCCCCCAGTCTGCCCTCAGCACACTTGCATCAACAAATCAAACCCGGTTTCCGGCATGGGCTCTTACTGCAGGGAGCTGGCCTTTATTGTGGGACAACTAGCTAAGAGATGGGAGCTGAGAGGGCCTGCAGGAAACAGCTGTAAGCACCTGTGACCTCAGGTAAAAGTTGCAAGTAGAAATTTATAAAGTATACTTACAAGTAAATAAGCATAACAGGATTTCACCCCATACGGATGTCTTTTGTTTGTGTCCCACTTTTGTTTGTGTCCGTATTATATTTTTGTTCTTATTAAGCACCTTTTGAGCACAGCTCCTTTATTAAAGGAGCACAGCTATCCAACCCAATGTACCACTGTGAGAGAAAATAATATATCCTGTTGTTAACTCATGTATTAACTTAGACTGGCCAAAATTTATAGAGTGTAAAGTTGATTCTACTAACCATAGTTACAACCATTATCTATGAATTTACAATAAATAAATGAAAAAAAAATGTGGCTCCCCTTACCAGAAGTAGCCAGGCTAGAACTGCATTTCTCTAACAGCAGATTGACGACGATAAAGACTTTTGAGAAAGTTCTGGTAGTCTGATGAAGCATAAATTGATTTATTCGTAGAACTGTATGCCCTGTTAAATGTGTTGTAAAACCACCAGAAAGCACATAATATTAAGAGTAAAGCACAGTGATAGTAATCTGTAAGTTTAGCTCCACTTCTCTGCATCAGGATCTGGACAGCTTACCTTTGGCTCAATTGTCCTTAGCTGATGCAGCAAGATAATGATCCAAAGCACAGCAGTGAGGCAATATCTGCTTGACTGACAAAAAAAAACCCAAAACGAACCTGACAGAGACGCTGAGACATAATCTTAAACACACTTTCATGCTTTCAGTTATTGTAAACATTTGATCGCAGTTGTTGTCACCAAGGGTGCACAACTATTTGCCAGGTTTGGGGAGCATTTGCTTTTCATACAGGCTCAAATTTGTTTGGATTGATTTTCAAACAAATCAAGGAGCGACATCATTTCAAAATCAAACTTTAATTTTCCTCAGGCTTTTTCGGTTATTTTGGAATGTTTGTTCAATTGTCTGAAAGAGTGAAGCAAAGCCTGAAGAAATCAGCAAAGAGACGAATATTTTCACTCTGCACTGTGCGCCATTGTATATTTAAAAGAATACTGAGAAATGACCTATTCTGTCTAAGGAATGCATCGGTGACTCTCTGGAGAAGTGAAAGACTTAGAAGAGGGAGCATTCGAGGAATTAAAATCGTGCCAGATGTTGGGAGCCCCTGAAGGACTAAAGCGACACATTAAACATAATATCACCTCATGCACTGGAGTGCAATCACTAGGTCTCTCCAGGGAGCTGTTACACTATGTGTTGCTGCCACAGTTTAAATCTCAAGAAGTAAAAAGTAATGCAGCACAGACGGGGGGTTGGCCCACTCAAAGAGGACACTTGGGAACTGGAGCGGGGTATGCCACTGTGGTGCAGACTGTGTTTTTATTTGTATTGGGTTAAAAAAGAATCAAGTCAAAGAATTCGGATTGAAATAATTTGTAAAATATTTATAAGCATAATTTTGTAAGAGAAACAATCAAAAATTCCATAAAGATTAAACACATTATTTACAATAAAATAAAAAGAAACTGGAAAATTTGTTAATATGGAATAATATCAAACATTGAATTAGAAAGCTTTTCAAGTTTCTTGATGTCTTAAATCTGACATGTGTGATAAAACTGTTAGGTTAAAATTGAAGACTAAATTACAGCAATGCCATTTCTGTAATGAAATGAAATGACTGCAATTATTACACTCTAATTATTGTAAATACAAGATGTTTAATTTGAGTTTGATAATAAGCTGTGCTCTGAAGTAATACATTAATTTCATATCACAGGGTCTGAAATTGTGTGTTGGCATTAGGAGTTTAGCAGAGGTAATTCACAGAATGAAAGATGCCACACTCACTTTGTATGTTTATGTGAGTGTGTTGCAAGCTGAGCATCTTCATTTTATGTCCCGTCTTAGAAAGTACTTAGTACATAGCCCGTATAGTAAGAAAAATCTTTTCACAGCATCCAGGCAAAAAAACACACAGTATTATCAGGAATGCAAATGATTCAAATGTGCACAAAAAGAATTAAACAGAAAGTAGAAACTATTAAAATTGATTTAAAAAATTAATGTGGAAATGTGTTATTTTTTTCTGCATAGTTTGTGAATTTAGTGTCTTATGTTTTCTTATTTTCTGGTGTCTTTCTACACAATTAAAATCCCACACATTTGCAGAATAATGTGACAAGAATATCAGACTAAAGGCAACTTTGTCTGTCCTATGTGTTTAATGCAAAACAGTGCTCAGTCTCAGAATACCTGAGCAGCCCAAGACCCACAAAGGCATGAAGGGATGAGTTTGGTGTGGAGGATATTGGCTGACCAGCTCAGTACCAATGTCAACCTGACAGAAAACCCTCAGGATGAGTCAAAGAGAACATTTCAATCCAGTGAAATGATTACAGACTAATATTATTCAGCCATTTTATTACATATTACCATATAATGAACACCAGTAAGTTATGGATATGTTTATAAGTATATCTTCAAATAAATGCCAGCAAAAACTTGATATTCCCTGGGACATATTGGCAACTTTTTCAGGGTGTAGCCCTCCTCTCACCAAAGAGTGCTATCTGTTTTTAAAAAAAATAAATAGCGAAAAGTTTTGATTTTAAACGTCTCTTTATTATGGAGAGTTTATCTCTTATTTTATCACTGTAAACTTTCAACATCTGTTCATGGCTCATCCGCTGCATGGTTTTGCTTTCATTACAGTGCTAGAGGGCATTTGAGTTTCAGCCAGTTTGCTCCAGATAAAGATTTTAATTAAGTAGATTATGAAACCTCTTGGGTTTATTTTATTTTATTTTTTTTGCTCCATTCTTTGTCTCAGTGAGGAATTTCAACTTAGAAAAAAAATAGCTAGAAAATTAAGTTTTCTAACTCTCATCAGTCATCAAAAGTGAAGCTTTGTTACACATTTACTCTCCACCACTCACATCTTCTTTTGCCAATAAGTTGCAGATGCCATTGAGTTTCTTTCTCCAGGTAAAAGGTCAACAAGAAGATAAATGTGTTTAATTTAGCACAATCCGTTATGCAATTTCACATTCATCGAGGTCCATTGAGATTCGGAATTGTAAACAAGAGATTCTCTCCTCCAGAAGCCAGGCAAGCCATTAAGCATTTAATTCAACCAAGCCCAGGTGTATCTCTCTGTCTAGCTAAGCAATAAAACAGTTCAGACCACTTATGCAGTGTCCAGTGTGCAGGTGGCAGAGAAGCTTCTGGGGCACACCTGCCAGCTGATCCACCCATTAGAGGACGTGCCACACCGTCTACAGGCCCCGTCCCATGAGGGAGTCCCTGACCATGCAGGTGCAGATGCAGATAAACCTGTGATGGATTACACCAAATTTAGCACTAGTTTCCTCAAAAACCTATTTTGTGAGTTCAAATGATGAAACTGAATGTTTAGTTTCAATGCATTGGAGAAGGTTCCTTAGAATGTTAGACACATGAAAGGATAAAGTCAAATTAGGCAGGAAGAAATAGATTGACGATGGGAGTTTTGCAAAAAAAAAAGAAAAGAAAACCCATTTTCTGAAATTTATCATGTGCCGTCAAATTATTACTCCAACCAGAATGTAGTTCAAAGTACAAAGTAGTTCATTGTTGACAAATTAAAGAAAAATGATGTCTGTTTAAAAAAAGTTTTGACACATACATTTCCAAGAAGTTGATAGGCCAAAGTATTCACTTACCTTTGCCAAGAAAGAAAATTTTGTGAAATGAATACAGCTGTTCTTCAGTAAAATCTTTATCGAAGAGAAGCAAATCTTGTAAATAATTGAAAGACAATCGAAATTTATTGTCAAGAAATCAGCGGCATCCAAAGTGGTTTCTATATAATCCAAACTACAGGTTTAGCCAAGTTTGATGAAAAGGTGAGTCCAAGCAAGACTATATTACAGTAGAAAAAAATGGATGTTTGTAACATTGTAAATCTGTACGTAAACTGTTGAATCAAGATGCTAAAAACAAATTGAAGCCATAGTTTTCAGAATTTTTTGTAAAGATTTTGAGTACCTCATTGATATACAAGTTAAGAAAAAAGAATGCTCAGTCTCTGTCATTTCAATGAAATGTTTTTAATTGTCTGCAAACTAAGAAACATCTAATTCTTTGAAAAATTCAGAGGCCACAAAACTGTCAACTGCTTTTTTGGTTTTATGTGCCAACTATAACCAAATTATGTTCACATAAACTAAAAAGACAAAATTGAGCTTCATTAGGGATTTAAGTAACAGCTTTTTAATTCTAGGAATTAAAAACCACAGCGGCGCTCACCAGAATTTATTGGTTTGTAGTTATTTATACATTGGTTGGGCTTTTGACAGAGATGGATTAAGATCTTGGGAAATTACTGGATACATATCTAAAGCTTTAATTGTATGATTTTTAAGGTACTTGGTTTTTACTTTTGCGTTCTTTAAACATATGCTACACTTAAAAATACAAAGATCATCATCAATCTGGGAAGAAGTTGTCCATATAGTACATTTTCATCCTACATTTTTAATTGACAGGTTTCTTGGACAGAGTTGTGAATTAGTCACCTTCTTTTTCTGGAGAAGCAATGTCAAACATATGTCAGAATGCTTCGGAATTGACATGATATGAGATTTATTGTAGCTCTCATGTTTGTTTCTAGACAATGGATAATCCAAAGTCCACAGTTGTGTACAAAAATACTGTCTTGCCTGTGTTCTGACGATCTATGCTCCCTCATCATATTTTCTTACACTAGCGAGTCTAGAGAGCTATGTTAATCGGTCGGTACTGCTCAATGAAACTGCTTTAACTTGTTGAGGCTTGTGAATAGTGCAGTTATATCTCCTGTGGTAGATGCCAAGGAGATGAAAATAAAAGACTTTGCAAGCAGCCTTGTTGTTGTTGACAATTCGTACAACTCAACAGCCTTTTTGTCACCCTGGATTTACACGACATGCATCTCCACTTTGCTGTGCATTTTGCCAGTGGGGTAGTTGTTCCTGACCACTCTGGACATTAGTGCATCATGCCATAATCCATAATTTCCATGAGTTCATTGAAAAGTAACTGAACACCATGTGTCACTGGATCGTATTATTAACATGAATAAGGTCTACATAACGTATGACTAAATTATTTCTAAATTATTGCAACCTAAACTGCTTTGTTGCACAAAGTAGATTTTTGGTGTGACCACTACTGACCATTTATTGTTTCTTTAGTACTTATTTTAACACATTTTTGGTCTCTTATCCAAGACACAAAAACTGATGTGTGTTGATCATGCACTTAGAATTCAAACATTTTTTTTTTATAATTTATCTTCATTTGATATCTTCAAATAATCTGTGGAAGACATTACTGACACTGAATAGCTAATGTGATTAAAGCTCAATAATCCACTTCAATTATACTCGGCATTGAGCTGCAAGTAACTCTATTCTGCAAGCACACACCGGTATGAAGAAAACCTCAGCTCACACTTCACCAGATTGTTGCAACAAAACAATCAAAAGTATTTCATTTAAAGAAAAATTAAATATTTCATTTAGCTTTACCAGTTAATTACACAGCAGAAATTGGCTTTGTAAACAACAAATGAAATGTACAAATTTTTACAATTGCAGCATTTGTTGGACAAATCATGTCCATCTGCTGTTTTGGATGAATTCGAAACTCACTAAGCATTTTACTAAGTTGTAAATCTTGTCCAGAGGGGTTAATTTAAATATAAGCATGTTTTTATATCATAGATAGGTTGTACTTTAGTAACCGGTCCTCCAAATTAGTGATATTTTCTCAAATTCTATTGTATCTCCAACATACCGCATTAAAGCTTTTTTTTTTCTTTCTAATGAAAACTTTACTAAGTCAAACTTTCTTGATGTAAAACAAAATAGTAATTTGTCAACAGCTGGTAATGAATAACACCAAAACTCATAAACACCTGGGATGTTTATCCAGGAATATAAATAGTGGGTGCTCCATTAATATTTTTAAGGGAATGCATAGGCATGGCATTATGTTCAACAAGATTTATCAGTGTGAGAAATTATTTCCCCGACCCCCCACGATTGCAATTCTTTATTCTTGCCACTGTCTAAACTGAATAATTTAATTAAAAAGGAATTATTATTTTCCCTTACACACAAATTGTAAGACAACCCAAGGTAACTTCAGACAAGTGAGCATACGTTCTTGTTGTACTTTAGACACAGGTAATAAAAATTTAGGGTAAGAATAAAGAAGTTTGATTCTTGTGAATCCATGCAGAACTGTTCAGTCAGAAGTGGGCTGTTTCTTTGTGCAGAAGAACTCCCTGGAGTATTTTGTCATACTGTTGTATGATAGCACTGCTAAATGAACACTTAATTTTAACATAGGTATGTAAGTTTAATAGCTTCTGGTCATCATACAAAATATAAACATGTAGGCTAATATTATTGATGTCTTGGTGATTATATACTCATTTTTGCTTCAGTTATTTATCGCTAGCTAGTTTATATTAATCTGTGCTTTCAGTACTTTAAAATAGTGGTCAGTCAAATACATGGATGTCTGCAGTTGCTCTAATTTCAGTATGACTCAGTGAACAAAAATTTCAGAGTGCAGATGTTCAAAGACGTAATTGAAAAACTTTTGTAACTGTAACAGAAGCAAAAGATGGTTCCAAAAACTACTGACTCAATACTTAAACCAGACCTCAATTTTCTAGTTTTATTCAGAAAAATTATTGATAATCATTGTGCATCATGTTTTGATCTATCACATAAAATAAACAAAATAAATAAGTCAACACAATACATAAAAGTTAATGTGGTGTAAATACTTTGATGAGGCAGTGCAGGTACATGAAAGCAACTAACACATTGGGGTGTTTGGTGTTTTCCTGGTTGATTTTGGAGGAAATTCTGAGCAACACAGTTATCAGGTCAAACAATCAAAACAACTGTTACCATGCAACATAAGCCAACATTTCTGCCTTGGTAAAATATGATACCAGGTGAAGCCACAAGCCTTGACAGGTCACCATTTTGGGGCCACTAATTTGGTCCCATTCTGGCAGTAGCAACTCCCAGCACAGCAGCAAGACAATTATATCCAGGTGCAAGGATTTGATTCAACAAATTCTAGGTGGATCATTTCTACATGCGCCAAGCCCCCCAGCCCTCCGCTTTCATCACTCCCACCCCTCTGCTGTGTTGTCTGTCTTCTGGGCCAGCTTTGAACAGATGCCCTCCAAAAATCCACAGCTCTCATGTGTGACTGAGGACCTTGACAAAAAATCTGAAGCACTTCCAGAAACTTGAATGTCATGAACCGCATTGTATATTATAATAATTGGAGTGGCAGCAAGTGGAAACATTCCCCTGAATATTCCAGGAGATAATGGGACATGCTAATGAGCATGGAATGAAGCCAATGCAAGAAATGAGCGAGGAGGAGAAAGGGTGAAAGGTGCCTAAAAGAAAAAGAAAAAGGATAAATTAAAGACAGTGATACATTTGGGTGCACGGGCTGTGATCTATGTGTGCTCTGTGTTTTTGGAGAGCACAATAGCAGTGTACAGTTTCTCCTGTCAAACTGTCGATGCACATTCGGGGGAAGTATAATTTAGGAACTCGCACCTGGCAGACTCTGGGATTTCCAGCCAGGCTGCTATGCCAAGATGCGCGAGTAATGCTGAGCTAAACCCATAGCATTTCCCTGCTTGCTACACGCAAAACATGACAAAATGGATATTAATATCAATGCTTTTCCAGGTGAGAGTTCTATCAAACTGATTTATTTCTGAGAGGACAGAAACTGCTTGAAATCTAAATTAAAAATATGAGTGGTGTCTTACTTTTGACCAAATTGAATGTAAAAAAAAATCTGTCAACACAAAAGTCACTGAGTGGCTATGAGCCAGTGGTGGAAAACAAAAATAACAAATGAAATATACAAATTTTTACATTTTACCAGTAACTTTACACAAATATTGTACAATAAATTGTAAGAAAGCACATAATGCATAAAAAAAATCTGGATCTGCTTGGTGAAGCTTGCTTCTAAACCAACCAGGGAAAAGCTACTTGTTGCTTCTGTGTATTTCTCTTTGTTTTCTTGTTAGTGCACTTTTTGGAGGAAATTAGACAGCCGGTCATTCCTTAGAAAGACCACCATTGTTACATGTTTTCTCCATTCATAGATATTGGTTCATGCTGTGATTTCATGGAGTCACAATATCCTGGACTTTGCTTCATAACCCTAAGTTTACTTTGGGTTGTCAAAGAGGTTTCTTTCTCATGATTTCTTTGTATTACAGGTTTGGCAGAAATCATCTCTCGGTGAAAATCAGACAGAAGAATAACAATTGGACAGTTATATTTTTTTATATTTTTGATCACAGTTGTTTACCTTCATCATCACACCATCATTTGAAGACTGGAGTTTGTATGCACTTGTCTGATATTGTTATTTGTTTATTGATCAAGAACAACTACATGTGGCAAAAGGGCAAAAGGACCACAAGTTTGTTGTGGATTAGTTTTCCATCCCATTTGTCCAGCGCATGTGCAGTTAATCCAATAGCTTATAAAGAAGCTTATAAACACTTCCTTCTTGTTTGATGGACTATATTAGCATAATATTTCCAATACATCATTTTATAAGCATATTAAGTGGGTCTATAGGGAAGCATCTTATTAAAAATGCTGCATTGCATCCTTGCCTTACAACAAACTCTGTCATCAGTGACACACGACATCTCAATCCTGCGGACAGTTGATTGGATTTACTCAAAACTTGGGGCTGGAGAAAGTCTCATGCTGTGAGTAAAATTGACTTAGGCCCTGTATTCAGAGAGAAAGATGAAGGGCATCCAGTCTTATCATTCTCCATCCCATGTCTCCCTGCAGCCTCTTGCATACTTTCCTTGTGAGAATCTGGCTCATATGATATCAACATCAAGTCGGGACGCAAAGTCAAGGGACTTTGAATCAGGAGTGATAAAGCATTTATGCCTTTGGGAGCAGAGATCATCGGGCAAATATGTGAGCAGGAAAGCCTTCTGAATAAGATGAATCTTCAAGTTTGCTGATGTTACTTCTTCTTACTTTGTTAAAATCATCAATTCATTAATTTCAGGGACTAAACTAATATTTTAGATTAACACGTGTTCATGGCATTAACATTTTATTGTGTCCTCCATTTATTTGATGAAGCTCTTCATTCTCTCTAGAGCAGTAATATATAAAAATGCAGACGGTGTAACCAGGGGTGCTGTGTATGATTTCATTCCCAATGCAACCTCACCAATGCAACCTCACTGGGGTGCTGCTTCTTAGGCTTTAGCCAGAACACAAGCCTTTATTTGATTTAGGGAACGCTCCCTCCCTCTTCCATGTGTCTCCTCCGCTCATGAAGTGTCCCAGTATGGAATGTCTGCATTATTGCGCCGCTGACAGAGATTGATGCTTCACCAAAACCATCTGCACATGCAGCAATCATCAACTTGAATGAACTTAATTGCAGACAAAAGAGAGGGGATTAAGAAAGAGGCTGTTTAGAAGAAGAAAAAATGATGATTTAATTTGGGAAGTTCTGAAACACATGTTCGGGGGCGCAAAAAGAGATTTCTTAGTGGATATTTAGGATTAGAACAGGTCCACTGGTGAGTGATACCTCTGATGAAATGCATGCAGGCATAATTTGTTTGGTCTACAAGTAGTTAAAGCTAATCAGGGAAGGTTTAACTCCACACCCTCCAGCACCAACCAAAAGCTCCAAATGTCTTAAACTTTGTATTTGTCACTGACAGTAAATCAGAGGGACCTTGAGGTTTTCAAAGGGACAGCTCGGCGGGGGTTGCTAATTATCTTGGGACGGCAGATCAATAACCAGAGAATTGCCGTTTTACAATTTAAGTAGGTGAGAGGTGCGGATTTGTGTGAAAGTAACATAAGCATAATATAAGCATGAATAAATATGACAAATAAATTACTAAATAAACACAAATGTATACATCAAATTGAAGACTACCTTCTCCACTTTTGAGTTCAAACTCATGAAAAAGCTTTTTTTTCTCTCTCCAGCTCCCCAACAAGAAACAATTGCATCTTTATAATTTTCTAACTCTAATACTATTCTGCTTTTATTACATGGCATGCTCCCCCGTCACTTACACTTTCAGAACTGTTTAAATGGGGAACAGGAAGTTACTGAGAAATAATAAGAAGTTACTAAGCACTTCACTTTAAGAAAAAAGTAAAAGGGATTGTAGAAATAAGTAAGTTTCAACAAGTATGAGTTTTTTTCATACTGCCATTTCTTGATTTATGAATTTCAGCAGGTATCAAATTTACTTAAATGGCATGTTCTCTAGCCTTTATTATTTTGAAGAGTGCCTTAGAGAAGCACCAATAATGTGGCAATGGACATATCATAACATACAGTTATGATTCACAACAGCATAAACGATACTACAAAGCAAATCCCAGTAGGAAAACTGTTCAAGCTCTGTGCATTGTGTCACCTTTTTGTATAACAGGCCTCAGGATCAGGACACTAATCCTTCACACTCCCTTTGGTTATAATTAGCTTTCAGTGCCTGATGCGAACATTATTTTAAACATGTTTCTATGGTCTCTAATTCTGTTCCAATCTGTCTTTCTATGGGAAGTACGAAATAGAGGAGTTGAGAAAAAAAGGCAAGGTAACTGACTACATTATTTGGTTCACTCTCATGGTGCCCCATACTTTGTCTTGTCAGTGAAGCCTTTTGAGTATGTTTGCATAAATAGGCTGTTATTTCTTTCTGTTTTGGATTCAACAGGAAAGAAAATATTTAGATTTGACTGATTGGAAAGTGTGACTAAGATTTGAAAATTGTTTAATGTATTCAACAAAAGAAAGCAGAGAAACACTACAACATTTGGATTAAACATCAGACTCCTTTATCTTCAACTTTTACAAAACTCATCACTTGCATAATTAAAAGCATAAACAACTCCCGCAGAGCAGTGACAGTTTAAACAGTAAGACTCAATTACAGATTGAGACTTTCAAGGATAAACAAGATCATTTCTAAAGATTTTCCACATACACAGACAAATTATGGGGGGATTTAAACAGTGCTGAAATAATTTGCAAAAATGGGTGCTTTCAAAACAATCTTCCTGTACTCACCATTAGGTAAGCAACATGCAGCCATTTATGTGCGTGGTGATGACAGAGCAGCAGTTCTCTGTGAAGCAATGACAGATGAACAGTAACATCAGATAAGATTGGGAGCAACGTTTAACTGGGGGTTCTGCTCTTTTCATAGACATCTTATCACTTGTCCATACAACCCAGTCCACTGCTGCGTGTGGCATTATGTGTCTAATGACAAAGTGTGGATGCAGGGCAGGGGGTTGTCATATACTAAAGAAATGTACTAAATAAAGTCAAGTCATGTGACAACTGAACATTAGTTCTGATATTTACTATTCTGAGAGTAAGCAGGTGTTCACTTAAACCATGATTTGATATTAGTACCAGAACAAATCTTATTATAACTTTTGAACCTTTTTGGATTCTCACTTTGCAAACTGAAGGTATGTGTCTTATCGAGATTTTATGTGATAAACAAATGCAGTGTAGAACTGCAAAGTGCAATGGATTTCATTTTTCTTTTTGAATTATGTCTACACACTTTGTACATCTTAAAAAGTATGTATTTCATACTTGTATCTTGTATTTTCTTTTATTTGCTTTTTTGCAAATAAAAAAAAATACAAGACCCACATATGATTGGATTTGAAACATAACTTTTCACTGGGGCATTCTAGCATATGAGGTCGTGCAGATCTGAACCATTTTGTTTTAGGTCTGTGTGTAAAGAAACATACCTTCTAGTGTCATTGTTCCACTAGAAGGTGAATCTTTGCCCAAGTTTTAAGACTTTTGCAACCATGCAACCAGTCATGTATTTAGCACATACTGTACCTCCTCCCAGTAACTTTTGTCAGCTTACCTCCCCCTGTTGAAGAAATGCATGCTTACTGCATATTGTGTGGACCAGATGTTTTACTTTGTAGTTGGTATATTATGTATTATGTACAGTATAATTATGCATTATTTAATACATAATGTTTTTCATGCTGGCAAAGAGTTGGTGTATATAGGTTCAGGTGGTCTTCTCCCACCTGAACCTTTTGTCCACATACTTGCTTTGTATATTTTATGGCTTGCTTTATAAACGACACTCCTGGTTTCCTGGATCAAATACTTTCTTCTTAGTAATGGTGAAATTTGTGCCGTGTGCATCTCTTAGTTGTCCTTTCTAACAGAATCCACCACCTGAGCTGTGGATCTCTGCAGCTCCTCAGACATTACAATGAAAACTTGTGGCTGCATCTCTTGAGGAGGCCATGTCTTGCACTTGTGATCTGAGTATAAGAAGCTGTATTTTTTTATTTTTATTTTTTTATGGAAAATGTAAAACAGTGAATAGGTCGTATATATACTTCAGAACTGAAAGTCTTACATGCCTTAAAATTTAAGGTTATAATGTGACAAAATATAAAAATGTTTAATGGGCACAAATACTTTTGTCAGATATTTCATTATAATAATGAAAAGCTTTAAAATTGAATCTACATTTTTGAGATGCCACAGCTGCTGCTAAGCCCTCAGGAAAGCCATAAACAAAGTACTAGTGAGGCAATATGATGACTATTGTTCTGATGTGGGATCGCACATTGCTCTAACACAAACTTTTATGCAGGGTGGGGCTGCAGCCCTCCCATTTTTTAGCAAGTTCAGACCTTGTTAGACGCTTAAAGCTTTGCTGTTTTTCAGAACTTGATCTTGTGAAAGGACCTGACCTTTCACGAGCGTTAACATTTTATTTGCCCTTTTGCTGGAGTGCTTTCATTATACCTCTGCAAAGCTGAGCTGCAGCACGCAGGCATTCAAGTAACTTCACATACACAAAAAAAGAGGGACCATCTTCAAATGAGTTGGAGTAATGAAAGAAGCTCAATGTTTTTGTGTTTTCTGTGTGGAGGTGACACATTTTATTGTAAAGGTCTTTATTATTGCAGCGCTTATTCAAACACATTCCAGTCTGGCAGTGAAGTGCTTCCATATGTCGACATAAAAATTCATCACACTGAACTTACCTTGGACAAGAGAGAGACTCCACTAGAACTGCAATGACCCAATCAGAGCTGTTTATTTTTTTGCTTTTTATGTCACTCCGATGCTTCATAGCTTTTTTTTCTTTTCTTTATTGCAAACCCAAACTCTTGTCAATAGGCATTTTGATATTTATTCTTCCAAGGAAGTATATTGCTGCGAGAATTTTGCCAGAAGTGAAGAAAAAAGTAATTTCCATCGCAGGTGGAAAACACCAATTAGTGATTAATTGGAGAAGGACGGAAAATAATAAACAGCAAACACCTGGACCCAGCAGATTTGGGCCAATTGTTATCAATCAACCCGTGAGTGAGCAACGGGCAGCTGGAAGGAAGCAGAAAAAAAAGAAAGAAAGAAAAATACACACACACAAGCCTTGCAATGCAGAAAATGTTTTCTTCATAAATTAATATTAGCAGACAAATTTAACGATCACAGTTGCAACTGTCAAGCGGTTGGTTACTCGGTTAGAACAGATAAATCTTTTTAGTGAAAACATAAAATGGTGCACTAATGAAAGACTGAATTTGTTGATAATACACACAACAACAAGAAAAGAAAAAAAAAGTAAAGCTTGATTCATTTATGCATCTTCATCAAAATTAGTTCTTGAGTTGTATGTGCTATGAATCCTTAACCCTAACATGTCTACAAGTTAACTTCAGTATCACATTGTTGTGTGTTAAGAATCTGGATTTGCTTTAAACCTCCTGGATGTGTTTCTTGTAGTCAAAAAGATGTTTTCTCATATCCCATGTGAGGAGATCATGGAGGTCATTGCAGCTTCTGGTTCCAAAGTGACACTATTACATCACCAATTTGTTTCTATTCTCACCAAAACCTTGCACAGTATCACTCAGTTAACTGTGGGATCAAAGAAGGTCAGAGTCAGAGATGTAAAAATGAAGCTGGAGTCAGTGCAGCACATAGGACGGGGCCATGTGCTGCACACTGGGCGCTTGCCAAGAAGTATTTGGTACATCTCACTTAGTTAGGAGTTATTGTCAAATTCTTTAAACTGGAGCATTTTTCGTTGGTTTTATTTTCTTGTTAGAAACCATTACAGCCACAGTTTTGCTTACTTTCCTTTGGTTTTGAAGTTTTCTTTGCATTCCTCTTCTCTTGGAATCAGACTGTGCTTGGATGTCCAAATTCCTTCCTCTGACAGCATCATGTAATATATCCTGGCTGTGTTAGATTGGTGCAGAGTCCTACAAACACTCCCACACAGACAGACACGTTCAGGGTCCAAGTCTTTCCTGGCTCTCACAATCGCTCGCCTTGCATTTCCACCTGTGTCCCGCTGATGCAGCTGGCAAAAAAATGCTTTGTGCCAAGTGCTCCTTTATGCTGATGATACCTTGATTTCCGCATTCTATTGCCAAATTTTACCTTTAATTGCCCTCTTTCTGCATTGCTTGTATAATTGTAAATGGGTGCACACACACTCTGCAGAGATGGCCTGGGATTGAGGCATCGGCATCAGCTTGCTGCTGTTGATTTGTTGCCTAGTGGTGTTGTGATCTTACAGATAAGATGTCAGAATGACTGAAAGGTCACCGCAAATGTGGAATGAAAATATGTTTCTAGCTTTGCTGCACGCTTCCAGCAAGTAATAAAATTTTACTGTGGGGTCTGGGGTAGGGGGTCAGGGGTTGAGCTCTGGATTGAGGACACTGTAACAGTTTTATTCCATTCTTAACCATCTGGATCAGAAAAACTTTCATAATAAAAGGATGGAAAGTGTCCAAATGTGCACACAACAAGCACAAGTCAAGTAAAGCTTTCTTGAATTGCTATACCTGTTCAACAGATTCAATCACAAACTACTAAAAAAAAGATAGTATATGTTGACATTACCACAGGGAATAGAAGCAGTTGTGTTTGTACAAACCGAGTAACCAGGGGAATTATGAATCCAGTTTATTTCTTTGCACACTTTTTTTGTCCTGGAATGATTCAGCCACTAGGGAGTGAGAAAATGCAACTCGTTTTATTTAAAATATCTTCTCTCAACACACAAGGCAGGCAAAACAACTTATATTTATTGCTCGTTGTCTTTGAAAAATATTTGGAAGGCTTTGGGCCGCAGCTTAAAGAAAGAAAAAAAAAAGAAGAAAATGAAATAGAAAGGGAAAAAAACAAGAGGATCTGTAACCCTGAGACTCTGTGCATGTGCCGAAGATAGAGATTGTTTGACTTGATGACATGTTGTTCATACTGAATTTGGGAAGAAATACTGCCACATAAAAGGTGCTTTTTATTATGACTTTCACATATCAATCTGATTTTGTCTTTGTTTTAAGATAGAAAAATAGTTGACGCCCCACATAAGATATTTAAAACAAAAGTGAACCGGGTAACTATCTGAAGTCATTGTTTAAAAACAAAGTTTACAACAAAATGAGCACTATAAGATTTGTCCATATCACATTTAGAGTGTTGTAAAATACAGTAATATCCTGGCATGTTTTGGTTGCAGCTATGATTTTACCCAAAACAACCTTCACTTTGATGAAGCAAAGAATGGTGATGCAGAAAGGATCAGTTCAAAGCTGTTCCTGATTATCTTTGGCTGGTCGTCCTCACTGCAGAATAAGGTGTCATTTTCAGACTTATCAGACAAACAGATGTCGATAAGCGGCTCCGTAAGGGAGAAGACCTTCTTTCCGTCGAGCAACGTTAAGGCACCATATGTACATTAAATCAAAAAAATATGGGCAAATGATTGACTCATTAAAAGCAATACTGCCAGGACTTAAGCTTTCCACTTGCACCATGTGGTGGAAATGAATATGTGGAGTTTGGTTTCGCTCTTAAATGGAGCTCAGTGTTTAGAATATACATTATTTTGATCTAAAAATGTGGCATTTGTCCAATGATCCCACTTTTTCTGTTTATAATTGTTCTAAAGAAAAATATTGAACATTATCCTCGGTTAACACCATTTCACCAACTCAAACAACTTTTATTGGGAATTTAAACAGCATCAGCCTTCTTTTGACATTCCACCTTTGAACCCCAACATTGGATAAACCTGCTAATTTTTTTTGTTGTTGTTGTTTAAAAATATGCAAAACAATGTCCAAACAATAAACAGACGTCTGGATTAAAATTGATATTTGGTCAATATTTAAAGAAGCTGAAGACGTGTACAAAAATAATACAGGTTTATTGGCAATTTAGATCAGATTATAGGAAAGAAACAGAAAATCTGAAATGAGCCAGCATCTGAGAATAGAGCAGAGACTTATTACATATGTCCTCCACATTGAAGTCCGTTCCGACGGTTTTCCTTCCTCTATGTTTATCCAGAGCAAGCAAACGCATGAACACGCGTGTTTGTTTTCCGTGAGACTTCAGAGGTGCGCAGCGGTCTCACGCTGCCGCAGAGCGCTAATTGGAGTGGCCTCATTTAGCGAGGAGTCAATAAAAAAAAAAAAAAAAAAAAAAAAAAATGGAGACGCGTCACGAGGACACCGTGTCAGGGCCTCCACAAATCTCCCGCGCACTCTCAACTTTAATGGCGTGTCAGACTTCACAACTGATGCGAAGGGGGTCACCGTGAGCCTATGCTTCACTCTAACGAACCTCCTCTCTTCCCCAAATCCCTGGTACCGCGGTAGATTAATGTCCCAAGCTGAGACATGGCTAAATAATAATAATAATAATAATAATAATAATAATAATAATAATAATAATAATAATAATAATAATAATAATAATTAATAAAGAGTAGAAGAGTAATAACAATATGAATAAAGAAACAAATCCTAGACACAATACAAGAATATAAACTTGCTCATGTTTAGAGGAGATTTAATCTACAGGTCTGATTACATTTTCATTTACACCTTTAGTACAGGCTAAAAATATGACAGTAGACAAGGCGTCTCCTCACTATAATAAGAAAGCAATGTTTCTGACATGCTTCATTCCGAGCATGAACTTTTAATAAATTCTTTACACATTCCATCATTTGAAGCACCTTAGCAATTCAGCTATATAAAGTTGTCCCCTCGTCCCCCACTCCAAATTAGACAAAACTTCTGTTTCTCAACTATTGCTTCAAATGATCTTTTATGCCTTTGCTCTGCCCTCGACGCTGACATCTGCACGCAGGAAGACGATGAGGTGGTGAACGTTTTGATATAGGCTATAACACATGGAGAAACAAATGCTTAGACAGGCTAATAAAATTATGTAAAATAAAATTTAAGTCCTTTCAGGGTTAATACCAGTTACGTAGTGACACTTATGAGATGATAACCCTTGTTTAAAATGCTAAATAGAATTTAATTATTTGAATTAGCCTGTCTTTCGGTATGCGAATAGTTAAAAAAAGGTCAATTGTAGAATAATAATGTGAAATATAGAAGAGATAAACAATTATCGAATATTAATTCCTGACACCATCTGGATTTTTGTTATATATATATATTTTTTTTTTTCCGATTGATTCTGGTATATGGAATCGTTTCATGGCTTCAACTGTGTAAAAAAGTGGCGGATTTATAAATGCCTGCGAACTAATAAAGGGCACGAAAGTCCGCTTGACTTGAATTCGACCTTTTCTGTATGGATCTCCAAGCGCAGCAGATACAGTATATAGATAGGGACGTTTTTTTTTAGGGGTGGGGGGTCATTCCCTAAATTGCATTTTTTGCAAAAGAACAACAACAACAAAAACATTCAAGTTAAATTCAAATGCAAGTGTCGTATTTATTGATTTGGTACTGCTCTGTAATCAGGAGGTAGTAATTACAGTTATATCCCTCCCTCCCCCCAAAAAAGAAAGAAAAAAGAAGCTGTAATTATTTTCTAAATGTTATTGTAGCCTATGCGTTTAAAAAAATGTCTGCAAAGAGAAAAAAAGTACTTCCCTCTGAAATCAGAACCTAAGGAAGCACGAGAAACAAACCTTCCCATGTTTCATTTTCTTTCCAAATGTGCCACGATAGCCTGCACCCATGCACCGACTGTTGTTTGTTGTCAAACAGACAATTCTGCCTCGAAATGTGTGAGCAGCAGCTTTCTGATGCGCAGATAAGCTGCAGACTGCGCCTGTACCTCTGCTAGTACACGCACACACACACACGCATACACACACACGCATACACACTTCAGGCTCGGTTTGCTGGCCACAAGTGAAGTGCTGCTGATAAATATTCATGACGGTGGCACTTGCGCCTTCTCGGATATCTGGAACGGTTGTCATTTCCAGACGTGCACGTAAATATATCTGAAGTAGATGTTTTGGATGCCCCGTGTCCCCCCTGTCCGCCTCCCACCCCACCCCGCCATTCTATTTGAGCAACTTGTCGTCAACACATTTTTTACGAGCTTTCTCCTTTTTATTCATTTATTTATGTTATGTATGTGATTGCTTGGAGTGCATAGGTTCACAGTGTAAAAACTGTTTGCAATTAAATACCATGTTCAAAGACCGGATTTTTTCTGTAAGTCGAACTGGCAGGCGAGACCAAAGGCGTTGCCAAGCAAGTTTTTTTACTGGGGTTCGTGCACTTAATAAAATCTCCCGATCCGATATCCAAGAAAAATGTGTGAACATTAAATAAAAAGAAATTGGCTAAATATCCACGATTGCGAATGACCAAATGCGTACAAAATAATAATAATAATAATAATAATAATAATAATAATAATAATAATAATAATAAACAAACTAAATTGTGTTCAGTGCTGTTTGTGCAGGTGAAAGTATTTCGTGAAGCTACATGTAATAATAATAAAAAATGCACTGTAAAAGTTTCAAAAAATCGTAGAAATGTTGCTTATCCATGTCTGAACACGGGGGCAGCAAGTTACACTGCAAAACATTTCTGTTGAGGAAACAAGAAAAATCTGTTTTTTAATTTACTGTTGGAAAAAAATGAAATGACAATTATTAATGCTTTTCACAATAAGTCCACTGACATTGCCTTACAGATTTGAAACGCCTTCTGAAAACAATCTGGTTCACTGGAATTAGACTGACCAACCAGGAAAAACAGGAGGAATCCACCCTGAACCAAGACGGGATACTATTTTTTTTTAATTATTATTTTTGTACAAAAAAAAAAAAAAAAAAAAAAAAAAGACACATTCTTAATGTTCTAAATTCAGGATTGTGTACAACAAACCTGCACCAAAACGCAAATGAATTGTTTCGATTTGTGTTCTGTTCAAAGGCAAGTCTATAAATTATTGTTGCTTCATTGCATGGTTAAACCGTTTTGGAGTGGTGCCACTATTATTTAGTTATTCAACACAGAACTTATTGGGTGGTTGCTGACAGCAACGCACAGTTTAGAATGCAACAGAAATGTTTCAACTTTAATGTGGTTCTGGAAAAAGATCGTCTCATGCTGAAGAAGACTTGAAGCTTGTTATTTCGACCATGTATTTTAGTCAGAAAAAAATGCGGTTCTCCTGTCTTACAAGTCGTTCCCTTCCGCCTATTTTTAATTCCACATTGACAACAAACTATTGGAGGACATTTTGGTATTTACTAGTTTATTTTAAGTGAAAAACCGCAATTGGGAATTATTTACATTCCGACATTATGGCCCAATGGGGTCTAGTATCTCTCTTGCATGCCTGTTGTTGTTGACTGTAAAGTTCTGCACACAATCAAAGAACAATCAACTCAGATTTGCAGCTATGCGCAGCAGTGGGTGAGCAGGAATTCATACAAAACTCCTAACATCTTGGGAAGTCTTTGACGCTCCAGCGCTTCCCTTTTGTAAACCATGGCGACGGAGCTGGATTTCAATGACAAACAAAGCCGTTTTATCTGAAAGTCGCTCATAGTTTTGAACGAAATGCACGCGTCCACTTTAATTTTTGTTTTTGTTTTGTTTTAATCTATAAAGCTGCTAAGTGACTTCCTCGGCCTGGGAAGTGCGAGTGTTTCTCCTGTCGCGGTGCCTCATTGGTGCATCTGCACTGAGACCAGATAGATATATAGTGTTAAATAGAGTCGAAAAAAAGTCATTTTATTGCCATCCTTCATTTATCTTCACGTGTAATAGTCCGTGAAAAAGGAAATATGAATACATTTCAATACATTTCCAGCATAATCATCTCATATGAAGCTTGCTTTGCTGCTATATGTTGCGGCGTTTTCTTTTCTTTTCTTTTTTTTTTTCGTTAAGGGTTTACATTTTTATTTCGGCTGCATGTGTCTGCAAACTGACAGATCGCGGCGGATCCGTGCGCCCTGGCAGTGTTAACCATGATCAGTGGCGGCTGCTGATGTGATCTCTGCCTAATGGGGCGGTCAAGCAAGCTGCAGCCAGGAACAATGAAGTGTGTGTGGAAAAAGGAGGGATGAGTGGAGAAGGGGAGGAGGGGTCCCACATTGACTCCCAGGCTCTCCCTCTCTCCCTCTCTCTCACTCTCTCTGTTTCTCTTTCTCTCTTTCTGTCTCTATCTCCCTCTCTGTCCCTCTCTCTTTTTTTATCTTAATCTAGGATGGGAAATCCGGAAGAAAAAAAAACGCAAGAAGAAAACGGAAAAAAAAGAAAATAAATTAGATTTGAAAATTAGATTCCCGAACAATTAAGTAACGCAAAATAGCTTACTCCGGTTTTATCCACGGAGGAACAACAGCCGTGATTAATCGATTTAATTTGCGCATTACTGGAGGGCAGAGCGGTGGATGTTAATTTTGGATAAACAGAAGATCCAGAAGCAGCAGAAAGAAAGAAAGAGGGGGGAAGTGAATTTAGTAGTTATTATCGAGTGTCAGGAAAGTTCTAACACACACACACACACACACACACACACACACACACACACACACACACACACACACACACACACACACACACACACACACACACACACACACCCTCGTCATCTCTCCATTACTCTCTCTCTCCTGTCTCTCTCTTTCACACACACACACACACACACACACACACACACACACACACACACACACACACACACACACACACACACACGTCATTATAATGAAGACTTTAACTTATTTGCTTTAGGATCCACGTAAATAAATTACTTTACATAGGAAAAGATCTAATTTGGTACTTTTTTTTCTGTATAATTTAAAAAGTCAATCCCCAATAATCTCCAATGAAATGCATGCTCTGTATTTTTTACAGTCCTTTAATATAGTACGAAATGTATCCAAACATTTTTTTTTCATTATTAATATTATTATTGTAAACTAAAATTTGACATACTGTACGAGCGCATTTCTCCATAAATACCGATCATATTCTAACATGTTACCGGCCCTTTTACATGCGGATAAATATGGAAAAAAATCCATACTTTACATGGAATAATACTTCCTTTCAGACAGAGCAATTGACAGATTTTTATATATATATTTAGCACGTACATAAACAGATTGACACGAATTTTTTTTTTCTTCACTACACGATTCATCGACATGACATTAAATAACAACAATGATACTCGGTGCTATTCAAACTGGACCTTAATTGGACGAAAATTAAGAAAAAAAAAATAAAAAAATATGCTGCACTGGATAGGCTACAAAAAGCACATTAATACTAAGAGTCGTTTAGGTCGACGTGTAGACTGTAGTAATACTGAATAATTCACATTTTGGTACACAACTAAACATTCTTGTCCCCCACAGTAACCTTAGAGGCCATCCTCATATAGCTAAGGGACCGTTACATTTTTCACAAATCCCTCCCACCCCCTTAAAACTGTGATATTTACAAAATAAAATATTACATTTTGCTTTTTTTTTTCTTTCTTGCTGTGGGTTCCAGTTTGGTGAAATCCATATTTACAAAAAAGTAAAAAGCAAAAAAAAATAAAGAAAGAAACAAAAAAATCAGGCCTCTACTCGGAGATAGCATGCTTTTTCTTTTGAGATCTGCTTCTGCAAAGTCTCTCAGTAAAAGGAGGAGCTGACCGTGTTTCTGTCCATGCATGATGATAGTCTTTTACTTCACCTCCCCTGCTTTATACTCAGTCCATCTTTCTGACTTAGAAAGGTCGAAAAAGTTTATTTGTGGTTTTGTTTGTTTTGTTTTTTTTTCCTCATGTCTTCATAAATTTTCCATTGTCTTTTGTGCGTTTTTTCAAAAGTATTTTACACGTACCATTCATTGAAATTTGACGACAGCGTGCTGTGGCTGGTTGTGTGGTGGACTGCTGAAGCTGCTGGTGATATGGAGCTGGTGCTCTGGTTCTCTGTGGACGGTGACACGATGGTGGGAGGCGTGGAGGACTCGTACCCTGAACTGGCAGCTGGGGAAGGCTGCGACCCAGGGTTGGTGGATTCGTGGACCTGGGGTAGTGAAAAGGAGGGAATGGGGGGTTGCATGGGGGTGTAGTACACTCGCTTTACTTAGAAGCAGAAAGCAGAGAAGAGATGCTATTTTACATCTGACATGACTGCTTTGGACATGCTCACAAATCGAAAACAAAGTAAAGCCCAATTATTCTCATTCAAATCCTAATCTCATTTTTCGCTTGAGAAAAGATAGGATTAACTTTCTTTATCTTGCTAAAACTAAAACAAACAAACCACCAAAAAAAAACATTGCAACAAAAAAATTATACTTTTATCTAATTTTTTAAAAAATAAATAATATTAACTACACTAAAAAGAGAAGAAAGTGACAGTCAACTGCAAGACATAAAAGGAGTTTCTAATGTTATTTTGCAAAGAGAAAAACACACACACACATGCGCGCACACACATATATAATTTACAATATTTCTTTTACCTTCATGTGTTTTCGGAGGGAGCTGGGATGCGTGTACGACTTGTCGCACATTTTGCACAGATATGGCTTGTCCGACGTGTGGACGTGCATGTGTTTCTTGCGGTCACTGCTGTTTGCGAACCTCCTGTCGCAGCCGTCGAACTCGCACTTAAAAGGCTTCTCACCTAAATAATGCAAGGAATAAAATATGTTTTTTGTTGTTGTTTTGATTTTTAAAGATGATAAAATGTTTTTTTTTCACAAGTTGTCATCAAACAGTGTGCAGTAAGCTACGCATGCACTGCATATAGTTCATTAATGTTAAAATTACATTTAAACAATATTTATGCAGTGAAGTATTTTCTGTAGACAGCTGTAAAGCATCGTGTGTCAGTTTGCAGGCTCCAACTGCCCCGCTGTAGTAAATAACCATCCGGATCGCATGCATGTTTCGGATGGGATTTTGTCAGCACCGATTTGGCAGGATTGTTGTTTTTTTTTTTTTTTGTTTTTGTTTTTTTTTTTGCCATTTCTTACCGGTATGAGTCCTTTTGTGAATTTTTAGATTTTCCGATCGGGCAAACACTTTTCCGCACCCGGGAAACGGACACGGAAAGGGCTTTTCTCCGGTGTGTACTCTGATGTGATTTACAAGTTTGTATTTGGCTTTAAAGGGCTTCCCTTCTCTGGAGCAGTCCTCCCAAAAGCAGACATGGTTCGTCTGTTCAGGCCCCCCCACGTGCTCCACTGTCAGGTGGGTCACCAGCTCGTGCATGGTACTGAAAGTTTTGTTACACGACTTTTTGGGGTTTGTCAACTGCTCCGGCTCGATCCACTTGCAGATGAGCTCCTGCTTGATGGGCTGCCTCATGTAGCGGAAAAAGGCCCCCGCTCCGTGGTGCGCAGCCATATTCATGTTCATGGGGCCGTAGCCGTGGAGCTGAGTGGACGCGTAGTGGTCGGAACGCGGGCTCGTGACATGCCCATACTGATCAGCCCGGCCGTACACGTCCCCCGAGAAGCCCAGTCGCATCTGGCTGTTCACCACGTTGGAGGACGCGTGGCTCGCCGCCTGCTCGTGGAGCCCTGGGAAGAGCAGGTGCCCCGCCGCGTCCGAATGTCCGTGCGGCCCCCCGAAGCTGCCGGAGGCAAATAGGCTGTGCTGCGCCCCAGCCGCGTCCCCGAAGCCCCGATTTCTGAAGAGAAAGTCCCTGGTGGAGTTGAACGCCGCGGTGGAGTAGGAACCAACGTGGGTCGGGTGATGGTGGTGTCCGAGGGCGGCCGCCGCTGCATAGCCGGGAGCCTGGGATGAGAACGCTGTCTGCCCGGAGCTGATGTCGTGGGAGCTGTGGTTGATCTTGAAGGCGCCCATGCCGTCCGCGAAAGGGTTGATCCCCAGCGCCACTTCCCGCTCCGCCACCTCTCCTGTTGAGTGATGTCGAGAGGAGCCGAAAGTAGTGACTCCTATGGTGGGGTACTGCGGTCCTGCGTCCAAGAGCATCTTCAGTCTTGACTCTTCGAGACGACTGAGCGCAGAACTCAAAGAAAACACGCGCAGATATTCTTCCTCCTCCTCTCTCTCTGCAGCTCGTCTCTTCTGAACTCGAATCCAACGAATTCTGTTTACTTTTTTTTTCGTTCACGACGGAAGGAATTCCCCTGCACCGCTCATCCGATGCGTACGCAAAAATCATGTATTTACTACATGTAATATTGTCTTTTTGCGGTTTATCTTCCTGTGGCGCTACTTTCACCTCCTCAGTCAGACGGTGAGCTCTAGACTGATAGTCGCAATCATTCCTGCAGATAAATGAATTGAAAAGACAACACAGTCCAGCCCTGATGAATGGGAGAGGAGAGGGGGCGGTCACGTGGGAGCTGCAGCTGCTCGTTCATTGGTGCTCCCCAATAACATGCACTCACCAAATAACAATCCACCATGCTGTGGCCCGCACGTCCATGTCTCTTGACATCATCAGTCGCAGATATTTTCAGATTGCTGACTGGGAATTTAGTTAAACGGCTAAATAGTAGAGGGGAAAAACAAAACAAAACAAAAAAAACATACTACCTCAGAACATAAAGAAAATGTGTGATAACCACAAAGTGTTACATTTTCTTTGTCAACCATTAAATTGGGAAGAGCAGCCCTTTGATGCGTAATTAGAAACATTTAGTTCAATTAAGCACTTTGACGAACGGACAAATATCGTCTTGTCTGTCCGTCTAATGTTTCATAAAAGAAAAAAAAAACACATCTTTGGCCTGAATGGGCTTCTAGTGGTCAGGAGAGTTTTTGATCTCAGACAGAAGCTCTTCAGTTTTGCCGGAAAATTGGAGACTTTTTCATTTCAAATATGTTTCTCTAAAGACCAACAGGGAGTCTCGTCTAACTACTGACACAACCTTCTGCGTTTTGTTTTAGTATGAAATTATCACGTTACCTCAGAGGATATCAAAATTTGAATACCTTGTTTGGCTGTCTAAATTGCGGAACATCTGTGAATTCAGTTTCCACGTTAGTGTTTAACTTGGACCTGCACCGCAATCCCTAATGCGTCCATCGCGATTCGCCTGTTTGCGGTAGAGCAACATGGCCCCTTCTTTGCAGGCCAGTGGTGCATATAGTCCATGGGGTTCTCGAAGTTTTCAAGTGGGATTTGCGGTGTCCTCTTTGCAGGAGCCTCCGGGTGCTGGTGGTCAAAGCCATTATGGGTCACTCGAATTGTGTTCAAGGATCTGAACCCTGCTTTTCCAAATCAGTCTTGGAGACCCAAAGAGGAGAAGACTTAGTATGAATATGCAAAAGAAGAAAAAAAATACTGCAAGAAAACATAAAAGTTCAGGAGTAGAGATTTGAGATTTGGGGACGCTTTCTTAAGGCATGAACTTAATATGCATGACAAAATTCAAAGAGATCTCCTTTGATATCAAATTTGGAGGCGGCACAGCAGCAGGTAAATGAGCAACAAGTGAGAATACACATAAATCTGGATGACAAAAATTGTAGAGCAAAAGTTATTTAAATGAATAAGAGACTTAATTTTAGGGTGCAAAGAATGTTGCATAGTTAAAAAGAACAATTCTTGTTTAGCGCAGTAACTATGCGCAGAATTTAAATGTCACCACCATGTTTATTGTCACGGATTTACAGCAGATTTAAAGCCAACACCACTTTATGAGATGTCGCTGCAATATGTGGCGTTTATGTTTATGATCCTGTGCAGCTTTCCTGCCTACATGTCGCCAAGAGCTACTCGGTGACTCATTGAGTGAGTGCATGCTCAACTTGGATCAGAAATAGCCCCTTGCCGACCACGTTTTGCATTACACTGCTCACTGTTGCTGTGATGCCCCTCTTTGAATTCTGCAGCTGTGAGTCGGTCGCGCGTAAAGGCCTTTTAATAAACGTCTTCGGGATCCACCGCGTCTCCAAATATTGACTTATGATCTAATGCGATGCTGTCAGCGAAGGCACTGACAGATCAATTCGTGGCTAATGTAAAATAACAGTGCAGTTTTGTCTTTCATTGGAAGTACTGAGAAATGATAATCAACCAGGCACGTGCATTAAAATTCATTTACCATTGCTTTGTTTCAGTTTTCCGAAAAGGAAAGCCATTATTCGGACCTCTTTTTAGCACAAACATAAAAGAAAACAACAAGATTAAATTAATGCTTTAAGGATAAATTTCATCTTAAACTCAAAAACAAATATAAAAGCTTAAAGTTAACACAAAATCGATCTGTTCTCCTTATAAAAACTTTTAAAAGCGCTTTTCTTCTTAACATTTGAGGTTTTTATCATAAATATTAAACACTCAATACTGTCCAAATGTTGAAAAACGTGAGGTGTTCAAACACCTTTTAGAAAATAAGCAGGTTAAAAACTTATAAAGCGGAGAAGTGATGGGAGATTTGTTTAGATAACAAGAAGGAAAATCCACATTTCACCGCCGAGGGAATTGTTATGGATTCTGCAACTTTGTTTCATGAAAGTCTAATCTTGCAATATCTGCTCACTGTTATATTAACTTTTTTTAACGATCACATTTGTCAGTGAAATAAAATAGAATGTCAAGCTAAAGGTTGCTAAAAAAAATACCCCAAGCTTTTTTTCTTTCTTTCAGTATTCAGATCAAACCAGAAATTATTATATAAGAGAATGTTGTTTTCTGTGATACTCACAGCATACACTCGTATTAGTTTGGAATTAAAGTCTTCGTCCGAACCACCTCCTGTGATCCTCATCTGCTGCCATCCTTCGGTCTAACGCAAAGGGGGGAAAAATCGCTCCGAATCATAACAACAGGTCCAGTCCATTCCATTTTTCATCCTCTCCGGGAGCATGGCCGCGGGTCGCCCGAATGGTTCAGCCACTGAACACACACAGACACGGATCCGGATCTCCCTGGGGCTACAGCGGCGAGCCAACTCCTCTGCAGACGCTGCAGAGCAGGGGCGGCTGCGTATTTTAATGCGAAGCTTCTTCCGAAGCGCTTATTAACTATTTTCTTTGCGTCGGTCTATTTTACAGCTCGACACGCGGTGCGATTCTTTGCACAACTTTTTTCCTACCTCTTCACCACTATCAGCGATCATTTTACGTGCGTGAAATTGTGCGTAATTTGCGCGTATAGTTGGGGCTGCGCGCGTAGCGGTTCAAAATGAAGATATCACTGCATTATTTATGATCTACATAATTTTATAAACATATACGTCAATATGCAGGCTATTTTATGTAGCTGCGGAAAAAAAAATAAGACGGGTGAGGGTGTATGATTTAACGACAGCCTTTGTTTTCTGCTTCAACATGAAAGGACACCGTATATCCAGATAAACTTTTTAATTGTTTTATTCTATGATAACCTTTGCACAACTATTTTTTGCAAGCGCTGCCTCCAGCACAGCGCATGCGCACTGGCTGCTCGCTGTCACTAAGACATTTTTCATTACGTTGGGAACTGTCACTGGTGACGTCAATCACAGAGCTCTGACCAATTAGAGCGCGGGGTGATTGTTTGGCTCCACGGGCTGCAGCGCCTACCATGAATCTCTATTCAGTATCAAAGCGTCCTGCTGCTGCCTCTCAACCGAATGGGATTCCATGTTGTCTGCAGATAGACTTAACTTTATAAAGTTTTTTTTTTTCCTTTATTTTTTTTTTTCATTGCGATTAAAATATATTTGCCATCATCATTATTATTTTGCCTGCTGTCAAGTTATTCTAAAATTAGGAAGTAATGAGCGTGGATGCTTTGGGAAGCCCCGTGATGGACCCTGCGTTTTCCAAACGGAACACGGCGCTGAGATTAGTTGACTTGGCAGGGGCTCACCACCATCACCATCATCACCACCATACCCCTCAGAGCGTGACAGGCTTCCCGGGGTTCGGCAGCCATCCACACTCAATGGCTCACTCGCACCCTGGGGAGATTACTGCGGAACCCCGCCTGGGGCCGAGTCCATTCGGGCCAGAACACATGGGGCACTCCGCGGCCCTCAAAATCAGCCCAGCCCATCATTATCCTCACCACCATCACCACCACCACAATCATCATATGGCAGGCCACAGTGAAGTGGTCTCCAGTCAAACGGGAGCTTTTGGCCCGGTTCAGCCGTCGTCGGTCCCTTATTCTATGCCCCATACGGCCCAGGCTCTATCCGCAGGTAGGGATTTCCTCATCCGGAGAGATCTGACGGCTCAAGCCATGCCGGTACTGACCGACCAGACTGCTGGTCCAGCTTCTCACCACGGAATGTTTGTCTCAACAACAGGTAGCTATCCCGGACACTATGGTCACCACCCTGACGCAGGGAACCACACCACCCTCTTCTCCGGACTCCACCACGAGCAGCCTTCCAGCGGATCACCGGGTGGCCAGGCGCTGAATGGACAAATAAGGTTAGGACTACCTGGAGAAATGTACGTTCGGTCTGATCACTTGAGTCAAGTAGCAAGCTCCAGGGCTGATCCCTTCTCCGCCTCGCCTCTGCACGGCTACGGCGGTCTGAATCTAAACATGAATCTCGGCGCTCACCACCACCACCACCACCACCACCCGCACCATCCCCACCACCACCACGGAGGACCGGGGGCTTTTTTCCGCTACATGAGGCAGCCGATAAAGCAAGAGCTGATTTGCAAGTGGCTGGAGCCGGAGCACTCGCCCAAGAAACTCTGCTCTAAAACTTACAGTACCATGCACGAACTCGTCACGCATGTGACGGTGGAGCACGTCGGAGGACCGGAGCAGGCGAACCACATATGTTTTTGGGAAGAGTGTCCGAGGGAAGGCAAGCCGTTTAAAGCGAAATACAAACTGGTGAATCACATTCGAGTACACACCGGTGAGAAACCGTTTCCCTGCCCCTTTCCTGGCTGCGGTAAAGTGTTTGCAAGATCCGAGAATCTAAAAATTCATAAAAGGACACACACAGGTAAGTGGCTAAAAAAATGCATACACATAAAATGCTTTGAATGTTTTAAAATGCATGGAGTGAAAATGTCAAGTTGCATGAATAAATTATTAACGTCTAAAGCTATTTTAGCAATATTTTCAAATTTGCTCCGATTTTAAACAGTTCGAAAACGCTGCAATAACCCGCCTGCACGCAACAGGCACCTGTTGTAAGAGTGTATTGCAAGTTTCTCAAAGGACGGGTTTGAAGGGGGGTGGAGGGATTATTGTACAGCTCACTCAGGCGTTTGACGGTTCAAACCTCTTGTTTACACCGCGGTACAAAAGCTGGAGGCCCACGTCACGTCTTATGTGAGCAACTCAGTGTGTGCCAAACCATGACTGGATAGCAAAAGTCGGAGAGAGATGCATCTTTCACAATAACTGATACGGTGATGTTTCTTTATTAAAATGCTGTATTCTTTTTTCACTTATTTTGACGACTGCTTTTTAATTACATGGTTTGGAGTGCTTTGCATTCAGTCACGAGATATATATATATATTTTTTTTTCTGCCTTTTTTTCTGCACTGCATCTGCGCGTGATGAAGAACTGTTTCAAGTAGTAGTTTGCAAGCCAAATGGAACAGGTTGACTTGTGCAGATCAGATTAGAGTATACTAGTATATAAGGAGTTTGCATACTGACTCGTGTGTGTGCTGCCCAGATGTAGCATTGAAAAAAAAAATCGAATGGGTCAATATGGCTGCCTGCCTCTGTGAGCCAGAAGGAAAATAAAGGCCTCAGAATGTCGAGTCAGACTTGTAAATGATTACAGTGACTACAGCACTCCCTCAGCCCCCTCCACCCACACACACACCACCCCTCCTTCTTCTGCTCCATTTCTGCACCCTCCAATGTATTATTCATATCATTTGCTCACATTACCTAAGTACAAATCTGTTGAATTATTTCTGTGTGTTGACTCCCGAGGGGCCTGGTCTTTTTGGTATCATGTTTAAAACCCAAGCTGAAAGTGTGGTTATGACTAGGGTCTGCCCCTGGGGTCTGTTTCCTCGAACGGTTTCTTGTACTACACTAATATCCTTGATTGGCTCTCTCAACCCAACAGCTGAAGGTCAAATTGATATTCAACCCGCAAGTGTAATTAGACAGAGGCAATTACATATTCTCAAAAGCTTTAATCGGAGGAGGAGAAGAAGAAAAAACTCAGCGGTGGATGATTTCCGTCTAATTTATTCGGATTGTCTTTTTTTCACCTCTTTCTCCCTCACTTTTCACTCATATTTAATCAGAAATACTCAATAATAATACAAAAAAAAAGCCATTTTAGATTCAGTACATATTTGAGGGGCTGGAAAAGAATCGGGCAGTCTGTGCTACCAATCAATATCCCGAGGATATTGAGTTGCTCTTAATATTTATCGGCGTTTTCAGTCAGGTGTAAGTCGACAGTGGCCAGGTAAAGACACGGGACAGCAGGAGCACCGGAAACCCGTCCCAAAAGACTCACATCTCCAGAACACTTTAGACAATGCAACTATGGACATGATACATGGATGTAAATGTTAGAAAATTTTGATTTGCAATGAAAACCTGTAAACAAACAACAAACAAACAAATAAATAAATAAATAAATAAATAAATAAATAAATAAATAAATAAATAAATAAATAAAAGTTTCCCCAAATGCATCAACCCTCCCAAAAAAAATGTCAACTTCAGGGATTCATATTGCTTTTGAAGATAATAGTAATTGGCTGTTTGTTTGTTTTTTTATTTTTATTATTATTATTTTACCCCAATGCAAGCAAAAAAATAAGTCAACAGAGAAAAAAATATCAGTTGATTATCTTGTGTATATTAGAACTAACAAGTTTCAGATTCATTCAGTTGTTTATATAGCTACACGTGTAGCTACAATTCAAAACATGCACTCTTATTTTGCAATATAAGTAGGTATAATTCTTTTCCATGTACAGAGAAAAATGCACTTAATCTTGAAATATTATGTCCACAAAATGCAATTAAAGACATAACTAAACTATTCATAGTGATGGTACGACTTTTGACTGATTATGCAGTCCATTATATATCAACACAACCGATCACAGGTCAGATTCAGCTGTAAATATAACACATTGCAGTCAAATGCAATTGATGCCAACTGGTAAAACGCTACCTATCTACGGACGCTCAGCAGATTTTGTCCCTCGTTTGGAGCAAACAAATGAAACGCTGTTGTATTTAGAAACAGGAACCAACACTAATGAGCAACATCAAATATTTAATGCATTTTATGTCTTATTGTGTCTCCACGCTGCAAACAGGCGAGAAACCCTTTAAGTGTGAATTCGACGGCTGCGACCGGCGCTTCGCCAACAGTAGCGACAGGAAGAAGCATTCCCACGTGCACACCAGCGACAAGCCCTACAACTGCAAAGTCCGGGGCTGCGACAAGTCCTACACGCACCCCAGCTCCCTGCGGAAGCATATGAAGGTGCACTGCAAGTCCCCCCCGCCCAGCTCGGGCTATGAGTCGTCCACTCCCTCTCTGGTGTCCCCGTCTTCGGACTTGGGTCGGGAGCCAGCCGGGGCGCAGTCGATGGTGTCAGAGCCGCCGGTGGGGGCATCTCAGCAGCAGCAGCCAGCTAATTTAAGCGAGTGGTACGTGTGCCACAGCTCAGGTGCGAGCGGTGGCCAGACACCACCCAGCGGCCACTCCACGCCCGACCCTTCGGAGGAACCTGCTTACAGGAACCCCCAACCAAGGGACGCGTTTTGAGTTCCTCGCCAGCACTCATTTCCAAACACTCAACTTCTCAAATGGTTTGGCGTTAGTGCCTATGTACCTGTGAGGGCCCTCCGGTCCACTCTCCTCCACATACCCCCAGTCCCTTGTTTTGTTTTGGATAAGCCACCAAAACTGGTACTCAGAGCCAAGAGACGCACTTAACTTCAATGGATGGAAAATGCGCAATCCTTCCAGACGTGCTTTCAAGTAACAGGAGCATATATTATTATTATTATTATTATTATTATTATTATTATTATTATTATTATTATTATTATTATTATTATTATTATTTTGAAGTTTATCCAAAACTGATGGATGGGTGCTTCCCCTGCGAGTTGTTCCACTTGTGGAGAGTCGTGTTAATCTCATTAGACTGTCGTACATTATTGTATGCTGTAGGCATGAGGATGTGCAACTTTTTTTTTTTTTTTTTTTTGTAAAAAAACAACAAAAAAACAAAAAAAATACTTTCTGCCTTCAGTATAATTTTTTTATTTATTTTTCAATCTGAAATGGAGGTATTTTTTAGGATCGAACCAAAGTGCATGTTTTCAAAACCGGAGCAGAATTGTACATTTGTAAATTTTGTACAAGTTTTAATGTGTTTGGATGTTGACTAGATTTGTAAGGAGCGGTTTACATCTTTTGTATTATTTTATTTTATTTGCAATGGATTTGTGCAAAAAAAAAGAAAAGAAAAAGGAAGAAAAACAAAACGCCCCAGCTGTTTCATAAGCTTACAGTATTTCGTATATGACGTCAATTATAAATGTTTTATCAAAGTAAAAAAAAAAAAAAGAAAGAAATCTGGTGATTTTTGTATCATTGTCTGTTTTTAAATTTATTTTTGTTTTATCTTAAAATTGAGCACTAAATGCGTACCGAACTGCCTTGTATTTTGTGAGTATTTGGAATAAATCTTGTATGAAAGTGAAACAATCTTAAGTCACGCAGATCTGTGGGAAATAGATTATTTTGTAACATATGAACAAAAAGAAAAGTCAACATTTCTGCTGTCTTAATACTTGGTTTGAATAGAATTCTCATGTGTGTATAAATATATATACATTTTTTTCAAAATTATTTTTTTTACAACACAGATCTTTTGTCGAGTTTTTGAACCCACAGAACACCACTAATTACCATTACAGTTTTAATTTTTTTTTTGTTTTTTTTTTTTTACCAGCGCAAGAGGGAAAGTATCGTGCATTGTGCTCTACTCGTGTTAAATCTTACTTACTCAGCTCAGCTTTGCTTTGACCCAGACTGTGGGCTGCGAGTTTGATGAAAGGCTACAATATTCGGATCCAGACTTCAAAGAGCCATTTTTGCACAAAGAAACCATTTTTTTTCTTTTTTTGCACAACGGCGAATCCTCATGGTGAATTAAGATTTCTATAGCAATAGCCAAGTCAAACTCAAATGATATGGGGCCAGGTCCCAAGGACTCAAAAGCAGGCTCCAAAGAATGTAATATTTGCTACCCATGGGGTAGGAAACGGTAATCTACGTCCTTTATGCTGCAGACCAGAGCGGCAAAAAGAAAGGTGGGGGGGGGGGACAAAAATATATTCTTTTGCTTAAGGCCTACTTTAGGAAAAATCAAAGGAGTGGCCGCCGAAACGCAGTTGATTGTCACCGTAATGGACTTCTTTTGCAAAACGAGGCTCAAAGAAGACGCTCATATTTCTGCGTCTATACATTGGCGATAGCGACGCGTTTTAATTGCAAGGAGGGAAGTTAATTGTCCTCGACAGAGAAGTGCGAGAGGAATATTTTAATTTTCTTGAAATTGTAGTGAAAGTAGGTCGAAGAAGAACTCAGCTGTTGGTGGAGGGAGGGGGGACTTCTGGCGGCGCATAGAGTTTCACTCTGGCCTTGACTTAACCAGAAGAGGGACTTGGGGGAAACGGGGTTGGGGGAACGGGAGGGAACGGCAATACTGATACTTTTACAGAGTTTGGTTAAGTTCATGACGGAAAGCAGTTCAAAAGAAGAGAAGGAGGAGGAGGATGCCTCTCTCCTTGCAACAGCTCCTGTCGCTTGCGCAATAAGAGCGATAAAGAGAGAGAGAGAGAGAGAGAGAGAGAGAGAGAGAGAGAGAGAGAGAGAGAGAGAGAAGGAAGAGTTGGATCTCAATTGAAAGCGATTCTTTGAAGTGGGGAGTTAGTATCAGAGGGATTCTTTCTGGGTCGTCTGAACGACGTTGATGACACGGAAAGCCTTTTGTCGGCGGTTTGCTGGGATCCTCTCTCTCTGTCTCTCTCTCCCGCTCTCTTTCTTTCTCTCTTTCTCTCTCTCTGTTTCTACTCTGAGCATCAAGATGGAAAATAATGTGTGACGTTTAAAAAACAAAGGTTGTTTGGTTAGAAAATAAGTAAGAGGGCGAGCTTGGATAAACCAGTGAGGGACAGACAATTATATAAAAAAAAACAAACTTGTTTTTTCGGATTCGGTTTCGAAGTTTGAATAAAATTATTTTAATTTGACAGTGGAAGCTACAGTTACACAGAGCATCATGTCTGCACGTTTGTTAGCGCCTGTACTGCAGTCGCTTATTGAGCTTTAAACTTATTAACCCTACAACACCAATCGAGAGTTGCTTTGACAAAGTTGCTGTTGTCCCTTAAAGTCTGCTGTCTGGAATGGATGGATGCAGCTTCTACATAGATATGGCTGCGCTGCAAAACTAACAGAAATATTTTCTGAACAGGCGATCGATATAAACTTATCGATCAGAGAAGCATATTAGCTATCTTTTGTTAAATGACTTTCCGCCATATGGAAACATACAATTGTAGGCCTACTTCATATTCTTTTGGCTGTGGAAATAGGAAAATTACGTCAACATTATTGACCAAGGCGTCATTTTTTATGCAAAAAACAACAACAACAACAATAAGCAGAAATACAGCGTCATTGAAATGCAGTTTTATTATTTACGGTTTTTCTATGTGTAGTGTAAATAATAATAATTAAAAAAAAAACATGACCATAAATGCTTAACGTATCAAATATGGTGCTGATCCAAGACAAACCCCAGCGCTGTTTGTAAAAATCTATCTATCTATCTATCTATCTATCTATCTATCTATCTATCTATCTATCTATCTATCTATCTATCTATCTATCTATCTATCTATCTATCTATCTATCTATCTATCTATCTATCTATCTATCTATCTATATATATATATATATATATATATATATATATATCTATATATATATATATATATATATATATATATATATATATATATATATATATATATAGTCAATTAAGTTTGCGAGCTGCATTATTTGAAAAACACATGATTGTGAAAATGTAAGATATCCAATTTATTACATAAAAAATAATCAAAAGAGTCATATGCAAACTGTTTTTGAAAATAAATACATCATCATGAATGCCTTCACTATTCATTATGATATATATTTTTTCAAATTATTGAAACATATTACCAAACATGTCTTACTAATCAATTTTAAGTAATTTAATTTCTTGAGAGTTATCTGGATAATTTGTGATCAATGTGTTTTCGAGTGAGTAAATTAATAGTGTTTAAATCTTTGAAACACGTGAATGCATCTAGGTATTAACTGATGGTTTGAATTTAAGAAGGAGGAGTTATGATCTTCTTTACGCACTGATTCTGTTGGGGACCTTTGATCTGAGAACAAGGGTGAAGAATCAAGAACAGGTGTGTGTGTATGCGTGTGCGTGTGTGTGTTTGTGAGCACTAGAGACCCTGGTGATCACGAACAGTCCCTGGAAACCAGTGGCCGAAGGGCAGTTTCACCGGAAATACATATCAACATTAATTACCGTTTTTCGATAATCTGAAAAGAAATGGGAGGTTCTCAACTTCCAAAGTGTTACAAAAGCAAAAGAAAACGAATCTATTTCATTTCTTGCTAGAGAATCTCACCGCCACGGCTGCGTCCATCACAAGGTCTCATTTGAGTGTGAAATATCATTTCTTTGTAAAATAATGGAGGCGGTAATCCGACTTCCGGAAACTGTCCGGCGTTATTGAACAAAGCCCCTTTAATAGGGGGATTAGCAGTCTTGGAGTAAAAAGGACCCCCCGCGCCCCCTTCACCTCCCTCCCCACACACACACCGCTTTCCACCTCCCTCTTGTACTCCACGCCTATACCCAACTCCAACTCAAAACCATCAGCACTTCTGGCACCAACCAGGTCACAATGATCAGGAATGAAGTGGCCGGAATTGGCATGGTAATGGAAAGAACAGGCGAGGCTGAGGGCAGGTGCAATAGTAATCTGAGAAAGGGAGAAGAAGAAGAAAAGATGGCTTCACTTGATCAATGGGATTAATTAGAATTATTACATACATAGCCAACGTCCCTGTTTTCGTAAATTCGCGTCACTTTTTTAATTGCAGGATCTCGATGGAATACGCAGAGGTGAGGTCAAAAGCCAAACCGCGCGCCGCGCATAAGTTAAACACAACCATAAAAGCTGTCACAAATATTAAATATTTCACCCTGATACCATCCAAGGTTAAGTTTCCAAAGGGGATACCGCGCGATCACGCTGACTGTGATATATTGGCCAGCACGGGCTTCCGTGAGGAAGATTTATGACCGCCTTTAAAGCCGAATTAACTGTATTTGATGTGGATAAATAAATAAATAAATAAATAAATAAATAAATAAATAAATAAATAAATAAATAAATAAATAAATAAATACAGTGAGCAGGCTTGAATCGCTTTTGTAAAGAGAAGTCCAAATACACACGTCACTACATATAGGCTACATATACAATTTAATGTTTGCACTTTCTGACACTCTGGTGCAAATTTTAGGAACTCCATCAGTGTGAATCAGCCCTCTTTGCTATCCAGGACTCCGTATATGTGGGGCTCGAACACTGATTTCTAACAACCCTCCACATTATATGGCAGAATGTGCCACATACTTCACACCTGCACCCTGAATAGCGGCTCCCTTTCAGACCGTGATACGCCTGTTGGCCCTGCGCTCAATGCAGCTGCGTGAGTGAATCGGGCGACCCGCTTATTTGCTCTCTTTTGATCTGAGATCTCTCATTTGGTGCGGCAGTTCTGAGTTGAGGACTATCTAGTTAGCAGGAGCCGTGTGATGACTTGTATTATTCCCCACACACACACATACACTTCCCCCTCCCACCCACTCCTTCAACAAGCAGATTTTACACATGCGTGAGGAAGAGAACTTGTTGCCTCAACTGGATGGAGGTTTAGTTCAAATGTCGCCGGAGTCTATTCAGACAGAATGCGTGCGCTAGGAAGGGGAGACATGCGTTAAAAAGAAGAGAGAGAATTGACGTCTACGTGTGTATTTATTCGGGCTGTTTCAGTTCTCCCGGTCTCTGTATTTATCGAGGTCAGAAAAGAGTTGAGAATGTCATATTAAACCAAAGCTGTCAGTTTTTTTTTTTTTTTTTTTTTTTAGCCAATGTGGTCAACCCCAGCAACCTCTGAGGCACAGTTAAAGATTAATAGACGTCTTTAAGTGTCCTTTGAACTTTCACTTTTTAACTACCAACCCAGAAGGGAACCTGTTTGATCAAATGGAGACTGTACGTAGTTTGATTATTGTAATATAACTGAACATGAATGACGATGAAATTGAAATGATTCTTCTCCAGCACATTTCCATTTGGCTTAAATGGATATTTGCTATAATTTCGAGCTTTATAGGCAAGAATAAATCCATAAATCAACTAAAACAGCTACACCTTAAGAATATGAAAATGACACAATTTTACTCTTTAACTTTTTGCCACATTCTTAATGCGTTTTTAGATGACAACAATAGTAAATTGGTCCTGCCTTCCTCCGGCGTTTTACTTTTTTTCTCTGTGTCCAGTTTTCTTTTTCTTTTTTTTTTTTAAGAAAAAAAGAGTAGCTATTTAAACAGTTTCCGTTTCAAATGAATTGAGTTCAGCAGAACTTATCAGACTCGTTTAATCATCTTTTCAACCACATTCTGTAAACAAGTAACAACGTTCATTGCTATATAAATATATATCTCATATCCGTTTTGAACTTATTTAGATGAAATGCGATGCTGCCTTTTCAACATTCATCCAAATTTTTATTCCGGCTGATATGGCTATACAAATTTGATTTCTTCGCAAACTATTTTTGCAGCTTCATCACAGGCTCAGGGAAGCCGTGAAAACTTCTTTCTCAAAACAAAGTTCTAGATTTTTAAATCTAGAAATGACAGAAAACATGTCCTGACCGATGTTTGACCACAAGTCTTGCGATTATAAAGTAAACTGATCAATGAGGATTTTATTTTTCGTCTGGAGCTTTTATTATTATTATTTTTTTTTTCTTTTGTCAAGCAAACGTTTGGTTTCATCATCTCCAGCATAATATAAATAGCAACTTATATTTAGTCGACACATGCGTCATATTCCATATTTTCCATGTTCTGGACGCACAAATCCAGCTTAAGAAAATGGCGAAAGCCAGAACGCCACTAAAATAAAAACAAGAACACAACATTCCCTCGCTTCATACTGGAAGTGCTTCACAAACAGGGAAATGGGCCGTTTTAAGGACAAAAAAAAAAGGGGGGGGAAAGATCCCTCCTACTGATTTAGTCAGAGTCATAATGGCCAAAGTGCGTTCACACACTCGATAAAAGAGACAGTACATCATCATATATCAAAATAACACGCAGTATTAGGAGATGCAAATGCTGCCAGCATTATGAATCATTGCTTTATCTGCACTATTTCACACGTCGGATGGGGAAACTGCGCGCAAACAGACGCGCAAACGCACAGTTTGAGTAGCAGCATAATGCCCGTGATCACTCTAGCAGCATCAAAAGAGTTTGGGTCATTTCGCCATCTCCCGCAGGAAAGACATTACGCCTCTCTCGTATTTACATACTCTTTAATATTTGTCAAACATTCATAAATTACACACTAATGAAATGTTCGACGGTCCTTGGAGATGCAGCTAATGAAGACATAGACTTTTTTCACCCCCTCTTCTTTTGCTTCGTGACATGTCTTTGTTGAGTTTTTAATACCACTCCCTACATCACGCTCTATTAACTATTATTATAGTTATGTCAGGCCACCGCTGACACGTTGCGACATGAGGATCACCTGCTGTAGGTGGGCCCGCCGTGGGAAACCAAATGACCTCCATCTATAATACCAATAGCCTATAAAAGGGCTAAACGTTTGTTGGACAATTTTATTTTTTTCGAACAATCTTCCCCCAAAGCATCGGGATACACATTATTGTTTAAAGTGGCAAAAATTGAAATTACTTGTTCTTTTTATTCGTTCGGGATTTTTTATTTTTTATTTTATTTTTTTACACAGCCCTTACGGCACTTTAAGTCCAAACTAGGCGCAAAATGTTATTGAAGTAAATGCTGCCACGCTCGGCTTGGGTGACCACTGCCGCAGCGTCAACACGCACCTCTCGGACTGAGGAAGAAGAGGAGGCGTAAAGGAGTAGAGAGGGATGAGATCAGACACCAGTTATGGAGAATTGTCACCAACGTGGAGTTAATCTCCACTCTGGCTATGTTTTCGTTTCATTTGTCGATTGAGTCGTTTTATTATCATTAAAACTTTCAAAAAAAAAAAAAAAAAAAGAACTTGAACAAGCAAAAAAAAAAAAAAAAAAAAAAAAGACAAAAAAGTAAAAGTAACTTACAAGAAAAAACAAAACAAATCCAGAACGTTGACTTCATTGTCACTGCGACAAATATGGATCCTTGGAGACGTGTTTATTTGACAGAGCAAATCCCCAGCGTGTCAAGGTTGTCATATCCCCCTCCCCTTTCAATGTCCAATGCAAATGTCTCGGCAGCAGCATGACGCGTTTATTACCTTGTCAATCATTTGGAGACGCGCAATATTGAAACAAACGACTCCGCGTATGTTAATGGAATCAATGTCAATTAAGTAATATTTGATCTTTTTTAATCTTATTTTTGTGATTTTAACACGCTATAACAATCTGTGTAGATTATTATTATTATTATTATTATTATTATTATTATTATTATTATTATTATTATTTATTATTACAACCTGTCCTTTGAGAATCTTTGAACTACAGAACACTTGATCCTGACACAAAGGAGAACTTCCCTCGAATTTTATTCGCGCTCAGAAGGCGCTCTGCATAAGGCTTATCCTCCTTGTCCATGAGTCAGTTCAACAAAAGAAAAAAAAAGTTTCAATAAGATTCTTATTTTTTTTCTACTTCCCCCCACCTCGCCCCTTCCCACTTGCTTTCCATAATAAACCCACCACTGCGACATTCTTTGAGCTTACGCGCTATCTTCATACACTGATTTGTGTGGTCAAGGAAACTGTTCAGACCAGAACCAAAGCTTGAAGGATTCCTTCTTTTAGTCATTTTTTTCCCCATGAAACTAATTTTTAGTTATATATATATATATATATATATATATATATATATATATATATATATATATATATATATATATATATATATATATATATATATATATATATATGCAAAACAATCAGATCAGGCAGAGTAAGGTAAGTATTGCTCGAGCGCGTCCCTGTCTCTCTTATTTCCTTTTTTCCTCTCTGTCCCTACCCAGACGCTAGAGCTGTCTAATTTCCAGGCATAATTAACTTTATGCTCAAAATCAATTGTTTCCTGTACGCAGCCAGGGTCCAGGACTCCAAGCAGCGAGAGGCCTATTTGAGCATGTGAGAAAGCAGGAAGCAGCCCTACCTGCCACTCATTAAGCCCACAAAAACTCAATAGAAAGAGGGGGGAGAAAGAGGGATTAGACCTGCTCGTTATACCTGCCGCGCAATTAACACTGCTTATTCTTCTAATCCCTCTGTTCTGGAAATAATGCAGTGCGGCAATAAGGACGCGAAAGACAATTCAGATCAAATGTCTAAATCGTAGAACAATGGCTCCTTTTTATTTTCGTTTTGCCATTAATGTGTGTAAAGATAATTCTAAGTTTCCTATTGGATGTGGAAGTCGGGTTGCCATGCCGTTTATGCCGCAGTTTAGTGTGGATGTTTCCTCCTCTAATTTTCATCTGAATTAGGTGTGGAGATGCGTCCTCCTCCTCTTCCTCCTCCTCCTTCAGCGTGAGGCGGGTATAATCACACCGCCCTTTTGGAAACGGAGGTAAAGCAGCAACTCTTTGTGCCCGTTGTGTTGTAGGTGAATCGCAGCACACTTGAACTGAAAGAGGACTTGACCTTTGCCTTTATGCTTCCCACCCCAATGTTTGTCTAAATCACAATCGTCTTTTGTGCTCGGGGACATGCGCGGCCCGCGACACGTCCCATTTAAGGCGGATGGATGTTCCCCCCATCACACAAAAGCGCAGAGCGGCTCCATGGTTCTGTAGGTGTTTTGGAACTAAGAAACAAAAAGTAATGTAGGACTACTGGATTAAAAAAAATAATATACAGAATAAACATGTGCATAAACAGTTGAGAATGCAAATTGAGAACTTGTTTCTCTGTTTTAGCGGCTGCACACCAACTTTTTGTGTGCTCTTGCCATCACTTTTGTGGGTCAGCGTCGCTCTCAGAAGTGCGATGTCTTCTGTATTTCCACCAACAAGCACGGCTTCACAGCTTGAGATTTTACAACGGATGATAGATGATCACCACTCAACAAAAGTGCACCTTGAACTCTAAACATCACAATCTGGTACATGTTTAGGTTCATGACAAAAAGAAGAGGAACAGAAATCACATCATGACGTGACATGACAGAAGAAACGTGGTCAAAACAAAAGATTCATAGAGATGACGTACCTTCACGACTTTTTTTCTACCTGGATGTAGTCATTTCCTTGAATATTTTAAATTAAAATTTATCAACGTTAATAAATTCCTGCAGGAATATTCATATTTGAGAAAAAAAAAATATTTTTTTTTATTTAAAATACCAAAAATCTCATAAAGAAAGACAAAAAAATATCATTAGTAACTCATTATCAAATAGAATTTAATTTTATTTACTTTATTTTTTTCAGGTTATGTTATTTATTATTAATTACTTTTGTCTGTTAATTGATTGTTTTTAGGCTTTTGTCACCTAATCACCACACACACGCACACACACCCACACACACACACACACACCCCCACCGCCACCATCACATAAGACATGTTCCTAACTTGTCGCACAGTATCTGTATTCTGTGCGACCTTGTTGCAATTCTTCTCCTCTTCTCTTCTCTTTTCTTCTCTTCTCTTCTCTTCTCTTCTCTTCTCTTCAAGCTGCGGGATGGTTGCATTGGGAACGATAGAAAAACATTATAAGGGAGGCCGTAAAAGCACTGCTGTTTATGACAGAAGGGGACATGATGGCACAGCTCTCAGCCTATAGGGGAGCAAGAGTGCGTTCATTTATCACAACTGCATGGCACCGTGCGAGATGACAGAGAATCCAGATCAACCCCACGGACACCCCTCTTTTTTTTCCCCTTCATCATGAAGTGTCTAATGTCACTTCATGATAAAGAAAGCATTTAATGCCATATATCATCATCTGTATGATGATGATCATGGTGATAACTGCCCTGCTCTGTTTATTTTTCAGCCTGTATGGTTTTTTACATATTGATGACACTATGTCAAAACATGTGAGCGACATGTTTCTCTGAAAGAATGAAGCTCAGTCAACTTTTGGTTGGAACTGAAAATAATCTGATTTGCAGAACAATCGCCTTTGGTGGCAATGTTCAGGGGTAGGAGTGTGACCTCTACACTACTTTTGTTGAATTGCTTTTAGGTATTTTTCCTCACAGGTGATGATCTGTTAACAGATACTTTAACCACTCAATTGACTTCAGCATTGAATATCTCACAAGGGTTTCTGAACGTCATAATTACTGTGCAAGGCAGATTTGGATATGAGATGACTGTCTCGGCCTTGAGGGATCGAAGGAGAATGTGTGGAATTTCATGAGCCTAGCACTTAGCCTGCAGAAAGATCTGCAAATTAAGTTGCTGCAATCACTCTGAGACATTTTGCCAGTCTTTTTTCACTCTTTGCACAGTAATTAAAATGTTATAATCAGCAACTCTTTTAATAGTTTAAAATGTGCACTCAGCAGTGAGCTTAATTCATGTGTAGTTCACTAGTAATCTTGGGAATGTTTGTTTTTCTCACAAAAAGAATTTTCATTGTGGGACGGATGTCAAACGACTTACAAATTATGAGTCGGAAACCAACACTAGTTTTAGACATAGGGAATTTATGCTACTAAATCACTCTCTGTGATGTGTGGGTTTAGGTCGGCTTTGAGGATTTGGATCCCCCAAAAATGTTGTATGTTTGAAAATAAATAAATAAATAAATGAACAGTTAACAAAAACATAATTAAGAGTTTTCAAAACTGTTCAATTCATTTCCAAAGAAAAATTACAAAAAATATTTAGTCTTTTTTAAAATATATATATATATATATATAGGATATTTGGGGACGAAGCTAATACACCACTGTTTTCGAAATAAGACCTTGAAACCAAATGTTCACACTCATTTGATGTAACAGTAAACACATTTTCATACATTTTTTTTGTAGTTTAGTGTATTACAGGGACCTGGACACAGCACCACATACAGGACTGGCATAGTTACTGCAACATTTTGGGTCTCATAAAATGAACTTCTTTACCAGGTGACCACTTTGTATTCTGGGTCTCCAACAGTTTGGGTACAATATCAAACCACATACAGTGATAATATGTAAGGGGAGTTGTGTGAGGTGGAAACTCGGCTGGCAACTGAAACTCCAAGAAGGAGCTATGAAAAAATAAGCGGTGTTTGTGAGAGCAAGCATTTAGGCATGGGAGATTCAATGATTTCTCAAACATGAATCCAAGAATCCAAGCAATACTTAGATTCTGTTATTATGAGGGAATAACATTATTACTGAGGTACTACTTTGCATAATACCCCACATTTTTGTTAATAACTATGCTATTGCCAGAGTTAATCTTAGTAGAAAGTTGAGCTTGTTATTTGTGGGAAAATATACACTTGTTAGCTTATTAAAAATACATTTCAAAAGTGCTTTGCTATTTCAATGGTATTGTGTTCCTTAGTTGCATAACTTTAGTTGTTTCTAACTTGACAAACTTGCAAAAATGAGAAATAATCAGGGAGCAAATGACACTGACCATATTTAAAGTTTCATACTTACATGACTCAGAAATATGTGAGGAAATACGTTTAGATACAATAAAATGTATCCATTTGTTATTGACTTAAATTATAACAATTGATGTTAATGCTGGATTTGTCATCATTCAAGAGCCTTACTTTCATTTTAAAATATCTTCTCATCATTGTAAATGTTTTTTCTTGATATCTTCCAAATCAAAATGTGCACACTTTGAAAAAAAACTAAACTAAACAAAAAAAAAAAAAAAAAAAAAAAGAAAGACTTTAACGTCAAGTCAAATTTTGACTCACTCACATCTATCGGCACCCTGCTGTGGCCACGTCTCAAAACTATTTCCCACCAGACATGGACCACAGATGCTCCCTGGAAGAATCCTTAGGAGGAGAAAGCAACTTGGCCACAGCTAAAAAGCTCCGGATTCCTACAGTCAGGAGCATTAAATCGACACCCGGGACCCTTTCTCAGCCTCTCCTCCCTCTCCTTTCTGCGGACTGACATGTCTGATAGACCACACTTTCTTGCTGCATTGTGGCCCCTGTCATCCTAACAATGTACATCTTTGGGACACCAATTTTCGAGGCCTTTGATCTGTGGAGCGAGAAGAAACAGAGTTATGGAGAAGAGAGGGTGACAGACTTCTTTTTTCTTCTCTCTTAAGGTTCCACTTTAACAAAGCTAAAAGAATGAATGTGGCCTTTGCAGAACCCTTCCCTCTGTCAGCGCTCACATAAATGTCATATATTTTTGCAAAGCTTGTAAGATATTAAGTGCAATAGAATCAAAGACTGATTTCAGGCCTTTGGACTGGAACAAGTTGCGGTGCTCTACCCACACAAATTTCTTCTAAGCATGCAAATAGATTGACGGCACGCATCATCTTGACTTTGATGTTGTTAAAACCCAACAAATTTAAATGAATAAATAAACACATGGATTTGATATTACCAATCCAGTAAGATCCAACAAAGTCTAACAAAACATCAGCAATGACTGCAGATCAAATATTTCCCTATATGATTATTTTTGCTGTATTAATTTGAGGAATGACTATTTGAGCAAGGGGACGGACAAGACCCTGAGAAAAAGACACAACCTCTTAACCCCCCCAAACATGAATGCAGGTATTGTTCCCGGCTTTCAAATTGTGATTCACCATATCATAACCCCTGCGAGGAAAAAAACATCAATATTCGTGGGCGGATAGGATGGGTTTCTATGGAAAAAAACGAAGGAGTTTTTTTCTTTGCACAAAACAAATCTAGCACAGAAAAATTCAGAGGCATCTGTGCAACTCAGAGGGGCTTCTTGTGCTGACATTTTGCAATGAAAATAAAGCTTTCAATTACACATTTGAAAAAAGAAATTTTTTGAAATAAAATGAAGCCCTTTTATTTGAAAATTGAAAGACTAAATTTGTGACAGTTTTCCTTTTCTGTGAAAAAAAATGCAGTCACACCTGGAGTTAAATTAAGTTGACATTGCACTTTCTACGTTTTATTCTTCGACAGCAGTCAGGAAAGCTGGTAGCTGAAATGTCTCAATTTCTACATCTGTGCACATTTGATCTGTCCTCCCTTTCTCACGGCATAGGAAAAAAAGAAAGAATAAAAAAAGAAAAACCAACACTAAAATACACAGGACTAACCAGAGACTAGTCCCTTTGTTGTGCCAAAGGCAGCTGCCCGGCCCTCTATTATCAGGGAGCAGACTGACCGCATCCTTCCCCGCTGCCCCCTCACCAACCCATTGCACAAAAAGAGAGGGATGTTCTGCTTGCATGGGCAACACTGTCGTTCCAGCCCTTAGCAGTCCTCTTACACCCCATTGAAAGGAGTGGGAGTAGTGGACACAGCCTGATCTAGGAAGTACAAAGGGTCCTCCGTAGAGTCCCATTGGAGTGAAAGGAATGAAGGGGATGGAAATTCATGAAAGAGGGTCGCAAGGCTTAGAAAAAGAACGGAAGTTTTTTTGTTGTGCTTGATTTCCCTTCTGAACTAAAGGATGGAGTGGCTGGATAAACCACTTGTAGGCAGTTTACTCACCTCTTATAGCAAGAAATCAATTCTATTTTAAAGTATGTCTTTTTTTTGTAGAAATATTGCTTATCACAATGAAAATGGTCAATATTTTACAGTCAAACATAGTTTACGTACTATAGATTATATTTGATGTTTACTTCTAAATATAACCTATATTTATAGTTCAAAACACATACAAGAGTGTTTTGAACCACTCTTGCATAAGCTGGGCCACGTGTGACTCCATCCATCTGTCCCTCTAAATTATTTTTATTTTGAAAAACCTATTAAGATGTTTCAAAAATTTGAATTATGGCTTAGAGTACCTTCAGCATTGGGAGAGAAGTCCAGTCCAGCTTTGAGCCTTCAATACAATTTGGTTTTTTTGCTCATCTCGTCAACAGGTGCAGGGGTGACTCCAGCAAATTGTATGAGGATTTGCCAAATGACATCCTCCTCCCAATGCTCCCACTATTTTTAGAGTACACAATGGTATTCAACCTTTTCTTTTATGCTTCTTACATATAAAATGGTTTTATAAAAATTAGACTGGGTCTCCAGACCATTCGTTTCAGGTTGATCAGCTCCACAAGCAATGCTCAAATGTACAGCAGAAGATGATAGACATAGTGAATTGAAATAGCAGGTGATGGGAATCTGTAATTCAAGTACCAACTTCAGCACCTTTATTCAAGCAGTGTGCAGCTGTCTTTTTTTGCAGTACTTATACTGTAGTAGCAAAAGGCAAATCCTTCTAGGCCTTTGCTTTGACAACCAGCAAAAGAAACACAATTTTTGAGGTGAAACTTATTTTTTGCCCATCCCCAGATTTAATGGCATCCTGCATGGGTAGAAAAATGCCATGGATCATAACTCCCGAAAGTTAACAAACGTACGTTGAGAAAGTTTGACATTGAATATGTTGCCTGTCAGAGGAAGGACAGGGAGGCCCATGTGTCCCGTTGGGAATCCCATGCTGGCAGGGTTTATGTGGACACACACCCAATTTAAACAAGGATCCAACATGAGCCTGTTGTTTCAAAATGGCCTCCTGATTTATACCCATCTAGGTTTTAAGGGGCTTGTCATTTCTGCTGAAATAGAGGTGTTGACAGCCGCACTTGACAGCTTCTGGCTCATACTGTTTTTATGTTGGCAAGGCATTGCTGTTTCATGTGCTAAATTGAATACTCACCACATAGGCACACTGTACTAAGAAGCACATGCATGTGTTTGTTTTGCTTTGGCTTCATGCTTCAAATTCAAACAATCTTGAAGGTCTTAATGGTCTCAAGTTTCATGATCCAGCAATAAAAGAAAAAGAGCAACCTTTACAAGTAATTGTCTCTTGTGCAAATACAAGTAAGCAATGTGAGAGCTCAGCTGAAGGTGGTAAAAACACACAAATAAATGGTTCAACACAGAGGTGGGCTATTAGTATCCCTTTGAGAAAGTCATGCAGCCTGAGAATCGCTTTTAAAAGCAAATTCCACATGTCACATTGCAGACATGGCACAGCCAGGCTGCTCCATCCATATCAAATTTGTATGGGCTGCACAGCAGCGCCCAGGCCAAAAGGAAACATGCATGGGAGTTTTCTGTCTTTACTTAGCTAAAGCCTAGCTCCTTGTGGCTCCACTGAACGGAGCAAACAACTGAGCACAGGCAGCTCTCAGAGGAACTCTGTCCAATGAGGTTGATAAGGCTGAAACTCGTTCTGTACACCGTGGTTAACTTGTAACAGAGATCCACTGGTGGTTACCACACACAGCAGGTCTCACACATCTTGCATAAATAAAGGAGACGCTGTGTTTTGCTACCAGGTTATTCCAGACTCGAGTGAGTGCTATTTTAACTCTGTGACACCACGCGCTCCCCCTTGCAATATAATTACATCATCTTGAGCCATGTTATTCAGACAGTAGCATGTGAAGCATGTAAACCCCACACTCAGTCATATATCACCCTGCTTTGTTTGACGTTTATGCACAGCAACGGTCTTATGTAACTATGAGCATGTACTGTTCAGTCAAACATTTAATGCCTTGTAAAACAGTCAACAATGTGTAATGACCAGTGAATGGAGAGGCTCCTGTCTGTGACAGGACATTAATAAGATTGCAGTAGTAATATGCCATCATGCACCACTAATAAGTCATCACACTCAGTTTGGAGTGAGAAAGAAATATATGTACATATGTCAAAACCTATTTGTCTCACAACAGATAACTTTTAATATTATTTTTTTGTCAAATATAACCATATTGGTTATATGGTTATAACCATATAACAAACCAAATATGGTTTTGTAAATCATGATTTTATCTCTTCAGTGAAGAAGCTACAGGGAAGATTCACCTCTGGTCCATATTATCTTTCAATGGTGTTTTGTATGTAAAAGCAATTGTTAAACATATGAGCTCTAAGCCAGTACTGAAGTCTGTGCCGACAAAACGGAGTTAGACACAGTAATAGTTCCTACAATTGCAGTGTGTATGAGAAAGGAAAGGTTGAGCACAGAGGAAGAGTCATTTTTTTCATTTGTAGAGAAAGAGAACATTCTCCTTAACAATCACCCTTAAAATGCTTACATGTTAGACAATGGGTTCATGAGAACACCAATGTCCTCTTGACAGTTAAGGGATTAAGGTTTTGGTAGCAATAGTCCACCCAACGACCCCCTTCAGGAAGCTGTCCTGGCTAAACACAAGTTTCTATGAAGAGAATAAAAGAGAGAAGCAAAGTTATCACAGAATAGAAAGTATTTCCGAATGTTTAAGCTTCCTAGAGGACAATCTTCGGCCCACTTAATCCAGTTAACCTCCAGAGGCTCAAAGTGACGTGGAGGATCTGCAGAGATCCATTGCTCAGGTGGGAGTATCTGTTGACAGGACAGGTTCATCCCACACATCTGACGTCCATGGAAGAATGGCAAAAAGAAAGACACTGTTAAAAGAGAGCCATAACAAATGCTTTTTACAGCTCATCATAAGTAAAGTGGGAGGCAGAAAATGTGGAAAAAGGTGTTCTAGTTAAGTAAAACTGAAGCTAAACGTTGTGTCCCACATGCAAACTCTATACACAGCGAAAAAATAACCAAACTAACTACAGAACTAGACCTTGAAGTCACCATCTTCTTGTTGAAAAGTGGAGTTGTCAGCATCATGTTATGGTTATGCTTTTCTTCAGCAGTAACCAGAGATATGGTCAGAGTTGCAGGAAGATGAAAACCAATAAACACAGGGTGGCCCTGGAAGAAAACATGCTGCAGGCTGCAAAAGACAAATCATCTGTTTCTCTCTGCTCAGACAACTACAGCTGTAGTCCTTTATATTTTCATATGTTCTTGAGTCCAGGAAAAGAATTCCACTGTGATTCTTCTCAGAGCATATCTAAAACACTATTATCAACATCTGCAAACCATGGTTTCACACTCTGCTGTATAAATAGAAATTGAACTCCTTGTCTATTTTGTGCCAAACACAGTCCAAGGCATTTTCTGCAGCTGAGCTTCTAACTCTCTTTATGTTCTTTTAGTTTTGGAAATCAAACAATTCAAAAATCTGAAGAGAGCACAAAGCAAGAAACCACTGATACATTCAAATTCACATGACAAGATATTTATACATTTCAGAAAGTCAGTTTTATTATTCTAAGACAATATTAGATGCATTAAATTAGAATAGCAGAGATATGGAAATCTGGTTAAGTCCACAACTGTGCTATTAAATTGTGAAGTTATTGGCAACACTCAACTGAGACATGCAGGTATTGTCATTCTATTTATTTACACTTTGGCCCCAGTTATTTGACATATATTGCCAATGCCAGTAATTTCCACTTCGAACAAGCAGTATGATGTCAAAGGGAAGCAGCACATATCCAACTTAAAAAGATCAGGGCCTAATGAATGCACAAAAGGCAGAGAGAGCGCTTTGAAATAAGGGTGAACACATGGTGCTTGAATGTGTTAACTCAAAGCAAGTTGCCTGTTTCTCCCCATGGGGAACTTGATGTGTGGGAATAGAGGCTCCATGCATGGTTGCCATGCATTGGCCCTTACGTTTTGCACATGTAGGTAAACAATCCCGCCTTGTCTACTGAGAGGCCTGCGTTTATACATGGGTGCAAAACATATGTTGCAGCCAAAGTCGCATCAAAGGTCACTAAGCTATGCTTTGAACACTTCAAAGCCGGGGGATGAGACTGTAGCTTTTAAGTTTTATGGCAGGTGTAAGCAGGGGTTGCTGACCAGCCCAGGGTGGTCTGCTCCCCTGTCCGCATAAGGCTGCTGGTAGTTAGCCCAGTAGATGTGGTGTTTGGAGGTCTGGGCCCGACTCGGCCAACGCGTCCTCATGCAGCACGTCACATTTGGACTCCTTGCATCTGAAAGGGTTTCTGGGAGCAGACTGGACGCAGGCAGACGTCCACTTCAAGGGTCTCCGGTTTCAGAGGACCTCAGCAGGGTACATCTAAAGGCCTGTCTCAGTCCCGTTTTGAAACAGATACAGTGGCAGGGAGCAGCTAGGGGGCCAAAGCCTGATGACCATACCACAGAGTGACCACACCACTGCAACCCCTCCCCTGACAGACTAGAAACAGACCCTGTAGCAAGTTCAAAGGACCCTAAAGGGGTCTTGCCAAAGTTCATTTGCTGGGCTTCATTCATCTCAGCACCTGATGGGGTTCACTGTGTTGGTTAAAATGTGGGACTTCAAAGATGGCGAGAATATTAAGAGTTCTCATTCCTAATGATTCTTTTTAGCTGCAGAACTTTAACATCTACTTGTTTTTTGGGGGGTTTGGGGGGAGTTTGCTTCCTGTCAAATAGAGAATCATTTCTCATTTCTAAAAAAAAATAAATAAAAACTGCAGCAAACATATTTTCTTTTAATCAAGTCCTAAAACATACATTACTTCTCTTTGGCCTTGCGAATGAGTTTTATGAAAATAAAATGGATCTCACTAGATTGCTAAAATATGAGAACTATTCTCACCTCACGCTGCACAAAGTCCATAATCTCTAAAAGAGCTCTAAGTTCTCGCAGTCAGGAGCTCTTTTATGTGCCACATTGCGAACATTGAAATCAACACAAAGTGGCTTAATAACTCCTCCGGTGACATAGTCTGGTAAATTGATCATTTGAACGCTTTACAATATTCATAATTATGCGAGCGGAATACAAGGTGGTGCTGTGCGTCTGCTTGATGATCCCACTATGACAGGCCTATAACAGCCCTCTCTCCTTGAGCTAGTCGGAGAGCCACATGCACATTGAGAAAAGCCATTACAGGCCCGGGGTGAAGCAGGTGTGTTTGCGGCACTTCACAGATGGCTGGAAGTGCTGTTAATGGGAGAATAGTAAACAGCAGAAAACTTCTTATCTTTGATGTGTGATTGTTTGGACAAGTGTGCCCACTCTAACGTATCTGAGAGGTGGAATGTGAGGTCAGCTCCTACATATGATTTGATTGACCTCTGCTAACAAGGTCTCTCACACTCATGGCACACGTTATTATGCATGTCAGAATTTTTTTACAGTTTTCTTTAGGCTGGTATAAGATTTTGACATTTGGAGCTCTTTGAATAGAAACACCATTACTCGCATGAACTTAGATCTGACTAGATTAATTCAAAACTGAATAGAAGTCAAATATCCATACTAATACTGCTCAAATAATATAACTCATTGGTTATTACAATTATAATTACAATGTTAAAACAATTTATTTGTTGTTTAGACAGAGACAGTTTTGCTTTTGTCGTATTACCCGAAGTTTGTAGAGAAAGACACCTCTGACTGAAAATGTTTCCAACCTGTCTGATCCAACGCTGTGCTATAAAATTTGAGACATCTACACTTTCAAAAAGAGAACATTGTTGAGGTTTCATTTGATTTTTTTCTAATTTTTCCTGTATCTTCTAAAAATTATATTGGTTGACGCTGCTGGTATAATATTCATCCTGATTGGCTTATCAAGCAAATAAGTTTCCAAACAAATTTGAGAGCTTGAAAAATACATGAGAAAATTATATTTGACTGTGTTACACAAATGCTGTTGAAAAATCTTTACTAATCCTGGCTGACCAGCTGGAATGACCCAGCACCTTCAAGCCAAAGCATAAGAAAACTATTACTACCACTGCTCCTGCTCAGGGCCCCTACGCTATCAGGAACCTCCCATAAGTGCTTGAATTTTAACAGAAACCACACATTTAAAATGTATTTGTTTGTTTAATGAAAATTAGAGTAATATCAAATATTATTGATGATTTAGCATAGATAAAATAGAATATTTGAAGTTCTATCAAAATTTGCATTTGAGATGAAAAGTACAAAGAATTGTCTTTGTTTAATTGATGTTAACATAGTTAAGATCTGATTCTTCAAGTTTAATCTTTTCTTTGTGTTTGAGCTCTGTTGGTTTACAAGTTAAAATAAGAACAATTATATTAAACCCACTCAACTAAACTTGGCCTTTCTAGTATACAAAGGAAAAGTTTAGCGTTCTTTCAATCTTCTGAATAGTAGTGTTCAGTAACAGATGTAGGATGGGAAATAACATCCACTCTGCTTTAAATAGCCAGAGAAAAACTTTGGTCGTGGCCACATTTTCTGGAGCATTCTATTAAAATGACTTTACATCATAAAATAATTGTACAGAAACATAACATTTAGTTTTTTTTTTCATTGTCAATCTCATAGACAGCTAATTCTAAATCTGTATTAATGATGATTCTCTTTATATTTAAATAAACAGAACAAAACACACATGGATATTGGCTAAATCAATTGTCTTGGTTAGCCAAGACACTTCTTACAAAACAATTGGGTAATGGTTAGCCTTATTACAGCAGTCTGCAAGAACACCTGGGAGGAGGTGTCACTCCAGAACTTCTATTGACATCAAACGATTTCTGAAGTAATGGAACAAAAGAACACATTTGTTTTGGACCATAAACATTTAAAACTTTAGCGTACCTTAATAACGAGAATGGGACAATTCCCAGATGGACACCGCACAAGGTTTTCTTTTTTCTTTTCCTGTAAACATGCTTTACAACTTCCATTTTTCCAGAGCAGCCAAAAAGGTGAAGAACTTCTTACAGACTATTTATTAATTGTTTCCTATTAAAAAGGAACACTTTGCAACACCCAGAGACAGATCATCTTCACAGAATGTGGGACTTCTTTCTCCTTTATTGTTGCACTGAGACCTTGAAGTGAGATGATTAAAAAGTACATTACCTGGCGCTTCATTGAAAGAGCCATGCTAAATTGGCCATTTTCCACCTTGTGATAGATTGAGCTTCTATAGACGCGCTTTGTTTTTCTGTCGCCCAGTCGTCACCTATTATCAAAGACAAATTTTCAATATCACACTGGGAGTCCAATTAAGGATTTACATTGTGACAGTATTTTTCACTTTAATTACCGTGCGTGGCGCAAAGGTTTGACGCATTTCCTTATTTATCAAGCAACATAGTGGAATGGAATTCATCAAGGAAATGGATAGTTACTGGAAAGTGTAATTGCGGCTCTTTTTGCAGGTGAGAGGAAATCAAAAATAAGATGTTGCTACACAGCATTTCCATATTTTAGTTGAAAAGATCTATGGCAACTTGGGGAAACAAATGGAAAGAGGAGGATTAAAATATTAAACTTCTCAAATGAAGTAACACAATTTGTGCGTACTACGCCACAGGTACCCACAACACAATAGGTTGTGGGATTTGTCAGAACATGTAAGGTCAGTGATATAAATTTAATTCTGCCTCATGTTGGGCACACAGTGGGGAATCCCTTTTTAACTGGCGGCACTGGAAGCCGCAACTGGATGGCCACCAAATGCGACTGGTACACTGAGGCGTTTGACACAGGCATTTGGGGACTCACTCGTAACACTTAAAACCTAAATGCCTCATTGCTAGAGATGGCTGCAGAAGTGATGAAGTTAAATGAATTCACATTGAAATTTCCTGTGGGTTTCCAGACTTCACATATGGAGACAGTAAGAGTCCAATGGCCCTGGATAAATGTTAATTTTCTTCTTGCGGGTCTGCAGGGTAAGAGGATTGCTGACAGTTCCTCTACATGGACGTACTTTGAATAATCATTTCATTTTTATGAGAAAAAAAATACAATAAATAAAAAATACTGTGGCGACGCTCACTAAGTGATGGTTCCCTGGAAGCACGGCCTGCAGTAGATTGAAGCAACCCATGGCACCCTGCTTAATACCCAATTTCCATAGAGTATCTCTATCAGCTCCTTTGTGTGACCCTGCAAATATCCTCTGGGCCTCTTCATTAGTCTGTCAGGCCTGTGTGCAAAGGCTCTCCAGTTAATTTGCCCTGGCGAGACTGTTTTCCTGACTGGAGATTGGCCTGGAAGGAAAAAAAAAATTGCCTTCTGCAGTCACTTGAAGATTCATAAGGCACCCCTTCATGCAAATATATATATAGCTGGTTTCTGTTTCTCTGTTTTTCAGCACGTCCCTCCTCATCCATTTTAAGTGCTCCAGCAAATCTCTCACACCACTCATTGGCTTGTTTATTGCCAGCTTTCTGGGGCCGATCTTGTCATGCACTGGTGATATGAGCACGGTGGTGGTTCTTCTTTTTTCTGCATTGTTTGGCCGACCACTTGCTGCTACAATTGACCTGCAAGTGGAGCTGATGACCAAGATGACTAACCCCTGGGGAGCCCAAGTCAGGGAAATCATGCGAGAGATGGAGAAAGACAGCCAGGCAGACCAACTCACACAACACAACAAAAACAAAACACAACACAACATAACATACATACACACACACACACTCTGTACCGTATTTCCACAGCGCTCTCAGTGGCTGTGCTCCCTGGTTGAAGCATTTGCGGCAAGGAGAGATGCCACATTTATGCAGCACAAGGCCGTCATTTCTTTCTGGGGTTTAGGAGCTCCTAGTGTGATGCTGGCGTGATGCGCCCAGCTCTGACAGGTGCTGCCATCCCAGCAGCTCAGCCAGGCTCACCGACCAGACATGATATGTCTGCTCAAGCCGCGGAAGATCCAGAACCTTGCTGGGAGCATGATCCCAAACTTGGCACGGAGCGCTGCAACAATCACTGGAGCCGATTTAATTGTGTTACTCTTGGGGATAAAGAAGTCAGGAGAAAAAAGAAGTAAAAGGCTCAGAATTACCACCACATTTTACCTCAGAACACAAATGTTATTACCACATTTTTTTGAAATAGGAAGTGTCTTGCAATCACTAAGACACATTATTATTTATTTTTATTAAAGTGCATATATATATATATATATATATTTATTATTATTTATTTATTTATTTTTTCACATCTTACGAGAGACTTCAAGAGAGTCATTGCTTTCTAGGACTCCTTTTGCCATTTTGGGGAGTATCTCTAGCTTTCTACTTCCAAGAATTTTGCAATGTAGTGCAAGTTCAATCATCTGTTTGTCAATCTGTCTATAGTTTTATTCCATGACAGTGAGCTATTTGACTTTTATTTCAAATGTATTTAAATATATGTTTTTGTTAAAATTGTCACTGTGTTATGTTAGTATAAAATGAAACAGTCAATGGGTGAAAAAAATCAAGCTCCACAACATGAGTTTGCTGATATTGCCGTCTAAAGAAACGCACCACTCCCAGTCAAAAACAACCATTCAGAATGAGAAGAAGCATCTTAGCACCATCAATCAAACTTGTGCATGCTCTGCTTAATGTGCTAAAGGTGGAGAAAAAAAGCATTGTTTCATGAAAATCGCTTTCCGCCTGTCACCAGTGGCCATGCTAAGTAGACTGAGTATTCACAACATCTTCTGCAGATGGGGAGAAGCTGTAGTGTAGCATAGAGCAAGAGGGAAACTGTGCGCAGCATCTACATGAGCCAGGTTGACATCGCTAAGACCCGCCTCCTGACTGACTGATTGTTTCTGATCCAGCTATGTATTTCTGTAGTTACCATTGGGAGCTTTGGGAGAAGGCACATATTACCTAAAACATTGGTTTTATAAAAGTTACTTATCCCTAGTTTAATGCTTCCATTCAGATACATATCAAGCAGGTTTTTTTTGTGCCAAACAGACTTCTCCTGCAGTGTCGGGGAGAAATGATGAGCACTACTGCCTTGCAGCAAGAGAATCTCTGATCCAAATTCCTGCCTGGGGATGGACGGATGGACAGACGGATGGATTTTGCTATTAAAGTAAATATTATTTTGGTTGTATATGTATCAAGACAAGTTTCTGTATCAAGACAAGGGCACTTGAGCATAAAAGCATTCCACACATTTTAGATATGTATGTGTAAAATAAAATTGCAAACCTCGAATAATTAACCTTCATTTCAGGATAATGCACTTGACCACATCAAACCATATTAAAGTACTGCAAAACATGCAACTGGAACTTGAAAAAGTTGAAGGGGTATGACTGCTCTCACAACGCACTATGTATGTAGCCTTAACAGCTCCCTCCTCGGGCTTCAGATGAAGCATTTTCGTTTTTTAAATTGCCAAGGCAGGGTGCATCCTCCAATAGCTGTGCCGTTTGTGATCTGAGGGGAAACAGAAGGAGACAAACCCTCACCGCGAAACATGTCTTTTCCCCCTCCAGGATTGTGTAGCTGCACATGGAAAACATTAAGCAATTTATAGATCGAATAGGGACGGGCTAATAAATGTCAGGCAATTTCAATAAGCAGAACCAAACCAAACTGGGTGTGACTCCATCAGTAGCCTCCTGAGATGGTGATACATTCAATAAGAATAAACAGTCCTGACCAGGTCATGTCTTACTCTGTAATTAACTCACATAGAGGTATTATTATTTGTGATATAAGGAATGAGCAAGGGACAGCAAATTGATTATAAATTGAACGAAGGTTAGAGAAATATGAATGAGAAAGGAATTTTTAGACACATCTGTAAAATGTAATGAAGCATCCCCAGTTCCTTTTAAATATTTTCAGCACAGCTGCTATTCACGCTGAACAGAAAACGATGCTGTTGAAAGGAAGAAAACCTTTAAAAGAGAAGAGATTAGCACTGTGGTCCAGTAAAAACGATCAAATTCTAAGTTGACGAGATTGAATCTGTCAGGTGTAATTTGGGACTTTTGGCTTGGCTCAGTGTGCAGATGATCTGGTCTGCACTTTTTGTTGGACAGTGTCCAAACATGCCTATGTGGAAGAGTTACTGGGGCATGGGTCTTTGTCCACACACCCCTAGGAGAGCTAAGATGGGCCCCATTTTCATTGGTTGCAGTGGGTAAAAGCACAGTGGGTTTTTATGACTGCATGTTAAATATCTACATGAAACTTGTCTTTGATCATCAGACGCAAAAGTTCTCCTGATCAGACAGCATCGCCTTTCTTGCACATATTTTTCTTTCTCTCTATTATTTGTCCTGTTTGGATTGAAAACAGCCACTATTTGTGAGAGGAGATGCCAAAATATTGATGCTTTTAAAAAAGCTCCACTATCTGCCCCATGTCTTATTTAACCGTCCTCAGCGCCAACGCGTACTCAAAGTTTTTACTCTCATGCCTGAACTTAGGAGAAGTTTAGATAATGAAGCTGTACTCATGAAGTGACCATTTTTCCTGCTCATCCCTCAGCTCCGAGATTTACAGGGGGTAGAGCCGTCAGAGTAAAATCATAGGTCTACAGATGTTTTCAAGATGTTTTTTTCCTGTCAGTTGCAGATTATCCCCTGTAGCAAAATCTCATTAAAGTGCAATTTACAGAGCTGTGCTGATGTTGCCATCAACCAAAATTAAAGGCATTAATTTTTCAAAGGAAGTTCACTGAAGTCCTTGCAATAAATGATGTAGCACTTTATAAGAATGATTAGCCAGTGCATTATTTTGAGGGAAGAAATTAACTCACATTAACATTACGAGGGGATTGCACATGGACAGCGAAAAAAAAAAAAAAAGGAGCTGTGCAAATGCGGCCATTTAGTTAGAGCGTGTCGGTATGGAGACATGCATATTAACGCTACCATGCTGGCACCGATGAGGGAAGAGGGAAATATGAAAGCCTGATGGAGGTTATGACACGAAGGGCGAAAGAGCTGCTCCTTCTCTTCTATTCACTGGTGATGAATGCAGAGAAATTTCAAAAGATGTACAAGCTTTTTGGTTTCAAGTACTTTCCAATAATAATAATAAAAAATGACAGTATTAAAATATCCGATAAAATTGTTCAATTGCTTTTTTGTTGGAAGTAATGGTTTTACTTTATTCCAATCTTCACATGCACAAACTCAAAAATAAAAATTATACATAAAGATAGCATCAGTAGTTTCCTGTATTAGTACCTGTGGGAGATCTTTAAAAAAGATGTATTATCTCTACATAACCTTTTTTATTTCATTTTTTTTGTGTGTGTTTTATGTAAAATAAAAATTCAGAAAAATAAACAATTACACACAAACAAACCTAAAACTTTTAATATGGATCACCCACTAACACTGAATTGAAGACATAAAATATCAAAAGTATTTTATGTCTAAATACATACATGTTTAAATACATTATCATGACAAAAAAGACTATTTGAAAACATAACAGACAAGATTATAAAATTGCTAAATTATCATTAATTATATTAAAGTAGTTTCAGTAATAATAATAATAATAATAATAATAATAATAATAATAATAATAATAATAATAATAATAATAATAATAATAATAATAATAATTTTCTTTTTCTTCTACTGCTGTTTTAATGAACCTGGGCTCGTTTATTTCAGTGACATATCACCGAAATTACACCCAGGGCGGACTTTAATATCGCGTAATTCACATTATGAATATCAAGTGATTAGAAAATGGACAATGGGCATGGGAAGTGAGAGTCCATCTTTTATCTGCATTAAAATGAATTCCATAAAACGGTCTGTGTGCGTGTGAAGAGTGCGCGGCCACAGTCCTGCAGGCTGCAGGGCTGTGATTTATAATGATGGGGATGTTCTCCAGCAGACCAGGCAGGGGACATTAAAAAACTCGGAGCATAATGTTATCGTGTCCGGTGATGAATGTTTGTATTTATGATTCGGAAACGGCGCAATTAACTTTGGGTGACTTGTGGTCCGAATAAACGCGGCTATTCGGTACACTTCATCAAAGTTAGACGCGTTTGTCTTTCGTGGCGTCATTATCTTCGTTTCTTTGAAAAAAAAAAAAAGTTTGACTTTTGTTCGTCTTTCCAAAGTGGCCGGTCGTGACATGTCTTTGTTTTTAGAAGTTGAAGGTCTGTCTGGGCGAAACAATGTAAAAGGCGGATATAGGTTTAATTAAGTTAACTGGTGAAAAAAGATGTCACAGCATGCAGTCGGCACATTATGGAGACTGAAGTGCAAAGAATAAAGGAAAAAAAAACCGGCTGTCTTACAGCTGATGGTTTCTGAGACATTTGTTTTTGTCCTCTGCTTTCGAGGTTGTGCACGCCAAAGCCCATCAGCTAAATATCAGAGATGGAAACTATCGGGATCTTTCCGCTTTGCATTTTTACCTTATTTCATCCCATCCCACCTGCTGTCGCTGGTTAAGTTATTTAAATGCAGCTCCTATCGGGGACTCCGCCGCACGGTCAAAGAGCCATTGTCTTTTGTTTCTCTCTTCGTTTTTTTATTCGTTTCATCTTCAAATACAGAATTATTTGCAAAGAAATTATGGGCCTCGCGAGGGCACGTCTTTACCATATTAATTTTGTTAGACTTACCTCCTGTGGTCAACCTGCGACGTGACCATTAGCGGGAGCATAATGTTTTTGGCTCCTCTGAAAAAAAAAAAAAAATAGAAGAAATAGTCTTTGTACTATAGACAGTTTATTATTTATACTATACGCTTCATATAAATTTTAGAGAACGCAATAGATGGACTTGGACCGAGGCCTTCAAACAATACGCACAAGCAGAGCCGGATTTATAAGGATGTGGGCCCGGGGGCAGAAAAGACATTTTTGGTGCCTAAGTGTCACAAACAGCAGCAGTTGTTGCAACTCTGTCAGCGTGGCCCAGAATCCACCAATAATGTGTCCAATATCCACAATTATAAATACACAAAAAATGAGACAAGAAGAAATTTTAACTATATTTTTGAGAAGACAAAAAATGTCTTTTTTGTGCCTTTTTTTTTTTAAAGTGCAATATTAGTAAATAAATATACAGCTACTTTAATGAACAACATCATGCGTAGTGTTTTCTCAGAAGAACAAAGAACCAGATTAAATAAAAACACGCCAAGCATGAAAAAGACTGACTGAGGTTCACATAAAACCATAAAACAGATAAAATGGTAATATAAAAATAAGAAAGGTAAAGCCTGAGTTTGACATTTTTATACATATATTGCTCGCTTTAAACTTATTTCAATCCAAGGGTCCAATAAATGCATTAAAATTGTTACTTTTTATGCTTTCACAAACAAGTGAAAATCTTTAACTGTCACATAAATATCTTCTACAGACAAATTGAAGTTTAATCAATCTGGTTCTTTGGTTTCCATACAAGAAATTATTGAATATTTATTGGAAAAACAGAGAATTAGTCCTTTAATTTAGCACCAAATGTTACTCAAATTATAGAAAATATGTAAGTAAAGTGTCAGTTACAGTAGGGGTGGCAAATTCCTATTGGCTGAAGATGCAAATTAAAATTAAAAAGAAAACTTTGTCTATGAAAATAGGAGAACCTTTAACAGGCTGTGCTGAGAAACCCTGCTCATTTAGTAGCATTGTCTATATCAATAATTGTTGTTGCACACAACTTTATTTGTTGCATACAAAATGCAAGAAATGACAGGTAAACATGAGTGTCAGTGTTTTTAGGTTTCATCCACACAAACACTTTGTAAAAAATATTTGAAAATGAACCAAATGTTACAGCACCTGTGCCAAACCAGTATGATAAACTGTTACAATTTAAACAAAGAGTTCAATAAACACACATTAACCTTTTTTTGGTAAGGATTCTGCAAGTTTGAAAGTTAAAACACAGCAATCTATTAAATTTCTGCAGAGTTTTAAAATGTAGATTCTCAAATAAGTAAAATAAATGTCATTTTTCTCATTTGGTTTGTCCTAAATGTCAAAAAGAAGCAATAATTAGGAACTGGTTTGCAAACGTGATCAAAATTCCTCTCCAAATAAATTCCGTCAAGGTGTCACGTAAACATTTTCTATAACAGCTGCAGCTATAATGAACCATTTAATGGCAACGTTTGCCTCAGAGTCAAGAAACTTAGCTTGCAAGTTTGATTTTAGCACTACTAATGTTGCTGAACTAGCCAAATTGTGTTTAGGGACAGAACATTTAGGATTGACTTTTCTTTTTTTTCCCCCCCTTCAACACTGAAACCTCAGCCACATCTTTTATGACAGCTGTTAATATTTACTAAATTAATATATGAATTTCATCATATAGTACAGCACTGTTATCTGTTGGACAGAGCACAAACAAATGGGAGTGACCCATTTGTTTGTGGGGCTTTCAGTTTAGTTCTAATTCAAATTCCTAGGGAGGATTGGTGAGAGGAACTTATTTCCTTTATATTTAATCATTATGGAAAATTACATACAATATTAATTTGCTAAACTTGGTAGATGTAAATTTACCCCATTCAAATGATTTTGATGGCTAATGTTTCACGCTCTTGAAAGCTCTTTTTTTAGGGTGCAGCACACAGGCCAGTGGTTTTAGGCACATGTGGCAATCACATATTGTGCCTCTGCAATATCACACCTGCATGTGTTTTAAGGAGTTATTAACCTTGCATGGCCAAACTTGGAATTTCTAATCATGTTTACCATTTTCCAATCCACTGACTTTTATTTCTGCATTCTTTTTCATCCTTCTATGCTTGATAGAGTTACACAGCCCCACAAATCTGTTTTCATTGACCAGTCACCACAAAAAAAAAAAGGTATTAAAAATGTGAAAGGAACTATTTTATATAGCCTTGAAAAATAAACACTTTCCCTGTCCATAGATTTGTTAAAAAGTGAAGCAGAGGCGACAGACATTTTTACTGTTGGCTACTCCTCGTGGGGGAGGTTGGTGCGTTTGAATGGCAGAGGAGGGGAGGGAGTGAGAGGGCTTCAAAAGCTGCTTACCAGCAGGTGGCGGCAGCATAACGTTTGAGGAGCCCCACCCCTCCAGTTTCTGGGGTTGTGGACTTTTCTCTTGATATTGACAGGTGTTTTATCCTTCAGCTCTGGAGAAATTAAAACTGTCAACATGTCTGCAAAAATGATTCAATTGATCACTGATGAGGAAAAATTCAAAGCTCTAGTCAGATGGTGACTGGAAAAGACTTGAGAAGAGTTAAAAACACCATGTTTTGCCCGTAATGATCATATTTCCATGGTGGACTCCTGCAGGCACGTGTCTGATTTGAAGATAACACTTTTTAGGCAAGACTTTTCTGTGTAACTCTAGCAAAATTGACAGAATTTTGTACAAGCAGGATATTTATTGTGGTGTTTTGTGACTTGTCCTTAGTGGTCAAATTCCCTTTGTGCTACAGGAGACATTCAGAAGATGAATCACACTATGCATTTTTAATTTCCCAGCCGTGGCTCTTGTCCAGGACTCAGTGGGTCTGATGGAAATTAGCTCTGGACAGGCCAGCGACATCAGTTGAAGAGGGCTGCAGCACTTAAGGCATGATGTACGACGGTCATTACCGGAGGCTGGTCAGAAGGGAGTCCAGGTCATCCTTGACAGCAAAGAGAAACAGCAGATGAGACAGAATGCAGCTTAAAAAATACCAGCATCTCTTTGGTCCCTCTCTGGGAATGCATGCAGGGCCCCTGATAGGCAAAAGGTCCCCAAAGACAGCAAGAGATTATTACCCATCCTCACCTCTTGCTCTTTGTTCTTGTACAGTAGTGCAGCTTGAAGCAAAAGGCGCTTTCATTCGCTCTCAGTTGCATCACAAATAATGGTCTGACATATGTGCCACTTATCAACACGTCTGCAGACAAGTTGGCAAGTCACACGTCTATTTTAGTTTGAGGTCGACTGATTAGCGGCACTGATACGGGATGGAGCACATGTGTCACTTGCACTCCTTGTGTTGGTGTAACTCCAGCACAGTGGAGGTTCGGGCTAATTACCATCGTCTGACGGCCTTTTTCTTTCCCTACCTTTGATTGAGGGTTTGACTTTAGCCTTCTCGGTCATGTCATTTAATGGCTCTTCTTTGTTAATGCTCTTCTGGGTGGCAAGTAGAGCAACTGGTCGCAATACGGGGCCCTCTGTGTTGTGTCTGGTGTCACAATATTTGGCCTATCAGATAGGGCAAATAGATTAGAGCAAAGCAAGGTGTGAATGTCATTGACTATCACCACATGTACGTCAACTATAGGATTTCTCTTAGCTTCGCTGCCGAGAGAGTAAGGGGCATTCAAAATTAAACAAAAGTGTCTGACAAGTGGAAAGTTAATTGCATTCAAAGCCAGTTCAAACCTGGCATCTCTAACACGAGGAGAGGACAGCATGTCAAGGAGATTAAGAAGTGAATCAAGCAAGGAGAGAAAAGGGGAGGGGTAAAAAAAAAGAAAATGAAAGGAAATAACTAAAATGAAATAATGTGCTGGACCACCTCTTGAGCATGTACAACCGTGGCATCTGTGTCAGATGTTGTTAATTAACGTCAGTATGTTCTTCGCTGGCACTCGGCTTCTTGTCCTTCGTGCAGGGGAGATACTGAAGGAGAAGTGCTTATGGGGAACAAATTTGTGCGTGTGCGTGTGTGTGTGGCTGGTTCTAAGTGGGGGAGGAAGAAGGGTACAACCAGTGTCGGTAGGGGGTGTTAATCCCACTCATTATAATTCCAGTTTGTGGCCTTTCTTGGAAAGGGGACCACAGGGGCCCTACGCTATATCTTATCAGTATGTATTTCTGTTTTTTTCACCTTTCCAATTGGCCCCTGAGTGCACTCTGGCATACATATGCTCTCTTATTTTGACTTTTTGGTCCTGATTGTAAAAGTATAATGTAATATGTCATTGATAAATAATGAGATTTAGCCTATTATATTTGGGGTTGTAACTAGAATAGCACCACAAACAGCATCATATAACAAAAGGAAGCTGTGTACTTTATAGTTGTGTAGGCAGGACCAATTTAGCTGGTATTGAGTTAAAAGATACTTCCATGAGAAATGAAATCTCATTATCATTTTGTGAGTTTTATGTACATATGAAGTAAATGATCATCAGTAAAAATGAAATCTTTTTTTTGCATGGGAGACATAAACTACAATAATACCAACAAAGGCATTATGTAATGAACCAGTATGCCTAAACTTAGTTGTATTATCATCCCTACTTTTAAAATGTAAAATAATTTGGAATATGAAGCAGAAAATCATCAACATATGGTGGAAATATAAACTGTTTCACCTTTGATTCAAATGATCCATGCATTCAGTTAATGCATGAATCATTAACTGAATGATTCCTTAAAATTTTGCATAGGTACCTTATAATTTCCTTAAAATTTTTTGGTACATTACCAAAAAATACATTTAGGACTTTGCTTCGCTTAAATAGCACAGATACAATCGGCATGTAACAAACGTCAACTTCATTTATAAGCACTTTTAAAACAACAAAACTGACCATAATGCCGAACAGATATTATGTGAAAACATCAAAATAAAACAATAACGATCATGTAATCAATCAAAATGTAAGACACAACTTGACAAATAAAATGACCTCTCTCCTGCTGAGTCAAAAGTCAATGAAAAGAAATGAGTTTTCAAAGCGGTTTTATAAATACACAGTGAAGAGGACTGCCTAATGTGTAGAGGCAGTACATTTCAAAACTTTAGAACTGCTAAAAAAAAAGCTTTCTTTCCACTGAGCTTAAGCTGCGTCTTTGGCACATCCAGGAGAACTTGGTTTGCTGACCTAAATGAACATGCAGGGCGATGTAATTGCAAAAGAAACTATGCACTGTTTTTGTTCTTTTATGGGTATCATTTAATGGAAATTAATTTAACCTGTTTTTCAAATGAAATGTGTCAACATTTTGTTTCACAACCTTGTTATGAACAGTGTTAAGTAATTTATTATTGGCATAGAATGTAGAAACGTTGTAAATGACAACAGCGCTGATACAAAAAAAAAGAAAAAAGAAAAACACGTAACAAAATCAAACTATGCATTATTTTAGTTGTTATGCAAGTGTTCATTTTCTTTCCAATTAAAACGTACCATCACAATAAATGTAACCAAGCTTCCATTTCATGAGCTAGAGATCAGTGTTTTCTTTAGCACATTTCACTTTGCACATAATCTTTTATCAAGTACTTGTACATTTTGCCCCGTCTTTGGGGAAATCAAGAAGGTAAATTATTTTTAATGCTTGCACAAAAAATAATAGACCATTTTCTAAATGACGTGCCATGCTGGTGCCTGGGATCATCAGAATGCCAGTTTTGCCTCCCTGTTGATCAGCTAATTTGAGAATGAGCGCACCTGGTGTGTCATATTGCACTGCAAAAGTACAAAAATGGCACTCAATCTAAAGCGTTTGGTAATTTCGATGTAAAACTGCGGTACACACAATGCCAACATTATCAGACACCAATAAAGTGCAGATGGATGAAGTCTTTGCTGCAAAAACAAAGAGATGTAAGACACAAAGAGAGAAGTTATTGCATACTTGCTGAAAAAACAGATCAAAAAGGGATGAAGGTGAAAAAGAAGCTGGGTTTTCAAAATGGCCACTTTACCAAGTGGTTTGGTTTTTATATGTCCTCCACTGTGCAGGGTCTCAGATTATTGCAGACAGAAATGTGACAGAAAAAGTCAAATTAGACTGCTGTCATAGCGATCCTACTGGATCTTGTTTTAAATGGTGCATGCCAGATGATAAAACTGAAATGGTAGTGCAGATTTTAGAAATGTCTGCAGTCGACACATACCCAAGAAAAGCTTTAAAACCTTTAAAAACACTGCAGAGGGTGCTGCTTAAGGTTCTGAGTATTGAGATCCATGGGGCCGTTTATCGCCTTCGCATGCCCCGGTTGCTCGACTGGGATGCCTGAGTGGAGACTGCTTTCACGGGAGCTTATCTTTTCAACAGGTTTTGCATTGCTGTGGACAGCAAAATCAGGGTCTGGCTCAGTGAAGGAGTAGAGCACAGTTTGGGGTGGCGCCACACCTCGGTACTAATTTCAGGGTTAGCAGAACGCCCAACAGGAGGACAGCATTGCCATGGCAACTGCCAACAGCTACAATCTGATAGGGGCCCCCAAATAATCAGTCATCATGACACACAGCCGATTACTGCAGTCTTTTATCATGGAAAATTTCAGCAACAGCCTGTTTCACATTTCTATGTTGCAGAAGGATCTAATTTTTTTATGTTGAAGATTAAGTTTGCTTTCATTTTTAGATTTTCTACAAAAACCTTTTACTTAGCATTAACACACTATTACAGAGTAATACAATAGGACAATAGCTTTACCCATTTGTCTCTCATTTACTACTTTGTTGATGTTCTACAATAAAAACACCATTTCATCTGTTTTCCAACCCAACCAGGCAAATTTACTCTCTACATGTCCTGTGCATGATGCTGAAATTATATCTTTTCTTTCCTCCATGCATACAAGTGATAAAAAAAAAAAAAAAAAACTGAGCGAACTGAGATTGTAAGAGTTGATGGCAAATCGGAGCGAGGGAGTGGTAGTCAGTCAGGGGCAGCCACAACGTACTTTCCATCAGGATCTAGTCAATTTATCAGTGCAGAGATGTTATTAGCTTCCAGATAGCTGCTGCAAGAGCATGTAGGTATTTTCCTCCCCATCAGTCTGCTTTTATATTTTTAGATGTTCTTTATGTGAGTACAATGGCCTCAATATCAAACATTTTAAATGATGCTTGAAATACTAGTCACTTGACTTTGATGTCACAGGCAATTAAATCCAACCTAACCTCTTTCCACCGTTAATAACAGCAATCTTGCCCGACCTAGTGCCTAATTAATATGTGCTATTTGTCACTTTGCCTTGACACATGTATATCAAAGCGGGGGTTGGGGAGATCGGCTGGAGGGGTAAAGAGGTGGTTTCTTAAGGGGGAGTAGGAGGTGGTTGGAGTGATATTCTCTGCTTTCATTATGTTGCAAGGTAGCACTCCTCTTTTCCTCCCTCTCCTCACTGTTGGGTTAACGGCAGGTGTAGTAACGTTGGATTTTTAGTCTCAGGCACAAAACAATGCACGGAAAAGCGTTTAAAGCCAGTTCTTCAAACACTAGACATCAATGGACATCTTTTTAAGGATATGTAAGGTTGAGTAATCCTTATTATTTGGCTGAGAGAACATGATGATTTTACACCATAGATGTTTAAAGTCATGGTGGTCAAGGCCTTTTAATCTACTCTCATAAATTTTCTGAATGTCCTAGATGGATTTTTCTCCACCACTTTTGAACCACATTTTGACTTTACTATGCCATGTTTTTCAATAGCTACTTTTTTCAATAGCTGTTTTTTTGATAGAGTATTTCCATAATAAGCCATCAAAAATATGTATGCAACCCAGAATATATTTTGACTGACCTAATGTCCTGGAACCTTTTATTATGCACAGCCAGCATCATTCGGGAAACCTGACCTTGGTCAGGTGTGTTTTTACTTTAAGTTCTATGACCAGCTGATCAGAGATGCTGTCTATAATTGCTAAATCCCATTGTCACACCAGAGGGACACCTCACCCTTATGTATGTCCTCTGAAACAAGGCTGCAACTGGACTCCTGAACATAAATCAGACTTATCTTTAGTTTTTTGGGTTATTCTGATTTTTGGATGCAACATTTTCTTTGTTTTTTAAAAGAAGAATAATAATAGAAATTTGTTTCTATTAACTTCTATATAAATTGTTGCCACGTCTTTCTTAGATTTTTTTATAACCCCTGTCTCATTTTGGTTCTTTACAGAAAACACAGAGGGATGCCAGGAAGCCATTTCAACCCTTTCTTTAAATGAGATTTGGGAAAGAGGCTGATGTCCACTTGGTGCTTGATGTGGTAAGAGCAAAAAAGGTGTTTCTCAATCGTGACAAATTTTTATAGCTTAATTTAATTTGCTTTGTAATTTTGCACCTTTTAGGGATATCATCATCCTCCAGTGGAGTTTGAATGTGGCAAACCAGTGCCTATAATTAGGCATGCATTTGTTTGTTTGTTTGTGTGTCTGCCTGCTTGTGCATTATGCATTGTGCATGAGCGCATGGCCCATCACTGCCAGTTTCAGCATGGTCTCGGTGGGTGGGAGGGCCTTACTGAAACGTTGCAATGAAATCAATGATCCATGCTTCTTTAGATGTGACCAACAAACTACGTCGTCATCTCATTCCAAAACAAAAAGGGCTGACTGAGGGGGGAAAAAAGTTGAAAGTGGCCCTGTGCCAAAGCCATTGAGGATTAATTTGCAAATGCGCGGGCTTTCTTTTTTCTTTGAGAGTTGTATTTCTGAGTGAGTAGAGAAATATTCATACTTTATAGCAATCCAATATTCTCTCCTTCTTTTTTCGTGCCTGAAACCTTTTTGCAGAGTGCTGCCAGGAGTTCACATCTGTGCCGAAAATGAATTGTATCCCAGAGCCCTCTGTGTCAAGGATTCACTTGTAAAGAATGCAGTTTTATTGGATGAACAGACTAATGTACCATGCAATGTAGTTGCACTAGCATTTTATGCCACATTGAAAGAGTCAATTAATTTGCATAATTCAAACGAGTGTACTGCCGCTTTGAAGGCATGGCTGGGCATCTTGGCTAGTCAAGTCAGCTCCTCTGTTTCTGATAGATTAATCATTCCTGCCATACAATTAATTACATTTTATGACAATTTGAACCCCTTTTTTTTTTTTGTCCCACCCACTGGTACGGCAATTTTACAGCCAGGCGGCGATATCAGCGCATCCTGATGAAACCCTTGTGATTTAGTGAACACCTTAACACAGAGCCTGTGCCTAGGGCTGCAAAAAAATTAATATTTTGTTTCCCATCTGGTGGAATCAGCAGAATTAATGAGGGAAGGAGGCCTGTAGCAAAGCAGGATCCAGGGATCAATCTGCCTTTCTCTGCTGGTTACTATATTCGATGCTGGAGGTGTGCGTGCGTGTGTGTGTGTGTAATGCCGGGGGGCGTGAGGGGGGTGCGGGATGAAATGGGGAAGATATTGGTTTATGCACTTCCATAGAATGGGCATCTACAATAGGGTGATCACTACTGTAAATGAGTGATTACAGCAGCTCCAGTGCCCTTCCACCTCCCCACCCTGACAGACAGCACCGTTCCTTACCCACCACTACCCCACTGATTAATTTTCAGCCTTTGCTGCCCGTCTGTCTTTTCCTTTGTCACTTGTTTACAGCCTTTAATTGAATTGCACTGGGGCAAATGTTGTTGAAGTCGTCGGCACAGAGTGACGGTGGTAAAGTGGTGAGGCAGAGTGGGGCTAGTTTTGTGCAAGTAGCTCAGCAGCAGCTAATCTACTTGGCACCATGAGGAAGGATGAGGGTCAGATAGATTCTGGCTGCTGTCCAATCAAAAGTAAGAACTGTATGAACTATTTTGTTACATTCAACACACATTTAAACGCAAATCTGAACAGCCTGGTCAAAACAAAAGGACAGACTGTTACAGACACTTTATTGCACACATTTGAGGTGGTCATGTGAGTGTTGCATTCATTTTTCATCAAGACCATGTAGTGACGATGACTACTCAAAGCTTTTTCCACCACATCTCAAAAATGTTGTGCTGGCATCATATATGGATACATCACTTCATCTGGCTCTCTTACCCTGACACACTCATCTCTCTGGAAGAGGGCAAGTCTGGACTCATCAGATCACATGATCTTCTTATAACGCTCTAGAGTCCAATCTTCAATCTTCCTTGCAAATTGTAGCCTTTTTCTCCGGATAGCTTCACTAATGAGCGGTTTTCTTATGACTACACAGCTGTTCAGTCCCAATCCCCAGAGTTCCCTTCAAAATATAAATGTGGCAATATAGCATTTAGCTTACTTCTAATCAAACTTTCTAAGAAAAAAATGCATCTAAATCAACAACCTAGGAGGAATTATAATTCTTCAAACTGCAATTTTGACAGCATCCTGATCAGACTTCAAAGAACAGTTTCCACAGATTTAGTGAAAAAATAACTATGTCAAGAACATTGTGTATTTTAATGTTAATGACTTTTTTTTAATCAGTTATCCTCTCATTGTCTTAAGTCAATTTTCAAAACCACACACACACACACACAAATACCTTGTAAAAGCACACAGGCATCATTTAGACCCCACAAGTTTTTTATTCTGTGCGTGGTCTGGCTGGGTTGCACTGACCCCGCTTTTACAAGGTTTTTATTTTTGTGTGTGGTTTAGAAAATTGACATTCTGCTGGGAAAACCCTTCTCTGCCCTATCGCTGTTGACCATATTTTCCGCACTCCTCCTGTGTGTTGCGCTAAGACCACAGGAGGGTTAAATAAGAACAGTTTTGTTGACTTCCCATAAATTATTTTTTGCCATTAAAGTGAGCCAGCTACAAAAACTACCTTAACTTTTTCACCAAAAAAAGATCGTTCAGTTTTTAAAATGTACGATGAAAGCAGCAACCAGAAGGGTGACTGCTGCAAATTAAAAATGTGATTTTTCATCTATGATTAAAAACACAAAATGCAAAAGTCACAGGTCATAGGTCAAACATATATGAAAGTAAATCATTTGTGTAAAATAAAATCCCTACAAATAAACTTGACATGGGGCCAGATCATTAAAGAAAAACAAAGCAACACATATTGCAGGTACTCACATCTAAGGGGAAATCTGGAGAAGCAATTATACCTTACATGCATGTGTTTTGTGTGTGGGAGTCCATAGAAATGACTACGGACTCCTATGTTCATTAAATTTGCATGTAATGAACATGCACATTTTACAAACTCAGCCATGCCCAAAATCTGAAAATCAGGACCTTGGTCTTGTAACACACAGAGCTCTAAGAGATTATATGCAAAAAGAAAAAAAAAAAAAAAAACATGTGGACAGGTGTGGGGGAAAGATGGAGACACAACTAAGGTGTCCTCAGGTGCAACATTAATTTTGGTTTGATTTTTTTATCAAAATAAAATAAAATAGGATAGAACATGTGCTATTCAAGCAATAAACTCAAACAGCTTCCACGTAAAACAAAGAAAAGCGGCTTCCCTCCTTTCAGAACAATGTTTTATTTTCTGTAAGCTGTGCACAAAGCTGCTCTTGTTTATTCAAAAATTAATTTATACATTTCAGAAATATTTTTCAAAACCACGGATTTAACTAATTTATAAAATCTTTTTGAAATATTTTATAACATAAGTAAATAAAAGGATTTGAAAATGTTCTGTCTTGAAAATTTGCTCTGAAATTATAAAGATGTCATGTGTTCACTCAGCATGTAATGTCTTAGCTTGGGCACAGTTTACTTCTGGAGCTGTGAATTTATCACTGAGAAAAGAAGAGACAAGGGAAGCACTTCTATGACAGAAACCACAATCCCACTGTGTCATCCATTCCAGGCATCCCATTAACTCCTTCTCTTTTTCTGTTTGTCTCTTGATGGTGAGCTTCTGTTTGTGTCTTTGCTGTTTGAGCTGTCACCCCTCGGCACCTCCCCCTTGTCCGCCTTGCCTGCTCCGGGTGGCATTTTGTCGCTCAGAGAAGGTGCTAGTGGTCTCTTTGAAGTATCACTTCAATTACAGGGTTTAACCCCACAGGTCAGCCCTTGATTATTTACACAAAGCTGGTGTAATTCTATTGGAAAGCCTCACCTTTTGCCATGAATACTAAGCCAGGCTTCAATCTAATAGACCGAGTTTCACGTCAACAGTCATTCTGTTTTGACCTGCATGTGATAGTGTGAGTGTGGGGCTGTGGTTCATCTTTAATGTTTGAACTCACTGGATCCACACAGGAGGCAATGTGATCAGACGAAGCACGCAAAAAGTAGGTAGTCAAGTTATTTTTGTTTTTGTAATGTATTATTGGTCAGGCAAGGGGTGTTTGATCCTTTTTGTCATATTAACATTAAGATATTACCATATTAACTCAAACTGGTAATTTGCAGTTTCTTATAGTTTTAGTTGGCATGGCACCTTCACAGGTGCCTCAAATATTTACAAAGTGAATTTTATTATCTGCTTGGCTTACTTGTTAAATAAGGACCTTGTAAAAAAATGATCTTGCCAGAAATGGAATTAAATAATAGATAGTTTTGTTGATCAGGTTTCTATTTACCTGCCCACCTTTTCAAATTCCCCATTCTCTCTCCTCGCAGCTGGCAGCCTTCAATAGACTTGTTATTTTTTCATGAAGTGAACTGAGGACGACATCAAGTGCCGCGGTCCTTCTTAAATAATATAAACAAGAGAACAACAAAAGGAGGTAAAGTCTAAGTCATCTTCCCTGTTAGTTCATTTCTCCTCAGATGGCCCTCGTTCGCTGGAGCATGATGCATGCAATGAAAATACGAGCGTCCTCCTCTCTCCGAGGGACGTGTGCACCACGCAGCCCACACCCCCCCATAAAAGTTGCAACTGCCAGCTCAGGTGGAAAAATGTTGCAGGGTAAAAGATGTATTCAATAAATAGAGAAGGACAGCATGGGGCCTGGGGAAAGTGTGCATGAGACGGAGGTTTGGAGAGTGGAATAATGGAAGAGAAGGTAGATGGGGCATGAGTGTACATTAAACAGCGGTGCTTGACGCCTGCAAGAAAAAGCATACTGCTGGGAATATAACTCTTAACTAGTATTGTCTCCTTTCAATTTGAAGACAGAATGAGGGCTGTCATCTATGTATTTCCTTTTTTAAGGTGAATAGCATTTCTCATTAAAGTAGATTTTATAACTAATCAGAGTTTCTTTGTACTTTTTGTGCCCTGGCACCACTGCTTCATATAGAACTTACTGATTTTGGTTGCATCTAAAAAAAATAAAAAACAGTCCTTTTCTGCAGACTTAGTAGAGGCAGAAAAAGCAGTCTTCTCATGTATATTTGCAGCTCAGAAACACATCTTTTTCTCTTAGTTAGTGAAAATAAAGTCTCGGTCATACCCGTTTAAATTTGGTATGTAGACAGCACTCTCCACACTTACTAGAGAGATTCATCTTCCAGTTTTAAGCACCTTTGGTTTGGCTTTTGATTGACTATAGCATTTTTATTTTATTTTGATCTTATTGTTTTTCTGATTTTTGGTTTTATTATTTTTTACTATGCTTTTTTTGCATTTACTTTGTGCATGCCCAAAATCTGAAAATCAGGACCTTGGTCTTGTAGCACACAGTCTTAATTCAAATTCAGCCCTAATTTGAATTAGGACTGAAATGCAAACTTAGATCAATGTGTTCTTTAACAGAAGTCATAACATGTCTGGAGGTCATTGTATTTACACTGCAAGAATAATTTCAAGATATTGACCAAAGTCTAGCAAATGATATATTTTCATCAAACTGAACCTTTCCTAAATCATATACTACCCTGGAGATAACTACATTATATTACAACTAAGAAATTCATGTTCAAGTGTTATTTTGTGCTTTGTGCTATTTTTAAAGGGGCAGTGTTATGTATTTTCCAAGAACACAGTTAAATTTTCTGTCACAATAAATTAACGTTACCTTCAAATTGTTATAAAATGCTGTCAAACATGATTTGAGAGAAATTTGAATTTAACAACTTGAAATTGGGCCTCTGTCTCTTTAAGAACTTCCAGCTCATCACAACATTTCTCCATTAAATCGTTAAAGGGGCAGTATTATGTGAAGCTTTGCATCTGCTGAGCTCATTATATGAGCAACTTCTCAGAGCAACGTGGTTCAAATGTTATTAAAGGGTTAACAAAAGAGTGTTGTTGTGATGACTTCCTGAAGGCAGTGTCAGAAATATCATGATTTTCTTAAAGAGACAGAGGTCTCATTAATTGGAAATTAATTTCAATTTCAAGAAATTAAGCTACAAAATTACTATTCTTTTAAGTCAGATTTGACATATACAGCTTTTTTGTAACAACTGAAGGCAGTTGCTTGATTGTGCCATACAATGTGGTTGGAAAACACGTAATGCTGCCTCTTAATATCACTTTGCACTAAGAAGTAGTTCCTATGATAAACTCAACAGAGTTTAAGTTCCCCCTGAGTTGGCTGCCTCAGGAGATTAAAGGATTTCTCAAACATGCATGAAAGAAACACCTAATGCTGAGGATATAAGACCATGACATGATAAAAAGCTCTAAAAAGTTGATTTGATATAGTACACTCTTTAAATATTGTGGTTACATAGTATAAAGCAGTACAAATCAGACATTTTTCCACTAAATATACTGTGTGCCAACTTTCTAAGAATCATACCAAATATTCCAATCACCAGACTTCACATTACAGATTAAAAAATAAATCAATTACCCAACCCTTTGAAAGACGCATTCAATCTGAATTTTGCTCGTGCTGTTGGACATGGAGAAATAAGAGTTCTTGGAAACCCTGAAATGCATGACCTTTACTGAATAAATATAATAGGCAACTTCTGGAGCAAAGGGTTTCTCCTCAAGAGCCAACTACCAGTAAGAAGACATGTGTAGGCCTTTATTTTTCACAGTGAGGGTAATTACAGAGGAGGATTTTCAATAATCAATCAAACTGATCTTAAACTGTCAAAAGTGAGCACAGGAAAGTGTCATTGTCATGGCGATGATGGTGAAGGTGATGTGGCTTTGAGGTTCACCTGTGAGATCAGCACTCTCCTGACCTCCAGTGCCTCTGTTTGTCTGTTGCACAGACAAGAATAATGTGAAACACTTTGCATTCAGTTCATTTTGGACTTCATACATCGCGACAACAGCATGAATCCTTACAATAGTCTTAGAAATTGTTGTAGCGTTATTGCTCCTTACCACAGTGCTTGTTGATAGATACAAATTTTTCTTAGTTTGACTCTTTTAAACTACCAATCCTCTGCTTTCAAAAGCAAGCCAAAATGCTCCAGAGCTGAAATCCCACAACGCTTGGCTGCTTTTGTGTCTCTGGGATTCTCTTGATTCATTATACCTCCTTCTGTCAATTTTAGACAACACATCAATTTGAAGATGAGAGGTACCACAGAGTGGGAAACTGTCACATTTTCTTTGTCAACAGTGGCTATATTTCTCTTCCCATGGCCTGGATGAAAGGAATGGCCATGCATCTGTGCCATCTTTCCGTTCCCCACAGAGATGTTTGACTGTGAGATGATGCTCCCTGCGTGCCATGTACACACACAAGAAAACCAAATTGATGCATACATAGTTCATTTTGGGGTTATACAAACCAATAAAAGCAGTTTTGAAGTACTTTAAAACAAGCTAAAGTACTTGTTACTTTTTGCGGTTCCTAACTTCACACTTCATAAACTTTTGTTTTTTTGTTCTGAACTTTATGTTATTGATGAACATAAAATAGCACATATTTTGATGTTGAAAGGAGATTATATATACAATGTTAAAACATTTCTTCACAAATAAATAACTAAAAAGAGTTGGGCGCATTTCTTTCAATCACCACTACAGATAAACGTCTAAATAAAATCTAATGAAACAAATAGCCTTTAGAAGTCCCCTTAAAAGTAAATGGAGTCCAAGTTTATAGCTTTGACCATTCTGAAAAAAATCTGGCAAATGTTAGAGAACATTATTATAGCATACCAAGAATAGAATCACAGAATGACAAGATAAAGTTTCAGCACACATTGTTAGCTAGAAAAAAAGAAGTGAAATTTAAAACCTATCCACTGGTGTGATGGTATTGTCCTGCAGGGATGCTTTTCTTTTACAGCAAACTGTAAAGTTGGTCAAAGATGGATGGACCTAAATAGGACAGTCCTGGAATAAAACCTGTTAAATCCAATAAAAAGGCTTAAGTTGGAAAGGGTGCAAAAGTTCAAAGGGCAAACGTGTTTATAAACTGTAGTCTAAAATCTACTTTAAAAATTCACCCAATGTGGGTTTATTTTCTATGCTACCTATGGAGTGCTGTTGTTGTACAGGATGTGTTGTGCTGCTAAAATAACAATTGGTAGACAAATGGTAAAAACACTTTCCTGACCCCTTTCTTTGCTGACCATTCATCTAAACTGCTAACGAAAAGTCATCAGCCTTGGATGATTTATCTCCAGATTCTATGTTTAGAGCGGAAATATTTGAGCTTTGCTAAAGCTAAATTATGCCAATATCACAGCACATTATAACTGTGGTCATTAAAGTCTGAAGACAATAGCCTAACAGGATCAACAATGAGGCGACGGCGATTTCAGCTATGCAGCCTGGCTTTATTAGCACGGCTTTATCTCTGATATCATCAAAACACTATCATCAACTAAAAGTTAACAGCATAAACCCTGAGCTCCTCTATCTCCTGAATGCGACGCACCATCATTTGGTGGGGTTTTTTCCCCCTGCCCCTGTGACTGATTATCATTACCTTTTCTTGCAAATACCATGCTCATTACGTTAGTGTACAGCCAAAACATTAGTAGAGGAAGCCTATCTCTCTCCCACAAAGGGGAGAGAAGAGGAGAAGAGCTATGGAGGCAGATTTTCCCCTAGCCTCAGCAGCCAGCACTGGCACGCTCGGCTATTAACCACAATGAACATGGGCTTTGTTATTAACATCTGTTCATCAGGGATCGGGCCCAGGCCTAATCACCCCTCACACCTTCTGTTTCTGCACAAGAAGAGAGGCAATCAAGGGCATCATTTGGCAGCTGGCTGGAACTACTAATGCTTTTCTCCTGCGTCTACTCCAGCACTCCCTCCCAACCCCCCATTGCATTTTCTCTCCTCACTGCAATCATTTTTTTCTCCCTGTTTTCTCTCCTTATCCTCAAAAAAAAAGCCCTCTTATGGGATTATGAAAACACACAGTGGAACAAATAAACACGCTCACACAAACACAGGCAGAGCGAGAGTAAAACCTCTGACAACGACGAGATGGTAGATTTACAGACGCCCGAGACGAGTCCAGCGCAGCGGGTGGTTCACGCGAACTCAACCTCGTCTCAACCTTTCTGGCCTGCTCCTCCCGCTGTACCGCAGGCAGATGTTCACAGGTTCATATGAACCCTCTGAAACGATAAAACAAAAAAAAAAAACTGATGGGGTGTGAAAGAAAAGACAGACAGAGGAAGAAATAGTAAGAGAGATGTGTGAACCAACAATAGTGAGAAACCAATTGATAATAGCATATTAGCAGGAGGGAAAATGAACCAATGGAAAAAAAAAAAAAAAATCCCCCGCAAACATAAATACACAAAGACTAGTGTTTGGAAATATTTTTGTCTGTAAAATATGTAAGATGTACTGATACAAGCCATAAGCTACATCTCATTTTAATTTTGGAAGTTTTTATTGTTTTCTTTGAAATGGCTGCTGGTTTGTGGCAGAGTTGTTGTGAACATATGATATGTATTTCTCTGCTGTGACTCATGCCAGAGATTGCACCATTTGTTGTCATCGGATTAATCCCTTTGTCAGCTCTGGCCTCTTGAGCACATTGTGTCTCCTTCTGTTGCCCACAGGAAGGAAGGACTGGGCATCTGTGTTTGGGTTGGCTATGTCTAAATCAGCATTCCTTGTCCTACCGCACACACACGCACTTTCGCTTTTCCAGTCTGCTTTCAAATAGGAACAACATGTACTTTCTGTCTCAGTAGAGATGGTATGCTATAATCTTTTTTTTTAATGTGTGGGTGTGGGTCCACGATGGTTATCAAACATATTGGATGAGTTATCTGGGGCTGTCACCATGAGGTGATGATTACCAGGATGCTGCTGTCAGTCATAAAATTCACTATTTTTGACAATGTTTTACTGTCAGTTTTGGCCAGAACAGCTCTATCAAATCTCAATCCATAATATATCTCTCTATCTATCTATCTATCTATCTATCTATCTATCTATCTATCTATCTATCTATCTATCTATCTATCTATCTATCTATCTATCTATCTATCTATCTATCTATCTATCTATCTATCTATCTATCTATCTATATCTATCTATCTATCTATCTATCTATCTATCTATCTATCTATCTATCTATCTATCTATCTATCTATCTATCTATCTATCTATCTATCTATCTATCTATCTATCTATCTATCTATCTATCTATCTATCTATCTATCTATCTATCTATCTATCTATCTATCTATCTATCTATCTATCTATCTATCTATATATCTATCTATCTATCTATATATCTATCTATCTATCTATCTATCTATCTATCTATCTATATATCTATCTATATATATATAGATATATATTCAAACCTTCATGCCAGTTTACATTTTTTTGAGAATTTAAGGAAATATTATATTTATTTATTTAAGGCTACACATGAAAAAGGTCTGGATCTGATGTACAAAAAAATTGGATGGCTGCAATTTACACTGTCCTTAAAAAAAAGTCACATATGTTGAGAAATGTCTGATTGGGGCCACTTTTTTCACATAGCCATAAAAACACCAACAAAAAGATCGTCTTTTAAAATATCTCAAAGTTTGGATGCTATCTTATTAGTAGATGTTAAGTTTTCAAAACAGAACATTTTCAAGTTTGTCACAATTTCTTCAGTAAAAACAGCTTCCAACAGTGAAAAACAATAATCCATCATGATTAACTGGTAGGGTTGAAACACTGATGAAACTTTTTTTAATATCTGATATGCAAACACAATATGAAACCTTTTAACCCCATGCTAAGTTTAGTACCTCTAATTGCGAGCAAGATTTGTATAATACGCCTTTTTCACAAGCTTCAAACATCACTTAATGAGGTAACAGGTCCTCCAGGTCATTTTCTTTATTCCAGCTTGTGTGTCCCTATTTCCAGGCAAGTGTGTGTGTGTATCTTGTCTTCCCGTCTGTTTGTTTGTATCCTCCTTTTAATTGAAAATGTTGACTCAGGTTGTCTCCATCTGCTAAGTGAGGAGCAGCATGACTGAGAATAATTATGACCTTTATTGTGTGTCTCCTCTCACGCTGCTGTACTTTCATGACAAGAGTAGCTTATAAAGGTAAAAATAGAATACGTCCACTGTTGCTTTTTTTTTTTTTTTACATGACTATACAGTAGTGTGAAAACCTGTTTGCCCTTTCCTGGTTTCCTTATTTTGTTGCAAGTTTGTCACACTTCAAGTGTTTCAGAACATTAGACCAACGTAAATATTAATCAAAGAAAAAACAAAAAGCACAATGTTTAAATAAAGGTGGAATGAAAAACTTGAAATCTACATGGTCAACTTGTGTGCCAAAAAGGGTTTGACACTGGTCAGCTAGACACTCCTTAGAAGGGTTACCATTGTTTCTTGTTCTCGTCATTTGTGGATAATGGCTCTCACTGTGGTTTATGCCAAAGTCGCAGAAATTGCTTTACATCCCCTTCCAGACTGATAGCTATTATTCAAAGATCTAAGGAAATTCTAACTTTTGAAGATTTTTTGTGTTCTTCATTTTGTTAGGCAGATCTATAATTAAGGAATGTCTTGATGGAGAACAGGTGAGACAGTAATTAGGGTGAGGCAATCATGTTTTTACACAGGCCCACTTAGATTTGTTTTTTCCCCCTCTCTTAATTATGAACATCTATCTTTAAAACTGCATTTTGCGATAGTTGTGTTGACTTTAACCAATGTTTAAATTGGTTTGACGTTCTGAAACATTGAAGTGTGACAAAGATGCAAAACACAAGAAACCAGGGAGGAGGCAAACGCTTTTTCATACCACTGTATATTACCTGATTATACTTTAACAGAGCCATGTTTAGACAATTGTCTCAATATGAGTCTTTTCTGTTCAATGTCACACAACCACTGTTTGTCTGTAATTCTTATTTGCTTCCTCCATTTTCCTTCCTTTTCTCCATTTCTAGCCACAGGGGTCAAAGATAATGCAAGCGGTTGACGTTAGTCAACAATAGCTTTTTGGTCATGGCTCGCAGCATCCACACTTTGCCTCTAAAGACAAGGGTCGTCAATTTTATTGTTTAAAAGTCATTCTGCCTAACCTCTACGACTCCATTTTCTTTCATTTCTTGACCTAACTACCCATACAGTTCTCGTCTCCCTCTCGCCTGATGCTTTCAGAGTGTATGTATTCACCACGCAAGAGCTCTCTCATTTCCAGAGTTCTTTCCATTGTCATCTCATTCCTCACGGACAGCTCGATTTCTGTAATGGTGCATGGTCAACCATTATCTCTCTATCATACATTTCCGTGTAAGGTATTTACCCATATATAGATTGAGATTGTCACCTTTGTGTCACCTAGGATTGTGAAGCTACAGCTATTTGTATCTGTCTGAAACTAGTTTCCAGAACCAGGCTGTACAATGCCAGCCCTGTTGGATGAGATTTTCTGCCATCCACATCAGAAATTGGTATATTAAGAGGAGGACGTGTGCCCACAGTGGAAACGATAATAGAAGAGCTGGTGTGGGTCCACATAGCTAGGGGAATGCTGTGGTCCCTTTTCTGACAAAGTAAAAATGGTGAGGTGCTAAACACCTTCCATACCAGCTTTGGCAGGGGGGCTCACAACGCCATTAGAAAAAGTGGTGAAACGCTGTGAGTGTCAATTCCTCAGGCTGGTTTTACTGCAAGACTCTGCATGTCCAGCGATGCTGCATCCTTACCAATAGGACAGAGTGTAAGAGAGGAAGGTGCTCTGAAAAATATAAACACAACTTAGATGGAACGGTGGAGGAAGAGGTGTGTGGAGAGTGTCCTTGTTCCCACAAAAAGAAAAAGAGAATATTCACTTTTTTGCCCTTTTAGATTTTGTAGCGCACACACGTATGGTGGCAATTATGACAGAACCTACACAAAGAGAGAAATGTATGCATTTGTAGAGATACACTGTGTTAGAAAGACACAGTTGAATGTTATGGGAAAGAAAAGTCGACCAGGACTTGATGGGTTAAATGGCCGTGTCCCCCTGTGTTGAGGGGGAATGTGCTCCTGTGCTGTGAGCGATTGCTTCCTCTCTCAGGGGCTCCAGCATGGGGCCAGACTGGTGGCTGTTAGCTGGAGATGGATGACTCCTCATCATGCCTCTTCCGACAAGCAGAGTCCTTAGATAGAAAACAACACAGATATCCCGTAAAAGCCACCGGAGTAACACCAGTGTGAACACAACTGAGTTGGATGCTCACCTGGATGAGTTTAATGGAGAGGGGAGAAGAATAAAATGTAAAAGTGTAACAGCACATTTGGGCTAAGACACAGTGTGTAGCAAGTGAAGTCAGTATGTGGCCTCATGATCTCACTTAAGTATAGGATTTCAGATTGTACCTCAAAATAAATCGACCACCTCAGTGTCAGTATTTTATTTTTTATTTTTTTACAAATAAAATACCAGCCAACATTTTTGCAAAGGACGTGTTGTGTGGTTCATTTACCTTGGAAATTGATACTCTTATTTGGGAATATCATCATGCCTAACTTTGCGGTGTTTGGGTTTTAAGATGTAAAACACCTAATTCTCTAAAATGAGTAATGCTATAACAATATGTATAGATATGTATATAATGAAAATAGAACTAAACTTCATACAACTGCTGTACAAACGTTTGTTAGCCAATCTTGGGGGAAGAGACGGATATTGAAGTGTGACACTTCACTAGTGCCGCTACAACTAGCTAAGCCCAGTTACAGGGACACTAGTGCAAGTCAACCAGTGGCACACCTTAATTTTGCATAAACATTTTTTTCAATGTTGACAACAAATTTGAACGTACAACTAAGTAATTATGTATTATTTGAAGCCATCCTTCACTATACTTAAACATCAATTATAGTGTTTGGTTTTTTTTATTCGTCAGTTAAATCCCAATTAACCCTTGTAATCTGTTTGGGTCTGTGGGACCCGTTTTCATATTTTATTATAGCAAAGTGAATAGAAGTAATTTTTTTTTTTTCAAACTGAGACTCATTGGCCTTGTGTGTCTTTCTGTGAAGAAGATTATTCAGAATATTTCACTCACCATACACCCCGCTACACATTTACAATACACCCAGGATGCTTGGGTCTACCAGCCCCAGACCTGATAAAACTAGGTTCCGTCATGCTGTGCTTCTTTCCAGGCCTGTCGTTTGTGTGTGTTTGAACATCACAGACATTTTCTCAAACAAAGAGAGGTCATTTGTTGAAACTGAGAACATTTTCCTGGTCTTCATTCTTTAAGTTGCACTATTTCTACATTTCCTATCAACATTTTTTAATACAAAGAAGACAATGACCCACTGGTCATTGTGGGTACTTGTGGTACTTGTGGGTACCTGGCACTTCGACTATCATGCTTAGCAAGGTTTTTGTGGCAAACACTTCTTTAAACTCTGGAACGACACATAAGTAGAACCAGATTGTATTTATAATCAGGTATAAACTCTAATGGATGGATGAAAATAAATATATAATTACTCAACCTTTGAATCCAACATGACAAAGGTTGGATTGTGAAGATGAAAGTAGTTATTTAATTTTTTAGTTGTGAACAGCAACAGACACATTCTCTTTTCATTGTAATACACATGCTACCTGCAGAACAGAGGGGCAACACGTACTTGATCTCCATGACATGACTTTATGTCTTACTATGTTCTTCATGAATTCATCTTTAAAACCATGTGGAACATGTTTTTTTGATCCAAAACATATGTGCCTTGAAGTAAAAAAGTTTGATAGCAACTTCAAAATTAGCAACCTCCAGACATGAGGTTGAAATTTCCAATACAGGAAGACATACAAAAATCCCAAAACTTACAATGCAATAAAAAAAATAAAAAAACATCAACATACAGAATAACACTGGAAAAGGGCGCTAAATGTAGACCATTATTTTTAAAAGATAATTTAGCACTAATGAGTGAAAATTGGGAGCTTAATGTTTTTTGGGGATGGGGGGGTTATAACAAGAGTATCATAGGTTGAAGATAATTCTCTTCCTAGACTTTAATACAAAATAATAATCAATCATTTCATCTGTGCATCTGCCCATCCATATTTGATCACCTTCAGAAGTCAGATGTACTTTTTCTATATCAAGTCTTTAAAAAGTGATATTTTCACAGCATTGACATGGTGATGAGGTCTTATTTAAAAATTTATTCAAAGAATTTAGCTCAAAATAATTCACAAGGAGTTTGTTTATAAAAACGGCATAATGACAATACACTATGATGTCAAAAACTGCAGAAATGACTCACAGCATGCTATGATGTTAAAAGAAGGAAAGCCATTCTCCTTCCTCCATGTGTTTTGACCATATGAGCTTAGAGCACTTCATCTTTCATCTACATGGTCTAAAAAATCGGAGGTCACCGTCAAAGCCCAGCACAAAGAGTGGACTGATCCTGTGGTGTTGACTTTAACATAATGTCCTCCCTCCCCTCCATGGTGTTCAGAGGGGCCTGGGCAATGTATCTGAACTGAAGTTTGCTCAGCAGGTGGAGGTTCAAATGGGTCTCAGACCAGAGGCACATTGGGAAGGATCAAATGGCTGCTGCTTGAAGGCCTGGCCAAAGTTTGACCCAAACCAAAAACAAAACAAAGAAAAACTAACAAAAAAAAAACAACAGTCTTGTTCCAGACCACTGGTGCTCAACCCCCTCTTGCTAAAACAACACAGAGGAAAGTGTGTCATTTTAAGTATGGGTTCTGTTTTAAATAGTGTGTATGTTAGCCTATAAAGGGCTTAAGGTGTATACACACCTCAAAATACTGACCCAAACCTGACTAACCACACAGTTGTCCTTCTCATGCTTTTCCTTTTGAGATCTTGTAATATACCCCTGAATGTGTCAGTGCACGAACATAAGGCCTAATGCATGAGAGACATACTTAAGGTCATGATAACGATGTACAATTTTTGTATCTAGATCAGAGTACAAATCAAAGCCGTTTTTTCCCCGTTTCACAGAACAGTTATGCACATTTTTTCTTGGTTTTGTCTTCTAGTTCTAAAATTATGTAGCATATAATGACATAGATGTAGGTCTAATTTGTTGAAAACATATCTAAAACATGTAGAATAAGCCAGTCATATTATATGGCTAAGATTTCTCAACATCTTCAGAGCCACTTTGATGACTGCCAGCTGTTAGGCCCCACCCTTTGCTCAGTGAGCGATTGGCCAAACTTGACCTTCTCTCTGAGAGGCACGATCTATGGAGCTGGGGGAGATTGAAAGTATCCTCTGAGTGATAGCTGCTTTAGAGACTTGAGGCACAGGAAACACAACCTGTGAGTCACCCTCTGCTGTAACAGAAAAAATAAACAGTGACAGGCCAGATATATCACTGTCCAAAAGAATTCATCTATATTCTTATGGTGAGTAACTGCATCTAAACACAGGGAATCTAAATTCTTAAACTGATTATATGGACATGGGGTAGGTGTTGTATAAATTCTGAATCAGAACATTGGATTAAACAATCTTGGTCATGTAATGTTGTGCATAACATGACCAAGTAAAGCCTTTGAGATTACATCATTCACCGCAGTGAAAACATATTTTTCTCCTTAAAGATTTCTTCTGCTTTTGCATTTTTGTCATAATGAAATGTTTCAGATTATCAAACAAATTTTTACATCATAGAAAGCTAAATCATTTCATAAAATGTAATTTAATTTTGAACTGACATTTCATATTTACCTGATTGTATTTTAAAAGTAAATACCTTATTTTTTTTATTTTAATTTTTTGGTTAAATTTAACTTGATTTGACATTGTTAGGGACCCAAATGCAGAGATGAGGATGGGTGGCACCTTGAAACAATAGACTAAATGACAAAAGTGAAAGCAATAATAGACCCTAAAGTCAGACAAACATAAGGTAACAAACAGTGAGAGAATGAAACCAAGAAGCTCAAATACGGTGGACATGTGAATCTGTGCAAGGAGCTGGGGGATGTTAAAATACTTCAGGTCGGAAACTGAAGTATTTGAAGTAATATGCAACAGGGGAAACAAATAACAAAAATGAATATAGAGCAATACACTGAAGAAGGCTAGAGAAATCCAGGGAAATGAATTAATACAAAGAAAAAAGAATTAGGAAACCATATACAAATGAACAACAAGAGAGAACCAAATAGCTAAGATTATGACACCAGGCTTGGACAATCACAGTATCACGTAAGCAGAATCTTTCTTTTAGGAATTTTTAAAAAGACAGAGGTGAAATTTCAGGGTGTTAAATTATGAAGGAAAATTTATTTTAAGTCATATGTGTTGTAGCCTATATAGCATTTTTATAACAACAGAAGTTAATATAGTTTTTGGGTTTGTGCTATAAAATGACACAATGGGAATATAATAATTCCCCTTTAAGACATTTGAAAAGAACCCATTTCTGAGTCTCGACTCAGAGGAAACAAGTAACTTAACATTCCTGTTTATGTCAGGTGGTAGTGGAAGGAAGCCAGACCCTGGCATGCATAGGGAGAACATGTTGTTACCTCCCTGTAAAATTGTTACCACACTATAATCTGCACAAAAAAACAAAAAAAAAACAAAAAACAGGATGAAATTGTTAACTAGGGGAGTAATAGTACACGCTCAAGCTCATGAGGCAACACCCGGTATTGGGATCATGAGAACAAGACGAGAAAGTATTTATCTTATTTTTCAGAGGGAAAGTTAAGAGCATAAATTTCCTTCTCTACATAAATAAAGATCTCCCAAATCATAAACTACATTTTACACAATCTAATCAAACTGGAACATGCAGTTCTAGTTTGAATAGTCCCTATGGTAGTTTTTATGTTTCAAAACAGATGACAACATTGGCGTTATTTACTAATGCAGAGACGGTTGCATTACTCCAACAGAGCTTACAGGTAATTTATATCTTCCCTGTCTCAGTAGCATCAATTATTTTGTTATACTGGGTAACCAGGTTACTATCACATGAGCAGGCTACTTGTAAGCTAGCTCTTAAAGAACTCTTTATTTGTCAACAAAAACACTCAAATCAAGAAATGCATCCTTTCTTGAGTGACATTTTTTTTGTGGTTTTGACTTGGACTAAAACACAAGAGTAAAGAAGAAACATGACAGATTTTAATATAAACAAAGAACAAAAACTTACAGTAGGAGATGAAGAGATCAGCACAAAAAACTGGGCAGATTGAAACATAAGAAACTAGCAGTAAACTATGGAAACTTGGGAATCTATAGACAGGGATGTGATCACCGATATGGGAACCAGGTAATTATGATTGTAAAGTTGCCTGAACCATAAAACAAAATAATTGTGTTTTTTCATTTGATATTGATTATTATCACCAAACATTACCATGCTCACAAAAAAGATGACTCACGCTGGCATTTATTAAATCATAATAGAGCTTGGAATTTTACACACACATACACAATGTACTATTCTCTGATTGTAGGTACTATGAGGCGGGAAAAATAATAAAAAGGGAGATGATAGTGGGTGCTTTTTGATTATAATTGATAAAAAGACTGTTTAAGAAATCCAGGGTTGGTGATATGTGATAGTGGAAATGTTTGATTTGCTGCTGATTTGTAGTCTTTCAATTTAAATCAGCAACGTGAACTCAAAAAGGCATCAGGAGGAGATTCAGCCTTTTTTCTTCATTGATAGGACAGAATGGCATTTTAATAATTCCTCTCACACGTAAATGAAATGAACTATATCAAATTAAAATGTGGTGGTAACTGAAGTTTCCCTCCCCTATTTTCAACATTTTTGAAGTGCCACCAGGTATACTTTTGGAGACGCCAATAATATATTTCATGAACAAAATCTAATAAAGGAGAATGTAAACATGTTACAGAAGATGATGCTAATAAATATAATTACAACAAGAACTTTGACCAGCTATTACTTTTTTCATGCCAATTTGCATAGTATCGCAAAACGTGTCATCCACAGAACTGCATGCAAATGAGGAGGCAAAAAGTAAATAAAATAACTAATTTTAGTTTCTGTTGTTCAGTTGTGATGCTTTCTGGTGATGAACATAATCATTATTACTGTAATCATTACTATTATTATTTCTAGTAACAATAGTAGTAAATATGTTGATTTTATCGCCATTTATAATTCCTAAAATGGATTGTATTTTATTTTAAGAACTTGGAAATAGATAATTTGCAAAAGCGGCAAAAGACAAGCAGTCCAGATGAATGTGTATGTGTTGGGTAGAAGCAGCCAGATACGACATTAAAGGGGACATCTCTCGATAGTCACGCTTGAGAGACGGCATGAGGAAAATGATAGGCACCCAGGTGGTCAAATGTTCTTTTTTCTGTGCTTCTCTCAACAGACAAACAGTTCTGCTTTTGTTGTTGTTCATCACTTTGAAGGAGGACCCATGGAGGGTGTTTACGGTTCCTCGCTTTTGCTCCGTCCTGCATGCTTCCATGCTTCTCTGGTCAGGGTAAGCAGGAGCTTTTGTTGTGGGAGGACGAGAGAAAACTTATATGAGCTTATGGTATGTGGTATGTAGTGTGAAGGTGTAAGATGTATGATTCAACTAGTCCCTCCACAACTGGAGTCTCTCATGTTCTACAAATTGCATATATATATGTGTGTGTGTGTGTGTGTGTGTGTGTGTGTGTGTGTGTGTGTGTGTGTGGGGGGGGTGTGTGTGTGTGTGTGTGTGTGTGTGTGTGTGTGTGTGTGTGGTGTGTGTGGTGTGTGTGGTGTGTGTGTGTGTGTGTGTGTGTGTACAATACAATGAAAGTGCTAAAATATGGTGTTGCCTGTCATTAAGCCTAGATTAATACATTTGTATATATATATATAAAAAGGAACAAAATGATATTGCCCAAGGCTGGGATCCATAAATTGTGAAGATGTAGTGTCACCAGATAGAAGGCATATGGCCATGGTAGGACACTGCTTCTTGTAATTGAGCAGCAGAGCAAGCAGTCCATAAAGATGCCAAGACATAGTTAAATATTTATGTAGATGAATGGAGTAATAAATAAATGGTTCAATGAATAATGGCTCGATTAAAGCGATTGCAATAGATAAGTAATGTTTTATTCAGGAACTCTAACCCGTTTAGGAATTAACAAAAAAAATAAATAAAAAAAGAACACGTTACTGTAATGAGTGGTTTGTTTAATTTGGGGGAGTTATTTTGACAGATCTACATTTTTTATGCATGCTTTTATCATCTCAATAAATTCACACACTTACTCAATAAAATACAGCATCATTCTGTACTCTCTTGTACTATAGCAATAGTTGTTTCAGTCACAGCAAAATGTTGTAAAATCAGCAAAGAAATGTTGCAACAATTTTGTTGTTCATCTCCCTCAACCAAAAGAAAATCTCTTCCCTTTGTAGACAGATGAAAGTCACACTGTGTTTCCTCCTGCTGAGGATATTGTATGTCCATGGAGTCACGCTGAGCTTGACCAAGATTACTGTTTTGGCATGCCCTCTACAGGTTAACTGTGGAACTGTGATCACAGGAGTTTTTAAAAATAATAATACGATTTTCTAACATGAGTTGAGGTTACAATAATAATAATTATTATTATAACTATTAATTATAATAATAACTATTATTATTGTTATAAAAAAGCAATTAGCTACTTGATTTCTAAATTTATTTACATGTGCAGAGCAAACAATCTGATCTTTATCATTTAAAAGTTCACCAACATTACAATTAAAACTGAACATTTAAGTTTCTGCTTAAGTGTTTAAACACATTCATCCATCCATCCATCCATCCATCCATCCATCCATCCATCCATCCATCCATCCATCCATCCATCCATCCATCCATCCATCCATCATCCATCCATCCATCCATCCATCCATCCATCCATCCATCCATCCATCCATCTTTTTGTCTTCCAGATTCTTCTCCTGCGACACTTTTGGTGAATAAAAATGCTGCATAGCGACACATATTATTCTGCTTTTACACAGTAAGGGCAAAAGAAAAGGTTTCAAAAGATATATAAAGAGGAGGCAACAAAAAATCAACAGCAAGGCGACAGCCAAAAAGAAACAACCCAAAAAGCATGGAATAATATTTACAGAAACATACTTAACGTTTGGTTTAGTTTGAAGGATGGGAAAAAGATGTGTTGATGATGAGGGAAAGACAGAAGAGGTACACAAAAATTATGGGTTCCAAAATTCTAGTGAGAGATTTAAAGCTGAAATTATAAATAATAAAGAGGGTAAATGTTACATATCTTACTGTGCTACAAACAACTATTTTTGTTGATGGTAAACAGAGTTAAGCTCAAACCTTAATTCAAACAACTCCATTATTATTCGCAGTAAAACAATATTTAAAGAAAATTCACAAAAAATCTAAAGGAGATATGTACTGTATAAACTGAGTGTTAAGTTAAGAATATAAGTTCACTCACAAAAAGTCGCTTACGATTTATGCTGCAAGCCTGATAGATGTGGGACATTTACAGGTTTTAAAACCACCACACTATGCTGTCACAGCATTTTGACAATTTGAAGTCCTTTAAATGGAAAACTAGAGAAAGTTCTATAGTGGTCAGCTGAGGAGTATAGTAGCATAGTACTGCCCCACCCCCACCTGTTGCTGCCAACAATTGTAGCTTTTCCATTTCATGGGAGTTTTTCTGTTTCTGCATTTCTCTACATAACAGTGACCTGAAGCCATATCATTTTTACTCAAGGACATATTGTGAGAATCTCATATTAATCCATGACCCCATCACTGCTTTTAATCCAGAACTGTCACGCAGAGTCTTGACAGACTTTTGTTCGTGTCTATATATTTTTAACTCATGTTGAGAGAATACACGTGTATTAAACACATTCATCCATCCATCCATTTTCTGTACACCCTTGTCCCTTGTGGGGTCAGGAGAAGTGCTGGTGCTTATCTCCAATAAGACATTTCTTACAAGAGGCAGGGCACACCCTGGACAGGTCTTAAACACATTTATACAGTTTTATTGTTATTTTTTGTTTGTTTGTTTTGTTTCATTGTACCTGGAGAGTGAGTGGAATCAATTAGTGAACTTGCTGGCAAAAAATACACTAACATGCCCCTTTTTTGATCCACATTTGGAGGCAGTTTCAGAAGAGCTCCTGCAAAATATTAAAAATATCTGTGCTATATTTGCACAGAAGCCACCGAAACTGTCACAAAAACACATAAGCAAAGATGTAGTGACACATTCAGAGTCGCTCAAAGACCCATTATAGGAGAAATTAGGCAATCAGGAGATGAAGAAAGGAGAGAAACGCAGCAGGATTTCATGATTTGTCTGCAGAAGCTGCATGATACTATGGTGCAAAAAAAACTATTGCAAGAACATTGCTTTTTGGGTTTCTTTTCTGGGGGGGGTTGGATGGGGTGTCTTTGTTTGCTTGTGTGTATTTGACTGGGCTTTGAAGACACTCCCTTCCCCTGTGCATCTTTATTATGGAGCAGCTGAATCCCTTCCTCAAGCTCTGTCCAGCAGACACCAGCTGCATTCACCGTCACAGACCTCTGTTGGCCTTTGATGTCTGCTCTGCCCGGCCTCTGACCACGAAGACTCTGTTTATCACTGACCATCTCCACAAATAAAAGACAGAAACAATAACGGACAAAACTACCTTATTACTATTTACATGGTTCCTTTATCTAACAGCAAAGGAGAAGTTGTTTGACATTATGAACAACAACAACAACAACAAAAAAAAAATCAAGTGATTTTGGGGTGTGATCGCTCTGGGGTGTCAGGCTGATTGACTGCATGGGCAAAGTTCCCAGGGTCTGCCTTTGTGTCCAACTGCTTTTCAAACAGCCCCAGGCTTGAGAGATTTTCGCCTCAGGCAGAAAAAAATGATAAATTACAATTACATTTTGCCAAATCAGTGTCTGGTAGGTTGGCCGAATATTCTAGAAAGGTGGAAAAGAGTGAAATGAGATAGCCTTTTATCACGTGCAATCAAAGGACAATGGCGTTGGCGACAATGTAGATGTCCCATGAATATGCAAAATGAGAGCTAGGGATTCCCCGCTGATGGCATTTGATAGGACACTTTTTATTTGGTTTTTGGATTTTCATGTTTTGCACATTAGCATTGAGACCTGCAATTTCAAGGGCTGGATTAAGATTTCTTTTATGCTGCCTGAAATGTTCATGCTTAATAACAATGTTCTGCACGACCATGACTCCCAATAGGAATTGTCAAATAATGTATCGACTCACAATGCTGTGCAATGTGCTCATATCCATTGAACATTTTCACATTTTGTCACGATACAACCCTAAACTATAAAATGTGTTTTATTGTGGTTTCTTTTAGGTGATCATAAAAAATATATATATAATTTATATACAAAATATACATGTGAAATGGAAGGGGAATGAGAAATGGTGTTCTATTGTTAATTCTCACCCTCCGAGAGTTTTTCCTGGGCTACTATATTTTCGCTGCAATTGAAGCTGGAATATGTTTCTAGCACCTTTGCCTATGTTGAGGTAGGGTTAGGATTAATGCTATCTTTGTCCATCCTGTCATTTTATGTGGATTGTCAAGTCTTGGTAGTTTGCAGTTATGCCATGCTCGTCCCGTTTCCAGTTGGTAGATTACTGCACTGGGTTTCAGTGGGAAATATCAGACAGCTTACATAGAGATGCTTGCCACATTTGAAGATTTTCTTTTTTTTTAACAATTGAAGTTTATTTAGCTTTCTGCTTAATTTAATAATTTAATTTGTCTATGAAAATTCCTGACATGAAAGTCTGTGCTTTAAAGTGTATGAGAAAAAAAATGCAACAAATAGTCAGATCAGTTTGCAGTTTAAGAGTTCTATTCCCACTAAGGTTAAACTAGTCCTCCAGTGCCGACAACGCCACTCCAGAGCTAATTCAACTCCATCACTCACAATGTCCTCTTTTAGCGTGGGCCATCTTTTGGAACTGGACTGTGAAGTGTCCAGTCAGCTTGAAGCGCCTGGATGAGCGCAGCATAGAATGTGAAAGAGAAAACAACATGCCTCTCTCCTATTACCCACCTGTGCTTCCACAGCAGCAGGTTTTTGAGACAGCATTTGCATCATCACCCCTTAGAAATTCCCCAGGTAACGTCGCCTCTATCAGAGGCTCCGCTGCATCCCAGACAGATGACACTGGCGGCCATGTAAACCCCTGGATGGCGCCTTGCTTCACGAGCGTTGTTAGCCTTAAAGCCCTTGCGCAAGCATCTCACAAATGCCTAATGGTCTTTATCATAAATATCAGTACTGCAAAGGTTATAGCTGGATGGATATGTCCCTGCGCTCCATTTAGCCGCATCGCAGACAGCTTTGACTGATGCTGCTTTCCAATGCATGGATGCACATTGATGGAGGAGGCTTAGAGCAAAATAACAAGTGGATTGCTCTTGGGGTAATCTTAATGCAGGTGAAATATCTGCTCTTGTTTAAAGGTTATCTCAATATAACTTCTACATTGTTTTCTCAAATCTCAGCAACCTCCTCAGTTAAACTAATTGAAGACCTTGCCATTTTACAAGAGAATAAAAGGAGCGGAGTGGGAAAAAGGCTCTCCATCAAGATATAACTGTAACAACAGAAAAAAGAAACTGCAGCTTTCCCAAAGAAAGCCCATTTAAGTTTTGATTAATGGTTTACTTGACTGAATTATAATCACATCATGATATCTATTGACCATCATTGATTTGCTATTAGAGGACTAGTTTAACCTTGATTTATAGCAGTAGACTTGTCGAGTTCAAGGCCATAAAGGGATCATTGACAAGCAACAATGGGGTTTTCTAACATGCCCCTAAGGTCCCCTTCAGCAGTAGATCAATAACTGACCTCTGTGGCTATTATTTACAAGCAAATGCATTTCAGTTTTTCTTGAAGATGATGTACAGTATCTGTCTGAGAACAAAATGAACACATTGCTCTTAACATTGGGCAAATTGAGTTTTGCAGATCCTTATGCCAAAAACAAAAACAAACAAACAAACAAACAAAACAGAAAGAACCTCAGACATGTCTCGTGCCATAAAATGTAAATAAAAACCAGACAACTGATACATATATTTTTACTACATTTATTTACACTTTCCGTTTTTAATTCATATTTTTTGTAACTACTTCAACTCTATTTATTGAAATGCTACCTTGGACTTATAGAAAACATATATAGGATTTGATGTAGAAGGTTTTTGAGGAACATGCACACTGTATTTAAGAGGTGGAGGACTAAAAGAGCGGCTGATGCAACATCAAAATGATCTTTAACAGGGTTTTTTTTTCTCTATTGTTAATGTTGTTACATTTGTTCTGTTTTCATTTTGATATTTCATAAGTACTGTTTCACAAAGTATCACTCTAACCTTGAAAAATTATTTTACAAGGGTAATTTCTACCATCCACACACTGGCTCAAATATAAACACATCAACAATATTTCCATACAAGATAAATTGAGAAAAGATTCACGGTCTTAGTCTTTAGATAAATGCTAACAAAAGACTAAGATTTGGTTTTTTGGCCCCAATGAAAATAACAAGCATTGGGCGTCATCATAGAGTGGCCATTCTGTTGCTAGATGTGCTGAAGAAGTTCACAAAATGGAAACAATTCCAATTCCAATAAATCCAAAATGACTCCACTGAATCCAAACCAAAAAAAAGAAAAAAAAGAAAAAGAGGATTAAATCCTTGGGCACAATTAGCCCTTCTAACCCTCAAGAAGAGTAAAATATCTAGAAGTTTGTTGATGCTGCAGAGAATGTGCAGCTTCTCAACAAAGGCACATTTCACCAAATACTGGTTAGGGGTGTATGCATGTGTGAGTATATGTGTTTATATTTGTGCCTGCATATATAACTTGATTGTTATATAATTAATTCTATAAGTGCTCAAATGAATAATTAAAAGACCCATAATATTATGATTAAGGCTGATGAGAAGTATATGAAAACCTCCCAATGGACTGTGTTTAAATCATGGTTGATTAGAGAAAAATTCCACATCCATAATCACCGCTTGGTTTACTAAGTTATATTTGCATGTACGTCCTTTTTAGATATCTGGTTAAGTTGACTTCCCTGAATGTAAATTAAACTTTTTGTCTGACAAAAACAGAAACAACAACAACAAAAATATCTTTCCGTTAAAAAAAAATAAATTGTTTTTGTTTTTTCATGTCAGAGACACACAAAAAATTATCATCTTTACCAAAGTTGTCCTTTGATAGCAGCTGAAATGTGTGCATAATGAGTTCATGCTGTATTATCAGTGAGCAGAGTGCACTTGCTTCGAAAAGCTACAGTGGCTTCACATTAAGAAGGACCTGAAGGGACAGAGAATCTCTCATCCAGTGACCTTTATTATGAACACAGCCCATGGGTCATTGGATATGACACATATGTATTACGCTGATTAGGGGTGCAGACCTGACCAGTATCTGCAGGTGTCCAGCAGCATGAAACCGGCAGCTTCTCTCCATCCGAATTAAAAGTAAATGACAGAGGCTTGTGACCTTTTTAGTTAGGGAATAAAACGGCGTTACTAAGACATCCGGAGAAGGAAAAAACACCTTTTCTACAAGGTGTTTCTTTCAAGCTAATGGTTAAAAAAATAAATGAAAATGCTTCTTATATTGTTCTATTTGACATGATATAGCTTTAAAACTTTAAGCTTTTTTACAGTGCCTTTTATGGCACTGGAGCTATGTTTTCACACTATTTTGCAAATCTTGAAACCCTAAGATCACATTTTTCAATATGTTTTATTGGGATTGAAATTAAACATGAGGCAGTGTGTATTTGAACAGAGGAAGAAAAATTATGCATGGTTTTAAAACTTCTTTTTTTTTTTTTTTTTACAATTATTAATATTAAGAGTGTGGCTTGTGTTTGTGTAGAGCCCCTGTAGTATGATAACCCTCAAAAAAAGTGAAGTCCAACCAGTTGCCCACAGAGGTCAATGTATTACTTGGGGATGGTGGTTCAGGAAGTGGGAATCAACACATGGACTCAAGTGGAAGAATCCGTTGACATTTATTTGTCATGGAATTCACAAATTTGGCCTTTAAGACACAGTCGCAGGAAGGAAACTGTGGTTAAAACCATTAAGAGATCCAGTTTGCAGTATACTAAAACCCATGTAGGAAACACAGTGAATATGATATGGTCAGCAAAGAAGATATTTTAACAAGTTGACTGAAAAAAAACTGAGGGAAGCTCTACATAGATAACTCTCTCTATTAAGAGGTAGAGTTAAATATAGTACAATACAAACAAAAACATCAAATGTTTCAAATTGTTGTTTCTAAAAAAAATTTAAATCATGTATCATTTCCCTTCAACTTTATAAGTGCATGGTGTTCTGTATTGGTCTATATCTTAAAATCAAATCAAAATACATAGATTTTTGTTGTTACATGAAAAACTGTAGAAAGCATCAATTAATACTTTTGCAAGACACTAACTCAATATGTCATTTACTAATCATAGAAGTGCAGAAAAAATATTAACATTTCAGTCAGCATCAAACTAATTCTTTGTATCCCAAGTGTAGATGATCCTGGCTGAGAACGCATGATTACTTTTTACATGGATGTTAGTGTGCCGGTCAACAGAATTCATTTGGACAGGTGATGTGAGTGAGTAATTCATTATAAGGCTACAAAATCCCTTCCTCAGCAGTGCACAGTTTGAGTGCACTCTGTGAGACCCTGATGGGCCCCAGAGCCAGGCCCTGTCAAGCCAGTAGAAACAGTGATGGAGAGGCCACACCACAGTGCACTGCAGTCCTGCTTTCACCCACGCATGTCACTTATGCTGCACATCCAGCAGACTGATCAGTCGCTGCAGCCCAATCCAGATGTACTGATCATACATGTTGTCCAGGCAAGCGTGAGTTGGTTGGTACATTCACATGTTCTTGTCATAAGAGTATAGGCATCTGTGCCAAAAGAGAGTCAGTGGAGATTAAGACATTTCCTGCTACTCTCCTTGTCTCAATGTCTGTCTGTCTCTGGGGTTTATAATATTCCCATTACTGAAGGGAAATTTACTCAAATCCCTCATCCTTGACAGCCATTGACATGCAGTCACAGGGGACGCTGGGTTTTCCCTCAATGGGACGTTAATGAAAAGGCTGCCAGCTCCCTGAAGAAATACTACACTGCATAGTGCTGCATCAGATAATGGCCAAGGGAAACTAAAAAGTTTACTCAAATTTTCCATGAAGTCATTTCTACACATTCCTAAAACAAAGGTATTTCCTGTATTTCAAGATAACTCAAGATAATAGATTAGAAAGTCTAAAAAACTAATATTGGCCAAAGAAAGTGCTCCCATTAACTCTGTTCCCTTTTTTATTTCTCCTCATTACAAGTCACCACTGGAGCTGGAGGTCTGTTCCTGCTGAAAGTGAGTTTTCCTCTCCACTGTGACCAACTGCTGGCTCAGGATGAGGAATTACTGGTAAGTCATAAACTTGACGCAATTCGTTTCTCTTCCTTTTAGGGAATGTTTTACCAATCACTAAAGCAAACTGAAACTTTGTATTATGTGGAATCAAATATATATCTATCATTAAATTTATATTGGTCGATCTCATTATGTTGGACTGATTCAGTTCCACAGCAGTTTTATAGACATAAATTGTGGCTGTTTTTTCTTAGTGTTTCGATATGGCATTTGTGTAAATTGGCAAAATATATGTATGCTGTACTTTAGTGAAATAACAACCCATGATAGAAAAAGCTGAAAATCACACTTCAAAAATACAGAACTGTCCCATTTTTAAAAACTAATAAAATTGGTCTAAACAAACAGATGATTCTAGACAACAGATGATTCTAGACAATTTTGAATGAGTTTTCCTGTTGTTCTACAAGAATGTAAACATCCACTTTATGTCATTGATAAACAATTTCAAAATTGAAAAATGCAAACAATACTACACAAACAAGGTAAACACAACTCAATTTGACAATAAATCAAATCTCACTGTGCTGATAGAACAAAAAGCAGAAGCCTTAAATTCACTTACTAATGCAGTGATGTTTCCATTTTCTCATGGAGAAGTGTGTGTGTTAGAGAGAGAGGGGAAAAAAAGAAAGTTTTATTTCCAACCACCCTCAGTGAATAAAGATACAATGGATTATTATAAAACTAAATCAATAGTGTGTGGCACTGCTGCGTCTTTATTGCTTGTCTGGGGAGCATTCAATCTTAAAAAACTCACCATCTTACAGCATGGGATTTGTTAGCTTCACTTTTTGGGTTATTAGATTTTGGAAAAAAAATCAAGTCTCTGGATAACAATTCTGTTTATTTAGAGATACATGAGTCTGCAATAGTGATTCATGAAATAATGAGATTGTAAATGTAGATACGTTATTGGTTTCCTTAATATTTAGATTTGCATGGAAAATCTCACATGTTATGCATGTTCTGTAGCTCCACAGATAAGAAAAAAAGAAACAAAAAAATGTTAAAACAATTTACATCAAACAAACCTCAATGAATGACTTTGCCATGATGCCCTTATGCGCATTTGTGTGAGTGGTTATGGAGGAAAATATTGTAATGTGCATATTCAGGAAAGCCGTCAGCCTGAAAATAAGTTTGGGCTGTCAGTTTGGGACTCACTGTCAGAGCACTGGGATCAGGTATTTCGATCCGTTTGGAAAAGCTTCCACATCATTAAATTATATTGCACTGGAAAGGTCACATTGTCTCACTGAGAAAGTTCGACTCATTTTTTTTTCTTGCTTCCTCTGTACAGAACACTGTGTTCCACACTTTCTCCGAATTAAACTAAGTGCCCGCCAAACTTTATTAAATCTTTTTGAGATTATTCTAGACATCTGTCTTTCTGAAGAAAACAACTCGACATTCTGGATAATTCAAATATTTAGTTGGTTCATTTCCATTGCGTATGATTTAAGGTGTGAAAAAAAAACAAAAATAAACTTGCTTAGTATAATCTGACATCAAATAAAAGATGCTAAGGATTAGAGAGACAAATTTTGAATTAAAAATCCTATTTTTTTATGAAAACAGAACTACTGTCATTTGAATGTTAGCAGACCCCAACATTATCACCTTGTGTTACCCCATTTTGCTGAAGTAACGTAATTAGAACACGTCTTCTACCTACTAATATTTGACATCAGATTATCTGAATTGAGTTTGAACGATTTTACAGTAATGTCCTGGTAGTAGCTTTAAGACTTTCTTCTCATGAGGTAAAGTTATCCACTTTCCCCACCTGATAGTTGGCAAACAGCAAAATACTTTCTCCTTCAGCTGTGAGACTGTGTACTGTCTTTGAACCCTTATTTATATTTCACCGTGGTGAATATTGCTCCAGATATTTGTACAGCTACATACTGATCTAGTTGCATGAGTTAACCGTCTATCATCAAAATATCATTAGCCGTAATTGAAACTCCGTGCAGATCTCTGCCCTCTAGGTGTTAGAGCCGTCAAAGCTAGTTATGTAAAGGACGAGATGACAGTGGATGATGTTTGTGTGTGTCTTTTTTAGTCTGTGTGAAAGGTGAGTGTTGCTGCTAGCTTGGACAGTTCGCAGCCCAGCAGGGACATCGACACTCCGGCTGGGTAGGTAATGACATCAGATGCCGCGCTTGACAACAACAGGTGCCTTGGCACTGCCACCTTCTTCTGCCACGCTGTGTCAATGACATCAACACCGACCCACTGGTTAATTATAGATCAGCAATCCTCCTGCATCTTCGCTGCCCGGCAATGACAGGCGCATGACGGGACGGGGGCGATGTTCTGTGGAAGTGGCATGACAGATCTGGTAAAGAACATTAACAACAAGATTAAGATTTTTTTTAATTTTTTTTCTGTTACACTTTTTCCTATATCCTGCATGCATAGAAATTAACTATCCATATGTGTGGACTGAATGAAGACTTTGTCCCTGCTTTATCACACCAAACCAAAAAGCGATTGCATAATCTTACTTTTTGCACCTTGTGAGTAAAAATATATTTTCCTCATGAGAGACATAGAAATTTTGTTGTCAGTTGCCTCGCATGTTTTTGAAACCCCTGTCACTAATTCAGTGGAAGCGCTCAGCTCCGGGGTGGAGATTGGGAGCAGATTTAGGTGCAGCATTTGGATGACCATATGGAACTCTTTGTGGCGCCAAGAGACCATGCAGCTTGGAAACCTGATCACCATCTCCCCGGTGACAGCTGGAGCCTTTACACCATCAGAGCATTTGTAGACTTCTAATTTGTCATAACCACCTCCTGTGGCAAGGAAATATGCTGCAAAATTAGGTAGGCAAAGTTTGGAATTTCTAGAATCGGGGGGGAAAGATTTCAGGAGCGGGGCCAAGGCGAAAAGACGAATGAGAAAGGGCCAGAGAATATGTGTTAGTCTGTGCTGGAGAGTATGTGAGAATCTTGTCTTAAGCTTCCATACTTTAGTCCACCTTGTTCACAGACACAGTTGTTCTGGTTTAAAGTCTGAGGGTTTTATTCCAAAGTTTCTTTAATATTTCTTTAGTTTGTAAAATATCTGCTTAGCTCTTTTATAACTTCTGCATTTCATGAAGGTAAGGGAGTTGATGTCCCTGCATCCATTTTGTGACATGCGTGTGGCATGCATATCTATTAAGTCGTCTGAGACAATACTTTGAATAAGCAAGTTCTGCTCCAACTCCTGTTGTGTTTTGATGTATGTCTGTACCAGATGCACTCATCGAGCCTGTTCTCAACTAAAGTCAAATCATTAACTGTCTTCTTTGCTAAGCAAATTAAGCACAGATTTTAGAGGGAAAAACTGTGAATGGCAACTTTCCAGTCCTGCAGAGCTTCACTTCGATTTACATCTGGACTTTGACTGGACCAGATATTGGTTATTGGTTCTCTCCAGGTCAGGACCAATATCCCTTGGTCCAATTGAGAATTGTTGCCTCTGTAGGCAATTGCTTGAACTTAATTTTAATTGGAAGCAAAAGACTAAAAGGGCCTGGATATAAATCCACATACCACTTTTCAGATCTTAATTCGTAAAAATTTTTAAGAACCATGTATTCTTTTCAATTTACTTCAAGATGCACTACATACTACATCCAAAAAAGTTAGTACATTCTGTGTTACAAAATCTGAAAAGCTTCTTTGAGGAATGCACACTTTTTTAACTCAGTGACAACATTTCTGTTGATGTACATCTTCACCCAGTGCTTGTCAGTCAAACAAGCACTACATCTTTTTCTGCATTCCCTAAAGATACCTGCTTGTTGTGGCTGCTTTTTGGTAAATATACCCCATAAATATTTCACGAAATTGTATTTTTGCTTTAGGTTGTTTTTTTTTTTTTTTTTCACCTTACCTTCTTGTCTTTAAGCCATTTGTCTGAACCAACCATGTACCTTATGCTCATTGAGCAGAACATACTCCCCTCCGCCCACTCCCCTGTCTCTGGTGTATTAAGTGTTTTCTGCCTGAAGGCACAATGCTCTTGTCATTGTTGTATACTCTGGGCCTTGTTGTGCTGTGATGTAATTGTTTTCTTTGGAGACCCTTAACAGCAGCAAACTGAAAACAAAGAGTGGTTTCATGATCTGTGCGGCTCCGAACCTTTTAGACTCTCAGTGAGGATTTGTAAATTGTGACTGCTCAGCTAACAACTAAAGGTGTGTAAGCAAATACAAGATGCAATAATTGCTTGAATACTACTCCGTTATCAGAAATCAACTGGGTGCTGTGGGTTTGTGTCGTCTGCAGCAAACCGAGAGACCTGAATGCTCATTGCACTTAAAGGAGCTCTGGGAAAGGCTTGTAATGCAGCATTTTCTAGTGGGAAATAGACCTTGGTGTATTTTTGTTGCTTGGTGGTAATGCGCTCTAATGCTGATGGTTGACTCACTGCATGCAGTCTCAACAATTCTCTGATGGACCTTCCCTAAAGCACAGACTGAATTAAGTGGATATGGCTGCTAGATTTTTAAAGTGTGTCACAGGGCAAAGACTGCTGGTCCGCCGTGACATTAGGTGGTACTTAACTGTTCTTTAGTGGATTTCAGCAGACACTGGCATGTGTCTGAATGGGCATATAAAATCCAGTTTGCCCGACAGTGAACACATGAGGGACAGATTCTATTTCCCAGAGAACAGCAGAGAGAAATAGAAAACATAAGCATTAGTTTTGGAGACAATCAAAAGGAACCCAATGCCTCAAGGATAAAATAAAGCCTACTGGTTTCAATTTGATTTGGCATGTGTGAGATAGAAACTGCAATACAACCACTGCACATCTGCAAAGTAAATTTTTTCCAACATGAGACAGCTGTTTTTGTAGCAGCATAATCTATTTTTCTCTTCCACAACAAAATCTAATACAGAGATTTAAAGATCATTTGGTTGAGTAAAAAATAAAAATAAAACACCATGCAAAAGGTGAAAAGATACTTGTGATCTAAATGGCCTACAAACATGAATCAGTTACAGAAGTTCTGTCAAGAATAATGGTCCAGAATTCCCGTAATCTATAGTGAAAAGTTTGAGGAAGGACACCTAGAAGCACGGTGAAAGACTCTCTTCTTATGGACGGAAAAGAAAAAACAATAGACTAGAGAAAATAAATGGCAACAATACAATTCAAAACAATTGGTAACTTCAATAAGGAATGAGACACATATTTAACTTAATAACTATGCTTTAATTTTGACATCATTATGTTTTCTCCACTAGAAATATCAATAAACAGCTAGATGTATATTTCTTTTATGCAAATATGCAAAGGCTGACTACTGTTTTCTATCAGCCAGCTGACCTGCAGTGTACTGCAGCAGGTGGGGTCAAGACATTACTGCCTCACTCCAGTTATTCCAGGACTTTTGCTGACATCATTTAAGCTGTTGGAATGATGTGATGGTTTTGGAACCTTCAAACAATATACTTTGTGGAATGCTTACGAAAGAAAAGCAAAAACATTACATGACAGATGGTGAGCAAATGTTAAAAAGCTGTGTTTAAAGCCTGATTAGTTTCTTTTTTTTTACAATAATAATTAATTATTGTAACCCTTCAAAGTTACACCTCTAATGAAGCTGAGTGCTTTCTCTGTATCTGTTGTGACCAGTTTTTATCTATTTTCTCCCTTGTTCCATCTGAGCACAGAAATAGAATTGAAAAGGGCTAACCTTAGAAATGCTCAGGCAAAGTGGACTGTAACGTAGATATGTAGTTTTGCAGAGTGAGAGAGAAGGCTATGGATTTTAATCCATCAGTCGATAAAGGTCAGTGTTCAAAAAGGCTTTATTTCTCAGCTCCACATCAAAGTGTAAATCCGCTGATTGCAGGCCCTCAATGGGGAGACAACAAGGCTCCATTTGTGGTCTGTTTCTATGGCTCAGTGTGTGTAAGGCTCCGCGTGCGCAGACCCATAATACAGGGGGTTTCTATCAGGGGCCCCCTAGATCAATGGGCCGCGTGACCTTTGCATTGTGCTGCCGGCTTGGCCCGTGATGTCATGCCATCTATCCGGTGGCTCCACTTAAAGGGGTGAAAGAAAAGCAAAGCAAAGTCCCACACCTTCCACCCACTGAGTTGCAGAAAAGATAGCATGAAAGGCATCATCTGCAAATGTATCCACCTGAAACCGGATTTATTCCCCTTAAACCACCTCGACAGATTTTGGTGCCTCTCTGAGAACTCAGTAGATGCTCAGACTGAGTCTGACTGCGACACTGACGGCTCCAGGTTATGGCTCGGTCACTGCTTGAATGCATGTTTGTTAATGTTAACAAAAGTCCTGCGTGCCGATTCAGATAGTCCCATCACTTCTGGAGTGTTGTTCAGCATTGATCTATGGCTACTGAAATTAAACATGGTGGAGCAGAGACTCTGTGCCAAGAGAAAAGAGAAGCCCTCTCATTGTTCCCCAGTGAAAGGTCCTCTTTGTAGCGAGGAGAGACGATGGCAGCTGGTAGGTTCTTCCCTCTATAGAAGATAGAGCACTTTCACAGAGTTGTGGAGTGCATTTGAATGGAAATCTAAAGAGGTAGGCGTGAACCATTTGTTTTGCCGTGTTTGTGTTTGCTGTCAACATGTCTGTCTCTGTTGTGGGGCGGCCCCTTTTTACTACACAAAGTGACTAAACCCCCACAATCTCCGCATCCCTGCCCCCCTTCCCCAAAACCAAGACACATTCAAGGGGTAGGAAGAGTTACCCCCAAAAGAGAGTGGAGGAGCCATCTTTGTCATGATGACAGATGTTGTAATTGCCAACTGATGGATCACTTGTCAAGGGTGTCATTAGGACTTTGGTGTCCAACTGCAATGGAAGAAGAAAAGGGGTTAAAAAGAACAAGTGGGGAAAGACAGAGCTGGCTCAGGCGGGAATGGATGGCAGATCAGGTCACATATATTAGTCCTTTGACTAATAATGTGATTGGCCACGCATTAGAGGAGACACCATCAAGAATAAAAGGGATTCTGCCACTGCCTCCTTGTGATGGCATGAAAAGTCTAAAAGATGGGGCGTCTTAACAAAACAAACCCTCTGTGGTGTCCCTTAAAGCCCCATCTTGCACTCTGGCATTGTGTTTCGAGAGATGGACTTTGTGTGACAAATGTTGTCCACATGTAGATTCTCCCACAAGTGCTCCCCCTCCAATTCTGTAAGTGGATTCCAAAAAAATATTTAAAAATGTGCCCCATATAGGGGAAATAGCCAACAGGATCTCTAAGGAGACTGTCATGAGGCACATTCAGTGTCATTTACCAAAGTGAAGTGTTACTCAGGTCCAAAGTGAATTGTCAGTTTGTTTATTCTTGCCATTTGATTGTGCAAGCCACCCTCCACCACCACACACATGCACACCCACGCACACATACGTATGCACACACCAAAAGCTCCCCAGAGGTCAATTAGGACAGACAAGGGGCTTTCAAACAAAGGGTGCTAGTGGCCCAGAGCAGCCAAGGGAGTGACATAATTAACAGTTATAAAGTACTTTGCTCTGTTAATTTAATTAGTTAATCCTTTTATCAGTGATGCTTTGTGGAAGTGACTCATTACGGGGCTCCTCTTCCGCTGTCGGGCTGAACGCTTGGTAATGGAGCTTTGCAAGTGATCAGATCTGCGAATGGCCTCAGTGGCACACACAGAGGGCCCAGAGCTGTGGATTTTATTTGGAACGTCCTATGTTGATTTTCTACACCAGCCTGCAGTCATGAAGGGGTGTGCAGTGGTTTGTTGCATTCATGGCAGCTTGATGTTTTTCACATTTAGTCACGTTGCAGCCACAAACTTTGATATATTTTAATGAGGGTTTTTTTTATTGGGTTTATACCAACACAAGGTGGTACAGCATTATGAAATGGAATTATAATTGAAATATTTTGTTGACAAATTTCCCAGAAGCTCTGGCACATGCTTATATAATAGACGACCTGGGTGTGATTTAATGTGAGCCAACATATACAGTTATGTGATTGAGGACATGAAGTTCATGCAACGCATTAGATTAGACTGATGATTTAAAAAGTTGAGAAGTTTGAAGAAAGGGTATGCTTTAAAATAAAATCAAAAGCTTTGAATATTTCACAGGGCACTTTTAATTCCATCTTCCAAAACTTGAAGAATGGAAGAACTGCAGCAACCTACAAAGACGTGGTCATCTAACTAAACTGACAATTCAGGAAATTGGAGGCTCTAAGAGAAAAAAAATCATAATGCCAATTGTAATTCATAGTTGAGATTCATAGCTCACGTTGAAAAATCTGAGGACAAGAGAACTATTAGTTGTCCACTCCACAAGTCAGATCTTTTTCGCAAAAAGAATAACCATTGACAGAAGATGGATGGAGGTGAAAATGTAGACATGGAATAAAAATCTGTTAGAGGAAGCAAAAGATTTGAGATAGTGATAGAGGTTTATTCTTCAAACAGCCAGATCTACAATGGAATTGTTTAGATTAAAGGACATGCAAGTGTGGGTGTTGCCCAATTAGAGTCCAAACCTTAATCTGATTGACACTCTGTGGATAATCTTATAATTTGTACCTACGGAAAGTTGGTGGAGAGATACTGTAATTACATCAAAATATTGTTTGCTTATGTATTGAGTCGGCACAGGCGTTTGAGAGCGCTTGATTTTCTACACCAGCCTGCCACACATTTAAGCAACGTACAGTGCTTAAATTGTAATTTTTTTCTTCCTTTACAAAAGGATAGTACTTTGTCCAAGTCTATCGCATAAAATCCCTACAATTTTGCACCTGAAACAAGGTGAGATTCCTGTGCATTATTAGATATTAGATACTTGAAATCAAACGAATGTTACACCTTCATGTTCTTCTTTGAACATTTCCCAAAAAAGCATATCTGTATTTGCACTCTTGAAGTTATTCAAATGAGCAGAACTTGTTGCTACGTGTATTTTACACTGACACTTGAAGTGTTAACAATAATGTGCATGTAATCCTGTGTGATGTCACCTCCTTTCAGGTGCAGCACCTTTGAACATCAAATCTTTTTTTTTTTTTGGAAAATGTCTAACTAATCAGCTCTGCTGCCCCCTGTCAGGCGGTTGAACCTGCCATTCTTGGATCAGGTAAAGCTACAAGACACCCTCCGGCCCTTCCCCTGGAAGCACTTTACACAGCCGTTTAAACTCACGCCCAGGGATAACACCGTGAGGCAACTTTAAAATTTACCTCCAAATATTCACAGAGGAAAGAAAAAAAAAATCATCATCCAGCTCTGTGTGTGCCGTCACCCCCCATTCTGTATTAAAGTGGAACACAATGTCCCGCTGATTGCTACAAGCCTCACAGTCACAGCATAAAACCATTACTGATGCATGTTCTGGGTTGCAGGTAGAATTTTGTACCACTGTATGTAAATATTCCGCCACACAGTTTGTGTAACACCTTCACATTTGCAATGGTGCATTTTGTTGATAAAACATGAGCAGTGAATGCGGCGTGTCTGTGCCGCACTACGAAACATTAAGCAGTGACTCTTTCTTCCTGAAGCACATTTGTCACACGTTGGGTAATCATGAGAGGACCCAGTTGTAATAACTCAAGAACATTGCAGTTGTCAAGTTTCCCTAACCAAGACAGTGACTGGCGAATGACAAAAGAACAAAACCCAAAATGATAGTCCTCATCTGACCAGATGGCTGATTGTTTACTTGTGAGAAGAAAAATACATGTCACTGATTGCAATCATCCTCAACCATCACGGCCTCATTAGGCAGCATTTGGAAATCATGACAATGTGGGCACAAAACCCTTGTTAGTTACCATCTTAATGTGACTCCGGACCGACACGTATTCCAAACATGTCAAGAGGAAGGCCAAAGGCATGTTATACCAACTTCAAATGAGCCTCTCGTTAATTAGATACACCTGCTTTAGCTTGGTCTGCAACCCTTCTTCTTCTGATTAACAAAACCAATCAAAGTGTTGGTGTAATTTACCTCAAGTACAAAAAATAAATATTTGGATCACAAGCTTTCCAAATGTTCCATCAACTTCGGTCTAAGCTGTTTTCACCTGTACACATACAAAAGAAATGTTTGCAAATTATTAAATGTGAAAAAAAATTCTGACGATGTTATTTCATTGTTCAAGCTCTTAATAAGGATGAATTTAATCAAATGCTGCAATCAAGTGTTTGAATTTTACATTGTCACGCTCTGCTCTGGTGGTTACGTTTGTATTTGGCAATGTTCTCAGTTGCATAGTGCTGTTAAGGAAAATGTGAAGTGTTTATCCAATGTATTTAATTGGAAGTTATACACTTACACACAGCACTGAGAAAAAGTATTTGTTCTCTTACAGATTGGCTTCATTTTTGTTTTATTGCAATATGTTAACATTTTCAGAAGTTCAAAATCACACAAAAATACCCCAAGTGAAGCAAAAAAAAAAAAAACATTTATTAAGGGAAGTAACCCATCTAAACAATTCAGACCCTTTGTGCAAAAGTAATTGCCACCTTAACCAAATAATCACTGTTTCTTTTACACCAGCAACTAGTATATCAAGTATTTATGTTCATTTTTATTGAGCCTTTAATATTTCTGTGGTTTACTTAAGCTACAGACCTTATAGACCACTTCAAAACCAAACAAAAAAAAAAAACAAAGCAACTCAAAACAATCATCAATGGGATTATTTTCTGAATAATATCCTAGTTTTACACCTGATGTAACAGAAAGCACAGCTCTGAAAAGGTTCACATTTATCTCATGTGTTCTGAGAATATTTGCTCAAAAACTTGTTTTTGTACTTTTGTGTTGCATTATTTTTGGTCAGCAGTGGTTTTCACTTTTGACAGCTGTCTGTCTTATTCTTAAGTCAAAAACTGGCCAAGTCAAGTTAATACTTCAGTGTTTTAGATGTTGTCCCGGTTGACCTCCTGGAAGAGTCGTCAATACACATTTGAATTTATGTTGGCAGATCAAACACTTCTTGAACAGTTTACCATTGTTTCATGTCTTATGCAGCTTTCACTTGTTGTCATTGGAATCCCTAAGCCTTAAAAATGATTGTGTAACCCTTTCTATGTTGATAAATGTCAATAATATCTTGAACATTTGTTCTAAACAGGGTCAGGATGTGTTGGTCTTTGAGCTTCTAAGCTTATTCCATTTTGTTTGACAGTTTTTTCATGAAACTGTTATATTTGAGTAAACAAAATGTGAATAAGGTTTGTTAGACTTCTCACGTTTTCTTCAAGAATTTTGTCTAGTCTCATTCTTAAGAAGTCAATGTTGACTAATAGCTTTTCTGCAGTTTGTAGATAATCAGATGCAGACTTCATAAAAGTGATCTGAGTCTATTTGATTCTTTAGCAATGTGTTCCTACTTTCATCTTATTTTTGCCAACAAAATATTTGTTGTGGATAAACTTAAGCCATAGCATATCAGTTTCCAATTTGCTGGTGGATTAACATTTGAATGAAGAAGGATGACAAGTATTCATATTAATTCTCAAATCTCAAATAAGAGGAATTATAACTCCTAAACTACTCAAATTATTTTCAGTGGGGGGATTTTATTTATTGATTTTCAAAAACTGTGTTTTCTTACAGAAAAGAATAACTTGATGAATGAAAATGATTTTCTATAATCTGTTTTCAAAGCTGGTGTGAATGCTAGGTACAACTTAGCACAAGATGGTTTGTTTGAACTACAAAAGTACAACACAGTACAATAAGTAAAAATAACTACTCTACCAAAAACATATATAATTAATATTCATCTATAAACCTTAACATATAGGACTTTTAAATATTTCAATCACATCACAAACATCAAAATATATTAAAGAAGTCCAGCACATGGACGAACTGACTTTATTGTAGATTTAATCTACTGCATGCATACATAATAAATACTAATGTAGTGCTATAACCAGCTCAACTATAGGCTAAACCATCAAGTTTATGACTCCCCCATCAATGAGAAAATGCCTTCTTTATGATTTCTGGCAGTCTTTGATTGGGGATTTGTGCCCAAATGAAAATGCATTTGAAATGAGCAGCCCTCTGTGGTTCCCACAGTGTGCAAAGATGGCATACAGCAATAATCTTAAAAAAATGTAATTAAACACAGATAAGATTAATACAATCAGGGAGAGATGATTGAAAGATGCTGTTGTTGTGTAGGAGGGTGGTCAAGCCCCGGGGCCCCGAGGCCCCCCAAAAAAACGGGTAAAAACGAGGTGACTAGCAGCGGGGAGGGAGAGGGAGGCCTTCGCGCTGGGATTAGCTTGGCCAGGTGGGGGAGCTTCGTGGTTGGAGCATTTAAATTAGCGGTGAGATGACAATCCCCATTAGGAGGGATTAAAGGCCTGCTGGCAGGCAGAAATGCACTGGCACTGGCAGGGGCATCCGTCACGGAAAACCCAAGGCAATGTGGCACAAGTCAGTCACTCGACAGCTGCTGTGCCCCTCATTACAATCACACTTGACAATGTAAAGTAATCTAGTTGTATTTAAATTGCTTTTTGATCAAAGCACAGGAGGGTTTTTATTTTTTGCAATTGCAGATGTAACATCACGTCATAGTTTCATCCTGTTCCTAGAGTGCCTAAAGTTTAGGTCTGGCTGTCTATTGATTTGTTCAAAACTCTAGTCGTCAAGCTATGTGGTGTCCCTTCAAAAGAACAAGACCCAAGTTCAAAGGTGAGATGGTGGACAAGTTCAATCACCGTGGAAGTCCCTGCAGAGAACCTGTCTGTTGGTGAAAATATGCTGTACAATGCTGCTCTTTGTTTCAGACGCATTCTCCAGTTATGATGGCAAAAATGAAAACAAAGCCATAACCAGCAATCGGATTAAACCAATCTCTTTTTGTGTCTTGATTAACATACATTTACATGAGAATAGCCCACCATGATCAAACGGTGGTAGATGAGTGTGGCACCCTGTGCGGTGTTATGGACCCACACCGCAATCGTAGCAACGAGCGGCATATTCCTCTGCTCGCCTGCATCTGGGCAGACTGTTTGGCCTGCAACCATCATCGTAAATGTGTCATTTCTCCCACGGCAGCTTACAAACATGAAGTTTTAAAGCTCACCACCCGCTGCCCTTGGAACTGGGATCAGGGCGCGATGAGAGGATCGTATCTCTATACAAACTAACGATGACATCTTCCAGCTAGAAATGAAAACAGCTGAGGGGGAAAAAAAATCCAGAAATATCAGGCTGAGGGGATCTCATATTTGAAACCCTACTAAAAAGAAACTCTAAAAAATATATTTTGTAGTTTTTTTAATTGGAAACAGTGTGTTCTTACCTTGTGACTGCAGGTAAGACTGAGAAATCATGCCAAATTGTCGACTGCAGCTTCAGACCGCATGATGGGAACTGGATGCTAAAAAAAAAAAACAGGAAATGGAGACAGACACCGTCGGATGTCACAATTTGGTATTTCTACAAAGCTCCAGAGAGAAAGACTAGCCTAAAGCCATCACAGCGATACAGACAAATAAAGGCAGGACGAGCTGTGCCCACCTGGTCTTTTTTTCCCCTCTGCAGAGTACCGAATTCTCTGGTGAGCACGGAAAGTCAAACAATTAACAAGAGGGTAGAATTTTTTGCCCTCTGAACCTTGTGGAATATGGCAGCAGTATTTAGAAAATGCTGCTGTTTTTTCTACTGTAAAATATACCATTGCAAAAAAAAACAAAAACATTGTTTTATTGTTTAAGCACCCAAAAAAAGTTAGAATTTCTTTCTGGACATTATATATGACAGAATCATATAAACGTTCACACTGATTTTATTTATGAATCCAAACAGAAATAGATTTATCTGGTAACATTAAGTACAATGTTAAATGTGGAAAACAGACCAGCCATATGTTTAAGTATCATGCACATTTTTTTCTCTCACAGCTATTGATTTGTATAGATCCGGTAGGGAAAACAACGTTATAAAAACTCCAATAATAAAAAAAAAAAAAAAAGCAAGTTTATGCCTCATCCAAAACTGTTTTCATGTAGTTCTGCTCAGCCAGATGGGCATTGAAGCTCCATTTAAAAGGCTAACCGAAGCAGTTTCAGAAGAGAACGAGCGAGAACATGAAGCTACCCCCGTACCGTGTCCGAGTGCAGCACACTCTCTAAGTGGAAATCTTAACTATGGGACCTCTTCACAGCGAGGAGTTCTCTGCTTACATAAAAGAGCCGGGCGGCGTCTGGGACATTGCACTCGGGACCGGGTCATCCCAGTCCTCTTGTCTGAGTGGAAAAGAGAAAAACACGGACATTAATGTAAAAGCAAAGAAAAGGGAACATGTTTTTTTATTTACAGATGGGGTTGAAAGTTTCCGGCTTGAGTTGTTTTGTGTGAACTCAGTGTACTTAAATGTGGAAGTAATAGTTTCTTTACTGTATATTTATTATTTGCAGAGATATGTTTCACCATCCTGTGGATTTAAAGTATTACTTTAGATGTATTTTTCTTCCTTTCGACAATGATACATTTCTTATAGTAAATTCAGGATGTAGACAGTAAAGGACATAAAAACCATACATTTTTTTTATTTATTTATTTTTTATTAGATTGTTTTGTCAAAAGAAACACATGGAAGAATCAATATGGTTTCTTTTAGGGTGTTTGCTTTGGTTATAAAATGCACTTTAAATATAAAGTTATTTCCTTGCACTGATAAAATGAATTGAACTGAACTGAATATTAGTTATTTTGCACACTTCTGGAAAAATTACCAGAAATTTGTCTCTGCTACATTAATGTGACATTTATAGTTTTTTTTTATAAATGCAACATGTGTAAATATTGACAGTAATTAAATCAGAATAAATGGTACTAAACACAAAATAGAGCAGAAAAGATACTGGATTTCGGCTCTAAATTTTTACCATACCAAATCATAGCATATGAAAATTAATCGGTTAGCTGGTGTGTGTCAAAGAGAAAATAATCAAACCGACTTCCTTTCATGGATGAAGCAAAGTGCAGAGAGTGTTTCTGTTAAAATGAAAAATGTTAAAAATGTATAAATCAAATGCTTAACCAATATATTCAAAATATCTAATTTATTGTTATTTTTCCAATTTTTCAATTGGTTATTTAACTGAGTATATAATGGAAGTATCTGTCATATGCAACCCTTTCTTCCTAAATGTTAAAACTGAATAATCAACTTTTTTCCTATTTCTTTGCAACATTGATTGTACCCAATTTTTGTGTTTTTAGCAATTGTTTTTTTTTTCCGACTCCCTTTCCTCGTTTCATCCTGTCTCTTCACATGAAGCCGAGAACACACACTGTTCAGAGTCCATAGAGCCACTGGAGTCTAGTGTTGGCCTGACCTGTCCACATTTTCTCCAGCCTGTCTCCGTGCTCCCAACATACCCTTGTAAAGCGTGGTGCTTCACACTCAGGCACCCCGACTCAGGCTTACAGGGAGCTGGGGGTGTTTGCTTTTGGAAAAATGGATGCACTGGTCCTACACTGCCCTCAAATGGCAGCAGCCACACTCGTACTCGTCATCAGATTCTGCCAGTTAAGAGAGGAGTGATGGAGGCTGAGGCCACAGTGAGGCCACAGTCAAGAGGCGCCCAATCTGGAAAACCAGCTCTAGCTGATGCATGTGTACAGATGAGGCATGTAGCTGGAAGGTTACAGGCAAGGGTAAAGAAATTTGCTTCCAAATGAATTCTCAGTTGTTAATGGTTTAGTCATTACATCCTAAGAGAGTTAAAAGTCAGAACATTTTACAATGTGAAATGCTTTTTAACAGTATTATTTTATGAGTCTTATAATCATATTAAATAAATGTCATCATCTTTGTGTGTCATCACTGATACAGTAGGTTCTGATATTAATATATTTGTTGTAATTTCCCAACTAAAACAATACATATATAAAGTGCATATATATATATATATATATATATATATATATATATATATATATATATATATATATATATATATATATATATATATATATATATATATATATATATATATATATATATATATATATATATATAAAGTTAAACAAACTACATTTGGAAATCCATTACATCCTCTACACTCAAAACAAGGGGCCCATAAAATATACTTGAAGTGTGATGCACATATTTTCAGCACAGTTTTCCTATCAAACATAGGATAAGTCAAATTTATTATGGTATTGTTGACTTTAAAAAACTTTCTTAAATAATAACTTCTCTTATATCCTGGATTCATTAGGAGTAATGGATCCAGAATATAAGATTCTGCTTCTCAGAAAATAAATGTAGCAGTATTAGATTTAGTTCTGCCATCATGTCGTAGAGGTAGAGGATTTGATATGTTCTTTCTTTGAAGAATGTGACAACTTTGTTAAGTATAATAATAAAGATCTCAGAAATATGAGTAATAAAAAATATTAATTTTACCTCATTAGGCTAAGGTGTACAAAGTTCAATAATGTGGATTTAATGTCTTCACCTTTGTCTTTCAGTTGAAATTGCACACATATTTGCAAATTCTTGTTTGTTTTGCCAGGGTCTCTCTTGATTGCATAAGAATTTATACAATAGATATAATGTGCATTTCATAAATCCCTCACCAACAGAAAGGATGTGTATAGTATGTCTTAAACATACAAAATAGAAATTACATTAAAAAAAAACAATATTTTCGTTTTTTATATTAATTTTATTTCTGTATCTTTTAAGAAATTAAATTATCCTCCATAAAAACTGCTTCTTAGAATGTGTGTGTAGCCATCTTAATCTCCGAACTTCCACAAGAGGGCAGAAGACAGGTATCAAATTTGATACAGCAGGTTTATGAGGAAAGTGAAACAAATTTAAGGGGTAGTAATTTCAGAAATTTAAAAAAATATACATTTGGTGCCATCTGCTTAATTTAATGGCTAATAATTTTATAAATGTAATGTTTGTTTGTTTTTATTTTTTACCATATACCGGCTTTTCTCTTTTTAGTGTCATAACTGATAGGATTTCTGGTCATTTGACAGGCCTTAATTGTTTATCTCCTACCAAAGAACCCAAGAAACATTACCAAATACCTAAAGAGTAAAACTAGATGCACATATTTTTGATTTGTTTATGAGCCTCCTCCACCCCCCAATTTATGCCAAAATAATTTTGCTATTTAAAATGTTCTGGTAGCTTTTATAGATTATGCTTGTCCAAGATGCCGATATGCATTTATGATGATGCAGCTTTTTGAAGAAAGCAACAAACATATTTAAGATTGAAAATGTGTATTAAAACTCATAAATTTGGGATTGTAGTGTTAAGCTTTCCAAACCACAACAATGTAAATATGTTGACCGCTACTGTTTTTCTCTACATTTATATTTTAACAAGTACACATACTGCAATAATTCCCATGCAAATAGACACCAATAAGTAAAGTTGCGCACAGTGCTGCATATAGTTCATAAAGATAAATCTAGACGGTGAGCTGAGGCCCAGATGGCTTAGTCACAATGGCGGTGCAGGGCCGCCTTTGATGGGTGGGAGTGATTGATTTCAGGCTTGACTGGTTCTGATAGAGTCACCTCAGGAGGCGCCTGGCAACCACAGGCCCACGCCAGAGCCTTTCTGCAAGGAACAAGATGGAGCTCAAATTTGCTGGATGCCCAGCAGCTTCATTCCCTGTCCCCATAGAAGTCCAATACATTCTGCGTACTTAGGAACCACTGGAATTGGATAGATTTTGTCACTAGCTTCAACTTTCAATGGCGAAAAGCAGTTTACAGTGGCGTAATTGGTCATTCAATACATCCCAGCATGTTATCCTCAAGACGAAACACGTCTATTTTCAAGTATTTCTTCTTCGTTTTTTTTTAAACCATTTTTTTCATGTCTCATCCTTCGAAAAGCCCAGAAACAACAGCGAGGCCGTAATTTACGACAAAACCCAAAGATAAGCACAATTGGTATGGTACAGACGATTCACTCAAATAATTCTGGTTGATTTTACATCCATATGGTTTTTCCTTTGTTGCTTTATGCTCTGCTGAAAACGCTGTAATTTGCCCGGCGTGAAGATATTGAGCGATAGCTGTAATGGAATATGACTGTCATCTTGGGGTGACATTTTCAGCACTGCCACTGTGCTGCGACCGACTCCGCTGAGCTTGCTGGGCGGGAGGGCACTGTGTTCTCCAGTAACATATTTGCCCCGGAGTCATCTCAGTTACCCACTACAGTGTGACATGATTTGACAATCAATTAACCGTCCCCTCGACGAACGGGACCCCTCGATTAGAGCCAGTCGGTGACGTAGTGAAAGGTTTTCCTCAAATAGAAGACCTGTCATTGTAAAAAGAAATGTTTTCTTAAAAATGAGTGAATTGATTTTTACTTTGTTCCCAACAAGCATTTTCCTGAAGAAATATACATGCATGGGTTATAAAAAGAAAATAACGAAAGGAGCAGTTAAAAACTACACTCATAAGATGAAAATAGCCTGTAAAAATGAAAAATTGACTTAAATCTGCAATTATATTTTATTTCTAATCACACCACCTAATTGCTTTAACTAAGACACCGCACTCTGATTTGCCATGGCATTAGAATTTCTATGGTAATAATTACTACTGCGATGACATTGACATCAGGCAGGTACACTTGGCCTCATTTGAATAATTAACATCTTAAGACGCACTGCTCTTTCTCCGTTTCCCCTCTTTCTTCAATCATCCTCCATTTCTGCTTCTAATTGTGAGTTGTTGTTCTATTTTTTTTAAGGATGGGATTGATGAGGCCTGTGCATAATTTACCAATTAGTTCTACACATGTATGAAACTGCAGCATATAATAACAGTGTCACATTTATTTAAGATTAAAGTTTAATGTGTCTTGCTGCCGATGACTTGAGAAATTAATTTATCTAAGAATATCCCTGAAGCTATTTTTTCTGGAATATGAATTATATGTTAGAATACATGGAAGAGTGAAAGAGCAAAAATATTGTCATCCAAAGTCTTAATTAATATCTACTTTAAATTATGCTGTCGATAGTAAACAAGCTGTTGAAGAAGCTGTTTGAAATCCAAACCTTTTTGGATAGCTGCCACTCACATAGGCCCGGCTCCAAACAGACATATATCTCACTGGAGACGGAGGGGCGGGCAGCGAGGTGACAGAGAGGGCAGGACAGCGTTGCCCGCCTGGGGAGTTTGGCATGTGCCCTCCCAGGGCCTCCTGCAGACCTGAGGTCAAAGTAAATAAAGGGGCAATCGCGAACCGCCTCCAGCAACCCCCTTACTAACCCTTTCTCCTGAACACCAGTAGCAGGAATTGGGCTCTTTATGCAGTAGCCACACCCTCTCAGCGCTATCCATACTCCTACTATCGATGCCGCCTTTTTCTGCATTCTTCAGCTCCATGTTGTGGCCAAGGTCCTTTTTTGCCACCATGTATAACATGGCAACAGCACTGGGCTATAGGATGTGGAATATAGTGAGTCACATGCACTTAAAATGTACAGCTGCACTTCAATCATATGTTTACATATACACAAGAAACAGTGCTGCGCAGAAATTCAATATTTATCCTGCAACCTTTCCTGTATTTTGTCCTGTTATAACCACAAACTCCATTGTATCATGGTAGGACAGAACAATGCAAAGCGAAATGTATTTGTGAACCACATGTGCTTTTCGCAGCCACATTTAATGAGAATTAAACACATCAATTTTTGGCCATTATCTGTCAATAAGCTAAAGCTCAACAGGAAAAAAAATGGAGAGAGTCTGTAAACAACAATTTTCAAGTCTTGTCACAAGTTCTTGATGTGGTCTGAACTCTAACAGGGCCATTCTGACACATAAATACTTTGATCTAAGTCATTAAATGACCCAACTGACTGTATATTTAGGGTTATTCTGCTGGAAAGTGATTGTCCTCTCCAGTCTCAAACCTTGCAGGCACCACAAGGTTTTCTAGCATTATTGTATTGTATTTACTTGTATCCATTTTTTCTATCAACTCTAAATAGATTCTCAGACTCTCGGTAATCAAATAAACCCCAAACATGATGCTGCCACCACCATGTTTCACTATTGAGAGGGTTTACACAGATAGCATGTAGCCAATCAGCCCACCATTTGACTCACGTGACCCAAACACCTTCTTCTGAACATGACTTTGGGTTGGACAATAATTTCAAGACCCAATAAAATTGTTTTAGCAAAACAGAAGTCAGTGGATATGAATACTAAATCTAGCTGTACGACTGTGACACATCTTATCGCACATATGCACGCATTTACACACTTGCATACCTATAAGTTAGTTTGATCTGTTTTCCATCTTACAGAGATTACAGGCAAGCCACATGTATAAACACAAGCATATGTCCATGAAGACACGCACACTTTCTCCGGTAATGAAATCCAAACCTCCATTTCATTCAAACAGATGAATAAGACCTACAGACTGATTTCAACTAGACACGGTGTTGGGGAAAGAGTGTGCACTTCCCCTATAAGTTTAAAAAGTCGAAAAGGGTTCACAGATAATAAAAAAAATAATAGGAAGCTGTGGAGCTCACTGAGCTCCTAGCAGGAGCCACAGGATTTGCAGTATGAGATGACAGCTTAGGAGAATTGTAAGCTTGTGTTAAATGTCTGCTCATAGTCGACAACACTCACGTTATTCTCCTGAAAAGTTTTTTTTTTACCAGTATAATAAAGTAAACTTTCGCTCTTGTTACACATTTTGACACCAAGTCACCTCTGAATGCATGGCGGTGAAGCATCTGGAGCTTTACCACATCTGAAATCATTTACAACAATCCACAAAAGAACATTATGCCTACATCCTCTAAGTTAATGTCAGGGCAAAGACGACACATGGAGAACAACTCCTTCTCTCCTCCTCCTCCTCCACCACCTTTTCCCAACCCTCCATCCTCCCGTCCCTCCCGCTGGAGGAATTCCCAACCCTCTCTGCAGGTAGCCAGCCAGCCAAGACCAGCAGAACATGTGTTTTCCTGCCTGTTTGGGTCAAAGCAGGGTCGTTCATTCATTCCCAGAGATATAGCGGCCCAACTCCCCTGCTTATGCGCTTTGTATCGTATGCTGGGGCCCTCACAACAGTTGATGAATTCGATTCATACAAGTATGGATAGATAGGAAGATGGAGGACATAAGGAGGAAAGCAATGAAAGACTCCGTCGAGAGAGTGAGAGACCCCCCTCTGCTGCCTCCAGACGCATCTCGTCTCAGCCAGTTTGCAACTCAATCAGAGACATGTGCAATGTTTGGAGAGGATTTGTATGTTATGTCGTTTTTTTCCCACTTCTCAGATGTTCATGCCGGGGATGGTTTTGAACTTTGACCACAAAGTTATGAATTTTCTTTTAAGGCTCAAAGGAACTTAAGGAAAACATTTCCAGGAGAAAGTACACAGGGTATTCGACTTTCAAAGCCAGTTCGAATTATATGGGGTTGTCGTGCTTTTAATCATGCTGTTTCCTCAAGTTGGTTTAGTTCAGTCTTTGGAACATCCATAATATTTCTTTAAAGAGCTCAGTCTACAAAAACAAAACACGGTCAAATAATATTATGATACTTCACTTTATTTAGTTAAGATGCAAGGTACTAGATAAAGGTTAAAAAAATGATAAAATTCCACATTTTAATATGTTCAGTTAAAGATAGCTGATTTCAGCTAAATTTCCATGTTTTTCCATTCTAAAATAAACATAAAGCGGAATCTCAGTGGTTGACATCAAAACAACTAAAGGGACAGATTTTTAAAAATGACATTACTTGGTTGTAGATTGCTTTACTTACTTTGTTTCACTTTTTTTTTTTAAAGAAGTATTTACCCAGACAAATGCTTAAACTGGTTTTCTTTCCTATTAAAAATCCTCTTGGCTCACTGCTGCTGTGTCTAGCTGTTTATTTTTTGGACAAAGTCATTGAGATGACATTTGTTGGGAATTTGGTGCATTATTAATGAACTAAATTAAATTAAAAAGAGTACTTCAATGCACTTAAAGTAGTCACTTGGGAAAATATTTTAATTATACAAATCGATTCTGCTTTCATCTGCAATCCCGACAAAAGAGTCTTTTTTTTTTCCACGCTTGAAAAAAAAAATATAATCCTTTGTGCAACATTAGCATATGGTTATGCATGCAAGCCCCTGTAACAACAGCTGTAGACAAGCTGAGATGGCTGCAGCACTAATGAGACATAAAATGAATAAACAACAATAATAACACTTAGGTATCGCAGCCTGTACTTAATGTTTATCAGGTGTCGTGGCGCCCATGACACAGTGCTGAGTAAGACTCGCAACAGGAGGCATCCCCTTGGCCCCGCAACCAGCATGTGGGCACCGACTGGAGCTGAAAAGGCGAGACAAGAGATTAAGGAGGCAAGGAGCTTTGTCTGTGCACCCTCTTTGCCTCAAACCCAAGCCTGTTCATCCGCTACAACACACACGCACATACATTGTGCTCCCATTTTTTCTTATTACCGTAAGCACAAAGAGAAAGGAAAGAGTGAAATAGTACTTACTAATGGACCAAAAATGTACCTAACTCCCTTGCTTTTCACTTTCCAAAAGCGCTGAAGAACCATGCACTCGCCAAATCTGTTCTCTGTCCCACTGTTAAGGACTACATTTAGTCAATCATACAGAGCCCTGTAAGGACTGGATTTCGGGACATTTTGCAAGACTGGATGAAATTCGAGTTAATGGGTAGAGAGTTGGTGGCTGAGTGAAGAAGCCAGGGAGAGTAGGTAGTTAAAGAGCAGAACAGTGCCTTAGGGGTACTCAGTGTATCCGGACTCACACTGGGAAAAGTGTATTTATCAACTTAATAGCAGGTGTCTGATTGAACATGACTATGATTACAGTAAGTTGTTCCTTCTCTTGGCTCCTCTTCTTCCTCATCACACAGCCCCCCTTTCTCCACTTCCTCCTGCTTTCAACCTCACCATCAGCCATCTTCTTTTATCAAACATTGTACAGCAGCTGCTATTGTCAACAAAAACTGATTTTTTTCCCCACAGGGCATATTACAAATTAAAGGCATGCTTATTTAAATGCAGAGTGCAAGTAGTCAATAGCTTCGACTGGCAGTGCAGTATCAAACATGGTAGTTATTTCCCAAATTTTCACAACAAAATTTTGCTAAACTGTGTGAGCTAAAATGAAGGGTTGCCATGCAACAGGAGTTATGGCAGTATAAAATTATTAGAAATTTTTGAAATATTTTTAACAAGTCACCTTGTTTTAAAAATACAATAAAGTCATACATGTAATTTAATAAAAGGCAATAAAGCAGAAAAAAACTAACGTCCTTCAATATTTTGAATTTTCAGACATCTCCAGTTTGATGTGTTTCTTTGCTGACAAGTCTTTTTCCTCTTTTATTGCCTTTTTCTGTTTAGATATGTATCTAACAGTCGTTTAGGGATCATCTTCTTTGCAAATTTGCATTTTCTAAACATTCTGTGGTGTGCCTTATTTATTTTAGTCCAAATACATACAAATAAATCTGAGATAAATAGATGTTTTTGCTGATTTCTATAATGCGCAATGTTGCATTTTGCACAGACCTGAAGAAAAAGCTTGTGCATGTGCTTTTCTGAGAGGGAAACATTTAAATAAACAAAACTGACTTGTGGAATCGTGGGAGAGGGAGCCATTTAGCTGATAAGGCAAGGAAGGCCCTTCAGGTGTCTCCTGCTCCACTGCTGTGTAAATGAGCTCCAATTAAACAGGCGGCCCCTTGCTCCGGGTCTCCCCGCAGCCCTCCCCAGACTCCTCCATCGCTAAAGCCTCCCCCAGCCCCTTGCTGCTCGCCGTAAGGCCCAGCCCACCCCACAGCTCCTGCAGCTGCTCGCTCACTCCCAGTCTCTGTTTCTAACTCACACTGCGTGACCCACAGGCCTGCTCGACTTGTATGTGCGTGCACTTGTGTGTGTGTTAACAGTTTTCTATTGATGTGTTTGCTTGTCTTTGCATTTCTCTGTGTTTGGAAGCCCAGCAGCATTTCAGCCTGTTGTCATCTGCTGATAAGTGACAGAGCGATCCAAGACCCGCATCCCTACATCAAGTTGCTGTGTTCACATTGCCGTAATTGCTCTGAAATTGAAAACTTTTCTGTTTAAATGTGTAATTTTTAAAAAATGGAACACTTTTGCTTGATAGAAATCATTTCCTATGAACCCATGCTCCCCTATGTTATGATATCTAGAAGCATCTTTTAGCAAATGACAGAATGTTAACAGTTTGCAAACATCATCTGATTCCTCAGAAGGCCTTTGACATGCAACAACAGGGGCCTGGGAGCAGCAGGCGTTTTGGCCAATTAGACAAGGTGGTGATTTAGGTGACCAGATTGGAAAAGTCACTGCTGGCTGCTGGCCAGGCCACCGGGTTGCAGCCTTCAAAGGAGGAAACCATGTCACAAGTTTCTAGAGGACCAAACCAACGAGAATCAAATTTTAAAAGTATTGCATTTTTTATTTGGCTTGAAATCTAGAAAAAAAAAAACTAAACTGGATCACTTGATAATTTGAAAAGGTTCTCTTTTAAAAACATTTCAAGATTTATAAAACTTCTCTTCTATTTCTGATAGACACTGGGCTCATTAAAACTACAGTGGTTGTCAAAACTTTTAAACTTACTAATTCAAAGCAAGCATTTTGACAGCCAGACAAGCGTCCTCAAAATCCAAATGTTAGCAGACAAGCCAACCTCAGCTAATTATTTCCGTACTACATCCTGAAAATGTACAATTATGTTTTGTACGGGGCAATAAAAGGATTAAGTGTTAAAGTTTAAATGCATCAATACTATTCTCCTGTTTTGTGGTGTTGAAAATTCTGTGTGCATAGAATCTAAAATTGCCTCTGTTTATGTCAGAACCGCTAGTCAATCTGCTTCCTAGATTGGTCCCACTTACCGTAAGAGAAAGAAACAATTACCTGCTCTCCTCTAGGTATATAGGCCCTGTCAGTGGTGCCTCGTGCATAATACATACCTGACATTCTCCAAACGTTACCTGCCACATGTAACCAGTCTAACAGTAAAAGGTATTTGTCTGCACCCCTGCTGCTCCAAATGCTAGATATTTAAAATTAATGGCAGATATTAAGATACCTTAAAACCCACAAATGGTATATTTAAATATTAAGTCACATGTAATTAAGCAGGAAGAAATATTCGTTCCTGTTGTTAGGGCAATTATAGCAATTTCCATCAAGGGATTTCTCAGCTTGGCTTTTGTTCTGATCGATAGTGATTAACATTACTTCTAATTGAAGTCATTTTCCCGGACTTGGGTTATTTCTCATCCCTGGCCTTAGAAAAAGAGGAAGCTGGACAGAGCGCCAGCAGCAGGTGGTGGTGGAGGTTTTAACTATTTGATTTTCTCCTCTCTGGTTTCTTCCTGTGAGCATATTTGACTGTGCATAGGGGGGTCATCCGCAGGTGCCTGTGGTGGTCAGTTTTCCCAGAGGGAGAGGTGAATCAGTGGACAGTCGGAGATGAGGACACAGTGGGGAAACGCCACTGGGGTTAACAGCTATTTCCTTACATCACTTAGGAAAAAGAAAGGAATTAATTGTGTGATGTCCACCTTGTTGGGTGGTAACCGCTCCCTAAAAATCACAATGTTGTGTTTTCCTCTAATCAGACGACCCTATTAAAGTGACAGTGGGAGTCAATCTTTTAAAGTGAGTTCAAAATTAGTAATTTTATGTATAATTTTATGAAAGTTCCAACTTTTACCTCAACAAGAACATTTGGTAGCTTAATTTAAAATCAAAACTGTTTCAGAAGGACATAAATTAATTGATTGAACTTGAAAGTAGTCTTTCTATATATATATATATATATATATATATATATATATATATATATATATATATATATATATATATATATATATATTTATATATATATATATATATATATTTTGGCTCTAGCAACCTTTTATTTGAAAGTGCTCAGACATGAAAGTAGGGTAAAGAGAGAGAGGGAAATCATACGGCAAAGATCATCAGGCCGAGGATTGAAACTGCGACAGCCGTGCCGAGGACGAAGGGTTATGCTTATCCCCTGGGCCACCAAAGCACTCCAAAGGTAGTCAATATTTTAACTAATTTGCTATTACATTGCTGATGAGTTTCAGAAAATATTGTTGAACTTCCTGTGAGGAAGTAGCAATTTGAGTATCCCCACTGTAGACTATACAAAGGTGGATCAATAGGGAAGACAGAAAGAAGGATCAGTTTACCAGCATGACAGTATTTTCCAGGTTTTTACTTTAAAGCCATTATAAAAATTTCTAAGGTCTTTTGAAAAGAATCTAACTCTGAAAACATGAATGAAATCACAATTCTAGAAGACTGATCAGTGTGGACAGTTGTTTTATCCCTTTTAACTGAGACACTTGTTGGCATCAATATGTGGTTTATTTAGGGGAGGAAAACCAGAATGTTTTGTCATCATGGACATTGTTTACCTCAAGCAAATTGCTCCAATATTTAAGATAATATGCATCTTGAATGTATGGTGCTTTGATTTTGACAAAAAGCAGTGTTCTTTGTGCTATAAAAATACTTTTGCTATTTTAAGACGGTTTATGTTGTAGTTTGAACCTGCCAACATATTGACTTATGTCTTCACTATTGGTGTCAAAAGGCAAGGCTCCACTCGAAATTCCAATGGTAGAGCGCTCCAACAGGCCCTGTAAATGGAAGCACAGATTACGGAAATTGTCACATAAACACTTTGCGATCAAGGAGATGATAGAGTAGTTTATTTCCAAAGTTACCAATGTGACCATGGTAACTACAAAGAAGCTGCTAAGATCCACAGGTGAGACGGGAGACTCTAGACAAGACACATTTTAAGTCTGGCATTCCTCAACTTAACTTTCTGGAAGAGTAGTAAAAAGAAACTCATTGAAAGTTATAATAAGTCCCATATGCAACTTCTTATGACTGTGGTACCAAGTGGGGAACAAAGTGCGCATGCACTTGTCAGAAAAGTCCAAAGTTGATTTTTTTTCACCTACATGTAAAATGAATTTGAAAGGTAATACTCACTCACTGTACATACCATCTCCATGATGCTGTAGGGATCCTGTTGTTCCTTAGGGACCAGGAAGTTGATTCAAAGTTGAAGGAATAATGGCCAAAATTTGAGGCTGTTGTGCTATGCTGACAGGGACACAGGTTAAAAGACAAGTTGTTATAACATTGTATTGAGTGAGAGGGACTGAATACAAATGCTTATTATTCATTTTAGGTTACATTTTGTGAAGCATGTTGAAAGCATTCTGCCATTTTCTCATTTTGTCATCGATTACTCTGTGTTGGTCTGAGATAACTGTCATAAAATCTCACTAAAATCAGTTTTAGTTTGAGTTTGTTGTGAGGTGTTCACAAAATTTAAACTTCAAGTTCAATGACTATAAGACCTCTGCAATCCACTGGATAGCTGTGACAACCCACAGCATTATCAATTCCATTTTTGGGAGAAGACTTCAGGAACATTGAGATGCACAAAGCCAAGATATGTTCTATTTTTAAAATTCTGGTAGTTCAAGAATGTTCTGCATTGGCATAGACTTTGACTGGACATCCCCACATAACGGCAGAAGCAAAGTGACTCAATTCCCAGTATGCATGTTTTAAAGTCAAAATAATTTTAAAATCAACATTTCTGACAATAGCATGGAAGGCTGCAAGTGTGTACTTAAGAACTGTCTGGGATTGCATGAAGAGTATAGCAGCCTTCCTTGCCATTGAACTAAGTCAGTGGTTTCTGAAAGCTTTTAGAACAAACTAGATGAGTAAGTACTAAAACTTTCATGTACCTCCATATTGGCCAGTAGTTTCAAACAATAATGCAACTAGTTTCTTCTTGAAGACAGAAAGAAGAGAAAATACTCTTCCTATTTATATAGGAATACAGTAATTGGCATATCCCTCTGGCTTTCTGGAACATGGTTGGATTTGGTGTAACTTCCAAATCCACTTTACAACTTCAGACTTAAGTATGTACCAGAGCTGTTCCTGGTCCACTGTTGTCCACTTCACATTATTCTGGAAGTTTTGGATTTTTTAACACATTGTATAATATAAATGGTTCACTTATTTATAGAGGGCTAGGTCTACACTAGAAAATCTTTTACTAGCTCCGAAATGGGGTATTAATAACCGCCTATGCTGAAAATAGATCTTTCTATTGCTGAGGTGGGCAAATAATAGAGGGCAGAGCAGCAAGACTGAGTAAGGTTGACATTGTCAGTCAAACTGATAAATTGGTATATTGAATTTCTGTTTTGGATGACAAGTTCGCAACGGCTGTTTGTCATTTATCAGGATTGCCATTCATTACACCCAAGTTATTTACCAATTGATTTGTCAAAACCCAGCCAAACCATCTAATGGCTGCTGCACAGAAAGAGGTCCAAGATATCTTGATACTTTCATTAGCTGGTGTCCGTGCCAGATAGTGAAACTATTTCCAAATGTGTCTCAGTGTAAGTAATATGCCTATACACTGCTTTGAGTGACACAGGTCTCTCTTCGGCTGCGCTGTGACCCGTTTTAAAGATCAACGCCATCCCATGAGCGTTGATCATGGGATGGCGCAGCAGTTGTCCTAACGCTGAATGTTATTACAGAGAGAAGGAAGGTCAGACTGCTGCCTTGATGATACATGGGAAGCACTTTCAGATTAAAGAAAAAAAAAGTCTTGCCTTTTTTTCTGCCGTGTCGCATATTGACCTTGGCATTTTTGACAATAGCATCCATCACACGAGTAAAACCGTTCCAACAGGCAACACTGGTCCTCCAAGCAGCCAAGTGAATCAGATTAAGGAATAACACCGGTAGATGGATGCTTGACGTCAAAGAAACAGAGGGATCAGTCTTCCCTTTCCGTATGCCTTCCACTTCCTCTGAAAACCCCCCACATACCCACAGCCTGGCTGGATTATGTTTCTCCAATTTTGACACTGATGATTAACGGCTGTGAGATTACAGCATTTTTTTAATCGATCCACCAGCACTGAAGGGGCGATTAATATAGACGATCATTGAGAGATTGTCAATTTAATCATCTGTTGACCACATGGCCAATCAGTTTAGAAAATGATGGTGCTTTGTCTCCATGATGACAATTACTCATATAATTTTAGCACAATTTGTACTCTTGGGGATTATTTTTTTACTGTAATTTCACAAAATAAAAATAAATAAATATAATATATTTAATAAACTTTATTTCTAAGGCATCAGTGTGGGCTTGTAGACATATCTATAGATATTAGTATTAATGAAATACACATTCACCCCTTTTATATAACTGCAGATGATTTTGCAAGAAATCTCTATATCTAAAATAAACCTGACAGAAACAATAACAAGATCAAAATTAATTATTTATTGAATAAAGCCACTTAGCTTGAAGTTGAAGATATATATAAATCTTAATCTAAGTACTATAAAATGTGTTCAATTTCATAAAAAAAAAAAGGTATTACAATTAATATCTGTTTTATTTTTAAAAATCAGCAACACTACTCAGGTAAATTTAGGAATAATTCAAACTACATGAAAAAATACAGGGCTTAAGAAAAAGCTAACTCTCTCTGTTCTAATGTAGAAATAATGTTAAAATTTACTAATTACATGAGATAATTGTATCTTTTTTTAAAAAAATAAGCTGATTAAATTGTTTAAATAAACCTAACAAACATGTTTTTTGTTTTTTTACTGAGAAGCTACGATCTCCTCGACTGCAGAGATTTCCTGGCTTTTGCGGTGAAGAACAGGCAGCACAAAAGCCAAAGCTTTATACAGAGCCAACATGGAAAAAGACATTAACTCTGCGCGTGCAGATGTGTGTGTGCATGTTTCAGAGAAGGGCTGCACTGTAGCACTCAGCTGGGAGCATCCAGTCACTGACCCCTGTCTTCCCAACTGTGTGGAGAAAACTCTTCAGCGTACATATATGTGTGTGTGCGTGTGCCTGTGTGAATATGAAAGAGGAAGAGGAGTGTATGTCTGCAGGACAGAAAGTCAGTGAGACAGAAGTACAGCACAAAGAACAGAGGAGCATTGTGCACCTCAGGCCCTCTCGTCCACATGCTGTCTATACACAGCCCAAGGAGAAGTCTTGAACCGCACCGGCCTTTGCTCTTTGCACTGACACTGACTCATGCAGGGAAACATGGCGGGCCTCACTGTGTTTTTTCTGGGCTGACCAGGTTCCTCGGACTCCTGAAACTGTAAATACTCAAACTGTCGGTTTTCATGGAGCTGTTTTAACTATTTTCCTTTTTAAATTCAGTTGTGCATTGTATTCAAAACTGAAGTCTGTAAATATTGTCTGTTTACCTAAACTTCAAAAGGTTTGATTAGAAAAATAATGTAATAATAATGTAAATGAAAAGTACATAAATTGCAATTTTTACAAAAAAAAAAACAAAAAATCTTCAGTATGCACAATCACTTAAAAAAATCCAGCTGATCAACAGTTTTGTTTGAATAAAAGTATGAATATAACTGGCCTAATGTAAATAACAATGAAATTTACAAAGTGCCTTATAATGGTAAAAGAATCCACAAAAAAATAACAGAAAAATAGCATTTGCAATGCCGTTTATTTCCCGTCTGCTACTACAATCAAATTTGAAAATAAAAGCCTCTCTGATTTTTCCCTTTACTGGTCTCAGTGTGATGGGTGTTTTCTACAATCAAGTTTGTCCATGGGGACTCTCTAGAGAAAGAGGTGAGCACCAAGTGCTTCCCCACTCACACTATCACCACCACACTGTCATGGCTTTCTGTCCCACTATACTTTGCGTTCAGCCTCCCGAGATGATGCAAAACAACAGGATGGTACCGCAACAGCTGCATGATCTGCAGCTCTGTCCACTTAAAACTTATTTCAAACAATTCACTGAAGCTTTTATTCATGCTGATATGACTACAATGAAAGAAAAAGACTGACCTTTTTAGCAACTTACAAACTACCCTAAAATGAAGATACGGTTTCATTGTTTCCTCTTTTTGAAGAGTGACTATATTGGGTAGCAATGTAGGTCTGCAATGCACTGAACATCAAACATGGAACAGGAGCACCCTCTACTTATCAAAAGTTAAAATGCAGGATTTTACCAAAATCGTCTCTATTCCTACGGCTCCAACTGTCCGAGAGCCAAGCCGTGGTCCCGCTCTCCACAGTTTTAACAGAAACCATGAGAAAGGAAGCAGCTTTAAAGGCTTCATCAACTGTGACCAACCGCCGTCAGCAGTAACCCGTGTTATACAGGCCACAGTTATGACACCCTCAAAAGGCTGCCCCTGGGGAGGCGGGCGACAGGGAGGGGTTACAAGCGAGGAACAGGGCCTCAGAAGTTTCCCACCTTCCCTTGAACCACAGCCACACATCCTCGGCAGGAGGCGGACAGGGCCAGCTTTGAAAAATAACACCTTTGTGATCCCCTGTCTTTGGGGATGGACCGTGGCCTGCAGATGGCTCTGGATACTTTCTGTGTGGATGGATGAAAAGGAGAGAAAAGAGCAGGATGAGGACGAAAAGCCAAACTGAAACCTCTAACATTAGGATTTTTTTTATTGTTCAGGTTTTTATTTTTGGTTTTTGTTTTATTTTTTTGTTCTTTCAAGGATTTGCATTCAAAACCATCCTAATTATTTTCAATTACCCAAGTAATTTTGATTGACCTTTGCACATGAACGCAAAAAATCTGTCAATACAAGGTTAACATAATGGCAGCCTAATAGCTGCATAAGTAGCTACAAAATGTATTGATGCCCTTTAAAGGTTTTCATGTCTATTAAAAACTAGAACAAAACAAAGTCATAGATGATTACTAAGCCTGAGAAAAATAATGCATGGTTTGAGCTTTTTTTTTTTTTACAGATTAAGATCATAAAAGCAATGTATAATTTTTTTCACCCCCCAATACTATTGTCACCAAGTACAATTCTGTTCTACTAATTGCCTTCAGAAGTCACCAAGTAGGCAAAGAGAGTCTAGAAAAGTCTAGACTAGACTAGTCTAGATAAGAGAAAATTATACTCTTATTCAATATTTTAAGAAAACAATTATGAATAAATCACAAAATGGAGAGCAAGGTCTACAGCTTAAAGCAGTGTTAGGTTATAAAATCATAAGCTTTCAATATTTTCCAGAGTGCCTGTTAATTCATCCTCTCAAAGTGGAAAGAGTATGATAAAACTCCAAACTTACAAAGACATGTACATCAACTAAAACTGACCGACTGGACTTGGCAAGGTAAACATTCATAAGAGAAGCAGGCAAGATATCCACAGAAACTCAGGAAGAATTTAAAAGATGCGCTGCTCAAATGAAGGTATATGTTGACAGGACAACTATTTAAATAAGTATTCTCAAAGAAAAACTGGCCAGGTAAGATATAAGGCATGTGGAAGAAGGTCAATTGGTCTAATGAAATGTAATTTTTTAAAGAAAAAAAATTTTTGTTATATGGAGTATTCTTCCTCAAAGACAGAAGCTGGTCAGGTTCTATGTGAAGGTGAATAAAACATAAGACTTGACACTGTGATGAAGGTTCACCTTCTCGTTTGGCAGCAACCTCCAACCTCCATTGTAATGACTTAAATCAGAAAATATTCATGTGTTGATTTGTTTTGCAATTGGACATGCAAAACGTGTCTCCAGATGTGCAGAGCTGGTGGAAACATCTCCCAAAAAATACTGAAATAAAAAGTATGTGTAAGTATCATATTGAGGGACTAAATGCACTTTTTAGATTATTTGAAATGTGTCAGTTTTCTTCCAGTTAATTACACCTCTGTCTTGGTCTATTACATGAGATCTCAACAAAATGCCTCATGGTTGCTGGTTTTAATTTTACAAAATGTAACAAGTTCAATAAGTATGAATACATTGCAAGCCCCTGTAAATAAAGTCAAACAGAAAGACACAGAAATTCAAAATGCACTTCCAAGTTATGCACTGGAAGATGAACTTCAGTTGACCCAAACTTCTCGACAGTACTGAATTGAAAACATCAAACTCATTTCTTACCCTAAACTTTGTATTGACTTTTAGCTGGGGTCCATCCCACTATTATATATATTTTTTTGAATAAAGCACTTTTTTTTTCCTTTACTTTGTTGCCACAGGTACGGCATTGCCACAACATGATTTTCTGCCTCTTAAGGCAGAAAATGTTTTCATGCAGACACTTTTCTCTTTCCACACATTTGAACTTCAAAATGTATTGGTTCTCACCTCCAAGAAGTGAAGTTACAGCTTTCAAACACAAGCATGCTGCTTGCAAAGTCAGCACGGGTGTAGGTCTGGAAGAAGACAGTGTCTTGCGGAGGCTTGTGTTGCCTCCAAACAGCTGTGGTTGCCTCCTTTGTGTTATTTGGAGGGCCTGTTGCCCCCTTCCCTATTCACGGCTTTCAAACCAGTCTCACTCACTTCTCACTCCCTGGGTTCCTCCTCACAGGTCATAAATTAAGCCGAGGGAGGGGAGGCTAGAGATCAGAAGGGGAGAAAAGGGGAAAAAAGATCAGTCAGAGCCTTATTTCAGTTACAGAGTTAAACATATGAAAAAATATTGTTTCCAAGAGTTTCCCTGAGCAACTTGTGAGAGACATTTGTAGATTGGTAATTTAGCCGGAGCAATTAGGTTCATCTCGTTGCTGTTGACAATATATGTTATTTTAATGACCACAATTCGTGGCTAAGAGCTTCTGTGATGCTGTGCATATGTTGGTGTGCAAGAAGAAGAGTGGGTTGTGGAGTCGCAATATGGTTATGGTGACAACCAAACAGCCTCTCCTGTCAAAACAAAGCCTGCTTGTGGTGAATTAAAGCCAGTAGTAACACTGTTCCAACCTTTTTTGTTGCCATGGACTTGAGCTCAGATGGACCAAATTCTTATTTTCGCTTCCTATTTTTTGGGTTAAAGAAGCATAATAGACACATTGTATTCAGTAAGGTTGGCAGAACATACTGTGACAATGACTTAATGACATGAATAGGAGAAATATTGCACAGTTCAGCGGCTCACTTCATGTGCTATTGTCCCCTTTTGTGATACGGAGAGATCAAAATTATGAAATATCATGCGGCACATGTGGGATCTATTCAGCGATGTCACAAAATCTCCCATTGCAAAAAGAAAAAAGGAAAAAAGAAAAAAGAGAAAAGCGTTAAATGGCTTTGCATGGCTGTGTACGGAACCATATGGACACCTCCACATCTTCTCATTTCATACATGTTTCTTTTGACATCAATAATGCCGTGGTATCCAGTGGCGTCTGGAATGCATCCAAAACAATTATAAAGTTGCCTTGGAAACTGAGGTCCTGTGCCAGGGCGAGGCATACTGTCTGCGCTCAGATAACCACATGGAAAGTCAGAGCAAACAAAGCACTTGACAGGGGTGCAAAAATGAGAGAAATGAAGAGACAGAGGGAGGCGAGGGATGGGCAGAGGTGGAGAGACAAAGATGGAACAAAAGCCGGTTTTTTGGGGGGGGAATAAAAAATATAAATGATTAATTGGAATATTTTTAAACTAGGGTGTGAATACTACAGGAAAACCTCTGTCAGTCACCAGAATTCCTTAAGAAAAATAAATTATATCTACACTGAAGATCAAAATCGTTTCAAGGTTAAGCTGCCCCTTCAGTGACACACTCAATTTTCCATGTACAACACAGGGGCTAGATGCACTGTAACCTTATATGCTAACCTAATGAACAAGAGGATGAAAGTGGTGTAATGGGGGTATTTTTACATTCATCTTTAGGCTCCTCATTATGCGGCCAATCTGACAACCTCGTTAGGAGTGCACGAAAGATTACCCAAGCGTATAAAGAGCAGTACCTTTACACAAAAAGGAAATAAGAGCAGAGAAGAAGAAAAGGAATCTTAGAATAGGTAGGAATGTCAAGTGCAAAGCCTCTATGACTGGTACACACATGCATATTATCCAAAGGCTTTACCCCAGTGGGAGCAAGTGGGCTGTGGGAGTCAGTAAGTCAATCTGACTGGCTTTCAAAGACCCCTGACTGTCCAGTCTGTTTATTCAGACGAGAGCGACTGTTTCACAGTCACTGCATCACTTTGTTTTGATCACACTGATGAAGAACATGTGTTTTCTTTCTCTGTGAGCAGTTGATATGATAAAGAAACCTGTCTGTTTGGGTCCCAATACATTAAACATTTTTATTTTACAGTTTTAAAACACCAAAGTTGTCTATTGCTTTACCCACACAAGGTCACTATAAGCGATGGCCATGAAACCAATCAATTAAAACACATTTTTAGGCATTTGCACCTGAAGTGTCAGCAGATCTGTGTGCGAGTGATCATTTGTTCTCATTAGCGTTGCTTGAAAAAAATCAGTAGCCCTTGAGAAAATCAGGTAATTTGTATTCGCAAATAAGGATACTCGACCCAACAACGGCACACAATTTATTAAGCGGCAGCAAGTGCATTTGTGTGCATCTGTGTGTGCTGAGTAGGGTTGAGTGCAGCCCTTTGAAACTGAAGGGGTAACTCCAGCATTTGGCCAACGTTACTCCGTGCTTTTAGCTCAACACTGCACTCTAGTGGATCCAAAATGTCATACTGCAAATTTAGAGTTTTCTATGATTGTGCTTTGATATTGTTTGGAAGCAAAAAATAAGGTTTTGTGCAGAATATTTTACTATTCAGCTCTCCTACTCTATTACAATCTAACAACTTACTTAATTTATTCTTTTAATAATTAATATGCAATATTGCAAACTTGGCATTTATTCTCATTCCACTTTGCAAGCAACATATTAGCTTTAAATGCAATACCATAGAATACAGTGGTATTGCATTTAAGGAACATCTGTAAATGCAATGCCATTGTGAAAAATTGTGTCACTAACACCATTTATGGTGGGGACAGGATGCTGTTAATATTGACTCAGGACTTTGTGGATCGGTGGAGTCTTTGAAGACTTCCTCATTCATATTGTCATTTCCACTGAGAAATGATAATGGACGGACCTAGGGTCTAGATGTTACCCCCCTATTTAAAAAGGGTCATCACACTCCCAAGTCACCTGGTAAGGTCTGTTCAGAGGTTTGATCCTCCTGGAGAGGAGGATCAAATCTTGGATTCAGGAAGATCAATGTGGTTTTAATTCTATTTGTGGAAGACTGGCCCAGCTTTACACCCTCAGCAGAGTACTGTACAGTGCATGGAGTTTGCTCAAGCACTTTTTATTGTTTTGTTGCTAAAAATGCACTATATAAAATTACCTTTACCTTTATCTCAACCAGTCTACATGTGTTTTGTGACCTTCGAGAAGGCATTAAGTCATATCCCTTGGGAAATTATGTGATGGTTACTCTGGGAATGTGGGGTACCTGGCTCTTTCATATGGACTTTCAGGTCTGCATTACCGGCAGTGAGCCAGGCTCATTTCCAGTAAGAGTTGGTATCTGCCAAGGTTGCCCTTTGTCATCAATTTTGTTCATAACCTTTATGGACAGAATTTCTAGGCAAGGTCAAGGTGCTCAGATAATTTTTTTGTAGCCTTATGATTGTGTCTCTGTTTTTGGCAGATTATGCAATATTATCACCGTCATCAGGTTGTGGTCTGCAGCTTTCACTGAAGAATTCCATAGCCTGGTGTAAAGCGGCTGGGATGAAGATCAGTGAGTCCCAATTTTGGCCATGATCTTGAGCCAGAAAAGGGTATAGTGCTTTCTATGGGTCAGAGAAGAGATTCTGCCCCAAGTGGAGTTTAAATATTTAGATTTTCTGTTTACAAATGAAGGAGAAATAGAGTTTGGTTAGAGTTTTTTTCAACCCATGTGTGGGTTGTATGTGGGTTCAGTATCCACATGGTGATGTGGGTACTGAACCGACATGTCATGGCGAAGAAAGATCTGAGCCAGAAGGTGAAGATTTTGATTTATTAGTTGATACACATTTAGAGCCACTGCTCTTTCACAGTGAAATTGGCTGAAGTGGCTCTATGGCACCTGGCTATAATGCCAACTGGATTCTTCCCTGGAGAATGTTCTAGGCATGATCTATCGGATCCACCAGAGGAGGGTAACGCCTAGGAACTCCCCTGGAGAAACTGACCCAAGTGACTGGGGAGATGAAAGTCTGAATCACTCTTCTTATTCTGCTACTACTGCGACACATGACCCCAAACTAGCAGAAGACAATGGATGGATCTCTTTACAAAAAATGGTTGCATAATCCAATGCCTTTTAGATAGAAATACAGTGCACCATATGAATACTTAAAATGAGGTTCACAGTGTTTTGCAGGACAAACCAACACTAAAACAATATTAGTAAGGGATGCATTTTGAATTCATCCCATAACACATCTCATCTGTTGCACTATAAAGTCTGGGTAATTTATTATAGGTAGAAAACTCTGCAGGATAGATGACTTAAACTTTTAAGATCTTAAACTTTAACCACATCAAAATTAACCCATCATTAAGAGCCATCTACATTTTTATATGATGATATTTCTTTTTGCTTAAAAATATTATTGTAAGGCTTAGAAGCCACTAAATAATCACATAGAAGAGACCAAATTTACTATGTAGACTGTAATATTAAAACACTGAGAGAAAGGTCAGGAGTCATCTTCATAGTTATTCTTCATTCAGTTAAGTAACACAATAAATAAATCACACCAAAAATCTGAAATTCTGCTGTATGAGGACACAGTAAAAACACATGTTTTGCTGTAGAAAACATCCTAATGTTTTACAGCATCCTAATGACCAGATGGCCATTGCACGGGAGTAACACATGGAAGAACTTGACCTTTAAGTTGATAAATTTCAGCATAAACTCCTCCTGACACTGTAAATATCTTTCAAAATGTGGAGTAAGCAAGGGAACCCTCACATATGGCAAAAACGCCTAATGCTAAATGTTTATCCCACCAACCAGAAATCTGCTTCGAAATGTTTCACAAATTTAATTCATTTTTTAAAAAAACTATCTAATCAAAAGACAAATTAAAAGTAGTCATCCATGCCTTTGTAACAAGTGGCCTGGTTTGTGTAATTACTTGTACCTTGGATTTACTAAATCATCCCTATAATCCATTCATGTAAAATACCACTGCACATGTTTTTAACTGGAACACAAAGAAGAGTGCAGGTCCCTCCAATTTTGTCTTCTCTGGAATGCTTGCCTGTCCATTTTAAAGTTTATTTTCAAACTTCTTTATTTATTTTTAAATCTTTAGATGATCTTGCCCCTCTGATCATCTACCACACTTATTTTTACATGTATTAATATTAATGGTTTTAAATGGTCGTGTTTTGGTACAACAAAACAAATTTATATATATATATATATATATACATATATATATATATATATATATATATACATATATATATATATATATATATATACATATATATATATATATATATATATATATATATATATATATATATATATATATATATTATATATATATATATATATATATATATATATATATATATATATATATATATATATATATATATATATATGTATATGTATATATATATATAAATTGTATGTTGTAGTTATTATTTAAGGACTTTCTGCATTAAAACTCAGTTTTCAACACCTTCGTGTGCTCTGTTTATTTCAGCTCTAGTCGCGTCTGCTTGCTTCTGTTCGCTTAGATCTACTGTGCGATATTCCCATTGGCCCAGGAGAGCAGGAAGTGCTGTGACGTTTTCCAATCAGATTAGAGGTTTATTCCACTGCTTTGCTTCCATTCTGAGTGACCCGTTATTATTGGAAGTAGCACGTCAAAAATCGGTGAGTATTTATTTTTGTGTCGCGTTTTATGTCTCGGCTTTAATGCTGAGTTTGAAGCTGTGGGCTTCAAACGTGGAAAAAAGTAGTCCGACGGAAAGCTTTGCACGAGCGTTTCAACGAAGAGGTGGGCAGATGAGACGTCGGTGTGCGCTGCGATTCTCTCCAAACGACGAGACGCGAGGAGTAAACATGCATAACACGACCCGTCGCCGCGATCTCCATTGATGCAAATCTCTACACAGGAGGGACATGGCTGCTGTGCCTATTGTTGGAGTTCACGTTTAAGTCTGTTGTTAAACTAAAGCAAGTAAGAGGATTTCCCACGTTGCCGAGTTATATCTGGAAGCCTTTCACTTCCAGATATAACCAGGAATGTCTGTGTCGCCCACCAGCACGTAGACCCCAGTAGCACTGAGGTTCTCCGGGCGACACCGACGACTTGAGGAAAAACACACTTCCTCATGTCTTATATATATATTTATAGATATTTACTTTGATTTTCTTTTTTTTATGAAGCAAAGACTATCTGAATTTCCTCAACTACGACGGTTCAGCATTTGTTTATGACTGTGACCTAAATTATCACAAGATGGCGCCAGTTTGCTGTTTTAAACAGTTTCTTACACATCAACAGGTCTCCCAGCATTCTGAAGACATGAACATGTACGCTGTGCCCAGCCCAGGAATACCTGGGTGTCCACCAGGATTAGAGTACCTGACAACTGTAAGAGCATGCTCCCCTATATTACAGTTAAAGTGCACCTTGATATCCTTTGGAAAAGTTAAAAGTATGTGCACAGTGGCTTGCACAAAAAATTACCGCTCTTGGCATTTTTGTTTATTTTTGTTACAATACAAGATGTATTTAAATGTCTTCATTCAATCTAATTTCCAGATAATACATATGCACAAAATATTCTAAGTTGGTGAAGTGAAATAAGGAAATATCTTTCTGTAATAATAATAATAACTTAAAATATTAAGTTACTGAATGTATTCATTGTATGCATCTAAAACATTTCTGGTGCAAACAAACGACCTTCAGAAGTTGCATGTTTGATGAAATGAACTACACCTATGTGTCACATGATCTGTCACCATACACCTTTTGTATCACTTCATGCATTGTCTCAAATGACCAAGCCTTGTGAATCCTGTCACGTAATGTCTAAAACAAACTCCCTTCTTTGTTTCTATTTTTATTGGTTGCATTAAAAAATGAAACGCTTATATGTGGTTTTCCAGGTGGATCAGCTCCTCATCAAACAGAAGGTTGAGGTTGTTGAAGGTACAGTATAAAGTATGAGTATTTTCCTTTTTTTGCTGCAACAACAGCTAATGTTGTATGCTTCAATTCACACAGCCCTAGTCGGTTTTGAAAGCAATAACAAGTATGAGGTGCGAAACGTCATGGGTCAGAATGTGTTCTATGCCGTCGAGGAGAACGACTGCCTGAGCCGGCAGTGCTGTGGCCCCGTGCGGCCCTTTAACATCCATGTCCTTGACAACTTTGGCCAGGAGATCATCAGCGTCACCAGGCCGCTGAAGTGCATGTCTTGCTTCTTCCCATGCTGTTTACAAGAAGTGAGTTCAATCGTCTGGTCACGGATTGGATCTTAGAAATCAAATGGGAGCATTCAGATGTTATTTATGCTGCCTTTCATAAATATTCAGCCCCACTTTATGTGGCAGACCCATAGAAAGTAGCAGGGTAGTGTGGAGAAGAAGAAAAACTGCATGCTTTTTAAAAAAAATCAAATGATAATAATAACATAATGAAAGTTTCAGGAGACATTTTACTTCTATGTCCCTAAATAAAATTTCACCCAAACCTACCAAGGTTTGTTTGTCTGGTTCAATGCACAGGTTGAACATGGAGAACTTTAAAACAGGGAAGAGGCCAGCCACAACTAGGATGGTAAAATTTGTTGATAGGACAAATCATCATTTTTCACTTTTACAAATTTGGCCATTATTGACAAGTGAAAAAAAAAATACAGTTCTGAAAGTAAAGCCAGCAAAATCTTCTCAACATTAAACATGTGGAAATAGATGCTTAGGGCAAATGAGGCCAAAAACAAATATTCTGACCTTGCAAAACACTGTGTGGCAAAATATCCTAAACTCATCATTCCATGGTAGGGTTAGTGGTGGCAGAACCATGCTGTAAGGATGTTGTTCTTCAGCTTGGACAGGAAAGTTCTGTCCAAGCTGGTCAGAATTGATGGAAAGATGGATGCAGCTAAACACCAAGCAGAAAGTGGCTATAAAAGACTTGAGACTCAGGAATAAATTTTACTTCTAGCAGGATGATAACCTAGGGAACTCTTAAATAAAATTCTAATCAAATTGGTTTACTTTTGTGGCATCATGTCAAAATGTTCAATGTTATGCATAGCACAATATTTGTTCTTTGTGTTTTGCATGTATTTTGAAAGCATGGTGGTTTAGGGTCACATTTCTCTGCCTCTTGCAGCTCGAGGTGCAGGCTCCGCCCGGTAACACAGTGGGCTATGTGATACAGCAGTGGCATCCATTGTCTCCTAAATTTATCGTAGCAAATGAACACAATGAACCTGTACTGAAGATCCATGGGCCCTTCTGTGGCTGGAGCTGCCTTCCTGATGTTGACTTCGAGGTGGGGCTCTTTATTTAAATGATTTTAATCATTTAACAGTCGGAACAGCTTTTCCCTTTAACAGATGTCAGGGAGTTTCCAGTGAGGAACAGGACACACTGGCATTTTGGTACAATCTGGCCTTTGTTCTATGGTTCACATAGTTTTATTAGACTGAGCCGTGAAGAGGGATCGGGGTCAGTGATGTAGACATTTTACAAGACCCTGAGGATCATGGTTTATGGCCATAATGTCTCCCTCAGGTCTTTGAAGACTTTACAGAAATAAAGACATTCCTTTGGCCATAAGTAACAATATAAATGAATATAAACTGCTCACTGATCCTTATTCTAATTCAACAAAGTTCTTTTCTATATCCTATCCTGGATGCTTTTTGTCACAGATTTTGACAATGGACGAAGTCAGCAAGATTGGAAAAATCAGCAAACAGTGGACAGGACTGCTACGGGAGGCATTCACAGACGCTGACAACTTCGGCATCCAGTTTCCCATGGATCTGGATGTGAGGATGAAAGCTGTTATGATCGGCGCATGTTTTCTCATCGTAAGTGCAGCATAAAAACATTTATTTTATATATACGTATATACTTATAGCAGCAGTAAATCAGTCTGAAATGTGATGATGACCTGTAATGTCACCATCTTGTAGAGGATGCAGTTTGGGGATTCTCACGTTGTAATTTGCAAGCAAGCATCTGTAAAAGTGCGGCTACCGCAGACGCCATGGCCTCACTTGACCCTGCTCTGATTGGGAATGTTTCTTGTTGCTGGTAGTCAGGATTTTCATGGAGCTTCTAATTAGATTACCACTTATGCTACTTTTAGTATTATTTATGACCTAAAAAGAGTTCAGTGACATTAAATCCAAGACTGTTTGAGCTACAGTTTGGATGAAACTTTTACATGGACCTGCAAAGGCTAGGGATGCCATTTTAATTTTGGGGTTTTGATGATTTATTTGATTATTTTTCTTACACAGGTTTGAATTTAGAGATGTTTTTTCTTCCCTACACAGGGTCAATTGTTTCTATACTCACAATTAAGTATTTAAGTAAATATCCTGAGGCAAGTTGACCACAGGATTTCTGTCGTCTTCAGCAAGCTGCTACCATGATTCTGGCTTTACAAAATGTGATCTTGCGATTTTGGTTGTCTAAAGGTGTAACGAGGCAGAATCGGAGGGGTATTTTTGCTAGTTTTCTAACATGGACTTGGCTGTTGAGAGTAGTTTGCAAATTTCTAGTTGGGCTTGGCTTTCCGAAAGCTCTCCATTATTCTATTTTATTCACTCTAAAGCCAGATTTGGTGTGTGCTTCAATTTGTATTGAGAGGAATGGAGACGAAATCCTTCTTACTCATAATTTCTTGTATTTTATGCCAGTACTAGTTGTAGCAAAAGAACTCACCCAACAGCATAATGCTACCAACATTGTGACTGACAGTTGAAACAATGTTTATTGGTTGGCAAATCTCACCATAACTCTTCCAAACATATATCTTGTCACAAAAATTCAATTATTGCCTCATCCATCCAGCTATCCTTCCCTTTTGGCACCTGCAAAGGTCAGATGAAGGTGTTGACTTTGGATTGAGGGCTTCATTCTAGGCCTTTAGCCTTTCATTACATGGTCACATTTCATTACATGGTCACATGGTCACGTTTAATGTTAGCTGGTGACATTAAACTTGTTTAATGTCACCATCCTCCTCTGACATCAACCCTATTGAGCACCTTTGGCGTTTCCTCAAGCAGAAGATCTGAGGGTGAAATGCAGTTCAATCAAAACAGCAGCTCTGGGAAGGTATTCTGACATCCTGCAAAGAAATTCAAGCAGAAACTATCCACAAACTCACAAGTTCAATGGATGCAAGAATTGTGCAGGTGATAACCAAGAAGGGGCCCTATGTTAACATGAAACTAGGTCTGTTAAGATGTTATTGATAGAGATAGCTTTTGATTTTAGTACATGTGACCACTTAATGCTATACATTCAAAGAATTTGCACTTCTTTATAATTCATAAAATGTTTAGAAAATCTGCTGTGCATAATAATTTGGAATAGTGCATTTTGAGTTTTTTATTTTTGAAAAAAAATAGTGGTCTTATGGGAACTTTATTCAGTAAAATTTTACTTATACTGTAGTAATTCATGAGTTGAAAATTATACTGACCATCATTTGCTTTGACCTTTTAAGAAAATCTGAGAAAATATCAATAATTTGGAACATGGCATAGTTTTACATAAAATCAAGAACTAGAGTTAATTAGTGGACACAGTTTGGTATCACTATCCCAAACTTGCATCAAAATTGACTTTTGAATAGATAAAGCTGTTACTATTAATCTTTTGGAGTGACCTCACCACCAAAGCCTTAACTGCAACTGTGTTTTGTGGACCAGACGTAAAAGTTGAGTTAGTAGCTGGATCAAACTAATAATGAGCTGCACGTACAATAAAATAAAGATGAAATATGATTTATTGCCTAGCTGTCTATTTCCATTAAGTAAATACATTCCAAGCCGTTTTATGATACATTTCCACCCAATAAGTGTTACATGAATACCAGTTTTAGTTTTGGCTTCATTAACACTTTCTTCTTGTTCTTGTTAACAACAGGATTTCATGTTTTTTGAGACTACCAACTGAGACTAGGAGCCAAGCAGGATTTCTACATCACATTCCTGGAGGAACAAGGCCACAAAGCCATGATGATCAGTCCCAAAATGCAGTCCGATCAAACAACCTTCAGTAAATAGAATACAAAAATGAGCCCAAAAGTTCTAACATTGCATGAACAATGAAATGTAGAAGGTTTGTTTTTGCTTCAGCTGCTCAGGTTCGTTGGTCATGTTTCTGTGGCTGTGTGGGTTCTGTTATTATTTTTTGATTTTTTTGAATAGCAGTGATTGTATGGATGTTGCTGTGTTTATTTTTAGGGTGTATTTACATGATGGTTACTGATTCCATATTGAGCCCAAGAGTTTTAATAACTACTATGAAAGATTACTTTATTATTTTTTTTACAGTAAGAAGACACTGGTTTAAGATTTAGAAAAGGAAAAACAGCCATGTTCTGTTACACAAACTATCAAAAGTATCCTAAAAGAATTTTCAGACATTTAACACACGTTGCCAATTTTGTAGGTATGTTAGGTGGTGTGGTAAAGGATTCAAGTAATATAGAAGTTTGGATTTGTGAAAAGCAAACAAGCTTTGAGTGTGTGTTAAGTGATTCATATACTGTAATGTTTTGATGTTTTGCAGCATCTATAATTTTATTTACACAGTTGATATTTTATTTTTTTAGGGATGAACTGTAGCTTCTTATGACATGTCAGCAGTGACCAGGAGAGGGAGCTAGATAATTACTTAGTATTGGTTCATTTTTGCAAATGAACAATTTCAAAACTCACTAATAGTTGGTTATCTATTTATTATTTTTCCATGCTAATCTGTACATTTGGACAAACTCAGGTTGAAATGCATACTGCTGTACTGTAGTTCTGATTACTGCTGATTCTAAAAATTATGCACCTGCATTTAATTCTATCAAGATGATTTATTTTTGTTTCCATCCCATGGAGCATACATGGCATGATCTGTGTATCCATGTTCTTACAGTTCCATTGTGATATTTTTGCAGTTTAAGTATTAGAAAGCATACAAAGCCAAGAGGTTCTATTAAAGCCACTGGCAGCTACTCGCTCTTTGATCAAGTGGAAATGTAACAAGGAAGAGGATTAAGTTCTTAATAATGCCAGTATTTTTATAGTCCTGTTTAGGCATTTTATAATTCTTTTTGTTTGTTTTGTTTAGGCATTTTTTTACAACCCCCATCACTTTGCAAACTTCGAAAAAAAGACCCATCTTAAGCCATTTTGTCATATTTAAGACCTGAAATTCTATAGATTTTTATTTTTGTAAAGGATAAAGACTACTGCCAGTTAGAGAAATTGATTATACCTGTGTGAACCGAAGATGTCCTCTGTCAACAGCGTTTCACTCTGCCTTCAGTGAGACGACACTTACTTGTAGAATTACCATAAGTGGATTTATTTCACCAGATTTATTTCCGTTATTGATTTGGAGACTTTATGACTAGTTCATGAGTTGGTTGTCTTTTTCTAATTTAATGGCATAGAGATTACCAAGCTAAACCTGGAAAAATATAATTTCTGCTGACCTGATCATTTTACAGCGCAGTACAAGTTTGAGATGCTCAGATACATTTTGTTTGTGCTTAAACATCAGTTTGGGACAGAATGTGATGCAGTGTAACTTTTAAGCAGATAAAGCCTGTATTCTACCTTTGCACTAATACTGTGAATTAATAAAATGTTTAGTCCTTGCAATGTATTGAAACTGAGCTTGGCTTAAATTGTGCAAATAGTCTGCAAAACCACCTCAATAAAATTTGCAAAATTGTTCAATTGCAACTGGTTCAATTTTACAGTTTTACTTTATTGAAGACTTTCTGGAAGTTGTCTGTGGCACTGTATTTCCAGTCTCAAAAATATACATACATCCTCTCTGATATCTGGTTTGGTAGTCCTCAGTATGCATCTCCCTTAATTTCCTATTTTGAGCTGTAACGCAAGGAAGAACGGGAAAAGAACATCTTTTTCTACATGTTCTTTTCTCTTTGAAAGGATCTAGCTGCATATCAAACCACAACCAGAAAACTCCCCTCAACCCCAGAAACATCTCTTATTCACTGCTGGAAAACATTCATTTCTTGATTAAACCGTATATTGCAATAGAAAATGAGAGGTTAAGTAATAGTCAACATTTGGTGTGAATTAGATTCAGCGACCACAGGAATACATAGATGTCAGTAACACAGTGATTTGCTGCTTGAGAGATCTCAATCTGTGGGAAATAAAAACATTTTAGCTGGTGCAAGTGAGAAGATGTCAAGTGTAACACATGTTTTGACCAAAGATTTGACGTGTGTTCTTATGGACATATGTCAAAGCTTTGTGTCTCATAAACTGTAAAGCCTCTGTATGCTCTCTATATGGGAGTCAGGCAATTTAAACACAGAGCAGTTGAGATATTTTTGATTTGTTCTGTTTGACTGAATAGGATTTGACAGATGGACCAGCCAGCGGCCATTTGTTGTACCCTATTTACACCCCTGACGGATTCCCATTGTAATAGGTGTTGACCATGTAGTTTTTAACCAAGCAGTCTCTGTTCATTAAACGTATCTGGATTGTCTTATTTTCAGAATATGGACCTTAAACATAATTTTAAATGCTATGATTTATTTTTTAATCAGGATTTTTTTTAATGCAAACTTTGGTTTATAAGTATATAGAGATCTGAGCCAGTGGAGCCATTTCATCCTATAACAAGTCATTAAAAAAAAAAAGAATATTTCATTATTCCTGCAACTTAGCATGCACTGGGAGCTGTGTGGAATGCATTGTGCTCTGTAATAGGGTGACTATGTACTGGTGTTCTCAAAGGCTCTCACTGGAATTTAAGCTATTTGTGTTTCAAACATACTGGGACAAACACATGGCTGAACCCACATCTGTGCAAGCACAGCCTAAGAAAACAACACCCAGAAGGTTAAAGACAGAATCTGTAATTGTCACATAATTAGTTACTTTACTCTGGAATAAGAAAGACAAATCAAGTATACAAGAGGAGCTAAAGTTAAGTATTTTAGAAGTCAAGCATAGGCTAGGGTTTGGGTTAGGGTTAGGGCATATTAGCTAAGTGGGTTGCATTATTTCACTCACCCATGCCCACAGCAAATCATGGTCATGACAGCATCATGATGCGGGACGACGGCTGCAAAGCTACAGATTAATAATTAGAAAGTCAGTTTAAAAGCCATCTGGATTTTTGACAGTTTTGAAAAAAAAGTTATATTTCGGTATAACTTGGTTCATAAATTAAAGTGGCCCAAAGGACACATAATGTATACAGTCCAGACTAGTCTCACTGGTGGAAATGAAAATTCCCGAAAGCACTGACAAAAAGAAGAGGTGGAAACATCTAAGAATAAAACATTTGATTGTTGCTTCCCGCCCTACCAAACACTAAAACCAAAAATGGACAAACAGAATTAATGGCAACTCCTAACTCAATCAAAGCCACAGTCCAATAAAACATGGGTTCAAAAGCATTTCTTTAAGTGTGGCAGGATGCCTGTTGATGGAAGGAGAAGATGGGACTTAAGTCCTGCCTCTGGGTTTGTATGTCCTAGGCAGCCAGTCAACCCTGAAGAGAGCTCTCCATAGCCATTATGGAGAGCTCGTCATAAAACACACACAAAAGGCACAAAATACTAAATACAAATTAACTTAAACATCTCTAAAAACACTCTACTGCTTCAAGTTTAAGTCCCAGTTCAAAAAAGAATAAAAAAAAATCCAGTGAAGAAAATCTATCAAAGAAAACAAACTCCACAACAATTAATGTAGAATTATCTTCAAATGTATGGAAATTTAATAGTGCACAGAAATGTCTGATGAAAGTAATCCTTGTCTCTCAAGTTAAATGGAAAGACGACAAACAGTCTTGCAAGAATTTACGATTACACACATTAAGTCAAGTGTAGCAGCACTTATCGCAACCATATCTTGACAGAGTGATTGATCCTCATTCCAAATGATTGTGCAAGTTTTCTTGTGGTTCTGATGGTTTTTCTTTTTCATGTCGGAGCCTGAATCTCAGAAGTCCTACGCAAATGGAATATCCAGGAGATGATCGCCACTGATCAGCTAATTAGTGGTGAAATTTGGAAAATGTTTGGCCACGTCATTTTACAAAGCGAGTTAAAAAAAAAAGGGAACCTAAAGTTTTCCTTACCACATTATTTGAACTCAGTGACACGAAAAGAAATGAGTGCAAACAAGTTTCACCTGTTTACAATTCTTTTGGCTAAAGCAGCCTCCCACATCAAAATTTTAAGCATAGTCTTCCGTCCAATAAAACGATAAACATAGATTACAGAGTCTGACACATTAATAATAATTTAAAGTTAGCACTGAATATTAAGGAAATCTGTCATTTTAAAAGCTTGATCACTTTTTAATCAATAAAAGAAAGAACTTTAATCACATTTATATTTATTATATATATAAAATAAAAGACACATTGTCATCTTTTTCTGTTTGTGTAAAGTTATTGTTTAGTTAACCTTCTCTATCGTTTGAGGGTGATGGCGACCGAGGATGTGGCAGCCTGGCAGATCCCAGGATCCCTGGGCAACTGCTATCACCCTTAATTTGCAATAAACAGCCCTATTATCTTTTTAAGTTCGACCTCTTCAAATAACTGGCTAATTCGACAATTAGAGTTAAGAGAAAGCTATTTACTTTTAAGCTTAAAAAATTGCTAGGTTGCTTAGATAGCGCATGATGTTGAGTTTTTAGATGCCGAGCCTTATTAAACAGGGGTTCCTCTTTGCTACTCTAACACAGTAGCCATGTTATAAATATGCCTGGTCAAGGTGTGGTACATTTCAGATCCTATTTTTAGTCACATGGACAAAAGTGACTTGCTGAAAGACTAAACAAAAATGCCAGCCAAACCTTTTTTTTCTGTTTGTCCAAAATTGTGATGCTGGTGCACCCACCAGGTCCAGGAAAGAAACCATATATGTCTGTCCCCAGCAACACTCACCCTGTAGTGTTGCCAGACCAGAAGAGGGTCAATCCATCGAGTTCTGAGTCAACTTAATCTCCTCCATGTGGGACATGCCTCGTAAGCCTGCAGAACAGCAGCATTTCTACCTCAAACGTCTCTATGATGATGGAGTTCATCACAGTATGCATGAGGTTGAACAGAGCCACCCAACAGTAGAAGTTTATTTCTCCAACTTGTATCTGAATCCTTATTTTTTCAGCCATAATCCTTATCTAATGGGTCTAGTTGACAGCAGGACCTTTGGCAATCCACAGACCAGAAAGTATGTTCCAGATATCAAGAAGTCTCAACCGCCTTGGAAACATATTACAGTGTTTGAAAAAAAAAAGGGTTTTAACCATTAGTTAAGATTCAGATTTAGGAGATCTGTCACTTTTGTCCACCGTCAAGTTACTGAGGTTTGAGAAAATGTGCTTTTATGGCTCTTTTTGTACTAGTGACCCTTATTTGCAATAGTTAGGCAGGAAACGGGCAGAGAGTGGAAGACATGCAGAAAAGAAACTATGGACAACTGCGTCAAAGATTAATAGCCTCTTTACCTCTGAATGGCGTACCACCCCATAATCAAATAGGTTTAACAAAAATCAGCATAACATAGTTCTCTAACAATGCGAGGGCCGCAGTAACCAACTTAAAATAACTTTTGTTTTTCCTGTAAACTATGCCCAAACTTCTCCTCATGACCAGCTGGATATATAAAGATATGATGTGTCATATAGACTGGTAGCACTGTCTTCAATGATGGGAATCAAAGTATTGGTTTTGTTTTCTCCAAACATAACTAAAAAAAGCTAATTAGTAGTGTGTGACTGCCCTGAATGGCAATGAGAGTGCACTGTAAGGAAAGGTTTGTTGGAAGGTTTATTTTTATTTATTTTCACAAGCTTTGTGGTTTTAACATATGGTTGCCAAATAAGGATATTCTAATGAAACTGCCCAAAGAAATCATTATGTGTAATTCTGAGAACACGGTCCAAGTACCTCAATCTGCCAAATGTAAAATTAATTGAGGTATAAGGTGTGCCAAAATCTTCAACTGTTATTCACATATTTTTTAAAATCCTAGATAAAGTTTAAAGTGAAATGTTCAAAACATAGCCTCTTGCTGACAAGTTTGTGGGAAATGTAAAAAAATCCCCGGGTGAAGTTCTTGAGTCTTTAATTAAACAAACCAATAGAAAATCCCATTAAGAGGTCCTTTATAGTCCCCTCCTCCACCACACCTCATGTCAATATATGCTTTGCATTCCCACAATTGTGACCACAAGAGTCTGAGCTAAACAAAGCATGACGTAGAGATGACATTTTTTTCAGGAGGATGAGCTGACTAAACAAAATGACTGATACGCTTTCCACCAATCTGGATTGGTAATTAAACTTCCTGTGAAGTGATCAAAGAATTTGGGATAAAAATACAACCCATTCTTTAACAATCACAGAGCAATTGTGGGTTCCTGAGAAAAGGTTTAGGGGGCTGAGTTTCTAGGTTATGTGACTCACCAGCCTGATTGCAAAACCATCCAGTTTTACCACCAAAAGAAGTGGAAAGTGGTGTAGAAAGGAGGGTGAAATCCAAGGTTTTTCTCAACTACTTCTCAAAGGAATTTGCTGTCTTGTGTAGACTATGAACAACTCTCTGAACAACCTAACAGTTTTGTAGCTATCGAAGAAAACAAAAAAAGTTTAAAAATATGTAGACATGGCTATGTTTGCTTGAAGATGTTTTTTGCTTATTACTCAGCAACGCTTTTGCAGTCTACCTTCTAACTGTAGTCTAATTACACAGTGCTTGCAAACCCACTGTCTCCACAACAGCACCAAAACAGAGGATACATCACTGCTGTCAAGAAATGGCATCACTAACGCTCGTCATCAGGGAAGTGTGCAGGTTTGTGAGCTGAGAAGATAAAGCAAAATAGAAAAGCTAACACTGACCATTGTGACATGAAAAAAAATTCCATGTGTCTTTATTTATTTATTTTTGGCTAAAATGGTTTTTGCTTGAGGGTTGTTGCAGCATCCACTGGTACCCGGGGAGAGTGGAGATAATTATTTGCAGCTTTGCCTTGTTGTCCACACAGGCTCCAAGCTTTTTACTCTGTCCTCCTCCAACTAACCGCAGCCACATCTTTACTGAGGTATTTTACAATTTTTGAGCAATTAAATGTCATTTTCTCACCCACACCTTCTGTACCCCACATTTAAAATTGTCGCCAGTCTCACTGCCACCACCTACCCACAGTTTACTGTATATATTCAAGTACTCAGAAAGGTAGAGTTGTACAAACACATTGTCTTGTAAAATGTCTTGACGTTTTGCATTGTTGTATTGCCAATGTAAACCTTAATGTGATTTATAGTGATTTTAATTGGTAGACCAACACAAAGTACCACATAATCACATGGGTAAAAAAAAATGCTGTAATACTGTATTACTTTAAATAAATATCTAAACTAGTGTGCTATGTAGTAAATTTGTATTCTGAGTTGGAGGCTGGTGAGAAACTTCTGAATATGTGGAATGTCTCCATTCGGGTATTTTCTGTTTTCTTTTCAAAGTTTTGAAAAAAAAAAGTGATTAACAAAAGCATCCCACAGCATGATGCTGCCACCTCAATGTTCTAAGTTAGTCATGGTGTGTTCTTGGTTATGTGCAGTGTTTGTTTCACAAAGCATTTACCTCAGAATAAATTAAATCATGGTCTTATGCCTTAAATTATATCAAATCACAAATGAACCTTCCTGTAGCTTTTTTTTTTCTTACTGCTTGTCCAAACTCTATTTTCAAGACTTTTCTCAGTCAAATTTATGGTCGCCTGTCCACTGGATTTTTGCAGCTCCTTCATAGGTACAGTGGACCTACAGAAGGCTTTTTAAAAATACTATCTTTATTTTTTTTTTTCCCAGGGTGTGATTTTAAATGGGCAGCCATGTCCAACCAAAATGTTTTGAGTTCTGCAATATCCTGAGCATTTTCTAACGAGACACTTAAAAAAAGAGACACTTATAAAGTCTGCTGATTTTATAGTAAGAATAAATTACACACGAGGGTGCTCTGTTAGGTGATTTTTGTAGGCTTTTGGGTGCCTTGATTTTATTTGATGATATTAAAGGAGTCTGAACAAAAATGCAGACTCTAAAAATAGTGAGAACTACATATATTTTTTATCCCTCTCCAACATGGTTTAATTTGTATTGGTCTGTCTCATAAAACTCAACAAAACGCAATGAAATTTGTCGTCTAAATATTTTAAATTGTGAAAAAAAATAAAATAATAAGGAACATGTATACTTTTTCAATACACTGTGGGTATTTGACTTCTCAGAACATGACATTGATGGAACAATAATCTGCTCAAAGAATATTAACACATGTAATGGTTTCCTCAAACTAATAAACCGAATGACTTTCAAAATCGTTGGCAGGTGTGATAAATAAGCCAATGAAATGAAGCAACACCATATATCATTCTGCAAAAATGCATCACCGTTTCTGCCCCCCACATCCTATTGTTTTCATGTTTCAGACAGTCATTCACAAGCCACTGAACAAACAAATGTATTTATGTCATATATTTGTTTTGAGCTGTTGAAGATCACCTTTGAATACAAATGTAGAACTGACACCTTTAAGGAACAACCAAGACGAGAGGTAATCTGTTGGTGTTTGTGTTTGAGCTTCACAGTGGGGAGACTGACCTTTTTCTGATGTGTAACAAAACGGGAGAAAGACAGCAAGCGTCAAAGTGGTAATTTTCTCATGACATACCAATTTCCATAAACATGCCTGCTCCATACTCTCCCCACTGTGAGTTGCAAGCTAAAAAGAATGGCTGACGTCCAATTCAAGCTTTTTATGTTGGTTTTCTGGCACAACTCTGTATTTCCAAGGTTTATCAGGGCCTCACTGGAAGCGTGTAATTTACATCATATAAAAGCTTGAATTTCTACTCACTCTGCTATAAACCCATGATGTCATTACATACACTGGAAGTCATCATCACTGCCACTCACTGCCAAAAAACTATGTGAGAGCTTAAGCGGCAACTCTATTCTAAAGCCCCTATATATTATGACTACAATGGAACACAAAATCCTCTTCATAAAAAAAAAAAAAAAATCACTCCTTGTAAATTTGGATTCTTACAATTCATTCCTCTGCTTATGTTATTATGGAAATAATCTACTGCCAGTCATCACAATGTTCTGTCAAGTGTTTGCAAGGAGGAGAAACCAGTTGGGGGAGGTATGTCTTTTCTTCTTAATAAGGAATGAAGAGAAATGAAGAGAAACAAATAAGATGTAGCCTTTGGTTTAAGGTTTAGCTGGGACACAGATTAAGTCTGACAGTAATTGGAAGCCACATTCAGAGTCTGTGGTTTTGCTTCTTTTTCCCCATTTCCCAAAGTAGGGAGGGACAATTGGTTTATACCATAGAAGTTGATGCATATACCAGAATAGGTACCAACTGCTAAATAAACATCTGTCACCACTGGTTGTAGTTAGAGAACTGAGTTTGTCAAGATTCCATCAAATACCACTGTTGTGACATGAGTTTACTCCTGTAAAAAGGTATAGATACAACAACTATGACTTTCTTGTCTCACCTAAAATGGTGTTTTGAATCAATACCAAATAATAAAAGAAAGAAAAAAACTGCTATTGGGAATACTTTTGTTCTTGCCTTATTGAAAGCTAGGTTTTAAAATTGGGGTGTCACAATTGTTAAGTTTTCCTTTGCTGTGGGTGTGATTTCCATGAGTTCTTTTTAATGAGCGTGAGTGTGCAACTAAAAATGGTCAGCTTGACGCTCAGGGGGGAGGAAACCAGAGTGGAGACACATTCGGTGGGTGTGGGGCACAAACACAGCTGTGTTTAGTCGCACTTTCACGCAGGACGTCCCTGTGTCCATGAGGAGGACCGTTATCCTCCCTTTCTCCTCCCTCCTCATACCCTCTGCTACGGAAACGCAAGTGGCTGCTGCGGCAATTAGTGAACCACGCCTGTCGGGCTCTAATTTCTCTGAATTGTGCTCCTTTATATACAACCCCCCTCCGCAGCTGAAGAAGCTTGTCTCCAGTGGCTGCAGGTCTACTCGTCCAGAAAACGCGCTATTACAGGCTACTTGTTCAATTACTCTAACCTCGCGAGAGCTTCCAGTGAGACCCCTTCGGGGCTGTTTTGGACTGGCAGGGAATTAGAAGCTCAGTCCGTCACACTGGCCGGTAATAAGCCCAGCGACAGCCATGGATCCCTTCAGGTTCTGTTTGATGTTATCCTTCTATATGAAGTTTGGAAGTTCTGTCTTCTCAAGTAATGCGCCTCAAACTCCTGCGCCTATCCCTAATGGTAAGGCATCATCTTTTTTTTTTTTTTTTGCGCCTGTTCTAACTTTAAAATGAGTGAATGTGTGACTACCGCTCACTGTGAAGGGAACTTCTGGGCTTCCGCCACAAAAAATGATGTCACTGCAGCCTATGAGACCGTGCAGGGTGCATTCACGTGTGGGAATGTCATCGTGTTTGCGGCGAACATATGCGTACAGCGTGAAATTGATTGTGCGGTTTCTCGCAGTCTTGTCTTGTTGGCGCAGCTTTTATGTTACATATGAGAGGCAGTAAAAGTTTTAGTGCCAGAAGCGCTAATTGGTGAGGAGGGTCTTTGAACCTTTTCTGTAAATACCGCAGCGGGTAGATGTTGGACATGATATAGGCTACCAAACCGTAAAAAGTAAAAACCAAAAACAAATAACGTTTATAACTCATTTAGAATGTAATTGGGAACCAGAGATGTGCTTGTAAGTTTGTTTATGGGCATCTGAGAAGAGCAGTTCCTCTTTGAACGTATAGGCTGTTAAACCGCTATGTCTAACTTTTATTGACCTCGATATCCTTTCCATGTTGGCAGATTGTTTCTGGCTGTTTGTACCAAATTACGCTCAAATCCAGACAGACGTTCACACAGAGGTCTTGTAAAATATGTGGATGTTTAAATGTTTATCTTTAGTCTGGAAATTGGAAGATACATTTCTTTATAGGCCTGTAAGAAAAAAAAGAAAAAAAAAAACACTGGAAGAATCTCTCCACTAGAAACAAAAACATTAGTTTCCATCACACTTTTAGTCAGATTGCTTTTTTACATTCAATCTAAATTTGAATGTAAAACAATGTACTGGAATCTGTGATCCACTTCTGGTCTCAGATCTTGTAGAACCCTGCTCAGAATTTGATAGAGCCTGAATCACCCTCACCCACAAAGGATATTTCTTTCAGATTGTTTGAGTATTATTGCTATGTTGTGCTATGTTTACAATCTCTAAATACATCTTTTACTACACAGCCTACAACTAAATTAAGGGCTAATTTGGATTTTTTTAGATGAGTTTGTGTGAATATATATCAAGAGTAGTTCCTTATCTTTGATACATGTATTTATGAAACTATCTAATATTGGACAATATTGAATAAATAAAATAAGTACTGGAAGCCTTTGAAGCCTAAGATGTTGTCAGATAGTTGCACTATTTTTGCAGATTTTAGTTATTTACAATGCGTGAAACCTGGAGTGATCATATTCTTTACATTCAACGCAGCATTAATGGAGATACAATATTCACACGTTCTTAAAAGACTACAGTTATTAAAATTAAAATTACACTGGGTGAGCCTGATGGTTGTATCAGCCCATAAGAATCATTTCTGTGAAAAATCAAGTATTAGCACTCCAGAAACCAGCATGCAGGCCTTGCTGGTTTCTGCTTGCCGCTACTTATTTCTCTTATGCCTTGGACTGACACTGTGCGGTACAGTGGGTTGAGGAAATGACTTTTGTGAACTCACCTCCAGGACACCCAGGACGCTGTGGTTCAAATTCCCAGAGCACTTTCAACACATGTTTGGTTTGCATTTACATTTTTTTTAAAGAGGACTAATTTCTTGGTTAAAAGGACTCTATAGGATCCTAACTATAAGGTAAACACTTCACTGTAGGTTCCACATACAACTGACAAAAACTAACTTTGAACTGAGTAAGATTTACCTTTGGTAGGGAATGTTTTGTGAGTGGAACATAATGTGAAACTAATCATACTGGACAGGCTTCCTGCTGCATTAGTTGAAACAGAAATAAGAAAAAAAAGGAATAGGCTTATTTCACAGCAAAGATGTGAGTTTTCATTGTGAGAATCTAAAACTCACCACATTCTCACAGCTTTCCCCATCTCCTTCCTGAGAGTATCCTTCTGTGGCCAGAGCTCAGATACAGACTGTGATTCAACAGTGAAAGGGAGCAGTGGAAGAAGCAGGAATGCAGAGCTCTCCATTTCTCAACAGCTTGCACCTGGCTGGTCACTAGGAACAGTGGACATTGCTGTTGGTGTGGTCAGTTTTGGAAAGTTACAAAAATTGGGCCACGCAGACAGCCCCTGTCCAGCCACCTGAAAGGACCCTTTCACTTATGTTTGACTGTTTGAACAGAAATTCTAACAAAGTAGTGAATTTAACATGTAGGTCTTGGTGTAAGAAGCGCTGCAAAGTTTTGTGCCTTGCTCTGATTCTGAATACTTTGTATTGTAGTATCAGAGCAAATATTTTAGTACTTTTTAGGGTATTTAGAAAGCTGCATCTTTAATGTTTTCTGAGTCCTTGATTTGTTCTGCCCTAATGTTAAGTTACCAAATCATGTGTGTTGTATATCAGCATACTATTCCCATTGCTTAACATCCATCCTCATTATGCATACAAAATACCCATGAACTTATTATTTCTTTTCAAATGTGTGTAAACTGGATGTATTTGAAGGAGTGATATCCTAGCTATGGAGTATTCAAATTTAAATTATGATGTGTTTTAATTTTTTATGCAAAAAAAAAGTAATCTAAAAGTAACTTTCTCCATTCCATGCATGCAAAGTGGTAGATTTACTGTGCATAGGATAGCTTTACAGAGTGGAAAGTAAAGAACACGTCACTGATTTCACTCCACCACTGCCACTGTCATCAGACCAAACACATACAACATGACAGACCTCCACCAGAAACCAATGGCAGCAAGATGGAAATAAACATTAGTTGTTAATATCAGCCTGGTTTTATCTATTGTACCGATATGTTTATTTTAAAAAAAAAAAAAGACTAATACCAGTCAATATTGATATTGCCAATATATTCTATATTCTGACAGAAATGCATTCCAGAAAAAGATTTTGAATAGGAGTCAAAGTTTAAAAGGTTATAAAGTAAAATTAAAATGCATTTAAAAAATACACAACTAGTTCAAGTGTTATGCAATGCAATCAGAGTTAATACAAACAAAAATACAGTTAAACACAAAAAAAGACATAGATGTCGCGCAAGCCCCAGAGACCTATATGGTAACATTTATTTTGGAACACTTAAGGAATACTTAGGTGAGGCCTGGTAAACGCCATCATTCATTATCTAGTAAAGTGCCTCTCTTTTACATAGTAAAAGCAACTCTAGATTATACCTTACGCAGACATCTCTGACGCGACAGCAAGGAGATCTTTATAGAAAAGTAAAGGAAACTCCACCTATGGTTGTCCATGCCATTCTGTAAAGCAACACTATGTTGCCTGTAATGCCAGTCTAACAAACTAACAAACTCTGCTGGCAGGCAGGGTCTATAATCATCCCGTAAGACATTGTCACTATATCACCACAAGGTTGGGTCCATGCCTTCTTTCAGCCAAACATGTGTTGAGCTGTTTGTTTTTAACTTAGAGTGTCTGAGGTAAAGCACTATAAAAACTACTGAGTTACACATAACATATTAATATGTACTTCAAAGACAGACTTATGACTTTTTTTAGTTTTCTTGAGGAAATATCAATAATCGATTGTTTCTTCACTCATTTAATCAATCAATGCCAATAAGATATTAAATATTTGATATAATAGAATATAATGCCAGTTATGCCATCTTGGTTTTTTTGCAATGCAGTTCGGTTAGCCTGACAAACTGAAAATTTTTAACTAGTCTCAGTGTCAAGCTTACATTAGGGTTATGTTATTGGGAGACAACAATTCTTGTTGGCTTTGCAAATATTTACTTTAGACTGCTGATACCTGAAATAAATATTCCAGATTATTAGGATTTATGCTCTTTGAAGTTTTTATTAGTAATAGTTCAGTTGCCTGTAGTCAAAAGACGTTAGTTTCTAGAAAAGTGAGAAATCCTGAGAGTGATCGAAGGCCTATATGAAACAATAATTGTGTGTTAAACCTAAACACTGGTTGTTTCAACCTTGGTGGCAACATCTGCCATCAACCATATTGCATTGCCTATGGTTGATGGCAATGCCAATAGTTTTTGCAGAATTGTTGCATTTTAGTCAATTATTAATCGCCTATTGAGGGTCACCCTGCAGCGTTTCCATGAGATTTAATTACAAATCTGGACTGGGCAACAAAACCTTCATTTTGTTTGTTAAGCTATTTAGAAGTGTGTATTTTGGGTATATTTTTCACCTGTTGAGTAACCCAAAAGCCTTTGAGGAAGGAATTTATGTCCAAATCATGAAATGGCTGCAACCTTATTTCACTACACGTATAATGCTCCTTTTCTTAAATGCTGTACCAGTTTTAAGTTAGATGTAATCTCATTGACTGCACCTTCCAAAAAGTTAGTTTTTTGTTCAACAGAAGACTAACTTATCAGAAAATGTTCTGAGAATATTTTCTCTGAAGTTTTTGGGAGGTCTGTCGCAATCATTTTGGGCATAGTAAGACAGACAGACATTTGTGTTATTTTTGGTCATCAGTGGTTTTTCAGGATTTTACCATTGATGCTATTTTTGTCGTTCTATTTCTTATTTTCCAATAATCACTGCTGTCCTTTACTGAGCCAATAGAAGTCAGTAAATCTTTAGATTAAATTTAGTTTGGGGTTCTTTTATGACCTCCTGGATGACTTGTAGGTACACTAGTAATTTTCATTGGCCACTTTTTGAAAGGTTTGTCTTTGTTCCATGTTTTCTCTATTTGTAGACAAAAATAGCTCACACTGTGGTCTACTAGAGTTGCCAATCTTCAGAAAGATTTGGTTTTATCCTCAGACTGATAGACGTCAGTGACTTTGTTTCTGATCTGTTCTCAAGGTTTTCGTTTTTCTTTTCAGATTGGGTTATGGTGTGTTACTTTTCAATATCTCTATTCCTGTTAGTGAGTTGTTTAAAGGGATTGTTTTTAATTCTACATCTTAGGCAGTAGTCAGGTCAGTGTGTGTGTCATTTGAAATTGAATAAAAAACCAAAAATTTAACCAAACCAAAACCACAGCTACATTTCTTAAAGCTGCAGTCTTAGTTCTGCTCACAACCTTCTTGCTGCTTTCTGCTACCCTACAGTTGGTTCTACACAATAGAGCCTGTCATGAATGCCTAGGATAGACAGCATGGCCACCACAATAGTTGCTTATTTCACAAATAAAATGAAATTGGAGTATATCAGGTGCAGTTTTAGGACCTTGCCCACAGAAATGAACACTCCCACAGACTTTATTTATGACTTGTGAACAGTTGCTAAATTTTGTAGTTTGGTAAATCTGCCTCATAATGTGCAGTGTTAATTTATCAGTGAGGAATATCTCAGTAATAGGAAACTTAATGGTCTAAAGAAAATGGCCATCATAACTCCTGGCACACCACCTGAAGCAAACATCCAAGCTGCTTTTGTAGAATTCTGAGCTATTCTTGACACATTATTTTCTCTGACGAGACACAAATTGTTTTTGGCGAAATATCCTAAGGCTAAAGTGCCTGTGGTTTCACACATGTCATTGAAAGTATTATTATTTTTTCTGTGGGTTCAGAGTGTACCCATAATATCATAAAAATTTTGTATTTTGTACAAAATAGGGCCACATTAAAATATTATAAATAGAATGTTTTTATGTTTTTCCCTTTTTTTTCTTATTTGACTAAATTATTGCAATGTGCCAAACTCACTTCCAAATACCCTAATCTGACTTCTTTGAGGTTTTTGTCCATCTTGCAAAGTTCTCTTAATATTTTGCACAAATATGCTTATTCTCTTTTTTTCTCTTTTAGCTAAAAACATAAACAATTACTGATGAATTATCTACCTCAGGAGATGGCGCAATCTCCTGAGATTAGGAAAAGTTTCCATGTTCTGATTTGTGTTTTGAAGAAATACAAACACAAATACAAAAGAGGACACTGATGATCTGACTTACATTGATCATTCTGAAATGACTTGTATTCCCCATGAACTGAGCGTTTTAGTGACTGTTGGAGTGAAAACCTTCTTTTGTTTGCTTAGAGTCAATGCCAAAACTAGAGCAGCAGTTTGCACTCAGAAACCTTAACAAATAAATTCTGTTACTCTTTTATGTAAGCTTGGGATATTCTCACTCGATGCTTTCCCTTTTGAAAAGAAACATATACCTTAGCTATTCTCTGGTGAGTAAATCAGAGCTTCTGCTCACTGAAGTGTGAAAGTTTAACCAAACATCTCAGCCACTCATGGGCCACAAAAACTGTGCAAAGGAAAGACTGCTTAGAGTCAATGCCTTTCTTGGTGAAGAAATTCAGTAGCACCATTTGCTTTACATTCCTCTCCTCCTGGGCTGTTCAAACAGCACTGTCAGGAGAAAATGCTGTTTATACTGACTGGACACTCATCCTCTAAAATACCAAGTTCATAAAAAGCTCCCTTGTTTGCTGATGATATATGGATCTCAACTCTGCATTAACATTTGTCAGTCTATGACAAAAACGAAAAAAAAAAAAAAACACTTCAAAGGGTTGAACATTTTGCAGAAGATGAGATTTAAGTTGAAAAATCTTACATAATTTGATTTGATAAACTTTCTTTGTCTGTTTCTAAGCAAAAACAGTGAAGCATTATAATATATCTCTACATAGTTATTCAAATACTTAAGTAGGACTTAAAAACTGGCGTGGAAAACATTGTCTTCATAGTTATTTTTTGAATAAAAGTGATGTATTTGTTGATTTTTTTTTTTTTTTTTTTTGTCATACATTAGAAACATTTGACCATGGGTGTAGATTTAACTGTTAGGGGAAGTGGAGGCCTGTAATTGATGAATTCCATCAATTTCCATTGTTTCCATTGAATGTAACTGTTTTACACGTGTATAAAACAGCACCTACTGTTTCACACACATGTAGGAAAATGTGTTTCCTAAGAGACATTATCTCCTTTCTTTCCTAAGGAAGAAATAAGTCTTCCTTTCCTAAGAGAAGGAAGACTTCACAAATCTAAGAGTGAAGTCTTCCTTCACTCTTAGAAGGAGTGAAGGAAGGGAAAGCATGTTGCTCACAATAGGTTACATTTTCTTCCATGTAGTAAAACCAATGGCCTTCGGCTCTGCCTTTTTTGGGATAATGTATTGAAATACTTGGACAGAAAGTAACAATTATCATCTTGTGCCTGACAAAAGGTTAGGCACAAGATGATCAGGCATAACATTGTAACTAAAGACAGGTGAAGTGAATAACAAATCATCTATTAATTATACTATCTGGTAAAAAGTGGAATATATCATGCTGCAAGTGAACATTTTCTTCTTAAAGTTTATGTGCTTTAAGCAGGAAGAAAATATTCAGCTGTAAAGATTTTAGAGTTCCACAAATCTTTACACTTTTCATATTGGGATGGACCAAACATCTATGGACTATACAGGATAATAAAGTTAAATCTAAAGAGGTTCAACCTCAACTTGCAAAAAAAATTCTGCCACTGACATCATGGTGCCATAAAATGCACCCTACATTCAGAGTTCTAGAAAAGTCCATTCCTTGAAGGGTTAACACGAGTGTGGGATCAAAAGAGAACCAGCACACTATTAGTCAGGTGGTCATATTGCAATGCCTCATCAGTGTAAAATGCATTATTATAGTTTGTTGTGTTAAGTTAGTGAGATGAGGGTTGCACTTGCTCTTTAGCTACGATAATGCTCAAAATGCCATTTGAATTAGCTCTGTTAAACCCCTTTCAAAGACACAGGGGAATTCTCTAACAGACTGGATTCATAACCAATTTAATGTGGCATTGACTAATAAATGATTTACAAGTGTTAGATGTAGCCATGGTGTCTATTAAATAAAGGTCAGATTTGCTTTTCATTTTCAAGTAGTCTTATAAAACTGTTTTAATGGGCCAATAAGTTTTTGTTGCCATCTCTGAAGACTAGCACACGTTTTGCAGACTTCTACTGTCTGCCAGTAGCAAATTAGACTTCTCCCTTCATGTAGTAATAACATCTGATGAACAAGATGTATAGGTGTTGGGAATTTCCTCAACGTGTCTCCTCAAACAAACACAGCATATTTGATTCAAGGTTTGGAGGCTATTCAAAAAAAACTCTTCCTCTTTCTAGTGTTACATTAGACTACTGGTGAAAGTGTGTGTTTGTTTAACCCTTCCTTAAACCTCAAACTTCAGCACTCAAGGCAACTGGAAATGTCCCTGAGGTTTCTGGGAACCTCTCTATCCCAAGAGCAAAGAGATAATTGAGTCTGTGTTTGAAAATATGCCACTGTTTTTAAATGAAATTAAAATTACAAGAGTCATTCCTAAATCAAGACATAGGTTCAGACTGCTAAACCAAAGGATCAACAGTATGTTGACATAGGTTTGAGGTTTACAAGGGACATGCTTCATAGGACAGCAGAGGGAATCTCAATACTTATATTTAAGCTTAGGAAAATAAATATTTGCGGATATGTTTCAACTCCAGCCAATTTTTGTTACAACTTTATATGATGTAGTTTCCCTATGTAGGGACATATCCCTTCATCCCTATAATTTAGCTGCCAAAAAATATGTGATGAATTTTAACTAAAGTTGTGTCCATTTCAGAAAAGCTGGTGGTATTAACTGTGGCAACTAAGGAAACAGATGGCTTCCAGCGCTTTATGCAGTCTGCCAATTATTTCAACTACACTGTGAAGGTAAGAGCATCCCATTTACTAAATCCATGCCCAAACATTCGTATTGTTTGTAATTATACAGAACTAACACACACTCAGCAGGAAAATGCTTTCCACACACAGTTGCCAGAATCAATTGAGCCTGTGAAAGAAAACAAAGATGCGCAGCAAGCTGCGAAAAACTTCCATCCCAAAGGGAAACTCCACGATGCAGCTCCATAATTGACTTTTGTGGTTAAAAAAAAAAAACAACTTTTTTGTTTGTGCTTAGTTTGGAGGTTGGTGGTGACATGCCTGCACTGCTAACCTCATATGCCCCTATATGCAGTTATTTTACAGTAGTTTGATTATAAAACTATTCTCAAATGTTCAGTAATCAGGTTACAGAACCAGTAGATTAGGGGTGTAATGTATACACTGACATGTTTTAAAAGCTCTATTTTTTTTTTACATCACAAAAACATGGTATTTTAAGAGGTGTGGGTAGATTTTTATATCCACTGTTCATCAGCACAAACACACATACACTAAATCTTCCCATTAAAGAATGTACATGGATATTTTTGTTTTCTGGTAACATTTATAAATAGAAATTAGTGAGATGTTCCGTCCAGCTCTCTTAAGTATGACATAAAAACATGGGGCCAACTCCTCCAGAGATTTAGGAGACTTATGGTTGCTTAGATATTGTTGTAAATGGACATTTTCACAGCCAAACTTTATTTGCTCAGCAAGTTCATAGTTTAGACATTTTGTCTGTCTTTTTGTCTGCATCAGGTCTTGGGAATGGGAGAGACATGGAAAGGTGGTGATGTTGGTCGTTCTATTGGTGGAGGGCAAAAAGTCAGACTACTGAAGGAGGCCATGGAGAATCTGGCTGCTCAGGAAGATCTTGTCATTTTGTTTGTGGATAGGTATGTTACGAGCCAAACTAATGTAAATTCATCTATATTTTGCATCAGTCTTTTTATTGTAACATATGACATACTTGGTTTTGAGTTTGTTTTGTTTCTTTACAAGCATTAGTTTGATTTACCTTTCATTTGATCTACACTTAACTTCCAACCAGAAAAGGGAACCTAAGCACTTTTTCCAGCATGGTGTAAATGCTAACCACCATGTGCTGTAATAACAGATTTGAAAGCCAGAATTTCTTAGTGAAAGGTGTTTTGGTTGAAGCATAAACACCAATCAAACATTCAAAAACAGGCATTATTATATGTGAGGAGAACAATTCTCAAATACAGGTAGCTAAACTGTAAACTTTTAACCCTAATGGAAAATACTTCCATGGGTAAAGATAAATACTTTGCGCAAGTCTTTATCTTTAAATCGAGCAAAACATATTTACAGTGACGTCTTAAATCTATAATTTTAGTCATAATTGCAGCTCATTGCACCTTGAAGCAGGTTGTTAGAAAGTAATTTTCTCTCTTTTAAAAGAAGCAGTAGTGGTCTAAATAACTACTTGGAAATGACAGAGGATCACAAGTAACTCAATGTGTTTTATATTTGAAATCCTCCTGGCCCACCAGGAGTGTACGGGTAGGTACTGACTAAGACTACCCATCACCCTCAACATGCCACCACAAAGTATTGGCATCATCCTTTGGGAGTGCTTTTGTAGAACTGCCTTCCCATAAACTCTGGTCAGGGTGTCCTGGATCTTTTTTAGGCAGATATTGCACTGCCCCTCTGCCATAATAAATAAACAGCTCAATGTTTTGCATTGCTGGTCCCCTTGCTGCTGGGTAACTCATCACTCAATTCAGTGTAAAAGTAATTTAACATATCCTTGTCAATCATATGATATTATCTAGCCTTTTTAGTTCCATTACTAATGCTCTGAGGTTTTGGTAAACACTACAAACAGCCTGGAAAGCAATACAATAAAATGCATATAAATGGAAATAGGAGATTTCCAAGACGCATTTGTCTTGAATTTATTTCCGTGTAATTCTCAGACACAATCTTGAATGGTTTTATGGTGAGCAGGCCTATGTTAACAGGATAAGTACGTGATTTATGATTTAACAAGTCACAAGGGATCTTTCTATGAACATGTGTCTGCCAGATGTTAGCAAAACTTTTCAACTTCCTCGCCTACGTCAGGCTTCCTCTTGTGGCTCAACCTTTACTTTTCCTGCCATCTCTATAAATGGCCATATAATGCACTATTTTTAGACATTTTAGAAGCTGTATATGTTTTCATACTTTCAAGCTTTCAAACTTGTGGTGTCAAACAAGCAGAATAAGCTCCCATTAATCGATGTTAAAGAGACAGTGACTCTTATGAAATTATCATAATTTTGCTCTGAAGGCCAACTGCACACTCCAAACCAATAAAAACACCAAATAAATTAAATTACTGATACTTTAAGATCAGCCCTTTGGACAATTATGTTGTTTTGTGTGTGTTAATGTCTGGAAAAATAAACCCCATTAGAAACCATGGCACTGCACAGGCTCTCATGAAATTTAGTCTTAACAAACACAAAGACTGCTTTCTTTACATTCAGATTTCTATTAGTCCAAGTCAAATGAACCTATACTATGTATCAAACGCAGTGAAATATGTTGAAGACAAAACTGCTCCTCCAGGATAAATAAAAGACTAACGATCGGTTACATTTTATCTTCTTTCCTTCCCCCTAAGTTATGATCTTATCTTTGCTGGAGGGCCAGAGGAGATTCTCAGGAAGTTCCAACAAGCCAATCACAAAGTGCTGTTTGCTGCGGAGGGACAGATATGGCCAGATAAGCGGCTAGCTGAGAAGTACCCGTTAGTCCGAAGTGGCAAGCGCTACCTCAACTCTGGCGGTAGGTTCTAAAAGTTCAGTTTGTCTTTAAGGACTGAAGTGTTTTTATTGTTGTTTTAAGCCTGATCCTTCCAGTTCACACTGTAAAACTCACCCACAAAAACAATCTAACGTTGCACCTAAAATATGTTCATTGACTAGCACAAAAGTAAGACAACCACATTTCTCAAACTTCTATTTTTCTATTTTTTTTAATTGTTGTATTGTTTTAAAGAACATTAGCAGATGTGTAAAAATGTGTAATAATATTAGTAAAAGTTGTCAATCAAATATGTATCTTGAATCATGCACTGAATTCTTTCTACCAGATATTTTTAACACATAAATAGCTTTTCACAACATACACTACACCAAATAAAAGTTTTTCTATGCACCACTGACATACCAGATATTTTAAAACTGAATTTTGCTGAAATGGAAACTTGGGGATACATGCATCTTCACAATTGCCAGGTTGGTTAGGACAGCTAACATTGGCTACTTAACATTTTACAATAAATCACCATTTGAAATTTATTTTAAATTTCTAATAAGATATTTTTGCATGGTTTTAGCATTGGCTTGAAGATGTGATGCAAAAAAACCTAATGGAACCTGTAAGGGGGCAAACAGTGTCTCAGCACTTTACCTGAAGGCATGATCTAGAAAAATGCAAGAAACACAGGAATCACTGCTTGTTTATGTAGCCATTTAAACTGTCTGTCTCAGCTTATAACAGTCTTTTACACACTAATATAGATGTATTTCTATAGTATAAATACAGGGATTTCACACAGAGCTTTAAATATGTGGGTTTCCATTATATTATGTCTTTAGGGTACAATAACTCCTAAAGACTATACTGAGTGCTGAGACTATACAGTGTCTCAGCACTTTACCTGAAGGCATGATCTAGAAAAATGCAAGAAACACAGGAATCACTGCTTGTTTATGTAGCCATTTAAACTGTCTGTCTCAGCTTATAACAGTCTTTTACACACTAATATAGATGTATTTCTATAGTATAAATACAGGGATTTCACACAGAGCTTTAAATATGTGGGTTTCCATTATATTATGTCTTTAGGGTACAATAACTCCTAAACCACCCCTAACTTGATACCTGTATTTAACCACACTTTACACTATGTCTAACGCTTGCGGAAGATTTTATTGCAGCATACTCTATGCATGTGTAGAAATTTGAAGTAATGCTGGATTACACAAGTTGAAGCCACTTAGTCATCCCAGTTCTCTGGGTGTAACACATTCCATCATTAGCTGTTCAACTCTGAAGACTTGCAGACCATTCTGGAATTCAGTGGGCTAAGCACAGTGTTCTAGTATTTGGTGGAAAGAGTGCTGCAGCACAAACAAAGAATAGCAATAAGCATGTGTTAGTTTTAAAATAGGATCCTTATTGCTAATTCCTGGTGTAAAATTTTTGTATATTTTCCAAGTAAACTTGGATTATGAAGTATTTCCTGTCTATGGTGAGCAGAATGTGGCAGGAGGAAATTTGGCCAAAGTTTAACCTTATGCTTAGACATCTTTTTTTAGCCGTTATCCTCCCAGTGGTCAATTAGACATAATTACAGTTACATGTCGGGGTGTTTTCCGAAAGTAATTGCAAATGGTGCATCTTATAGACTTAAAAATTCTACGTAGGTAGAACATTTTGCAACAAAGCAAAAGCTTATTTATGGTTAACCTAAACCCCATCTTTCCAATTCTTTGGAGCATTGAACTGCTCCTTTCCCTGTGGTCATCAATTTGGTGCGACCTCCCATAGTGGAGCCTAACTGTCTCAGACTGATCAGAGACTGCTTTTTGCGTTCATTGTCATTGACTTGACATGTGGATTTGTCTTGGGCCCCTGAGTGTGCCACAGTTTGCATGAAATTGCAGGTTTTGTTTGTGTTCCTACAGCTACCGCCCAAGTGACCAGTGAGGAAAGTTTTATAGCATTTGGACGTGCACAGTTATGTCACTGAGAGTGTAGTCTTCTGGGGATGGAGCTGAGATGGAGAGATTCCTTATTGGTGTTAAACTGAATATTTAAACAAAGGAATAAGAAGGTCACTTAATTTTGCTCCTCGATATAAAACAAAGTTTTGTCAGACAAAATGTTTTCCAGTGCCAGGTCTCAATTTTATATACGGTTCTTTCAATTTTTTCAGTTTAGTCTAGCACTTTTGGGATTTACTGTGAATGCTCAGGAAGGTTGCAAACTGCAACGTGTACACCACACTACTTGGAACATTCCACTACAACATAAAAGCACTGAAATCAGGGCACCAACATAGATCCGGATTTGAGTGCCTTGAGCTGCTCTAATGCAAAGTATTACCAAGGCATTCAAAAATATCTTAATAACCATCCCAAAATCTGTAATCTTGTCTGGGGATTCCAGGATAAAGCTAATTAATGATAGAAAATTTGAATTGGGGTAAATTCAGCATTAAACATCTATTACCATGTTCAATTAAATCCTGAAGTTTCATGCTACATTGTTTAAGTCTTTTTAGTGTTTTGCAGCGGGAATATTTTACAGGGATCAGGGAATCATTGTGTCTTTTTCGATCTAAAGGATAGAAAGACTAAGGCAGAATGTTCACTTCACTTTCCCAGGATCTGTAAAATGAACCACATGCCAACAATATAATCTGCATAAAATTGATGATTTTACTTTGAACTTTCTTCCCTCGTTCCTACCATTTATATTATGTCATGTCTGTCCATTGACTTGTTTACAGTGTCTGAGGTTTTTTTCCAATGATGGGATATAAAACGACACACACCAGCAACATAGCTAAACCCTGCAATCTGTTACTGTGGTTGCTGTCCTTGAGCGACAGAGTGAGAGAATAAAAAGGAACTGAAGTTATAGAGGAGTGTACCATGAGAATGTACATTTAGAGTTTAAGTATGTAATGTGAGATGGTCACAACAAATAGATTGCAGCTTTTTGTAAACCACTTTTACTTTCTGTGGAAAAGAAAATGTCCCTGCCCTGTGTTTATGTGTGCCTCAGATAATTGCCAAAAATCACACTTTGTTTAAGGCGTCATGGCTTCCTCGCATGAAGTTGGAGGCTGTTAAGCCAGCCAGCCACCCAGCAGCCTGCCAGTTGTGTAAACATCTCTCACCATATCATTTACACATTGGTATGAATTTCACACTATTCATTTATTTGCAGGTATAATTGGCTATGCCCCATATGTAAACAAAATAGTTTCACAGTGGGATCTCCACGACAATGATGACGACCAGCTCTTTTACACAAAGATTTACCTGGATCCATTGAAACGAGTAGGTTGATGTTTTTCTTTGTATTGACATTTTTCAAAAGAAATGTTTTGGACTGCCTAGTACATTTTTATGTTCACATCTTACAGGAATCTCTTAACATGACTCTGGACCACAAATGCCAGATTTTCCAGAATCTGAATGGGGCTGTTGGTAAGTAATTATTAGTATTTATTGAGTGAGTGAGAAGACTTAGTTCTTTCTGAACTAACTTGGTATTGACATTGTGTGGCATATGTCAGGTTTTCAAACTTGACCTTGAAATCTGGTGTTTATGATTTTTGGCAGATGAGGTGCTTCTTAAGTTTGGAACTGACAGAGTGCGAGTAAGAAACACAGCGTACAATTCTTTGCCTGTTGTCGTCCATGGAAATGGAAACACTAAAGTGAGTATGAAGCTCTGCTCTTTGGTACAATTGGGAATGGGCTTGCAAAGAGTGGCAATCTCTTTAAGAATATTTTAATTTCTAAGCGACCCCCAAAAATAAGCAAAATATGTATCATTATCTAACTTTTTTTTTTTTAACAGGCAGATAAAAAAGCAACAATTATTCCTACTGCCACTCAGATTATCTATATCACATAGTTATTTTATAATAATGTAAGATGTTATTTTATAAAAAATAACACATATAACATTTATTGTTTTTTGTTTTTTTCTTGTTACCCATCTGCTCAAGCAAACATTTTGAATTGCAACCTGGTAAAGTTTGTTTGAACTTTAAGGTAATTGTGTTGATTAAACAAGACATGCATGCATATTTTTATCCTTTGTTTTTTTTATGAAGTAACGTGAGTTTAACTTCTTGCTTTTAACTGTGTAATTACTTAAGCTGTCTGAATGAAGAATGAAGATGTTTGAAAAACATGTTTTAAAACCACATCAAAGTTTAAGGTGCCTTAGTAGCCATACTTCCTTTTTAATGACTCAAACTCTTGTTAGATACATTTTACTATCTAAAAAACAAAATGTTAGTTTTTCACATAGTTATGCTGTTTCATCCTAAACCAGTATTTACTTTTACCATGCTGGAATGTAAGCTGTTTTTTTGTTTGTTTGCTTGTTCCTTTGTGAAATTATGCACTACTATGTATAGCGAGTGCACTTTTAACAGTGCTTTATTTCACCTTGATGTAGTTATGACTCAGTGGAAGGAGTAGTTACCCTGCAATTGTAAAGTTATGAGTTTAATTCCAGCTCCCTCTCTGCCAAATGTTGGTTTGCCATTGGGCAAGCCTCTTCGCACCAAGTTGCCCATTTGTGTTTGTGCATGTTAGCTAGTTTGACTCAGTGAATATGGTATTTGTGCTAAAGTATTTTGGTCAACGTGAAGCTATCAGTATTCAATCTATCTGTTTACCATTTGTAGTAGGTTGGGTGCACATAACTAACTGAGGCAATACTGACAAAATATGGTAATTATGAATGGATAATATGAAAGGAAATAAGTACAATGAAATACTTAATGTAGGAAAATAAGGTTCAAACCAGTCTCTCAGAATTTTCTGAGAGAAATATTCTCTCAGATATTTTTTGAGAGAATATTTTGTCTTTCTTAAAAGTGAGGGAAAAGTTTAGCTGCTTTCATTCACCCACCTGTGCAGCAACAAGTTGGGGAGGAGCAGCACTACATTACACTATGCTCCATTGGACCTGTAAATATTCCAGTCTCTCTGGCAGCTTACTGTAAGGATTGTAAAACCATAGGAACAGTATAATGAGAACTTTTGGTGGTTTTGAAACCACAACTTTTTAAAATTTGGTATACCTTGATGTTAGATGGATTTCTTTTTACCCTAGTCCTTTATGTCTTTCTCAGTAACCACTCATCATGACTAGCGTATTTCACTTGATACATTGCCCCACTTTGGGTGAAAAAAAAATGCAGTATATTGGATACTTGCCAGATGACCCTGACCATAGTGTGCTCCTCATCCATGTCAAGGTTGCTTGCTAATGCTTCTGACCATGTGTTTCTCATTTGCTCAATGCCATCATTCAGTTATCAGTCCAAGAGAGTCAGTAAGTCAACAGGATGTCTGTAAGATAATGCTCCAATTTTACAGAAGTTTATTCTGATATTTCCCGTCCTTTAACTCATCACAATCTTTTCCCACTAACAACCACACGAGCTTTGAACGAAACCCACCAATTTATTGAGTCATTTTTCCCAAAACGTCATACCAGCTGGAGTTAAAGCGCTTAATGGTAGAGCACTAAATACATGCCTTTCTAGGACTGGACAGTTGAATAACTGGCATATAGTTAAATATTACCTCATGTTTAATCATCTGCAGCTCATTCTGGTTGCAGGAAGATTGTATTTCTACTTTAGCATGGGTAAATTAGCAAAGTAAATTAGATACTCTTACACAACATAAGATAAATAGATACTTAAGATGAACATAAATCTTAAGATAAATATTCCTTGGCAGCAGTGGATGAGGTGGGAATATTTAGGAAATAAAAAAAATGTTAATATGATACCACTTGAAAGGGTTATGCGGTGGTCAGAATTTGAAAGACTTTTTTTTTATTAATATTGATGGTGACTTAATTTCATTTTCTGTATATATGTTTCATTTCAAAAATGTTTTGCTTTGGATTTCTTTAATTGAAATGAAAAACTGGATTTTTTTTCTTATTTTACAAGACTGACATAGAGGAGAATCAGATGAAAAATAATACATTATTAACATGGCAATTATACAAGAAAATCAATCAAATGTTAATTGAGATGAAAAAATAACATGAGCTAGTCATGTATATTTGGCACCAATATTTCAAATGTTGTATTCCAGTGACTTTTATTACATAATATAGATTTGTCCATTGCATCAATTACTGAACATTCTCTGATTTCTTAACCAATCATTTTGTTTCATCACTAATTTTGACCACTTTTGCAGAATAGAAGTCTAGAATAGAAAAAAAAAGTAAACATTATACACTGTCTTTGTTCTTTCCACAGATGTACTTGAACTACCTGGGGAACTATGTCCCCAACGCATGGAATTATGAACAAGGGTGCAGCCACTGTGATGATGATCTTCTGGATTTGTCTCAGTTACATGTAAGTGATTCACATTTAGCACTTTTCCATCTGTTTGTAATACTTGTTCTTTCTTAAACTGCAGCCATGGAAATTTTTTTTGACCTAACTTTTAGTGAAGTAAGGAAAAGATGAAACTGTTTCTTGTATTTCCAGTACGAGCTGTCTAGCTACGGGTAACCGTCTAGACAGACGAAGTGAGCTCGGTTTGTCTTCTTTCAACAGATAAGTGAGGCTGTCCTTCTTTCCTGCAATAATAGCCTTATGCTTTTTGGACATTTTTAAGGCACACAAACGTGATGTGATCTACTTAGGAGAAAAGGGAAGCATTGCATGGCTGTGGTGCAGGATATGGTTTCTGAGGTTTTGAGAAGTGATCATTTAAAGGGGAGTCACTGTTGACCAGCCTGCCTTTTAGTGGGCTCCGCAATCCGGCTTTTTTCCACAATAGTGAGTTATAGCGGTCATGCTGAAAATTTGTCAGTCTATGCTGCAGTTGGGCAAGACTGGCAGGCTTTCGGAAATGTCTCAGGCGGCGTGCTTCAATCTGCGAAGAATGTTATAGAATTTGTCACGGAGCTTGGACTCTATCACCAATTTTATTTATTTATTTTTTTTGCTTTGTTCATTTTTGAAAGTTTTTCTTTACATTTTAATGACATGAGGAGTTTGTGTTAAAAAAAAAAAAATTGACCATTCTCATTTCAAACTTCAATGTTGCTTTAAAGATTTTCTGTGAGGTCCAATGGATAATTGTATTTAATTATAAGTAAATTTATACATGTCTTGCATTTGTATTCAGGACACTTTACTCTGATACCCTTGCAAAATATTTCACTTCTACCAATTACCTTGGAGACTACAATTGTGTATTCTAGTCTCAGTGTAAATGCAGCTTTTCTATAAAGGCCTCATGGGTTTATTAGAATACAGTAGAAAAATATGTAGAATACAGGAAAAGGTCCAGGAGAAAGTTGTGGGAATTTTGAACCCTGATTTAGATTTAGACAATGGAACTAAGGGCGTAAAATAAGAAAAATGTGTCTTTTCTCAGCGAATTCTGCACATGCTGACTATGAGTTTCATGTCACCACAAACTCACCAAGACATGGTCATCTTCCTTTAATGACAAGACTTGACACTTGGGTGAATGTTCACTTTCCAGCAGAATTGTGGCTCTTACCATGCAAACAATTAAATTGTGTGGACCTAAACATAGTCATGACTTAAGAACTCTTGACCAAAATCCAGAACGGCGTGTGTAAAACTTGAAAACAGATGCTCAAAGTTGCTTATGGTCACTGACACTGAGGTTATTTGCAAGGAAAATTGAAGATTTTAATCTCTGGATGTACAGCATTGCAGCTCTAAAAACTAATTGGCACGAGACGGTTGAATGCAACATTCAGATTTGAGAAAAAAAAGGAAACATTTATAATATCCTATCCTCTTTACAAGTACGCACTGCTTTTCTTGTTTTGTTTGTTTGTTTTTTTTTTTTTTTTTTTCTTTACGTAAAATACCAATAAAATAGACTGGAGTTTGCAGTTACCATGTTACAAATGTGAGAATGTCCAATGGCTATAAATATTTTGTAAGGTGTTTTAAACTTTTAAAACTACATTAACACTAACTGAAGCACATAAAAAGCATCCAGCTGACCTTTCACAAAGAAAACTAAAATGTTTGCTGAAGTAAAATAGTTTGAGAAGACATATCATTCCACTGTGTCTCTTTGTTTGTTTGGGACAGAGACGACCAGGATATCGGGTCATGTGGGAACAGTGTTCCCACTGTGACCAGGCCTTTCTACTCGGGTGAACTCAGTCCACAGGCAGTCCTGTCTGGCTTTCATGAACGTTAACTTTGAACCTTTGGCCCTGCAAAGACACTGGAAGTCGTGGCCTGCCAAAGACTAGTAGCGTGCCATCCAGATAAGCCCAATTTGTGTGTCTGCTTCATGTTGAACCTCATTGTAAATGCCCCAGTTTGTCAATGTGACCTTTTCTTCTTTATTGGTCCACCCTGTCTACAGTCCTGGTGTAACAATTTAAGCTTGTGTTGGCTTGATGTTTGAGGTTTCTTTTCTGTGCCTGAAATACAGTCATTGCGGAACGTGCAAATTAGATGGTTCGGCTAAGAAGGCATTTTATCCCTGGCCCAGACCTTTTGCTGTGAACTGGTCAAGATGATCACAAGTCCAGACTGGCCTGTGTGGGCTAAGCAGAGTATCATGGGAAAGTCTTTCCTCATCTCTGTGTCCTCCTTTATTCCCATCTATGTATAGCATTTCCACAGTGTCATTTTCTGAGTCTTTTATGTGCCTTCAATCATCACTTGGGCTTGAGTGTAGCAGAAAAGCATGCAATGCAAAGAATAGCACTAAGTATTGTTGAAGACATCTGCAGAGTCAAAATTTTTATACATCTATATGTTTGAAGCAAACTGTAAATATTCTTGATTTATTTGAAACAGTGTTGTTTCACTGTGATTAGTTGTTTAAAATAGAAATGATTTATCTTTCATTTTATCCAAACAGGAATATCCAGATGTGCTGGTCGGAGTGTTCATTGAACAGCCAACTCCATTCCTACCTGAATTCTTCCAGCGACTGCTCACTCTAGACTATCCAAAAGATAAACTGAAGCTCTTTGTTCATAACAACGTGAGTGTGTGCAGCTGCTTTCTGGGTTTTCTTTTTCTAGATCACTGCAATTCAAATCCCCCCCCAATAATCTGTTAATATTGGCTCCCTGCCCAGGAGGTTTATCACGAGAAGCACATTCAGAGGTTCTGGGAGGAGAATAGGGATGTGTTCAAGAGCTTCAAAGTTGTGGGACCAGAGGAAAATTTGAGTCAAGGAGAAGCCAGGAACATGGGAATGTATGTACGCTTGTTATAAATGAAATATCTTACAGAATTTTGTGTTTGATAAACAAAACAAGATTGAGTTAACGAGTTCATAATGTGCTTGCTCTGAAAAATCTTTTGTATTTAAGCCGCTGATGCTCCAATCTGTCCTGCCATCGCAAGGTTTTCTTCAAGAACTGTAATTAAAGACAGCATTTTTTTGTACACGAAAAAGTCAGTTATGAAATTATCCAAACTGAAAACACAAGAGAAGGAAAAGGGTTCTCAACCATTCACAGGTTTAGCTTTCTGCTATAGTAGCCTGAATGAACAGTTTATACAAATCCATAGAAATTGTATTTTCCATTTAAATAATTGCTGCAATGTGAGCACATAATGCTAGCATGCAGTGCTTTTTATGGCTGCAAAAATATATTTTTGAGTTTCCAATCCTCCTGTATTTTGTTCACAAGTTTATTTATTGGTGCATCCCCTTCTTCAATAAGTTTGAATTACAGATCTTAAATGTATGTTCCTTAACAGTATGTCATCTCCAGTCTGAAAGACAAAATCAACAGAATCCCACTATCAACAATTCATGCTCTAAATGTCATCTATCCATCTGATGGATAGATGACTAAGTATGATATATATAACCAATGTTTTTTTGTTTTGTTTTTTTTTACATATAATTCCTTATCTATATAAGGTTTAAAAATACTCAGACTCTGTGCTAAAACTCTCTTGTGAATTTAAACAAGACATTTCTGACAATGTTCTGTTTATTTTATCAGGGATCTTTGCCGCAAGGACGCTTCATGTGGCTACTACTTCAGCATAGACTCCGATGTCATGCTCACCAACCAGCAAACACTGAAGCTCCTCATTGAACAAAACAGGTACTCACACAACAGCTGAAACAGAAGTCATACCAGAGTTCTCTGGTAGCTGTTGCACTCGTTGAAGTGTGGGAGTCATTCCTGAAGTGACAAACCCACAGGAACATTACAGCTATGTTAATTAAAGTTTTCAGAAGGGTGCTTTGGGTTCCAGCTCTTTTGCCCTTCCTCATAGAAACAGATGGAGTCGGGTGCACTAGTCCTAAAATGCTGCTTAGAAATACAAAAAAAAAAAAAAAAAGACACAACACGCAAACCCTATTTCCCCTTCTGCAGCATATGATTGTGAAGAAACCTTCCCATAAACTGGATGTCACTGTGGCTTTTGTTACTGACTGGAAGCATTCAAGGCGAGAGACTTTCTCGGATATTTAAAGGCACCATGGGAATTTTCTACGGGCACTGGGGCTGTTGGAAAAAAAAAAAGAAAAAACAAAAACTAGAAATGTGCTTTGCGCAAGTCTGTCATAGAGCAGACAGCTATCTAATTTATATTAAAACAATTTTGGTATGTCTTTTTTTATTAAGCTGTAACAAAACAATATTCCACAATACATTTGAAATATTTTTATTAATAATAAGATTTGTTGAAGCACTTCCCCTCCAAAATGTGACAGTGAAACATTTTTAGAGCTACCAGAGGCAAGGCATGGGAATCATTTTAATTCAATCAAGCATAATAAGTGGACCTGGTTTGCATTAAATGTTTATGGGATTTGTCACTGAATTGACAGTTATTTCAGGTAAAAGTTAATTGCTCAGCTCCAGCACAATGTTTTTAAAGGGAATCTATACATTAGATGTTGGTCTTGTTTTATCCACTTTTACAAAAGCACCCATTTATTTCCCACTTTGCCTTCACAGAAAAGTAATTGGACCACTTGTCACTCGTCATGGCAAGCTCTGGTCAAATTTCTGGGGAGCCTTGAGTCTGGACGGCTACTATGCACGTTCTGAGGATTATGTCGACATTGTACAAAGGAAACGAGTGTGAGTCAAACATATACCACAAAACATTTCTTTTTTTTTTCAATTTTTCCATCACAACATGCGAGTTTTAATCTTCAAGTGTAATGTAACTCTTATCAAATGCATCTCAGTGTTTTGAAAACTTTTTTAGCCACTATTAATGATACACAGCAACATAAGCCCATTAGCTCATTGGAATCAGAGCAAAAACTTGAAAGTTCACCTTTAAAGTGCACATTTGTTATTTATTAAATATTATACATGGCGCTGTGATTGTGGTAAACTTAATCATCTTCCATTGTTCTGCAGGACAACTGTTACAGTAATGTTATCACTATAACTCTCACAAGCAAGGAAAAACAAAAACAAAAACTTGAATATCACTTAACATATATCAACTTTGTTAACCACATAGTTGCTACAAGTCAGTAGTTGCTAAATCCTAATTCATGCATGGAGTGAATACAATCACCAATCTCTAATTGTTCCCTTAAGATAGCATGAAAGTAAAGTGTAAGATTTTATGTTTCTTTTTGCTTCAAGGGGTGTGTGGAACATTCCTTACATGGCGCACATATACCTCATCAAGGGAACTGTATTGAGGAATGAACTTAAAGAAAGGAATCATTTTGTCCTGGAGAAACTGGACCCAGATATGGCTTTGTGTAGAAACTCCAGAGAGATGGTAAGAAGGTGGGAAACAATGGTGTGTTGGATGTTTTGCTATTAATAAGCTTCTGGCGCATTGTCTGAAAAGATTAAGATAAATGTATGGTACAGTATCAGTTTTGTAGAATGGCATTGTTGGAGTTTTTAATGTCATGCTGGAAGTAGTACAAATACAAGGCAGCTAGGCAATAGTGTGTCAGAAGTGTCAAGGTATTAAAAAAGGATTTTGTTTCCATACCAAGAAGGCTTAATGATACAAGTAGAAAATGCAACACATCTAACTTTTAACAGAAGCCAGTGACTCAATGGAAACCAAAACCAGGCAAGTGTGTAGGTGTTTTGAAATGTATTTGTCACCAAGGCATGACCCGTCTATGTTCATGATTTGTCTACAGATCATTAAGGTACTCTGCTCTACTTGCATTCCATCGTTGTTTATTTTTTCTACCATTATTGCCATGATCTCAGTCAGTTGTAATGCTTGGCTTGGCAACTGACAACATATATCTTGCATCTTGCATTTTTTCCGAACACCTTTAAACTGTTCACTTAGCTCTGCTCTGTGCACCCTACTTGTCACCTCTCATCACCGCTGAACCACGACCCTGCTCTGCATGCATTCCTCCCATACTAACCCCCAAAAAACATCAGCTTCAGAGGGAATCTTGCTCTTTTGATCACGCAGGCGCGTTTTCACTCCTACTAAGTTCTACTATGTGTGACATGGACATATTTTAATTGTCACTTTGTCTCTTACTCTTGAGTAAAATTTATGCAGTCTTATTTACATGATGCTTCTCCTTTATTGTAGACCAGTCACAGGGAAAAAGACTCCCCTTCTCCGGAATCATTCCATATGCTCAGGTCCCCAAAGGTCAATATTTGCTTTGATTGTTCTGCTGTCTGATATTTTAATTTTTAATGCACTCAGAAACTAATTGTGATTCTTGCAATAGGTAGTGCTAAGTTAAAACCTGAGGTTCCAATAACATTTAACATTGAGATCTAGAATTTCTACCTTATGATGACCCCTGGAACTTTTTCCACATTTTGTCATTTTATGATGGCAAACTTCAGTGTATTTAATTGGAATTTCATATGGGTAACCCACACACAAGTTTAACAAATTAGTGACATGTAAGAAGAAGAATACATTTTTATTTCACGTTTTTACCTGAAAAGTGTGGCATGTATATGCATTCACTTCCCAGTACTTTGATAGCCCTAAATAAAAAAACAGTGCAATTCGTTCATAATTCATTCCTGTAAACCTGAAAAATAGAGGTCTCTGTGGTGTGAGCAGCAACATGCTGTGAGGATTTTTTTTTTTTTTTACACAGACAGGGAAGCTGGTGAGACTTGCAGGGGGGATGGAAGGAGGTAAATGCAGTGTAATTAGGAAAATCTGTCTAGAGCTGTAAGACGCCACGGTATGATGGCATCGATACAAATAAATTATTTTCATTCAATTTCTCTGCTGTGCATAAATAAAAACTGATATATAAACAATCTATGTTTGTGTATAAAACATGAGTAAATGTAAAAAAACAAAAAATAATAAGAAAATGTTCAAGGGTTTGGATGCTTTTGCAATGTCTGTCAGTGTAAGAAACACACAAACAAAAATAATTCTTACAGTTTTTGGGAAAATAATGTGAACCTTTTGTTTGTGAAAAGTTTAAATTTGTGAGCAGCTAAGTTTAGTTAGACTTTAAAGGGCTTAAGAGTCATTTTGCAAGTCCTCTACTCTGATGCTTTACCCTTACAAACCAATCACGCGTTAGCAGCACCTCCCCCACTGAACACACCGACTGATCTCAGACTAGGCTTCAAAACATCACATCCTTTTACCTCGCTTATTATGCATTTGGCCTAAATCGCATCTTTGTAAACACAAACCAAGACATTTGCAATTTGGTAACTCAACACCACAAGACTGCAAAACAGACCCATAATCTGTGATTTCTGACATTAACAAAGCCTAGTCTGATAGTGAGTCCAGATCCACTCCCACACAGCACCCTCCCTGTGCATCACTGTAATTAGAGCGTCCCGTCTAGATCTGCTTCATCCCAAGATGTCCTTCTTGCTTCCACCCAAACACATTAATGACTCTGTCTTGTCCTTACAAGAGCAACTCAGAGAAGACTGACCAATAAATAATCTCAGATTATTTATATGCCACCTGTCTACTTTAATCTAGAGTTGAGCATGATTTCAGTGTGTTTTTAGACACACTTAAATCAATTTTTATTCTCTCTGTATGCCAGTGAAAACCACTAAGGGATTTACCGAGCTTTAAATCTGCATGTTTTATGGTTATGTAGATGCCCATCTGTTGTAAATTGTGAGACATTAAGAGATTTTTCAGCTTTAGCATTTGTATAGAATTTAAGAGCATTTATTTCCGTTTGCTGCAGGGAGTATTCATGTACATAACCAACCGTCAAGAGTTTGGGAGGCTCATTTCCACAGCTAATTACAACGTATCTCGTTACAACAATGACTTGTGGCAGATATTTGAAAACCATGTGGTAAGTCATGATAGTCTTTCATTATTTTTACATGCATATGAAATCTATTTTTCCCAAAATAAACAGCAGCCGCCTGTAAAACCTATTAGAGGTAATGGAAGAATTAGAAATGTGAGACAATAGAAAGCTGTAGTGCAAAAAAGGTTCCTGTCTGGGAGGGAGAGCGATTAGTCCTGTGAGGTATGCAAGTTGGCAAACAATGTAAAAAAAATGTCTGCTTATCTAAAAATCTCTCTACATGCAGGACTGGAAGGAGAAGTACATCCACCCAAACTACACACAAATTTTCACTGAGAACCAGTTGGAGGAGGTTTGTGTTTATGTGTGGCTTCACATGTACAGACTGAGAGTGCGAAAAAGACAGTGACATAATGTCGCATTGATATCCCAACATCTGGTTTTAGCATGTCTGGGTATTGTATTACATCAGCTGCAACCATAGGTGAAGATATGAGTCAAACTGACATTCAAATTCTCTGTAGTCACTCTATGCATGTGTTCATGTGTGTGTTGCAGCCTTGTCCAGATGTGTTCTGGTTCCCAGTGCTCTCAGAGAAGGCGTGTGATGAAATAGTTGAGGAGATGGAGCATTATGGTTTATGGTCTGGAGGCAAACATGAGGTCAGTATTGTTGGTGGAGACTTCCTGAGCATAAAAGTAAAAGGTATTGCAAAACAAGCGCATGCCTGTGGCCACTATTTTCTGTAATTTCTTTGGCTTTTTATAAGTATTTTGTGTGTTTAAAAATAATATTCTGCTTCTAAGCAAATATAGTTTTTTTATTCTTATGTATAACTTTTGATTTAATGGCTACATCTACGGTCATGGTAAGAGGAAAGTACACCCTGTTCTAGGGTTTCACTCTATAAATGATGTGGCATAATTTGGTTTCTATAATTATTTCAGTCTTACATCCAATGTACAAAACCACTCGCCACCAATTCCTCACTTCCAATAGTTATTGAACAATGATGGGGTCAACTGAATTTTTTTCAAAAAAGCGTAATACACTATAGAAACCCAAAATACTTACAAAATGTGTCAATTCCTACTATGTTCTTTTTGCAATGAGCATATATAATGGAAAAGTCATATTGGAGAAGTAGTAGCTGAATACAAGTAGTTCCTTGTTTTAAATGTATTTAGTTTCATAAATAAATGACAAATCCAAAAGCATGGATAGCTAGTTTGAGGTAGCTAGTTTGATATTTACATGCTCTCAAACTACATCACAATCTTAGCTGAATGACAGCATGAGCTTTAATAAGAGTCAACCAGCCTAAAAAGGTTATAACTTCAATCACTTGGTGTGACATAAAATCTTCTGAAAATAATTTGCAATTAAACCTAATAAAGTTAAATAGATACCTTGCAAGGATACGAATCAAATCTCTTTCCCAGGGCTACAAGATTGTATTATTACATCCCTGGTTTGAGAGCTCTTACAATGCTGCCTTCCTACTTTACTTAATAACAGAAAAGCTCATAGACACTGAACGAGCAGACAATAGTTTCCAGGTCTAAAATGAGAAGCAGCTCTAAAGAAAGAAATTATAATCAACATTTATTTTTACGTCGTTTGGCCTGTTTTATGTTGCTTTAAATCGGTAATATGATGTGTCTTTGAGTTTGCCGGGACAGACTAAATTCACACAGACACTTTGAATGGCTCTGTTTGGGAAGTGACTCTCCTGGATGGGTCATCAGGCTTCATGCTGACAGACAACAGCCCTGCCTGTGGTTTTAGTGGCTCACAGACACACGAACATCATCATCACAGTGAACGCTGTGGTTACACACTTTGAGATCGTTGGGTCATTTGTTCCATTGTTAATCACACTACTTTCTTTTCTCTTCCTTTTTTCAGGACAAGAGAATCGCTGGAGGCTACGAGACAGTTCCGACGGATGACATTCACATGAAACAAATTGGGTTTGATAAGGAGTGGCTGCACTTTCTCCGGGAGTTCATATCGCCTGTCACATTGAAAGTTTTCTCCGGCTATTACACAAAGGTTAGTTTGACATGACTCAAAACCCTCTTCTTTCTTCTAAAAGCTAAAACTGTTCTAATGAACCCCCCGGGGGGAGTAATAACATCATGAATATTATGTCAAATTGACTTTCAGGTTCTAATGTAATACCCTCGTCAAAACATAGCTGGTGTGTTGCTTTGGTTCCTTCATTCATGTTTGAGGAAACGTTGACTCTCTCATAAAGCACCAACTATTTCCACAAAGCTCCTCCCTGGAGCTGCAGTCTCCAGCTGACCTTCTTCTTCTCAGAGCGCCCCTCCGCAACACTTTCCACACGCAGCTCCACCCTTCAGGCTGTGTTGTTTTGCAGGCAGAAACACTGTTCTTTTAAATATGGGACACAGTCCAGGAATTGTTTTGCACATGTAACTTTATAAAAACATTTACCCTGATGTTGTTGACAGACCCCTGTTTGTGTGTCATTCAGATTTTCCAAATTCATTAATTTCTTAGTACAAACCTCTTCTTACATCGTTATAAAAAAAAAAGTAGTCACAAAATAAGAACTAGCAAGTAACACAACGTCATTCTGTTCTATCATGGCAGGGATATGCATTGATGAACTTTGTAGTTAAATACACACCCCACAGACAAGCCTTCCTGAGGCCTCATCACGATTCCTCCACCTTCACCATCAACATCGCTCTCAACAACAAGGATACAGATTTTCAGGTAATATGCGTTTTGATGTCTTTCCATATATATCTATATACATATTTATGGTCCTGGGTTCGGTTCCTGGCCGGGGTCTTTCTGCACGGACTTTGCATGTTCTCCCTGTGCGTGCGTGGGCTCACTCAGAGTTTTTCGACTTCCTCCCACAGTCCAAAAACATGACTGTCAGGTTAATTGGTCTTTCCAAATTGTGTGTGCATGGTTGTTTGTCCTGTTTGTCTCTGTGTTGCCCTGCGACAAACTGGTGACCTGTCCAGGGTGACCCCGCCTCTCGCCCGGAACACAGCTGGAAATGGATGGATGGATGGATGGATGGATGGATGGATGGTTGAATTCACTATAACTGGAAGCTGATGACAACTTTTAATTCTGGTCTCATGTTCAAATACCTTTAAGGTTACGTGTTGTTGTTGTTTTTCTGAGTGATGTTTTGGTAAGTGTTGTAAATTTTTCCAATCAGACAAATGGAATTTGTTTTGCGAGACAGAAGTAAAACTCTTTTTGGAGCAAAGCATCTATTGACATTGGTATGTTGGATATGGGCAGAGTTTAAAATGAAAACACCTGTGGCCTAGCAAGGATATATTAAAGGGACTTAGTGAAAGTTCTTGTATGATGTACTTCGGGCTCCATAATTCATCTTAAAAACGATCTGTTTTTCATCTGCTCTGTTTACACATATTAGGGAGGAGGCTGCCGTTTCCATCGGTACAACTGCTCCATAGAATCACCAAGAAAAGGCTGGAGCTTCATGCACCCAGGACGCCTGACTCATCTTCACGAAGGTCTACCAACAACCAATGGCACTCGCTACATCGCTGTGTCCTTTGTTGATCCTTGAACTGTCCTTAAATGCCCTACTATAAATTATTTTTTCTTTATTTTTGCTTTAGTATTTTTTTTTTTGGATTAGTTTTTGTGTTTTCATTTCACAATGCAATTCTCTTTTTTAAAGCAAACGCTTTGAAAGAATTACTTTTGTTTTTGAAGAATCTCTGTCAAACAGAGTGAAAATGGTAAAGAAAAGTGACTGAAATAAATGGCATAGAGTAGACTGGAAATAAAGCTAAATCAGACAACATTTATGTGTACTGTAGGTTGCCATAATGTTTATAATAGTGATTTTACCATCGTGGTAGCCGTCATACACACTGGTATCTTCACAAACAAGCAGCTGAAGCATATGCACATTTAACTAGAGTAATTGTGTTTCAGGTATAAAATGTTCTTCACAGTTTGAAGCTTACTACTGCTGGTGCTCCTCAACTTCTTTATTTACTGGATAGCATGTTAATTTGTTTTTCTATTCTGAAGCAGCTTATTCACGACTTTGAACAGAGCTACCTTAGTTTTCTCAGTATTTTCACTAACAAGCATGTCAGCAGATTTTAGTTCACCTGTTAGAATTTTCAGTTTACTGCCCTCTTCTTTTTCTTTCTTTATTGAAAATGTCAAATTTACAGAATTTGCTTTTCTGTAAATAAAAATGCCTTTTTTTTTCCAGAGATTGAGTGACTGGATTTTGAAACTCAGAAAGCCAACATGTTTAAGTTATTGTTGAGATTAAATAAAATCTCTTTAAGAATGGTTGCTACTGTATTATTTTGATGATTATGCTCCTGTTCTGGTTTCTCATACCAGGTCAGCCCTTCCTGTAAATCCTGGAGACGTTTGCAGAAAAATGTTTGGATTACATCACCTGCCTGGTGTTGCCATGAGATGCTCATTTTACTTGGGCATCTCTTAATGTTAGTTCATTAAAAAGTAACATTGATTTGACACGCATCTACCTGACTTGAATCTATATAATTCAGTTCAATTTACTTTTTTATTACATGTGAAGTGACGTAAGAGGACAACTGTTTATGTAAATTAGTGAACGGAATTGAACTTAATTTAATTGGCACTTCTATCTCTATGCTTAAACTCATTTGAGACATTTTTTTATCTGCTCTCAGAAGTTGCTACAATGTTCTTTCTGAGGACCCGAGACAGATCTTTTAATCTTACCATGATATTCACTCTCACTTCAACAATAAGGAGCACACTAAACTAAACATCTGAGTTTCACTATTGATTCATGTTCAAATCTTTGACCTTTGGTCCAAAGGTCCTTCTCCAAATACCTCTTAGCTTATGAACTTGCCCACTCATCATGTTTACAGACAGACCTACATGTTATTTCTGTTTCAGGTTGTTTTCAAGTTTGGACATGTCACATGTAGAATCAGTCAGGCCTGCTTGCTCTGTAGGGAGCTGCACTTGTGTGTTTTTTGGGGTGTGGTGTGATGATATACATAGGTAAGAATGTAGTTCAGTGTATCTTGGAGGGAGTGTGTAAACATGTACATGTAACCTAAAGAAAACTTTGCAGGTCAGAGATCTAAAGACTGAGAAAGTGCAAATGGGGAACCTATAGCAGGTGGAACAGGGTAAGGTGTCATGATTGAAATAGTGATGTTCAGTCTGAATAAATTCAAACCAGTGCTTCACTGATACGAAACATCTAAGGTCTCATATCTCTATCAATTCTCATTATATTTTAAAATCCACAACCTCGAGAGAGTTGCCCCCACCTCTAGGGGCCATGTTTTCACCCTACGCTACTGGCTGCCTGACCAAAGGCACGTTTCTGCTCCTTGTAAGGCCGAGATGAAGGCTGAATGTCTGAGTAGCTGCTATGAACCAGCAATGATGAGGGGAGATTTGGGTCAGGCTAGGGAGGGAGACTTATTGCTGCTGAAAGAGCCTTTTGTGTCCATCATTTCCCCTGAACTGGCTCGACTTCATACCCTCTGAAAGGTGACATTGATTGTAACCAGGAATGCAGCAAAACCTCCACTCTGACCGAGATAGAAAATTGCCACATAAATGGTTTTATCAAATATAGGAAGGGATAAAGAAAGCTCGATTTATTTTAGTCCAAAGTGAGAAAATTTAAAGAAGATGTTGTATTTGAATCTTAAAAGGCAGCTTGTTTTAGGCATGCTTTAACTTGTTGATATGTCATGCTTTAAGTAAAGTAACAGAATAACATACATTAAAGTAAATAGAAATATGTCAATAACTATACTGTTTTCGGGGGAGTGCAGAGATTTAGGTATTACCACAGCTTACACTCTGCCCTGCATGGACTTTTAAGAAATGTGTTTATAATCACACTTAACCCTGCCAATGAGTGATCACAGTTGACTCAAAACTGGGGAATGTGACAACAGCAGCTCCCCATTTGTAATTTCTGTCTCCTGATCACGTAACAAAGAAATCCCTAAAACATTTAGTAAAAATCGGATATATTTGTCAAGATTTTTGCCTATTTCATCTAAATTATTACATTGTGGCTCAGCTGTAGTTTGGATGTCCTGCTGGATAATACAACTTCTACCCCAGTTTTGATTGTGTTGCAACTTTTAATAGATTTAATAGGTTTTCTTCCAGCAATGCCCAGTATTTAGCGCCATCCATTTTCTAATCCATTTTTACGCTGTGGGGAAAATCATCCCACCATGGTGCATTGTGCTTTCAAGATAATATTCAATTAATGAAGGCCACACTTCACTTTTAATTGTAATCCAAATATTTTCTTTCCACACACCACTTCATGTTTTTCTATCAAAGAAAATCACAATAAAATGTGGCTCTGATTGGTTGTTTATAGCTATAGCACTGGAAGAAGGCAGTAGGAACTCAATTATATATATATATATATATATATATATATATATATATATATATATATATATATATATATATATATATATATATATATATATATATATATATATATATATATATATATATATATATATATATAATATATATATATATATATATATTTATATATAGATATATTAGATATATATATAATATATATATATATATATATATATATATATATATATATAGATATATATATATATTTAGAGATATATATATATATATATATTTAGATATATATATATATATATATATATTATATATATATATATATATATATATATATATATATATATATATATATATATTTCTTAACATTTCATATTTCTCATTCCAAACTGTCACAGCATAGTGAGAGTTTGAATAAATGTGTTAAAATATTAGTTTTTTTATAAAAGTTACATACTGCAGCTTTAACCACAAGGCAAAATTGTGAAGGAAACTGAACTTTGCGCTAAAAAAATAATTGGAATACACTATTAACATTGAAAATTTATTAGTAAACTGAACCTATTTGCTAACTTTACATTGGTGATTTTCAAACTTCTGCTTGGCTTCATGCTGAAAAATTCTGAAAATGTTTAAACTCCCAGAAACTTATCTTTGATATTGTGACCAAGTCAGCTTTTTTGTGAGGAATTATGAGGATTGTAGCCAAATTTTTTAACACCAGGCACATGAGTTGAAGGGGCCCAAGTATTTGTGCACTTGTACATTGTATATACAGGATACCACGTGGCTAGCTCAGAGTAAATTTATCTAATTATGTTTGAGGAAGAGGGCGGAGTTTGGGGATATCTGAGTTCAGGCACAGTGCAATTTAGAGTTAGTGGAAAAATACTAGAAAGAGACTAAATGTGAGGACAGATTCTGTGCAGCTGTGTATTTTTTGGCCTCATGTGCAGCTCCATGAGATTTTTGAAATCATTAATCTTCATTTCACACAAATGTTAAAAATTGGAATGAAAAAGCATCCATCGAAAAACTGTCAAGTAAAAAATAAATAAATACACTCAACTCATGCTTTGTACTGTCGAATTACTGGCAATGGGAGACCTCTTTAACATACGCTCTTTTCATCCTCACTTTATTATTATTTTGCTATGTTGCTTTATGTCTTTTTAAATTGTTTTGTGTTGTTAAAGCTCCATCTGGGGACATGCATTGCAAATTAGATAAGGCCATAAATGTTATAATGTTCTGTTTTTATTCATTATGAGCATGTCTCCCCATGCAAATGAACAATAAAGAAAAAATGTCTGACGTGTTCTGCTGGACCACCTATTTATTAAGTGTGTCTCAGCTTTAAATGAAGCACATTATTTTGACAAAGTTGTCCAAATAACTTTGTTCGCCAAAACTTTATATAAGTTTATTGCAATTTTATTATTGTTTCCTTGCCTGGTTATTTACTCAACTTCTCCATCCTGTTCTGTTTAGAGGGAACACATCCATTGTATTGACAACAATTGCAGAAATATTCCAAAAAATATATTGTTTTTCATTTTATGTGCCACAGCCGTTTATGTTTTTATAGGGATTTTATGCAACAGACCAACACAAAGCAGTGTATAATTGTAAAATGATGGAAAAAGGCTATAAAGGCACAACTAAAGATGCTCAGTGGCTAATAAGCCCCCTTTACTCTAAAAGAAACTATGCCTAAATAAAATCCCTTTTAATCTTAAAGTAGTGTCCAAGTCCTTCCAAAACATGGCTGCCCACCTATCCTTAAAGGCCTGGCAAAGAGAGCATTAAGTATAGTATCAACCTGGAGGGTTATGGTAACTCAGTACTGTATCTGCTGCAAACATCCAAGGCTCCGGGTGAAGAATCTGATAAATATTAATCATGCTTCACAAATATTCCCTGAATGGAAAAATGTCAAGAGGAAAGCAACTGCTGCAAGAAAACTATAAGAAGCAAACATGTTCATTAAACTTTATACGTGACAAATTCCTTAGTTTGATGCATACTTATTGTCTCGCTGCAAGAGAAAGTTCTTTGCCAGACATAGCAAGCAATTGGATGAAATTCCTTCAATTTGAAATCACAGATATTTGGCTGCAGTGAATGCAGCTGTAGCATTAATACACTATGAAGATGTGATCTTAAGAGATGGGGTCCACTGGACTCTGCAAGATTTTTGTCCTGTGTGAGGTCTCACTCATCCTGCGTTTGTGTGCTTATATGTGCGGTTTGGGGAACTGACTCCCCTACGCCCCCCTTTCTCTCAGTCCCTACTTCCCTGCTGTCCAACATCCCACACTCCTGAGCGTCACTCTAAGAATGCGGGAAATTCTTTTAAAAATCAATAGAATTTACATTTTAAGCATTTGTATAAAATCAAAAATAATATACCTGTATGGACGGACTCCCTTCTGGCAGCCTAATATCTATGATTATATGCAACCCAATGGTGTGGTGGCAGGGACAAGACATGGGAACTTGATCTGGGCAATTTAACAAAAAAAGGGGAATTATTATGAGCCTGTCATCACGCATATCATCCAGGTGAGTAATCAAATATGCTCAGATTATATACTACCAATTATAGCAGATTGTATGCCTTGAAACTATCAGCACACTCCCTTTCTAGCCAGCCAGACTGTTTACCATTGTCATAGCAAACTGTTTGTACATGCCATTTATCCAAATTACACATCTACACTCTGTAAAAACAATCAGCAGCCCCACACTCCCAAACATATATTGATTTATGGAGAAGACAAAAGTGGAACAGAGGATGGGTGGAGGATGGGGAGTTGTCAAAAGCCACAGGAGCTCCTTTTATAGCCAGCTAAGAAAATCAAAGCAGGACTTTTATGAGCTATTCTGGAGACTTCTGAATGATCTTTCAGAGTGTTTAGTCTGACTTTTTGCGCCTTCAATCATTTCTGTGGAGGTTGAATTTCAGATGAAAAAAATAGCAGTGAAGGGTAATTTGGTGTCAGGGTGTGTCTGCATGGGTACACAGGCTACGTGTCTTCGGTCAATAAAAGTGCATGAAAAAAGAGGAAAAAAATAAAAAGGCTCATGTTCAGGTCCCTGTGTTTACAATCCTTCAATCCTAAAGTAGATGTAATCTTTTCTAAAGATTATTGAAAGAAAGCTCCAAGATATTACCAAAGACAAACTGTAAAATACCAGAGGAAATGTGAAGAACTGCTTTGCAACAATATTAAGGATTTAATTGCTGTAATTCCATCCTTTTTTTCTCCATTGATTGAGAAAAATGGAGAAATAAACATCAGGGTGCCATTTTTTAATGAAATATAAATAAAGTACTTTTTTTTTTTTATAGTGTTGCACGTTTTACATTTATACGCCAATCTTATTTTCTTTCAGAAACAAACTTCTTGGTAAAATGAAAAGCATTTTCTGTTAGGATCCTGAGTTGTTTTTAAGTTTATTTAATATATTTTGTTCCCTATGTGCTCTCTCTCCCCTCCTGTGCCATGTTGTCTCACTCTGTCCTCGCACCTGCAACCCTTTAGCTCATCTGCTCAGGTCTTTTGTTCCAGCATTGACCCTCACAGTATTTAAACCCTTCTCTTGCTCATACTCCTTGCAGTTTCCTCCTATTAATTCCCATTGACCCTGGACACTTCCCCTGATTTTCCTGAAGGTGTTTTGTTCTGGATTATAGGTTTTTGTTTTGCTCAAAGTCCCTGTGGTCCCATGGCTTTTTTTTTTTTTTTTTTTTTTTTTTTTTTTTGTAAGTTTTTGTCTTTATTTATCCATTAAATCATTTAACATGACCCATGCTTTGAGCTCCTGTCTGCATTTTGGTCCATTCTCAAACTTTCATATCATGATATTTTCAATCTAAATTTGCCACGTGTATAAATAATTTTGGGCATAGTTGTTTTGCTCTTTGTTTAGTTTGATAATTTCCGGGGGGGCGGGGGGGGGGGTTCACCTCTGTAATCAATGAATGATGTCTGAAAACAATTGATACTTAGAGGAAAGCTGTAATTTCTGAATTAAAAATTTATTTAAAACTTCAGGGTTTCAATTTTCTCTAAAATTCGACTTGAAATATATGACTGCATGCTAATTCATCCAGGTTTGATTTTTGCTTTAAGGTTATTGAAATTCTGTTATATTTTAAGTCCAGTCCACATGTGGAGTGCACATTATGATTGTTACATTTTGAAAGGAACAAACTTGTTGTCGACACAAGAAGCTAAAACAATGGTCTGATGTAGTGACCTACAAATCTGGTCACTCTGACCACATATTTAGACCTAGACAACAAAATGGAGCAAGAATAATTTGGGGAAACTTTGGAATATTTGAAAGACTGTATTTAGACACTGAAATCAAAACACTCTTGATGTTTGATAAAGACAGGCAGTGGAGTAGCATATCTTTCAGAAGAGTCTGCTTGCTTCAGTGTTTGTTTTTGAATAAACATTTGGTTCTGCTTACATGAAGTCAATTTCCTTGCTACTTACACCAGAGATAGTTTGCAATTCTTGGCATGACACAAGAGACAGCCACTCAGACTTATCGTTTTCATACTGGATTGCAGTGTAATAAAGCTCTGTCAATCATATCCATCTTTCACAACCAATATTCCAGTATTTGGTTAAGAGGATAATTGCTTAGGTCATAAATGTGACCAAGCTGTCAACTATAGCTTAGATCCTATCAATTTAAAGCCAGTCCAAGTGATCATTTTTGGTCTGAAATACTATTAAAAAATCTGCACTGAACTGAGGCCCACAGTCTTTGTACCTGCTGCCGCTTGTTTTTGACCCCTGTGGCCCTGTTTTCTCAAAATGGACTGATCAAAGTGCAGTTTTCATACATGTGGTAAAAAATTTTCAGTTTTTTTTTTTTTTCTTGGCAGACCACATGTTGAACACATGGGTCACATTGGACAGGGAGGTACGTTGTACATTTTGTGGATGTTGGACACATGGGACATGTTAAATACTCGGGGGAGTCATGGCAGATACAGAGACATGTAAACATAAATTTGTTATATCTCCTTTATTATATAAAGTAAACTACATTAGTTTGCATAGTTGTGCAGTTAATATAAGTTTATATTTTGGAATTATAATTAACTTGAAACTTCTTTGTGTCATTTGCCATCAGAATGTATTTTTGCTCCATCTACGTTAGCGAACCTGAACGTGACGTCACACTCAGGCCACTCAACCAGACCGACCCTGCAGTAGCAAATATTGACCAATACCAGTCGGTATCATGTTCTCAGGCTAGACCTGGGTTTTGTCACCTCCCTTGTCGACAAGGCTATCAGGAATATTGGTGAGAGCAACCTTTTGAAACCGACTTTTTTTGACCATGTTCGGCCAGAAGGATGAGGATCCTGTGGATATGGCACACCTGGTAGATCGCCTGTCTGTTTATTCACACGGGGTACAGGATATTAGCCAGGGACCTGGACATCCACCTAATCTCCAGGTACGCTCTGCAGGACTTGGTAGGCCCTCGTCGATCTCTTTATTCCATCTTGGGGATCCACGAGGCCACCAATTACTGATCTGGATCATTTGCTGCTCAACTTGCAGCCAACACTCATGGATGTCTTTGGAGGAGATGGTAAGCTTAACTTTGTGCAGTTGTATGCGGACTCCCCACATGTCCGCAAACAACTGCCATATAGGCATTCAGTCTGTGGCGCATTGTTAGAAACATACCATAAATTAAGAATAATGGCTGGTTGTTTTCTAGTAGTTAGATAACCCAAAGTTAATAGTCAAGAGTAAAGTAGCAATTATGTGATGTCAGTTATACTCAAAGGCACTTAAACAAAGAGAAACAATAGTTTCATTGATAATTTCAACTTACACAAAACTTCACAAGTCTGCTTGAACGTGTTCTTTTGTAATTAAACACCTCACCTCATTAATCTTTGTCAAGGTTCCTCCAGGAAAATAAAACTAATCAACCACAAATACCATTTCAGTCTGCATTTATTCCATTTTTGTTAAATTTTCAGCGCCGAAGGTTATGTAAATGTTTTCAGGAAAAGAAGACATGAGATCATTCCCATAGTTATCCTCGATCTTTCATAGAAAGCACTGTGTCATTTCCTTTCTATATAATAGTTATAGTTAATTGTAGGCTGCCAGTTTCGAGCCTCTGTAAGATTTGCAGCAGGCACTTCTGTCCTGAAGTTCTGATCAGATATTTCAGATGAAGAATCCCTCATGCTGAGGGTGTGTCTGTTTTGAGCCATCCATGTGAACCTGTTGCCCTTGAAGGAGAAAGAGGCATTGGAAGCACTGCAGTAGCAGACTGGCAATCTGGTAACCACAACACATCAAGACAAAACCCAGTGGTGATCCACCCTTATCCTTTTTTGGCTGCAACCTAAAAGACCAACCACAAGTAAGGGATTTCTTTTTCTTTGAATATCGTTGGTGCTTTTACAATGGAATATTCCCCAATGGACACTGTGGTCTGCAGGCCACTACTGTGGGACTGCATCTTCCATCTGGGAATCTTGCCTGAGTCTTTGTTTTGCTCTCAAATTCACAAATTTGTCTAAAGGGATAAAGCTATTTTGCATGAGAAGTTTGCACAGAAAACAACAACATCAAAAAAACAGGTGAAGGAAGATCAGTACTGGATTGTGGATTCAACAACTAACAATTTTTTTCATACAGTTTTTGGAGTAGAAATGATGGCACTATGTAGTGTTACATGAGTTATTTGCTGATATTTTTAGAAATAGGAAGTAATGTTCCTTGGTTTGGTATATGTTTAGAGGTACTACTCTATAATATTAGGTTGGTCAGTAATTATAGAGCAAAACCAAGCTTAGCAGTGGGTCCTCACTGTGAGATGACTGAGTAAATTTAGCCTTTGAAGGTGAAGGTCTGATTAAATCAGTACAGAAAGTCAAGAGGTTATTATGAAGGACATGTGGAAACTCTACTTCCTTCAGGGAGGTTAGGAGCCACAGGAAGTTGAGAGAGCTAGAAATCACACAGATCTGTTGAACAAAATGAGCTCTCTGGAATGCAATGCTGAAAACTGACTCAAAAGGTCAAATGTCTTTCCTCCCTCTCTGGCCAATTCTTTTCATTTCCTCTCACTCCAGCATTTTAAGCTCCTCTGCTGTGAAAGTGTGTGACAACTCATTAAAACTGCTAATTACTGCAGACTGTTGGATATTTTCTGCTTTAGGTCATGGAAGAAACCAAAGAATGCAAGTATGTGGTAAGATTTCACCAAAGCTTTTGGAAAAGAAGAAAAAAATATGACATTTTTTAAATGAACATTCACCCTCCCATCGAAACAAAAACTTTATTTACAAGACCTTGCTTCAGATTTAAGGTTATGCTGTAGCCTACAAAGATTAATTATGAGGTTTACCCAATCATACTCTGAATTATAGCAAGGCCTTATTAAAACCAATCTGCTAATTTAGTTTTTTTAAATTAAGCTGTTCTTTGGTGATTGTTTTTCATTTATCAAAAGATAATAAATAGGCTTTTCTAAGAGGTACAACTAAACAAAAGCACATCACGCCAGTCTTCACTTCATTCCACTTACTTCCTATTTCAAGACCAATTTAAACTTCATCTACTTGCTTTAAAGGTCTTAATGAGCAGCTTGCTTCATGCTCGTCTGCATGGTGACTCCTAAATCAGAGATTACATCAAGAGGTGATTGAGTTTTTATGTCGTGGCCCCAAAGCTCTGGACTGAACTTCCTCAGCATGTAAGAAGAGATCGCTTTGTTTCTGTGTTTAAATCTTTTGTTAACTCAGTGTGCAAGTAGCAGTGATTGTTAGCATTTTAAGGGTTTGTTTTTGACTCTGTCTCTTGTTGTACCTGTTGTGCAATACTTTGATCAACACTTTGATCAAAGTACGATGTGGTACACCTCATGATCCAAGGTGTACCACATTGTCCATCAAAGTTGGAGCAGAGTGTAACAAGACCCTGAGAGGCTGCCAAGCCGACTGATGTTTCATGTGGCTGCTGAAGACAGAAGCAGCATGAGTGACTCAGATATATTTAGGACACTGTTTGAGTTTACGATATTGTTCATTTGTAAATAGTGACATGTCAAACCACTAATCAAGAATTACTTTTGTGTAAAGAAGTCAAGTTTGGTGAACTGGTAAGACATTGTGTTCCTTGGTCACCCATTTTCTCTCAACAAATCTTCATGAGGTCTTAAAGGAGCAGCTGTATTGAATGTCACACATGCTCTTTTCTACCGTATTTTACGCACTACAAGTCACAGCAAGTTATAAGGCGTACCTTCAGGGTATGGCCTGTTTTAACACTTTTTCATACATAAGGCGCACCGAATTATAAGGCGCGTAGAATAGACGCTACAGTAGAGGCTGGGGTTACGTTATGCATTCATTATGGAGCTGCGCTAAAGGGAATGTCAACAAAACAGTCAAATAGGTCAGTCAAACTTTATTAATAAATTACAAACCAGTGTTCTGACAATTCCGTTCTCTCCAAAAATGAATAAACAACAGTTTTATTATTTTCCCCGAGGTAAAGTCAGTGACGTGCTATTTTCGTGACAATTTGCCTTTTAAACAACAGCAAGGTATAGCATGTAGTGCAACATTGATATCACGTAGTGGAGGGGAACTTTTCCTCGACTCAATAAACACGTAAAAAACACTGATTCTGTTATGGTAAATCAAACGTTAATGGCTGCAATCACAATATAGTAACACTCAATCGTGCAAAGCAATAACAACATATATCAAAAACTCAATGTTGTTCAAATGTCAATGTTCTCAATATGACAAACCTTGTTCAGCTGTAAACACACAAAATAAACATGTAAAGCTCACTTTATTAATTTATTCCTCATCCACGAATCCCTCGAATTCATCTTCGGTGTCCCAATTAAACAGTTGGGTGAATATGGCATCCAACATGCCCCTCTCCGTCTCGTCAAAGTCGTCATTAATCGAGTCAGTGTCACTGCTTTTGTCTGGCAGTTCGGTGACAATTCATGCCTTCCTAAAAGCTCGGATCACAGTTGAGAATGATATATCAGCCCAGGCAATAACGATTGCCTGGGATAATGGCGTATGTCGTCCGGCGCTGTCTGTCCGTCTTGGTGATCGTGCGTTCTTCTTCTATCATCCACCTTTTCCACGTAGTTCGCAGTCTAGCTCTGAATACCCTGTTGACAGCAATATCTAGCGGCTGAGTTCTTTGCACCGGCAACGAGAGAGTCTGCTTTCGAGAGGGCTAAGAAACGACAGTTTGTGCTCCCTCAGAATGCTAGCCAGGCTGAAGATGCTACTGCGGACCATGACTACACGGCACATCCACCAGCAGGGTCCGGGACGGTTGTGCGCATGCGCGGGGTTCACGCTTCCGCGTTTTTTAAAGCGGATGTGAAGTTGGACAACTTCCGGAAACAGTGGGATTATTTTGAGAATTTGAGAGATAAATATTAGGATGGCAGTCTTGCCAGTAGTGCAACAAAAATGGATGAAAGCTGCCGTTAAAACCTAAAGAAGAAGAAGAAGAAGGACAACTTCCGGTGGCTATAACGTTAGCATTAGAAGGCTCAGAAAATGGCTCAGTATCGGCGCAGTTGTTTTTGTTCAGTCCCTGGTTGTTCATGTGGGGCAAGAAAACAGCCTTATCTGTCATATCATGCGTTCCCGACGGACCCGGACCAACGGAGGCAGTGGATCCAGGCGATCCGAAGAGATGAAGGTCCGGACTTTTGCATAAAGACGGGGGGCACTTTTGTATGTAGCCGCCACTTCACACCGGAGGATTTTGCTAGCGGATCCACCACCAGCCGCTTTAAAAGTGGAGCTGTTCCTTCCCTGTTTGCCTGGAATAACTTTACTGCACCGGCAATGAGAGAGTCTGCTTTCGAGAGGGCTAAGAAACGGCAGTTTGTCCTCTCTCAGAAAGCTATCCAGGCTGAAGATGCTACTGCGGACCATGATTATATGGCACATCCACCCGCAGGTAAGTGTAACGTTGATCAAGCACAAGTTTTGCTTTGGCATATCACATAGAAATAATAAATGTTGTAATCTGTGACTGTGATGTGATGAATTAAAGCACCAGTTTTGATTAGCATTTAATTTGTGTGATATCAATGAGGTTGTTGGTTTTACATGTGGCGTTTTAGAGGCTATTGAGATAAATGGAGGGGGTTTGTCAGATCACCTCCCATGAAGTTTGGTGGGTTTCCTAGATAATTATTGCAGACATAGTAAAAACCATTAAGTAACCAAGGTATTAAAAGGGAAATCCAGGGGAGAAACAAGGTGAGCTTGAGGTAGGTAACTGAAAGCCACAAAAACTTCAAGGAGAATGTAGCAAGCTTTCTCTGGAGGCATAAAAAGAAAAAGAGCTGAAATGCCACTACTGAGACAGACAATCTGGCAACGGTTGGGAGTCCCGCTGGTCCTTTTATACTAACTTGATGACATGATACATTGCAGGTGTGTGAGCAGTGTAGCAGGAACAGCCTTGGCAGCAGGAACAACCTTGGTCTCAGAAGAGATCAGCACCACATGAAAACAGGGGGTAGAAGGGAACATGAGAGAAAACTAACACACACACAACCCAACTGGTGAACGTTCCAATTTTACAAATGGAGCATAGCGGCAGTCTTCTGAATTAAAACAAAAATCCATGAGAACACACTGTGTTTGTTAAAAGATATATTGCAGTCTTGATATGAAGAGCACTTAAAAAAAGAAAGAAAGAAAGAAAGAATTTTATTAGTTTTAGTTGGGTTCTTTGAGGTCTAATTCCAAGTTTGAGTCTTACTTAGCTCAGCAGATTTGCCCCTGCCAAACAATAACAAAAGTCATGTCAACTCTGACCCAAAATGTTTGCTGACATAAGCAGGAGAAATGGGGAATGATATCCTGCAAAAATAAAAATCAAACCCTTGAGCAAAGCTAAAGTATACAACTCACAGACACACATAGATTATCTCAAATCACATATTGTAGGTAGTCAAATACTTTGGGCCAAAAGAAAGGGAAACTGGGCTATGTTTGTCTATGTGCACACTCGTGTAATCTTCTATAATGTCTGTTTGTGCTGCAGGTTAAATGGCCTCCCAAAAATGCATGGTTTAGCATTGGACAGGTTGGCTACCTGCTGTTTTCAAGTTCTCCTACAGCGATCTTATGATCTACCTCCCCTCTGAAAGGAACGCTCCTTGGTGTTGACTTTGCTTAGTAGAGGTTTTAATAGACTACCTCCTGTTTTCACTTCATATTTAAGACTCCAAACTAAAGAAGAAATAATACCCACATAAGGCTCTAAATCACTGCAATTTACAACTCCCTAACAAGAGATCGGTGTATAAGAGTTCAGCCTGTAGTCTGAACCCTGAATAAACTCTGGCTTGTTTGTAATGGAGAGAAGTAACATGAAAATCCAGTATGTGTTGAGAGGAGAATGTAACGCACCAGGTATTTTTCCCTCTAAGCGTGGCACAACCACAACTGCCAGGGCCTCCCAATATAGGGCAACATGAAAGCTCAGGCTGAAACTAATGAATCATGGTAGTCTGGGCAAAGGGTGACATCATTTCCTTTAAACCTCATTGGGTCTGGAAACTGACACCGCTCCTCACCCTCCCTGAATCCCTCACAGCACAGAGCTGTGTAACACATCCAAATACTAGAATGTTCTTCAATGGCGATACAAGTTGCAGCAAGCCTTGATATGAAGAGCTCGAAAAAAGAAGAAAGAAAGAATGCTTTCACTTAGGGTATTTTAAGCTCCATTATGAGTATAATGGCAGCCTACAAAAGACAGCAATATTCTGGCACTTCCCAAAACTGCTTTTTATGGAGATGAACAGTAATCTATTTTTTAAATTGTAGGGTACTGCTTCTGCCAAAGGAAAAACACCCATTAAGAGGCTGATTCTCCCTATTGTGTTTCACTCACAAATGGAACATTAAGCTAAATTTCATCCTGCACAGTGTCATTATTTTTGGTCCAATGAAACATATTAGAGTTTAAACAGAAGTGTGTAACAGAAGGGCCGAGCGATGTGCATTGAGAGGATTAGAGAAGCTTTTCTCTGCTCCCAGAGAGCCCAAAGAGTGATTCTTTAAAATAACGTCATTTCCCGAGAGTTATTTCCGCTGAACTGACTTTGTGACTCAGTACTGATAAAGTGGATAAATTCCCTGGCGGCTTGAAGTGATGTATGAAGGAGAGGTCTGTTAAGAGTCATACATAATGGCTGTAACACTCTATAGCCTCTCTGCTGCGTGGGACAGACATATGGTGGATGAAGAATGGAAGTGGGATGAAGCAAGTCATGCAGCAATGTAACAAACCTCGTGCTCCCACGAGTTTTAGTTCTGCTGAAGTGTAAGACGAGCCTTACATTTTTCAACCCTAATAAGATGATTAAAACCTTAGTTTGTGTTATTGACTTAAGTTATATGGGGAAAAAATAATCAAACCACATCAATCAGGCCATATGTTATGACAACTGCAAAACAATTCATAACAGTAGTGGACATTTTGCCCTCAGAACTGATGTGTTAGAAGCAGGAAAAAATGAGCAATTCTAAGAATTTGAGTTAGTTTGATAAAACTAGACAGCTGGGTGTGAGTATCTCCAGAACTGCAGCTGTTGTGATGTTGCTCAATGCAATTGTCAAAAATGATCACCTTGGAGACCAAGGCTCACTGAGGCATGTGGGGTGCAAAGCATGACCTGTGTGTTAACCCTGATTATAAGAATGGGTCAGAGTACAGTGAATCACAGTTTGTTCCTGCTGTCCATTCAGAGTGTCTATGGTTTTCACTGTGCAGCCCTGAAAACATCAGCGATCTGGATCTAAACTTAGTAAATGGACGACAGGGCAATGGAAGAAGGGGGTCTGGTCAGACGAATCTTGTTATCTTACTTGAAGAACCTGACATCAGTATGCATGGTAGAAAAAAAGTAATGCTAGTGATAATGTGCCTTGCTGCTTAATGATGTAAAACTCCACTAGCTGGAGCTTTGTTGGACTAAATGAGAAGAGGGTTATACATTGACGGTAAGATTTTAAGTTCATAATGTCATAGGCGTTTCACAAAGCCTTTCTTGGAAAACCCTCAGCTATCTTATAAGCAATATATTTCCCTTTTGCAAATAAGAAAGGCTTTTAAAGGCTATTAAAAAAAGTATTCTGTTATGCAGGATCTTTATTCAGACAAGTCGTGGCATTTCCAGACACTGAAAGACCAACAAGATTACCTGAAAATCCCAAAGAGTTATTTAGTTTCTTTTGCTAGTGGCTCCACATTTCAAATCCCATTTCTAATTATACTAACTTTGTTCTTCAGTAATCATAAATTAGAACCATTAATTAAAACTTTTTTTAGTCAACTAAAATAAAGTGTTCTAAGCTAAGTGGCCAGATCAAAGTGTCAGGAGCACAAGTGCATAATTTCCCCTGAAGAAACTGTTACATCTGATGATTGGACTGCATGTGTCTGTATCTGTGTGGATATGTTTATTACTATGGGAGAAATATGTTCAGAACTGTGCTAGGAGTGACCAGAAACATAATTATTTGTGAAAGTAAACTGTAATGGGAACTTGAAAGGCAATTATAGGATTACAGAAAATTGGTCGATGTTACAATATTATTGTTGAATGACATTTGATTTTAAAACCACAAATCACAGTTGAAATTTAGATATTCTCATTGCTTTATCTTCTGCGTGTTTCTACCTTCATGATTGAAATATCTGACAGCAAACCCAGTCATACTGGCACTGTCTGTAATAGAGATTCACGTTCTGTGATGAACGCAAACATGTTGCTGATGTCGTCCACAAGGTGTCACTGTGAGATCAAGCCTGCTTCCAGCATAAACACCTCCAGCCTAAAGCAAGATAATCACATTTCAGAGAATTTCAAAGTTTGCTTCCTAAAACAGTTTGGATCAAAAATCCCAATTACCATTTGCTCATTTGCATTTGTCAAACACCCAGCCATCAAAATTATCAGACACTGACTGAAGTTTGTGTCAACATCATTAACAACAAAGCAGAATTTCAAATGAAAAGGAAATATTTGATCACTGAGATGAGAAGCTCAGAGCTCTTCATCTGCTCCACTTCTTTCCCCATGCTCTGCTAAAGATGGGGCGCAAAATTGGGGAGGGGGGCGGGGGGTGATTAATCTTGCAAGCACATACTTGAAAAGCCCTAATCTCTGCTTTTAGAGAAAGAGAAAGGCTGCTGGATCTTGGCAAAAATAAAGTAAACATCAGTAATTATCTTATGTAACCTGCTGTGCTATTCAAAACACATCTTAAAAATTGAGCAGTAAGCTCTACTGTTAACATATTTAAAAGGTTTTCCACTAAAGAATAGAAGAAAAAAAACATGTTTGCTGGCACACCACAAGGGAGCGCCAGTGATCTTTAAATAAATATCTTGTTTAGGTCGTAGCCAAGCAGCAGTTTAACTCCAAAACTAACTGCTGGCACTGACTGTGAGCCCTTAATTCCTGGTGTTTATTTCGGTTTCTGCTTTCTGTATGATTCACTCATAGCAAACTGGGTCATAATTAACAAACATCATTTAATAATAATGCCAATTCATTAGTGCAAGACCCAGGCAATCTCTTTCATCAGTAGAATAGAATAATGCCAGTGGGGTTTGAAAAGCGGGTCGGGGGATGGGGTGGTGGTTGAAGAGAAGCAGGGATGTGGGGATAAACAGCACTACTGATTCTCTGCTTTATTGTGGCTTCCTGGTGGATTTTTCTTTGCCTTGTGTGAATTTGTGATCACAAATAAACCCAATCTCCAAAGCATAAAGGCATTTCTTTTACAAGGTGAGGAACAATTTGGAAAACATTTTACATCATGAGAAAGAAAAAAAAAGCTCTTTTCATAAAGAAGCTAGTTGGGGCAATCTTTTTTTTAAGAATAATGATAAAAAAAAATGCAGGATTTGAAGATTTTAAAAAATCCTGTTGGTGTCAGGATTTTCTGAGGCAGCTGGAGTTTTAAAGTGTTGTAAACAAGAGTTTTGATTCAGTCATCCAGCTTTGTAGATGATCAAAGGAGACTGCTGCAGTAAAAGAAGAGGTTGTCATGACAGAAGCTGGGTTTATATCCTGAGTATTTGCGTTCACGGTGATGTATTAGATTCTAGGACAGCAAGTGGCTTCCACACAGCAATAGCACAGTTGTGTGTGTGTATGTGTGTGTGTGTGGGTTTCTTCAGCCGGTGGTCTTTTGTCACCCCAGGATTAGAATGCTTACCTATGAAAATTGCACTCCTGAGATGAAGCATCAGGTGGAAAAAGGAACATAACTGGCAGTGATCCTGCTCTTTGTGTCTGATAAATAGAGCCACGATAGGCACTTTCATATTGTGAAAGTGCCAGTCTTGGAAATCTTCATTCATGTTTGAGACTGTGGATAGTGAATGTAAAGAAGAGTGGCAACAAACCAAGAAATTGCACAAGCTGACTTTTTAATTTTTTTTCACATTCTGGTCTCCTGTATTTTGAGTTATTCCTCTGTTCTAAGTCTTTTGTTGTTTCAAATATTTAGTTATTGGGCTCATTACCCATGCTTTCCCCTTGTGCTTTTTACTCTTTTAATTTCCTTGGCCACCAAAAGCTCCTGGTACACAGGTGATCTACATCAGTGTAAAAAAACTCATCTGGTCCTTGCCTCAGCAAACAGTGTCCCTTGTGTTAATACTCCTGCTATGCTTCTAGTTATCGCCAGATTCACAATTTCCCTATTCCAATGGCTCAGTGGTTTGAGCCGTCCTCTGGACTATACCCTTTCTGTTGCACATGTACCCATTTTGTCACAGGATGCAACTCCATCATCATTCCATCAGGTTTGCAACCTGTCTATGTTTGAGTCCTCTATAAACCTTACACAAAACACTAATATAAAAATATTGTTTTGGTTTTTACTTGTAATAGTTCACTGCTACTGCTACAGAGTTAATTAAGGTTTTGCTCAAAGGTTTCACCTGGGAACTGATATTAAAACTGCAGCAGGTAACTTTTATTACAAATATGTTTTTTTATTGATTTTTAAAAACTTAATGTGTCCTGACAATATAAGATAGATGACCTTCTCTGCTTCCTCCCTGTGGTCCTACTGTTTGGTCAGAAACAACCAATCAGATCCAGGAGAAGGGTCTCAGCACTGTCAATTGTGCTTATGTACAATTGACAGTGCTAAGACCCCTCTCCCTTCCATTCTGCTACACTACGGCTCTTTCTACACAATGGAGCTTGCACGGTCTAGTAAGCAGGGCCACTGATGAAGATGGATAAACAGTTTGCAGTAAGTAAGGGTAAGTTATTATACCTCCTTTACACACAGAGCACATACACAAGCATGATTGACAGTGACACTCCTCCTGGTACTAATTGGTAGTTTTTACAGAAAATTACATACCTTTTAGCAGAAAATAATTTACAAATCTCTTAGTTGTGGTTTGGTTATGATTTTCTTCCTTCAAGAAATAAGAATTAGCCGCACTGACGGGAGGCGAGGTCAGGGATGGATTAGATATATTTTTGAAGGCCTGTTAAAGACTCACTAACTGGGTCAGCTGAGTTCACATCCTGCCTATTTAGTTATCATAATGTTCAGCAGTGTTCAAAGACATAATCCTGTACGTCAATGTGATACAGCACATTGAATTCTGAAAGCATTTGAAATTGCTCATCACCCAAACCGATAATGTGAATCACAGAATAGGACAATGCAGGAGGTGAATTAATTCAGCCATGGATAAAATCTATTCAGATCTTCGCACACATTTTTATTTCTTGGATATAATCCCCCCTGTGAAACAGATTATTAATAGAAGGCAGTATTCAGCCTGTTATGGCTCTCTGATACAAAGCTTATTTACCCAAAAAATAAGACAGTAAGGCCACAATACAAATTCAACTCCTTTATTTCGAAGACTGATTTTTCTATTAATTTTGTAGAATGGAAAGTACACATATCCATGCTGCTGAGACATCGCCTTAAAACTTTAGTTACTTACTAGAGCCTTTGTGAACTCTACCTTTGCAGTTTGTCAGTGGTTCTCTAGAGTATCACAGCCACTGCTCTTGTGTGGGTGACAAAGGCATCAATAGTGGCAGCAGGTGGTATCTCGGTGATAAATTTATGAACAATGTGGGAGGTGAATCATAAATTGAGACATCACCTTTCTACCCCTGCAGGCTGTTGCCTGAAGTTCGCTATCTGACACATTCCCATTACATTCTCCCACTGTGTTTTTCCTCCGGTGAATCAAAGAAAAGTGGAGAACCTGAAATGCAGCTCTGTATCTGTAGTCGTCCTTTCATAAACGCTGTTGTCAGTGCTGGATGTACAAACAATTAATCTCAGCCAGGGGAGGAAAACAGCTGTAATGCACAAGAACAAAAGCTCAAGATGACAAGATCTAGTTCATTTTATTCTTTTTTTTTGTTTGTTTTTTTGCTGTCATGAATAGAATTATATGCAAACATGTTAATATTGTAAGTACTTCTTATGTTTGGCTTGTATTCAGTGACTTCACCCATGATTTTTTACAAAGGCAAAATAAAAAATGAACAAGTCTATTGGTAATTAACTTAACATACACTCTAGATGCTTATCCAAAGGAAAGCATCTTTTATAAAATATTTAACTTGGACATTGTCTTCCTTTGTAATTTTGTTCCAAAAAACAAAATAAAATCTTGTTTACACACAGTCTTAGCTTTCTCCCCTTGACTTGGATTGGCTCCAATAGATTTTCTGCTGGGTCAATCAGTGAACAGCAGGAGAAGTTGTGAATGATGACACCGATTTTCTGCGCTGTTTTAGAATTGTAGTCTGCCTGTAGCTCAATGTTAGTGGAGGAAGTGCCATTCAGTCTGTGTTGGTCATGCTTCCAATTATTGAATTAACAATAGCAGTTGGTTGTAGAAATAATAGTAGTATCAGCATTTGTATGGTAACTGGAAGCATTTTTTATTCAAAGTACAAATTTATCCTTATGTGACTTGGTACAATTAGCTTTCATGATCTGGTATGTGTGGTTTCTTGATGCGTAAGCACACTTCATCAACCAAAAATATGCTGACAAATTTGGTAAAGTCAAGATTTGGGAGCAGTAACATTAGTATAGTGAATAAGGGTGGGCGATTACTGTAAATAATTAATTACAATAATTAAGAGCAATTAAGCAGAAAAACTATTTTAATGTCAAACCTTATAAAAGTACACATTTGATTAAATGTTAAATTAATTTAATAATTGTCAAAATTAGATAAAAAGATCATTCAGAATATCTTAATTATATTTGAGCACCTTGTATAAGCCAAGGTTATGCAAGGTGCTTAGTTAGTTTCAGGCTGAATTTTTAATCTGCTTTGTATCAAATTTCAATAGATTTTTCACACAGCTACAACTTGGTTTAGATAACTTTTTCCTCTTTTTAAATTAAATCCCTTTTGATTTTTGCATTTTCTGATGTGATCTTTGTCTGATATTAAAATAAGTTTGAAGATCAAAAGAAAGCTCGAAGGCAGGATGGGGTGTTGTAGTCTTTTTGTCAGTGCGATAATTTGAACTTCCAGGAAAAACCTTCGGCAAAAACCTGCCTTAACCCTGGCTTTCTTGATTTGACTTTCTGCAATGTGAAAATTCTGCTTCACATTGTTTTGTATATGACAATGAGCACCAATATGCTACTGTTATTGTACAGTACCTCATCTGTGTATTAAACATAATTTTGCTTCACATGAGTAGAACTGTGTGTAGAATAATGGGGAATTTGGGCAATTACAATTGCCCAATAATCTGTCAGGATACAAAAACAGGTAGGTATAGGCATGATGATAGATGCTTAATGGTAATCTGCTTGTTTGTGTATCAATATTTTCCCTCTGAAAGGAAAACCTTCGACACATTTTTCGTCTTAACATGACTTGACATGTTAGAAAGTATTGCTAGAGTTGCAGCATTTTATGTACAGTGTATCACCCATTCCAATTGCATTCCAATTTCTTTACCTTACTCCCTGTTTTTGCATACACCATTGCCACTCTGGAGAACTAGATTTTGGTTTACAAAAAAATTAAAATCGGTTTCTGTCAAAGACATGGTGGGAGTTGAGTTTCCAAAGAACTGACAGTAATAAACATGCAGGGTACTTCTGTGACAGATGGCTTGAGTCTTGTCACTGATATTTCAAAGAAAGTACAAATCCTGGACTAAAAATCCTCAGAGCTACATTACTTCATGTACCGCTGTGACAGCTGGATATGTTTTCTTTAAAATTTTAGAATGTTGTTCAGCGTCTGACTCATTTCTCAGGACATCAAACAGCTCTAGGATACAAACGGTAAACACAGACGGGAGAGCGGATGTGCAGCACAGAGGTATGCAGACGCTAAGTGAAAAATGATAAAATAACCTAAACTGAGACAAATATCCAACTCACTAATGACAAAAACTTTAGCATGGGCTTTCATGTTGTACATATTTGCAGCGGGTACAAACGCAGTAAGTAAACAGATTATGCTAAAATAAAGTTCTGTCACATTGAGGCATACAAAACATAAAGCTGTGAACAAAGTCCATGTAAAATATTTTTTTTTGACATGGAAATTGAAATTACAAATACAAATCTGACATCTTTCAACTGGTTTTACCATAAAAAGTTTGCTGCTGTGGAGTTCAAATAATCACATAGCTTTGTGTGTAGTTTCATTTTCAACAAGACAAAACAAGGTCAGGTTTGGAACTTAGTTGAACGTATTGCTTTTTTGAGCCACAAACTGGATTTCTTTTGTGTGTGTGTCTTTTTGTTATTTTTGTGCATTTGTTTTTGTGTTCCATAAAAATTAAAAGTTTAATTAAAATACTATTCAAAAGTAAGATCACCTGCTCTCATAAGAGAATAAATACATAAGTTTAGGGAAGTGTAAGACTTCTCATAGGAACATATTTGTTAAAACAAATGATTTTAATAAAAATTAAACTTTGCAAAGAATTTTGTATGAAAAAATGAAATTTGTCTTTTTGATTATAGATATTAAGTACATTTTTAGAATCAATTTTCAGTACCTCTGTCTAAGTGAAGGTTTTTATTAGCTACACTGTTATTCTATGGGGTTTTTACCATGTTTTTTTTTTTTTTTTTTTTATGTGCAGGTCAGGACCAAGAATGTTTTCTAAAAGCACACAGAGACAGGCACATAAAAAAATGCTAAAAAGCTTGAGGGGAAAAAAATCTACTTCTATTATGTCAGAAAGAGCATTAATCCATTGTACACATAAAGAAAAAACTAACAAACTAAAAACAATTAAAAGAACAAGGTACTTGGTCTTTTAATTTTACCTTGGTCTGCGCCAAGTTAGAGCAATTCTGGACAAATTCATTTTCCAGAAATCTGTTTAATTTTTGAGAAGGAGCCTTTGCAGATTATTTTTAGAGGCAGCCATAAAATAATGGAAAAAATGTTCTGTAATTGGGTTCTGATGAAGAAGGAGTTTACTTTTAATGCCACAGAGGAACTGGATGTCCCAGGGATGTGAGCAATGGAGGAAATGATGTTTACAGAAGCAAAGAAGCACCCTTCTCTCAGAGGTGCTTAAGCACTTTACATTACAAAAGAGGGAAATGGTAACAGGGAAAGCTCATTATAAACCTGATATTTACCATTCAGCCAGACAATCTAACACAGAGGGTTGTTTTTTTTTATTTATAATTTTGTCTCTGAATTTGATAAGATACAGAACACAGGCACAAGCACCACGCTGCCTTTCTACTCCCCCCAGCACCCCTCCCAAAAATCCACCAGAGAGGCGAGGAAAATGCATACCAAATGGGAAATCATTATTTCTGCTTTTGACAATTCGAATAATAAGGGGCAAGAGGTTTTTTTGTTTGGTTGGAGGGTGGAAGAAAATCATTTAATTCTTATTTTATTATATATTACTGTCTGTTTCAAACAGCTCAGAGAGCTTTCATTTCTGTGTTCAAGAGAGAAGCCAAGTATAAACCATAAATTGTGTGCAATAACACAAGTAACCTTTAGCAAGGCATTAATGATTTCCAAACAATGAACACCGACAGTGTCATGTACTTTGAGAAAAGAGAAATGAATGCTAATTAAAAAGCTGAACCCAAGACTCTGTTCAGATTCTACTTGAACAATTATATTTCTTCTGGTTATAAGGACTTTGAATTTTACGGCTATACATTTTTTGCCCAACCTACAAACAATGTAGTGGCAGACTTACTTAGTTATTTCAAATCTAATTGGGGGCCATTTGAGGAGATTATTTATGTAATATAATTATTTGGGCTGTCCCTTTGTGGATTCCTTTTAAAAATAGGGAACATTTCTAATCTCCCTCGCTGTTTTCTTTGATGTTCTCCACTTCTGTCAGGTTGATACTTGACACATAAATAAACCATGGATATCTCGTGATGCTCAAAAAATATTAACTTTGGTACCACTTGCTGATCTAAAATAAGAGAAGCTTGATCTGATTTAACTTCAAATAGAAAGAAAAAGCTGAATGTTCCTTCTTATCTGGGGTATGTAGACTTCTGGTTTCGATTGTAAATGAACAACCCGCCATATTGTTGGCACATATCACTTACAGAAAGACAGAATATAAAAAGGAATACACAAAAAGCAAGGAACGATATATTTACATTTAATTTGTATTACCTAGTGCAATGAGTATTTAATACCCAAGCTAAGCTACTTTGATTATGAAACTGATGTTGGCAAATATAAGGCTAAACACTGTATCCCTTGAAGTTGGTGAACAGGTCTGCACACATCTCAGAAGTGATTTGGAAACACTTCCCTGTGCAGATGCTTTCCAAATCCTGAGGGGTTTTAGTGTAAAATGTATGTGTACATGCATGTAGGTCGCTTTGAGATGTCTGAAGGCTTGTCTAGCGCGGCACGTTTTGAAACAATTTGCTCTTATTTAGATTTTTAGCATTTGATGTGCGTATATCGCTTTCAAAGTGGCAGGCGCTAGAGTTGAAAAATCAGAACTTGTACAGCTGTAAGATGCGCATCAATCAATTGGAGAGATTCTGTTATGTGATGTGGCAGCCTGTAGTTAGTGTCCTGGCAGGAAATGCTGGCACTGATGCCGGTTAGCAGTTTTGTCAGACTGGGCATGGGTGAGACAAAAATAGCGCTGAAAGCAACCCTCATCACCACTTACCTTCTGCAGTAAGAGGTGAAAATCACTAATCTCAGAACACCTCCGAATTATCTGGTGAACCCAGGCATCTGACCATGACTCTTCTTTTGCTTTCAGTTAAAAAAGACACTGAACAAAGAAATTCAGAGACAAATGGCAAAAGTCAAGAGGCTTTTCCGAATGTGCATCTTTGCCACACTTTGCTCAGACACGCGGTGAGAGCAATTTTGAAGCTTGATATCAAGTGTCTGTCTTACAAATGCATGAGCATCCAACACCACAAGCTAGATGTCTGTTGACCTTTTTGTCACTCGTTCATTTACAATGAACGAGTAACAAAAAGGAAGGCATTAATTACTCTTCCTGTACATAAGTAGAAAAGCTCCAAACCATAACGTTTCTACCTCCATGTGACTGTGCGGATGGTATTCTTGAATTCATGGTCCATCTGTCTTCAAACCTCAAGGTGATGTTAAACACCTAGGCATTGGCCACACATTTTTCCAGTCTTCTCTGATATTTTAAGGAGCTCATTGGGCCTGCAAATGTGCCTTCTTAACCAGCTAAACATTGAAGGCACCACAGGAGATTAGTTGATTATGGCTAAATGTGTTACCTATTGCTTTCTACGTGACTGTGATCTCAGCTTTCTGCTGTTTTCTGCGAAATTGTGGGCTGATCTTTTACCTTTCTCACAATCTTTCTTACCTGAAGCACAGAGCTCCAAAAACAAGTGATTGTTAGGTTGTACCTTTCTATTTTTAAATTCTAAAGCCAGCATTGATCATCTTCACATCAATCGTTTTGCTGTTGATCTTGCATCCCATCTCCGCCTCTAGGCGGTCTATCGTCCTGCTCCTGAACTCTTATGAATTCTTAGTGCAGTATTGTTTCAAGGGACAAGACCAGCATTTGTTCCCCATGGGCACATGTTTAGAGTTAGAATTATTCCATATTGCTGTAATTTTATATTTGTATGCTAGAGTTAAATTTGACTGACTTTGTGCAAATAGCTCTACCATAGAGATAGGAGACAAATTCTTTGTTAGGGGCTACATTTCAGTTGTAGATCAACTAATAAACTGAACTTATTCAGATTACTTCTGAAAACTTTTTATTAAGGGATGTTAATGACTGTATTTCTACGCATGCAATTCTTTTCATGTGAGGTGCTTCAGGTGGCTAAACAAATTATTTTAATATCACTTCCCTCTGCACTAGTCATTCAGAATTCAACAGGCAGTGCTATGTGTAATCTACTTTATATACAAAATTTTGCTACTTCTGTAAAGATATACATAACCAGCTTATTTTTTTTATTTACACGGTGATACACAGTCCTTTTTACAAAAGCCAAGAAGAAGAGATTGTGGATTGCCAAAGTTATGAACCTTAAACCATAAATATTTAGCTATGTTGTGTCCAGAATGTTATTGACCAATTTTGTCTGAGTGAAACTCCACTATACAACGATGAACAGCTGATGCATTTCTTTTCAGTAAAACTTCCTGTTTCTATGGTCCGTCTCACAGCAATTTGTCTTTTACTTATATTCCAAATGAAATAAAACTGTAGAAGCCTGGCGGAAAACCTCCAATCCAGGGGACAGTTTGATTGATCACTCCTGGTTTAATTACAATGCACATTTAGTGGCAATGGAGAAATGTTTGCTTCAACTAAACTATTCAAGAAAGGACAACAACTGTGCGCTTGAAAGTAACATAAACTTGCTTTCATTGTTGTTTTTACATAAATGAATAAACATGGAATGTAGGTTATTTTTAGAGTGCTGAGTGTAGAGGTAGTGTTGTCTGAGGTCTCGTCCAACAGCTACTTAGTGGCTTGAGAACAGATGGCCGCTCAGTTAGACTTGGACCATGAGTCAATAATATTTGCATATTGGATCGCTGTTGGCACAGAAATCACTCGGTTTGATTTTACCTGTTTCACTTCAGGCCAATTGAAATGTCTGTATATTGTGCCTCGATGGATAGTGAGATGCTTGTGATGCTTTGGGATAAAGCAGCAATAAAAATGATAGCGTTTCAGTTCCTATATTTGTTTGAAACAAGTTGTTAACATTAGTTTTACTTGTTATCAGTTGAAAGCAAGAATATTTTCCTTGAAATAACAAATGATCCAATGAAAATGCCAGAATCAGTTCAAAGACACTGCATTCCTCTTGGGGGGAATTCATCCTGTGACCTTCTGTTTGTGTATTTCTGGAATAGGAAATCCAGTACAAAATATAAAACATTTAGTGAAGTTCAGATTTCAATGTATTTCAATGTAATTTTGGCACAAATAACACTGGAGCAGGTTGGAGATTCTATGCTTTTTAAATTATGTTTACAAATAAAAATCTGAAACAAAGAGGTTGTGCATGCACTTGTATTTAGCCTTCTTTTTTTTGATACTCTACATGCAGTCTAGAGCAGTTGTCCCCAAACCCCAGGGCCGTGGACCGGTTCCGGTCCGTGGACCAATCATTACCTGGCTGTGCAATAAATAATTAAATATATTCCGTTTGATGTATTATTTGAGTCTGGAGGATCTTTCATTTTGAAAATTCTTTTACTGGATTTTCTCGGTTACGTCTTGCGTGCCAACATTGAGCCCACAAGCAGCAAAATGAGTAAGAAACAGATCAGATGTCTTTGGAAAGTTTCTTTGCGAAGGGAAAATGGCCCAGTGACGAGACTGGAGAATGGATTTATCCCGGTAGGTGATTCCCACATTCCAAGCCCGCTCTGCACAATATGCGGTGACCGGCTCGTTAATGAGGCAATGAAGCCTTCAAACTGCTTTGCGAGGTAGAGACCAAGCACCCTCTACATAAGCAACACTTCAAGTGTCATTGTCTCTCATCACTCCCAGATGGGACCGTCTCTTTGTAGAGAAAGAAGCTCAGGGCTCCCACGAGTCGTTATTGAGTTAAAATTTTCATGGAAGTAAAATGTTCGTTTTTGTGCCGCATCTGTATCTTATTTTGAAGGGATATGTAAACATTACCACAGAGACTAGAATCAGAGAATGTTATGGCAGTGGTCGAGACGAGATGAGAGCTTATGAGTTTTAGGTCTGGTTCACATGACATGATTTAAGGATTGTCAGCCAATTTTCCAAACTTCTGTGACCACAGAGAGGATCAATGTCCAACAGGTTCGATCGGTTCGTGTGTCCAGCCGCATGATAGGAGGAAGACACGAACCAATTCCACTCACCAACATCCCGATTCCAGAAGAAAATCCAGTAAAACTCCTAGCATACCATATGTGAATTTAGAATAATCAAACATGACTATGTAGAAGCAGTAGTGATAGTTTGTGGTCTCATTTTAAGCGATAAAAAACGTAACAAAAAGAAAAGGCGTTTGATAAAAGATGGAGGGAGCCGCCGCTGTTTGCTGCACTATGATTTGGAGGTGAGTTATGTTTTTTTTTTTAAGTTAACATTTTTAAGTGAATAAACATAACCACATATAATAAACATATACAAAAATGACCTTTACATAAAGTAATAAACATTTACACATACCACCTCTGAAGTCCACCATGTCAACTGTCTCTCAAAGGTTTGTGAGAGAACATGAATGAACACGCTTCATCATGTCAACCAGACAACACCACAAACAATCATGGTTAAGGTTTGAAGGAATTTTCAAGCAGGATTTGCTTATAATACAATATCCAAGCTACAATTCAGCAGAAAATTGAAAGATTATGGCACAACATGCCAACTTACGAGGACCTGACGACCAACCCCCAACAAGCAAGTAGAGCAAGTTGAAACCTTAATCAGAGAGGTAGCCACGGGGTCCCTGGGAACCCTGCAGAGATTTACAGATTTACAGGAGGGACGAATGTGTTGACAGGACAACTATTGGGTTTGCACTGTGCAAAATCCTGCCTTTATATTTGTGGCCTAAGGACCTGCAGTTTTAATTTCAGTAAAAGGGCATTCTACAAAGTGTTGACTCAGAAGAACTCTCTTATTTCTATTTGTAAATATTTGTAAACTACATGTTCTTTTGCTTTTACGTCATAATCCTGAGCTACTTTGCATTGGCACATATAAACTTGTAACTTTTATCAAATGTGGAAAACAGTCTGTCAGCAAGGCTCTGTATTACATTTTTCTTTAGCTGAATTTCAAAGAACCAATAAAAAACAAATTCTCAAGCATTTTAAAAGATTTCCTCACAAAGAAAATCTGTTAGTTCTTTTAAGACAGGTGCTAACGATGATGAAAGATAAACTCTTTCTGGGGGAAGAAGAAAGGTACGCTCCATACTTTTGGGAATAACTTTTCTTATTTTTCGTGGTTACGCACAATGAGGCTTGTAATGAACTTGCTCACTTCATGCTTGCAGGTTATAGAGAAAGATTATGTGCCTGATTGGACTTTTCTTTCAGATTTTCCTTCTGAGCTCTTTGTGGCTGTTTGCTGGAAGGGTGCTTTGCCCCCCCAGCTCATAAATTAAAGCAGGCAAATGTGATTTATCTCCTCCCGTTTGGATCCTTTCAGCTAACTCCCTGAAATAACAGCAAACATAAATAGGGGGTATAAAAGGAGCCCTGAAAGCTTGAGAGTGTGGATTATGCTATGAATCAGTTTATTAACGGCAGCCCATGGAGCGGCGCTGGGAAGGGAGGAAATTTATTCATTCATAAAGCAGTGTTTACAGCATTTATCTTCACCTGAGAGCATGCCTCTTAAAATGTAACAAAGGACCCCAAGACAAAGATTTTGCATGATGGATCTAAGAGTTGCTGTGTCAAAGCTGCCGGCAGACTTAAAGGTATTTCACTGCTCGTAGGTTTGCTGAAGGATAACATCTTCTATACTGTGATGTGTGACAGACAATGCTGCTATTGTTTCTTCACCCTGATTGGATCTGGGTAATGTGGAACAATTCTCCTGTGAGACTGACACGAGTGGAAAAAATGACACTTCAGAGGATCAGTGTTCTCAAGGATTTGTAATCTATTCATAACCATTTAATGTAAAAAAAGTGTCTCACCTGATATGGAAATGTTATTTTGTTAAGCATTCCTTAAATATCGTGGTTTGAATTTTCTTTTTATGCAGATATTTCTTTATAAACTAGGTTCCTGGTTGTTTAGTATAAGTTTTAAAAGAAATAAAAAAATAACTGACTTGCTCCAGTGTCCAGTATTGGAGAGCTTTAGCTGAGCACTTACATGCAGAAGCCTATGAAGTTTAATACATCTCTATAAGTGTGGTTATAGCCTTGAGCTTTAAAGAGCCATTCAAAGAGTATATCTGTTACAAATTTCTAAGTCAATTGACAAAACCAAGAGAGAACGTGATACAAATGCATGAAGATAAAGATGATTTCCAAATAAAAAAAAGAAGAGAAAAATAATTGTTTACCGTCATCTTGTTAAAATAAATAAAGTTCAAGTTTTCATCAATATTCCAGAATTTCCAGCAGATAAATGTTGCAAGGAAATATTGGTTAATTTTGCCGACATCTCATGCTGATTTTTTTACATTGCAACCAATTGATTAGATTCATGAAAAGATGGATGGAGTTAAATAGAGAGCAATTTTAGACAAAAACCTGTAAGAGGATGGAAAAGGGCTGGACACTATTTTTCTATTGTAACAGAGCAATGCCTTTAAATTTATATCTAAAATGGGATGATTTACATCAAAATGCAAAACATCATCATGTAATTATGCTGACTTCAAATTCAGCTTAGGGATAAGAATATGCAGGTAAGCATTTTCTAAAAGAAATAAAATTTGAATTTGATATAATAAATGTTCAAGGAGGAAGCACGGTGTTTCACATTCTTCACATGAACCATGAAAACCTCAAGTACTCTCAACCGCAGCACCTTGCCTGCCAGATTTGTGAGAATAGGAACATCATTTTAAGCAACTCGTCAAAAGTCAGTATGGCTCATTGCATTCTTTCTTTTTTTATATATTCAAAACGAGTTCAGAGACTATCTGCGAGATTAAAAAGACAGACATTTAACTAACTAAATTGTCTCTTTGTAAGAACATTGAGATTCTGCAGCACGTGGAAAAACCTATTTGAAAACTGGCCCAGACTGGCGAAAGATAAAACAGTTTTTGGCTTACATTTAAAAGTTGCATATATATCTTTAACAATATAAAAAGTACTCTTGCTGATTAGAAGCATCTGCTCATTGCTGCTTTTATGCTGCTAACCTTGGCTAGAAGGTATTGCTCCCCGGTCCTTTTAAAAAAATCGATCAAAACAGTTATATTTACTGAAAGCAACTTTCTTAAGTATGATGAAGCTTTTGAGGGTGTTGTTGATTATGCTGTTTTATACATTCTATGCAGTTATGGTGTTTCAACGGAAGTTGCGTGTCTAACTACTTTCCTTTTTGTTTTGCTTTTATGTCTATAAGTCAATATAAATAACTAGTGTAATCCACTCATTCACTGAGCAAAACCTCCAGATTTAGACAATCAAGTATGTTTTCCCTTCATCTGCATCATCTTTCACATTTTGTAAATCTCATTAAAAAGCCTAAAGAAAACTTTTATTGCAGTAGCATATTTTTCAGGCAGAAAACAAAACTTTAGGTGTTGGTTTTACCTTTCTTGCCAACTGACTATAGTGACAAGACAAACCAATGTTGTCCTTTAACCTTGCTTGTCGTAGTTACAGCTTTTTTAAACTTTATTTCTTCTAAATATGGACAAGTTAGTGTCTATTTTCTCTCAGATATTTCCTAAGGAAGTTCAAAATATTGTAATTCTCAAATGGCATGTTTTCTTGTCTTTCTCATTTGGAAAAGTGGTAGAGAGAATTCAGCTATAAAGAGAAATGCATTTTAAAGGAATTTGCAGGTGGACAATCAATGTTATTTGTTATTCTACTGCTGCAATAAAATATATATCGCAATGTACACTATGTTCAATTTCTGTTGCTGCTGTGGATAAATAAATAAGTCTTATTCTGCAGCAGAACATTAAGAATGCTTCTTTAGTATCTTAACTGTATGGAAGTATATTTCTCTTCTATTAAGCTGCTGAGTTTTAGAAGCACAGTCATCATTCTGAAATAAAAAAAAAAAAACAACCATGCACCCCCGCTAAAGAGTTTGTGTTTTTTTATTGTATTTTAATTATTCAGGATGAAGGTACCCCACACTCTCACAGTTAGATGCTTCCTGGAAACTGCAGGCAGTGCTGTTGCTTCACTTCTATATTACTGACTATGATGAAGAGGTGAGAGGTGACTGCCTCAGAAACAGAAGTAAAATTGTTCTTAGTCCACAACAGTTGATCTAACAGTTACAGTAACAGTTGATGATGCATATATGTAAGTGCTGTGCAAGTTCTACACTGCTATTAGTTTCTAGTTCAGGGGTCTCCAAAGAACAGCCTATCAGATATTGGTGGCCCTTGAAAAGATTTTTTGTGTTTCATCATTGCAATTTAAGAAAAATAAAAATTGTGCCCATAAGCACAGGGGACTGGTGCAGAAAACCAATTATTTTGTGTTTCTGGGTCAGCTTTTTACAGAAAAGTGAAAAAAGGGAAATATTAGGCACAATGCAAAGTATTTGTTTTATTAATATATATATATATATATTTTTTGCTTCAATTCCAACTTGATCATAAATGAGGTCATAACCATTTGGTGACATTCATCAAACTTGACTTCATCCAGCAAATGTTATTCATAGAAAAAGTGACAAATCCAGTTATTGTGGTGAAGCAAATTCAGCCAAAAATTGTGAGATATGAGATTAGTTAATTGTTGAGCATGTAAAATGATATGATTTTATTTTGAAATTGCATTGTAAAACAACGTAATCTTCAATCTAGGATTACTTTAAGCAAGTGTTGTGGTCTTAGAGGAGCTCTGGTCTGGTCTTGGTCTCAAGTCTTTTGCTGAGACTAAGTCTTTTTTTGTTCTTGAAAGTGCCAGATGCTGGGTTATTTTTCTCAAGATGAGCCAGGTGAACCCAGCAGCTTCAACATTGTTTTATTATCAGTTGGATTGAAACTCACAATTATGTCCAATACAACTAATGAAGGTATAAGAAGACATTTTAATGTGTAAATGGAAAGTGTTTTTTTTTATGCCTGTACTGTCGAGAGAAAGAAAGAACAATAAGTTGAGTACTCCACTATCACTTGTCTGCAATCACTCTGATAGTTAGAAAGTGTGGTAGTTCACCTAGCTGAAAAAAGCTAGTCTTAACAGTACAACCAGTCTTTTTATGTATACAAATGTATATATGCTAATGAACAGCCAACTGCACCTATGGTATTTAAATTACAGCAATAATGTTGAAAACTCTTTTTTTTTGTTTGGGACTTGGTTTTACCTCTCAAGAAGGTTTAGTCTTGTCTTGGTCTTTGTATGGTCTGGTCCGGTAGGTGGTGTTACCAGAAACTCTATTAATGATTTTGGCTCAGGTGGCATAATGTTTGGATACCTTTATTAATTTGGGCTTACAGTATAATTTAAGCAAGTTTAGCAGCTTTTTGTGAAGTCAAGGGAACACACAGACTCTATCAGTTGATTCTGAAAGGTTCAAGTAATCTCTATGTCGCAGCATAGCATATTTCTATGCTAAAAATAACATTTTATCCGGGTGCTCCAAGATATTAAACACAAAAAATACACTAATAGAAAAATTTAAAATGAATGTTCAAAAGATTAACATGCAGTGTGACTTGAAATTATATTTCTAGACCTTTGACCATCAATAACACCACACTGGTACCCTACAAGACAAAACAACAGAGGTCATAACCGAACAGCAGCTTTGACTCCTGATAGAGTCCACAAAGTGTACAGCGAGAGAGCAGATAGATGGTAAAGAGACTTTGAGATGAAATGTAGAGCAGATGGCACTCTGTGGGTGGTACCGACCATCTCTGATATGGGCAGTCATGCTGGGTGAGACACAGTCTGTCACTGATTGGTGTCTATCTGCCCCACTGGTTGGTTGATTTCTAGCATCAAACACAGCGGGAGACAAGGCCCAGTGTTTTTGTGGTGACAGCATGGTGGACGAATCATTATTACCAAGGACTGACTTCAGTGGTCATCAAGACATCATTCAAGAAAAAAAAAAAGAAGAAAAAACTAAAGGATGCTGCTGTCTGAATCATGATTGACAACTGAAGAATAAATATGTTATCTTGCATACTGGTAAATCTAAAAAAAATAAAAGATTGTGAAACAATTATATATTTTTGTGTCACTCTTCAGTAAACAAAACTGACATATGTAGATTCTTTAGACATAGAGTGAAATTTTCAAGATGTTATATATCTGTTTTGATGATAATAGTTTACACATAACGAAAAACCCAGAATTTAGTTTTAGAATATGAAATAACATTTTTAAGTACTTTTAATGCGTACACATTACTGACCTTCTGCACGTGACATCACACGAAAGTGATCCACTTCACCATGGTGGATGTCAAAACAACCTATGTGCAAGCTAATGTCTGTAAAGCTACAGACAGTTGTAGCCTAATGTTGGTTTTATTTAGTTCATTTTATAGTAACAATGGTCATAGGCTGCTGTGCAATCAGCTGCACAAACAGACAAGGATGCAAACCAAACTCAATATTTTATTGTAACCCTTTAATGAGGAAAGAAAACGGTAGATGTGTTTGATGGTAGATGGCAGATGGCAGTCGGTAATTATAAAGACTGGTAGCCTTCGGTGCATTTGCAGATTTGCAGTGAACACTTTTGACAAGATAAGAAGATTAACATTCATGTACTGAGAAAGTAAGATTAGGAAGATGCAATCAAATATTGCATGATGGTGCAGTTAGACATATAATCCTGACCTTGGAGAAAATGCCCCACCATCATATAAGAATAAAACTGGTACGCATCTAGACTTTTGTATGCTTTTTGTCTGCTCCAGTGACACAGTGCTATACATTATGTAAAATAAATTCAGATAAAGTCAGCGATTTAATCAAAGGATCAACATCATACCTACAAAAGCTGGTTGTATAAAGGATGTTGTATCCAAGCATGTCCATGGAAAGTTGAGTAGACAGCAATGACCACAATCTTGAGATCACTGCCAAGCAAAATCCAAAATCAAGACTCATTAAGTGGAAACAAAGTCTATTCCTGGGCTACTAATGTCACATTTCTTGTGCCAAAGTCCATTCAAACCAGGAATTCCAGAAGTGTCTTACCTGGGCTAAACAGAAAACATAATTAGGCTACTGCTTGGAGGGCAAAAGTCCTGTTTAAATCAAAGTACAGTTTGCATTGAAAATGAATCTAATGGAAATTGGATAAAAAGGTCCAAGAGTCAGGTGGAAGAGAGTACAGACAGAATTTATGTTGCTTAACCAAGTAATGAGTTAAAAGAAATGAACATGTTTCAGAAGCCATATATTTCTGTTTGAAATTATGTATTGTATTCTAATTTTCTGGGAAATATGTAATGAATCTAGATAATATATGAATTTCACTTACCTGAAATGCGTCACAAAAATTTCAAACTTTTTTGCAGCGTTCAAATTTGATGAGAAGTGCCTGTTTTAATATTTCTGTGTTGTTGAGGTGAGATAGACATTTCTTTTTTAAAAGCCTTTTGTGACTTTAGTGGCTTTTATTTATCAGTAGCTGGACAGGAAGAAGGACAGAGAGAATGAGAAGACATGCACGAGTCGGCTCAGGGTTTGATACGGAGACAAGTGTATTGAGGACTGTACGACTCTACATACAGTGTTTCTTGTTTCCCAAGAATTATACATTTTTATCTGATAAACTGGGTGTAGTGTTAGATTTTTTTTTTATCACTTTCACTGTTCTCATCCTTTTACTTGAAAATGTCATGTTTTTGCTCAGACAAAACTCTAGGATCCTGCATGATTATATCCACTTAAATAAAGCATGTGACCTTACAACACTTCTTTACCCTGAATTGTTAACATAAACATAATGCAATATTCCAAGTGCACATGTGGCCAAATTATCTGTGCTTACCTGAATAAGCACCAAGATCAATCTTTGCACTGCGCAAATTACTGTCTGCAATATGGATGCACTACACAAAATTGCTTCTTTGAACCTCTCTATTGAGGCCACATCACTGCCTTAGATGATTATAAATCATACAGCAGATTCAAAGCCTGGAAATGTAAATAAGGTTGTACCCCAAAATAGGATTTGTTTATAGAAAGACTGATCTTGCTAATATTTCTTACACGTATATAGTATTCAAGAAAGATATTACAGTGCTGATCTTGAAATGATTCCCATGGATAAGCTCAGTATGAATTTTCGGTAGACAATTCATATTAAATTAAATAAATGCATTTGGTGCAATTGCTGGAAAATTTGTCTTGCAGTCAAGGCGTCAAGGATTTAATTCTCCAAACAGAGTTTGAACGATCTCCCATTGGGCGTGTGACTTTTCGTCCTTCCACAGCCCAAAGTTATAACTGTAAGTCTAAAACAGGCCTTAGGGATGATTGTGTGCATGCATGGCTGCGTTTCCTTTGTGCCTCCATATTCCCCTCTAATGGATTGGCAAATTGTTCATAAAGTACCCAAACTCTTGCCCAAAGACAACTGGAGACAGCTGCCCACTGCAATCCTCCAAGGGTATACAGCCATAGGCAATGGAGGGATAAATGAATAATTTGGAGTCCTATGTCCAATGTCTGTCAAATCACTCAATGAGAACATGTTTCTCAGTTAATTATTTTTCCAGAAGAAGGAAATAAAGAAGTGGCAAATAGACAAAATAGGAATGTTGGATCCCGTAAAGACAGCACTGAATGGGGAAGACTGTTGGTACATTGGTTCCAATAGACTTACTTCCTACAGAGTCTGCTGTAGGAATGGACTTAATCTGAGCTGGGTTCAGCAGAGAAAACCTATACAAATAAAGCTGTAGCTTAATGTATTTAGTCACTTGCAGCTTTTCTCTCCATTCACTATATTAACAACTAAGAGAGAAACAAATCTTTAATATGCTTAAGTGGCTAGTTTTCTTAACTAGTTCTTTAAACATACCTTAAGTCGCAGTTTTTTCATAATTTGTCTGGGGGTGCGAGTTACACTTAGGAGCGACTTATGTGTGAAATTATTATATCATGTCATGTTATTTTCACACTGAACTGCAAGAGAGCGCTCTAGGCTTTTGTTCTTCCACCTTCGGAGCGAGCGGAGTTCTTTACAAGCAACACCGAGGATGAAGATTTTATTCAAATTAGTGATTTGGAGTGACACGGATGGCTTGGTTAACTTGCTAGCATGTTATTTATGCTATAGTTATCTGAATAACTCTTAATATGTTATGTTAACATACCAGGCACATTCTCAGTTTGTTATGAGTTATATAACGTTAGCATACCATACAATCATTCAGCGTGTTGTTGCCTCTATTCAATTTTTATTTTAAATTGCCTTTCAAGATGAAATATCTGTTCTTGATGTTGGATTTTATCAAATAAATTTCCCTCCAAAATGCGACTTACACTCCAGTGCGACTTTTATATGTCTTTTCCTTCTTTATTACGCATTTTATGACTGGTGCGATTTGTACTCCGGAGCGACTTATAGTCTGGAAAGTACGGTAATCATGATTTTACCAACCAGGATCACCAAAGTGATTGCAATTAATATGTTTTTCAAACGGACAAATCGATCGAAATGTTAAATGTTAAATTTGACTTTTGGACAATTGAAGCAGGAAAATATCTAAATGAAATCTAACTTCTTGGGGGATTTCTTATAAGCAGGTGGGACAGACAGGAGAAAAGTAATCAGTATAAATTTGCTAGAACAAGAGCATCAACTATTTTAACTGAATGAGACAGTTATTTCCGACTCAGAAATATTCATACCGCATTATCGTTTTCCTTTTTTTTTTTTCTCATAACAACGAACTGCAGCGGATTATACAGGAGTGTGAATGCTTTTGGAAGATGCTGTATGGTCGTCGTATATTGATAGCGGTTTTGTCGCTAAACACTACATTTTATAGATTCCCAAGACTATCAACTTGAACAAGAGAAGGTCTGCTTTCATTTTCTGTTTACATAAAGCATCTGAGGCCAAGACAAGCTGTTGCTAGGAGGCGTGAGAGTGGGCTGCAAGCGGCAGGGAAGGGCACAAGCCAGCAGGTGGGCACAGAGGAGCCACAGCAAGAGGGACATGGAGGTCAATTGCATTAGCTGTCTATAGGTGCAGGGATACTGCTTTTTGTCTCTATTATTGGAAAAAAAAATGGATACATTTATCAAGTGTGTGTATGTGTGGTGTGATTTGTTCCAAGTCAACCATGCAGATAAAAAATACACTTCATGCTAGATTAAGCAGCTATTAATTGGAATTCTTCCTGCTCATCTTCAGGATCTTATTGTCCCTCACAAAAAAATCCATTAAAGAGTATCCAGAATTGCTTTGTCTTAAACTGCAGGCAGTCTCTAGCTTTCCGTTAATGTTTAACAGGCAGTTGATATCCAGCCTACTTAAAAAACTCAATTTAATGGCCACTGAAAATAACTTGACATTGACAAAAGTAGAAAATAAAGAATGATGAAAATTGCATCATGGAAATAAGACATTCCTTACAAATTGTGGTTCAATAGGAATCACTAATCACTGTTTCATTGATCTTTCATATGACTGTGTTGGACACAATTTAAAAGCAATGGCTGCTTTCTTATTCATTACTTTTGTTAGGTTCATGTAATTTTGGTGACAATTGTGGAATTTTTATTCATTAACAGAAGCGTACCAACAATTTTGTTCATGTACAGAATGTATGTGTACATAGTAAATATATAACCAACATTTGTTACTCGCTAATTTTAGCTTTCAGTAACATTTTCATAAATGTATAATCCTTACGGCAGGAAATAGCAGACCCACAGTAATCGCCATCATGTTTTCCCATATAGCTATGTTCCTCAAGTTCTGTGTGGTTCAGTGTTGCTGCTAGTAACATGAATTTATCTGCTGTTAGTTTGTGTACAATGTGTGGTGTGGCCCCCGAACAGGCTTTTTAAAATAATCCTACATTTTTGGTGAAAAGTTAAAAAAGCCAGATTTAAGAAAAGGATGAGCACAAAACCTTGGGATGCATAAATAAAATAGTTCCTGTTCATCACTTCAGCTTGTTACAGATAGTTTGAGCAAACCACCAGTCTCAACAACTGCTCTTCTTTGTGAATAAAATATCTATTAAGTGTGAAAAGATATTATGTGGCAGCTTTCCTTACTATTTATGTGATCTGTCAGTACAAAATGTCTGAGGATGTCTACAGATCAAATCAAATCAGAAACTGTTCTCTTCCAGTGTTTATTCTGCATTGTTATTTAAAAATAATCCGCTGCAGCAAAGTAAATATCCCAAATATTCCCCAAAGTAAATATTACAAAAGTACTCAACCAGCAAGATTAAGACATTCTTGTGCTTGTCCTCACCAATGCAGTAGGTGCCACAAGCAAAGAGAAAAAAATACTGCTCAACTCTTCTGGTTTATCTGGTTTTATGACATCATGGGGATTCCAGCTGTGACTCCTTTCTCCTGGAAATAGTACATAAAAATGGCTTTACACACATTTTGGGACTCACAGTTTTTATCAGTCTCTTTTGGAGGTTTTTTTTTTTTCTGTGTGGTTTAGTTTGTTTTGTTCTTCATAAGGTTAGATTGTGTTTTGTGTTGCAATTAGAGAAAAACAAGATTCTTTTTTTATTATTCTTCAACAAGTTTTGAATGCCAAATATTTTCCTGAAGATCCCATAAAGACTACAGTCCTCAGCTGTATTTTCATTCTGTTACTACATCATGTTTCCAGAGAATTTATGCACTTTAAAGGTGACAGGCTAATTTCAAATGAGACCTCTCTTTCTTTGCGCTATTTCAACACATTTTCACCAGCCGCATTGAAATTCAGCAGATCTAGTCCCATTTTCTATATATTACACATGTATGTTCTCTCCATCTTTCTTAGATCCCTACCTGTGAGGGGAAACACTAAATGATTTAATGCACCGCCTCTCTGTGCATAGTGGAAGAGAGTATCCACACGCCTTTTGTCTGTGTTCCTAGCTGCAGTACAGAAAATGCATTTATAATGTAATATTTTTTCAAAGCTGCAGTTCAGCTCACCTGGATCTTCGGCTAGAAAGGCTTCAAAAGTGCTAAGTGCATTCAGAAATGTTACGTGCTTAACATTCATATATAAGTCTCTGATCCTCTGAAAAACACACATTGTTCACCGTCTTTCCTTCCACAGCTAGGTTGTTGGCATGCTCTATTGCTCCAACCTGCTCTCAACCACGGACCTTATTAGCTACTTGAGAAGGGTCTTTTGTTCGGGGTCTTGTCTCAGGAGTCTTGATTGGCCTAATAAAGCATGTCCACAGGCATGTACTGCACATTGATTCAGCCAATTAAGAGGGTGACAAACTCTGGACATGCTCTCTATGCAGACGCAGACGCCTATGTTAGGATAATGATTCTGGGGATGAATTCTGAAAAGCTATGTATTAAAGATGTCACTGTCAAGCAATACTGCTCAAAGTCAAACAGTATAACACTTTAATCAGGTCTATTGGAAAGAAAAAAAAAACAATTTTAGATGAACATTGATCAGTAAATGTGTTTTTCAAATTTGTTGAAGAACACATACTTTACAAATTTCAATATTTCCATTTAAGAAGCTGTTTACTCACTAGAAGCGTACAATGTGTTGATTACTGTACTACTAGTTCTTCTGGCCAAGTGTTTCAAGAGAGTCAAACAACAACTTTTTTATTTCTCCGTAGGACTGCAAGCTGTGATTTTGATTTGAAAGAATCCAATAGAAAAGAAACTGATGAAAGACCATTGATTCTTCAAGCACAGGGCTAACACTTTGAAATACCAAATACAGAAACAAACAAAGACAAATACTGTGACCAACAACAGGTCTTATTAACAACAGTAATTATTATGACAGTATTTTAGTATACTGTTATACTAAAATTGTGACAATCATACTCATGTAGAGTATGATTGTCGCAATAATGTTTCACTTTTTATCTTTTTATGTTTGTTTACATAAAAGCACATTTTACTTTGATCTAAAAGTGTAGACATTATGCACATTTTGTGAAATATTATTCACAAAGTGGAACAATTTGAGTTTGCTCTTCAGTAACAACAAACTAGGTTTCTTTTTACCATCATATCACCATCTTGTCTTTTTTTTTTCTCTCAACATATGTAATGATTGACTGAACATGTTGGACTGAAGGTCTGGTGCTCAAAGTCCTATTGTGTCCCAAAGAAGTCAGATAATTATTCACTGGATTACGTAAATAAATCAAATCCAACTTCCCAATTGTGTAAGCCATTTCATACACTTGGCAAGTCAAGGTCATCTGTGCAGACAGATGATCTATTCAGTGCAGACAGAGTCTCCATAAATAACACGTTGAAATAAAGACAACATGATAAGTTCATTCCTGTGACAATTCTAGGACTTAGACATAGCTAATATCTAAAGTGAGAGATGTCTTTTTTATTTACAAAGTTAACCAATTCTTATAATTTCTAATGTTTCAAATTTCCCAAGAGTATCTCTGCGATATCTACTGGCAGTCATTTCCCAATATATTGAAACAACACAAATCTACTTTATTTATTGTATTTTCTTTCCCATTTTATAAATGTAGACAAGAGCAATAAGTCTCTCTGTGTCATGTTTTGCTTATACGGCAGATGAAAAGACATAGAATATATAACTTTGATCAACCTAATAAGCAAGGTATGGATTTAAAAAAAGTAATTGCTTGACTTCATTTAAACTGTGAAGGGTGGTGTTGGAAAAATATATTGTATTGAAGATGTCTCCAACCGGCACTCACTGACAGTGTCTGTAATCAGAACTGTGATTACGACGATGATGATGATGATAATAATAATAATAATAATAATAATAATAATAATAATAATAATAATAATAATAATAATAATAATAATAATAATAATAAATGGAGGAACTGGGTTCCTGACTAAGAAAGAAATTCAAATAATTGACTTTTGCATAGATCGGAAATTTTAAAACGATATGCCACAATGATGGCATATCGTGCATGTATTTGACTGAATATAGAACTTTGGATTTTGCAGTAAAGGTTTTGTACTTTTAAAATGTTTACAAGGAATATATTGTGCTCTAAAAGCTTTTGAAGTACTGTTGTATCTGTATTATTCTGGATTAAATTGTGAGTCTTGGACATGTGGTATACTTTTAAAAATATAAAATTTTACAAACAGTAACAACAACCTCATGTCATTACACTTATCGCTTTTAAATGTGCTTAAACACATTTGCCATCAGTTTATTTTTTAGCTACTGTTAAAATTACATATCACAAAAATAAGATTTAGTGTTGCTATGTCAGCTTACAAAGGCAAGGATGGAGTGTAAGAGAAAATTTTTTATGCAGGTTGCAACGTTTCATTTTTAACCTCACTTGAAGGTGACATAAATCACTTTCTTAGGGAGTGCTTGCATTCCACCTTGAGAGCACCTAGTCCCATTTTTATCAGTATTAATGGTTGTCCCCCTTACTTAGCCAAAGCTATTTCACACTTGGTTAGGTCTGGTATTAGAACGTCTCCTTGCCTGTATATTTAGCAAAGCCCTCCTAAATATTTTCGAAATCCCCATTAAACCAAGCAAAGGCTACAACCAACACGCTGTGCAAACTAACAAAAGTAATTCATTTTTGTTTCCCATGCTACGCATCTCTTAGTCAACATGCCACGCTGTCTGCAGTAAGGGTCTTTAAGAACCCTAAGTGGTAAATGTTCAATAATGCTAAGACGTCCTGGCTCAGTCTGTATGCACAAATACTGAGCCACACTTACACACATCTCTCTGCAATCAGCCTGCTTAAAAAAAATCATTGACTTCCAGTGATGCTTAAAATGCTGAAGCAACTTTTGACAAAAGTGCCGAAACAAGCGATAGATTGGTGGAATTGGTTTAATAAAGACACTTTTAAGAAAGATTGTTTTAAAACGATGAACTTTATTTCACAGAAAATCCCAAAATTTATACTTTCCAGAGTGAGAAACTTTACTGGATCACAATTGTTAAACTTTCACAAAGCTCGACTTTATCCCTCACCCCATGTGGCCTCCACAGAAGCACTGTTTCTTCCTTCCTACTCCGCGTTTGGAACACACTGAGGAGAATATGGGTCAATATCTGCATAGTTTCCTGTCTCCATACTCTTCTCCCACTTGATTCACTTGTACTTAGCTCCTGGAAAAGAAAAAAAAGAAAAAAAGAACTCTGGCATACAGCCATGCTCACAGGTTCTCATAAAGGAAGGTGGAAATCATTTGGTATTCAATTCCCATTACTAAATGGTATGCTCAGGTTGGGAGGTAAGGTTATATCCTTGGCTAAGGTAGAGCTCAACTCATAGGACCTGTATGTGCATAAGGTGATCTTATTATTTCACTTAAAGGTAGAAACTTGCCCTTCTTTAAAACAAATTCTGAACTGTGAAGGTGAACTGTAGGAAAGACTTTCATGTGTAATTTGAAAAGGGATTAAAATTCACTGTGGGATCATTTTTGAGGGTGCAAATATGAGACCAGAATAGCTGCTTGCACAATTCTTGCTAAATCACTTTTAAAACAGCGTGCAATATGCTTTGCGTAACTCACACCTAAACATAACACATATGAAATGTGTTCCTGAATGGACAAAGCTCCCTTTAAATCTAACAAGGCATGAAATAGAGTTTGTTTCTCAGTTAAAGCAAAGCATCCTACTTGACTTTGACAAACTAAAGCAGCATACAGAGCCAGTGATGAATTTACTCACACTCGTTATGAACAGGGATGTTATTTAAGCTGTATAACTTAGATGCTTCTGAGCTGCTGCATGTTTTAATCATTTTATTTATGTAAAAAAGTGGTTGCAAGTTGTGTATATCCATATATATATATTTATACGCGTATTTGTGTGTGTAGAGTGGAAGTGCATGTATTTGATAATGCATGTATAATTTCGGTTGAAGATTAGAGAAAAAAAATATTAAAAAATTCAAAGATGTACAAAGTGAAAAATAGAAAGATGGCTGTTGTATAATCATATCAACTCTGGTATTAAAGTGACTTAGATGGTATCTGAGGGTGCATTCACACCAGCCCTGTTTAGTCTGCTTTAATCAAACACTATTTTTTCTAGAAAGTACATTTTGTTTGGGGGTTTCACAATCAAACTCTTGATTCTGACCAAAACAGCAACCTCTGTTTTGACTAAAAACCTAGATCTCAGTTTGGTTGAAGTGAACTCTGGCACAGTTCAAATGCATTATGTGAATGCATAATAGGCAAGAGGAGGACCCGAAATAAAGCACAGGGCATTCTAGGTAAATGAAGCCAAAACAAATATGCAAGTCTAGCGCTAGCGGGAGAAATTGTTTCTTTTGTCTTTGCCAAAGACAAAAGAGGAGTCATACAACTGCAAGAAGCTGATACCACTCCATTTTTGTTTATATTTTGTGAAGAAGGCAGTTGTGCTCAGTGTCTTCTTCAGAGGTTTTTGCGTTGTTACCTTCAGTAGCTCTTGGGGCAGCATCCCCACAAGCAAGGTGGAATACATGTTTTTAAAAGGTTTGGATTGTTTGTTTGACAGTGCAGTGTGGAAGTGAATTGCACCAGCTGAAAAGATATCATGCTACAATTTTGATCACAAATGGAACCATGTCTACTGGACTATCAGGTGTGAAAACACCCTAAAAATAAAAAAATTAACTCTTGGTACGATTATAGAAACTTCTCACCGACATATTATAGACAGCACAAGTACTGTGCTCCAGAAAAAAGAAAGCCAAAGAGGATGTTTTTGCAGAAACTTTTGCAGCTAATGAATGACATTTTTAAGTATTTCCAATTTCACAGATGTGATCAATCATTTCAGGAGTTTCTTTGTCTTTTTCTGCATGTGGCATGATGTCTCACTCTCTCTGAAAAAGAAGGATGGATATAATGAGTACGTTCAAAGGTTTCTGCTCCACCTGTTGTCTCTCCTCTGTCTTGATGATTCGAAGACTCTTTCTCTCTACAGTAGCAGGATATTCGCAGCACACCGCTGGACCATGAAACTGCCAAGCTTGCCCTTAAAGCAGCTGATCTACCCTTGAGAGCACACTCTGCCCCGAGTAATTTTAGAATATAAAATTTGACTTCAATAAGAGGATAGGTGTTCCTCCCATAGTGATGACAAACGTTACTTCGACAGAAATGATGATTAACAGCTTTGTAACAGGACCTCCACTAACATCAAGCACTATTGTTGACTATAGTGAACCCAACTACTCATTTACCTTGAAGGTCAATTGAGAACATTTAATGGAACCGAGGCCCTTCTCTCCTCCCCACCCCTCCAAGAGCCGTCTAACATTAACTTTAAGTGTGACTGCAGGTGTAATCTGTCAAATGGGCCCCTCACAGTGAGTCATTGGCTGAGTGCGCATGGATTCAGCCCAGACCTCGGAAAAAGCCCATGATTAAATGGGAAGTGTGACATAACTCTTGTTTAATGGTAGAAAAACAGTGTGTTGGCAAACAGCCTGGCCCATGGAACATGAATTCCATGTCCCCGTCGAATGGTGCTTGTAAAAGGTCAGCATGACTTTGAATTATTTTACTCCTAAGAGTTAAGAAGAGGCAGAGGACACTGATCCTTTTTTTCTTTTTTTAAGATCCCCAAATCCCACATTTATTAAAAGAGGCAACAGGTTGTTCTTTAAAAAAACATTAGTATTCTTCACATTTCTTATGTATTTGCTGGTTTCTCTTTCTCCAAATCCTACACATGTAAATCAGCTAAGGGAGTGGATCAGGTATTCGCCTTTTGTGGTCTTATTCAATGATTCCCTCTCATTTTTGTTTTTCTTATTTCTTGTTGTATTGCAACCACACACTTTATTATTGGAATGTTAGGTAATCAATAACCTGGTCATTGCCTGCTTGTGCAAATAAAAAATAAAAAATAAATACAAAAAACTCTTGCTTCCATCGCAGTCTGGACTTTCTTCTCTTTACTGATTGTCTCCGATATATGTCTTTTTACTGGGCCAATCAGCAAACAGAAGTAGTTGTGAATGATGACGTAAATTTTCTGCAATTTTAATAATGGCAGCGGAGGAAGTGAACGAAGCCGTTGAATTAACATCAACAGCCACCTTGTTCAGGTTAGTACGCCTCTCTTTGCAGTGGAGGATGGTTCTTTACGGAGCAACCATCCTCCATCCAGAAATTGCCTTACGGAACAGGCAATTTCCGGTAAGCTTCCGACCGGAAATTGTAACTGCCGCATTACATGTGTCACTGGCAGATGTTAGCAATTGGGTAAAATTAGCTGAGTCCACACCTCCAGCAAGCAATTGTTTGTCAACAGTCATGAGCCCAGACCTTCTGGACGAAACAAATAACATAGTAACAGAGGCTGGATTTTACCATGTTATGTCATTAGCAAAACTGGTATATAATGGGAAAGTGGAAGCACAAATTTTAAAGTAAAAAAATAGTCAGACAAATCTGAAAAGTGCCATACATTCATTCAGCCCTTCTGTCTTCTGATAAACCAGAATAGAACCCAGGGTAACCAAATGCCTTTAAGGGGAAATTAATTAGTACAAAGTCCACCAGGGTGCATTTTAATCTCAGGATAAATCCAGCTGTTCTATGAGTCTTTCTTAGAGAAAGAAAAAGCATTATGTAGACCGAAGAACATATAGAATAGGAAAGGGAGGACATTGTGGAGAAGCGTAAAACAGAGTTAGGCTGCACAAAACCATCAGGAGCTTTGAACATAATTGCACAACTCTATAGCACAATTGCAAACATACTAAGACATGGTTGAGTGCCTAAACTTATAGGCCAGGAATGGAACGCATTAAACAGAGAAGCAGCCGAGCTCTGGAGCTGCAACTGAGAACCATCACTCAGACGGGAGAATCTTTTGACAGGACAATTATTAGGTATGCTCTCCACAAACCTGATCTTTATGGAGGAGTTGTTAGAAGAAATCTGTCTCTCGTTTATTCATAGAAACTGAACTTTATCTCTCTATAGAGGACAAACCTGAGTCTGTTTTTTTCCCCCCATTTGTCTCTTTTTTGGCTTTATCAATTAAAGGACCAATTGCTGTCAATGACTATGAATAGCCTGTTTTTCCTCTCATTGATTTGACCACTGGCTATGTTTATATTTGTTTCTCTCTGAGATGAAGCCACTGAAACAGTTACAGATTATTTTAACTCTTCATTTTTTATTTTTTTTTTTACATAGAAAGTATTCTTGGACTAGAGCTTCTTTTCATTTTGTCTCTCTGCTGTGTTTTCTCAAATTTCCATCATGTTCAGAAGATTGTTGCTCCCAATTAGTTGAGTTCTCCTGGAGACTTCTTCCTGTAAAGAGGATGTCATTGTTCTCCATTTACACCACCTACATTTATATATAGACAATAGGGAGGCTTTTATTCAGCAGGGAAAGGAAGGCTGTCCACAGTTGTGGGAAGACAAATAGAGCTAACTAAAGGGAGATCCTGGTAGAAAAGTTGTTAATGACTGCAAATACCACAAGACGGAGATGAAGGTTCAGTTTTCAATAGGACAACAGCGTCATACACATCCTCTGTCCAGTCTGATTGAACTTGAGATATTTTGCAAAAAGTAAAAACAAATATTGAAGCTGGAATTGCAAACAAAAGGTGGTTTGACAAAGTGCTGCCTCAGTGGAGCTGATGTAACCAAAATATTTTAGATTTTCATTAGGAAAAAAAAATGGAAAAACATGTCTCATTTTCCTTTCACTTCACAATATGCACCCCTTTGTGTTGCTCTATTACATAAAATCCGAACAAATTGCCGTGAAGTTTTTGGCAATAACGTGGAAGAATGGGGAAGGTATAAAGACTTACTGAAGACTCAGTAAAAGCATAAACCAAAAGCTTTTATTTCTTTTTTTAAAGTGGATTTTTTAAGTACTACCTCTGTTTGGACTTCATCAAAGTAATAAATCAAGAAAACAACACGGCATAGTTATATCTGGAAAGGCATCAAGGCAAAATATGGTTAGAGACAAATTTTTGCACAGGAAGCAAAAGAGATGCTGATTTCCAGCTACGCCAGCAGGTTTAATACAACAGCCTCAGTGCGCCTTGATAAATATCCCCTGGTGTCGCTTGTGTCCATAATACCACCACGTCAAAGTCAATTCTCTGACCGCCTGACAAGCGTGCCTTTAAGAAAAAGCAAAGCAAAGCATATGACACAAAGAAATTGACTTTGCCTTGGGTCCTTCTCTGCTTGACCAAAAAAAAAAAACAAAAAAAAAAAAAAAAAAGAGAGAAAGGGACAACAACTCAGCGAGTTCTTGGGAATAATCGACTTTTCCTTAGAGGATGCAATGAATAATTCTCTTTTACCAGGAGAGACGGAAAAAAACTCCCCCGGGGTATTGAACCAAATCGTCTTTTCTCTCTTCATTAGAAAAAAAAAGTCTACAAATTCTTATCAGCATTCTGCATTCTCTGCCGTTGGAGCTCAGATAATTGATTATGTTTAGGAGGTTCACTATTGGATATGCTGTGCCTTCGCAGTGGAAAGAGATATAGCAGTAAATTAAGTTTACCTTCACAGGGCACAGTCAGACAGAGATTTTGTGACCTCAGAGAATACAGGTAAATTGAAATTAGATTATATGGGGTGAGGGGAAACATCCAGAAACCCAAATGGCTGCACATATGCTATCAGTTTTTTGCAAGACAAAACCATGATGGATATTTTTACGTCTATGCGAGCTTGTGTTTAACGCTGAATTGACCTGCTTTTGGGGGTGCTGTAATAATAGCATTTAGAGGAGTTGTTGTTCCCAGGTAATTTCACTATGCAGTCAAAACTGTTCTTCCCCCTGAACCACCAATGCTGGTTCACAAATATGTAAACTAGACCACTGAGAAATTGCTTTTCTGAGTCGCACCCTGTCAGAGTGTGTCTCCATCTGAACTCACAGGTGGAGTTCAGATGGAACTTTGGCTGGTCTGCCAAAGGGGCTGCTAAATTGATCTTATTATATTTTTTTCTCCTCTAAAAATTCCCCTCAAAAAAAGATATAAAAAACTTGCTCCTACCCAAACTGTGCCTTTAAAAAAATGGTAGAGGTCTTCTTGAGGTTACAGCTTACAAAAATCATTAGTTAACCTTCCATCTGCTCTTTGTGCCACGGTAATATCCCAAAAGGTACCAATGCTTATTAATGCAAAACCAAGTATATTATCTCTTTAAGCTCTATGTACCAGAGTGCAAGATAATTTGTCCTCCATCACTGACATTTTTCACCAACATGTTATCCAACAGCATGCAAATCAAACATTGACTCCAGAAAGGGCTTTCAATGCTTGTTTTTCTTAACACACTTCGCAAAAGTAATGTACAAATTAATTTGAAAATCCAGATGTATGCTAATGTATTTTCTTTCACCAAGTCTATGGCAAAAGTTATAGGTCCGAAGTGCATCAGTCCCTCCTGAAACACTAAACCTTCAGAAAATGATGCTTCCAGCTCTGTACTTCACATTTGTGTTTTTTCAGTCTGTGAAGCTTCTCCCTCCTGCCTTTGCCCCAAATGTAAAGTATATCCAAATGTGTTGGTATAACAGCATAGCCATCAGATAGTTTCCTGAGATTTCCTAAATAGCTTAAAGACATAATAATCCTAGCATATATGAACATCTGATGTTGAAAAATTCAATGCAGTTTTATTTCTATCTTCTGGTAATCTGGTATTCTTTGATAGTTCTAACTGCCAAACTCAGTTTCAACTGTATCCAGTAGTGACTGTGAAACAATAGAAACATTATATTAAACTGAACATTTTTGGTTCAGTGTTCCAGATGTTTTTGACTTCTTAAAGAAAAATTATTTAAAAAATGCTGCATCATTTCATACTTGCACAGTAAACAAATATAACAGTTTCTCTCTCTTTTTTTTTTTTTTTATCTCCGGAGGAAGTCAATGCTAAGAGAGTGCTGACACAATAGGTGTTACCATTAGAACATGTAGGTGCCACAAAGATAAAGCTGTAATCTTCACCGGCTGCTGCATCCTTCCACCCATAAAACGGCACAAAACCATAACAAAACACTTATCCCACACAAAAATGTACATCCACCCTAACAGTATAATTTGCCCACTCTCTTTGATTACTCCTGAAGATGGGCCCACATCTCAGGGTAGGAAAAGATAAAAAAAAAAAAAAAAAAAAGAAAACTATATCCTCCCATGCTGGTTGCGAAAGTGAGGGTTCATTTTATTGCCTCCGGAGTGAAAAGATAATTCTCCAACGAGGTTTTTATATGGAAAGCCTCCAGTATAAATATTCAAACCACAGTTTATTTTTTCCTCTACAGTTGGATAAATCCTCTGTTCATGAATGTTTCTTTTCTCACAGTCCACAGAGGGACCTTGGGAGATGAAGGGGGCTATTAAGAAAATAAATAAGAGTGTGTTCAAACACTTAGCTTGATCAAGACCAAGCATTAAATAATTACTGTAATTCACTTAGGTTTCTTTTAAACTGCGTAACGATTTTTTTCTGTTTCCCTTCTGCATAAAATTGATCTGAAGAGGAGGACTAAACAAAGGACCTTTGAATTAATTGGGATTCTGTCCTCCGAAAAAGTAGTGCATCTGTCTCTGTGCAGACTCGAAAAAGCTTTTACAGAAATGTAGATAGGACGGTGTGAATGAAAAAAAAAAATCTGAAAAAGCTGCTACAGCCTTTGCATCCGGCAGAAATGTTGTAATGAAATTGAAGGTGACTGGTACATTTAGAGAACCAAAGCCACAGAGTGAATTGGAATATCACCTTGTCCTTCTCCTCCAAGAGAGACAGAAAGAGAATAAGAAGAAAGAGTGAGAGGAGGAAAAAAAAAAAGTTTGAGCGAACACATTTCTCTCCATGTTCACTGTGCGTCTGCATCAATGCTGAGGTCAGTGAGCTGTAAAATAGACCGAATGAGGGAGAGACATGAAAGAAATAAAGAGAAGAAAAGCACTTAAAGTAGCCACACCCGAGGTGGACATCACTGGACATGACACAAAGTTAATCTAGACAATTTCAGGTGGGCAAGCTTCAAGGCCAAATCTTCTCAAAATCAGCTAACATTATCCTTGTAACATAGTCGCCGATCGGCGTCTGTCTTTCAGAGTGAAACAAGTGTCCAGAGGCAGAGGGAGAGCCATGAAGTGAACAGTAATGTCAGTGCTGCTCTGCACCCATTCCCTCCCATCGTACTCCTGCTGGTGGTGCTTCAAAGAACCTGTCCTCACTTTGAAGTATAAGGGCAGTTCGCTTGGGGAGGAAGTTTTTTTTTTTTCATTCGATAGACTAATGAATCAAATTCTACTCCTAATTATCCCTCTGTATGGAGGGGAATTGCAGAAACATCTCTATTTATCTTGCTTTTCTTTTGCCATCAGTAGAGGCAAATGTGAGCACTGAAATTCCACAGGTGTTTGACTTCAGTCCATGAAAGCAATTTTGGAGTCCGCTCTATTAATGTGCAGACTAGGAAGAAAACTCAGATGAGACATTAACCCTTACAAAAAGCAAACAGTGATAGTGACTAATGCGTGGACAGACCTAAAACGCCATCATTAATCTAGAACTAATTTTTGCAGATTCTTATAAAAAGACAATTTAAAAACCCAATTTCCTTGCCTTTCAAACACATTCATCTATCAGAGAACTTCACGTTATGCCATAGCTGCCTTTTCTGGGGGTTCATTCTGCAAATACTAATAGAGCAATTAAAGTAATAGTTTCCAGATGAGCTTAACTAATACAGTAAATACTCTTTAACTGAAGTTAATTGCATTTTTGAAAAAGACTGTAATTTGACCTGTTTTCATAGGATACATTGATCTCCTTTAAGATAGTTTGTGAACAACGAATTTCTTTTATAAAAACAATAGAAAATAGGAAATACAAATCACTTTGTAAAAGGCATAGACACCTTTTACAAAGGTGTCTATGCCATTTGAAATTTGGCCAAACTACAACTTCAAACTTTTAGTGGGATTATATGTGAAAGACCAAGAGACATCACATAATATTTTTGAAGTGGAAGGAAATTGTGCCATAATTTACAGATAATCAGTGGTTTTAGTGTCTCTTGGTTATTGTACTATCTAAATGCATGTATAGACATGATTTATGACTGCTTGCTAATTGACATCAACTGAAATGGGTTGACGTTGATAATAGCACCCAACATCTAAGGAAGATTTACATGTAGAGAAAATGTGAATTAAAATAACACATCAAGAACAAGTCTGTTGACAAAAACAACATTAAAATCCACTTTTGAGTAATCTACTTCTGACCACTGAGTGAAATGCCTGGCCACATCCATTTTCCTCTCAGTAAGTATCTCTTTATGGAAATGTTAGGCCTATTATCAATGCATTTCGAATTTACCAGCTTGTAGCCAGCATCTGCTATTTGCTAAGGTTTTCAGTTGATAAAGTTAAATTAGGTTAACGACGGCAATTTAACTGTTATATAAAAAAAAGTACGCTTGAGCCTGAAAGAAGGCTGAAGAGATAGAACAAGAACAGAAAGCTCATCTAAAGATGCATAAGTGGCATCTGCATAATCAGCTTGTCTACTCTCATTGCATGTGATATTTGGAATTAACACAGTTGGACTCATGTGCACTGTATTCCCTTATGAATCTCCATTATCGGTTCTCATTGAGTTAAACTCAATTCAAACAACTGACAGCAAGCACATTTTATTAAAGCATTCCTTTTGTGTCTTGTCTTTTTCTTATGTGCCATTCTAAAAAGAAATGTTTCTTTTTCTGATTAATTAATTTCAAATCTGCATTGTTTCTTTACGTTTGTTTTCATGCATTAACACCTTATGTCTATTAAAACTGTACTGTCACTCTGAAGGGGCTGCACAGTGGTGCAGTTGGTAGCACTAATGCCTTGCTGGAAGAAGGTCCTGGGTTTGATTCTCGGCCCAGGGTTTGCATGGAGTTTGCATGTTCCCCCTTGGGTTCTCTCTGGGTACTCCGGCTTCCTCCCACAAAACATGACTGTTAGGTTAATTGGTTTCTCTAAATTCTCCCTAGATGTGTGCGTGCATGGTTTTTTGTCCTGCGTCTGTCTCTGTGTTGCCCTGCAACAGACTCCAAAAACATATACATCTTATCCAATTGGTTCATGAGGACACCATGTCCTTATGACAGTTACGTTTGCATCCATCCAACTTAAAGTGGCAGCAGTGGATAAAAAAGGGCCTGACAAATGGTAATGGTAAAAATAAGTATGTGAAATTTCAAATTTATCTAAATCATGTCTATACATGTATTTAGAAATACTGTTAGACATGAGTTATTCAGTATCATTAAGGGAGTAACTCTCAGCCAGATGGCTAGAAGTCTGGTTCACGGGTGTAATACAGCTAAGTGAGCACATTTTAATTTAATTTAAATTGTTATTTAATCAGATCACACATAGAACTCAATGTTGTGATTGGACACAATATGAATATCGCCTATGATAATCAGCAAAGCTAATAATTAGTAGAAGCTCTAATTTGCAAAATACAAAGCGACTGAGCAATACTGTGATTATTCACATCCGTTCTGTGAATGAGAGAAACACAACTGGGCCTTCATTGTTCTAGTCATGTGTGAACAATCAGATATTAATACATGAGAGGATTTTACTGGTAGCAACAGATATTATTTGAGGCTTACTGTATTTACAGCTATAATGAAAAACAACATTGATGTTATTCCAATTTTCTTTGCATTAGAGTTGTTTGGAGCAGTATAAATGCAATTACCTAACATAGTCTCAAATGTGGAAATACAGTATGGGATATATAGCTCCCATTTCTGATACATCAATCATATAATACATCTAAATACGTTTTAGATTTCTATATGTTAGACAAACTAACACAAAGCAGATTATGGCATTGTCTGTTGGTCTTTAATAAATTTCAAAGGTCTTATTTAAAAATGCACAGTAGACAATGTGAATCAGCATAAGTCAAAGAAAGAGTGAAGAGGCTCAAGTTAACCTTGGTGGTAGCTTTCATAGAAAAGTATAATTTTTAGAAATTTGCTAAAATTATTACCATGTCCTGACAGTTTGAGACAGATTGTGGAAAAAAGAATCAAGCTATCCTCCTCTCTCGCCCGTTGACCACTGGAGATGGGCACCAGCGCCACACCGCAAGTATAAGCGCATCGGACACTTGATGGATAAATGGATCTGTTTCCGCCCTGCAACCATTCTGTCACTTGCAGAAATACATGACTCAGTCAGAAACAACTAATCAGAGCTAAGAGGATGATTTTAGCGCAGTCACTTACCCTCATATACACACTCTTTAGTTTACAACCTTCCCCCTTCTCTTTCTTAAGACACACCTCATTCCCCACAACAGAATCTTCCATAAATGCAAAACTAGTAAACATGACCATCAGTGACAGTGGATAACCAGTTTTTCTGTAACTGTAAATACTTTTTTGCCACTAGCACACCTGCAGTGCATACACAAGCTTGATTGTCAGTGCTAAACACTCCTGACTTTGATTGGTTGTTAATGCTGTTTTCAGTATGATGAAAGGGGGAAGACAGAAGAGCTGTTTGTTTCATAGATTATCTGTAAAACTGTTAGGACATAGTGAATGTAATAAAAACTATATAAAAAAAAACATTTTATACAGAAACTTCTCCAATGACACTGTAGTTATGTGGTGAGAAGTCAGAATGAGTATTGCCAGTCACAGTGAATACTCCGAAGATTATTTTTATCTGTTCCGTTGATATCTTAATAGTCTGCTTTCTTTGTATCATAACATTCAACATGTTAAAAACTAGATAAGTGGTAGGAAAGTTTTATTGCATAATTCGCTTCAATTTCTTCTGGCAGAAAAAAAAAACTAAGTATAACAGATAATTTTTACATTACAGAGCCTTGTATGTCCATGAAACAAGTGCAGCTTCCTCCTAATGGGAAATCAAAAAGACAATGGTGTAATCTCGTAGTGGGATGTGAGATGTCTTTTGGTGTTTGACTGCTGACTAATAAGGCTTAATGCCAGCAAGCTTTATTAAGGCTGAACCTACGATCAGATTTCAGCTTTGGGCACATGCAGCTTTGTGGCAGATTGAAATGAATCACCCCCTCAAATCCGTATCTCTCTCCCTCCAGTGTTGTTTTTCACAGCAACATGACTGCCACAGCATCAACCCACCCGACATGCTGCACCTTTCTTCTTTTTTGACATAAATTGGGAAAAAAAAAAAAAAAAAAACTTCATGGAAGCTTTTACTGTGCCTTAAAACAGATGCTAAGAAACACCATCTGCCCCAAATAGAAAATCTAATCCTATTAAGCTGTGTCATTTGGGGGACATGTGGCATAGCAAGAAAAACAGTAAGCTGCTCCTTTTCTTAAGGGCAGCAAGAGGCGAGTGGGAAGCATTAATCACAGGGGCACGCATGGAAGCAGCACGAAAGTGAGGATTGGAGTGGGGAGTGGGTGGTTGAAAGGTTGCGCTGGCAGAAATTACCACCAGTTTGTCACTGTTGTTGGTTCGAAAGCTTTAGGCACCTGCAGACCAAGTTAGCACTGATTACTATTGGTTCCAGCAACATCAGGCTGGGGATGACTAATCAGATTACAGAAGATGGAGAATAACTACATTCAAATGTAGTTATTGCATACCAATAGATGGTATGCAAGTAATTCAACAAGCTGTGTCCATGTACATACGTTTATTGTTATAGTGACTGACAGTCTGAAATTTGTAAATGTAAAATTGACTTTTTATTTGTTATACTGGGAGGATTCGTGTGGAGTAAAGCAAATTTTCAGTACATTAAGTTCTGAACTGTTAAGAAGTATATAGTGGAAAGTGGATATGTACACAGTAAAAACACATCCTGAAGCTTCATTGGATTTATATAATAGAGTATAAATCATTTTACCAAATTTTGTTTTTCACATTACTATGAGTGATCATTTTTGTGAGACCTTTTTATTGCTGTTTTCAAAGTCATACACTAAGATTACTTTGCCTCTGAATAATTTAAAAACCTAGATGATGATGTCACGGCTTTGCATGCTTTAAGGGGGGTTAAGAGAAGATGCAGCTGTGGTTGTTGCATGACCTCGTGGAACAATCAAAAGAAATCAACTAAAATATAAGGAAGAAAATACTGGTCCCCCACAAAGTCTGGTTCATCCTGTGGTATAATTAGAAAAGGATTCTACATCCACCTGTTTAAACAATCATGAAAAGTATAACTATACAGATGTATCCATTTACAGAGTTGTCAGATTATCCTCTATTTTCAGTTCAACTCACTTACAATAAAGTAAATCATATTCATCATTCCCCTTCTCAGCATTTTGAAGTTAGTTTTCAGTTCCCACATGAACTAGTTCTCATTCATTGATCTTATTGTCATTGTCTGGCATCTGTATAATTGTCTCCTGTTGTCTCCACATATACTGTGATTCATAGTGAATCATATTCCAAAGCAGTATCCACATATTTTGGTGCTTTTATCAAGAGGAAGAAAAATGTAATCTTGGACTGAAGAATGGTCCATTTAGACCAACTGCAGTCACTTCTAACCTTTTTTTTACTATCATTTTTGGCAACAGATTTGCCTTTGTCTTTTGTTTTTTTTTCTACCAACCATTGGAAAGATTATTGCATTGTCAGAAATCCAAATGCTCAAAACACCATAATACTCAAAAACTGCCAAAGTTCTCTTGAATTTTGCCTCATGATAGATTTTCACAAAATACTTTCTGACCTAAAACAGAAAAAGTTTAATCAGGGTTTTTTCAGTCCATCACAACAAAAGTTTGTCATTTTACACTGTAGTGCAGCCGATGTGGTGTAAAACATTTTTATCAGTTTAGAGAGGTGTTTTGTTAATGTGAAATATGCTGTAGAATTGTATTGCTCTGCATCCCTGCAGACCATAGTGTTGGAGTACAATGAGAATTGATAGTATATGCTATTATGAGGGGAAGGAAAAAGTCAGTGTATAGCTACAGAAAGTCATTTGTGAAAGTTTTTTGTCTATTTTAAGAAGCATTGACTTTTAGCATCTGTGATTCAGCACAAGAATTAAATCTTTTCAGGCCTTGTTGCATTGTTAACACCAACTGCTGTCTGTAAAAACATTACTGTCAAACTGGAAAAAAAAAATCTAATATTTTTTTTTTATAAAACTAGATGACCTTTATCTTTTGAATTCAAATTATTTTTATTTCTTGGACGCAAAATTGTGCAGCAGTAAGACGTAAAAATTTAACAACTCCAAATTTTTTCACTAAAACAACAGACTGAAATTACCAATCTGAGAGAAGTGCTTTAAAATCCGTTAGGTTCTAGCCCAATCTGTGACTATTACCAAGGTGTTTATGATGCCAGGAGCTGAAACCTTATTCTCAGGGGTCTGAAAGTCGAAATGACCCACACCATTAGAGATTGTCCAGCGTACTTAAAAGTAGACCTGAACACTTTTTCCAAATATTTGTGATTTGTGTTGGGCCACTCATATACACATTTGTACTAGTTTCCAACAAAGTTGGATTTATTTGACCAAAGCACAAAGTTTCAGTTAAAACCCCAGTAAGATTTAACAGTCCTCACATATTTGCATATATAAAAGGGGAAACAGAAAAGGCATTCTCTTTGTTTGGTTCCCAGATAACAGATGGGGATGTACATTGTGTTCATCGGCTATTGGAAACTGGGATACTCCCAGGATGCCACTCTTTGCTGCAGTTCTCTACAAGCAAGCTTTAGAAATATTCTTTCAGGAGGTAATGGAGTTTATGTTAATTTCAGCCCATTTCCTTCTGGAAAAGTCTTCAAATCTTCTCCAAAATACTGCAGTTTTATAGGTCAAAATAACAGTTAGCCTCAACAGGGGGAAAATGAAACAGGAAAATCACATTTGGCATTTGGGCTTTTTAAAATAAATAACTGCATATTTAAATTTTATTGCAGATGGCCAAAATGCCAATATCTCCAAAGCATGAGAAGACCATTTGACCTTTTGTTTTTCTTCAGTCTGATAACAAAAACAGGCTGTCAACATCCTCCGTAGGCCTTATTGCTACTACACACTCATGCTGATATTCATCTCACATTCTGTACAAACATATCCAGAGAATTAATTAACATTCTTCTCCTTTTAGATGTCAAAGTCAGCACATCCAGACTGTGCTAGTTTTGTATGAGTCTCAGTTTTAAATTATTTCATGGAAAACATAAATACTTGCAAGTTATCAGTGTATCAATGGCTCAATTATCTTTGTGTGCTAAAAGCTTACAGTATGAAAAGACAGCCTTTTGATAAAAAATAAAAAAAATAAAAAATAAGACTTTGGTGGTAACAGGTTTAAGATCCGCTGATTGCCCCTTGGTGACATTTAAAGTCATTCAACCTTTTGTAGAATCTGCAAAGCCTGAGGTGCTTCACAGATCAAATTAAAGTTGTTTACAGTTTTTCAAAGGTTGTTCGCAAGCAAAAATATAGCTAAAGGATAGCATTTTGTTCTGCTTCACAGAAGTCTCCTGGCTGATTTCTCGGCATTTGGCTTGAGGAAAAAAATCTGAAGATGTCGAGTTTTCTTTCATGAAGTAATTACAGGGGCTTTCATGTGTGTGCTTTTACGTCAACTTCTGCTAATCTGTCCTCAGGAAAGAGACTTTAATACAAAAAAAAAAAAGTTCAGTTTCTCTACACTGATCATGATAATTTTTGGTCTGACCAGCAAAAACATTTTGCTAATGTACTCTCAGCCATTCACACCATGAAGACCTGAGCGCTACTTTTGCAATCTCTTAAGACATACAACCATAAGACAAGCTTGCTGTGCAATGAGAATACCACCACAATAATTCATGGATATCAGGCCAGCCCAGTATCATTAGTGTCTTAGGCATAACTTTAAACTCCAGCTCGGTTCGCCCAATCACTGAAATTTACATGCACATACACTGAATATTTTGTTGATTTTTCTATTCAGAAACAAAAAATGTTAATTGGAACAATTTATCTATAAACCAAAAATGATAAAAATATTACTTAAATCTTCATGGCAAAGACTGTTCAGGCATGTATCGATGAGTTTGCATAACACAGTTGTGAGTAGAGTAGGACTGTTTTAGTGTCAGGTGACAGTTGTTGGCATATTGGCAGGTTTGATGTCTTGGTTTTTATGCTTTATAATTCATAAGGTCATGGAAAATAAATGGGGAAAAAAGGTGAGAGAACATGCTTTTACAAAAATCTATTTCCATTACATCAAATGTTGTGTAATAACAGGTTTGGAATCGAATAACTTAGTGTTATAACACTTCATCTTAAGGGAAGACTTATAACATCTGAGACAAAACCGTGCAGGCTCCAATAAGAGCATGTCTTGTGTAGGATGAGGGAAACGTGATATCTAACTCTCTTGGGACATAAAACATTTAACTTTCAACATTTTTACACATCAAACCATCCTCACCACAACCCTCTATTCCCTTGCAGGAGCAGCCTCACTCAAAACCCCCTGCTTTGCAGTAGCCCCGTCAAAACTGGTACCATCTGTAGCTTCAGTAATGATGATGGCAAAGAGACCAAGCACAGCTTTGAAAGTCAGCGCTTTGACTTTGCTGGGCCGGGCCAAGATTAGGAATCGGTATGTGGTGCTTGGAACTGTGCTGCGACTTTGAACCCTCATATGGTTTGAGATGGAGGGGTGCATCCAAATCTGTTATCTGTGATACACATGCTTCCTAATTCTATGTCTGATGTCAGTTCTATTGACCTCATTGGTCCAAAGACAGGTCACATCAATAAGACTTTTTTTTTCTGACAAAAATAAATTCCTAACAAATTTACTGACAGATTGTTATTCCTGCAAAAAGAACAGAATGTCCAATATGTAGAAATGCATCAATCAAGAATATGTGGCTGATTTCCAAAGTGAGAGACAGACATATTGTCTCTGATATTTGGTATTTATGAAACATTGACCTGCTACCACACATTTTTACCAATTTGGATGTCTCTTTAAAAACTATAATATATTTGTGTTCAATAACAAAAGCCTTTAGCTTTGTTATTGAACACTTTGTTGAACATAAATATTTTTGTGTCCAAACATACATGACACGTTTTGACAGCCGTTTTAGCATAATATGTCAGTTATGCTAACTAGAAACAGCTTTATCAACTCCAGAGTCCCTCAAAAGGTTTCACACTACATTCAACAATTCACCCATTCACATTCGTATTCACACTGATGGTGGCAACCTACAGCTACCCTGGAGTCTGACATAAGTGAAGATGCCATGCGCTGATGTCACCAGACCCTCTGACCCCCACCAGCAGGCAAGGCGGGTGAAGTGACTTTTTTTTTTTTTTTTTTACTTTCTTTGAATTCCGAAATTTACATGCATTTGGTCCATATCAGACAAACCTGTATTTAAAAGTGGATGACTTGGGTCAAACCTTTTGGGTGCTACTGGGAATCAGGCAACCTTCTGCAGGAGAGAGGTCAAAATAGGTAATGTGGTTAATCTGCAATATGTAATATTAAAACATTAAACTTCACACACTCAAACACATACACACACACGCACACACACACACTCATATATATAATTGAAAGTATTTCATAGAAAAGTAAACCGTATTTAATAAATGACACAAAATTTAAATGTATACAGTGAATTCTTCAATGGTTGTAGGGTAAGTGGAGTGTGTCTAATTTAAATAACGATTAGAGTTTCAGTTTGCATAGCCCCCATTTTTATTCAAGGTTATCATATGGCGAGAATCTCAAAGTGGCCCATACCATTGGAGAGAAAAGGTTTTCTTCCTCTGGACCTCATTGTGGTTTCCATACACATTGCAGCTTTAATGTGACTAAAATATTAAATCAGTTAACCCAAGAGTTAATAGTATCATATAAACAGGATCCTAAAAGTCGTATTCCAACCCTGTGTATATCTTATGATCTCAAAACTAATATATATATATATATATATATATATTATAGTTTTATGTATATATAATGTGTTTATAGTGTGTGTGCAGTTTTAAAGGAACACTGCTATTGGTATTGGTTGTGGCATCACACCAGTATTTGACAGCTATTCCTTTGAGTTAATCATCACAACAAATAAATCGATTATGAATTAGAATTTTAAATGTAAACAGTGTAAATAATTCACGAGAAACTCTGCAATTTGGACACAACCGGCCTTTTCATGTTTTGAAAAATGTGTAAAATATTGATGCTGTCCCTGGATCCACATTCAGTAGCAGAACAACAGAGAAGGATGTGAATCACAAGCAGATCTAGCTATTTTTTTTCTATTTTTGGTTCAAAGCAACTTGGAGAAATCTTTTGTCTGTGTTATTATGCATTCCTCTGAATCATTTTGTCTTTGAAAGTAAATTACAGGATGAGTTGCGGTGCAATTCAAACAGGCTTACTCTCGTTGGGATTTGTGCCACTTCTGCATCTTAGTTAAAACTTATATTTCCACTGCTTCACAAAGCATTTCTAATAATGAGAAGATTTGTGGCAATCTTTTAGTGGCTTATTTGCATATATAAGAGTGGCTTTTCTTTCACTGATCTCTTCAAAAGATAAAAAAGACAGTGAGCTGAAAAGGGACAGATTATTGTACAAAGATTTGCTTAGGCCACTGGAAATGGAAAGCTATAGTTGTATGAGGTAAAATATTAAAAATGCAACAAACTGCAGATAATTGCCTAAAAATACCTCTCAGCATATTTAGATGAAAATCATCTTGATACAAAAGTATCTCATTCTGCAGATTAAGACTTTATTGAGGCCACACAAGATCAAAAGAAATATTCTATAAGTATTCATGCTGCATAATCCACCTCAAAGGTCATATTTTCTCCAAAGTACAGACATGTCCATCAATGTATTTTGAAGTGAAAATCAGATACTTTTTACATTTTTCACTCTCCCAGACTGGAAAAAAACTCCCAATTGCAATAGACAGCAGTGTTTATGAAATTGTTGATTGAAGCCATAACTCAAAAGTATTTGCACTGCTTTTGTCTGATACAACATATTCTAACAGACGTGTTCGCTCTTTTAACTGTCAACAATCTTAAAACAAAAAAGGGAATTTTGTGCTCTGCCTCATTTTCCTCCTTCGCCTTATCTGCTATAAACTGTGTCATTTTATCAGACCAAGCAATCATCACAGTTTTGAACGCATCTGAAGTAGCAAGTCATGAGTTGTCTAAGAAACCCCCCTAATGTGAAATCCTGATATTTGCTTTTATCTGTATTGCTGTAAGACGCTAAATTCCTTGTCATCTGTGCTATCTCTCTGATGCACACAGTGTGGCAAATCAGCGAGTTGTTTGCTATGATAGCTAATTATGTGCAGCATAGGCTGTGGCTTCCCCCCAAAGTATGGATCATGCAGCCCGTGAAGACGAGAAAGGAGTGATTAAACATTCTCCAGCCGTTCCAGCTACCCCCCTCTGCATTTAAACAGGCTTTCCCCTGTGCTGACACACCTTGTAAAAGCTTTTTACACAGATGAACAGGAGCATGCTTTTACCACACATATAAATCTCCAGAAGTGACATCTGTTTTTCTGTGGAGATTGTCTGTCTGATTTTAGTGTGTTTATATAACTAAAGGAACAAGTCACATAAAATAATCCAAAACATAGTGGGACATTATCATTCTGACATAGTACGTGCAGTACAAGCTGTACCTTGCTGTGAAGATCAACCGGGGTTTTCTTCAATGGCAATTACAGTCACTGATTTTCTAATCCAATCTGCCACACCTAACATTCCCACAGGAAAATGTGATTGAATGTGACTGATCTGAACATCCTGGAATCGGTCTGGGATAACATTAAGAGACAGTCGGAATTGGCAAATCAAATCCACAAACCAACTGTGGGAGGATGACTCAAAACAATATATATATATATATATATATATATATATATAATATTATATATATATATATATATATATATATATATATATATATAATATATATATATATATATATATATATATATATATATATATATAAATAATATGTGGTATCACATATACATAATTTCTGTAGAACAAGAAACGACTTGAATATCCTGTAACCCTTTGGAGTTTTCCATCTCTGTTATCAGCAATAGAATGAGAAAGGGGACCTGTCAGAATATCCATCATCATTATCAGAAAAATCACATCTGTATTCATCATCAGATGTGAGGCGAAATGTGAACCTGCTTATCATCCCTCATGGGCTGCGGGTCACTCTTCAAAAGTCAAAGGCAGATCCTGCATGCCGAGATAGTCGTCATGTACCACATTTTCCATTTCTCTTTGAACTTTAGATATATTCTCTGGAGAAATAATAATGCCTGCCCATGAAAAATGCCTTGCTAGATCAAATGTCCTATCAGCTCCAGCATTTTCATTATGTTCTGATGTTGTGAAGTTCCTCTGAACATTACATTGTTCAACTTGAATGCTAACAAATCATATATATGTACTGTGTAATTTTAGAAGATTACCTCTAAATGGACAGAGAAACATTGTTGTGCCTCACAGAAATTTGTCGACAGCACACATCGCAATTCTCCACAAAACCACTGAGATATCTTAGGTTAAAAAAAATAAATCGTCTACTTGACAATGATTCGCAATCAAAGACCATAACACAAAGATATAAGTTTAAATGTTTAATGAAGGAAATGTTTGGGGGAATAGCTGGATTGGATGGGAGGATAGATCATCTGAAAGACTTTCTGATATAGACTGGGGAGGATGAGACTTATTGTGGAAGTGGAGTTTTCAGGAAATGGCTTTTTCTGAGTCCACTTAGGACCCTTAAGGCGGACCTGTAACAAAGAGGAAAGGATAGAGATAAATAATGACACAAGGAAATATTAAAGAGGATGAGGTTATTAATAATGAATAGCAGAAAGAGAGATTAGGTGACAGCTGGTTGACGGTAAGGTTGACAGAATGTGACATACTGTGAGGCGTGACTGAACTGGGAGAAGAATGCTGCTGTGTAATTAGAGGTGTGGTTGAGGCGTGGTCCTGCTCCCAAAACTGCGTTAGCATATTAACTTCATCATGTTGATGGTGATTGCTGGATGCACTTTTCTTGAATTTTTTTCTTCATTCTCCTTTGGAGTGTCCATCAAGAGAAAAGCAGAAAAGCAACTCAAGGGTAACCTCACCAGGTGGTGGTATCACACATCTGGTGCATTTTTTTTTTTCTCATCAGGTTCAGAAAGGTGGCCTCTTTGCATTCTGTGGGGTGAACGTCTCCTCTGAGCAAAACATAAAGTCAAACAGCCCCAGAATAATTCCACCATCGTGACCTCTACTGGGATCATACCTTCTTAATGCAGACAATTACAGTCTTATTGACTTGGAAAACAGTTTCTGTGCAGTAACTCTCCAAGGCTGAGCAACGGTACGACATGGGGGATTAGAGGATGGGAGATGTTTAGTTTGGTTCTTTTCTTTCTTAAGGTTTTTAATGTAAAAACCTCATACAAACATAATGAAAGTCTAATTGGAAACAGTCTTCATTTCAGAATGGAATTATGTTTAAATTGAAAAGTAATGTAAGTATAATGTCTAATTTAAGCAGATATCGTGTTGTGATTTTAAATGCTACTAATATCTTAATCAAGATATTTTTGGCTGGATGAGATGATTGAAGTCACAAATAATTCTAACCACTGAAAAGGATTGTTCAGTCATCAAAGATCATTTGTTAAATGTTTATCACAATTTCTAAAAGAGCTTTTGAAGTGTTTTGGGGGTTGGAGTGATTTGAGGTCACAACAAATTGTTGTTTTTCCCCTTAATCCTGATCACTCCTAATACTAAACATATTCACTGTTATTGTGTTTGGTCTGTACACAGTCATTACGTTCATACTCCCAGATTAGTTAATATGGATTTAACTAAATTAAAATCATGAAAGTTATTTATTACTGGTAACCAAACAATAGTCCCTAATTTCTGAAATTCTGAACTGTCCCTTTAAGTTGCTGGTCTACTGCATAATACAGAGTGAGCTCTATCAGTGAATCCCAGTCTTATTCAGAAGCACATTTTAAATCTGTTTGATAATGGATTTAATAAAATATTTTTCGAGATCTTAACATTGCAATACACTAAAAAAAATTTAGCACTCAGCAGGAAAGTGTTATGAATTATGACTGTGCAGCTTGTAATTCAAACACAGTGTTCTTTTCCTTGCAAGCGCCGTGACATCTAACAAAAGAGCAAAGTGTAGATTAGAGTGGGCAGTTTGATTAGGTAAGGATTTTTCTGTCAGGGGGTAAGAAAGGTGGGTCTGTGAGGATGCTGGCACATCCCTCCTTTCTCTTATCCCCATGCTGATTAATGGCAGAGTCTCACATTCCTCTGACAGATCACTGAGGCCCAGGGAAACCTCCAGAGATGAGGCTTCCTGCCAATTACCTTCCTCAATAATGCCTGCTCAATGCCTGAATGACAGGGATCCACCCCCAAGGATCTAACTGAGCTGCTGTTAAAACTAAAAAAGTGGCGGCTTCGTGATTTGTGTGGCTGCATAAGGACACATCTGTAGGTGGGGGAGAATAAAAATGTATTATTGCTACAACACTGCTGCTATCCAGCACAGCTTCTGCTGTGTGATTATGTATGAAAGAGTGTGAAGAGGGTGGAGAAGAACAGCTATAATTCAGCTATCATGGGCAGGAAAGTAAAGCCTGCATAAACACAATGATTTCAACAGCTGAATGTTTTAAGATATTGGTAAAATACTATCGTGTGAGGCAATATCAACGCAGGGCTAAAATAAATAGCACAAAAGTCATTTATGGATATAAAAAAGTGAAAAAAAAAGAAATTCTAAAGTCTGAATATTTTTCCAAACGTCTTGGGGATCATCGCAATGTGTTTTCACAGATATGAAGCAAGCAGTTATGATTATTTTAGTCAGCAGATGCTTTATTTTTTAGCTTGCACTATTCAAACCTGTATTTATTCATTCCAATCTCTTGTACTTGTGCTTTTTTCCCTTTTTAAATTCTATTTATCTTACAGTAATGAGGCCTGGGTGTGGCTGGTGGAATTAATCTCACTTATCCAAAAATTGGGAAAGTCACAGTTAATTTGTAATTTAACAAAAATATATAATTTATTTTTCACAAAGGGAAATGCTATCTTGAATATATATAAGTGGATGTGCTCATAAGAAAAGCTAAGGCAGAAGAAATCTGCAATGGGCAAATACTTGTCAGTACTGTACACAGAGAAAACTGACCAATGAATCAGAGGTTACATATACTGACGTTCTCTGCACTAAACTTTTTGATTATATATTCGGGGAGGAAGAAGTTAGCTTTCAAGGACTTCCAGTTGTTCCCCGTTTTGAAAACTTCCTCTGAGATAGTGCAGATAAATGAGGCTGAAAAGAGAGATTAGGAGCTTGCTGGAGAATCTGCTTCTCTCTACTGATTTGGACATTCATTTTAATGGAACGCTTAACACTTATTCAAGAGCTGGACTAGGAGGCTCAAGGTTCCTCATAGTAAAGTCAAACCACTCCCTTCGAAGGGAAATAGTACCTATTGAGAGCATCAAAAATGTATTACCTTTGCTCCACCTGCTCAGTATTCTCATCAGTCCTGTGGCTTATTGTCAGCATGGTACCTCACTAACAGGAATCATTTGCAGAATAAATGAAACAGTGTTGTACAAAAATAGAAGAAGAAATAATTCCCGACATTATAGTTATATCGCTGCACAAAATGGTTATCCTTAGTCAAGAAAATAGTTGGCATTTCTTGGGAGACAAAAAAGGGGAAACATATTATATTTAATTACCTACAAAGTCAGAAGTAACTGAAATTTTTGTTTTTATTACTGTAAAAGTAGAAATCTAGCCAGCAATGAGATCTCTACTAAGTTTTGGTTTTGATTTCAAAGGAGTTGGTACTGAACTCTGTGGTTCTTTTGTTCAGGAGACAGATCGATTCTCAAGTGATATCTCATTAATTGTTTCACTGTAGAGCTACTTGCATTCAGCTTCTTTCTGAAAATGGGACTGTCCAATCCTGTAGGGTCGACAGACACTCTGAAAATCGATTCCAAAGACACTGAAGGTATAACATCAGACACACTGATAAGAGACACCAGCAAAAAGGTGTAATTGAAAATTACAGAGATTTGCCCACTGACAAAAATGTGGCCTTCAGCACTTTTTTGTATTTTGTAGTCTAAGAACCTATCCGATGCTTGAAACCATCGGATATTCCTGTTCTTCCACACAAAGCTATACCTAAAGCGAAATGTTTACATACACTAAATTAGTTGACCTTTTTAATTTTCAAATACAATGATGTTTTTCATTTAAGTATTTTTGTGGATTGGATTGGATTGGACTGTCTTGAGTCTTGACGATATCAGAAAATTTTGTTCAACTATTACTCGATCAATGGCTTTAATTTGCTTGTCAATTGTGCTACATTTCAAGTGACTATATTTTCTCTGATGATTGTATTTTAGGAGTAATCCACAAACGTCTTTGCTCATGACCACGACATAATGTTCTTTATATAATGTTCTATACAGCTGTGTGTAGATAGCAAATATATGCAGGAAGCAATCTCGGTGAGAAGGTTTTATTTGAGTGTGGATAATGAGCACACTTCTGAAAATAAAAAAAATGAAAAAATCCAGAAACAAATACCTCTAAAATGTCTACATGAAACTGACCAATGACTAACAAGAATCCAGTAATTACAAAACAATAATTTCTTACATTTCTCTCTTTTATAGTGTTTTAAGTGTACATGTGGGAAAATACAAAACAGTAAATTATATGTCCATTGCTTCTTTTCTTCCTTTATCTAAAAACATAAAGTAATGTTTGTAGAGAGTGAAGTACTATTTGGGATTGTAGCTACTTGGGACCAGATGCAAAAATGACCATTAGTTGTAATTGCAAAGCGGCATCATTAGTTTCAAATATAGTTCCAGTCTGTTGCATTTAAATTTAGGAGCTACCTCCCTATTAAACAATGTTATGTTGCCTCATGTACCCCGTTTAACACTCAGCCCTCAACCTGTAACCACATCTATGTTATACAAGCAGGGGATGTACAATTGCGTATATAGTTGCAATTGTATTCAAATGAAAAGAAATCACTGGTGAATAATAGCAGAAGCAACAAAATGCCTTGTACATGTGTGTTTACTGCACTGCAGTCAGCCACACATGATGTGCAGGTTCAATTATCTGCTCTTCTGGTTCCCCACTCTTTTTCTCTGATTTGCCACATGTAAACTTGCTGGTAGATGGCTATGTAATTTTCTCCAGCTTAATAATTTGCTGACTTGTTTTTGTATAACATTTCATGATTTTTAAAATTCCAAATGAATTTTACATCAGTACACTCTTTATTTACTTGTTCCACCACATCCCCATAAATATTTGAAAATTGGCTTTTGTAATGTCTTTGCTGGTTTTTTTTTTCTTTTTGTTGTTTGAGCTCACAAATCCCAAAAAACAACTTAGAATCTCAGGAGGTAACCAATTTTAAGCCATTACAGGCAGAGCCAATTAGACTGAGTCAAGTACTGTAACAAAGCCCCCCCATCAAATTATTTTTCTCATTTCCCCTTTTCTGTCCTCAGTAGAAACAGAGGCTTCAGACTGTTATGCTCTTTGTGCATGCTGTGTGCCTTCATATCATGTGATAATTCAAGTCTATGAAAAAGGACAAATTACAGTCTTCATCAACTCAAAGCTAGAACACATTTGATTGTTGATGGAAGTAAAAATATGTCGGGGTGGCACTGGTTGTTTCTTTTTTCTCATTCATTCAACTCTGATCTGCATCTTTTGATTATTTCTAAATAGCTTTTATTTTGTCATTTTTATTACATTGATGCATTTATTAACAATGATGTTACATTCTTTAATTTTAGAATTAAAAAAACTGTATGAAATTCACTGATCAATTCTTTTTATATATAAAAAAACTGTCCAGTCTTTTAGTCACCATAAATCTACTCTTTATCAAGAGAATATTTATTTTTCAAGCTTATGTGACAAGCACACATCTTGGCCTTTAGGCTTCATCTAGCAAAATAGTATGGGAAAGAAGAAATGCTGAAAGGGTAAGTATATAAACAATTATTTTTGGTCTCCTGTAGGATTATTATTTTTCAAGTTTGTATTTCAATGTTTTGCAAAGATGTGCAGCTTTAAGATTTAATACTGTTGAATTGAATCTTGAGTTAAGCAGCATGAGAAATGCTACTCTAAAAGAAGTAAATGACAATAAATCAATTTCTGCAGTACTGACTTAGAGTATCTAATAGCACTGATAAAGATTCACTCACCACAGCCTGCCAGAAGCTTGCAGTGGACTGAGCAGTAGGGCAGTCCTACCTATTTTTAGATTAATGTTTTTTTATATATTATTTAACACAAAAGGGTTAAACTTTTATCCTCAGATGATCAGGAAACCATTATAGTAAATGGCTTTGTACTTGTATAGCACCTTTTCAAGTCGAGAGGATCTCAAAGCACTTCACACTATTGTCATTCACACATTCATGCACTGATTGTGGAAAGCTACTGGACAGTGGTCACCACTGTTCTGGGGCAGTCTAACCATCACCAGCAGCTAAGGCACATAAAGTGTCTTTTCCCAAAGACACAACAAGAGAGGCAGATGGAGCGGGGATCAAACCAGCAACCCCCCAATTGTGGGGAGAACTTCTACCCTTGCTGCCACCATCATGCTCATGTTTTAACTAAAAATTAAACAATGACATTATGGAAAATGTAGCTTAGTTTTTTCTGCTGCAGCAGCAAATTGCATTTCACACCCTTGGCCTGAAGTCGCATCGTCAGCAGCTTACGCCCTAGATATTAAGACTTATAGTTTTGTAATGTGCTTACTTTCTTCACATTTAGACCATGTGCTTTTAAATAACCCAACATATCATTGAAAAGATTGCAATCTAGAACATCGTAGAACATTGTAGAACAGCATTTATAGAAACAGGGATTTAAAAAAGCTGATAAGTGTTTTGAGGCAAATTGTCTCTGCAATGTCTGACAAAGAAAAATTATTATTGTACATATGAAGTATGTTTCTTGGTGTCACATACATGGAGAACATTAAGTTTTTATGCTCCACAATTCTAGAACAAACATCCAGAAAACTGTAAAACAGCTGAAACACTGAGTTCCTGTAAATCAAGGCTAAAACCCCACTTGCTTAATATTCATAACTGAAATGTTTAATATTTGATAATTATTCTTGATGACTTTTGATTTGACAAAATGTAATGCTTATTGCTTGTTTCATAATTATTTGCTGTTACTGTATTATGTTTTTATAGTGTAAAGCACCAAAATGTCTTGTTACTGAAGTGTGCTATGCACATAAACTTGACTTAACTTGGCATGTTTAATACTAATCAATGTTTACTATAGGTCAACATAGTTCATTTATTAATGTTGTGTATTGTAAGTATTTTGCTGATGTGAAAAAGTTGCAGGAAGTTAGTAACACTATGACTCCTTTTTGCAGGGGTGCATGTTTTCCAAGCAGAAACTGAGGTTACCTCTGTGCCCAGTGTTTGTAAATACATTTGCAAAATTAAAGAAAACTGGTGCCACAGATGAAGCACCTTCTTGTGCTTTATTTCTAGAGAAGTCATTAGAGAAGTGTAAGTCACATAAAAAACAGTAAGAAATGAAGAAAAAACAACTTTGAACACTCACACATATTCACTATTAACAGACTGAAATTTCACATCAGTTCCACAGTGCACAAAGTGTTTAAACCTCAGAAATTTAATTTGGTGTGCTCCTGATTGGTAAAGTGAGAGTACGCACCATATGGTAAGATTGAAAAAGCTGGCAGTTCTCAAAAAAGAAGATTATTGCTGCTTATTAGTGTGGTATCTACCTCAAATCGGAGACAGAACATACTTTTGGTTCACCTATCACCTGCAGACTACAACTGGATCTGTGTCTTCTGCTCTCATGGCTCTAACACACTGAAGTTTTGGAAATGTTGTGTATCTTTTGCAAATGGGAGCTATAACAGGTACGTAGGGTAACATTTGGAGGTTTTTAAACATTCAGCTCTATTTTGTAATATTATAGTAAATGTTACTTTAGTCTCACAGGTTTCCTGATCTTGCATAAGCAAACAGGATTTATTGATGTAGGTGATGGCCATTAATGAAATAAAGATAGAAGAGTTTATGTTTCTATTTGTTTTACATATTATTTCATAGATGGCAAATTGTTTTTTCTATCACTCGGTTTTACAGTTAAAATTTACTTAGAAGGATTAGCACTATTGTGAAAATGGTGATTGGTCTGGAGCTGACTGTGTGTGCTCATTAACTTCTCAGATACTCAAGGCACTGCTGCAATTTAAATTATTCTACAATGTACCTTTGTTCAAGAAACATAATAGGAACTTGAAAACAACACTCACGTTCCCATTGCTTGACTGAAAGTCTGGAAGGAGTACATTTCTGCAGATGGTAGTTGGTCCACAGAGAGAGGGCAGAGGAGCTTGATTTTTTTCACAGCAATCACAGAAATGAAATGTTCACAGCAATGTATACAGTACACAGTGTATCAATTTGCAAATTCCTTTTCATCTGCCCCACTCTTCCATTGTTAATAAGGGCAATAATGAGAATACTAGGGAAAGCAGGAATGAGAGGGTCAGCTTGTTTGGTTGAATTGCCTGCTTTATCTGAACTCAATCCATTGACCTTCTGTCTCTAATCTCCAAGAGAATAGCAAAGGTGGCATCTGAGCTTACCTTCCTTTACATTTTGCTGATTTGCCTAAGGATGTCGTCAATACTTTTGTTTTCACATTCAAACACACCAATGAATTACAGCAGAAAGAAAAGCAGAACGCTTCGGCCCATGTAAATGTGATACAGATAATGATACCAACTGATGTCACAGGCACAATTGAAAACTGGGGCTAAAATGTGACTTTAACTCAAGTCATTACTATAAATGATGCTGACATTAATGCGTTTATTTCTGGTGGCTGAAGTTCCAAAAAAAGAAATGTTCAGCTTTACACAGGTACTAATCCCATCAGACGTGAACCCATCTCTGCCTTCACTGGTTTCAACCTTGTCACTCAAGATTCAGATTATTTTAGAGAAACTATTACTTTCTCAACAAGGATGATTTTTACAGCAGAATGTGTCCACAGAAAGGAAAGAGCACTTTGTAATAAAAAGAAAAATGTACATATATTTTATAAAGTGAAACCACCACATTGTGACTCTTTATGTGGCTGTTTTTTTGTTTTTTTTTTCATTTTTCATTTTTTCTTTTTTCTTTTTGGTTTATCATTGTAAAACAACCACTTTTATTGCTTTGAAAGAAAATTAAGTTTTTCATGTGGTGGGTCCAACTGTGGCAGAACCCAAAATTGGTAATCAGCACCAACATTTCTGTGGCTTATTAAGAAAGAAAATGGTAGAACCGTATTGTCTACTTTGGAATTCCATAACCTATGCTAAAATCATATTATCTTCTATTATAAATGTAACTGTGATATATTGAAGCTTTTCTAATAAAAACATTTATAATTTTTATTCTGAAAGGATAAATTAAACCAATTTCCATCACTGGCCGAGTTTCAGATGTACAGAAATCCTAATTGTGCAATTTGGTTAAATATGGAAGTTTTGGTGGATTTTAGAGAATGTTTGGTGTGGAAAGCTCAGCATAGTTCTACTTAGTGACAAGAAGCCTGGTATGGTATTGGGGGGCCTTCTATTAGTTGAAAAATAAGAGCTCATCAGTATCTTTCAGAGCTGCCAAAAATGGCTTTATTAAGCTATTATTGTGTTCTGTTTCAAAGTATCTGTCTATTTTTAAACCCTCCTTCTGCTTGCAATGTCGCAGGGAACTGGGAACTAGCTCAAGTGTATTATAGGCAAGAGGCAAGGCATACACTGAATAGGTCGATAATCCATAGAGATGTATAGCTATGCATCCACACATTTACTCCTAAGGACAATTTAGAGAGACCACCTAATCTAATCTGGACGATTTTACATCGAGGAATGAAACTGGAGTGGCCAAAGTGAACACAGACACTGGGGAGAACATTCAAACTTCATGCATAAAGGAGATGGACAGAACTGAACAAAACACCTTCTTGTTTCAATGCAATACTAGTAACAACTTCACCACTATGTGTCCCCTTTCAAAACATACTCTGTCTCTATTAGTATGTTATGTAGTTTTTACAAACTCATGTCATGACATTCAGCCTTTAGGCTCAAAATAAAAGCCACTAAAGGGTTGGTGGAAGGAAACTGCCTTAGATTCCGAGGCAGATCTAAGATGACCTTAATAGAAAATAGTGCTAATAGCATTAAGGTGACAAACATCATTGACCGACTTGAGTAATAGGGGCCAGTTGGTGTTAAACAGTTCAACCCGGCTAATAGGCTCTGAGTTTTTTTTATTGATTGCAATTCTGCTCTGACTGGTGAACAAACAGTTTCCCAACAAGCCTTTGTTCTAAGTGTAGTGCGTTTCAAAGTAATGTATGTATGTGTTTGACAGATGTGTTTATTACCACGTAGCAAAATGAGAAAAAGAAAAACTGCATTGTTTAAAACCTTACATGATCTATAGAAGCTGTTAAGTGTTAACTAAAATGTTCCAGAGCACAGCTGTAGCACAAGTAAATAAAAACTATTTCTTTGTTTTTCGTCTCTTTATCCAGCTCTTTCTTCATTATGATTTGAATAGCTACCCAAAACAAACGGTAATGGAATACTTTCTTTCACTTTGATATTTATACAGCCCTCATGCCCCCTCCCCAGCAGACTTTCCGAAGCTTAAAATTACCCTGAATATTTGTGCTCAGTTCCTTTTTCAGACCAAGATAAATATTGCCAATCTGGCCTCCTCTGCCTCCTGCTTGGCTTCTATGCTGTGGCCAAAAAAGAGAAAAATAGTTTGCTCTCCCAAAGGGGCAGAGGCAACACAGCTACGTGCAGGGCTATCAGGACTCTATTTTAGATATTAGATTGAAATTCCTGCCATGAAAAAAAAAAAAAAAAAAGTCATTTATCTCTCCAGTCTCTTCCACTTCAATTGGTGGAGATGGCTTTGTCAGTACAGATGTCACGGGTGACATTTTGAGACTTCCAGCTCACATCGAACGTTTGAAGTCAGTCAGCACAATACCTCAAATGTTGAAGGCACCGGGTATGCCAAGTCATATGAGAGTACATCCCTCAAGTGATGCATTTTAGAGGCTGGCTCCACCATATGCCAGATGGAACAAGATTATGATGCCCTGGAAACTCTGACAGCATCTGGTCTTGTGCTGGCAAACACAGAATGCTAAATTTGTTTACATATCAATAGCTACCTGTCTACATAGCCACATCAACGGAATTTCTTCATTATCCTGCTTGGAAGAAGAATCATTCAGAGCTCAAACTGATTGAATGGAAGTTCAATTTGCACTTTATTTTGACAGAATAATAGATAAGTTTTCAGTGGAAGAAATCATGGTTTTAGAAAGATGTTCAATAGCTGTGGTGATTGAAAACTATGATGCCTTTGATCAGAATTATAAGTGTGGATTGTTCCTTTAAAGGGGTGTCAAGACATGTTTAAAGAGGTGAGATCTTGCCTTCAATTGGCAACCTAACACTTCTACAATAGTAATTAGCTCCTCTGAGACATAAACAACACGGTGCAGAAAAATATATGATTACTTCCTCGTGCTCCTGTCAGGAGTCGTGAATCCTGTCCCAGTTGAATAAATAAACTAAAATCAACAAGTTTTAAATGTAAAACATGTCATTATAACATCTGTCAGTGTTTTCCAGGGATGTTTATTTGTCTTCTTTGAATCAGGCATGAACAGGGAAATGTATATTTCCACATAAATTCTGTGCTCTGGCATTGTGTTTTCAAAAGGGAATACAGATTCAATATAAAAACTGAAAGTGCTACATTATATATTTTTGAAGGATTTGTTTTGTGCTCCCTTTCAGATGACTCTTGTAATTCCCCAGATGAAGGTGTTGTTGCCCTGAACCCACCTTGATTCAATAAACATGAAACAAGGCCAGAAATAGATAAAAAGACAGACAATACATAATAAACAGAGTGGGGAAAGCACTTCCAAGGAATATAAATGACACTATAAGGTCAGCTAAGTTGGAGACTGTGAATATATTATTATAAAATAATGCTAACCTAAGGAAGAAGGTGAAATAACTGTGTTTACTGCTTCAACAATATCATTTGCAAAACTTTTGATGTTTTAGTATGATGAATGATAAAAAGAAAATATTGGCAGCATGATTAAATTAAAAAAAATAATTCCTGGACAAGGAATTATTGTCCAGGAATTCCATAATTCGGGTGAGCACGGATTAAATATTAACAATTCAAATTTCTAACAATTCTCAATTTTGATTCAGGCTTTGTTCACACTGCATGTGAATGCCACATATGCTGCCCTCTGTGGTTGCCCATGTCGCCTTTATCAGAAATCGTCACTGTGTTAAATATTAATTAACCTGAACAAAAATTAAATGGGAATAAATGTCAGTATCATTTTAAAAATTGATGGGTGAAAGTATCTTATGATGGGAATTTTTTGACTACATCAATCAAAACAATTGACAGTTAAAAAAGTGCAACTGACACATGTAAATGAGATGATGATGTCTGCATTTTTTGTTTGATTTTTAGTCTTAAAAGGTCTCAAGCCTTTTGTTTGTCTATCTTGATTACAAGCAACTTTCTTCGTTATGGTTCCTTATACTAAAAGATGTTCAGATGACAAGCAACAGAAAACCCTAGGAAAACATATTCAGACAACATTGAATGATAGAACACCTGCCAAAAAATATTATTAATGGGAGAAAATAAGTTAGGTGGTCAAATGTATGGCACCATTTCAAAATCTTGTTGTATTGATCTGCAAGAGCCTCTGGAAACCTGGAGTTATTTCACACACCGAACCTGTGCAAACCAGCGAGATGTATATCTTGGCAGAGCCACAGAGAAACCCAGTGTATTCTGTCTTCATAGCGACTCAGGTTATTTGTTTTCTCTGTATTAGATTGATTCCCTACTGCGTACCACTTGTAATGCCTGTCTGCTGTCTGCTTTGTCAGCTGTTAAGGTGAGCCTTAAAAGGGTCCTGCTTGGACAAGAAAACAGGAAAAAATCTAAAACGCAGCATAACTCTGACAATTGTTAATAAGCGACAAGTCCTCAGATGTTTTCTTTTTTTTCTTTTCAGTAGAAAAATCATGATAAGAAAAGCTTACTTTTGCTTCTATTTGTTTATCATGCAATATATTTTTAATCAATGCCAATCTGCTTTTGGTATTGATCACTGAGCAAATGGCTTCTTGATATGAACTGTGAAACTAAATGCATTTGCCAAAGTTTGTTAAGCAGATAAAACAGATTTCTCTCTACTGTGTCGAAAACCAGCAATATATTATCCCATTTCCTTTAGACAAATGTTTGTTTGTTTTTTCAAACTAAACTGCAAATTGTGTTTATCACAGATAAATTAACCAATTCACTTCAGAGCAAAATTACAAAGCATATAATCAACAACTTTGCATTTAATGGACAGAGTGTTGAAGTAATATTGTTCATCACAGTGCCGTGAAAAAGAATTTGCTAATGCCAATCTGATCAATTATTTTGTACTTGACCTGCATTTAGCAGTTCTGAAAAGAAATGTTTTGCATTTTATTCACAAACTATCTGAGCAACTTAGCAGCCAAATGGATAATTTTTCATGTTCATCGCTCTTTATCAGGAACTACAGAAGACAGAAGAAACACCAGGGCAACCTTTATAACAACTCAGCATGAAACTAACAATGACAGAGAACAAGGAACTTCTATTACATTTATTCATGTTTCAAATCTATTGATAGTTGTTGATGCTCTTATAAAACAGTGGGGAAAATAGCAGATATAACAACTGCAGAAATAATTTTTAGCATTTAGTTCAACTCCTGTTGTACTTTTCTTATAAAACTTCTGTTGAGATAGTGGTATTCTGAAAATGTGATATTTACTGAGGTTATATTTGTTATAAAAAGGTTGATAGCCACTGCTATAGATCACATTTTAATTCACACATTTGTGACTCTCTTTGTTACATCATCTGTGAGTAACTGAGAGCAATGATGTTGCAAAAGATAGGAGTTGCTTTTGGATGGAAAAAATATGGTGCAGTTCTGATTGAACAAGGCTTGGCAGGCTTTGAATCTTTTCCCGATTTTGTTTAATAAAAGTTGAAGTCCCATAAATACATTATGCAACATTATCACTGAGGCATTGCCTTCCAGGCATACATTTTTGGCTATTACGGTATAATGAATACAATCTTTTGCAAATTTTGGCAAAGCTTACTTTGTGCAAGACACAAAGACATGATTAAACTGGCCCTGAGCTTCTTTCATCTTCATAAGAGGAAATTCCCCTAAGGTTCATAACATTTTGAATCATTCCGCATTAAAATGTCAGAGAAAAGCACTGTATTCACACCTGGGGTATACTGCTCCTCCGATAGCTGGTGACACCTGAATCCAGTCTGACAGCTACACAAGCAGCTGCTTACAACAGAGGCCTTCTGTTGTTAATGCTGCACACTTATCTAAGATATCCTGGGGCAATGTTGTCTATGCGGACAATACATCAAGCTGTGAAATTATGTGTGCTTGCCTAGAAACAAATGAAAGTCCCTGAATGTTTCCACCAGAAAGACTTGCCTGAGCCTGCTAGTAACATTTGCTAGCAGCATTTAGAAAAATTAATTGCTTTGAAACCATGGTACATAAAAAGAAAAGACATTTTAAAAAATAAAAAATATTGATCATATTACTATTTTCCACTTGGTAAAGGTTAGTTAAGGACTGCCTGATCATCTTAAAAAAAAAAAAAAAAAAAAAAAAAAAAACTCCATTGGTTTGAACTTTAGTTCAGATGAGCCCAACACATAATTTTGGCCAAAATAATGTTTTTGAAAACTACAAGACATATTCTTGGACCAGCCATAAATTGAATGAACATTATGAGAAAACTCACTGGGGAAAAGTCTTAACGAGTTAATCGGAAAAAAAGGTTGAAACTTTATGGCAAGTAGATTAACCCATCTTTAGCCCTGGGACTGTCATTCAAATATCTTTAATGAATGCACTGTTTACTTCCACTTTCAGGTGAAACATAAAACAGTTGCATTCATACAGTAATAGAGTTCATTTTTTATTCATTTCACTGACGGCTGTAATTCGAGGCACTTGGATAGGATTGCCTGAAGACGGTCCACAATCTCCTCGTACTACAGTGAGCTCGCTCAGACTCTTTATGACAAAATGAAGTGCTACTCCTAGTTCACACTTCATTACCCACAGTAATGCCTAAGCACAATGATGTATGGAATTCTTCTCTTCCCTATTCTTGCTTCTGGCAGGGAAGGCTTGCCAAACTTGTGAAAGTGCTCCAAAGAAATGTCTCAAACATGTGTCAAATTTGTCTTGCATTTCTACACTATAAGGATGAAATACATGAAGGTATTCATGAATAAAAACTCTAACCAACTTTTGAATTGAACACATCACAGACTGTTTCATTAAAAGTGTTCAGTTCCCAGGCGAAATGTCTAATTTAATTTTAAGGCTACAATAAAGTTAATCCAAAAGTGAACTGATTTAAACCTATCTTTCATTTGTATTATGATAGAAGGGGAAAAGCATGGTGGTGCAGTTTCCAACACCATGGTTGAACTCTTTCACATTTTGCCACTTTAGAAAAAGAAACTTATATTATTAGAAACATACCAACACAAGACTGACTGAAATGTTTCCTCCAATGGTGGAAAATATTTCAAGCTATAAAACATTCGTACCAATAGTTATTCCTTTGTAAACTCTGGCGTTCAACTCATGACTACAGACTAAAACAAAGACGTAAAACTTCTGACACAGTGTACCCTCCCCTTGCTGCCCATCAATAACCACACCTTACATTTTCTCTCAATGATACGCTTCCCTTTTCACTTCTCCTCCAACATCATGCCATTAATCATCCACTCACCCACCTTAATCACCCTAAAGAGACCACTGTGGGCAAAGTTAATTGGAATTGTGTGGTAACCCATATAAAATGCAGATTGAAGACCCACTAACAGAGAAAAAGAGTGATAGGCTGAGAGTGCAACACTTAATGGAAGCACATAAGAGTATCTTAAAAAAAAAGAGAGTAGGAACTACTGCCCCCTTAATGGTCTTAAAGTAGTACATAAAAAGCTGCAGTTTTTTTTTTTTTAATCTTGATTCTAATGAAGACCTTTATATAACTACTAAATTTATTGAGTTACTTCACATTTTTTTATTCCAGCAAGTACAAATTACTTGAATAATGTAACTGGCACATTACTTTAAGATAATGTGAATCTAAGATAATTAGTTGTAATTAGCTGTAAAAACCAATGGAATACATAATAAATAGCACTCTGGAAGAAATACCAGGTCTGTAAGCCATGCTGAATTCACCAAGGATCTCAACTATTGACTGATGCAGTACGTAGACCCGGCACAATCTTGAACAGGACAAAGCAGGTACAGGAAGTTGAAAAGTCTGTAAATAAAATTCTAAAAGCTGGATGATGAGTTAAAAATAATAAAACAAAACTAAGAAAAAAAGCTAGATTCACATCTCTTACCAAAGTTTTTAATTATATTTATTATGGAAAACAAAAACTTCTGAGTTCCATGGTATTAGTTGATTAGAGTCTGATTAAAAACAAACATTAAGCAAATTATATAAGAGTAAGAAGGTCATTTCTTTAGCTTTTTTTTAAAAAAAATCTCTTTGTGTTGTTGTTGTTAAACAGCCATATTTTTATTTTTTCAAATATAATATTCTAACTATCCTACGTGAAAAATCATACTTAAAAATAAAAATAAAAAAAATTCTTCTAGTGGCAGGAGTAACTAATTTCCTCCCAGATAATGATGAGTGTTCCATGAGAGGGCCCTCTGAAACCCTCATTAATTTTTTTTTTTACTGTCAACAGTTTGCATCAAATTTTTTGATGGCTAATTGAGATGTGCAATACATCAAGCCTCGCATAAAGAGGCAAACTGAAATTAGCCACAGCCACAAGGCTTTTCCTTTCCTCAAACAATTAAAATAATTGTCGACATTGGCCAAATTGAGCTGAAAGAATATTTTTAACTTTGAGTGCCACATAATGACAAAATAGGTATATAGAGGCAACCAGACAAGTTTTAGCTTTTTTTTTTGACAAAAAAAAAAACTCTCTTTCTTTCAATAAAAAGTTAAGATAGCTATTTAGAGAAAATTTGCTTTGCTTTCTCAAGATCACCAGATTATTAAGATGTCACTACAGCAAAAGTTGCACTGCTTTAAACATCTGATACTGTAGTACGCACCTAATGATCAGCATGTAAACTGGGCCAGACTTATTTATATTTGTTCAAAGATCACATGAAACAGCATATATACTATGAATATGCACCACTGCTACAAAAGTAACACAGGTAGTCCCCAAATTTTGTCTAATTATTCCATTATCTTGATGCTAGAGTATCTGGCTACGGCTGTGTGTGTACTGCTGTAAAATCCCCTAGACACGCAAAATGCTTGGAGTGGTCAAAACTCCAGGCAGTTCAACCTACTTAATATTTACTGATTATTCGGTTAATAATTATTTGACCATTTGAGGTTAATTGTAGAATGTGTATAAAGTAGATTTAATTAGGGGAGTTGTCAACTCTTATTGGTAACTTTAAAGGGTTGCTTCTCAAGATAGTGCCCTGCTGGAAAACCCTTTCTGACTTTCAAATGAAAAAATAATTTTCAACATTCCTTTCATAACTTTAAATATGTAAATCTCACACCAATTACATTGCTAAACACATCTTGTCATGTTTTATATATGCCTTCCATGAGGTCCAAAATACGTCTGAGCTGCCTAAGCTAGTTCATAATACATCTAAAGCTATTGAGTAGAATTCGGGTTGCTCTCTAGTCACTTTTATATCCCTTTAATCATTCCTTAAAATAACAAGATAGTAGATAGATAGAAATTTGGATAGTTTAAAAAGCTCAATATCTTTTGTCTACAAGTAAAACTTATAATGCATCAATTCATTCCACACTGTGGAACATTTCAAGCCTTTTATTATGTGATCTGATGAATATATCTTGCAAATAAAACCTAAAATTCAGTGTCGTAAAAATGTTGATTACGTAAGATCAATAAAAAGGAGATTTTGAAGAAACAATGTGGGCTTATGGAAAGGATGCTTATTTCTATGCATCAGTTTGGATTTTTTTTGCATACATTATTGCATCAATGTGGAATGGTTTGGACAATCAATCTGTAGCACGACTGAGGTTTAAGTCCAGTCTGCATTAATAGAGGCCGTTAGGTAGCCTGCATTGTTGGGTTTGATTTGAGTTGTGTTTTCTGTTGCCCCCATGACTCTCACAAACTGTACTGTGTTATTCTTTATTTCTAATTAATCTTATGATATCTATCTCTGTTTCTTTGTGTTCTTCTTCACATAAGGTAGTCATTTCAAATGGAAAGACTGATGAAAGGTAATCACTGCTCTCAAGTAAATTTGATACTAATCAACTATTGTTTATTTGATAATCATTAACTCAATGAAAGAAGCAAAAAGAAAATTGCCAATACTAAAAATTCTCCAAACAGCTTTTGAGTTTCAGGTGAGAAACTCTTCGGACCAGTCATTAGAAAGGTATGAACTAAAGTGCTGTGACTCTTATCTCTTTTAATATGGTTTTTCATGGACATTAAATTGAAGATATTCGGTTCCAAACCTATTTTTTTCTGCTGTATCACTGGTAAATTAACCAACAAGTTACAGTCCTGCTAAACATTATGAAAACATGTTTGTGTAAGAATCCAGTTTTATAATTTCACTCGAAACAGGACACATTTTTCTCTCTCTCCTACTCTTTAACCAAGTAAGAGAGAGCACACATAGAGATGCAAATACCAGCTACTCAACTGAGATCAAACAGTCCCGATTATCCTCCCATTAACCTACAAAAACCTCCAAACAACAGTCACATGACAACATCAAAGTAAATCTTTTAAAAGCTCTTTGTTGGCTAAAATCTGCAGCAGGCTGATAATAACAATTATTCTTAACAGTGGATGGAGTCCATCCACAACCTAATTACAGGGTCACAATGTAAGTGGGCACTTAATTGCTCAATGACACTAATCTGCGTTGAGTTATTCAATTTTCTTTGTTAAAATACTGCTTTTCGGATGTAATTTGTCCTTTTCATGCTTGTCAGACAGGATTTGTCTTCTTCCCAAAATCAGGCGGAAAATCCTGATGGAAAGCTTAAAACAGATCGCTAGTGATGGCTGTTAATGCCAGCCCAAATGAGTATTAACCTATGCCCCTAGAATATTGACAGTGAACTGAAAGCTTGGCCCTAAAGAAATCCAGTTTCGAGAAGACTTTCTCGAGAGCAGACATCTGAATTCCAATGCTGTCAACTTTGCAGAATTAATTATGGAGTTAAGGTTTTGATTCACCTTCTCAACATCTGAAAGTGATGCAACACTGTACAACATACCACTACATCATGGATGAGTGGTGAAGAACAGAATTTGAACATTGAACTCAGTGGTTATGTGATATATATGTTACCACCATGTGTACATCTCAGTAATAAGACATTTGGTGCACGGCAATGGAGGTTAAAATTGTATGAGTGAACCCAGTTAAGAGATAGCCTCAATTTTCATATTAAAACTTTACCTACCACAGGTAAAGTTTAGGGAGAAACTAGTTTTAGTCTAACAACAGAAATAATATCCACATCTAGAGCCCTTATTCGTGCATACCCACTCTCGGCAGTCAGAGTCCTGCTATCGCTCGTATTGTTTCCAGGTACATAATGATGGCCGAGGCCTTGTTTGACAACAGATTGGAAAATACAGAGTATGCAGCAAAATATTTGTTCATGTGGCTGACTGGAGCTTGAGCAAACTCTCCTAAAATACATGATTTCCTTATCGTTAGTTTTCAGTGGTGTATTTGAGATGATTGCAAGTTCTGTTAGAAAACTGTCCTTTCATCTTAGTATTTATCATTTTCAAATTCTATAAGGCTTGCTGTCTGTTTTAGGTGATACAGATTATGGTAACTAAGGCCTCATTGACAGTATTATTTAGGTCTGTGCTGTTTATTGATTAACACTGTGGCCATGCACAAAGTCAGAATAGCGAAACTGTAATTTTCTCTCTCGTCAATAAAGCCATGAAAGAATACCATGCAAAATTTGGACTTGAACCTCCTCACATTTTGTCATGTTACAAACTCAAGCTTTTGTTTTGTTTTTGTTTTCTGTGATAGAAAAACAAAGCAGTACATAAAGTAAAACGTAAAAAGAAAAAGGAGGAAGCATTTTGAGATGCTTCTTTACCAATGTTGCACTTTTAAGGACTAGGGTTCTTGCCAATTTGTCTTTACAAAGTAGCTCAAGCTCATTCCGACTGTATGAAGTACATCTGTGAATGTCAGATTTCAATACACACTTTTAAATTTACTGTAATCTGCTGCTGGCATTGAGCATCATTATCTTTTGCATGCAAAGACATTGTTTAAAGACATGGCAATGAAGATCATGTCATAGAAGTTGCATATAAAGTTAAATAGTAAAGTATTTAATATTTTTTTTAAAATGCATGAATTTTACAACCCATGACACAGAAAAACATAAAAGTTGTTGAACTGAAAAATACTGTGACAATTAACTTGAAATTTTGAGTAAAATACCCTGCATAGGTAAAAAGAAAAATGACTGTATTACAAACAAGATGTGAAATACATCTATGTATGTCACAAAGACATACATAGATGTTTTTCAAAAACACAGCAATTTTTAAATAATCAGTTCCTCCTGAAAGTCACAAATGGCAGCATTTGCTATCCTCTTATGACAACTACGCAGAAAATTCCAAAGAACAGGTTTTATGAAATTTAATACCTTTGTTTTAAATGTTGTCATCACTTTTTTCAGTTTACTTTTGCAATCCAACAGTTAAATGGACACTTTCAAGGTTTTTAATAACACTACTTAATTGGCACGTCCTATAAAGTTGTTTGAAAAAAAAGAAATCAAAACAAAACAATTTTTTAATAGTATATTACCAGAAAAACTCATATTTTAAAAAGTTTACATTTTTAAAAAGTGATAAATTTGACTGATATTTTAAAAGTTAGAGATGAAAGTGCTGCAGTAAAATATAAATGTATTTTAAAGCTTTTTCCTCATCTTCATCCTTTCTAGCCAAAAAATATAGAGGGTTTTGGGGTGGACAAGATGAGGTTAATAACAGCGAGTCTATCCATTTGTCAATTTTTTTCTGTTTAGAGATTGTACTTTTCTGTCAGAAATAAACTGCTGGGTCAAGTGCTGTTCGATGTTCCTTCATCATTTAGGGGTTATTTTGAGAAACTTTCCTTTGAAAGCTGAAACATTCACTCACTGCCAGCAGAAGAATGAAAGGACCTGATGTTTGTACCTACATAAAAATATAAATACTTTCCAGTTAAAACTAAGCTGGCAGCTGGAATTAAGGGATGATGATATAATCATGCTCCTGCTGATATTTGTGCACTTCTGTCAAACTGTCTCTCAGAGCTTTACTCACTGGATTAGGCTGTTGACCAAAAAAAAAAAAAAAAAAAACTATATATAAAAAAAAAAAAAAAAATTCCCTTCTCACCCACCGCGGGTGGTTCTTATCCTCTGAGCTCGGGTCCTCTACCAGAGGCCTGGGAGCTTGAGGGTTCTGCGCAGTATCTTGGCTGTGCCAAGGACTGCACATTTCTGGACTGAGATGTCTGATGTTGTTCCTGGGATCTGTTGTAGCCACTGCTCCAGGGGGTTACTGCCCCGGGCCCCGATGACCACAGGCACTGTGGTCTTCACCTTCCAGGCCCTCTCCAGTTCTTCCCTGAGGCCCTGGTATTTCTCCAGTTTCTCGTGCTCCTTTTTTGATGTTGCAATCACTTGGTATTGCTACATCTACCACAACGGCTTTCCTCTGATTTTTATCCACTACTACAATGTCTGGTTGGTTCGCCATTACCATTTTGTCTGGATCTGGAAGTCCCACAGGATCTTAGCTCTGGTGTTTCTACCACCTTTGGGGGTGTTTCCCACTTTGATCTCGGGGTTTCCAGTCCATATTCTGCACAGATGTTTCTGTACACAATGCCTGCCACTTGGTTATGTCGCTCCATGTACGCTTTCCCTGCCAGTATCTTGCACCCTGCTGTGATGTGCTGGACTGTCTCAGGGGCCTCCTTGCACAACCTACACCTTGGGTCTTGTCTGTGTGGTAGATCTGGGCCTCTATTGCTCTGGTGTTTAGGGCCTGTTCCTGGCGGCCAGGATGAGGGCCTCTGTGCTGTCCTTGAGTCCAGCTTTTTCCAGCCATTGGTAGGATTTATTGATATCAGCCACTTGGGTCATTTGCTGGTGGTACATCCCATGTAGGGGTTTGTCCTCCCATGATGGTATCTCTGGCACCTCAACCTCCGTTCCCTGTTGTCTGAGACATTCACTGAGCACATTGTCTGTTGAGGCTTTGTCCCTGATGTATTTATGGATCTTAGTTGTTTCGTCCTGGACAATGGTTCTCACACTCACTAGTCCTCTGCCTCCGTCCTTGCGACTCGTGTACAGTCTCAGGGTGCTGGATTTGGGATGGAACCCTCCATGCATGGTTAGTAGCTTTCTAGTGTTAATATCTGTGGCTTTTATCTCCTCCTTTGGCCAGCTAATTATTCCAGCAGGTATCTGATTACTGGCAAGGCATAGCTGTTTATCGCACTGATTTTGTTCTTGCCATTGAGCTGGCTTCTCAGGACTTGCCTTATTCGTTGGAGGTATTTAGCTGTGGCTCCTTTCCTTGTGGCCTCATCGAGGTTGCCATTTGCTTGTGGTATACCTAGGTACTTGTAACTGTCCTCTATGTCTGCTATTGTTCCTTGTGGGAGTGAGACTCCTTCTGTGCGGATCACCTTCCCCCTCTTTGTGATCAGCCGACCACACTTCTCTAGTCCGAATGACATCCCAATGTCAGTGCTGTAGATCCTGGTGGTGGATCAGTGAGTCGATGTCTCGCTCACTCTTGGCATACAGCTTGATGTCATCCATGTAGAGGAGGTGACTGATGTTGGCCCCATTTTTGAGTCGGTATCCGTAGCCAGTCTTGTTGATAATTTGGCTGAGGGGGTTCAGGCCTATGCAGAACAGTAGCGGGGACAGAGCATCTCCTTGGTATATGCCACATTTGATGGACACTTGTGCAAGTGGTTTGCAGTTGGCTTCAAGGGTGGTTTTCCACAGCTTCATCGAGTTTGCAATGAAGGCTCTCAGAATCCTGTTGATGTTATACATCTGTAGGTATTCAATGATCCAAGTATGCGGCATTGAGTCATAGGCTTTCTTGTAATCGATCCAAGCCATGCACAGGTTGGTGTGTCGGGTTTTGCAGTCTCGGGCAACTGTGCGGTCTATGAGGAGTTGGTGTTTGGCTCCTCTGGTATTTACACCGATACCCTTCTGTGCCGTGCTCATGTGTTTATCCATGTGTTTGCTTATCTTGGCCGCTATGATGCCTGACATGAGCTTCCAGGTTGTGGAGAGGCAGGTTATTGGTCGGTAGTTGGGTGGGACTGGACCCTTTGATGGATCCTTCTGGATTAGGATTGTCCGCCTTCAGTTAACCATTCAGGTGAGTCCCCAGCTTTGTAGCTGGTTCATTTGGCCTGCCAGTCGCTCATGGAGAGCAGTGAGTTTCTTAGCCAGTAGGCATGGATCATGTCAGGCCCTGGTGCTGTCCAATTTTTCATACCTGAGACTCTTTCTTGACATCTGTCACAGTGATGGTTACCGGGGCTTGCTCAGGGAGGTTGCTGTGGTCCTCTCGTAGAGAGATCAGCCACTGTGCATTGCTGTTGTGGGACGCCTCCCTTTCCCATATGCCTTTCCAGTATTGTTCAGTCTCCAGCCTTGGTGGGTCTGCTCTGTTGTTATTACCCTGCCATTGAGAGTACACTTTAGCTGGTTGAGTGGAGAAGAGCCGGTTAATCCTTCTGGATTCATTCTCCCTTGTGTATCTCTTTAGAGATACACAAGAGTTGTAGATCAGCTCATTGGTTTGGTAGGGATCGTTCTCAATGCTGCATTCACATTCTCAATGAGACTTTCAGATGGTACTTCACTCAGCCGTTGTAATTGGCGCCGAGGAGGCTGGTTGTCATTCGGGTCATGATTCTCTCTCTCAGGTCAGCAGCTGTCTCCTTCAGCTCTGTTTCGCTCATTGGGGCCGTGTATCCCCTCACTGGGTGGGGACTTGTAGTTAAGTCCCCACAGTTCTGACATCCGGGTTCCTCCCTTTTGCCGTAGCATTTGTGTGTATCTCGTCAATCTCAAGTTGTGATAGCAGTTGCCGTTTGCGGATGTTGGAACACTGAGCTACTAGTTGTTTAGCGCTTAGTGTTGACTGGGGATGTCGAAGTAACCAATCCTTCCCCAGTCTTTGCATGTAACCCCTCTGACTAGGGTTACTTAATTCCAACAGATCCACATTTTCATCTCTCGCCATTTCCGTCTTGTTCCAGTAGCCCATTTGTCATCAAGGTGCTCTGGTTCCCCAACACCTGACGCAGACCTTGTTTGGCCGGGCGACGTCTGAGCCGGCATGTTATGCAACTTAGTATCTCTCATGGTATGAGGTAGGCAGTAGCTTGAAGGGTCTTGCCTAAGGACCCAGACTGGATTCGAACCCTGCCCTCTCGGGTGATATACTGATGCCTTATGTATTGAGCTATCCAGTTATATATATATATATATATATATATATATATATATATATATATATATATATAAACTTTGTATCTCAGCCATAACTTACTTTTTACTGCACTGTGAATAGCTCCAAGGGCATGTTGCAGGTATTCATTATGAATCAAATTAGAGTATGAGTACTAAAATATGAACTCTGTAAATTTAACAAACAGGCCAATTTTGAAAATGATGTGGCTTTTTTCACCATTAGGATACAGGAATCAATGACTTTTGCATTTGGTGCAAGCATGGCAGAGGAGGACAATGCATTCATATTGTTTTTTAATTAAGCTCCTCCTGGTTGGTTAACAAATAAAGATCAATCCATGGCTTGGTAATAAATCAAAGTGTGAACCCAACAAAAAAATAGAACGTCACTGGTCTTGATGACCAGTAACGTGGGTTTTAACTTAACGATTGGTTTATCAAGTAGTTTTTGTATGGCAGTTTTCTTTTCTTTTTTTTTTGCAAGGACTAGAAAAAAATGTGCCAGATGAATTCCAAACAAATTGACTTCAATCCAGCACAATGGCTCAAGTGTTTTGACAGCATCATACTTCTGTGACTTCCTCCACAATGTCTTTCAGCTCTTGTTGGATGCCCTGCAACAACACTGTGTGACCAGAATCCCATTCGCATTCATCCCCTCTCCACAGCGTTTAGTCTCTATTGTTAGTACCTCACACATTAGCATCCGACTTATTATCATGCCCAAAGGTGGTAGCGTGGATCAAAGGCAAGGATGTACTGTTTAATATTTCTGCCTCATTACAGTGGAAGGGCTTTTGATTATTTGCCTTTGTGTGCCGTTGTCAATTTAATGCAGCGATGTCCTTTGCTGTGCAGCAGGAAGTGCAAAATTACTGGAGGCACGTCACTCCTAAATTAGGAAAGCATGGGAGCTGCTGCAGAGTGACTTTTATAAAGGCAGGTTCTGTAATTGGTCTTCATATGTCACCTGTCTGACAATGTTCCTAATTTGGAAAAACTCCTGTGCCCATCACATTATATATATATATATATATATATCATGACACATAATCCTTTCGGTGAATGATCATTACATCTTCAAGCTAGCTAAAATGCAAATGCTTATGTTCTTTTTGCTAACATATAACCAAACAATTTGACCACCTTTTACAAGAAGTTCTTGATGGATACAGTTAATATGTACTGAATGCCCCGTGGCCTTAAGTACAAAGCAACTGACTAATTCAGTCTGAATCAAAGCTACTACTTAATGCATCACACCATGCCATCAGTGAGCATAAGTGCTGCAGTCCAACCTTGTGTCAGTGTTATGCAGATCAGGCCATTATCTGCTCATTCACTGGTCTGAGAATGCATCCCTCATTTCTGGCTCTAAGACATCTCTTTGCTTTCTAAGCTATCCAGGTGGCCATATCTTGGTCTTATGTGCTTGAGTGGTCATAGGCAGAACCTCAGGCAAGCATGAAGGCTGTTATTGTTTACCATGGATGAATAAACAGAATGATGAGATGGGCTGGCAGACTGATGGCGCAAGAACTACCCTGGTGTCAATTCATTGATTCACTCGCAGGCCGAAGCCAATGGTGCCGATAGCACCGTAATCACCGCCCCCTCCTCTTTGACCACAAAAAAAAAAAAAAAATCAATGTCTCAGCTACAGGAAAGTAAATATTGGCTTTGTCAATACGTTGTCTCTTTCATAGAACGAGATTATATAGTGCGTCTTAATGTTTAACTCGAGCCATATTTTCTACAGACAACCACTTCCACCTGTTAGGTCATGCAGCAGCTATTAAAGTATTGACAGAATGAGATTAAGTACTTTAGTTAAAGCCGGGAGTAATGATCAAATCTTTCAAAACTTTTGTGTGCAGTGGATTAAAAAAGGGTTTTGTGTAGAGGAATACCATATCATTTAGTATTCCTCCTGAAATTTTGACATCCAGTCATATGAATATCAAGATTCCAGGTTTTTAAGAGAAAAAACAAGTTTGGGAAAACATTAATTTTATGGATCCACCATTCTTAACGTTGCTATTAGCTAAGGGAAGCTTGCTAATACATTTGATTTGACTGCAAATCTATTAGTTGTAAATGTGTAATCCACATGAATTCATTAGAAGCAGCCATAGAAATACAACTAGTAATGCCACTGCAATAGAGAAGTTAAAGTTGAAGAATGCATTGCTGTTAGGTGGACATTGTATTACATTTAGAAATGTATAAAACAAGTGTGCAAGGGTAAGTAGCATCTCGGTAGGTGTTAACCTTGTTCTCTGGAGGAGCCTACACTCCATAAAAGCTGTGCAGATCAGTAATTGGGTTAAATCAGTGCAGAATATCCATTTCTTCTTTCAGGCACTCAGACTTATATATCCATATTTTTTACCCAGTACCTACATGGTAAGATACTTTCCTCTTTTTTTTTTTTTTTTTTGGTGTTTTATTGGTTATATACACATGATGATAAGCACAGTAAAACTGCACGATGATCAATTATCAATATTTTTGAGGGTTTTAAAGAACCTAAATAAACCAAACAACTAAATTCATAATATAAATTAACTTTCAGGTGTTTGTGCATGTTTAAGCCATTGATTTTAGATGAGGAGACTCTACCTTTTTGAACCAAATGGGTATTCCTCGTTGTATATTGTCGGTGGTGTAGGGGTTATATGGAGAATCAAAGATGTTTTTAAAAGCTCCCTGGTTCCTCTTTGACCAATGCAAGGTGTGCGTTCTTATTATTCTCATACAGCTGAGTTTGTTCCCTTCTTACAAGCTGTTCCCACTTTTGTACAGTTATGTTGACAATATAATTTTGGTGGTGAGCTCCATGTGTTTGAGGGTTTATTTTTTTTTATTTTATTTTTTTTCTGATTGCTTTCAGCGTCTTAAATGTGTAGAAAAAGTAAAACACCTGCTTTCCTTCATGGCTATGGAGTCCAGCACTGCCCCCTGTCACTGCAGCACAGTAGTTTCTGCCTCACTCTGTGCAGTTTGTATTTATGGCCAATCAGAAAAAGTAAATATGTCACTCTCAAGCATTAAATACATTAGTCAGACTATGCATCATCAGGATGTGTAGCACATATCAACTACTTGCTTCATTCACTGTGTGAGAGACAGCGCCACCTGAGGTGAGGCATAGAACAGCACTGTATCACCCTGCACTTCTTTTATATGCTCGAACAGTCAAGTAGGCAAACAGTTTTTCTCTACACATCACCTGCTTCTCCTGTCTTCAAAAAATTGTGTTAATATTGAGTTAAATTTTGTTAATATTGAGTTATGTCAATTCTGTAGTACTGGTGTGTAGAATATACTGCATCTCTAATTTGTATTACTCTTGCCACTATTTTATTTCAGGTTCTGAAAGCCAGACAGCACATTTCAGATGCTACTGTACCGGATGTGTAAAAGACAACGCCAGAGCATTATTGTAATCAAGCTTCATGTCTACATGACCCATAGAAACGCAAAGCTGATTGAAAAGTGTTACGGAGGTATAGATAATTTGCTCTGGTGTATTTCAATAGATTACATTTAATCTTCCCTTTCAAGTATAAAAAAATACCTGTATGCTTTGCAGCCCAAATGTTTTGTAGCAAAAATGCCCATGAAATATCTACTACAATGTCATCCTTCACCTTCCCTTCTATTACATTTGACCGGTCTTCCTTGAGCATAAGATTCTATACATCTGAGGCATAAATTTGTAATGATTTGTTGGTAACCCAACTTTTTTGCAACAATGTGGACTCCTGTGTATTTCTGATGGCATGGTATGATGTGCAGTGGTTTACATGTAATGCTGTAGAGTTAAGGAAGGAATAGGAGACTAGTGTCATCGGGGGCACCATGACTTGTCTTTGGCTGTGAAGTCTAATATCCAACAAAATGCGATGCACTATGTAATCTGACACCGTTCCAGGAATATCAACATTATTCAGCAATTTTAGCTTTGCTCTCCACATCCATCAGTGAGCATTGATCCTTGTACAAACAGATCTAGACGATACCAGTTGAAAACAATCAAATATATCTTTGAAAAGGTAAATATCTGAGCCATATGAATTGGGACATAAGGAAACGCTCTTCCTATTAATTAAAATTCCTCAACAGCAACTCTTGTGTTTTGTGTGTTAATGTTTCACAAGTGATTAGTACTTACTTATTCAACATAATGCAGAAATTCTGACATTTGCATTGCATTTTAATTTGTCAATTTTGCCATCTTTCACACTAATTTAGCTCAAATGTTAGATGAATTATGAAGTTCTGTTTGAAGCGTGGGTAGTTTAATATTCAAAGTATGAATGCAACTTGTCTATACTTCTTTTATTCAGTATATATATATATATATATATATATATATATATATATATATATATATATATATATATATATATATATATATATAAATAAACAGTGGTTTTAGAACTCATCCACTTCACTCCTAGTGCCACTTGAAATAGTCATGAAAATTTAAATTATAGCCTCTCAGGGCTTATTATTGCCTCACAGATCAGCTTGACAGCATTTATTTCACATAAAGCTAAATCACCAGAAATAATGGATAAATATATTGAGCAATTTCCCCCAATATTTGTTAACAGCTATAAACACAGCCTATTTTGTGCAGAGTATAATAATACCTATACATGCCCTATGACTTGAACGCCAGAGATGATTTGCACAAAAGTGAGTAGAAACGATTAGATGATTTCACAAACACTCCTTTTTCTGCACAGAAGCACCAAAGCATTGCACACCTCTTGTTTATACAGATGAGAAGGCCAACTTTTATCAGTGTGTAGCATTAAATGAGGCGGATTCCCTCTGATGTTCCTTATCACCTCATCCCGCTCGTCTCCAGGGTCCACTAATGCCTCACTGCTCCCCCACTCCTCGCTGATGCTTGACAGAGCCAATGCAGCCTGGAATGAGATGTGCGGCTGGCCCAGATATGACAGAGAAACAGACAATGCTGAGGTCCTCTGCCCAGTAGGGATGGGAGTAATTACTGACAATATTATCTCCAGCTGTGGGCTGCTTGTACTGCTGTATTTTTTTTTTCCCGCTCTTTGCCTTGAAGCCTGAAGGTCCACTGGGAGCTCCTTCTGTTGTTTTTCTCCTAAACATTTTCAATTTACTGCACAGTTGCTACAAATGGGATGCAAATTCTAATATACAACAAAATATACAACACTGAGAAATGGTGTCTCTCCTTTGTCATATATTTATTCTTTTTTCACACCTAAAATGGCCAGATGACTCAACAAATTTCAAACAACCAACAAAGGTAACATGAGTAAGTACAGAATTCTTTTTTTTAAAAGTTATTTAGTTTATGAGTTATTCAAACAAATTTGGTCATGAATAAAAAGTATATTCACTACCTATTCAAAACATGAATTTTGAATACTCACATCGTTGGATGTCTGACTTTAATTTTCCCAACTATGGTCATGCCTGTTTAAGGCCTGGCTTGTGGAACTAAAAAATTACTTCAACAAAACCCACCTGACCATATGAAGTAGGGTAAAAGATTTTTAAAAGCAATACCCAGATTACAAGCAAAACTATTTTCTGTTGCTCTGCTTTGTGGCTTTTCAGAGCTCATGCAGCAATTTGTAATGCAAGGAACCAATAATTCTACTCTCAACTACACTTTCACCTAAAGCACACTTGAGATTTAAATATTTTTAGTGGCCCAGAATCCTTTAATATGGATGAATTAAAACATCTTACAAGAACAGAGTCACTACCAGTTCTTGCAGACATTTGATGAAAATAATTGCCATCAAAGATGGTACAAGAAACGTTTGGGTTTATTGGCAGGTACTTTTCACATAAAACCAGTTCGGTTTGGTCATAATTTTAAATTGCATTTAATGCAATTTAAAAATCAAAAGACCCTACCTGAGGGAGATGCATGAAAGATCACTTTTTTTTATTTTTATTAATTCATTAGATTGTTTCAATCTTGTTTTCTGTGGTGTGAATTTGCCGCCGTTGAGTCCTTTTCCTTTTTGTTTTATTTTTTATGTGTTTTATTACCATTTGCTGTAATTAGCTAATGATATAAATCACTTTTGTGCAACAAAAAAAAAAAAAAATTGACGTAGTCTCACTTTTTCACAGCCTTGTACTATTTGAATATGTCTCTTAAGAATGTACAACCACGCTCTTTGCATGTTTTTTTATTACTCTGCTTTAATGAATGCATGTTATCAATCTGCAAAAGATCTTGACAATGTGTAAATTAAATGAGAGGAGAGTCTTGTTAATCATTGTCTGTTACATTCTAACCTCAGGGAAATTACATCTGAACTGCAGTTTTGTTTTCATTGTTAAAGGCACGTGAGGATGGAAATCCATTATAGGCACAGGGGATTAAAAATGAAATGCTCTTCGCCTTGTTAAAACATTCACATGGCTCAGGAAGGAAAGTTAAATAATGAACCAATCCCTGCATTCTTTTTTTCTTTTTTTAGAATAAAAGCTTGAGAGAACTAATGGTCCGAAGATGACAAATGTATTTTAGTCCAAGCTTTTCCTGCCTTAGCAGGGCTGTTTATCATGATGAGAAGTACCCCATAGAGCTTATGTCAGTCACTCTAGTAAAGGCAAAAGTGTAATCAGCTCATTATGGCTCTGGAGAAAGCTTCTTCCCATCCACCTATATATTTGTGGCACATATTACCGCTGGGAAAGTGTATAAAATAGAAAAAGAGCTGCATTCATGGTAATTTTCTAAAACTGAGAGTCGAGCTGGGATTTCAGGTCACATCAACAGGATCTCTGTACATACTCAATGCTGCATTATACAAAACAAAGAAAATGGTTTATTGATTTTGCCATTTGTAGTTGAATAGAGTTAAGGATGCAGGTATCTTTGCTTTACAGAAAGCCAAAGTATCATTGCTTTTCTTATCCACCTCAGAGCTGACTACACGGGTCTTTCGTCCACTAATAATACCTTGTTAAAATACGTTTTCACAATTTGTCATTGTGCAAATACAAACTTCGATTTATATCTCAAAATATGCTTTTGGGAATTCAGGTGACAGGACCGAAACAAAAAAGCACAAAACTATAATGTGAAAGAAAAATTCTAAATCATTTTTTAAAAAATCTTTTAAAAGTGAAACTCTGAGGTAGATTTGTACTCAGCATCCCTGAGTCAAAGATTTACGGAATGAATAAAAGCTGATTAAAATGCCTCGGTAGGTTATGAATATTATGATTATTGCAGGTGTGCCATAATCTCCCCATTTTGGCAGGATGTATTGAACAATGCCCTGAGAAATGTTCAAAGCGGGGATACTGTTTGACAACACAATCCTGCTTCAAACTTCCCCTGAACTTTATCCCTGATGTATCTCCTTCTCCTGCTGTTAACAGTAAAAAACAAAAGCAGAATTTTCAAAAAGGCTTCTATCAAGTGCTTAATTAATTAATTTATTTTGTTTTTATTATCAATCCGAATACCAAACTGAAACAGTTCAAAACATATTATTATGTTACGCATTTGTTAGCTGGTGGCTTCATGTTTGGTTATCACAGACCTATTACACGTACTCTGACAGGAATTACAGTAACTACAAATGAATGTATATGTACTACATGCTGTGATCAAACAAAAAGATATGTCAAAGTTACTGTCTCTGATCCTTTTCTAAGACTTAAATATACTCTAAGTGGTCCTCGACAGGTATTATTAATGAGTTGCAGCAGCTTAATTGATCAGAGCCTTAGAGAAGATTATCAAAAGCATTTGAGAGAGAAAGTATTGATTCTTTGGGTTGGTTGCTTAGCCATTCCACTGAAATCTCATTAAGGATGAAGAGCCCTGCCACAGCTGGCTTTGAGCTGTGTTTACCATTTTCCACATAGAATTTTTTTAATTATAGGAGCTGCCGAGCTGCCAGAATCGATAGTTACGAATCTCACATTGGGTGAATTGGAGGAGCAGAGGGACAGGAAGCCCTTCTTCAGTCTGAAACTAGGGAAATGAAACAGATGGAGCTGAGCTCTCTGCACAGGGGCCCAGATTAGCTGCAGTGTCCTTCAAAATCTGTATTTAACCTGTGGTAATGTGCAGAACGCAACAAGATCAAAGAGCCAGGCTGCAGTTCAGAGGCAAAATTTTGCATTTTAGTTTTCTTCTTACATAATAAATGAGTCATCAGTGTAAATTTCTAACCCTTTTACCATCTCTCAATTTTCTCCACATTGATTTCATTAAAGATGTTTCAGCACCTCCAACAGATCTTAATTATGACTGCTGACATTTCTAGCCATTCTTTTTTTCAAAATAGCCTACATTCACTCAGATCAGCAGGAGAGTCTGTAAACATTAATTTGACACATATCTTTGAAACAACCAATCATACAACAAATTTTAATATTGATTTAGGTCTGGTCTTTGATAAAGCTATTCAAGGACATTTATTTGATTTGATCCAAACCATTTCATTGTAATTTTGGTAATAACATCTGTTTTTATTTTTTAGACTTTGTTTCCAAATTATGTGACTTCTCAAGACAATTTGTTTTGTTTGTTCAGAATGGCAGAAAAAGCTGACTGAATGCACAAACACATTCCTGATATTTCTTCATATACATTTTAAAAACTGATTTATTTTTCTTTCAATTCACAATAGTAGATGTTATTGGTTTATTTTTAAAAACAAAAAAATAAAATAATTAAAAAAAAAACATTCTAATTAAATACAATTGAATTTTGTGGTTGCAACATAGCAAAATATGAAATTCTTCAAGGCATGTGAATAGTTAAGAAAATATTTTTCTGAATCGCATAGAAAATAAACTTGCTGCAGTCTGGTAACATTCATGCACAGCTCAAAACGACACACAATATTTTGCTGCTGTTGAATTTAGTTTAGCGCTTCCAAATTTTACCACTTTTCAATGAAATTGTGTCAAGTTTAATTTGATCAAAAACAAAGGCCAACATCATTATAGAAGGTACCAAAAACCTCTCAAAGTCATCCATTTCCTTCTGCATTAGAGATGAACTCACATAGCAAACATGGCTGGAGAAAATCTGGATTTAATGAGAGCAATGCTGCATCAGAGCTGGTGAGAGAGTATAAATTTTTCATTGAGTAGACTGAAAAGGTTCATACAGCCTCTGAATTTGACTCCAGGCAACAAGGCAATGAAACAATTCTGAGACCTGTCATAATATTTGACTGTGTTTCAGACATACTGGAGTTACAAAGTTAAAAAAAACACGTATTAAAGTTGGAGATGAGGCTCCTGAATGCTTGGGTGTGTTCCTATTAAAGCGGGTCTCCAAAGGCTAATCAAAGCAGTGCACGGAGATGTCAACATTGATCAGAGTAGTTTTCCAGACGGAGCATTAGCAGTTCATTACATGCTGAATACATAGCTGAAAAAGGTTTAGAGGAGCTTAATTCAATTAGCCATTTCCCTAAAATAATGAACCCCTCTTTTCACTCACCACGCTTACATCCACCTAGTCTGCTGAAGCCAATAAATAACAAGCCATAATTAACATGAGTAACAGTAGCCCTTTCTTTCCTGCACATCAAGAAACCTTAATGCTGTTTGAATAAAGTTTTGTGTTAAATTAAACCCAACCCCAACTGTGAGATTTTGATCAGCTAACATAGAAATTACTTTCAAATTCTGCAGGAGCACAATAAGCAGCAGAAATGGTTTTTAACCACTGGAAAGAGTTGAAATCACTAAATACAGCATGACACTCCTTTATTGTCCACTCAGTCCGTTTTATGGCTAATGAAGGCTTATCCAATTTTGCTGAACACAGGCGCGTGACTGCAAGAGGGAGCAACATAAACAGTATCGACACACAGCATACATGTTTTCTTGATGTCCTCGTCAAGCTGTCGGGCTTAAAAGCCAGCTGCTGTAATTAGCTATGGATTTGCTTGTACGGTGACTCGTCCTCATTATTTGACATGATAGTTTATGTCCGAACTGTAAGTGTTGGAACAGCTGCAATACACTGAAGGGGAGCAATGAAAGATTATACAGACAGGAGAATGTCCAGAACTGCCTTTTCCGACCTTTCCTATTTTACAATTCTAAAATGATATTTTAGCCAAACAGGACACAGAAATATTACAATACCACTTTTTTTTTTTTTTTTGCCAGAAAACACAGCTGTTTATTCAGAGGAGGGTTTAATTGTTAAATTCCTGTCTCCATTTTGCAAATCTCCTTGTATTTCAGTGATACATTGAGATTAATGGCAATAAGAAAGCAGTGGAAAAGCTTTGCCTATTGCCAAGCCTAGCTTATCAAGCCGGATTTGTAGTAACTCTAGGTTGCAGAAGGTTTTATTGCTGGCAGTATATTTAGGTATTTCTGAAAAGAGAAGAGTTATGATTTTATAACTTTAGAGCAAGACATGTATTACAGACAAGATATGTTGTATTTAAGAAACTCTCACATTTCTATGACAGTCCTGAACAGACAAACAAAGCAGCATATAGCAGAAATCGGTCCTTTTTGTATGGTTTAGTGGCCTCTGTAAAGTCACCTACCCCACAAATACCAAGGCGTGGACTGGGTGAGATCAATTAGTCCTTGAAAATTGTCCCTGTGCTCTGGTAGAAACCAGAGTAAAATGAGCTGGAGGCCTAATTTATTATCTCCTTTAGCTCTGGACATATTGACTATCTTTAATGAAAGGACAGGAGGTAATGTCACACTGCACTACAGTCAAAGCAATACCAAATTATTTGCTGACAACTAATTGTTATTCATGTAAATTATTTCTAGGACAACTTTAACAGGGTGAATGTGGGCAATAAATAGTTCTGATGTATCCAGATCCTTCTTCACATTGCTGCTCTGCTTCAACTCACAGGCCTTAGTCGTAAAGAAATGTTTTATGCGCATCATCATTTTTCTTCTAATAGCTTGAATAAATTATACATGGAACATATGGAGCAACATAGTTTATGCTCTCTTTCTGCTCAATGTATGGAAGCTTCATTCTTAGACATCCACCTCTCTGAAAATGCCCTTGCTCTGTTTGCAGTTCAGACACTTTTCTGAAACTATTAAGGGGGCAGTAATATGTAAATTTGACTTCTTGAGATTTACATCAAGTTATAATTATATACCTCCTTATAAACAGACACAACTTGTTGAATTGATTCTTTTATGCATGTTTAAGAAATCATTTAGTGTACCCTGGCAACCATTCAGGGTGCATAAACACTTTTGCTGACTAAGTCCTGTTTTCTCTATGCAACTCCTCCTTGGAGCTGTAGTCTCCAAGCAGAGCTTCTGCTCACAGAGAACTCCTCACCCAAGACTCCCCCACTCAACTTCTTCAGACTAGTGGCAGCAGCATTTAGCCAACGCGTGGTGGAACTGCGCATCTTCTTCACTTATCATAGGAGTTGTGTCTTAGTGCAACACTTCCAAGAATGTTGATAGTTTGCAATGAAGAATAATAAAAATACGCAATGAAGGGTAATAGTAGTATGTAATGAAGTATGCATACTAGGATTTTGAAAAAACAATAAAATAAAATAAATAAACAGTGACACAGTTTGTATGTTAAAATTGATGGACAGAGTTAATGATTCCAAAACATCACAAACAATATGATGTTTGCTCTGCCTTTCCTTTTTGAGTCAATAGTGGCACTGTACCCCAATCCTAAAATATATATGTGACCTATAATGTCACATATATATTTTTTAATATGTGTTAAAAGTCATTGTCTTGTTACTAATGTTTTTTTGTTGTTTTTGCTTCTTTCCACCCACATGGGTCTCCTAGGAAGGAACAATCTCCCTCAGACTAGAATATTAACATCGATTCTTAGGTGTGTTGTTGCAAAAATGTATTTATTTGTCGACAGCAACATCTCACTATTCCTTTGTGCACTGATGAAATTGCTGTAGTTCGAAATCAGTAAAGCTTTGAAATAGGAAGTTAGATTAATTTCCTCAGTGAGATGTTCTGTTTTGTGTGATTTATGTGTCCTGTATAGTAACTGAACAGCAAAGTTTACACGACCTAGAAACTGTTAATTTTTTTTTTTCTCTCCCCCACAGAGAGAACAGAAATAATAGTTCAGCAATGTTCAGATGATGCTGTTTCCAGTTGCAGTGCAATGAAGTGGTACAGAGATTAGATTGCAAGAATGCACTGTTCCAACAAAATTTTAAAACACCTGCACAAACACCTGCGAGGCGTCCCATGTGGAGTTCTGTGTAATGCTGCTTTCAACACAAACTAAATCAGCACACAATGTTCTTATTTAAGAAAAGAGAATTTCACAATGTGCTTCCGCTGCATTGCACTAAATCAGCTCGTCAGCTATCTATTTTTAAGTTCCCAACCAGGTGATAAAATCAAGGAAACTTGCACCATTGCACCCCTCTTTGTTTCTGGATAAGAACAAGACATTTTGGTTCCCAAATGTGCATGACTCAAAGAGCACAATCCACAAAAATATCCTTTCATTTAAATTTCCAGCCTGTCTTTATAAGCTATTAAAGAGAATGTCCAGTATCGTAGCATCATGAGAGGAGCCAAGCATAGGCATAAAAGAAAGATTGAGCTGCAAATGTCACCGAGTGCTAAAAGAATTTTGCTAACTCCCAATAAAACCAAGAAGAAGAAAAAAAGGAGCAGAAGAAGACGAAGAGTGTGTAGAAGAGAGACGGCGGGGATTGTGGGTGTGTTTGAAAGATGAAGGAAACATTGTTGAAGACTTATCAAATTGTCACTATGTTTAACAATTTTTCAGACTCCCTTAGTGACTTTTTTTTTGAGTTTGTTTTTTTCCGACAGCAACAATTTGTTTCGTGTTGATGATAAAAAACGAAAAAAAAAAACAAAAAAGAAACAAAAGAAAAACTGTTCCAACAAAATTTGAAACTTCAAATAAAACCGTCACTGCAAATTTGAATAGTTTGTGTAGCTGAAGTCTGGGTCTTTGAAACATGTTTCCAACCATCTTTCCTGCTCCCTTAGTGACTCTCATGTTGAAGTACATAATTATTTTTCATAAAGAAAACTGAGCTTTTCCAAAACTTCACATACTTCCAAAACAGATATGCCTCAGTTAAACATGCAATGTAGACTGCAGGACCTAATCAATGACAGTTAAGGATGAACTGTGTCAAAGAAAAACAATTTTTGCACCGTAAAGATTTTTTTAAAAGTGTAATTTTATTTTAGATGACCTGAGTGTTAAAACCTTTAAAATGGCTCATTCTGAATGACAAAAAAAAAAGTGAAGATACCATTTAAGTAAGTGAAATGATAAATGTATTTAGGGTTATTCAGAAATATTTCGCAATAAAATCAAATAATAGAGTTATTAAATCATAATGACAGCTTATCATCCCTTGTGAGGTAATTGGGCATCAGACAGTGTTAAGATAAACTAAATTTGTGCAAATTCCAGAAGAAAATGATAAATTGTTACTTTTACTTTTAATGCAAGAAATAAAATATGAACATTGTATCTGATGTCTGTTGGCATGTCATGCTCTACATACATATTCAACAACATGAGTACTGAAGTGCATTACCTTTTCAACATGTTATTTTACATGCAGATTTCCTCTTCTGAATGTGAAGTAAATTGACCATGCAGTTGATTTATCATTTCGGGTTCACCTGAGCATGACAAATATATTTTTAGTAAAGCTAACTCAGTCAACAAGACTATAACAAACCTTCTGCATGAACACAAGCGGCAACCATTTCCTCTGTAGCTGATCTCTTGTGTTGTCTCTGGTTCCACAAACTCAAACATATCAGGCAATGTCCACAGTTCTTCAAGGTTGATTGTGGAAACAGTGTTTTCCTTTCTTGTAACCTTTGCCATGTTTCTTTCAGACAATATTAATGTTTCCAGATTTGAAACAAAATGTCATAAAAGATTAAAACATAGTATCTAACATGGGAAGAGCTTAAAGCAGACAGGTGAGACACATTTCAAGGGAAGGTTAAGTTGTGTCTGTAAGGGAACGTAAAGTAAGAGGGTCATTAAAGCAATCTATTGAACACAATAATTGGTTGTTATTTTAGTTATTTTTCCCCTTATAATTTAATGCATGAGTTATGCTATTTACGGGTTTCAACTTTTTATAATTGTGGACCGTTACTTTCCTTGAATCTTTCATAGGAGTACATAGAAAATTATTTTTACCTTTTGCTAACTTCTACAAAATATATTTACAAACCTTGTACTAAAAAAAATAGCACACAACTGGCAGCAGTGAAGAGGGATAATCAATTTGACTAAGCTGAAACACAAAAGGTAAGGAGCAATTAAAATTAGGATGATGCTGGCAGACAGTTGTGGTGTAATTAAAGCTGTTTGGCATCTCTGTTTCCACACTAGAAGAAGTGCCACTCAGTGCCAGGCCTCCTCTGAGCCTGCTGAGTGGATTCTCGTAAAGATACCAGCAGGCACTGCAATATATTCATTCATTACCAGATTTGTATGCTGCATCTCTTTTTCAAAGCTAATTAAAAAGTTTGTTCTTAACTTTCTTTTATCTTGTTACCACAAATAACTTATGATGGCAATCTTACAATTGGACCTAACTAATTCTCACACCTTATCATAGTTGTAATAGTTATCACTATTATTAAAAGCTGTACCCTGCCAAGTAAAAAAAAAAAACTGTGCCTACTTCAACACATCAGTTGCTGAATGTGCACAGCTGAGTTTTGTATGTGATCTATTAATATTCATTATAAATTATTGGGTTTCAGAGCAGCTTAACCCTGTCCAGAGCTTTGAAAGATTTATGTATTTTAAACTTCAGTCATTAATCTTTCATCACAACAAAACGCAACGGAAGGATTTTTTAAAAAACGTGTAATTTGCAAAGCCATACATTTTTGTGAGGGTTAATTTGATGTCTTTGCAGAAGCACATCATCACCAAGACAATTGGACATTGTTTAATATTACTGAAGAAGTTGAATAGTGATAATGATGATAATTTACAGTAATGGTAAAAAGCAAAAAAAAAAAAAAATATTAAAGACTGTTAAATAAATCATAATATTAAAAGCTAATCCAAAAATATTGCATCAAAGTTTGAAACAAATTGTATTATTTGTCTTGCAGTTGATAAAATAACTAATAAGTTTTCATTAAGTGTACATCCATAAGCATATTTTTGTGCTATTACAGACATTTATTTATGCCTAGATTTATTTATAGTCCTTTTTACACTTTTGTGCATTTTTGCCACATATCTTGGATTGTTTGAAAAAGTTGTACATGGCTCTAAAAATGAAACAATGAGGCATAATTTGTGAAAAACTAAGTCATGTTAATAAAAAATGTGTTGTGTTTGATTTTGTATGGTGGTTGTTTAATGGAAAAATAATGGTTAGAGATATTATTTTCTTCAGGAATGTCACCTTCTAAATATTTTGTATGCTGTTGTTTTTAATCATTCCTTGTAATCACTTCACCAACCAGAACCACAAAACATCGCTCTTCTTTCATTAATCTGAGATTTTCGATGCAAGATTCGAGGAATCTAATAAACAAATATAATTTATTTTTACAACATATACTTGACATCACAAAAATGGCAGAAATCAATAATAATGAAAAGAGCAGAGGGCCATCAGCATTAGATCAAGAATTAAATTTTAAAAAAAGTCAAGAATTAAATACATATAACAGAAGAGTGGCAGTAAACACTAATAGCATAAGGCAACTGTAAAGGGACAGTGACTGGTAAAAATATCAAAAGAAGGAATCATAAAAATATGGTATTTACTTTCTTTCTTGTTTGTCCAAATGACACATTGGATTTTTTTTCATTTTTCATTTGTTTTCCCATGTAGACATAGATTTGAGTTTTGACCACTATTTTGACTTAATATGTAAGTCTGTCTTATCAACAGCTCAATGTTGGAAAAACTGGTGTGAAATCGACTAGTCGTCCAAAGTACATAATTAAATCGATGATAGAATGGCTGGAAAACAAAACAATCATCCTGGTACAATGGGTTAGTTAAGGCCAGACCTGAATTCAATACTTTAGAGGCAGCACTAAGAGTTTGCATGCTATTTATAACACACTCATTCTAATAAAACTAATACTTGACATTTTCATCAGGCAACTAAAAATCATACGCTTGCCAACATCCACACATGTACATTCAGTCTACAGTAATTGATTACTCTTCAAGAGCGTGCACTGTATGTGAAACATCAATATCAAACTCCGAGAGACAGAGAGAAATCGGTTATATTTATTTCACCATCCACACTGCAAATCAAAGCTTGTTTACAGTCATGAGTATTGCACTGAAGTTTGTCCATGTAGCAACGACTGCTATAGAGCTGAAATCTGCACTGGATATTAATAGATTCACATTTGTCATCCATATTCTCAATCACCTTATATGGTCAGTCAGCAGTCACCCAAAAGCCAATTCTTATGACTAATGGATCTTTTGTATTAATTACTATAATGAAACACAATTAACTTAAGTATCAGTTGGCTGTCAAAAATTTGCCAAAGAAATACTTTAAATGGTAAGTGATTTCACACCATAACTGAATAGCCATTAAGTAGTTCCCACTTAAAGCTTGAAGATACATTGAAATTCTAATTCGTACTTAAATGTCATGTATATTGACATTGCTTCAGTGCACGTTGGATATTTTCGGGGTGGTCGGACTCAGATTATTACAATGTATTAAAGAGATCAGATACCAGAGGGACACACAGTGACAGTCGTGTCCACAGTAATTCTGAGAAGTGATAAGAATTCTCCTTCATTCCCCCTGACAGCCCTTTTGTCCACTTTTCCAGCTCCTTCCCTTGTCATTTTTGTGCTGTCATTTTCTTTTGATCACAATGTCAATATCTATTCCAAGTCCGTTTAACAACATGAGTTACTGCCGTTTACACATAAAAATTCATTCAGCAACTTATTAATTCTTGATCACAATAGACTTTTTTTCTGTAACATTTCTTTACATTTCTTGAATATCCCTTAGACTTTCTGCAAATTTTAATTCCTTTCAGTTATTGTTGAGCAGTGTAAGTGCCCGTGTCAGGACATAATTCAAATTAAAATTCTGAGACTCTGCTTGGGGTGAGAAATGGAATACGCATGAGGATATTCAACAAGCTGACTGAAATGACAGATGCTGGGAGGGAGCCACCCACCATGTAATTGCTTGTGCATTGTTATTCCCCATTTATTCTCCAAGAAAATGTTGCATGCATATTAAACTCTGATCCATAAGCAGTACAATAACAACGGACTCTCTGGCAGTCATACCTAAGATAAAATGTGCCATAGACCATAGAGATAATATAAAGTTAATCTCCATCCTACAGATATTTAACTTTATGTAATTGAGATAATTATAGCTAATGGAGACACAAAGAGCATCTTATAAAAATGTTCAATTTTCTTCCCTAACTGCATACTGGAATGTAACGAGAGTAACGATGTATGGTTGTGGTTGAAATCGTCATTAGATTTGCATATCTGTTAATAGCAATGTTAACGTAACAAAAATAAAAGAACGTTTTCAGAAGATAATGTCTTTCATCAAGAAACAAAAAGCTTTTCCAAATGTACCTAAAACCTTAAGTATGAAAGAATGAATCTTCGCAATTTTTTGAATGGATTTACTTAAATAAATGTAGTAAGTGTCAGAAGTGTTTCACTCCCAGTAAAGCTGTCTGTTGTACGTCTAGATGTCTAAATGCACTAAATTGATGGCATGTTATTGGTTTATTTGCTACTGGTTTCGAATACTAAGCTGATTCCAAACCAGTTTAACCTGGCATTTGCTGGGGTTAGGACTGACGCCGCTTTAAAATGCCTTGAAACAATATTTGTGACAAATTAATGATATAAAAACAAACAATTTCTGCCCTCAGCTTCTTTGTTTACAGTCACTAATATATGTTCCACAATGCTTTGTGGAACATATATTAGTGACCAAAGTCGGCAGAATGACCAGTAACATGGGTGAAACCAAAACAGTTATGTTCACTTTCAGCATGCTTTGACGTATACTTAGAATTGAAACAGGACTTGCCCACAATCAATAAAGATTCAAACGTATGAGAGTACACAAGTACAGTCAATTATGGATGTTTTCAAACCACATTACCTAAGAGTCATTGAGGTCACTCCGACTTTCATTTAATTTAGTCTAGGTTTTATTTTGTATATTAAAGGTTCATTCCACATATTCAAGGTTCATTCTATATCAGGGGTCATTTTGCATAAAGTTTGAAACTGTCATCCAGCAGTACCTCTGACTTCTTAAAATGTAAAAGAAATTAGCATTTTTTCTTAATCTGACTTCTGTGAAAAAGTCCTGGAGTTGGATTATACAGCATAGCTCTTCTTATTCAAATGGAGTATAACTTTGACATGAATAATTATTTGATATTAAATGGTTTGATTCTCCATCTACAATATAATCCCAGTGTTTACTGAGGATTCGTTTGTCTTTTTTTTTAAAATATCACTTTGAGAAAAATAATGGTGTATTGTTTAGATAGATGGACACAAACAACATGAATATTTGCCCCATTTATAGTAACTGTAACCAACTTAATATGTTAATTATTTTTAGCTGACTCTTCATTTATTTAATAAGCTTTCATCCTTCTTTAGCTTATCTATCATACAGCAGGGAAATAAGAAAGAGCATTGCAGACAGAGCCTAAATGGTCCATATTTTACCTCCTGTCTCTCTCTCTTTTAAAGCAATTTCGCTGAATCTCTTAATCAAAACTTCAGAGCAGTGAAGGATATTATGGATGAATGTTTTTGCACTAAAATTAAATGGATCGCATCTTTTGTCATTACTGAGCCCTCGTTGGTTCCCTTTCCCCAGTTGGCACAGTTGATGAAGAACCTTGTAGAAATGCAAGAAGAATATCCTCTGTCATTTAAGCCATTCAGCTGCAAAGCATGCGGCGTTACCACAGCCATGGCCCTTTATAGAATGACATATTCCATTGTCTCATACACAATGTCAGCTAATGATAAACAACCCTGTAACTGTCAACCTGTGCTTGTGTCTTGTGCTCTTTTCCAATTGCATTGTGGTTGAGTGTTATTGTTGGCAATGAAAATAGGCTGGCATAATGGCAGCTAATGGGGCTTTAATGGAGAGTGTCATGAAATAATCAATCTAAGGCAGAGAGCAGAGGAACAGTAGAGCTAATGAATTTCTGCAACAATAAAACAATATTTTTCTTATGGCATCTTGTGCGGTTCATTGGGAATTTAAACAAACAGACAAACAACAGAAGGCCACAGGGTTTTGAATTCAATTTGTATAATACAGTCACCTCTGCAAAACAAACAGAAAGAAAATATTTTTTTAAAAATCAACAGCGTCTTTGCCACAGCTGAGTGCATCATGGTGTCAAAACGTACTGAACATATCAATGGCTTTCTCACTAAATATCTTTCAAAACTTTCAAGACTTTCACAAATGTTGGCAACTTGCAGGCATTCGCCACAAGGACATGCATGAATTGTACCTAAGTATTCAACAGACCTACTGAATAGCAGTAAATACTTCTAAATGTCTTCCCATTTCTTTTTTAAATGTTTTGCTTCAAATAATCTAAATATGTTTTTTCTTCAGCAGTGGAGCTTTGTACAGTGATGCTATTATGGTTGAATGGATTGAAAATTTGCTTACTGAAAAAGAAATACCTGCTAATTTCAGGTACTGCATAGCTCTCTCTCAGTGATCCTTGGCTCTTGAAAAACTGTTCTGAGTATTCTTTGAATTTTTCAATCTTCCAAGAAGCAGTGTCAGGATTGGTTTGTGATTATTATTTTTGTTCCTTTCACTCTTAAACAATAGCCCTGACACTGCATACTGAAATATTCAGAAGTTTGAAGATACAACTATGACCAGGGCCTCGGTACATTTTGCAACAATGAGATGAGAAAGTTTTTTTACAAATTTGTTAAAACTGTGTCATGACAGTATAGCATAGTGCACACACTGCTCAATATGCTAATGGCAGAGAAACAACTTACTAATGAACTGTTTATCCTCTGTCATCATGACTATTAACTTGAGCATTCTTGACAGGAACTAGTTGCAGCAGAAAGTAATAGGGATGGTGTGAGCAGCTTGTAGACCAGAATGTTTGACAGCTTAAACACCTTCCACCTGACTCTGATTGGTTGGTTTTCACCCAGCAGTAAATGTCTGCAGATAGGAGCTGGAATAAAGCAGATGAGCTTGATTGTTTTCACATATTATCTGTGTTATAATACATGACAAACTGATAGTTTTAACAATTATGTAGAAAATATATTTTTTATAAACATTATACCTCAGCTTCAAAGGAAACCTGAGAAAACATTTTGTTCTGCTGAATACATTATTTACGATTCTATTTAACTAATTGCATTGGTCATTTTTGAAACAAGTTTACAAATTGACTGAAGCAGAAATTGTGTGCCTGGATGTTTAGTTTCTTAACCACCTACAGTCCTTTCTATGTTCTTGTGATAGATCTGAGTCACTCACACTGACCTAGATGTCAACTCTTTTTGCTGCACAGCTAAACATTCAGCAGGACCAGTGGACCATGAAGAGGAAAACAAAGGGTGGATGGTATGCTGGGGGAGAGGGTTGTGTGGCAAGTTCAGGGCCAAAGCCACTTGATATGAAAAGAAGCATTTTTTTTTTCTTTTCAAAAATATTCCAGACATTTTGATGAATAAGAAGTGACATCGCTGCTTGCTGTGGTTCTGTCTAAAGACGGTGATTCACGCAGGAAGAGGTCCATGCTGCAGCACTGTGCCAGGAGCTTTGGAGCTTTAACTCACTACAATTCTAATGATTTGGTTGAACAAGACTGCTGGCATTTTACCCTTCTTCCACTGAGATATTAAATTACTTCTTTGTACTCCACTGGACTAGAAACTATTCTTGGACCATCTATCAGCATACAACAAGCAGACCTCAGAGTGTCCAATAGATGGGCTTCCCCAAGGGGCTCTGCTGTAAGCAGATAGATCAAGAAAGTGAAATTGTTTGTAGTCACTCAGATGAGCTTTTTATTTGTGTTACAGGTTTTGACATCCTTAAGCACAACAATAAATGCAATATTCTTGTTACAAATACTAAAAAATGGATAGTGTAGTCAGTTCTACTCTCTGGTTTGTATTAGCGCTATAGGATTTTAAGATTTCTACTCTCTCTATTTAAATCTGTTACCATAGTCATGGCAAAGCTAACTACACATTGTCACCTACTGGTTTGTGCTCTTTGATGTTTTGAAGTTTTTGCTTGTATAGATGATGAGTAAAGGACATCAATAATAATATTGAAACCCTAATGTTCATCTAAAAGTCTTGGATATTTTTTTTTCTTAAAGGCATCCAGAAACCCAGAAGTAAAACAGAGAAGTGCATAAAATATTTTCCTCTATAATTGCCCTGTTTGTCACCTAATTTATCTTTCCATCAACAGTTTCTTTCTTCAACATATTTGGTATGTTCCTTAAAAAAAGCATTCACACAATAACTTACAAGGTGCACCAAAAAAGTGCATAGCTATAAAGTGGAGAGGAAACTTTTTGTGGTTTTCAAGAATTTTGACATGTGAAACATTCGCCTGTGTTTACTTAACCCCTTTCACTTCATCAGCTACTCAAATTATCTGACTCTTAATTGAAGTCTACTGTAGTCTGGCAATATTTTGGTTCCTCCTCTCATTTCTCCAAAGTGACTAAATTTAGTGTTGCTGAGAGTGATGTTTTGGATGAACAAAGATGAGCAGGAGCCAAACCTTAAAAAATCTTGTTATATCATTTGCTAAATGTGTGTCACGAGGAATATCTTTAATCGATATTTTCTCGTCTAATCCTCTTCTGCCTGCCCTCTCACTTTTCAAAATATGGATCGGCCTGACTGTTTTACAGTATGTATTACATTTTGTCATCGAATTCTTCCTCCACAACCACACCCTCCATCACTGCCAAGCACTTCTGCAGAGCACTGATCAATTACGAGCTGGCCTGCCAAGTGATCAAGTCTATAATAACACAATCTCTCTATCTTGTTCTGCTGCAGTAAATTACCTTAGCTGCAGGACAAGCTCCTCACCCCGACTAATCCTGAAGGAATCTTAGTTATTGCCCGAGCTTTACATCAAATATATAGCCAGGTGTCCTGTAATAGGAATCAACACCAAGCCTTGACTGATTTACATCACTCAACTCGTTAAGCCTACTTTTTCTTTTGTAATAACACAGGATCAGAGGTGTGAGTTTGAGTGATATGGTGGTAGAGTGAATTCGTTTACTATTCCATTGATACCTCTCACTTGTGATTTTAGCTTAAACATTGTGGCAGTATAAAATCAGCAAACTAGCTTTTCATACTTACTGTCAGTCAACCAGAAGCCCGACAAGTTCTCTGTCTGTGTGTGCCGTTGCCCTTCCTTCATACACCACATCCTCAGCCGAATATGAGCTAGCTGGAAGTTGAAAAGCAAAAGAGAACAGATGAATGAGAAAACAACAACAAACTTGTGGTAATTAAACATCAAGGGTGTGGAAAGGGGAAGTGCTAATCCGCCCGACTCAGCTGATTCCAACATTCCGAAAGCATTTACACTTTCATTAAAGTGTGCAACCAAGTAGAACAAAATCATTTGGAAGCCCCTTGCATAAACACCAGAAGTGAACCTGTGGCTGTCTAGTCGGCACAGTTTGGAATACAATAATTAGGGAGTAGCTGCTGTAGTTTCAGAAAGAAACTTCTTAAAAGAAAAGCAGCGTCAGATTACTTCAGCATCCACAACAGATCCTGACAATGAAAAATACTGAATAATTTGTTATTTTTGTACAATCAGGCATTTTTAATAATTTAATATTACCTTCATTGCTGACATTTTTGCAATGCAACAAAATAAACAAATACATTTGCATTACATTTGTCTATTTACTAATCAGAGGCATTGCCTTTTTTAAATCTTTATTTTAATGTAATTTGAGAAAACCATCTTCATGGGATTTTGTTAAAATACTGAGTGGTAAAAATCTAAGATGCTAAATTTCACTTTAACTTTTTATGCTTCATATGCTGTGAAAATTTATAATTAAAACCCTTTTAACTGTAAAAGTTATTTTCTAAAGCATAGTTTGCCTCTATAGGCAATTTCCTCTCTGTGTATGACACAAATTTTATGCCATGACTACCGAAGTTTGCAGAGAAAAAGGCTACTGTTTTAACTGTGCACTGTACATGGGAAAATTGTGGCATGTTTAGGACAGTGTTTATTTCTACTTTCACATATCATATCATATCAAAGACCTTTGTGTATGCTCTCATTAAATAAAATGGGAAAGCAAGAATAAATTTAGTCCTAAATGACTTTACATAACTCACCAAAAAAAAAAAAAGCATAAACAAATTTATGTTTTTCTCATCAGTGAATATAACAAACATAACCCTATTATTACCCAGTTGTGGCCCACACCAACCAGCTGGAGCACCAGGCCATCTCTCAAGATAAATTTTTTTGTCCCCAAGGAGCAATTTATTTTGCAGCCAGCAAAGACCAAAAGCAAAAAGAAGCACAAGTACTTCTCTTTGAAAGAGAAAAATAACCACAACATTCATGATACAACCAGGACACAAGCCCAGTCTACTACAATCTCTATTTTGGCCAGTCAGGTTAAATGACCAATGAAAAGCAAGTGCAAGTCTAGCTTTAAGCCTTTTGGACCAATTCAGAGTCAAACCTCAAGTCACTAACAACTGAAATAAATATTTTCTTATCACGTCTATGTCAGCTCTCCCTTCTCTGACTTGGGATTCCAATCCAGTACTGTTTGTCCCCAGGCCATTCATTACATTAATGTTATTTATTCGACATTTATTATTTTGGAATTTTTCTAATTATTTTCTTTTCGTCATGTACTATTTTACTTACCATTCAGAGGTCCACCAGAAGCCGATTCATGTGAATTTGAAACTTGTTCAAAGTCACATGAAATTGTAACTTAAGTAACCATTTCTGCTACATGACTCAAAAAAAAAAAAAACTTGAGAATATTTGTCGACGCCAATGAGATTTCACACAACCAAAAGCATATGACAAAAAAATTAAAAAAACATCCAAAGCCAAGTGACACAACCACCGAAGTCCTGTGTAGTTTGTCGAATAAAAATACTCCAGAACAGTCCAGGGAACAAGCTTCTCTCGTGTCTTAGTTCTAAAAGAGAAATTAAAATGACTCCAAAGTGGCATCATTGGGATAAAACGTTACAAAAACCCTGGATTTAGAACTCAATTGAACAATGAATTTGTACTACATTTGAATTTGTAATTATTTTAGTCATCTGGCAGAAGAAAGTTTTTTTTTTTAACAAAAGATTTTTGTTGATTGTCATCTCGTTCAAGTTAAACATTATGTTGAAATATTGAGGTAAGACTGTTTGATGGGTTGTATTGGAGATCAGCTCCGAGAGAACCTTTTAACCAGGGAAGATGAAAAGGGCTCAAAAAGGGGAGTTTAAAAATGTATATTTCATGAGAACTGACAAGTTCCATCTGCTAGCAGAGCAAAAGACCTTGAAGTGAGAATGCTGGGTCAGATTTTCAAGATTGTTGGGCGTGTTGATGTGTTAAACATTGTTGAAGTTGTGTTTATGGCCCCAGTACAAGACAAAAATTTGTATATATTAGACTTTGTAGTTGCAGTTAAGAAAAATGAGACATACTTTTCCAAATGTATAAACTTATAAGTATGTTATTTTCACAGATCACTGCAAATTAAAAGCAAGGTGAAGCCAGAAAAGATTGATCTCCTGCAATGATTAAATACAGTATACGGCAGATAATTGGATGACAGTAATTTATAACTGTGTGGTCATTAATTACTTTATAGCAGATATGGATTACTGTTTAGTCATTTTTGGTAATTTAGTGTGTATAAGAACAACAAGATATAACGGAGCCTCCTTTTAAATCGATTAAATCATAAAGCTTTTAATTATGCATGGCAAAATAACTCACTAACTTCAGCCACATAGAAAATGCCGAACTCTATGATGTCTTTTTCTTCCTTCTGTTCATACGGTTCATTAAGTTTTAAAATAGAAAAATCAATGCCTGGAATCTATATAGTCAGCGGTGGTTTTGAGTAAATGCATTCAGTCAGTGGGCAGAAGTGGAAGTCAATTTGAGACGTTCGAAAAGGCTCACACTGCTACCGCTCCCACCTGCTTCACTGCCATCAGCATCAGGCATTTATTTTTTAATGACTGTGTTTTGAGCAGCTAAGTGCAGCAGAGCACGCCCGGGATGTGTGCTCGGAGCGTATTGACAGGAGGAGGTAAAGGGAAGAGAGAGAGTAAACCTCAAAAGCAGTAACCGCAGAGTTCACAGGAGAGAGTTCAGAACATGTGGCTCTGGCGGCTGCGACTGGGGACATCAAAGTCAACACTGCGACTGGAACGAGCTGCCTCTGCAAATTGCCTGGTCAGAATGACTTCCCTTTGCCTCTTGAAACTGTGAGGATCATTTCAACAATTTATGGCAAAAGCATAAAAAATGGAAAATCCCATTTGGATACTAATCTAATTATAGTCATGCAGTGATAACACTGAAGTTAATTCTGATGAAAGGTTTCACAGATGCCTACTGTTGTTTCATGTCAGTTCAAGCTCTTTGTTTCTCATCAGCTAAATCTTATAGGATTGTTCAGTGAGCTTAACACTATTACATATCTTGCCCATGTTTATTTGCTTTATCTGAACAAACTAGGCACATTTTGAGAATCTTAAAGTTAGTCAGCTATGAGAGGTTCATTATTTATAATGCATGTGTACAAGGAAGAATGGTGTAACATTTATGAAGTGCTGCTGTGTCATGACAAAAATACTTATTATTGTCACTGATGTCACTTAAACTATTATAAATGATCATCTGATGACCAATTGGCACTTTTCAACTGGATTTTGACATGAAAATCCAGAGCCAGTTTTTCACTAAAGCTGTGCCTACATGCTGAAAGTTGCATTAGAAACTACACCTACAGCACACATTCAAAAGTATGTTATTATACCTGCAATGTAAAAGGAAAGTTGGCTTTGTGAAGGAAGTTAGATTAAAACCCTATAATCACTTAGGTCCATTAGGTAAATGTTATTGAAGTCCTTTTACTGACTTGTATTGTGGCTAAAATTATACACATTAAACTGTTTGACTCAAAAGGCTCCACAGGAGCTCTGAAATTTTGCCCTTTCCTACTCAGACTGTGAGACCTAGCACGTTCTACTACAAAAGACTGTCAGTGGGCGCACAAAGTAGAGTTACCCTTAAAATCATGACAAGTTAATGTGGAACTTTAAGTCCAGCAGAATGGACATGGATTGTAATTGCTTTATTTCTTTGATATTCTGAATCTTCAAAGGTCTCGATGGCAGATCACATTGAAAGCCTTTCACATTATCCTAACAGTTGAGAGAATAAAATTTTTAAAAAGTGTGAGAATCTGATTTTTTTGTGTGCCAACTTTACCTGTAACCAATGACCAATGTGAAGAATATTCAAACTTTGAAATTGTAGATCAATTGCATTAGATAAAAGTTAAAAATGAACTTGTATCTAAATGTAATTTTTTTAAGGATACTCCTCAGTCTGAGTAATCTCAGAGAATGTGGAGCTAAGCTAACATGAATCGGAAAAAAAAAAAATGTCTCCATACTAAACAACTCAACCTGTGGCTAAGAGTACGAAAGCAATTTTGCCACTTGTCACTTTTACAATCAATGTTTAACTTTTTCTTCTTTCTCTCTACCAAAAATCATACATATTGTCTCTACATATCATTTCAGCTGATCAGATGTAATTAATCTCCGGCTAATTCTTCTGTATTTGTCTCCATCCATGCAATATAGTCTTTCAACACAGATGTTAATTGTTTGACAAAACCGAAGAAGAAATCAATAAAAGTTTGTTGCATCGACTAAATCAACATGACGGTGTTTAGGTTTTGGTTGTTTTAAAGTATATTCAGTTGAAACAGTAAGTTTACATATTTTTTTACAGTCTAAAGATAAATCTTGCTGGTCTTCTCTTCTTTTATCGTCGTTAGAATAACCAAAATAACGTCTATCTATTATCTGGCACAATATAGGGAGAATTAATATATAATATATTATCTGTTTTTATTAATGTCTCCAAATCAGACGTTTGAACTGCTTTTAGAAACAATGAAAATGGCAACAAGTGGATATAAATTCATGTCATAAAAAATTCTATGCTCCTTTCTACATGCTACAACACTAAAAAACAAACATTAAAAAAAAAAAAAAAAAAAGTCTGCTCAGCTTTTTTTTAACCCTGACTTTATTTGCAGTTATAAGGTTAGCAAGGGGAAACAATTCTCTTAACTCAATTTTTATTTTTTATTTATTTTTTTGTCACCTCAGGGTTTTTTGATGCTGTTTAGACCATGAATGTTGAATTGTGCTAAGATAAGAAATTCAGAAAATGTTTGCCCCTCTCCCAAAGTTGCATAGAATCACTGAACCCCAAGGGCAGTCCTAAAGTTTAAATTATTATAAATCTTTTCAAACTTTAGCATAGATTATTTGCATATCATTTATATGGACAGAAGGCTGGATTTAATTTTCAAGAGACATCATTTGAAAATTAAACAGTTAAACTGTTTATTTCTTTGTTTTATTGCATCAGGACTTTTACCACACAGCTGGCGTCTGTTATTCAACCCCATTTGCCTTCACATTGTCTCTATCAACACTTTTTCTCCTTGAAGAGTTGTCCTCAACTTTTTCTGCCTGCTTATTGTGCAGTTTATGCACTTTAACTTAACTAAAATTACAAATGCAAAAAAAGGTCATTGTGCACACATTATATGAAGAAAATCTGTGGAATGAATATTCAAGCTGTTACATATATACAGAGGTCAATAACTCTTAACGTCCTAAAGGAAGAACAACAACAACAGAAAACAGAATTCTGTGATCATTAACTAACTCAGCATGGCGGCTCTAATTAGGTCTCTTATTGGTGAGAGCTAGTGCAAACTCACCAAGTCGACACAAAAATCAAAATGACGTCATGCAGTTATTTGTCCAGCTCATAAAAAAAAAAACCTTGGGTTTAGTTGTTTTGCATAGGTGAATGTTTTTTTATTCAATCGGTTGTTATTCATGGTCAATAATTAGACATCCAGTGGTTCAGAAATCCAGGATCAGCCAAGACAATACTTCAAAACTCATGTTCCCCTTGTTCACATCTAGACCCTGTTTTCTCTCCACGGCTGAGACCGAGCATCCATGCAGCGGAATGGTTTCGTCCTTATCCTCAACTCGCAGGTACACAAACATCAAAGCTTGCCAAGTGCCTGGTTGCTTTTTAATTAGGCCAGTGTTCAAATGTATCTGGAAAACACTGTTCATCTCTGTGTGCAACAGCAGCATGTGGCTTGATTACACCAAGCACTTACAGCGGAGGACATCCATCTCCAGCACATGCGGAGCCTGCAAAACCGATCTCATCAGTTGGCTTTGTGCTGCCTCAACCTGCAAAGCGTCCACTCCTGTCCAAAAGAAGACAAATGACAGGTAAATACACCAAACAGCCTGTCACTGTACTCATCCACTGCCCATTTTTCATTTGCTAGTAACAATGCAGGGTGGAGAGTGTTTTGCGTTGGGGCTGCCGGTGTGTGAAAAACTTGAGGAGGAAATAGGACCAGTAATTATTCTTTCTTCCACTTGCTCTTCCTGTGGCATCCCACCATTGCTCATACACTGAAAATACAAGCAACTGAATTCTGATGAAATCTCAGCAATGCAACAGCTTGCATACCTGATGCATCACTCCAGTGTCTTGCAAAAACACTCCAAACTTTCGTACTTTTAAAAAAATATTTAGTCTGATTACAAGGGAGCCAATTATCCCTCTGATTACAATGAATTTAGAATGAAAGTCAGGTAAATTGTTGTGAAGATTAAACCAGGATTTAATAATTAAACAGTGACCAAAATTATGCACATTTCTTTTCTTGATTTATTATTTGGAAATGGAACAAAAGTAGAAAAGTGGAACTTTTCTACAAGAAGTGGACTGGCAAAAAGAGAAGCAGAATCTGATGATAGGAAAACTATTAATCCTGTTTGCTGTTTACCACAAGCCACGTAGAGACAACAATCATGTGGAAGAGTGTGTTCTGGTCTGTTGACATCATGCTGTGCCATTACCTTTTTCAGTAGGAACAAGGATGCTGGTCAGAGTAGTTGAGCAAATTGATGGAGCTAAATAAAGGGCAATCCTGGAAGAAAAGCTGTTATGGGGTGCCAGAATTTTGGTACCAGGTTGATGGTTCACCCTTCAGCAAGACAGCAACTTGAAACATACAGCCAGAGAGAAAAGGTTTGAAAAGGTTTGGATCTAACAGTTGCAGTGTCCAATTAAGAATATGTGGTATTACTTTAAAATGTATGTTAGCAGTCATTTCTGATCCAATCTAACTGAGCTTGAAGTGTTTTGAACAGAAACATTTACAAAAATGTCAATCTTTAGAAATGCAAAGCTGGAACCAACCCACCTCTAAAAACGTCTTGCTATAATTGCAGAAAAAAAAAGCAGTTCTGCAAAGGTTTGACTTACAGAGTTGAAAACTAATGTGTGTCCATCTTTCCAACTTTACATTCCAAAGAAATTAAAAATATGTAAAGTTTTACTTGCACTTAATTTGTGTTGATCTATCAAACAAATCTTAATGAAACTCAGTAAGATTAATACTTTTAACATGACAAAAATCATAAGTAATATTTACTGAATCTTTATCCTTTTCAAGATTCTGTATGCAGCAGTGAATGGTTATATCCAAGCACTGGATTTGAAGGACTGGCCATTATTGGAACTGCACCTATACTCTACACAGAGTAAAGAGTGCAAGTTGTGTAAAGTGATCAGTCTGTAGGGGGATTAAACACATATTTCATGTTTTCTGCGCTGTAAGCTAATGGAAATAATATCAGCCAGTCAGGTGTGTCAGGTGTTAGGCACTGAATTTATTCCTGAGTGATAGCACAGCCAGTTTGTTACGCAGAGTAAGCATAATATGAAAATATGGAGTATTAAATAGAATGTCAAAACAGAAGGAAGAGAAGAGCTAACCTCAGGCCAAATGCAAATGCCCTGTAGCATAAATGCATGACAAAAATCTACTTAGCGCAAGTGAGTCATAGCAGCAAGATGGGGGAATTGAGAAAAACGGAAACACTGACCTTTACTATGGTAATATAAATATGTAGTGTTGTTCTACAACAGGAGGATGTATGTGTTTTATTTACATTGAACCATTTCTTTCTTGGCACAGCTGAAGTAAGAAAGAAACAGCTGAAGCAGAAAAAAAAGTCTGTTGACCTGTGAAAAGCTCCTGTTCTCCCAGGTTTCTAAAATAAAATCTCTCATAGAGTCTGATAGCCTCTTTGAGCCCATGAAAAGAATACATTACTCAATAAATATCTATTATTAATATGTACTGTCTTGTGTGCAGACTCTAAACTATCACACATGGGGCTTTCATCTCCTGATAAAAACAAATGAGCTTTTCTTCCAGTTGTTTGGGTGTGCATCTGAGGAATTCATCTGTCCACTGTGGTTCAGATAAAATATTCACTGCTCAGTGTACATCCTTGTGCAGTCTCTGTGCAAACACACAGCAGGGCACAATAAAGACAGGGGCCAGAGTGTGCTGCAGATGTCAATGCTGCTGTTCTGGGGAGAATGGGAGTGGCGATTGAAAGGTCTGGCTGCTGGAGGACATGAAGATTTTCTTCCTTCTGGGAGACAGAGGTCTCTGTGGGAACATAGAACTGCTGCAACATAGTTTCAAGGGTCGAGGCAATGACTACATAAACAGATCTGGAACTTTTGAAAAAAATAAATAAATAAAATAAATAACCACACCCATTTATGTATTTTATGTGAAAGATTAACACGAAGAAGGAGAATCTAGAAAGTTGTGGTGTGCAATTCCTATTACTCTGATGTGCCAAAATGTAATCCAGCTGCCTTTCAAGATCACCTGATGAGTCATCTTCATTGCCCTCCTTTAATAAGAATACACCACGGTAGTAATGCATATGATTGCCGCTGAGGTTTCTCTGTGTTCAAATCAACATCATGGAAGCCAAAGAATGTCCCAAATATGTCATGGATAAAGCTTGAGAGAGGCTGCAAACCTACCAAGACTTGACTTTTCACCCAAACTGACAGCGAAACGACCAAGAGGTTCATGGTATATCTGGAGAAGCTGCAGTGATCCCAGTGGCTGAACCTGTTTACAAGTTAAGATGATCAGTTTACAACAACAAAAAAACAACAACAACAAACAGGTAGAGCTTGCATGTAGAAGAAGATGCACTGGCTCATTACAAATATTTTTTTTTTTTCCAAATGAAAAACAATATGAACACCAGCTATTACACACCAACCTCATTGTGAAACACAGAGGTGGAAGCACCAAGTTGAGGTGCTACCTCAACCTGCTACTCTTCAGCAACAACAAGAAAACTTGTCAAAGTTGATGGGAAAATGAATGGAGCTAAAGCCAGCGCAAACTTAAAAGAACAACTTAAGGCACAGTTAAGATTCAGCTTCAGCAGGACAGAAACCTTAATCATACAACCTGAGCTAAAATGGACTGATGTACTTTAAAATCCATTTTGTAGAAAAATGTGAAAAAGTTTAAAGACACTGAATGCTTTTAGAAGGCACTCTAAAAAAGTTCAATTCCATGCCTTGACCTTTGAAACTGTGTTGCAGCAATTCTGTGTCCATTTGAGTGATGGTTTATCTGCTTCCGTTGGCTTCCAGTGAGACAAATTATTTAACAAATTCCTCCATCTTTTGCCCTCCTTGAGCCTACAATCCCACTTGTTCACACAGAGAAGAGCCAAGGCAAAACCTGTCATAACGAATGACTTAAAGAGATTTCAGTGCATGTTCACAGAGGCATATAGCCAGTTAGGAGCAACAAATATCGAGCAGGCACGTCACAAAGAGCCCACAAGCGTACCAGCTTTTGTGTATGAGCAGCGGTACTTTCAGGTCATCCCAGGTCTATGTTCGGAGGTGGATTTTTAAAATTATGATTATGAGGCTGATGACAGTAAAATAAAGCAAATCTGACAGTAATGAGAATGAAGGGCATGCATTTGTAGGTGGAATAATGCAGCTTGCGTGCCCACCCCCTTGAAACACCTCCATGGGTCGACCTGTGCCTCAGGTTAGGAATGTAATCAGATGTCAGAGTGTGTTAGTTCTCAGCAGGTCCTCCACCTTTGTGTTTTTTCTCCTCTGCAGGTTCAGCCCACACATTCACCGGCCATAAATTCACATCACAACAGCAGCGGCGGCAGCCTTGGCCACTCGTCAGCTTTGGTTTTCCCACTCTGCTAAAACTTCACACTCGTTTCAGTCAAGGTCCATTGACTTTGAATGCCCTTAGTCCTCGTCTAGAACACTTGTTACCTTGCATGTATTACATGCTCTGACGGACTCTTGCTGAGTGTAAGAGGGAAAAATAGAAGGCAAAGAGGGAAAGAGAGTGACAGAAGTCACTGAGGTGCATGGATTTTGAAGTCACGGTGTCATAATTTTATTAGTTTTCTTATGCAGATCACAAAATACTCAAAGAGAAAAATAATTTCAGGGTGTCACAACTGTGCGTTAGGTCACTTCTCATTTACCTTAAAAAGCTCTCAGATTGTTATGTAAATGCAATTTCAATTGAAGGTCAGGGTTTATCTTTAAATAAAGAAAAACTAAATCACATTATAAGTATAGCGAGCATACATTTTTGCAAATTACAGTATCTGTGGTTGTAGCCCTAATAATACTTTAGGGCTACAATCATTCATGTAAAGAATTCTGAACAAATACAAAAAACATAAAAACCATAGCAATACAGTGCAGAGTAACTAGAACTCAAATATTTACTCTAGAGAGCAAATATAATGATAAGTTAAACCCAAGAAGTCTTAAAAACTATTGTGTTTAGAAAAAAATATAACAATCACTCATATTATCATTTGTTAAAGCTGATAGGAAACAAATGCTTAGATAAAATGGTGGAGCAGCAAGGCTATAGTCAGATAACTTATAGAAATGCGATTTCTCTTTGGGAGCATAAATTTTATTTGGAAAAAAAATTCCTTCTGTCGCTGTTTTTTTTTTTTTTCTGACGCATCTCTGAACACAAATTACCTGTTTACATTTACAAATTAATTTGTTAAATAAAAATAAGACTTCTATCTTTCCAAATGTAAAAACCATAACAAAGCTAACAGAACCATGAATGTTGAATCTGAAATATTACTGAATCAATACTGAATTGTGACTTAAAAGGAACTTAAGCTATTTTGAATTATTCTGTAGGCAACGTCTGGAACTACTGGATCATTCATGTGATTGAAAAAAAAAAATCTGAATATTGTCCTCTAAATGTGTATTCACTGATGTACAATTAAGCTCAACTAATTATATGCATGACTGCATATAAAGCACTGATACTTTGGTTTCCTGCACAAAACACACATTTCTGAGCTATAAGGTGACCAGAAAGGAAGAAAGCAATTTACAATTATGCTTCATTTCAACTAACCATCCCTGACAACGATCAGTGTGGATCATAAAACTCAGCTCCAGCAGGTTTAAGTCTTTCCCAGTAAAGAAATTAACAAATATGACCTTTTGTGAGCACGTAAATCCTTAAATCAGTGGCTGCAGCCATTATTGTTAACAAGCCCAATCCATCCATGTGTTCCCTCTGCTGCCCAAGACTGGCTGTAAACAGGCTATTAAAAAGGTCTGCCCATGTCTCAAGCGGCCTCTGGCCTTGGGCTCGCAGCACCTGCAATGGAGCTCTTAATGAGGCGGAAAATTAAAAGGTTTGGCTGGACACTGAAAGCTTGTTTCCTTCTGTGGAGTTTTTGTTTTCCATTCATCTTCTTCTTGTCTCGTTTTCTCAACATGGCCCTCCACTGTCACAAAATTATAAGTCGTAGTTACTTTATTTAACTAGCAAAGGGCATCTAGTGTAAGAAAAAGAAACAAGTACATCTGAAAAGAGTTTTATTGTTTTGTAAGTCATGTCAGTTTCAATTGTAAGACTTAAAATGAAAAGTAAATTTAACTTTCTGAAATAAGTGACAATATATCAAACTTTTTCATGATGTTCAAATTTTTTAATATGCACCTGTATCTGTATAGCCCATTTATTCCATGCAAAAATTGAGCCAGACTTACCATTGCATGTGCAAAACATTCCAAATGTAAAAATGTTTTCCATACATGTCACATTATAAAAACATAATTTTCACATAAACTATTTCAATATGCAACATTTTTCCAACAAGTTTTCCACCTATTACATCATATTTCCATATGGAAAAATATATAATAATGTTTGTCAAATGTTCATGAATTATTTGTTAAAAATGAAATAAAAACACACATAAAGCCAACTCAAATATTATTTATAATATCCTTTATAAAGTTCATTTTAGTGTTGTAAAAGCTTTTGCCAGTTTAATACATTTTATTGTCAGAATAGTTTTACAGGGAGAATTCTTGTTTTACAGAATTCTCAAGTAATTTTTAAACTGAAACAGTACAACGCTACTCACACCCACTGGATCATAGAAGTTGTGTCTGATTTTGCAAATGTAAAATTTATGTTTATTTCTGCAAAGGGAAAAGCAATTCAGAGATGTAAAGATTAGGAACAAAGACTTTTTCTTCCATGTGTTCTGAAAAAGGTTTTTGGTAAAATACAGCATGAATTGCAAGAGTTGTGTGTTTCCAGATCAGCAGTTTACCTCTGAGCAGAAAAGAAACTCCAATAAGAAAATGATTATTAGCATACATGAAAAAGAACAAAAAACAATCGAAGCAAAACAATATGATGGTGGGTGTGTTTTCTTAGGTTGTTTATGTCAGTTAAAATTCTTAAGTCAGAATTTGTCTTGTCCTGTTCAATTTATTGGAGAAAATCATACTTATAAGTGTGTTCCTGTTGTGCTTTGAATATGTCACCTCCTTATCAAGAGAGCATTACACAGCAAAACCAACCTGACATCCTGTTAACCTATCACTATGAAATATTAACCAGTCTTTATGGCTTCCGTTTTGTACAAGCTGGGCCCATTTAACTGTCTGACAGCAGTTTCAATTCAATAAACAGATACAAAGAGAGTTCCATCAGTGACGAGATCAGATGATACTCTTAAATGCCACTCTTTTTGCCTTTTAAAAACATCAGAAATGTTGTCACCCTCCCAAGAGACCATTTAAAAATGAAGGGACAGAAATTACACCTAGTCTGCTTTTTTTTATAGTTTTTTTCTAAAATGACACCATAAGATTTAAAGGTCTACAGGTATGAAGCAGACCCATAAAGCCCAAGAAGTCACTTTTTTGAGATGAAATGTAAGTGTCAATGTCATAGGCCCACTTGCTCTAATTAAATTTTAAGAGCTCAGCTGAGAGAAATCCTGAAATTCTTTTGAGAGGAAGCAAGAGAGCTCACAAACACGGCTGATTGGTAGCCATGGGACAGGAAAATAGTTTGCCAAAAGGTAACAGGAACTTTCCTCTGGAAATGGCTTGCTGACCCCTTCCATTGACCTCAATCAGTCAGTCTTGCCGCGTCTCACTGTTCCCCCCATCGTCTGGCAGTTTCCCCGGGTTACCACAGTAATGGCCTAATTTGGAAGAGGTTGTGGGAGGAGAGAACGAAGACACTTACTGCGGGAAAAGGACTTGAGTCTTCACACCAAGGATTTGGCCTCTGTTCCTGCTTTATTTGTGTTGTTTTGCTGAGCAAACATCTGAACTGGTTTGACTTTTGCATTTAGGTCTCCCGTCCTGGAGGAACTCAAAAAGACAACTGTGGAAATGTAACTTACTGACAAAACTATTCTTTCAGTCGAATTCCAAAGCAAAGCCGTTCACCAACACAGGGCTTTTTGCTGCACCTCAGATCATATCCATTCAAAATCAACTGGAGAAGTTTGACAATATTGTTACAAACCATTACAGTTAAAATCCTGCTTTTTTCAATTTAAGAATTAGATACACTAAAGCATATTTACCATTTAAAGCATTCTTATTTAAAGATAATTTTGTTCAAATAGCATTACTGGTCCAAATGTGACAGACCAAAAGCATCGAGGGTTGAAAAAGAATTACATGATGAAAACTGCAGGAGTCAAACTGAAGTGAGGATAATTGAAAACTCTTTCAAAGAACAGAGAAAACCCAGGTGCTTAAATAAAGACAAGGTGTGATTAGAAGCATTGAACACAGGTGAGTCTGATTGGCACACAAATGAACTGCTGATTGAAAGTACTGAGTAGGGGAGCTGCCAAACTAGTGACAAGAATGGTTGTAACAGTAAAATGTGTTGGACATCCAATCATGGGCAAAAACTGAATCCAAGAACCAGTATGATAACTATTGATTGATTCCAGTAGAAGGAAGAGTAGGTGTTTCAGGATGGAAACGGTTATGCCTGGAAGGCTATAACAGACAGGGATAATGACATCATGGAGACAATGTGCTACTTGAACCCCTTTCTTCACAGGCAGAGGAAGGCAGCTCCTTATCCAGGAGCTTTGGACCCCAAAACTATGCAGGTTCCACAAGACTCCTGTGAACAGCTGATACAGGCTGCCTTCCAGACTAAAGGTGAGACGACCTGTTAAAAGCCTATTTTCCATTGGAGGACAGTGTTTTGCTAGCCACAGTAGCAAGTGAATCCTGACACAGACTGTCCGAATGGAGCAGGTCCCAGAGCACAGTGTTGGTGAGGCTGGAAGTAATTTAACTGTTCAAGCTTCATTCCCGTTTGGTCACTCATAGTCTGGGGACATGAGCTCATCTTTTTTTGAGTACAAAGAGGCCAAGGAACCAATGGGATGAACAACGTATTACATGAGTGTTGACCCATAAATTGTGGTTTTAATCACATATCATTCTTACTCCCTTTTACATGAGTTTTCCATTAAGCTAAGATACATTTAGCGCTCGCACTTTGTATTGCCTTGTTGCTGAACATGTGCTATATAAATAAAATTACCTTTATCTTTACCTTTAGATACAAAAGACATTAAATGGTTTATTTTGATGGTAGAATATTTGTAAATGGAAATTATTGCTTTGTTGTTGATGTCAAACATCTTTGGAGCCCTCCATGTGTGGATATATGTATTTTGCATGGAATCCACTTGGGTTCAACCAAGTCAGGCAAGCTGCCATTGGTAGTCAATGAAATTTGGTAAAAAGTGACGAGTTTTCTTTGATGTTGATCAAACACCCGAAAAGCACAGCTTTAGGGACAAAAGTGTTTTTCCCTCACGGCTGACCCGAGGTGAGCTTTGGAGCGCATAGTTGTTAAGCTTTTCTACAGAGACATGTCCAAGGCTTCTGTACTCTGATCCGGCCCAATGAGTCCTCAGCGAAGTGGTCACACAGAAGTATGCTGTCCTGTCTCCCTGTCACACCAGTTTCACGCAGTGCTGCTTTGATGATTAGCTGAGTCATCCAAAGTGAAGGCTGCTGTGAAAAACCAAAGCACAGAAATGTACCTGGTACCAGGATCAAATAGAAAACGTGTTAAGCCATTTCAGAGAGGACAACATAACTGATTAAATAATGCTATGGTATCCTAGTATTATAAAAAATTGTATCAATTTAATAAACTTCTCTTTTTATATCAATCATAACTCAACTGATGTCTCAATGAAGGATTAAGTTCATGGATATCAAGAGGAGAAAGATGACTCTCATGGAAGAAAATAAAACTAAAGACTTGTAAAGAAGTCATAAAAAAACAAAAAACAAAAGAAATACCTCTAGCTTGTGTTTATCATTCTTGAAGTCTAGCAGAAATCTGTTTCTGCCATGATTATGTGGCTTGGAAAACTGAACTACAGGAAACGAAATCCACACTTATTTTGATTTAGATTTGAATTTAGAGGTATGCTAACAATTTGGTATGATGTGTCTGTGACCTTTTCTTGTTTGTGTTTTTTGTATCTTCTTCTGTTTCCATCTTTCTCTTTTTCAAGAAAAAGCCCACCAAAAAATAACTAGTACACACAACTCATCAAAGTTTAGCGTTGTATATACCCAGCAGTTCATCCAAACTTACCTAATTATTAAATTAGGTAAGCTTAAGAACAAGATTCCTGATGCAAGCAATTATAATTAGCATTCAACACAGTTTGATTGGTCTATATCAAACTATGGTGACTGCTTTAGCTCTTACTAGTGAGAACAAGAAGCTGTGTCTACATGAAGCTCCCCAACAAAGGGAAGCATTAAGTGCTCTAAAATCTCCTGGAAGTGAACTGAGCTGATGGTGGACTTCATCAAACACATGGACCAACACCAGCACATACATAGCTCAACCAATACTGGGTGTATTGGTTTAGTAGTGTTTTCTGTTTTTGCACATCAAGCAACTTGTATCCTGTGCAGACTGAATTCAAAATATATTTCTGTGCTGTGAAATAGAGAACTTTATTCCACGCATCCACAGTTTATTGTTACAGACTGCCTAAGTGTGTCCAAATCACAATTAGAAGGGGATCCATTTGTATCAGTCCTCTGGCAGTCATCATCACATAATTTTCTTTTCTTTGATGATTTGTCTGGGTGGGGTGTAAATTCAGGGTAGACAGAGAGCTAAAACAACAACAAAAAATCTTTTTGAAATGCCATATCACAACAAAAACAGAAAATAACAAGTGCTGAATAAAAAGACAGTTCATCTTTACAAAGTGATTTTCACAAAAACACTCCACTTGTGGTGTGCGGTAGTGACATCCAATCCTCTTCAGCCCTGTTTTAATTCAGACATTATCTCTGGTTCAGGAGATAATGTCTCCTGGATTATCACAAGGATGACTTCAATTAAAGCTCATATTACCTGCACAACCATTTTTCCCAAATATTTTCCTTTCACTGAAATTTTTGTTTTTATGCCTAGACTAATCACTTTTGTGATTTTTCTAGCAATGACATTTTGCATTTTGTGACTTAATGTCCTTGTGTCATAACTTTCAATTCAGTAGCAAAAGTAATATCTTTGCCAAACACTTCTGTATTTTGTTTTTCCATTTGTCACATTCAAATTTTCTGTTAATCACATTTTGCATTTTTATTAGCTGGAAGCCAATATCATCATTATTAAATGACACACACTTGAAATGTAGTCATCCTGCGTGCAATAGAGCTTCACGCCATAAGTTTCAGTTTTAAATAGTTAGTGAAACACGAACTTTCTGAGGATATTCTAATATACTGATATGCACCAGTGACTTCTGACATAAAATGAACAAAAAATTAGTAGGGAGACAGAGATGACTTGGATTTCCTAGTTATCTAATACATCCACCTCAGCTAAACTGCAAAGGTTGATGGACATACACCGAGTTCCAAATTATCATATGGCACTCCACTATCTGATGATTTTCATCAGCAGAGAGATCCTTTCTCTTTCCCATTCTGCTTGAAACTTGTGGCCTGCCTAATAATGTGGAACATTCTTCTTATATAGATTTCCTTTAATTGAGCTCCTCAGACAAACTAATCAATCCAGCTCTCTGAAATTAATTATGGTGATTCAAAGACCCCTGACACACAATACAATCTATAAATTTAATAGCACAACAAAAAATATCTTTATGACACTTAAATCCAATTTGCATATTAATTTGGAACATGCTGTTTTAATGAATTGATTTACATTTGAATTTCAGAAGAAAAAAGTCCATACCCTGATACAAGTTTGTCAAAAATATTTATCATACTATAGCTAGTGAAAGAAATTTCTTGAAGGATTATACACAATTTGGATTTCATGACACAATTACAAGCATATTGTGACAGTAAAGGCGTAATAAGAAATACAATGCTGTTGGGGAAAAAAAGTTTACCAGAGATGTGTCCTAATAAACTATACAACTAAGTGTGTTTTCTCACCAGTGTCACATAAATAATAGAAATACTTTCCAAAGGACCGCCACAGAGACCAAAAGTCTGTCAATTAGATCAGAGACCAAAGAGCAGAAGATTCTAAATTAGTCCTTTGCTGGGAAAATCTCTACTCCAATATGCAGTTTTGTTCCTAAATGCACACTTACGATGTTATAAATATTAAACAACCAGAGAGTGTGATCAAAATACTCATGATCATTTTATTAATGTGCTGTGAAAAGCCCAGAACAAGGAAGGAATTATCCACGCTTGGCTGATTGACAGACCAAAGTTATCGCTCATGATTTTCTCTGACTGATCCGGTACGTCTCCGGGACTGTACGTATATATCTGCAAAACTGGCAGAGACATCACTCGCTTTCTTCCCCGTTCTTGATACTTGTGATGAAGTGGTGGGTGTGATAGAAAATCTCTCTCATCCTTTTTCGTGCAGTTAAGATGGCAACCAGACGAGCAGGAAGAGAAAGCGGCATGCCATGGCGGCTTCCATCACTTATCCGCCACTCATCCATGATTGAAAGGCATATGCAAGCCTGAAGGATTGCAACATTTATATCATGCTCCTTAAAAAAATCTAAAGGGAAGTATCGGATTCACTTAATATTGACAGAAAACTAAAGAGAAAGAAAAAGTCTAAATAAAGTGTATGTTGGTTTCCTCTTGGGTAAAGCTTCGACTTTTTGTCTTTCATTTTTCCTTAGTTCCTGCACTAATCTTTTGGATTGATTCAGCTAAATTCTTACAGTATGGGAGAGAACATAAATGGGGAGCATCCAGGGATTTGGAGGCACTATTAAGGAGACAAAATGATCTATCAAAGCAGCTGTTGGGAAAGGAAACATGAAGTAAGGATGATGTGAGAAAAAGCTATTTCAGTAGAAATGCAGTGTCTCTTTCTCCTCTTCCTCTTTTTTCATCTTTTTCTAAGCCTCCTTTGCTCACTTGATCTGACATCCCAACTGTGATGACCTTGTTGTGTGTTTTCTTGCTGGATGAAGTCTTGCTTATATTAACATGAATACATTATGCCAGACCTTTCGGACCTTTGACAACACAAGAAACTGAGCCACAACGAGGTCAGGGCATCACGCCAACACAGTGGGCTCACAGATGGATGATCACTGTGAGAAATAAGAGCAAGTTTCTTTTTTTTTCTTTTTTTATTTCTTATTTCTCTCCCTTCTTGTCCTCTTTCTTAGTATCAATAGCTTCAGGAAAGCACAAGATTTCTGCCATCAGTCAGAGCCCAGGGGTGTCTGATGCGTTGAATCTTCATTAGATGCCTGGCTGGTGTTGAGAGAGAAAGGGTTGAGGAAATGGTAGGAGGTGGAGGATGGGGGTCACCAAACTGATTAATGGAAGAAAGCAGCATAGCACTGCACGCTCCATTTTTTTTTTTTCCCCCACCCACATCCCGCTCAGAAAGCAGAGAGATACATCCAGCACACTTCTGCTGCAAAAACTCAACCATCATCCAGCTCTGGATGGAGAGTTAGAGAAGCCAGCTTATGTTTTAGATGTTTTTCTCTTTTTTTTTCTTCCCCTTCTCTTCCTCTGTGCCAGCAATTGATAGCTTGGACCTGTCAGTCACAGGTGCAGCTGGGGTTTGATGCCTTTAGAACATGTGATATCGAGCTGCGATCGGAGGCCGGAACCCAGACTGAGGCAGGGTGTCCAGCAGGGAATCGAAAGCACTGCAGTATTTTAAGCAATGTCTTAAGAGCGTTTCGGCATATAAAACAACAAAACAACTCAAAAAAACAAAAACAAAAAAAAAACAATAACAGCATGCAACATTTTAAAAAAAGGTTCAGATAATGAAAATTTATGACGTCTTTCTGTAAACGTTCTCACATATTAAAATCACTGAATTGAACACCATTGGTTTTAAAACTTTTCAGTCTGCAATGTGTAAAGTCAGAGAACATTTTCCACTTCAGGATTAAACACTAATTTCTGTCCATTCAAAGAACTACAAAAAATAATAAAATAAAAAATTTGGCTTTGAACCTCCCCACTCAATGTCTTGAAAGAATTAATATTCAGTTCACGTATCTATTGTTTCCTTCACAGTTTGGTAATTATATTTTGCTTGGTGTAAATGCTAGCCTTTTTATTTTTTTTGGTTCAATTTGGCAAAAAATAGACAACAGGAAGGTTTTCTTGTACAAGCTGATGTTAGCGTTGTTTTTAACTTCCGAAAGTCTTGTCCTAAGAGCAGCTTGCCTTATTTAACTGCTGAAAGCTCTAACTCAGAGGGTAACATTTTCCCACCTGTAACTGAACAGCCTTATGGGACTGTGTTTTCTCTGTGGAAAGCCAACATGGTGCATTACAACAGTTGTTGTATTTGTAGATATGTTTTTCTGGCAGATGTGCCCTTGGATAGTTCACAGCTTATGCTAAGCCAATAAGTTAGAGTCACACCATAGTTTTCCCCAGGGCACCAAAATGATTGGAACAAGCTCTGGTTCAGTGGAAAATATTTCCAGAACTCCCAGTATAAAAGAAAGTAGACAGATTTTGACAGCCAAGAATAATTTTCGCTGATTTTTTGTTTAGTTTTGAAATCAGAAAGTGACGCAGGGAGTGACATCAAACTGAGCTTAATAGTGTTTGAATTGCCAGAAATGTCAGAAGCCCATAGCAGAATCATAATTCCTTCCTGTTCTCAGTTACAAACTAACTACTACTGGAAATGCTATTAGCATTAAAATTTATTTTAGGTACTCAAACGTTAAGCAAAATTCTGCCTAGAGGTAATTTTGCAAAAAGAAACAAAATATGTAGCCATGTTTTTTTCAATATTTGTAGGTTGTGATAAACTTCTGACTTTTCCACAAGAAATTCTGACCTTAAGAGACCTTGCTGCTTATTTATCCAACTTGGACCTTGAAAATATTACCTTTTGAGTAAAAATGGAACGCAAAATCAATGTATATGTTTCTCCAAAATGGGCATTGTTAGTTTATTTTTCCCTGTGAAAAAATATCCAGAATATAGAAAAGCCAAGGACCTACTACATTAATATTTTAGAATAGGAGTGGTAACAAGCCTTAGAATTGAAGGGTGAAGTATTTGTTAGAGAACAGTTGTCTAAAAGTGTTTTTGGTCACACAAACAGCAGCCATCTCGGCAAGAACTAATTTCTTTAAGAGAAAATATACTTCCAATCTAATTTGATGTTAAGCAATGGGAACAAAACACCAGCTAACCTCAGCAGAAATAGGAACACAGACTGTTTCACAGACTTAAAACTCCTACTCATAATTTTTGTACATAAAAGTTGAAATAGTTGCTCTGTGTCTCCAAAATATTTCCAAGATGAGCTTGGCACAGCGAACGTCAGGGTCGCGTCCTTAAATCCTGTGCAAGTCTGAGATAAGGATGATGATAATATCTGGCCAACAGATCAGAAATCAAAAGAGAGAATCCTGCCAGGTGGTGAGGGAAAAGATGATAAAATCAGACAGAATATTTAAGGAAAAGTACATTTAATCTTCTCCTCAGTTCCCATCAAATAAGCGCCACTACTCTGTGGATTTAATTAATGCCTTGTGCAGTTGTGGCAAGCATCATCAAGTGGCTTCCGTCGTCTGATAAACATTAATGGTAAGTGTTTGAGGATGTCCACATGTTCTTATCTTTAGTTTGCAGAGAGAGTTTAGTAGTCCAAAACATTTCATAAACACATGAAAAAATAAGTCCTTCTCTGCGTGATTAGGTTTTCATGCCTCTGCATAAATTCAAGCTGCCTAATTATAGTTAAATAATAGACATATTTGTTGAGAATTCATACAAGTTCTTGCATCGAACATTATGTGTATTTACACCTACTACATTGTTGGATCTATAACTTTGATACAGTATTGTTTGACCTCTGACAGAATTGTTACTCTCCAACAAATTAACTTTTCTCTTTTTTGATAATTACCTCTTACTAATATGGCTGCTTGTATTACTCCTTTTTTACAACATATTTTATTAGGATTTTTAAAAAAACATACATATTCAAATACATACTTAATTAATTTAAATCATAATGCAATCATATGACAACCTAGTCATACTAATAAACTAAATGACCAGGCAAGTTAATGAGAGAGGATGCACGTTCACTGAACACTTCAAGGCAGGGTTAAGATATATTTTTATTGTCTCTGTGCCTGACTGTTTCATTCCTGTGCAATTATGTTCAATTATAATCTCACAGTTTGGGATTTCTCTCATTAACTTGGATTCCACCAGCAGAATTTCTGCTGGGTGAATCAGTGAACTGACAAAGAAGTTATGAAATATCACATTGATTTTCTGAAGTGTTTTAGAATCGTCATTTGCTATCTTAGCAATGGCAGCAGAGGAAGTGAACGAAGCCGTTCAGTCCGTGGTGGCCACGATTTCAAAAATTTAATTAACAAGAACAGTGCCTCGTTCAGCTCAGCACTTTTCTCGTTGCTGTGCCGGAAGGTTGTTTAAAGTGCAGGCAATCCCCGGTAAGCTTCTTAGCATCAAACTGCCACATTACATATGTCACTGCCTGGTGCAGATTCCTGCACCACCAAAGTTTTTTTTAGTAAATGTCATGTTTTAAAACAGAACAAAACCTCCCAACACTGATGTGTTTAACCTTTCAAAATGTTGAAACTTGTTTTATTTATCACACTCAGTGTATACCCTGTTAAGCTTGACTTTTGAAAGCTCAGGTTTGTCGATATCAGTGGCTTGATATGTAACTTTCAAATGACCAGAAGCAGCTAAGAGAAGGACATTTGCTCTCTATTTTAAGACAGAACTCACAGAAAAATTCCTAATTGACTACTACCTGGAAAGTACTCTTACAGCATCCAGATCCCATTTCCAGAAAATCTGTTGCATCAGCCCACTTTATCTACCGCATCCCAGTCATGCTGTTGTGAAGCCTAATGTGTGGCTCCTGCCAGAAGACTTGTTTGATCTGTCAAGCATAAATAAAAGACAAACAGCAATGGATAGACCTTCTGAAAAGAAAATATTGTGCAGCTACAACAAACAATGGGAAGCAAACCATATTGTACATAGCTTTAACTTATCAGCAATGACTTAACCTACATGACCTAAGCGCATTTCTGTTTTAACCTATATACATCAATTGTTAAAAAACAGCAAGCTCAATCATTGTCAAGGGAAGTCATAAAGGAAAAAAAAAACAATAGAAGGTGAAAATATTCATAAACTTATATAGCTGATACATATAAGTGACTTTCAAGTTGAATTGTTGGCTTTCATAAATACTGTTTGAACAAATTTCAACTCAGATTTTGAACTGTTCTAATCTAATCTGAATTTTTTTTGAAGAATACGACTCTGAAATCTTATTCAGTTCACAATCTGTTCAGGCTGAAATGTTTAGACCAGAATAGGATTCTAATAATCCAGTAACTATGAATGATGCTAGCATCAATACACAGACTGAAATAAGCAGTGAAACGTTAACAATTGTCCACATAACCTCAACCGGGATGAATCTAGTTATACCGCTGTTTAATGTTGCTCACTTGATTGATTTTTGCACATATTAAATTGCCACTGGGAAATGGCAATTTTCTCGTTCTCAATTATGTGACATGCCAGCAGAGCAGTCTTACCGGTGACATATAAATCCACTGTTAGATACATTAAACACTCTGTAAAGTGCATGAGCAGACCAGAGCACTTAATTTTGTGACTTGTTCAGAAGTGAGTGGGGGTGCTCCATCTAAATGTTCGTTTGTCAGTCGCATATCAATCTTTATGCTGTGAATAAAAATGTACCTTGGAATATCTTTAATGTAAAGTCAAGTTGGGATTTACTGGTTACACTGAGACCACTTGGTCTCTGTTTGGCAGTCCTTGGAAGTTTTGGGAGGTTATCAGCTGTTTTGAGGTGAATTAAATCTTCATATTTCAGATATTCTTTTCCTTTTCGTAAACCACTTTCAATGTGTTTTCTGTTTTGGAATAATCCTGAAGCTTACAGTGTTCTCAATATTCTGTGAGTTGTTCCACAGCCATACATTACACATCCCTTCTTTATAAAAAATGTGAATTAAATGGCATGAAGAAAACCCTAAATAGACTTAAATTGAGTACATTACTATTGCATTACTGTTGCAACTATCCAATTTAATAATTTTTTTCTTATACGAAAATATGAACAATATCTTTACTCTAGAGTAATACTGTCTCTTGAGCTTCTGGCAGATGGATTTTTGACCTCAGTTTAAGAGAAAAAGTAACTCTGTCAGCTTGAAGAGTAGCGACAAATAAGTAGTAGATCGTAAGAGAACTTTAGCTTCAGCAATACTCCCACCCTCCACCTACCTGTCCCAACTATTTTTATTGAAAAACAGATTGACAGTCTGCACGAGACTCAGCTTTAAACTTTTCCTCATTTACTCCTTTTCTTCTAACAAACAGAAGAAGCTTATCATCCAGACTTCATGGGGGAATTACCTGTGATTGATTGTGGCGGCCTACATTTCAAGGACTCACCAGAATGATGCGTTTGGGGACAGGTATGCTTAGCTGACCTCCCTGGCTTTTGATTAATGCTTTGTGTGCTGCTGATTTGTATCACTCTGCCTGAGAGTGCTCAGAGAGGCACTGGAAGACATAGTCCTTACTGTTTTGATAAAACTGGTGTAGGGAGAAAAACACACTTTCCATACCCTCTTATAGGCAAATACCAAGTGATTTAGGTGGTAGGAACACAGGCACTCCAGCTTTGAGCTCTTCCTATCTGTTGCTTCTACTGCTGCTTCCAATAAGTTGGAAGGACATTGCCCAGAGGCTGACAAAGGAAAAGTGAATGAAACAGGCCTTCGCTACTGACACAACCCATAAAATGAGAAAAGCCGGAAAAGTTTTGTGTAAACACAATTGTGCTTTTGTGCCTCCAGGGAGAAGATTTAACATCCCAAGCAAGGTTCCTGCAGACAGAGAGGCTCATGCTTAAAATCACATCCAGGCACTGTTTAGTAACATGCTACTGAAAGGAAACAGCCTCGGCTCATACAACCGGGGGCGAGGCACGCGATTCGTTTCATGTGTTTATACTCAAGGCCAAAGAGCAAAACAGGCCAGCGCTGTCTATCCCCAGGCAAAGGACTTTTGTTTGACACAAATCTGTTGAACTTTGTTTACCATCTCCTTGATTTTCCATTTGGGTTCCTCTCTCCACAGCTGCGGGGCTAAACACATGTTTTGTTGCAGAGGATTGGAGTGATACCTAAAGTCCCCTGGCTCAGAGTTGAGTGTTTTGACTGATAGACAGGTTCCCCTTGGGACAATGCATCATGTCTTTCTTTGCCTACGAACACTCAGAGCATCAGATGAGAGGCAAAAATGCCTCAAAACGAAAACCAGATAACTGGAGGGAGTTCTTTTGATATGGGCGGAAGTATTCTACTTTTTCCAGTTTGTGGAGTTCAATAAATTCTCTAAATTTAGATATTGTCTTCACAGAAATTATGATTAACAAAGTTTACAGCTGCAGTGTGTTTTCTATTCCATACCCTGTGAGTTAAAGGCTGACGTAATATAAGTACATCACAATTTCTATGGATGGCCATTTGCACCGGGAGACAGAATCATCAGAGAATTCACAGAAATAATCCAAATTATGAAACATAAACATTCCTATTAGGTGTTCTATGTCTTGATTAATCCAAGTTTCACCTCATCCTTATGAAGCACCATCTAAAGTATCCATATTTGTCAAAAGGTTTTTACATTTCAATGCAAATGGAGCTGTAAGTATTTCAGGGTATGTCTCTGTGAGCATTGTCCTGCCAGCTACGCAGTGAAATGTTTTCTCGTTCTACTTTGCAATGTAGGTCAAACACAGTTTGATTGAATGAAAACATTTGTGCACATCAACAATCCATATAGACGTGAGGCATATTAGTTGTAATAAAAAAATTTAAAAAAAAAACTAAGGTGGATTTGAAAACAGAGCTGTAGAGGTTTTTTCAGAATTTTTTAGAAAAATTCTCTGGAGCAGAGATTTTTAAGAAATACAGACCAAATATATTAAATAATGAAAACTGTTTGCTCTTACTGCTTGCTATCTTGAAAGTCTGTCTGCCAACTTCACACATTCTTTTTTGATTAGTTTTAAAACCAGTCATGCAAGGTGACTTCCTGTTGAGAAAGGAAAGGAATGAGACAAATTGCTACAGTGGGGAGAGTGTGTCCCATGGGTGAGCCCAGAACAATAGGAGCTGCTAGCTTAGGTCAGGAAATCACATGTATGGGCATTTTCAGGCACACGAAATGTGTGAAATGTGCAATCCAAGTGAGGTAATAAATAGGCCGTGAAAATGACAGATCACTGACAAAGATAGGAAAAAATGGCCCAGAAAAGCATGGGAGGGGTACGGGATATCATCCATCCAGGTCTGCGGGTGATCCATCAGGACATGTCGGGGTCCAGTAAAAGGCCATGTCCAGGAGAAGAAGCAGCAGATCTGGCCGCCAGATGCAGAGCAGTCTTGTGGGGATGGATCATCTTCCTGTTTTGTGTGCTGCTCAGGGAAAGAAGCCAAAAAATGATCTGAGAATATCTGAATGGTCATGCATTTGAATGAGGGAGGCAGGGTGTGGGGCATCCAGCTGTGCCTGTCTGCCTGAGAATTACCGGATACCACAGGAATTCAGACAAAGCAAAGGTAGGGCTGCAAATACGTGAATATTATGTGCTTGTGCATAAAGTTAAGACAAATAATAAGAGGAATGAAAATTCAGGATCACAAGCTGTGCAGAAAACTCTGCAATGAACTGGGAATACATAAATATGTTTAGATTAGACACCATTGTGTATGACCATTTGTGCAATTCAAATATACTCAGGATTATTTGCCGGCATTAAAAAGCTGTGGCTCACATGTATCAACCAGCTTCGCACAGACACTGTGCACAAGAGAAGCTACATGAGGAAGGGTTAAAACAATATCCACTGTGATAACTGGAGAGTGAATGGGAGGGAGATTTGCTCCAGTGTTTATGCAGTCAGACACAGCAGCCGCTTTGATGCGTGATCATACTGTCGATGGCTCGCTTTAGAGTGCACACACAAAATGACAGTTTAGAAATTCATATATATATATATATATATATATATATTATATATATATATATAAACCTGCCTCTCCAACCTGGAAGCTCATGTCAGGCATCATACGGCCAAGATAAGCAAACACATGGATAAACACATGAGCATGGCACAGAAAGGTATCGGTGTAAATAGCAGAGGAGCCAAACACCAACTCCTCGTAGACCGCACAGTTGCCCGAGACTGCAAAACCTGACACACCAACCTGTGCATGGCTTGGATTGATTACAAGAAAGCCTATGACTCAATGCCGCATACTTGGATCATTGAATGCCTAGAGATGTATAACATCAACAGGATTCTGAGAGCCTTCATTGCAAACTCGATGAGGCTGTGGAAAACCACCCTTGAAGCCAACTGCAAACCACTTGCACAAGTGTCCATCAAATGTGGCATATACCAAGGAGATGCTCTGTCCCGCTACTGTTCTGCCTGAACCCCTCAGCCAAATTATCAACAAGACTGGCTACGGATACCGACTCAAAAATGGGGCCAACATCAGTCACCTTCTCTACATGGATGACATCAAGCTGTACGCCAAGAGTGAGCGAGACATCGACTCACTGATCCACACCACCAGGATCTACAGCACTGACATTGGGATGTCATTCGGACTAGAGAAGTGTGGTCGGCTGATCACAAAGAGGGGGAAAGTGATCCGCACAGAAGGAGTCTCACTCCCACAAGGAACAATAGCAGACATAGAGGACAGTTACAAGTACCTAGGTATACCACAAGCAAATGGCAACCACAATGAGGCCACAAGGAAAGGAGCCACAGCTAAATACCTCCAACGAATAAGGCAAGTCCTGAGAAGCCAGCTCAATGGCAAGAACAAAATCCGTGCGATAAACAGCTATGCCCTGCCAGTAATCAGATACCCTGCTGGAATAATTAGCTGGCCAAAGGAGGAGATAAAAGCCACAGATATTAAGACTAGAAAGCTACTAACCATGCATGGAGGGTTCCATCCCAAATCCAGCACCCTGAGACTGTACACGAGCCGCAAGGACAGAGGCAGAGGACTAGTGAGTGTGAGAACCACTGTCCAGGACGAAGCAACTAAGATCCAAATACATCAGGGACAAAGCCTCAACAGACAATGTGCTCAGTGAATGTCTCAGACAACAGGGAACGGAGGTTGAGGTGCCAGAGATACCATCATGGGAGGACAAGCCCCTACATGGGATGTACCACCAGCAAATAACCCAAGTGGCTGATATCAGTAAATCCTACCAATGGCTGGAAAAAGCTGGACTCAAGGACAGCACAGAGGCCCTCATCCTGGCCGCCCAGGAACAGGCCCTAAACACCAGAGCAATAGAGGCCCAGATCTACCACACCAGACAAGACCCAAGGTGTAGGTTGTGCAAGGAGGCCCCTGAGACAGTCCAGCACATCACAGCAGGGTGCAAGATACTGGCAGGGAAAGTGTACATGGAGCGACATAACCAAGTGGCAGGCATAGTGTACAGAAACTGTGCAGAATATGGACTGGAAACCCCGAGATCAAAGTGGGAAACACCCCCAAAGGTGGTGGAGAACGCCAGAGCTAAGATCCTGTGGGACTTCCAGATCCAGACAGACAAAATGGTAATGGCGAACCAACCAGACATTGTCGTAGTGGATAAACAACAGAGGAAAGCCGTTGTGGTTGATGTAGCAATACCAAGTGATTGCAACATCAGGAAAAGGAGCACGAGAAACTGGAGAAATACCAGGGCCTCAGGGAAGAACTGGAGAGGGCCTGGAAGGTGAGGACCACAGTGGTGCCTGTGGTCATCGGGGCCCTCTGGGCAGTAACCCCCAAACTGGAGCAGTGGCTACAACAGATCCCAGGAACAACATCAGACATCTCAGTCCAGAAATGTGCAGTCCTTGGCACAGCCAAGATACTGCGCAGAACCCTCAAGCTCCCAGGCCTCTGGTAGAGGACCCGAGCTCAGAGGATAAGAACCACCCGCGGTGGGTGAGAAGGGAATTTTTTTTTTTAATATATATATATATTCATATATGCCAATGCAAAGTATTTGCATTGACCTACACATGTATGTCCTCAGTGGAAGAGTAGAAATATTCTGTTGTATGTTGTGCTGTTAATGGTGTAACAGCACATTGCCAGCAGTTCCAAATGTTGAAGGTGGCATCCTGCTGTGGAGTTTCCTATCTTTATCAGGACCAGGAAAGCTGGTCAGAGATGATGGGAAGATGATTGGAGCTAAATTCAGAGCAATCTGGAAAATAAAAATCTGTCAGACACTAAAAACACTGTGACAGAATTTCTCCTGCTATGACGTAGATTTCAATTTATTGAGAAATTTATTATAATTCTTGTTAATTGATGTTCAGGTATGCTCTGTGTCTAACCTAACTGACTACTTTAAAAAGAAAAATTACTATAAATTTGAACCTTGCAGTTGGCAGGGAGATACCTTAAAAAACTTGTTGCTGTGATTGCAGTGAATTGTAGTTCTACGAACTGAACAGATATCAGATTGTGGTTTGTAAAAACTTTTGAAAACTTGTATGACGTCCCTCCCGTCTCAAAATTATGCTGTATGTTGTGTTGCCTATCACAGAAACCTCTGTACCGGATTTTAAAATAGTCAAGGCAAATAAATATATGCTACCAGATATATTAGAAGACAAACAAAGCCTTGTAACATACAACCACATGGATGCTGCCGAGTACAACCCAGAGACAGAACATTAAAAAATCAAGATCAAATCTAGTTTCTCTGCTTTGATACACATCTTCACCCTTGTATCCAGTGTGTTATCAGACAGCGGGAGCAGCAAAAACACCATAAAGACATTTTGTCTCTGAGTACTCCCTCATTAGCTGAGGCACATTTACAATGTTTACATTAATAAAGCACCAACTTTAAATGCCATTATTCGTGTTAAGTCGGCAACAGCAGCAATGAAGCCAGCACATCTTTGCGACAGCATTAGGGACATATGCACTGGTTAATGATGTCTCCAGATTGCAGAGGGCTGATTAATTGATTAGGCCCATTAGGAAAGGCACATTAGAAGAGCTATTAATTTTGCAGCAGCAGCGCCCCTACATGTGCTCCCAGAGAGCAGATGGCAATGAATGATGTATTTTGTTAGAACAGTAAATATTGACAGGTGCGCCTGGTAGCCTCCTCAGGCTCCCCATAGATTGTGCATAGGGAGAGGACTCTAATTAACCGTGTCCAGCGAGGAGACCTCTGGAAAGCAGATCTCCTGACCCACTTAGGTCTTAAAATGGCCAGAGAGTTAAGTAGGCCTTGTGCATTGCCCTCTGTAATATACGTCTAGATGGAGAGTTGGAAAGTGAAGAGATTTTGAATCTAATGGTCTGGCTTGACCAGTGGAATGGTCTGTAATAGGTCCTCACCTCGTACCTCTTTGCCTCCAGTCACAATGTAGCACACCATTTCAATCAAAAAGCCAAGAAAACTCATTTCTGAGCAACCTTGGCATCTGCTGCACTTTGTTGCTCAGTGGTGATTTTTTATCTACAGCTACAGATCCTCTCCTAGACTGAACTAATTTCCTAGACTGAACTAATTTCTCATACAGACACAGAAAAGCAACAAAATAGAGGTACAGTAACAATGGAACTGCATTGATTGGCATTATTTGTCCTATTTTCATGACATATGTATCAAAGCTGTTACCTGCCTCACTCCTGAAAAAAAATGTTTCAGTGGTTTTTATTCAAGTAGACAGAGTTGATCTTGCAATGCTACATTTATTTTTTTTTTATCTACCCAGTTTGTGCTTTTCAACGTGAAAAGAAGAAACAGCACAGAAACATGACAAGCAAGATGTCATTAACGTATTGATCATATGTCCTTCATGCTGAGAGGCAGCAGAGCTACCAACTGAGAGATGTGTCTGCAAGGAGCAAGGAAGCAGATCCCCTGGGGTTTGGGAACCATCAAGATAATTTCAGTAGACCCAGGTCAGTAGCTTGAAGGTGGGGGCGATGGCGGGGGGCCACATAACTGAAATGATCCTCAGCTGGGATCTGAGTGAGGAGGGCAGCTGGGCAAAACATCAATGCTTGAACCTATTATGGATGCTCAATGAATAAATATGAATAGATATAAAACACATTTTGTATGCAATGGTAAATGTTGCTCCATGTTTTTTTGTAGATGTTACCTTGACTTGACCTCAACAATAAAAGAAAATAGAGGAAATCCTGACTAGAAAACACAACTGATTTCTTCCTCGGCCTTCTAAAATATTTGTGTAAATTTGAAAAGATAAAAAATGCAACAAAAAAAAATATTTTACAAAAAGCTGTATCCAGTAGTTTTTGGGGGGTGTTAATTTATTTTAAACTACACATTAGATAACTTTTGAAAGTGCAAAATTTAATAGACACCTGCACTATGAAAAAAGATAACAATTTTTTCTCACTGTCTGATATAAGATTAAATATTTTTGTGTTATGAATCAAAACAATTTGAAAAATAATAATGTGTTGTAAGTTTACCTATTAACTGCTATTAAGATTATTATCACTTTAAAGCTCCTGTATATAACTACTATTAGATAATTTCAGTAGACATGCTTTTAATAATAGTTGAAGACAACCACATTCAAAACACCATGACAGCACTGTCAATCAAGCTATCGTAGAAGATCAATGTGCTCATGGTGGAGAAACAACTTATTTTTCAGGAAAACTGTTTATCCTCGTCATTGTTGGCAATACCTGAGTATTCATAACAAGCTTTTCTGTCAGGAAAAAGGTGTAAAAAGAGCAAGGTGAAAGGGGTGAACAGCACATACACATACATGACTGACAGCACTAAGACCATCCTTCTGCCTCCGACTGTTGTTTCTGACCAACTATCTTTTTTAAGAGTTACATTTTACAAGCAGACCTCAGGCAGCAAACACTGCCTGCAGTCTTAGCAGAAAGGATACCGATCCCACTTCATGTCCACATTGTAAATGAACTACAATCAAAACAGCATCAATCAGTGCTCGCGATTCCAACTCCTGGCTCGCCAATTGGGTGCCTGAGTGAATTAGTTATACACCCAAACACAAGGCTGTCACATAAACACCAACCAACCTGTACCATTTGTAAACAACATAAAAATTCTACTGCAGTCACCTTTCAACCCAAATAGGTCAGCACTAAGACAGGTTTAGCCTCAATATTGTAGAATTTAGCTACTCTTTACAAAAATGTCACAATTTGTACAACAACAAAAAGATAGAAACCTCAAGGCCAATTTCTACAATTGTTTTGTTAAAAATTATTTTTGTGTAGCTGGACTTTAGAACAATTTCATGAGCAAAGAAATTTAATTTAATTTATGTTGTTATTATATCTACATCGTTCTATACTGAGCAGCTTTTTATTGCTTTACATCTCTGGCAGAGTCACAAAGGCTCAAGCTGTGTGAAAAAATACACTCCACCTTTCAGTTACACGACAAAGATGACTGTTTGATAAAATTGTTTTCTAAGAAGATTTTCCTTCCAGGGTTACGTGTCGTTTTTGTTATTTTCCAACCAGCCATAGTCCCCAGGAGAAAACAGCTGATGATCCTCAGAAGTATCTTCCTGGAAAGTGAAGAAAGAAAAGCTCCCTTCCTTCTATACTCCATGCTTCCGCTGTCTCTAAAGTGTACTGCGTTTTGGTCTTTGAAACTCAGCAGTACGCTGTTCCAGTTTTGTTTTTTTAAAAACCTTTACAAAATGAGGACATGTCAGTATTTTTGTCTGCTTTTTATTTTCAAGCAAATTATTTTTGACGATATGCCTATTTTGTAGCACTTAAAAGACACAAAGTAAAACCAGAATTTATTAGATTAACTCTCACTCATTTATTTAATATTTAGAGAAAATTATGTTTTTTGAATCTTTTCTAGTTTTTGTCTAAGTTTGACCTCTTTCTTTTAATATTCATGCATTTCTTACAAATAGGCAGCATTTAAATTATGTTCAAAATACTCCTTTTAAGTGTAGGAGTATATATACGCTTCTTATCAATATGTAATTATTATGCTTTCATTTCTTTGCTCATGTTTTTTTACAGTTTAACCCTCTCAGGCTCAAATTACTTGCAAAGACTAGCTAAGTAGCACTGAGCTGTTGCAAATCTGCAACATCTGCCTGGAGAGGGTTTTAAACGGCTTTTTGAAGGTGATTCGTCATTAACATTTATTTCTTAGAAAAACTACAGTGATCTATGAGATGGGAAGACATTTCTAAGCAGCCTTCTCCCTCTTTGGACTATGTAAGATCTTGTTTTGATATCCTAATACCAACCTTTGTGATTATTGTTGCGTCTTTATTTGTCTTATTTTCATTTTGATATATTTCTATTCTGAAATCAATCAAATAAATTGCTAATCAGACACCACTTCTCATGAAACCTCTTTGATGGGAAAAACAGACATGAAATATGAAATTAATGGGAAAAATAAATGGTGAAATGAAGTAGAAGATTGAGGAAAAGTTGTCAGTGGCCAGCAGTATAAGCCTGTAGCAATATAACTACAGGATGTGTATGACAGAGATGTGAACTTACCACTGTTCCTCTGTCTCCTTCCCTGCTCACATTTATTGACTGATTTCTACTCGCCCTTCACACAAAGGTCACAGTCCAAAAAAAACCATGTTTGGAAGTGTGAAGTAAAAGCTGAGAGCAGTGTCTGTGCAGGGACACAAACTCAACACACGCATGTTTTCTACAAAAGCACTGTCATGAATGTTTTTCATTTTCGTTTTCTTGATTTTCTTGGCATGTTTTTTTGTTTTTATAAAGCATGATGACAGCAACAAATGCAATGCAAAAAATTACAGTTACTGAATGAAAATTCATTTGGTTATGTTTGTGGTGTGAGCTTCACCAGAAAATGTTTTGCTTTTAAGGACTCCTTACGGAAGGACAGCTCTTTCATAAAGATGTGACCTTTAGTATTAACATCGAAGTATATTGGGTATTTTCTTTGCCGTGATGCACTGCTGAGTTTCTGCGCACAATATGAAGTTTGATCAGGTGTTGGGGTTTATAATGGAAAGCCCGAGGCATGCACCTGTCTCCTTTTTTTCTGCCTGAGTTCTACTGCTTAGCTTTTTTTCATTGTATCCTGCAGAGCATTCCCCAAAAAGACACTACTTCTCTGACATTAAGAAACTGCTGCGCATCATTTACTCACTCAAAAAAATATCATCAGCCTCAAAGAACCCTCCATTGATCAGCCACAACCCAATATATGGCCCTGGTGCTCGTAGGCAGGATCATTGCTGAGCCGTCCCACATTGGCCTGTGTGAGGTTTTCCCACAAACCAGCCAGAGAGTATTGAGTAAAGTTCAAAATAAATTTTAATTTATTACAAAAAATCCACAAATAATTTCAAAATGATAAATCGGGCCCAAAACTGAGGTCAACATAACAAACTACAACTCAGGTAGCAACACAAAGAACTCAAACAAAAAACTGACCTAACTAACAAGACATGAAGAGAACTTAAATAGTGGGTGATCAAACCACTACTAAACACAAAAGGGATAATTAAACACACACAAAAAACACAAACAAATAAGAAACATTACTAAATCTTTAAATTAAATAAATATTAGAACTGAACTAACTTTCAAAAGAAAAACCATTAAAGAAATAATGAAACTAAACTAAAAAACCAAATTTCCCCCTCCGCTGGTGAGCAGATGGAATGGCCCACTGGGAAGTTGACCACCAGTGGGCATCAGCTGGAAATCATCTGTAGCTCCAGGGGAAACTGGTAAACTCAAACAAAGAAATTTAGTGCATTTAACAAAAATTATAAAGAACTGACAAATAAAGTTAACTAAATGGGTGCACTACACATAGTTAACTAAATTGGTCAAATTAATGAAGACTAATTTGAAAATAAAAATCTAAACTATTCAAACAAATATATAAAGTAATATTAAAGAAGAACAGAAAATAATTACTTTTATTCTGTGACAGCAGGGACAGCTGTCACATTCCCCCACCCTTCAGAAGGGTCCTCACACAAACGCGAAAGGTAGTCTGCAGTCACATTCAGCTTGCCAGGTATGTGTTGTACTGTAAAGCGGAAGGGTTGCATGGCAAGAAACCATCTTGTAATGCGACTATTTGTGTCCTTCATACGCTGTAGCCACTGAAGAGCTTTGTGGTCAGTCTGGAGAATGAACTCTCTTCCAAGAAGGTAATACTTCAGGGAATCCAGGGCCCATTTTATGGCGAGGGCTTCTTTTTCCACCGTAGAATAACGGACTTCTCTGGGGTGTAGCTTACGGCTTATGAAAGCTACAGGTTGTAAAGCCTCATCACCTTGCAGGAGGACTGCTCCAATACCTCTTTCTGAGGCATCTGTTTGTAGAATAAAACCTTTGTCAAAATCAGGACACTTCAGGACAGAGCTCCGACCCAGTGCTTGTTGAATATCATGGAATGCTGCAATAGTCTTTTCCGTCCATTGGACTTTACTGGGACATTTAGATCCAGTCATGTCTGTCAGCGAGGAAGCTCTAGCTGAAAAGTTTTTTATAAATCTATGATAAAACCCTGCCATCCCTAGAAATGACCTCAATTGCTTTTTGGTTTGAGGCAAGGGACAGGATTCAATGGCATGAATCTTGCGAACCTGTGGCTTAAGTTCACCATTTCCAATTATGAAACCCAGATACTCTGTCTCTGATTGTGCAAAAACACATTTTGCTGGGTTAATGGTCAAACCTGCATTTTGGAGTAGGCCCAAGATTTCTTGTAAGTGTTGAAGGTGCTCCTCCCATGAGTTACTATATATCACAATATCATCGAGATAGGCACAGGCATAGTCCTCACATCCACGCAGTACCTGATCCATAAGCCTTTGGAAGGTCGCGGGTGCGCCATGCAGTCCAAAGGGCAAAACTGTAAACTGGAAGAGTCCCCAAGGAGTCCGAAAGGCCGTCAACTCCCTGGACTTCTTGGAAAGGGGCACTTGCCAGTAACCTTTGCACAAGTCAATAGTTGTGAGGTATTTAGCTTTGCCCAATCTATTGACCATATCATCAATGCGAGGAGTAGGGTAGGAGTCAAATTTTGACACAGAATTAAGGTACCTGAAGTCTATACAGAAACGCATTGTTCCATCTTTCTTCGGCACCAAGACGACAGGATTACACCACTCACTCTTGGAAGATTCAACAATCCCGAGGGACTGCATCAATTCCAACTCTCTCTTCAGGGAGCTGAGCAGGCGTTCTGGAATCCTGTAGCTCAGACGTTTAACTTTAGCATCACTTTTCAACACAATTTCATGTTCAAGAATGTCTGTACGACCTGGATATTCTTTAAATATTTGAGGATTACATAATGCTCTGACCTGTAGTTGTTGTTCACTTGACAGATGTTTCAAGTCAAGCTCCATTGGTGCTGATGAGGGTAGGTACTGATCATCAACAGCTTCCTCCTCTTTTCCTCCTCTAAGCTTTTCTAATAAGTTTCTAATAAGTCATGTTAAATTAATATGCCCTTGTACTCTGTAAGTATACAGTTAAATAAATATTCTGTTTTTGTTTTTTATCTAATTAGCCGTTTTTGAGTTGTCAAGCTGATCCCATCCCATTTGGCAGCCAGTGTTCATTGATTAAAAATTGTATTCAAAGCTTTGAGATGTGGAAAAATGCAAACGGTCACAGCACAGAAACTAGAGGATGCTCAACTGTCGCTCTTAATATAGAAGGACTGTTTTGTAACATTAAATACTGTGGGAAAGCTATAAGCCAAGTAGAAGCCTCATTCATTGGCCAGCTATATTGGCTTATGTTGCCAATGTTACTAAAAAAATGGCAAAACAGAAAAAGAAAAAAGTAGCATTGCTGATTTGGCGAAGTCTAAAATGTATTTCAATTTGCCTAAACGGAGGCCTACATAAGAATAGACAAGAAAAACTAAAGCAAAGTTATCAGAGCAGGAGCAACGTTGTAATGAGTTAATATACATCTCCTGAAAAAAAAATCTCCTGAACTTTAGGAGAGACAGAAACTAATCCAAAAACTTAATTATTCTGAAAATTTTTGAATCACATTTAAAAAATACAATTGAAGGACTTGCGGTAACCTTCAGCCACAAGGTTGGGGATTTCAGCAGGACAAATGAGCTTCATGTGTCCTGCTGAAATCAGTAGCTCTGTTGAAGGAGAAAATAAAAGCTCACCATTATCACTGTTGCACCAGAATGTTCATCTTGACACATTTAAGTAAAAATTTAAGCTTGCAACAACTGGGCTATGAAATCAGAAGGAACAATTTGTCTGAATGAAACATTTTTCCATTGAGTTGCATGTTCTTTCTCTGCATTACATCTTCAATTTGTGCTTCAGTCCTATTACTATCCTATCTCATATCCTCTTTAGTAAGTGTTTTCCAAAAAATGTTTTAATCAGTAAAATGAAACTTTACAAGCAATTGAATTGATGAATTCTTCCTACTATAAAATCTTTTCTAAACCCTTTGCAGGGGCGTACACATACAAAATGACACAAGATCCGCCCTTGTCATTTTTAGATCAGATGCTGGACAAACTGCTGACTCATAAATCCAGAGATAACTAGAAGCGAGGGCTGGCACTGTGCGATGCAGCACTAACACTTGCAGATAGAATTCTCGGCGAGGAGCAAAGAGCAATGCGTCAGCATATGTGCAAATGCAATAGACATGTTTTTCCGGCTAGTAACACGTGTCCAAACGAATATGCCTTCAGAGCTTCTCTGAGCGGTACTGGATGAGATCAAAGCTTCACTCTCCACCCTGATCTTAGATGCTAAAGGTGTTGGGATGTGCTGGTTTCTTCATGTTCAAGTGACTCTAAGATGTAGTTGGCCTATGCTCAGTCACAGCTTTGTCCTTTTCCTGGCGTCGGCTGAGGTGCCTGGGCTGGTTGGGGAAGGGGTGGGAGATTTCCCCGAATGAGAAGTGGACTGCTGACTGGCTGGCGTCCCGTTCACAGAAGCTGGGGACTTGCTGCGATGTGATTGGATGACAGTCCTGGGAGAGCATCGGTTGAGAGAACCTGACATCTTGCCATAGGTCACTGACTTCATCATGCGGCATTCACTCTCATCCAACATCAAGTCATCATGGTAGCGAAACTTCTCTGGTCCACAGACCACAAAAATATCCTCCTCACCAAAGAAGTCCTGCAGACATGCAACCAGTTTGCCCTCCAATGTGTAGATTTTCTTCACCACCCCAGAGTCGAGCTTGATGGCATCAGTGATATCGGTCAGAACCTGCTCATAGGAGTGGGCTGTTTTCTTATTCAGCAGGATCCTCACGGCTTTGCGGGGCTTAACTCCACTTCGAACCACCGTTACTAGCTTTGGACGGATGAAGTCCTTGCCTTCTCGGCCGTCTGAGGCACAAGCTTTGGCACAGCTCAGGGACGGAGGCCCACGTGATGAAGAGGACGAGGCCTTGACATTCACTGACCAGTTGGGGTTTACGTTTTTTATGTAATCCAGCTTTTTGTAGGCCTCTATGGAGCTGCAGACATAGCTTTCACCTTCAACCAGCAGATCGATACTAGCGATCTTCTTGCCATCCAGGGTGTAGATAGTCCGGACCCCCTGGGGCAAGTTGACGTTGTCAGACAAAGAGCGGGTCAGGTCGGCTAGCAGTGCGTCAAAGGTCCGGAACCTATCTGAGGAGATGGCGTACACGATCCCGTTGAAGTAGCGGTCCCCGTTGCGGTAGAAGCGAACTTTCTTGGCCCTCTTCTCGGCACTCAGAGTCTTCAAGGTCCTGGTCCGGTACAGGCTGCAGTGGGCGCTGTGTGTGGGGCTAGGCACCCCGTTCATCTTAGCGTTGGACCGGCCGTGCCTCTGACCTTTGTCCCGATCGTCGAAATGCTCCATCTCCATTTCGCTGCCTAAGCTTCCTCTGCCTCTTCCAGCTTGCCAGGTATGTGTTGTACTGTAAAGCGGAAGGGTTGCATGGCAAGAAACCATCTTGTAATGCGACTATTTGTGTCCTTCATACGCTGTAGCCACTGAAGAGCTTTGTGGTCAGTCTGGAGAATGAACTCTCTTCCAAGAAGGTAATACTTCAGGGAATCCAGGGCCCATTTTATGGCGAGGGCTTCTTTTTCCACCGTAGAATAACGGACTTCTCTGGGGTGTAGCTTACGGCTTATGAAAGCTACAGGTTGTAAAGCCTCATCACCTTGCAGGAGGACTGCTCCAATACCTCTTTCTGAGGCATCTGTTTGTAGAATAAAACCTTTGTCAAAATCAGGACACTTCAGGACAGAGCTCCGACCCAGTGCTTGTTGAATATCATGGAATGCTGCTATAGTCTTTTCCGTCCATTGGACTTTACTGGGACATTTAGATCCAGTCATGTCTGTCAGCGAGGAAGCTCTAGCTGAAAAGTTTTTTATAAATCTATGATAAAACCCTGCCATCCCTAGAAATGACCTCAATTGCTTTTTGGTTTGAGGCAAGGGACAGGATTCAATGGCATGAATCTTGCGAACCTGTGGCTTAAGTTCACCATTTCCAATTATGAAACCCAGATACTCTGTCTCCGATTGTGCAAAAACACATTTTGCTGGGTTAATGGTCAAACCTGCATTTTGGAGGAGGCCCAAGATTTCTTGTAAGTGTTGAAGGTGCTCCTCCCATGAGTTACTATATATCACAATATCATCGAGATAGGCACAGGCATAGTCCTCACATCCACGCAGTACCTGATCCATAAGCCTTTGGAAGGTCGCGGGTGCGCCATGCAGTCCAAAGGGCAAAACTGTAAACTGGAAGAGTCCCCAAGGAGTCCGAAAGGCCGTCAACTCCCTGGACTTCTTGGAAAGGGGCACTTGCCAGTAACCTTTGCACAAGTCAATAGTTGTGAGGTATTTAGCTTTGCCCAATCTATTGACCATATCATCAATGCGAGGAGTAGGGTAGGAGTCAAACTTTGACACAGAATTAAGGTACCTGAAGTCTATACAGAAACGCATTGTTCCATCTTTCTTCGGCACCAAGACGACAGGATTACACCACTCACTTTTGGAAGATTCAACAATCCCGAGGGACTGCATCAATTCCAACTCTCTCTTCAGGGAGCTGAGCAGGCGTTCTGGAATCCTGTAGCTCAGACGTTTAACTTTAGCATCACTTTTCAACACAATTTCATGTTCAAGAATGTCTGTACGACCTGGATATTCTTTAAATATTTGAGGATTACATAATGCTCTGACCTGTAGTTGTTGTTCACTTGACAGATGTTTCAAGTCAAGCTCCATTGGTGCTGACGAGGGTAGGTACTGATCATCAACAGCTTCCTCCTCTTCCACAGCTCTAATCAGCATGACGTCTGTCCCCACTTTAGGTCGCTCTGTCCACACCTTAAGGAGGTTCACATGCAGCACTTTGGTGGAATGCGGTCGTCCCGATTTAGTAATTTGATAGGTGGTAGTTTCACTACTTCAAATGGCCCCTGCCACTTGGCCAGAAGCTTGCTCTCACTGGATGGTAGCATGACCAAAACCTTCTGGCCTGGGACAAAGGTCCTCTGCCGGGCCGATTTGTCATACCAAACCTTCTGGTACTTTTGAGCTTCTGCCATGTGCTGCTGGGCCAAAGCTGTCATCTTTTGTAGCCTCTCTCTCATCTGCATAACATAGGAGATAGCATTAACAGGCCCCTCCCTCCCCTCTTCTCCAGCCCATGTCTCCTTTAACAATGCCAGAGGTCCCCTCACCTCATGGCCATATAAAAGTTCAAAAGGGGAGAACTCAGTGGAGGCCTGTGGTACTTCTCTATAGGCGAAGAGGAGATAAGGCAGCCATTGATCCCAATCGGAGCCGGTTTCATCCACAAACTTACGCAGCATTTGCTTCAGTGTTTGGTTGAACCGCTCTGTGAGTCCATCTGTCTGTGGATGGTAAGGGGTAGTTCGAACACCCTTAATCCCCAGCAGCTGATATACCTGCTTTAGGAGAGTAGACATGAAGTTAGTGCCTTGATCTGTCACAATTTCAAAGGGAAATCCAACCCTTGAAAACAGTTGCACCAAGGAGAAAGCCACGGCTCTTGCTTTAATTGTCTTTAAGGGGAACACTTCTGGGTACTTGGTTGCATAATCTGTTATCACCAACATATATCGATGTCCAGATTTGCTTCGTTCAAGTGGACCCACAATGTCCATACCCAAGCGCTCAAAAGGCGTGTCGATTAGGGGAAGTGGCTGCAGTGGTGCCCTTGAAGGGAACTTATTGGAGGTTAATTGGCACTGAGGGCAGGTCCTACAGAAATGGGCAACATCAGTCCATAATCCAGGCCAGTAGAAATGGCGCCTGATGCGAGCCAGGGTCTTCTGCGTCCCTAGGTGGCCAGCCCAGGGGATTGAATGGCCCAAATTAAGCACCGTCTCTCTTGCAACCTTAGGGACCACAAGCTGCTGAGATGCCCCCTGTTGACGATAAAGGATATTTTTGTGTAGAACAAACTCCTCAGCATCACCTCTGTGGTTATTTTTCTGGGGTCCTTGGGCTTTCTGAAAAAGAACAGCCAAACTGGAGTCATCACTCTGTATTTGAGCCATATTTAAAGGCACCTTAAAACCCTGGGGCAGATCCTGAACCCCTTCTGTCGAGGTAACAGGAGTATGCAGAAACTTCTCCTGTCTCCTTTGTCGACATGATTTTCTAGATTTTCCAGGCTGCACATCCAGGTCTGCATCATAAAAAGGTAGCACACTGAGAATTGGTGGAGATTCTTCTGGCTGTTTTGCTTGAGAACGAGTTACTACATTGCAGTTCTGTGGGTTGTGTATCAAGTCAAACAGCACAGGTAAGTCACTACCCAATACTACTGGGAAAGGGAGATTTTCTGCAACACCAACATTCAACAGGTATAATTGTCCTTGTACTTCAATGTAAATATCTGCTGTGGGGTATGACTTTTCATCACCATGCACACAGCGGATAGGGATGGTATCAGAGGTACAGATTATGTTAGCTGGAACCAGCTGTCTTTCAACAAGTGTCTGAACACTTCCAGTGTCAATTAAGGCCTTTACACTTTCCCCATTAACCTTAACATCACTCAGTTTCACAGACTGTCCAACAGTGATGCAATTGTCACTTTTAAATGGGACAACACACAGTTGAGTGAGTTTAGGAGGGTTCTTCGGACACATGGGTTTTGTATGGCCTTCTTGACCACACAAGTAACAAACAGGCACTTTTTATTGCTTGGGTGTTGGGCTTACTGCCTGGTTTTCTCTTAGGGAGGCCTTACCCACAGCAGACACACCCCTTTGATGGTGCTGTACAGATGCAGCTCTGCGGGTATCTTTACATGCTTTCCAAGAAGAGTAACTCCATGGTTGTCCTTTCCGTCTTGCAGCCACAAACACCTCTGCAAGTGAAGCAGCTTTGGAAGCGGTTGGAGGATCATGTTCCCGGACCCAAACCTGTAGCTCAGGAGACAACATACGGAGATATTGCTCCAAAACAATAGTTTCACCAATGTCCTTCACTGTTTTACCTTTAGGTTGGATCCACTTTTGATACAACTCTTTTAGCCTTACATACAGCTCCTTAGGAGTTTCTCCAGGCTCCACTTCTATAGAGCGAAATCTCTGACGATAGGTTTCTGGGTTAATGTCATATTTCTTAAGAATTGCATCTTTGACAGATATATAATCATTAACTTCATCAATGTCCATATGCACATAAGCACTTCTAGCTTTCCCAGTGAGCAAAGGAACCAGCCGAAAGACCCATTCTTTCTCTGGCCAATTGCATGAAATTGCAATCCTCTCAAAAAGTCATTAAAAAATGTTCAATGTCATCAGTTTCTGTTAACTTTTCCAGTTTAGGCTCCAAAAAGGATCGGAACTGACCTGAAGTAGAGATGGCTTTATGATCTCCTGATGGCAGGTTCTTGTAAAGGGGTTCTGGTTCCTCCGAATCAGAGTTTTCCAGCTTAGCAGGTTCGGGTGTGGCAGAAGTACAAGCCTGCACTTCTAACTGCAAAAGACTGAATTGGTGCTGGAGAGTCCTGAACTGTTCATCTTGACGAGCTGTTTCCTCTCTCATTATTCTATTTTGTGTTTCCTGCTGGCTCATGTGGGTACGAAGAATGCTGATCAGATCTGCATATGTTGGTTCTTCTCCTGCTTCACCCTCAGTGCCACCAGGTCCTCCAGATGCTTCTCCTTCAGTGCAATCAGTCTCCTCATCAAGGCCTGCTGTTCCTTCAAATTCCACCAAATTGTCTCATTTACTCCTTCCACCACGCGGCATGTTCCAGTCGTCAGGGTTGGTAATGGGGGACAAAAAAAACCCCCAAAAAATTTTATACTCTCTGGCTGGCAAAAATCCCACTCCTGACACCAAATGTGAGGTTTTCCAACAAACCAGCCAGAGAGTATTGAGTAAAGTTCAAAATAAATTTTAATTTATAAAAAAAATCCACAAATAATTTCAAAATGATAAATCGGGCCCAAAACTGAGGTCAACATAACAAACTACAACTCAGGTAGCAACACAAAGAACTCAAACAAAAAACTGACCTAACTAACAAGACATGAAGAGAACTTAAATAGTGGGTGATCAAACCACTACTAAACACAAAAGGGATAATTCAACACACAAAAAAAACACAAACAAATAAGAAACATTACTAAATCTTTAAATTAAATAATATTAGAACTGAACTAACTTTCAAAAGAAAAACCATTAAAGAAATAATTAAACTAAACTAAAAAACCAAATTTCCCCCTCCGCTGGTGAGCAGATGGAATGGCCCACTGGGAAGTTGACCACCAGTGGGCATCAGCTGGAAATCATCTGTAGCTCCAGGGGAAACTGGTAAACTCAAACAAAGAAATTAAGAGCATTTAACAAAAATTATAAAGAACTGACAAATAAAGTTAACTAAATGGGTGCACTACACATAGTTAACTAAATTGGTCAAATTAATGAAGACTAATTTAAAAATAAAAATCTATACTATTCAAACAAATATATAAAGTAATATTAAAGAAGAACAGAAAATAATTACTTTTATTCTGTGACAGCAGGGACAGCTGTCACAGCCTGACACTTTGAAATTTGTTACCCTGAGGAAGAGAATAAGGATCCATCAAAACAACCTGACGGAGTAAGGACTAATGTTTTTACTGGAGAACCTGCTCTGCTAAAACTGCACATTTAATATTATCTGTACTGGTCGTTTATTGATTTATTGAGTGCACATTTCTCATATAATCCTTCCACGACTTTCAAGAAATGTCATCTAAGTTGACATTTGCTCAAAATAGCCGTCGTCCATCATAATTATGCGATGGCTTCCACCTCCACTGTAATTCAGTTAATTATATATGGGCAGTCATTTAATTATGCGTCTCTGATAGTCATATGTCCACCTTCCTTATACATTGCATGGATAATATTTAATTGCACATCTACAGATCTGATATTTTAATGGAGTTGACATTTAAACAACCCATGTTGCTGCCTCTCCGAAAGTTCTTTTACACAACTGCTTGTGGTCACTTTACAATACATATTAAAGATTGAGTCTATTATGACTCTGAAGACTATTAGGATATGTGTAAGTAAGTAAGAAATGATGCCTGGCTGCCCTTCAACTCAGGGGCCTGAATGCTTTTTAGGCACTGAGCCGATTACACAACACCCCATTCGTTCATTATTTAGATACATAAGAGCAAAATAAGGGAGCTAGCTCTACAAGACATTGCCAGTTAAGGACAAGTGAAGAGAAAGAGGTGAGTCATTCTTCCAGTGTCGTCCTCTAAGCCTTATTAGCAAGAAAGAAATTGAACACAGCTGATGTATTATGAAAAAAGGGCTAAAAAAAACCAGGCTATCTCTAATTGTCTTCACCCTTGAATAAAAGGATGAAATAAGGTCTTTGTCAGCAGTTCGGGCATCTCTCCCCATTCCCTCCTGCTTGCCTTGAGATAAAAGAATCATCAAAGTTGCATAATGATTGTTAATGGGATCTTTATTAACCAAATTATTGTCTCGCAGATAATAGCTCTCTCAATGTCATGTAACTGTTTCACACTGCAATTGAATTAAAGTTGGACATTAGTGGAGTTGATTAGCTACTATCGGAGTGCCTCTCCACCACCTTTTTGACTGGGACAATAAAGCAAATTTCCCTTTGGGCGTTATCTTTGTTTGTTGGTCTTTGTCCCCGTGTGGGATTTTGTTGGCATAACAACAAAAGAAGATTATCACAATTTTATGGCATTAAACTAAAAATATGAGATAAAAATGCTGAACCCACATATTATTGTACTTCTTTTATTTAAGAAGAAAATAGGAATTACTCTATTTCTGCAAAAATGCTTTCTTGCACAGATTATCATTATAGCCATAAGATTGCAATTTTGAATTTCAGTTTCATGTATGCACCTGTGTAAGGATTGCAATTAAAAAATAGCCTTCTGGCTAACTCTGAATATGCATTGTCCCTGTGATAAATACATAAATTAAAAATAATAATAATAAATTATTTAAATCAGTGTCAGCTATAGATATTTTGAAAAAAAAGGAACCAGCAGGCAGTGTGTGAACAAATGCTGTCTTTCCAAAGGAATGGAAAACTCAAATTAACATCCAAATCCACCTGCCATATTTTTTAGTTCTATTCTACTATTGCATTTATAGCGAGCTGATTTTTAGCTAATTAATTAGCCAGGTTTTCCATGCTGTTTATTTTACCCGCAAACTTGTTGTTCAAAATATAAGTGATTTAAAAACAAATTACTGGGTGTAATCCATCTGGTGCAATTATTCTTTTTTAATTTTATGAACAAAGTATAATATTTAAATTTGTGTCATTCAGCAATCATTTTGCATTGCTTGCAGAGCCTTGTGGGGGAGATTAAATGCGAAAGCAATTAATTAAAAGCAATACAACCTGCAATTGTTGTGGCATTACACTACAAATAGTTTAAACCACAGGCACAATATGATTAATATTTTGTTTCTTTTTTAGACGTATATGTTGTCAGCAATTTATTTATTTTCTTTTCTGAACAGTTATGATAACTCTTGTAGATTAGTGCAAACATTTTGTTTTGAAATAGCAATAACCCACTGGTAGCTAAACCATGACTGTGTTTCTACTATCAAGACAAACATCTACTGCTTTTTTTCTTCTTTTTTTAAATCAAGAAGACATTTTCCTTATTCACATTGGAGATAAGATGTGAGGGGAGAGAAGGATTACTCTATATTCTTCATTTGAAAAATAAGTTTTTGTTTACTGCTTGCTTTTTTCGATGTCCGTACTCTCATAGCTTGTTGCAAAAATGTTTGTTTCAAAATAACTAAGAGTCCTCGCTGGCATTCTGCAGGTAGCAGAGCCACGGCTGCCTTCGTATTTTGTCCCCTAAAGGATAGATAGAAGAGTTTGTATTTTAAATTTTAAAAACTTTTCTTAACGCAATTTCTATCCCCCATATTAGGCATCATACTTAACAAGGCAAACATTTTGGTAAACCAAACACTCCTATGAACATCATACAATTTAAGGATATCCTAAAATGTTTGTTGGAGCACAATGAAATCCTTTAATGCACACAAAAAGATATGACCCAAAATCTCAGCTTGAAGATTTGTAATCTGTGCTTTTTCTTGAAATCAAAACATGTTATTTCACAAGCAGTATTTTTCATATGTTGCTTCACAGTGCTGCCAGTCTAAATTATGTGCAAAGTTTACATTTTATTCCACTAGAAAGTGGAAAATACTGACATTTCTGTTCCATTAATTCAGTAATTAATTAGTAAGAACTCTGTTACAGAGAAAACAATGTTAAAACTATTATAATGTGTCTTTTGATACTGGTATAATAAAGGTTAAAATACTATAATGAAAATCAATTAATCTCTACAAAACGATACCTGTACAAAGGTGTCTATCTGGAATGTGTTAGGTTATAAGAAACCTAAAACTTCCATCTAAAAAACCATTATGTTGAAGGGAGAAAGATGAGCTTCGCTTCTATTTAATTATTCTCCCAGCAGACTTAACCCCACCTCATCAGTCTACCTGAACTATGGCCCCACAATTAATAGACTCATGTAAGTTTTCATGGAACTTCATTTCCTAAGGATACTTTGAGTGTGCCTCTGAGTTTTGAACACGTTTTGCTTACACAAGTTTTGAGCATTCACTTGTAATATGCAAAGTCCTACAGGGACTTTGAAGTTCAATATTTCCATCTTTCTTAAAGCCGCAGGACATATTCGTCTGTCTTAAGAGTTCAGCCACTAATCAAAAAATTATCTTCTTTCATATTTTCCCTCTGCCTATGTCTCCTTTCCAATTTGTTTCAGGTTTAATTGTTCTTTTGAACTGCCAGTACATTCATGCTGGCTCCAGCCGGTAACTCTAATGCTTTTTCTATCAAGCTGTCAAGAGAATCTGAGTTATACTTTTGAATTGTCAGGAAAAAAAAGAATGCAAATTAGATCCATTTTCATTAACAGCTGAAAGGCATAAATTGTCTTTCATGAGACAAAACTTGTTCATACAGAAAATATAACCTGAAAAAAAACAAGGATGTCTTCATGCTGCATCATTTTAAGAAAAATGTAACTATCAATTACGTCTTTGCTGTTTGTCAGCATAACTGTCCTTAGAAATGATGCTTCATCACAAACTAATGATTTAAAAGCCTTGGCCTCTCTGAATAATCAGTGGTAATGTAGAGTTTGGATACCTAAAATATAAAAGTAGACATATGCACTTAGTTGGATCGAATACTGTATGACATTAACAAAATATATAATTAAGCCTTGACTGAAGCTGTACAACCTTAAATCAGCTAGGGCACTGTAATAAAACCCTTCCTTTTATGAATAACAAACCCTTCCAGCAGTGTAACACATTTAATGATCAATTTAAACTACCACTTAGGTAATCAAGCATATCTATACATCCATACATACATATGTATGGATGTATGTATGTATGGATGGAGGGATGGATGCATGTGTGTGTGTGTGTGTAAGAGAAGAAAACAGAATATTAACCCTCTTAGGCTCAAATTACTTGCAAAGACTAGCTAAGTAGCATTTAGCTGTTGCAAATCTGCAACATCTGTCTGGAGAGGCCAAGCACCACACAGAAGGGCCACCAATGGAATATATAGCAGAGGCCTTCTTTCTGTGAGGCAACAACCAACACCCCATCAGTTCAAATGTTTCTCCACACTTTCTCCACAGGAGACTTGTCAGGACTGGAGGCAGTGTCCTGTACCCTTCTCTTTTACTGCAAGACCCTAAAATGTGTACAGAATGTGGTTTTCGATTCCACTATTGAAAAATGCATTGACGTTCCTGAAAATGTTTTCGCCTGAAGGCAGCATATTGCTCAAAACTCAGTCTGTTAAAACAACACGAATGAAGGAGTAAACTTGCATTTACACAAGTAATACTGAGGGGTTTTGTTTGAATAGTCAAAACAACTAATGTTGTGCCTTGACAATTTTAAGCAAAGAAACATTAAAACAGCAAATCAGCCAACAGTAAGCATTATTAAATCACGCCAAGAAGCAAAAAGGATCTAAACGTAGGAAACAGAACCAAATATACTGGGCAATTGTGGATATGTTCCCATTGTAGGTCTGAGTCTTGACAGTTAAATATTTTATTTGTCCAACTACAAGAAAGCTAATTATGTCCATTTTTTTTCTATTACATTGTACGGCAATTTTAATTTCAGCTGCAATTTAATCTGTTTCTACCCTGAAATCATTTGTCTGCATAAGAGATTTTTTCCCCCTTTTTTGTAATTCCTCTCATAGGCTTGTGATAACCCCATTCCATTGAATTTATTTTTGTGAATTTAACAATGACAGAACAGGCTTCATAAAACATGGCAATTACCTAAACTCAGTCCTCTAACAGCTTTTTTTTTTTTTCTTTTTCTGCTGGATAAAGAAATCTGCTGGATAGGGTTAGGGGGAAGGGGGTTGCTATTTTTTTTAGAGAAACCTGTGTTGTGAAAGGAAAATAGATGCATTTTCACTTCTACACGTTGATCGAGGAAATGCTGATTGAGTGATGCAATGCAGAATCCACTATGGGGGAAAACCATTGAATCAAAAATTAAACATATGGCTTCAGTTTATTTTATTTTATTATGTTGCTTTTTTTAATCTCACCTTTTGTATCTCACCTTTTGTATCTTTCAATGGCCCTGTATTAATTGTTTGAGCTTATTGTTTTGAGGACATAGATCCTTCTCTTCTTTTTTAAAAAAACACTACCTCTGTGTCCTCATACCTAACTGGCTCAGTCCCTCACACTCGGGAATAAAACCACTAAGCTTGCCAATTAAAAGCAGCAACATAATGAATCATGGAATTTTGGCAATCACGACTGAAGTTTTCTTTCCATCTGGTTTTAAAATGTAGCAATCTGAGCTGCAGTCAGCATGCTGTAGATGGCAGAAAATCTGCATCCATACAGATGTCATAATTTGCAACCTGAAAGCTACAGAAAATATTTTCATGAAGTTATTTATTGCACGGTAAACTTCACTTTTTCATTTTGAAATCTGCCAAATGGTGACAAAGATGCTTACTGCTTATAAATGTTTCAGTCTGCACTATCCCATTAAGCTGACACAGATTTGAAAGTAGACGTATTTATGGTTGATGAAGTGCAATCTTTAACGTGCAGCACTGAATTTGCAGCAGAGCTGCATGAGCTCAGCAGGAGTGCAGCATTTATACTGAGTCCCATCTGTTATACCTAGCTACACACACAGTCGCAGCTCCCATGCGGAGCATCGTCTCCCTGGGAAGATAATCTTTTGCATAGACTCAGTGAAACGAGGCAATCTTTGTGGAAACAAACTGTATCTTTGCAGCGCCTCTTCTCTGCAAAGAAACCAAAGTGTTTTGATAACTGCATTAACTTAAGACTTCTCAATATTATCAGTATTTCCCCCTACTTTAACCAGTGATACATTGGACTTAATATGAATATTAAACACTACTGGTTGTTTGTAATGATAAATATCTTGATGCATTTGAGGTATAAACTTTGTAAGACTGTTAAAAACTAAACAAACAGCAAACTTATCTATGCTAACAATTAGGTAAATATTATGAAACTTCATCGGTTTTAGATCCATTGGCATTGCTAATATTATATACATTTAATTTTTTTGCTCTCATTTCAAGCTCCCTATGAGTAGTTGCTGAATTTATTTGTTGTAATGAAGATAATAATAATGTAACGGCTTTATCAGCACATATCCTACCAAAGTTTGTGGTGACAAGATGAAAAGGCTGCCTTAAAAATGTTAAACGATAAGGAAGAAGTCACCATCAATCACATTAAGAGGATAGTACCTATCACTGCTTTCCATTAAAGTCAGAACTCAAAACCTGAATCTGGGACTGTGGCAAGAATTTAAATAAAAAAAGGTGAGAATAATTTTGCAAAGCACTCGTTGCATTTATTGCAAAATATATTGAGAATATTGCAGCTCTTGTTACACAATTTGAGCTATTTTAATCTTTCTTGGGGATATAGTTATAGCTAACATACTGATATTGAGGTAAATCTTTCATGAGAGAAAACAGCATCTATACACTCTAGAGAAAACATTTGGGTAGAGGAACCCTGATATTTGAAAAGAACTTTATCACTGGTTTTGCTTGCTCATACAGATTCAACAAGACTCCATTTAGTCTTCATTGCGAATATAAAAACAGAATTGTCTGTTAGAATACCTTTTCCTGTTATTTTTTTTTTCTGTATAAGTTTTTCTGTATGAGTTTTCCTTCTTGGAGACATAAAAAGAAAGATTATTTTACTTTTTCCTGATGTCACCTAGAGCTGTCCTTTCAAAGAGCTTTTAGTTTAATTTCTTTCCCCCACCTCCATAACTACTTCTTCTTAAATTAATGGGCCCCTAAACGTCTATCAGTTGAACACATTTAGCAGTACTTTACTGTGCCTCAATCACTGCCAAAGCTTTCAAGCATTATAATTTTTCTGCTTTGCATCGGTTAGAAACATTCACCATGTGCATTAACCTCATTACAATTTTATTCAGAGCTCAGAACACTTGCTAGGGAAAAGAAAAAAGGGAACTAGCTTCAAATGAAAGTACTTTAAGAAAGTTTATGATTGCATCTTCATTTCTTTTCATGCACTGACATAGGAAACTTGGATTAGCAATGAGCAGTAGATGTCAGTAATTATTGCTCCATCCAGAAACACTTTCAAATGAGTCACCTAACAACCACTTATTATTCAAGTGAAGGACACATTGTCAAGGTCCTGTGTACGCATAAAGAGGTCCTGACCTGCTGCACACTAAGTAATCATATTTCATTAAAAGCAGTTTCACATTTTCTTTGGTTGGGTAGTGCAAGAGAAACAGCTTATTATATCATTCATTCATTCATTCAGACGAGGCATGCAAAGCTATTTTTTTCTTTAAATTGTGTTTTCACATTTTTTTACATTACAAGTGCTTTCTCCAGTGTATTGCTATGTAGTGGAAACAAGGTGACACATAGTTTTAATGTTCAGTGCTATTGTCCGTCTGGAAGACCAACCTCTACAGATTTTCTTCAAGATTGTCCCGTATTTAGCTGCATCTATGTTCTTTTCGGTTCTGAACAGCTTTGTAGATCATTTCTATGTAATATAGTCTTAACAGAAGTACACTTAGAGGCACAGAAATGAATCAACATATGAAAAGGAATGTTGCAATGGATTTTATTTAGGGGTAATAGAGAGCAGTAGAGTGATTTTTATTTGTAACAAGTTTTGAAAACCATGTATCTGTGTCCTTTCCCTTCGCAGTTACCTTACATGAGTACCTTAGCGTGACAAATTTTCAGGGATATGAATATTTTTGCAAAACATTATGGCTTGATCGACAGCAGATGCAGCTCTGACATTACGAATAATAGTCTTTAAGTCCAGCTGGCATATAAGATGTTATCATAAAGTGCAAGCTGGGGAAGATGAAACATGTTAGAGAAATGATCAAAGAAGTCATTGAGTATGATGTTTTCCTGCTGTCTCATGAGAAAATGCAATTTAGGCGACACATCAGGGGAGGTTGTCGAGTGGTTCCACTGTCTCCAGTTGAGGTCGACGTGTGATTTGTGTATCCTTTTTTGTTAAGCTGTCATGTGTGGATGACACAGATCAGCCCCTGCTTGTTTATGCCAGTAACAAGCAATGAGACTGTGAATGAATGGCACAGAGATGTGGCTGGTCTGGAGTCACACACACATACGTGCACGCATGTAGACAAATACAGCTGCCGCTTGTTGTCAAACACAAACACTCCTACTGCAGTATCATATTGCACACTCAGCCCACAAGATATAGGGGCTATCACATTCCCATGTGAAACATCAGAGGTAAAACTGCAGGCAAGCACACATATGAAATGTAGCAGAATTTATTCAGGAGGAAGCAAGGGGGTCCAGAGAGTGTTTGCTGTTGCTGTCTTTTCTCCCTCCATTTCTGGCCGGCGAAGATGTAGCCTCTGCCAGGTTGGGAAAGGACACAAAGGAGGGAGCCTTCAAAACCACAGAGTTCTTCATTTCCTTTCAAATGTGCTCCCATTTATCCATCAACCTGCCAAGAAAGGAGCAAAAGGAAAGGGACGAAGCGAGGACATGGGAGGGAGGTGTAGAGGGGGAGTTTGTTGACCACAAATTAAACTGATGCAACAACTCTGATTAATGAAAAAACTGAAATAAGACACATAGGACAGAATCATCCATTTAAGGAGTTGTAATGCCTTTTCATACGGGCTTTGCGAAGTCAGAAATGAGTCAAATAAATGAAGAAGTCAATGCTCATTTGGAAATGGGCCAAGAAAGCAGTCCTCCCGGCTGGACTCATATTCGACATTCATTGCGTTTGACTTCTCGCAGACGTGCGCATGCACTCTGCCGTTTGCTCAAGGCTGCATCAAGAGGCAAGGCCATATCTAAACTGAGCATGCACCCCATTTTCTGCCAGACTTAACAGGTTTATATTGATTTCAGAAGAGGCAAAGAAAAAAAAATGCAAACATTTTGAATATGTCTGCTGCAGTCAGAGCTCTCAGGATCCAAGTGTAAAGTCCTCTTTAGAATCAAAGTATAAGCCCTCCATGTTGCAGTCGTTTTTGGAGCTCAACTTGAGCTGTAGCAAAGTGTTATTGTCAGGTCGCTTTTGTTTTGTGGTGTTAGCCATTTTAAATGTAATTAGCTGTCAGGGTTAGTGAAAGAGGCTAATTCTCGTTCTATTTTTTGCCTTCCCAAGAGGCTGCGCTCAAGTCTGACACTGACAATAATTAAAACTCTGCCTTGATGGTCTCTTGTGAGCCGTTTCACATTCGTTTTCACCCGAAAAGTTAAGTGTGTGCAATAAAACCAACTTTCCCCCCACCTTTACCCGCTCTTTTGAGTAATTTGTTCCCCCTCAAGGGATTGACCCTTCACAATGGAGGGTTAAAAATTTTAACAATGCTATCACTCTAAAACCTAGTTAAGAAGTGTTCAAACTCAGGCCTTATTAAAGTCATAAAAAAATAAAAATAGCAGAATAAAAAAAAACTAATAGCAAAGTTTGTTCCCCATAAACTTCAGTAATCAGGAAGAGAGAATATGACTTAAGGGATTCAGCCATTGGATTTTATATCTTTCATATCTTGTTTTGTTTTACACTCTCAATGCTAAATAACTAATTATTGCACACACTTAATTAAAGTTTAAGGATGCACATAGTGTCAGGAGGCGACAAGGAATTTAAAATGTTTTGTTGCAGCAAAAAAAGAAAGGAAAAATCAACCAGGTCTTCTGCAGATGACTCTAGTGGATATTTTTTTAATTATTTTGTTTTAAAGGGATCGTTCAAATGTGCAAATATGGGATTTTCCGGACTCGTGTTGAGAGACAGTATTCTAACTGCGGACCAGGAGACAATGTTTTGAAATTAACAACGTTCTCTTCAATGATTAATAAAGGCAATTTAAATTAAATATATCATTAATTAAATATTATGAATAACTATTGCAACTGTAATAATTACTGTATGACCATTTTTAGAATCAGTAGCAACAGATGTTGTCTTTCTGTCTCACATTATTACACATGTATTTTTATCTAAACACTTAAAATGTAATTTTTACAGACTGTTTTCAGACTATGAGAGCCTCTTAACAGCCTGTGACTTTTTCCTTGTGAACCGTATTCACAAGGAAATAGGGTGTAAAAGTAATTATGTAAAAGTAAAGCTGTGGAAAAATTAATAAAATAACACTGTCTCGGACTTCTGGGATGTGTTTAATTTTAAATACTTTGTCATGATGATTAAGCTTGTCAAAGATCCTGTCTTTACTCTGTCTATTTTTTGTGGATTCACGTTGACATTGCTAATAAAATAGATCAACAATTATATATTTAGCTGTGAGCATAAACTATAAGCAACAAGTTAATGGAAAAATATCTACTAGTTGAATTTCTGGGTCACTTTCGCATTTTTCCAATTCATATCTAAGTTTTGAGGAAGAGTTAGGATGAAACATCAGTTTAAATTTCATCCTTGTAAACAATCCATCCCATAACCATCTACTTAGCCATTCTTAGTCAGCTTATATAACCTGGTCGTTCTGTATTTTCATGAATTACAAAGATAAACAATAAAATCTCACACATAAGTTCCTTTAGTTGGATAAACTTCAGTCCCATTGATTTCTGTTTCTTTTGACCCCAATTAGAAACTAATGAAATATGATTATGATTTCAGATCAAACTAAAAATAACAAGTAAACTAACACTTTCCTCCAACTGAAACAAAAAAATCTATTGCCTTAGGCTGATAGTAGATTGTGAAAAACTAATTGTCAAGGTAGGAAAGTTTTATTTCATCCAGCTTTACAGCAGTGCATGTGCAGTGCATGTGCAGTGAGGATGGGGAACTTTGATGTATTAAGCTGGAGAAAACTGACTTAAAACCAAACAAGAGGAGGGACATACTTCTCTGTGGATTTTAATTCCTATAAGATGTGTCCAGTGTAGAACACACATAAAAAAAAAAAAAAAAGCCACTGTCTGGATCTATTTATTCCTCATAGAATTATACATCCAGGAAGCGAGAGCCGCTTCTCTAATCATTCTCTTTAGCACTCATCTCAGTGTCATCATTACGCTCATCATCATCTTAACCATAGTGTTTACAGAAAGAGAAAAAAAAAAGATCCCTGCATATTTTCAACCACACACAAAAAAAGGTTAAGAATGTGAATCCGATGCAACAACTTGTACGACATGGTGATATTCAGAGAGCAAATTGCAATCACTTTATCCAATTAACGTCAAGCTGTAGTCATGGTAACCCTAATGGTAAAAAGAAACACTTAGGATTGAGATGCCCTATATGTGAGACGGAGATGCACACGTTTGCACTCAGAAAATGTTCTTTTTAAAGACTCCTCATACAATAACTCGCAAAAATGTTCCTACCTCTTGCACTTTTTATCTTTTACTATGAAATAGCCACTGAGATTAGGTGGAAAAATGGAAACAAAACAAAATGTGTGAAAAATATCAAGTGCAATCCTTTAAATATTTGTGAGCTATTTGTTTGTTTGTTTTTTATCTGAACCCTTTGAAGTTTTATAGCTTGGTTTGCATGACAAGTCGACATTTTAGGTAAGTTATTTGAATCTCATGTGATATATAACACGAAGTGGTTCAGACGTGGGTAAAAATAACAGTTTGAATGAGGTAAAGGAGGGAACTGTATATTTTCCAGGGACATTGTGATACTTTATAGCACAATCAAATAACTATGTTACCTTCAGTTGTTATAAATATAGATATCAAAAAATCTTGAATGGTTATGATACAAATTTGACTTTGCATCTCACACTTTGAAATTAAATTAGCCTCTGTGTGTTTAACAACCACAAGTTGTAAACTGGCAAACTATACAATCGGTGAATATTTTATCAAGGCACTGGATTTGGAGAAACATTAACAGCAACTGTAGTGTGGAAAAAATAGTGCTCAGGCAGCCGTTCTCCAGACACACGGACTAGACATCTCTTTAATTTGTTATACGCTCAGTATTCAGCTGCGTGGATCAAAGGGACACTTAATTTTCCTCCCCTCTCCCCATTATGTGCAGTGAGGAATGAGGCCTAACCTCGTGGGAGCAGATTTGATTACGGTTTATCATTACTGTCACTCTCCATGATGACAGAGGGGCTGATCCCAAAGCCACCAAATAGATTAGCAAGAAGACCTTTATTTTCTGCTGTGATTTTATGCACCACTTGCACTCTAAAGTCTTGTTAAATTTTAATTGTGAGGTTGTTGTAAGGCATATTTTTCCCCATGCCAACAGCAACATTTTCTAAGATTGCAGTTGTGCTTCAGCAATGGAAAGCTATTAAGAAACCACATTTAGACAAATGAAACTATTCTTTAAAAGGTATAAACAGCTGTAAATCTATTGTATTTACCATACAGGGGACCAAACAACACATAATTATCTCCAGTTTTCAGTGTCTCTTCCTCCAGTCCTTCTTTAGGCATGACTCTCACTTTAAACCCACTCCAGCCCCTGCACAATTGCGAATATTTCCTAACCTCTCACTACAACGGTATTCATTTTCAATTTGGAGATACTGCACTTTCATCTCTCAAGTGAAGCTGGTAATTTTTTATTCGATTTGCTCCCCTCCGTAACGCTTTTTTTTTTTCTCTTCCTCTCCTTGTGTGATATTTTCCTGTGTCTACATTAGCATAAGTGCAGCACTGATCTGCTTCAGGTTGACGGTTTTTAATAGGGCGGCATTTCCATTTCACAGAGGACGCATGTGGTGGCGGGATGTCGAGAAGGGCTTTTTGGTAGTAGAGATGAGGAAGTGGGGGGAAGGAGTGTCAGTGACGGGGGTTAGGAAAACAGTACAAAGAGAATGGGAGAGGCACGCTGCAACAAATCCTGTCACACTTAATAATGCAGCAGAGATGGGGAACGAGCAATCATCTTCATCCTTAAATGGCAGACCTCAGTTGCATGGCCAAGAACGCCACAGTGTCTAATTATAAGAGAAAGCCTGCTTTCTTATCCAAAGGGACGTAAGCACCAATGGAAAACCACAAGAGAGTCTGGCAGAGATATAAGGCTCTCTCAAAGGGCTTCCACAGAGCAGAGGTGACACACAGGTAAGTCACAGGGCCTGGGGGGACAGTGACATACCAGGAACTTGTCATGAATGTCAGGGGGACTTGACCTAGTTACTGGATAGAGTGGTGGCAGCTGTCTTGTCAACTGATCGTCTGTCACTCATCTTCTGCCAAATCCACATGCGAGAAACATGAAATGGTGAAGAAACTCTCAAAGTAGCTGATCCTCTTAAGAGATAAGCGGGCATTATTAAAATGTAATTTAAGAGATACGAACAGTAGTTCGGGTCACCAATGTAGAACCAGGTTTAAGAAGTTGCAATTGCACCTATACACATTCATTCTGCACTGCGTTACGCACCCCTTGTTAGTACCAAGTTGAAGGACTGTTTTTCTTCAGAAGTACCAGAGTTCCTTATTGGACATATTGACCAAGGTTTTTGGCCCATAATTATATGATAGCATCAGTGTCAGGAATGTGGTCTGTGGTGTCTTTGTGGTATTGGAGCTATAGAAGCCATGTGAGGCTACAATGGAGTTCCTGAGGCTGGAACCAGCAGGTTCCCAAGAATGATTGACAGCGACAACATTCACCAGTTTCTGGTTGTTTCTGGCCAAGAAGAATATATTTCAGCAGATGTTAGTAGGTCCACATGGAGAAGGGAGAGGAGAATGAACCTTTTGACAGGTTATCTGTTTGTTTATTACAACATTTTGTGTTAATGCCATACCGGCCCATGGCTGTTAATGTTAACACTAATGTTAATTTTTGCACTTTTGCTGCTGCAATGTGTTCATTAAAGAAAATGTAAGTAAATGTAAATGTACTTATTTTTTTGTAAGTACTAAGAATAATATTTAAGACACACCATCATTGTTGCAAATAAATATTTTTTTTTTTACTTCAGCTATCACAAAATTTGTATGCAAGAATTTGGTGTTAGGTCTCAAAGTCGTGGTTGAAAGAAAAATCCCTGATGTTCTCATTCAGAATTGTCACCACCAGGGACTTTCCTTCTGATCTATTTGATGTCAGACTTTGAAATTTCAGTTTCAGTGTAAAAATGGAGCACATATTTAAACCAAATTCTTAAAATAATCATGCTGTGTCCAAGGACAGGAATTTATCTTCCTCTTATTTAGTTCTAATTCCTTGATATACCAAAACAAGGTAAACATGTTTAATCCCAGAGAGCTGATTAAAAATGTTCCTCAAAAAGGTACTTATTACAAATGAAAAGAAAAATAAATAAAATACAATCTGCGCACTGGTTTTAAACTTTGAACTTTAAAATAGTGCTGATCTAAATTTGCTCACACAGCATTCATCTTCTTCTAAGAGTAATACAAAGGTCAGCTTGTTTATATTTGTATCAATTGTAAGATAACAGAAAGATACTGATTAGTGAATCACTTTAGGTGCAACAAGGTTGTGTCATTTTTTGTAAATAACATTGCAGTCTGAAGAAAAACAGACCTTCGCTTTTATAATTTCTACTTAGTCCCATAGTTTTTCAGTGGTATCACATAGCTTGCAGAAAATAGAGACTCTGAAGGCTATGCAATGATCAACTTTCATTCTTTTTGCTTTATTATGTCGATATGGTCTGTAGATATGTTTTTCTCAATGTTATAGAACAGATAATTAGTGGGGGATTGTAGTGATGCATTTAAACCCCACAAGTTTGCCAAGCAGTCAAAAGTCACAAATGTGTTCGGTATCGCAATTTTTTTGTGAAAGTTAACTGGGTCTTCTACAGATTTTGTAGAAGATAATGTGAGAACAATACTTATTACTTTATAATTACAACCTTTTATGGAGTTCTTGTCCATGTAGTCAAGAAAACAGTGAATTCCCCAGGTTTTTACTTTGGTGCTTCTCAATAAGCCACTGATAAACAAAAGTTTTGATCACAATATTATTTGGAAAACTTCAACTGTTGTTCAGGATAGGCCTAACTTGCTTGCTTGTTTGACAAAAAAGTATCTTCCAATAAGTCCAATACCATATTTCCCAATGGATTGAATCAGCATGTGTTTTAGTGATTTTCTTGAAAGAGCCATGGGTAGCCATGCCCTGTCATTGTTCAAAGTTTTGACCTGATAAGGATCCAAGTTGGATCGAAACGTTAGCTAATGAAAACCTTATTCCCACTGCGAAGGTCAGGTGTTAAGGCCTTTCTTTATTCATCTTCATTAAAAGCCTTTTACAATACTGCAACTGACCCGCCCTAACAAAAGCCCCAAAATAAACCAGTTTAATTAAATTTGAAATCCAAAATCTATTTTGCATGATGAAACTATCCATTATTTATCAATTCAACTCAATGTAATTCATTTTTATCATGTATTTTTTTGTAAGGCAACACAAGAAGGAGATCAACAGTATTACGCTTTTCTTTGTACGACAAACCAACTATCATTAGTTTTCTTTTACACAGTAAAGGTTTATTATTGTAATTATATAAATGTGAAGTAATTACTTCTGAATTTACTATCAAAATTGGTAACTTTTTTGTCAACAGTTTATTCTTTTATACTGTTTAGTATGTCAATTAGGAAAATACTTCTCTCATACAACATCCTTCAACATAAGAACATCTTCAACACAAGATATTGACCATAAGGTGTTCAAAATCTGATGTTTAATATCCTGCAAAATAATTTTGCAGGGTGTCAAATAATTTTGCAGAATTTATGTTCATCTTGCAGATCAAGATGTTCAACAGCTTGTGTCGGACAGTATGTGTGAATGTACAATCTATGACCTGATGGGCAGTGAAACATCTACTCACATTTTCAGCAAGGAACCAACGAGGGGAACTTTGATTTAGGGCACCTAATTTGTTTTTATTATGTTTGAGATTGTTTTTGTTTGGAAGCTTGCGAGGGGTTAGCTGCAGGTGCAGGTCAAATACAAGTTCAATTCATACATCAATCCAGTTTATTTGATGTGTGTGTATGTGTGTGTGCGTGCATATGCGAATGTGTAGGTGTGTATGTATGTATTTATTAGAGACAGTGCCTGTGTGACCTTTGAACTTTTTTCTGCTGTTTAAATGGCTTTATAATTCATGGGTCAGAAATGACCCATGAAGCAATCCTTGTACCCTAGTGGTGTACAGCCCAAATGGAAACTCAAACACAAACAAAGTATCACTTTTTTCTGATGATGGGGTCAATTTATGAAAAGTCATAAACTTTCAACCTGGAAAAAGATAGTTTAAGGTATTTTTTCTAAGGCTAAACATGCTAGTGGGTCACTTTTGATCCACAAGACAACACAAGAGTTAAGATTCCATGCCAAACAAGGGGGAAAAAAACTTTTTATCCAATCTATTTTATCATTTGCCTGTTACTGTACTCTGAAGACATGCCTGGACTTGATATTCCACACATTATGCTTCATTTCATCATGTTGAGATTTCTGCGATGCATGTTTTTCAATGTTCCTGCACACAAGGGAAGAAAGGAAATAGTTTGACAGCAGCTTAGAAACCTTTACTATGGGAGATGTTTGCCTTAAGGTTTATTTTCATGATAAAAATTCAATGTTCGATTGTGGGTAACTTTTGCCCCATAACCAAAAGGATAGATGCATAGCCAGAAGCACTGTAGGGGCTTGTTGGAGTCAGTGAAAGCTATTTGTTTTGTAAATTGTCATTACACCATGTTATCTCTGTGGTCTGGCATCAAAGGATGTGCACTGTTATCTACATGATAAGAAATCAGCGGGAGAGACAGACAGGGTAGTGCTGGTGCTGACCTTGTTAACCAAGGTTTTTTGTTTTATTTTTTCTGTCAGACTTTTAGATAGTGAAAATATTTAAAGATCCAAGCAAATGTTGCTGCAGAATGTAGGGATATTTTTTTTTCATCTTTAGGCAAACACAGACAAGAACAGGGCAGCAGTAATTTGATTCTGCACAAAAAATTGGCAAAAATAAAGAGCTAATCATGACAGCAATTATCTTTATATCAAAGCAACTCTAGACATTAAGACAAATGAATCAGTTGCTTTTCATGTAAATTACTGCTTTCTTATTTTTCTAATTTGGTGTTTCTTTATTTTCGTTTTGCAAATCTTTATAAATGTATGAAATAGTAGAGTGTCATTCATGGTTCCCATGGAAGCAGTTTGTGGCCCTGTGACATGGCACAGAGGCACATGTCTCTTTCCCACTCTTCAAAATGGGGAAGACAAGAGAACTTGCTATTCACAAAATTCCTTTTTAAATTAGAGAGGAGCAAAAATTAAATATGTATAACACCTATGTTTCATTCCAATGAAATGCAGATGTTCCCATGCAACATTGCAGATTTATTAATACAAACAGGATTGTGTTTGCCAACACACCCTGCATTTAAATGCCAAAGAACTACCATATCATTGAGTCCAGCAGAATCTAAGGTTAAATCCAAGGAGACCAGCATTTAAATTCACAGGTAAAGTTACCGCCTGTATTCATTTGGAGAAAGACGCATGTACTTGGAATGCAAAGACTTGCGGAAAGGTGAGCACTGAACATTTGCAAGTGGGGAGGGACATGCAAAAAGGAGAGCTCAAGATGTCTATGCAAATTTAAGCAGAGTGAAAGAAGTGTTGGATAATGAACTGCCAGGTGTCTTTTTGATTGATGCATGCTCGTAAAACATGCTCACCTGACTTTGCCTGCACTGCCCGAAACATGCAATTTAAGATAAACATTGTCACAGAAAACAAAATCTCCGGATGTCTAGTTTTTTTCTAGGTTTTTATATAAATAAATAGACAGATATAGGGAAACAGAAAGTGCTTTAGCAATGTAAAATGTTGTGAGCATACACTAAATCCGTATATTTGCTGAGAGTTATTTTGGCCAAATGGCTTACAGACTTGCATAAAGCACATTCTGACATTCTCAACCTCTTCTGTGTACATTTGCTTCACAAATCCCCTCTTGTGACTTTATCAGAAAATTTCAGCTTTTTGCACATCTTCAGCAGCACAAAATAATATTCCCTTTGAAATGAAAGAGAGCTTCCGTTTTTTGTTTGTTTGGCCGAGTCTGGGCATGATGGCACCATCCTGATCGGTGAAGCAAAATATCAGGTGGCACATAGATTTGTGTGGGATTCCAATACACCCTGTCATTTTTAGCACGCTTGTAAGAAGCTGACAAGAGCTGGGGAAAAATGTTGGAAATGTCGAGTAAATGACGCTCTGGATCTGCACGCACAATCCACTGAAGCAGCCATGTTTCAGCACACAAAACAGAGGCACCTCTTCCAGCGGAGACAAGCCACTCTGTGTTTCTTTCACGGTTTTATTTCATTTGCATAATTACAAACAGTGAAGGCGAGACAGGACTGACACACACACACAAAAAAAGCAACAATGAAAGTAAAGTTGAGGCAGCAGCCAGAAAGGAACCAGCAGTAATGAAAGTTTTGATTTTAATTACAGATAATTAGTTTTAGCTAATATTGAGCTGAGTAAAATGCTGTCAGATATACAGTCCAAATACAATCTGTGATCTTTGTTATACCATGAACATATAAAGGATTCTGAAAAAAGCATGCATACATTTTTTTCTTATATTAATTAGCTAGATACTACAATTAAGTAAAAACAAAAATTTGTAGAAATGTGTAATGTAGATGTTTTGCTGTTCTTTTGCAGCAATATAAGTCAAATAAAAGCATAGCTGCCCATGGGTTTTCCTGTAAAGATGCTGGTCTAGAACATCTCATTTATCCAACAGCATTCTGGTAATGAACACAAAGTGCAACAGTGTGTGTGGCCTGGGTCTAATCACAGCTGGCCCTGCAGTTTACAGAGCAGCAGCCGCAGCAAGGTTACTGAATAAACACAACAACGAAGCGGCAGCTAGTTCAACAAAATGAGCCCAACATAATACAAGGGAGATGTAAATAGTGACTCATAATTAATGCAGCACAATGGGAAAAGCATACATGTTTTACAAGGAGAGCGGAGACCAACATGTGCTGACCATTTCTTGTTGGCAAGCCAGTTTATTCATTTTTGTTGCTGAAATATTCCATCTAGAAATGTTCTCTTGCTCATAGTTTGATATTTTGGTTTTCCATGAGCATATTGTAGTTTAGATTCTGATACACACAATCAATCTACTTGAAAAACAACATATTATTTGGAAGGAAAAAAAGCAGCACTAGTCTTGTTCAAAAAGTTAATTCATAGTTATTTATTTTATTTTGTCCACCTGAAAGTAAACATGTTCTTTACATATTTAAATTGTATTATACTCTCAGTATGTTATGACAGTATAAGAGGAGACAGATAATCTCCCCTGCCTCCTGCTTTCTGCAGAAATACACTCCTCAGTCAAAAACAACTAATAAGAGCCAAAGGAGATTCTTGGTGCTGTTAATCAAGACTGTATATGTGCTCCCACCCCTTGCGCTCTGTTGCGCTGCAGCTAGTGCCAGATAGAACCTGCCATGAATGCTCAGGCTAGTGGCAACCAATGACAACACAAAAAACGTTTTCCTTTTATGATAAGTTGTTTCTCGCACATTGAGCAACATAGTCACAATGTTTGATTTAACTTCAGACAGTGCCAACAAATGTGCATGTGTATGTAATTCTCTGGTTTTAACTGTATTTCTTAATTGCGCTACTTATAACAATGGCTGTGGCAAAATGTCTGCAGGCCTCCAGTCACTTTGTGTACTAGTTTGAAATCCTTTGTCAAAACAAATATCAATAGTATCAATTGAACATTTATATATGGAGTACTACAAACTATAAAGGTATCGTCTATAGATTATCCTTCCGTGGTCCTTCACTTTATGCTTTTTCCTTTTTAAGGCATGAGGTGTGGTGATTGTGATTGTTAAGGAAACAAATATATTTTGATGATAAATAAAAACTTTGATTTCATTAATTTTGATAAGACAATGAAGTTATGGTTGTGTAACATGGTTAAGATTGATATGTTTGCAGAAATAATATGAAAAACAACAATATAGGTATAACTTATGCCTTTTCTTTCATCTATGGACACCTGACAGGCATCGCCGCATGTCAGAGATTTAGACTCACAGCCAGAATTAGAATTGAATGGTTTAGATGTAAGCACATACATTTGATATAATGGACCAGTCAAAGTCCAGACAAATATCAAACTGGGTTTAATTATCGCAGGTCCTGCAATAACTCAACACTTACACATCCACATTCAGGGAACTGACTTAACATGGTGAAGGAGTGACAACACAAAAGAACCCAGCATAATGAAAGGGAAATGCAAATAATGACTCAGTGCATTCAGCACAATGGAAAAACACACAAGCTCTTTGTAAGGGCAACGTAATCTGATGTGCCATTTTATTCATGATTACTGCTTGAAAGATACTCTTTGTCTACTATGGTCAGAAATGTTTGCCATTTACTGACAACTATCTAAAGACTGATGCTGCAGTCACTTTCAGTTTGGAAGTTTAGCTGGAGCATTTCCAATATAAAAAACTGAAGGTTTCTCTTCAATCCTGACATCAACTATTGCTAAAGTAATGAAACTTCAGCTAAATATCACTTAGTTTTTAACATTTTAGTGTTTTATATGACAATAAATCAGCCCCACAGATTATACCACACAACTTCTGTTAGTAAATAATGTTGTTAGCTTGTAAAACTAATAGCATCTTTAAGCATAGAGTTAATGAGTTAGCGCTTGGTTTTTCAAATTACATCTAGTCTAATAACTTGCATAAAGAACATGATTAAGATGGGGGTAGTCAATGTTCCCATTTGGAGTTCAGTTATCTGAACATTTAAAATGCTTTAGTCAAGTGGTGACAATATGGTATCAAGAACACATCAGTTGGGTATTTGTCCTAACATTAATATTTGTTAATATGTTATTAACTTGTTTCAAGTAAGTCGTCACTGATTAATTTAGTTGTCGTTTCTCATTTTTGGGGGATTAAAATTCTGTAAATATTGATTATTTTTGTAGCCAACCCCAAGTGGGATTTGAATAAACTGCAGTTGTTTGCATTTTCATGTTCTCAGCTACATTATTATACAGATAGATCATTTGCACTTCTATTAAAACCTTGGCAATATCGTCCCTTCAATTGAAAAACAGTCAGATAAAAACTCATTACAAGAACTATATGAGAAGCCCACTGTGGTCTGTTCAATTTGCTTTATCGCCTTGCATATTAAATTCGCACTATTACAGGTTCTAGACCTATTTACATCTTGACCTGTCAATGTAATGAAAGGGCAGAGAGTTATTTCTCATTTAGGGAAACTTATGCTTCTCTGCACACTGGCTTGCTCTATTTGCTTATTGGTATCTGAGATGTAAGTAATGCTATCTGATATGGAAATTCAAAAAGAAACACTTTCATTAAATTAATATGAACTTTACATAAAATGATGTAAACCTGTTGTCACACTCTTTTTTTTTCTTGCCCTTCATTCATTTGTATGAAAATGCATTATTTAGGTCTCAGTGTGAGAAAATAAAGCATATTTTAGGGAACATTAGATCCCGTTCTGTCTTTGTAGTACCATGTGCTGTATGAGGGCTGTTATGTTATTGCAGCTGAATTTTTAGATGCCTTAGTTCTCTCCTTGTTGGTAGCGACAACTTTTTCAGAATGTCAATGTTCTTCTTAGGCCTCTAAAAGTCATTGTTTGATCCAGGTGCATTGAATTAGGGAGACAACTAAAACATGCAGGATGGTGGCCCTCGAGGACCGACTTTGGGTCAACTGGGTCCTATTCATAGGCATCTTATACCTACTCTTTTATTTTTTATTATCCGGTGTAGAAAACTTTAGAGGTGAATTTCTGACCTGGAAGGATATTTTATTGATGCGGCTCTTTCAAGTAATTGTTGCTCGAAAACATGCATCAGAAAAGTTTTTTAGAAAAATTATTATGTCAACAGGACATCATTAAAACAGTTTTAGCATTCTAAAAAACTTAATTACAGCCGTTGGACTAACTCTTGACAGTTAGTGTAGGCAGTATATTGTTCTTTATGCACTCCCAGCACATCAAAGTTGTGTCTTAGCAAGATGAACTCCATAAATTGTCCAATCTTCAAACTTCCTAGTGAGCTTGAGAAGGTGTAAAGCCTTATTTGAAACTCTGACAATGAACACACATCACACTGTTCAAAAAAGTAACATAATAATCTATTTCAATTGAATTCCCTACAGAACAGACATGCATAACTACATGGATGTAACACCAAAAAGAAAGGTTAAAAATAAACTTGGGTGCAAATGATGTGAGACTGAGATCATACTCTTGAGTTTAAATATGCAAATGTCATCTTAGACATTATACAATAAGGGCACTGAAAAGAAATGCAGCACAAAAATGTTTCCTGCATTCTCAAAATGTTAACGCATAATTAATTTGACAATGTTTTATCTTTTTATGTTCATACCACCTGTCGCAATGAATAAATTTCTTTCTTTTCACCAGAAATGAATTAGATTCAAAACATTCACTGGTTTTCTTGTTTTTAGTAACGTGATTTCAATTAAGGCTCACAGGGAATGTAGTGAAGTTATGTGCATAGATTGTGAGGCTTTAGGTGGCATTATACAATTAAATATGTCAGTTGTCTTTTAAAAAAATCAGTCATGAGGGTTTTTTTTTTAACAAATAAAATTTATTTCCTCTTGATTGAAGAAAATGTGAACTTACACCCGATACTTACAAAACTGTGTAAAACTATAGTCTTTATTTGGGGACTGTGAGGATTTACAATGTGATTTCCATTTGCAAAATTCCATAATAATGAGAGAAGAGGGGCTTTTTTATTATTATTTTAAAGAATGTGCAACCTTCTTCAAATTTAGCAAATAACATACAAGAAGAGTACAATGCCTTAAAGGAATTTTGGGAAGCCAAAATCCCATGGCTTTGTATGCTTCTGTTTAACTCACAGCATTTGAGTTAATTGGAGGTTTGAAACACAATGTACAGTGAAGATGCAACAGTGTGTAAGAATGTGGTTTCAATAGTATTTGACCATAAACTTCTGTCATAAGACATTGCTTAAAAAAAGGAAAACAAGGTGTGTTTGTATTTTTTTAATTACATAATCATTAAAAATAAAGGGGATTGTACTACCTACTTAAGATCCCTCTTAATTTTTAATAAAAAAAGTCAGTGTTTGGTTTATGTTCTTTGTTTTAATGAAGTATAATGCCAGTCATTTTGAGCTGACAGAGGTCTGCAACTCCTATAGCAGAGATGACATAAATCAACATATTTAGCAGGAACCTATACATGATCTGAGTAGGCAGTTGGCAGTTTTTTTTTTAATCTCCATCTCAGCTGCTATGGGCAGCCAGGCATTTGCGAGCAGATGGCACTTTATGTACTTATAATTGTCCAAACATTGTAAGAACCTCTCGGTATTTGGATCCTGTGCACACTAATTAGCCTGATGGATATAAATAAAGTACTTAGGATTTTTGTACATCAAGCGTTAATGCGAGTATGTGTTTTACACCGATGCCTGTGAATAAAATGTGCACTCAACCAGATACCGTCTAATATGCATTTCCAGGCAACGCCTACTTGCTTCCATTATCTTGCTATTCGATGTGCTGGCAAAAGGTTCACTCTCAGGAGCCAGAAATTAATCTGAATATTTTGGATTTCTTCACGTTGAAATAAAAACAACCAAATCATCATGCTTTATTAGGATTTTTTTTCACTAGTACGTTTTGAATTTTTTCCATATTTTGCCACAATACAACCATAAACCTCAAACCTGTATTCAATTGGAATTGAAGTAATTGACCAGTAATATCCTTAGTAGTGAACTGGAATGTAAATTATGCATAATTTCAGCAATTGTTTTACAAATGGAAATCTGAAAATTATGACAAGCATTCAGGTCAAAGTCAATAACTGAACAGCCACTTTTTTCCTGATAGACATGTCATCTAAGGTGTAATATCACTGCTCAGTAACAGTAATACAGATGTTGACCCTAAGCTGCCACCATGTTTTTGTTTTATTTTTACTTTATGATTCATGCTAGCATTTCCAGGAATCTCGTAAGTAATAATGTGAAAATCTGTCAAACTTATTTGTGTTACTGAAAATTTTTGTTATTTTCATAGTTTTGAGAGAGAAATACCTTTTAGGTCACAGGAAAAACCTGAGGACTGACATGGCTCAGTGAGATCTATGAAGTCTGCATAAATTACTGTTTTAGGAGTGACGGCACCATGTTAGAGCAGCTGTTACAAAATGAAACCCTGACACTGACATTGTATTATTGTTTTTTGAAGGATTAAAAGGCATTTTATAAATTCAGACTACAGGCATGAGTGACATACATATGCAAAACCCAGCCTAGAATAATTCAGAATTTTATGGAACACAAACCATGGTCTACTGGGGTTCTGGCATATTTTAAATCACACTGACCTGTGTGTTATCACCTGACTTTAAATTTTTAGACAGTTCTCTGGCAACCTTTGATGCTACAAAAGGTTATGGCTGCAGGTCACCACTCAAAAATGTAAAAAATAAATAAATTGAATATGCTCTGACAATTTAACCTAAAAAGTAGATATAAAAAATATTTTGAATTAAACATTTTTTATCAACATAAAGATAAAAACAATGGAACAAGCGTGTTATATGCTAATATAGAGAATGATCTTATTGAATGTTAGTGTTTGATTTTATAAAAAGATTTTACTTTTTTCATTCCACTTCTGAGTCAGTCAAAAATGAAGGACCAAATAATGTTCTACTGCTTTTAACCACAACTACATTGGGAACTGCTCATAACACCAATACAATACAATGACAGCTGACCCCATTCCTGTTCCTGCCTGGTAACAACCTGTCTGTTACTGTCTGTAGCACAACAACACAGCTCTTCTGCCTTCCCTGCCTTCTCAAGAAATAAGGATCAGAAATAAAATTTTCCAAAGGTGGTTTGTTTCTTTATCATTCTTAAAGGAATGTCAAACTGTGTAAGCAATGCTATTGCTATTCTTATTGCTATTCCTCTTTTCTCCTTGATGTGCATTTAAAGGAGATAAGATCCCTCATGGTTGGGAAGAACAGACAGTTTTAAAGTCTCAAGATTATGGAAGGCGTGTCCAAGCACACATTATACAAATTAGAGTTATCCACAGGGTGCTTTGAACTTGGCTTCATCCTTGGAATCCATTAATAACCAATTTATAAAGCTGAGGGTATAGAGTCACTGCATCCTCAGTAAATAGTGGGAGATCCATTGTGATTTGGAGTGCAAGGTGTCATTGCTGCTAGTTGAATTTGTTTTGTAGCAATTCAGACTGAAAATTAGTAGTCAGACTGTTGCGCTGGGAAATACGGCGATCTTTTCATCCAGATATGTTTATGATGAAGTTACATTTCACCCCTGATGAGGAGTTTACATGTAAAAGGCTTTGCTATTACGATAATGTTAATGTCAGTTCTCTTTGTTGAAATATCTCTTTAATAACATTTATTAAAGTATTTTATTTATTAAACAGACATGCCACTCTAGTCAATTTATAAATGTTGTATTTAAAACAAAGGAAAACATGATTCCCCATCCATTTGGTCAAATGTTTCTAAACTGATCCAACATAAAATATATTTGCACATCCTTGACCAGGCTAAGTTTAGCTCCAAATTTAACCACTTGGCACTTCACGGTACATAGAGAAGGACATGATATATAACAATCCTCTTGTTTAGTGAAAGATTTGATGGGTTTCGTAGCTGTTGAAGTCTGGGTAGAGAAAATCAGCCAAATTTACAATTTGTAATTTGCGTTCTTAAGTAATCTGTTGGCAGAGTAAATGGGTCTTAACCATAGCTTTTTTCTTTTTCTCTTTTAACCCTTTAAATTGTTCTGTACAAGTCAAGAATAACTTTTTTTTAACTCAATGGCTTTTTTGATTCAGCACCCTCTGTAGCTTCTTGGACACCAGGATCTGTGTCAGGTGTGGACCTACACTGCACTGACGCTATATTAACAAGCTGGATATCTTATAGGCATACAAAATGTGTTTTCAAAGCACTTGGAACATATCAGCTAACTGTTTTTGTATTCTCATCTGTCAAATATTAATGAACAGGAAAAACTGATTAAACCTACTTCAAGAAACCGTTCTCATTACACAGTAGTCCTGACTGCAAGTGTGTTTAAGTGCATTGTTATTGGAGAGACTTCAACAACACCCTTCAAAATGCTCCATAAAGTCACACCTTTTTCACATTCACTTCACTCGAGCCTCTTCCATTTGTTTATGTTACATGCGAGCCGCAATAATTATGCAAGAGCGCTATTGTAATTTATGGGAAACGTGTCCCATTTTGATGTAGAAGGATTAAGATGCCTGCAAGGCTTTTTGACACCAATTCACATGGGAATGAATGTAAAACATTCCGTGTTTGTCGCCAGCAGCCAAATCTGCATCAACAAAATTGTGCCGTGAAAAAAAAAGAGAGAATCTGCTTATGATGAGAGTGCTCAGTAGGTTTAGTCATCCAAACACTTTGTTACTTTTTTTTTTCTCTTGATGTACAACAGAGCAGTTGTCTGGCCTCATTTCTCCACAACTGTTCCTTTTCTATCTGTTTGAACAAGAATGAAAAAAAACATACATCCAGGGCTTCTTAAAGCTGCCTTGAAGAAAATACTTATAAAGTATAAGTAAAATTGTTTTTGTTTTCTCTCTTTTACAGATGTAATTTCTAGTAGTCATTTTTAATAACTTTGGAAGAAAAACAAGAAGTTTTGATTGTTCTTTAAAACCCCCCTTTGGCAAAACTAAAAATGCTTTAAATGATTCAGAAGGCAGTCTATATACCAAACAGTGCTTTACAAATGTCCCTCGTCACATTTATTCACATCACAGCCAAAACCTGCAAACTAACACAGTAGCACACGATTGTGAACTGTAAGAAAGAATCTCGTAATTTAGTTATTTTACAAATAATTCTAAAACCTGTGTCTGAGTAGTACCATCTTTATTTGAAATTACAGCTATTGGAATAATGAGGTTTGTTTCTGACAGCTTTGCACATGCCCAGTCAGAGTGAATGCAGCACGTTTGCATGAAAAGCAATAATTCATGTCTAGCTACAGATTATCAGATAGCCTTGGATATATTCTTTAATTTGCCCATTCTAACATGCGTCTTATTTTATCTAAAACAATCCAGTGTAGTTATGGTCGGGTGTTTCGGGTTTTTTCTTGCTTGAAAATGAACGTCTGCCTCAGTTAGACACCCTAATTTCAAGCCATATGTGGTGGATGCTCTTAGCACCATCACATTTTTTTTTCTTCTTTATTTACATTATTATTAGTTACAGATTACACTAAACATAGGCTAAACTTATTTTATTTAGATATATAGTTTCGAATGGGTGCACACTTTAATTTATATTTGAGTGGTTTACTTACACTTTTTCTTTTTGCTTTCAGGTTCAGCAAACAGACCAGCTGGAGGAGGAAGCTGCAACATACTGTTCCTTTTTCCAAAAGACCAAGGGGGAAACTTCATTTGTTAAACTTGACTTTGGCTATTTAATATTGTCACCATAATATTCACTTAGAGTTGTATTAAGTTAAATTAGTTTTTCTTTTTTGTCTCATATGTTGCTTTAGCTTATTTTTTAAGAAAAAAAAAGTACTAACTCTATGTGGTGGTGGTAGGAGTATCCATCACAGTGTAACAGAATAAAAAGTGCTCAATTTAAGTGCACGCCACACTTTTCAGATTCAACATTGCTAAACAGAAATTGTAAAAAAGGCTTTTGACACTTTTCTACACCTTCAATAATATACTAGTTATTACTTACAATGTCATTAAGACATTTCACAAGAAAGTCTAGATACACAGTAAATGCATATGGAACTGAAACACATATAAATGGGAAATGTTAGACATTTTGTTCACTGTTTGCTTAAAAAAAAATCAAATGCCTTAGGGAGGCCAAGATTTATCTGGAACAAACAGGCTCTGCTCTCTGGGCATCAAGCTTCTCCTGTCATCTCTTCACAGGAAATAAAAATCCATTTGCTCTCACTTAAAGCATCATCAGCTACATCCATGTGGGCACAGTAAATAAAACATATTGACAGAATGATACTGCTTTTCTCACCCGACCCACAACCCCAACATGTTTGCTTTGCATTCCTGCCAACATGTGCGTGGGTTTGGTTTATTGGAGTCCTCTTGTTAGTGCTTTGTTCTGGATTCACATGAAAACAAAATAAACGTTCGTTCCTGTAATGTCATATTTAGCAGTGCAAAGACTGCCTTATGGGACACACAAAAGCTTCACTGCACTAACAGAATAACTCACCCTCAAATGAGATCCTATTTGTTCAAGATTTTGTAGCACTGAATCACTGAACTCCCGGCTTTGAGGTACATGCAAAACCTTCAAAAAAATGTGTGACTTTGTGCAAGTAAAAGCAATAGCTACATCTTGTCTCACATGGCGCATTAGACTTTTCTCTCTCAGCTTCAACATGGTTCAATATTTATACGCCCATTGGCTATTTTAAAAAGTAAAAAAAAAAAGAAAAGCTGCAGTGAATCATTACTCAGTCACTGTCAGAATTATCAGTCTTGTTTTACAGTCTCAGTCCATCTGTGGTTTAAAAAGGTGATCTCTTGCAATTCATCGTATTAATATGTGATCATGTAATATGCCTTTACCCTTTTTTTAATGATGGCAACATTTTCCAAACTATTAATACAATTTAGTACATGCCAACCAGTATACGTTCATACATAATGGGTTTATGTTCTCAATTATTTGATTTCCACAGACTCAGTGCACCTTGATAGAAGAGGCACAAAGTGCATAAGTGAAGAAATACAGTTACCAAGCAATTGCTAAAGCATTGAGAGTTAATCTCATCAGTGAGTGAGGACACCTCGAAGCCTTGTCGATACATTCAGAGAAGTGCAGTCCGGAAATGCTGTGGATATTTTTTACTCATATATAGAAACACAGTTATTTGAAGGTGCCATTTTAAAGCCCCAGAACATAAAGAAGAGAAAATATTATTTACAGTAAAAAGGCATGTATTGACGTGGTTCCCCTTAAAATAATATTGGTTAATTTCTTGGTGCTTTATTTGGGTACAGGAAAGGAATATGTCTTTGTGCTTCATTTTTAAAAAATCTAATCATGGCTGGATAAAGAGGGATATTCAAATTCTATGAAAGGTGCATATTCTCTGCAGCCCGTGGTGCTCAAGGAGACACATGTTCAATATTGACTCCATGCAGGGTTTCTGTTTTGTTTTCAGGGGAGATAAGGATAATCTTCAATGACGTACAACAGAAAATGCTTACTACAGGGCGCAGTTTTGTGGAGCCTGCCAATTGACCGAGCTGACTGAGTTTGGATACATAACATACAATGTGCTTGGATACCGCAGAGTCATTAACTGAGCTTTTACCAGGCCTGGATGAAACAATCAAACCACTGTTCTCACTGCTAATGCTTGCTCCGTAAATGAAAGGGTGGATTATTTACAGCTGCAAATATACATTCACTGAGTACACCTGTGGGTAAGAGACTGCAGCATTATTGTTCTGCACCATCTCAATACCAAAAAAGGTATAAAGCTAGTACAATACATTACCATAGCACTATTAGTTGTTTAGGGTTCTAATATCCTTCCAGCCAGATAATAATGGGACGGATCTGCTGAGAAACCTACATCCTAAACTTGTGACGTTTATGGATTGAAGCAAAAGAAGCAATAACAACTGGCTACCATGGAGACTGGGAGCAGGCTGGTAGAGTCGACATGCAGCTGTCTAAAGAGTTTCACAGATTTCTTTGGCAAGGCCTTCTTCAACAATGTCAAGAGATGTGAAATGTGCTGCTTACCCCAACCGCCAATGGGAAAATTAATGAATAAGTAACAAGGATTATTTGGAAAGGGTGAGTTTTACTTTGAAAATACATCTGCTTTCACTAAACGTTGCAAGCATCAACAAAGCATTGTAAGACATTTGTAGCCTTTTGCTGTGCATCAGTTTAATTTATTTGAGCAATCCAGAGGAATTTCGGTGTGCAGTGGAAACAAAAAGAGCACACCGACACAAACAATCAGAACGAGGAAATGTTTTACAAAATATGCATTCCAGGGTCATGCTCAAATGATTTGAACAAGAATCCTTCAATTAGCTTGCCCAAAGGCAGTACCCATCTTTCTTAGCTCCTATGCACAGCAAGGGCTATGTACAACAGTTGAGACATGTCATGTCTTTAAGAGAGAGAAGTATTAGGTTTTTTAATCAGTGATTCCAAAACTTGGTCCACAGGAAACATGCTCTACATGTTTCAGGTGTTTCCTTGTTGCCATACAAATACTTACTAAATATTTAAATAAGAGGGTGATTAACAAACTTCTGCCACACTTGGTGACAGAAGAAATCAAACAATCATTTGAATCTGGAATACTAAAACATGCAGGACAGTAGTCCCTGAAGACAGAGGTTGGAAACCACTGCTTCAGATGAAAAGACCCACTTTTTTTCCAAATCAAGGTACAACATGAGACCAGAAATAACTTCTTTTTTTTCTTTTGTCAATGCCAAATTATCACTTTAAGTGTTGTGAGAACAAAAAGCAGCATCATAAAAATACAAAATTACTATCCTAATTTATCAACCTTGTCAACCATAAGATTTAAGAATTAATGTTTATGCAAATGCAATGCTGTTGTTGATTTTGCATTTTCCATACTTAAATTGTTTGCTTTTCAGACTGGAGTTCATACCGTATTTAAATCAGCTGGCTTACCTGACCTTTTTCCACAGATAATGATGGAAAATGCTATTTTAATGTGTTTTGACTTAAACAAAGCAATTCACACAGAGTAATTGCTCGAATTAAAGCTGACCATGCAATGTCAGACCAAATCATCCATGGAAGGTTTCATTTTAAATAGTTTTGGTTGAATCTTAGCATTCTGTGTTAAATCAGCTTTAATTCTAATCCCCTGCTATAAAGTTAGTGTGTGGATTCACATACTGCTCAAAATTGACTACGAAGATAATTTTAAATTAGAAAATTTTTCAAAGAGAGCCAATTATTTATAGAATTAGTTAAAAATGGGTTTTTGGCTGTGATGCAGATGCACAGTGTGTCCTTTAAGGTACACAGAGAAGAGATAAAGTGAATGAAAGTGTATCACGCAGCCAAATCCCGTTGACTGTGTACTTTGCCAAGCATGGAGCTATTGTTTCATGGATCTTTAGATGGCTGGTTTCCAGCACTGGCAATTTTGTCATATTTCCAGCTCATCATTCGATCATTCTCAGTCTCTCGTTTTTTGGTTTTTCACTGCAAGCAGCTCTCTTATCAGGCTTCGCCTCTTGCCTTTTCTTTCATTGCTTTAATGCACGTTGTCAGATTGTGTGCCTCAGAGTCGCAGTTCCTTCATTTGTGAATTACAGAACCCTACAGGGAGTCTTTTCTTCTTCTTTTTTCCAAAACTCTGCCTCCACTCTTCCTTCCTCTGCATATTATTCTGTATCCTCCTTTCACGTAACTTTTTTTTTTGTGCCACGATAATAGGGCTGCACTGCCAATAAGCTTCTTATCCCAAACTCTCACCTTCTCCGGCATTCATGACTGTTGAAAAACAGCAGAAAAAAAAACCAAGTAAACACCAGGTCATGTTAACAGTTTCTGTGTGTATGCACCTCTAGATCATATTAAGAGGACAAGACTTCATCCTGCTGAGGATTTACATTAAGTGGTCAGACTTTCAGTAAACAGCTGTGACAAGTGAAAGCACATCTGCGTGACAAATCTCCTTCTTCTAAGCCAAGAGCTTCACAAATAGCCGTATGTGTGTGCGAGGTTAAAGCACAAAAATAAAGTAACAAACTCAGCAAGAGTGACCTACTTAAACCAGCGGTTATGTGCTTCCTTTTGATTAATGCCCCAATTGCAAGTTCTGTGAAGATTTTTAAACTTTACTGAATAGTCTTAGGGGTTTAGGACCTCACATGTTAGGCTGAGCCCTTTTATCTTTAAGTTTTTCTGTAGCAATCAGTGAAGAAGTGTGTCATTTCCAATCTGGTCTTCTCACACAGAACGCTTAAATTAATTTTATTGGGACTTTATGTGACACACAAGTAAAGTAGAATGAGATTGTGAGCTGGAATAAAAGTGTTTCATTTTGAATGTTTGTTGCCAATTATCATTTAAACAGTGTGGCCACATTATTATAGGCTTCCTTAACTCTGATTCCCATAAATGAAATCAATTGTATCTTCATGGTTTCAGTAGTCCCATAATTAATAAATAGATTTTATGTGAAAAACTTTCCAAGAATCAGAGGTTTGTCAGAAAACAGTAGAGAAGAAACAGCATCTTGAAGACCGAGAAACACATGAGACAGGTCAGGGATACCCTTGGAAATATCAACTTCTGGTTCAAAATTGGACTCTAAATTGAAAGCACACTCTTCAAACACGCCACAGGGTGTAAATCAGTCTATCCTCGAACAAACACAAGGAATTGGTTCTTTCATTGGAAAAATGGGATGGGTATCATTCAAGTAGCTGGTTAAAACACAGTCCCTACAGTTTCTGTATTCTTTCCTTCTCCAGCAAAGACAGCACACAAGTGCGGTATAGATAGTCAGAGTAGTCAAAGTTGATTAGCTGAGTGAGCTCAGTGAACCGCCACCATTTATAAAGATTTTATTTTATTTATTATTTTTTCCTTTAAACTTCTTTGGTCTCAGCAGGAGGCTGTATTTGTTAATTTCTCACATCTCTGCCCAGGAAAGCGAGAGTTGCCAGAATGAAAAAAAAAGAAGAAGGAAACCTTCCCCTCCTGTCTCGTCCGTGATTTCTCCCGTTCTCGCTCAGCTCAGCACCCCGTGGCGCGGTGAAGCCGAGCAGACGGCTGTCCAGACTCCCCAGATCATTACACGGGAATCACACTGGGAGAGGTGTGTGGGAAGTGGCTGTGACTCAGTGTGCGCACTAGTGTTTACTGACATTCATCTCCATATGTCACAACCCCACCCAATCAGAAAGATTGTAGTTGTGTTTGGATTTGACGGTTAACGCCAGGTGCTGCGTATTATGCGCTTATTATTGCACTAGATAAGATTGTGGCTGCCCCGACACAGTTCATTTATGCCCCTTACCCTTCCAGATAAGGCCGCAATTTTCACTGTACACACTGATTGAGGTGTGGGCTCAGTAAAGCGCACTCTTCCGGTGATATGATTCCCATGGAAGGAAAGGAAATCACAAACGAACACTCTTGGATCTCTGACGAAAACAAGTAACTCTTGTACAGACTTCAATTACATTTTGGCATATCAGTATGAGAATACACACTCCAGAGCAAATTAAGCGCCAAGCTTAACCAACCACCCCCCAGCAATTCAATTCTATGCAGAGCTGAAATCACTTCTCTGACTACCCTGCCAATCTCTCCATATGAGGGGAAAAAAATTCACTCTGAGTTTTTTTTTTTCTAAAAGTCTAATAAGATGAACCCTCACACTTGCCACAGTTAGATAAGAAGTCACTTGAGTGTGTTCAAGTGTTTACCAGACCTTAGAGTTGGTTTCCATTCACGATAACCCCCCTCCCTCCACTCTTTAAAGTGTCTTAACCATTTCATTTTTTCACAAGTGCTTTCAGAACAAAGCTGCATCCGTTTTTTGTTCCTTTTTTATTAAATATGAATAGATGTTCTTTGATTATATTTAATCATCTTTCTTCAAATAATGAAGAAAGTTTATTTCTTGTCATTGCCAAGATCTGGGCTGATTATTAGGAAAAATGTAATACTGCAGCACTTGTGAAATGACCCACAAGAGGAGCACCGTGGAAGGCCTTGAAAAAGCTCAAGGTTTGTGAAACTGGGTATCAATTGCATCAATTTTTAATACTTGCAAAAATTCCCAGTGGGATTTAGGGTTTGACTAGACCACTATAGCGCATGAATATTCTTTGATCTGAACTATTTGATTTCAGTGCTGGCTGTATGTTTTGAATCATTATCCTGCTCGAAGGTGAACTTCACCCCTAGTCTCAAGTGTCTCACAGCCTCAACCAATGTGATTTACGGTAAATTCAAAGTGCATTGGCAGTCGTTTATTTATTTATTTATTTAACCGCATAGAATTTTGCAAGTAGACCAACACATTCAGGTTCTGTCTTGTTTTACTGCACTTTCTTTCACATGTTTGCCGCATCCCCTACATTATTGGTAGCAAACAAGGAGCTAAAACCTCTGATTGCTTTCCTTCACTAATTTATATTTTTTTTTCTTTTCACTCTCCCAGAATTTGTTGAATAGTTGTTCATTTCAGAGATTCTCTCTGCAGATTCTCCAGTTACTCTGGAGTTCGTGGGCACACATATCTTGGATTCAATTGTGTCAGACTCTTTGTTTTCTTTGGGTTCATTTTTTGTTACTTAACCCTTTAATGCATTTCTCTAAAGATTACCCCTTCTTCAGAGGGTAATCACTAATATTTAGTTGAGATTTGTGGCTGTACCATGACAAAATATGGAACAGTTCAATGGTATGAATACTTTGATATTGCACTTAAAATTGCATAATTGCACATTAGTCTTTACCTATCAACTAGACCAATACCAATCACTTGTGCAGTGCTGCTAATGTCATCATGAAGCATGAATCCAGTGTCCTCTTAGATCAACCTCATGTTGCCGATGTATCAGCGTACCCCGGCCCTCTGACACCCACGCGTGAGCATTTGTTTCAACCTGATAGCTGGTATTTAGGCTGCTATGAGGGGGCCACATTAAAGCACTGGAGCAAAATGCAGCATGATCGCTGTTCATTAATGAGATTAGTCTTTCAAGTGAGCTGGAAGAGGTTTGCAAACATGACCTCAGTGTGGTAATTTTTGCACACACTCCCACTCACATAAACTGAACTGTCAAATCAGATATTCTGTGTATATGCAGTGGTTTATTTGACATGTTCCTATTTTTAAAGGTGGAATGTTCACATTGCAAATTAGAAATAAATTGTTGTGGGTTTTCTACAAATCCCAAAAAGTCAAAACTCAAACATACATGGACAAAATTGCTGGTACCCTTCTGTTAATGACTGAAAATTAAACAAGAAAAGATTCAAAATGAACCAGTACAATTCTGACACTGATTTTCAATTGTGTCTCAATGGAATCATTAAAAAAAAACTAACTAGTGAAACAGGCTTAGTCAAAAGTGATATTACCTCTGAAAAAGATTAAACATAATTTCACCATAGGGAAATACTAAACTCCAGTGTGTCCTGTAATTAGCAATACAGATGTCTTCAAGTTTGGTTATTTTCTGGATCTGCTTTGTTCCATTTGACACAAGGTGCCTTGAATCTGTGCAGGGTAGGATGAACCCGCAAGACTATCAAGGTGTCCTGGAGAGAAATGTGTTGCCTACTGTCAGAAAGCAAAAAGCATCAGGGAGTTATTGTATAAATAACTAAACCAGTCGGGCGTTTCACCTGAACAATAATTCCAAACATCAAAACTGGTTCTGGAAAAGATTAAACAGACATTTACTTATTGGACTGACTTTGCGCATACAGTCTCCTCTGTAACCGTCCTTATTTAAAAACCAAAAAGCAACTCTTGCTTTAAGTCATTATCCATCTAAGACATGGTAGAAACCATTAGTTTACAGAACAAGGTGTTAAGTCAAATGATGTTTATTTGTGTTTTATTTACTTTTATTCTTCAGAAGTATTCACTCGTGTTCTCTACAGTCACAACAAAACCCTTGAGCCGCATGTTGTAAACACTGCATATATTTTTGGATAATTTGGCAGCAAAAAGACGGACCCAGGTGGACTGAAAAGGCACAGATTGTGTTTCCCAGTACCAACTATATATTCTGCCAGAACTTGTGAATCTTCCACATTACCTGCCACAACTGCTGAGAATAATTGCCAAAGACACAGACAGATGATTAGTTCAGTTAAACCAGGAGGGAGGAATTCACATCTTTTCATTATGTTTTTAAGCAAACACAGTAATGCATGGCATGAAGGTTTGTTCATTTTTGACCAAGTAAAGACAAGATAAAACCCATAACAAATCCATCTATCCATTGTGTCCCACTTATTCAAGATCAGGTTGGAAAATTAACTGGCCCAGGTCTAAAATATCCCTCTCACCAGTGATAATTTTGTATGCTATTGAGTATATTTTCAGTTTCCTCCTCATTGGATGTGGTTAAAAAATCTCCATGCCAATGTGTCGAGGAGACATCCTGATCAGGTGCTCAACACACTTCAACTGACTCCACTTGATGAAGAGGACCAGTCCCCCTATGCCAAGTTCTCCTCTGAATAATGGAGCTGCTCAACTTATCTCACAGGTAAAGCCCAGCCAGCCTGTTGAGGAAGGTAATTTCAGCTCTCTGCATCCAGAATCACTTTCTTTCTTTGAGAATCAATACCGTAAGCTCAGAGGTGAGGGTCAGAGGATGGATGGTCTAGTAAATTGAGAACTTGGGTTTTTGGCCCAGACTTTTCTACTCCACGTTAAGAAAGACAACGGCCAAATCCATCTTTCCATTTTCCGTCTCATTCCACCATCATTCATGAACATGACAGCAAGATGAACTCTATCGCTTTAGGCAGACAGTGTCTCCCCAAACCTCCATCTCCCGTAGAGCTATTTACCTTTTTTTGGTTGGGTTTAGAACCATGGCCTCAGACATGGAGAACCCTAACTTTAAATAAATAAAAGCACAAAAGTTATATGATACCCATGCCAATGATGAGTCCAAACCTAATACCAGAACACTTTCTGATATTCTCAGTGTAAAGCATACTTTGCTGTTGCTTCACTCTTTTCATTGTGTTTGTGCATATTTTTAGAAATGCCAGCAATGACCATCTATTTATAACCACTGATTGCAGAAGCACCGGGTTTCAATCAGAGCTCACAATGCAACATAACCGACCTGCATTGGCTGATTGTTCTCGTTGAGCGACAGGTTTTTCTTTGATTATTGTAGATTGATTGCTGCAGAGAAAGAACACATAGCTGCATGCTCTCACAGATGGTCTTCTCACCCTCTGCAGCTTCGTCAGGATGTGACCCTTTTGTAATCAGTGTAACTCTTCCTGTGACAACTGTGCGTGCTGGAGGAATGAGTTTACTATCGGAGTCAGCTGCTGTTTAATCTACTTGACTCCTAGGTTGTAATCCTCCTTCTTAGACTCTGACCTCGAGGGGTCTAGAACACAAGAGTGAATACACCATTCTATTGAGATGATATAATAATAATAATGATCTCTCCTCCTTCTGAGCTGTGCCCCTGCCTGCACCGCACGCCGCCATGGATCTCTGTAATTATCTCTGTGCCACACATGTTAATATTCCAAGGAATAAAATGGGGATGCACACATTTCTTGAGGTTATTCAGTGCAACACCCCTACCTGAATATTAATAGCACGAGTATATCTGCAAGGAGGGCTGCAGTGAGAGTGGTTTACGCTGGTAATTGGCGATTTTCCATTCCGGTTCAGGGTGAGGAATGGAAAGTAACGGATGTCTGTCTGACAGAGATGTAGGTCAGCAAGTTTCCTGCATGAGACTCAGAGTGATGCCATCGGATAAAGACGCGGCTGCTCCCCGTCACGACGTCCTATCTGATCTATTGCCCCGTCCCACTTCCTGCGCTTGAGGAAAATCTATGTCTTTCGAGAGAGCTGTAGAGGACATGTCGGAGTAATTACTGTGCAATGATATAATCTACCCTCTGCTGATCCTTTAATGGCAACAAAAGCTAAATCCTTACATTGTGAGACCCCAATCTTTTATGTTCCTAATCCATAAACTGGACGTGTTTTTAGTTTGGAAATATGTTGCTATCTTGTGACACAATCAGTAAGGGATGACTGGCATTAAGGGATGCCATCAGCGCCTGATAATATGCTTATTTTGCATTTTCCTCCCAAAGAAGGGCGTCAGAAAATCCTAAACATGATACTCTCTAAGCATCTTTCATGATTTGCTTCATGCAACAGGGTTAACAAGAAGCTTAATGGTGTAATCTCTTCAGCTGCCAATCTGGCGGACTGTCCTCTTAGTGACTTAATGTCTTGGCTGCGGGTCAAAGTGCACAATCCAAAAAAACAAAGCACAACACTCCGGTTAAATCCAAGAAGACTTGCATTTAATAATAAATGAAATTTATAGAAGTGAACAGATGGGTTTTCACTGACATATGTTTTCCCTTTGAATACCTCACTGGCCAGGCCTTCCTTGAGCACATCCCCCACCATTGACCCTCCAGTCCACACCACCTGGCACGGGGCTTCCATGGCCCTCACAAAGCGCAGCAGATTAGGAGAACGCCTTGGGGCAGGCTGACTGGCTGGTTTCACTCTTTGCCAGGCGTGACCCACATCCTGCTTCCTGGCTAATCCTTTTGTTCTGGCAATCTCTCAATACCTTGCCACATCTAATCCTGTATGCTGCTTCATTTTCTGAGATAGATTTCATCTCGTCAGACCGTCTTTCTGCCAAATGCCCCCCATCGGCGGCTCCTGGACATGACTGAAGTTTCTTCCAGCAACGGGTTAGGGACATAATTGAAACTGGGTTTCTATGGAGTCTTAAAAAATGTAATTTTATAAAAACAATAAATAAATAAATAAATGAATAAAATATTTCCCAGGCCTGGATACGTGTGGACAGAGAAAACTGGGTTTTGATAAGTGTTATTTGAATACGTTACATCCTCCTATAAACAACCATCCATACATACATGCATCCATCTATCCTTCCGTCAAACTCTTTACAGTATTTGAAAGGAGCAAAATTTAAATTCTTTGGTCTCTTACACTGAGTGGTCCATCCTGACTGGATTTCATATGGCTTAAATATATATTTGGAGCCCTGAAAAGATATACTCAGTATGGACTTGAATAAATAATGCATTCTACATCTATTATGCATGAATGGACACATAGAGGAGACATAAACTAGTATACAAATTAAACCAATGTTACAATAAAGGGCTCTGTGGCTCTGGTAGAAAACATGAAAGTCAAAGATACTTCTGTACTGTAGATAAAGTATACAGTATTTTAAAATAAGAATAAACTTAACAGTCAAATATTAATACTCAATGCACAAAAATACTTTTGCAGGCAAGGGGAAAAAGATTCAAGCACTCACCTAAATATAAAAATGAGAAATAACATTTTTCTCTCAGACCATTATCGCTTCTAAAGTCCAAATATATGCTGTTACATCAACCAGCATGCAGGATCAACCACACAATTATTTGTCTTTGCTAAACAAGTCTCTGGATTAACATTTTTTTCTGCAAATTTATCACATATTTCTTTTAGGGGGAAAGAAGGTCTGTTTATATGCCAACATTTTCTATTTATCAGTTTATTATAATTAGTAATAATTTTTAGGGGGCAAATGTAATCATCTGAATAAGGTTTTCTATACATCTGTAAATATCAGGTTTTCCAAGCAACACCGTCTGGATTTGACAACAGAATAGAGTAAATCAAACACAGCAAATTATATAAAAAAGTAAATATATTTCTTATGAATTTTTATTCCACAGCTGGCTATAATGTGCATTCCAGCTATGTGTTATATTTTACGCAAGTGAAAGGTGTCACATTTAAAGTACCTAGAGGCTTTAAGTTAAAGCGTGACAGTTGTGGATTTATCAACAATCCTGCTTTCAAAATCCATTATGGCCACCTTGTCTGTAGTGAACATTATTGTACAGCGTTTGAGCAGGTAAAAATTGCCCTTGTTCACTGAGCATATCAATAAGCAGACCCCACTTGGTGACATAAAAAAAAGGTTTTCTATTATTAAATCCAATTTCTAACTTCAAAGGCAAATGGAATGCAGCATAAGTCCTCACTCGTATTTCTTACTTCCTTTTCTTATGTTTTATTTTATTTTATTTTATTTCAGGTCATCCTGGGAGTTTCCATAATGTTTCTAACTGCTTAATTCCTGTCTTGAGAGGATTTTTGATTACGTTAAGATGAATGAGTTTGGACAACTCACTCATTTGGTATTCGGTGCCTGTTAGCTCAACGTTGCAGTTCATTGTTTTCATTTACAAACAATCCCAAATCTTTTTCATGTCCTTTTCATGTTATGAAACATAACGGTTGAAACGATAACTTCTATCTCAGAGCACTTTCCATGTCCCAAGCAGATCACTAGTTATAAAGCTTGTGCATCAATGACATTCTGGAAAATTGACAGTATGGCTAGAACAACTTCACAGCGGGTTTTTATCTTGACATTAAAGTAAACAACAATATTGAAAACTGCTAAAAAATAAGCATACATAAAAATAAATCATGTTAAAAAAATACATTTTAACCAATAGCTTTCTGGAATTTTACCACTTTTCTGACTTCCTGTGGCAGCTAGTTGTACTGTTGTACGATGATTGATTTGGTCCCAGATGTGATGTATTCATTCACTGCTCTGTACCGGTTACCTTAAACTCGCAAAAAAATAATAAAAAAAAAAACTTTACAGGAACAGTAAGTGAAGAATTGATCTTGGCTGTGTTATTTTTATTTGTCCTCCACAGGCTAACAAAATATTTGTGAGCTTATCCACTTGCAAAAAAAAAATGATGCTCTTTGCAAAATCCTGTCTAATGTTCCAGTTCAGTAAGCTGCTATTTCTTTATCTGTCACAGTTCCTGCAATCCCCCATTTGCTGCCCTCATGGTTGTTTTTTGCTGATAGCCCCCGAGGCATTGTGGTATTCGAAACACACACCTGTTTCCTATAAAAACAGAAGCATGACAAGAAAGTTTTGTTATGCTTTTGCATAGTCCTAGGGGAGGTAGTCTCCAAATAGCTACAGTTCACAAATACATCTACTCTTTTTCCAGGCGACCGACATTCTGCTGACAGAAGCTGCCTGGTTTCTCATACTTTAGTCGTTTGGTTATATTTATGAATGAATTTATTTGTTCATTCAAATTCAGTGTGAAAAACAACAAGTACATTTTATAACTCAGCTTTTAATTTGTGTTTGATAATTAAGGTCCATTTTATTCATTGTTATAAATATGTTTTACATGTCATAATGATTTTGCTGGAAGGTTAAAAATATTTAATTTTGCAGATGGAATTTTTCAAGTATTTATGGAAAAAAAAAGGTTAGTAAAATTTGTGGTTGTTGATTATAGAAGTGCCAAACAGAAACAAATAGTGATAAAATGTCTGATAAAAATTTACTTTTTGCACTGATGAAAGAAAGCCAAATAACTTTACAACAGTCTTTAAAAACTGAAGTGAAATTTGAATGTTGTGTGTTGTCATTTGCTATGCCACAAAGACAAAGTATGTACATTTCTTGATGACAAACTTTGGTTTGTGGTCTACTATTTTTAGGCATTGAAGATGGCATTTAATTTTTTTAGACATTATAATGTAATGGGAATGAGTAGCTGCGTTTCCTGCTTCTGAGGCAACATGGCCAGATGGGAAGATTAAAATATCATAAAAGGGGATTTTAGTGATCATCTTTTAAGAAAAAATATTAACTCCAACTTACAACAGTGAGGGAAAAACGCATAGTATATTTTAGTTTTAGAGAATCAGAACATTTTAACACCCACTACAGCACATGCTTGAAAAGTTGCAGCCTTGTGAAACAGTTCTCATGCAAGATTTATTGTTCTATTGCAGTGTGGGTGGTAACTTTTACTGAGATTAAAAGAACTGCTGTAACATTCGTCATTCCATCTTCAGACAGAATTATGATCTATAGGAAAAGTAGAGCTAAGATTTGTTACAAGTATAATTTCTACATCCACAAAAGCTTAGAAGTGCATTAAAGTAAAATAAAAATAAATAAACCTGTTTTATTTGTTGTTGTTTTTGTTTTTCTTCTCATTTGAAAGCTTCTGATTTACCTTATTAGATTAGATGAACTGAACTAGACTCAACTATGACACCAGCCACATAAGGGGCAAACACCAGAAACTCTTGCACTGATGTAGTAAAGACTTTTCACATGCAAAACATTTGCAAACCACAAAGACCAGTGGTGACTGATTTTCAATTAGAGGGCAGTGAAAACAACTGTTATGTAATGTAAAAAAAACACACAAATCCTAAGTATGTATGGTGTTACTGAGATGCCAAAACAGACACAGAATGATTAAATACAGCTAATAATCACTCCCAGTGGAATATATTTATTAAGCATGTATTGTTCTTTGCTTACAAAGCTAAGTTCCCTCCCCATTTTTACCATGACTAAACATCAAAACTGCCGTGTGAATATTTCTGCATTTTAAATGCAATCTGTTTAACAGCTTAGTAGAAACTTTGAAAGCGACATCAAAATAGACTCAATGTTTTCCATCTAAAGTAGAACACTTGACTTTGGTGATTCCTTTCTTTGGAAAGAGAAAATAAAAACTGCAGCATAAAAAACAAATTAACTATAAACTCCTGCATTGGATTCCAAATGAAAGAAAATAGCTAAGCAGAAATATGCAAAGTACCAACAACCCCTTTAGTGTAACAAGTTGTGTTTTGCATTATTGAGGATGGACGCAGCAGTACCCAGTTATGGTGGGTAATGATGGTTTTCAATGATGAATCAATACACAAAATGCAGGGAGCACAGGTGAGCAGCAGCAGTAGCAACATTCGATAATTGACATAAGACTACTGACAACAGACAAGAATTCGACAGGGAAGAAGAGACACAGGTGGGCATAAATACACAGGGAAGGTAATCAGGGGAAACAAGGGACAGCAGGAAACAATCAAGAGGTGACACAGGTGTTAAATAAAAGCAGAAAACCAAATCCTTACACTTAGTCGTCCTTAATCAATGAAAACATCGCATCTACTGTACGTTTCAGATCTATGTTTTGAAATTTTCTGGTGGGAGACAGAACACACATAGTTATTTATTTTTTAAAAACTCCTTAGGAAATTTATTACAGAGTATGATTCAATCATATTAAAGAAAGGAAGAAAATTTTGAAGTGTGCTAGCCTTTTGGAATATGCATGCACATGTCTGCTATTTATAGGGTTCACATAAATATCGAAGGTCACAACCAATACAACAACTGCTAATCAAGGTTAAGAAAAGCAAATTACAGTAAAAAGGGGGAAAAAAAAACACTCTAACTTTAGCAGCGGTGGGATCACAATTAAAATAATCTATAATTTTGAAGAGCTTTCATAAATCAGTCTTTTAATGAAATAACGTTTTTAAACTGGAGATCATGACATTACATAGCCAATTTGCATTTTGATTATGTCATTGCGTAGCATTTGCAACAGCCCATTTTTATCTATTAAATTCTCAGCTGTTTTCTTTTCTTGCTGCAATTTAAATTAGCAGAATTTTTAATAAAGCTGCTTTGATCCACACAAATTACGTTCCCGTTTTGATTGTCAGAAAGCAAAACGAGTCTGGATGTCAGTTTGAGAAGCAGTCCAGTGAGAATATGAGATAGGTATCTCTCTTTATTAAAATCCAGATTTTTTTTAAGCAATTGGTGTCGGCATGTCACCTGACAAAATTGTCATTTAGGCAAATGAGTTATTTCAGATGTAGCTGCCTCTGCATTCGTCAGTTTAAAAAAATGAAAATGGAAACCACTTTTTTGCTCTATTTGTCTCTGCTACACATCTCAGCTCTCTCACCTGCAGGAAGGCTCCTGCAAAAAAATAAAATGAAAAAACAGAACCAGGGTACAGAAAGAACAATGTAGTCTTAACATTTGTGAAGAGAAGGTCCTGACCCTTCAGTGCACATCCACACATTTGATAAGAGGAGAGAAGCATGCATATTATCTCTTTGTAACACACCTGTTATAGACTAAGAAGCTCCTACCTTTGAAGGAAAGTGTCTTCTCTGTCCACAAAAAGCTAAAGGTTGCCCTGAAGGTTTTTCAGTTCACTGAGTGTTCACTCTTGAAAGGAGCTCTATTGAATTACACCAGAGAGAATGACGTTTAATGCAAGTATTTCATGTGAAAAACAGCACTAATAAATCCCACCGCTCAAAATTATTAACACCAAAACATTACCAACACCCTCATTTGGACACATTTTTGCACAACACTGTTAGTAATATATTTAAATAGTAAAATGTTACCCATTATAAATGAGTTTGGTTCTTAGGTAGCCAAATGTGTAATAGAGCCAGCAAAACAAGGCTTTTCTTCAATATTTCACACTAAATCTGTGATCCCCATTTTTCCGTCAATCTTTTTTACAGACTTCCCTGATATATGGATTTATATTTCTGATATACACTGAGCTGAAATCAATACTGAGTAGATGCTGTAATCCACACATTTGATAAGTTTCACAAAGTGAGAAATGTTTTCAGCTTAACAAAGACTATCCTTTTTGTAGCAAGAGGAGTGATCTTGGTTGTGGTTGTAGGTCCTAAAGCTTTGCTGGGAGAAAAGTAGAAACCAACATTTAGATTGTTTCAATGGCTAAGAAAGACATATTGACAAATAATACACCAACATTGCCTTTTTTAGCATTTGACACTGGAGCCTACAGAATTTCACCTCCAGATAAGCCAGGCTTCCATAGATTTGCATGCTATGTATACCACACAAGTTTCTTACTGCTGCAGAATAAATCCAACATGAGCAACTAATGTTACTTATTCTCATGCTACTGTTTGCACTGATTATGATACTTAAAATTGAAAGTCTGACAGTTCGTACTACATGCAGGCTAACTTGGCTACAACTATTTGACCACCTGGGATTCCTCTTACAGTACTGACATCGCTTTCTCAGATGGTCATTGATCCTTAATTCTGAAAAAAACTACAACATACATGAAACAGTGTTGGCACACTCATGATCCCAGTATACATGCACCAATCAAAAAGAGGAATTGTTAATTTTCTCTTTCTCAAACCCATAAAAGATTAGTTTTTCATGCAGCTACCGTATATCCTAGTGTAGAAAATGGTGTGACAGCAGTTTAAGATTCCCTTTAGGATGGGATCAAATTAAAAAATTACAACTTTTATCTTTTTACTGTTCTTTTACTGTTTTGTAAAAATGTTATAAATAATCAGTGTCATGCCTTTTTAATAGATTTTATTATTGACAATTTTCTTGCTATCATTTTTTTCTGTCTAAATGTCACTCTAATGTCTTGTTCTCCGAGAACAGACCACAAATTAGAGCAAAATGCAACTGCTCTTTCAATTTATTAACGTTTTATTTGGTGATGTTTTATTAGAAATAATCTATCAAATGCAATTCCTTCAACAAATACAATTTTGCATAGCGTGTAGTTTATTATATTATTTTCTGATTGCAAGATTTTCTCACTCCCACGTTAGCTTCAGGTGAGCAGAAGGATCGTTGATTCATTCATGTAAAATGAAGACAGTTTCAGCATGTGATTTATTATAAGAAATGTCAACGTGAGAGTTGAAAACCAATATTTCACCTACATAAATAAGTCAAACACTGTCTTGGGTTTCATAAATACAGAGAATTTACCACAGTTATCACAAATGGTAAAATGTAATTATGCCAGATTTACAACCAACAGACGGCTTATATCATAAAATAACCCAAAGAGTATTTTCCAATAAGGTCTCAGTTATCCATCTTAAGTAACGTCTGCAGTCACTTTCAGCACCTGTCTTTGTACTCCTGTCAGTGGAAAAATCTCTGATTGGCTAGCAAAGATCCAATTTAGACAGTGTGTCCCTTTCAAGGTTGTGCTTTTCCACTTTGCTCTTCTGTGCACCAATCTCATTTTCCCTTAACGCTTGCCTGATCCAGTCTCAGGAGAAGGAACCAATTTGATCTTATGCAAGCTCAGATTATCCCAGAGATAAGCAGTTAACAGCCAACAATTTACTCAGAGGATTAATAAGGAAACCACAGTTCAATGTGTCTGATGTGCAAACACATTAAAAACTAAAACAGAAAATTAAAGCCCGAAACATTAGAAAGACAGTGTGACATCATAGAATAAGCCTAAAGAAACAAAAAAAAGAGTTAATTTAAATCAAAGAAATTTTTGTTCTAAACTACGTCTTTTGCAAACATGCCAGTTACATTGTTACTTCTCCAGTTTGTGCATTCACCATTGTGTCCTCTTCTTTCCAGGCTTTTGTAGTGACAAAAGGGAGATGTCTCATTTAAGATTTCATCAGTTTAAAATGGTTGATTTAAAATTGTTCTACCTGAAGAAGAACATCAAACATTGAATTGGAAATTGTGAAATGCAACCCAGAGTCTTTTAAAATAAGTAAATAGTCTTTTCATTTTGAGACCATTTATTGGCTTCTATCACAAACCAGCCTCAGTTATAAGCCAAAAGCTGTGCAAACCCGTATTTCTTTCACTGTCCACATCATTCTACATTGGCAAGATATGCTGATTAACAGCACAAAATTAATTCAAGGCAGCTGAAATAATTACAAATATATATCCTTAACCATTTCTAGCATCCCCTGAAAGGTTTGTCCATTGGGTATTTAGCCAATTCTGGACTTCTTTATGGACTTGGACAGTGTGACAGCAATAAATATTGTTTATTAACATGAGGTTGCACATAGTTATTTTTGGTTGATTGGGGGTCGTAGCTAAACTGTGCAGAGACAATACCTCCAATAACATAAACTCACACATTTTCCTTCAGAAATGTTCAACATTCAACTATATTGAACAAGAGAAGCTAACAAATAAGGAGTGATTCATTAATGGCAGAATAAAATTTGTAATTTCAATGGCACAAAATGGAAGTAAACTTTATTTATAGAGCACATTTTACAGGTGAAAAACCACAAAGTACTTTACAAAATATATATATATATAAATACCGGGTCTTGAAATGTGTTTGTGGAACCATTTACCAGCGTTTGAGTGGATGATCTCAGGCTGAAAGAAGAGGCATAGTGCTCCACAAGGTCAAAGAATAGAGGAAGTCTGTGGTGAAACAGCAACCTGTTGGAGTGTTCTTTTTTGGGAATGGGTGTGTCACCTGCAGACACTTTCAGTTTTTGTTTTTCTTTTTTCTTAAAAGGTAGTTTTAAACCACATTTTTAGAATTTTTCTCTTTCTACATATTATGGTGTGTAAGCTGTTTTTTGAAGTTCTGTGCCTTCTTGCGTTTTTGTCATGTCTTGTAGAGTTGTAATTCTGTTTGTTTGCTTGCTTTATCTTGCGCTGCTGCACTTAGATGTCCCGTCATCATGGGATTTCCAGTCGTTAACGGCTGTGATGTTTCATGCGCTTCCAGCTTTCAGCTGTGTTCTCCGTTTTTGCTGTGATTTGTCTCTCTTTTTTTTTTTTTTATTCCATCTTTTGGTGTCTTCACGCCAGTTCCATCCACTGTGTTTTTCTTGCTTCCCAAACTTTAGCATACTGCGCGCGTGGACTGCTGGCAGGAAAAAAGAAAAAAAAAGGAGAAGAAAAAGGGCTTATGTTTAGTCTCAGTGTACATACCCACGCTCACGGACCCCCCTCCTCTCGTGCTCACATTGCCACCTGCTTCTTGGCAGTCGAGCACCGTAACTACTCAACAAATTGCCGTCCGGCCCGCTGTAGGCCCGTGAGCATTATGTCTTGGTATCGGAGCGACAGCTTTGAATTGCTTATGAAGCAGTTTCTCTGGAGTGATCTGCTTGCACATGCAAGCTCCAGTCTCGGTGCAGCGGCAGCAGCAGCTGAGTAGGGAAACTGTGGAAATAATTGTCTGTCTTTCCTTGTTGGCTGCTTTGACGTCTCGCGAATCCCTCAGAGGGGCCACTAACAGAGCTGTTTGAAGTCTCTGTCAGCAGAGTGGCACGGCGCAAACGTGCGCTACATGCTAGTTCACATCTGCGTCGCATCGAGCCATCAACACAGACTGGCTGGTGGGCAGATGAGAGCAGAAGGAAAGGGGATGGGTGCAGTTAATAGCTGCTGCGGATGAACATGACGGCTTCTGATTGGGCGTTTCAATTTGGTGTTCTTTTTGTGGTCATCTGCAGACCAAAGCAGTTTTTAAACCAGAGGGGAGGGATGTTGCGCAAAAAAAAAAAAAACTTTCTCTGCGAAGAACTTGCAGAAAGTAATAGCGTTTCGAAAAAAAATGTCCCCCTCCCAGATTTCCCGAGTTTGATTCGAGCAGGAATATCTGCAGCATTAATCAAAATCTAAAGTAAATAATCTCGCCCCATAGCTCACTATCGACCCCGATGATGGATGTGATTGTCTAATGTTCACTCGGGCACATTGTGTCTGAAATATTTGCCCTCGCAGTGCTTCCAGTCAAAGCTGGAAGATGGAAACCGTTGAGTAAGTGTAATCAACTTTTCGTGAATTTTGCGCTTGTCAGAGAGAAAATCGTGCAAGATTATAACAAGGCTCCTCCACTTTGCTCGTGTCAAAATCCCATACTTTTCCATTACTCACATATTACGCTTACTGTGAATTTAATGCAGATATACTAGGAACACATACGGAGGAATAGATGGATGGGCTATCACCATTTTGTAGTATTAAAACTGCATATAATTGTCTTTTAGATAGATTTTTTTTTTTTTTGGACCTGTCCATAGTGGAGACCCCTTTCTAAACTCAAAGGAGAACTGAGCAAACAGGACACAAACCAGAGAAGGAGCTTTCCCCCCTTATGTTATCGGCTTTGGCCCTCTGTCACTCAGTGAGCTGGACAGAGAGCATAGAAAAATGTTTCATTTTGTCCACTCAAGTGTCACTAAGTCATGGGGGCCTCTGGAGTGTGTCGGGCTGAAGTTGTGCAACCGCCTGCGGGTTCGGGGGTGGGGGGCGAAACGTGAAAAGCTCCGAGGATTTTATCGCTGCTTTTCACAAGCATGGCGCACATGCCATGTGAGGTCACATAGGAGTAAATTTATCCCAGAGGGAGTGGAGGACCTCACATCAGATGTGCCGTCCCCACCGTCCTCTGGAGGGCACCCCAATTTAGGCCAGTGAAGGGCAAGAAATGGCCGCCTAATGCTCTTATGGATTATAGGATTTTTCTGCCCATGCAATATAGAGATGTCTGAAGTGTCTTATCTTAGTTTCTGTCATTGCGTCTGCAGCGACATCCCTCCATTCTGGCGACATTTTGCACCCTCCCTCTCCAGTGAAGCTGCGAACGGTTATCACAATCAGTGGAAATGCCACCAAGTGTCATCGTCGACTTGCTAAATGCTTATTACATCTTGCCTGAATCACAGCATTCCATATGGCAAGTGATAAGATTTGGGGAAAAGAAAAAAAAAGAAAGAATTTAATCTCAACTTTCCTGTGGACAGTCTGAAAAAAATCGGTGGAATAAAACAGGGAATTTAACAAATGTACACATCAGATTTTGATTCATGGGGCTGGCGTCTGTGATTGTTGCTGCCTCTCATCAGGACCATTGATGCTGCTGGTGATCTGTGATACAGCAACGTGTGAAATATTCATACTCCTTAAGCTTTTTCTCAATTTTCCATGTGACAAGTCAATGTGTCTTATTGGGATTTTATCTGATAGAAGTTTTTTTTGTTTTTTTTTTTGTCAAAAGTGGGGCATGTATCTTTGTGTTAAGGTCCCTTAAATCAATTTATAGATCCACCTTTCGCTAGTGTGTGTGTTGAGGTATAAAATTATGAACAAAAATGTTTTATTCATGCTTATATAAAAATATATATACATATAAAAAAGCCCAAGCTCAAACCGATTGGATGGACAATGTCTGAACAGCATTCACCAATTTTGATACCAATTGTTCAATCTATCTGTGCTACATATGAATCCATCCTGCCTTGTGGTAATATGGATGTGCACATCGATGCTACGTCACATACTGCTTACTAACACAGATAGTAGGAACACAAATTCTATCAATTTTTTTTTCTGAGGATTTTAACGTGTGTAGCTTCATCCTTCTTGCTATAAATTCTAACCAGCTTCTTTGTTCCTTGCTGAAGAAAGGCAGCATGATGCTGACACCCCCTTGTTTCACAATGTTTGGCGAACAATGCCGAATGAAAGGTCCAATAAGATCTAAAATATAATGGCACAGCCTAACTGCTAATAAATTCTCCACAGGTGCTGTCTGCTGTCTTCCTTTGTCTGCATAATGCTGTTTGTTCACTGATTCGATTCAGTTTCAATTCAGTGTATTTGTCCAGCATCAATTTACAGCACACATCAGCTCAAGGCACCCATAGAAAAAATATAATTTCTGTCCAAACATAACATCCATTCCAATTATTTGTCAAACAATGCAATCAATTTCAGTTTATTATTCAAATGTATTAAAATCTTAGCAAACCCAGCAGATTGCATCAAGTGACTTGCAGCATTCACTCATTTTCTATAACAAACCTCTGAGGCTTTTATCAAACAGCTGTATTTATAACAAGATGAAATTATCCACATGTGAAATTCAAATTCTCTTAAGGAATCTTTTTGAACAAAAATTTATTTAGGGATATTCATTTAATGGGGGACCAAATGCAAAATGCATACCATTTTATTTGTACAAAGAAAAAAAAGACCCCAAAAAACCCCCGTCTATTCTTTTACAATTGCTAATTTGCATGACGCAAAACCCCAAGAAACTCACCTATGACATGATCAATGTAAACACTTTCGCACACCACAGCATTTTGCATTTAAGGGCAAAGAACTAATGCCTGAATGAAGGAGTTTGCTGAATAAATGATGGTTTTAATCACTGCCCTGGGTGTTAACTAATGTGCCAAGGGAGATGAGGAGGGGGCCTGTGGAGCTCCTCATTTACCCAAGCAACCCCCACCAACTGGAGATGATTATGTGCATCTAAACTGCTGCATAGATGGGTAATGGGATTGCAGGCATGCTGGTCCCCTGGTAGACCTCCTGAGAGTGCCTGTGACCTCTCCCCCAGTAGAGAGGACAGACAGCCACAGCATGGCTCTCATTTGTTGTCTTTGGGTTGGAACCTTTATGAAAAAGCAATACTGGTAATGCTGAGTGAGATGGTATGAGCTGTAAATAAAAGAGGAGAAAGAAATACAAGTTGAAAGAGGGTTGATAAAGAATCTAAATACGTGTGCTTAAAATTTCTATGACTTTTCAAATTGAAGTTACCGGAATATTCTTAACCTCTTTGAACCTTTTTTCATATGTCTTGGGGAAAAAAGAGAATATATTCAATTTGTAGAGTATTTACACGATAGGTACTTAAATATTAAAAAATACTTAAATATTAAAAGTATTAACTTTTAATATTAACTTTTGATATTTAAGTTAATATTAAAAGTATTATTAATTAATTATTTTAATATTTAAGTATTCTTACTTTTATTCAAGTAAAACTGTTGATGTGGCACTTTCACGTTTACTAGAGTACATTTTTGTCTGTTTATTTGTACTTTTACTTGCATACATTGTTTGATTACTTTCGCCGGCACTGCAGAGTAAACATCCACAGCAAAGAGACTGCATGTGGTTAGCAGTTTACTGTTCCCCTTTTGCCAAAGTGACCGTGTGACCTCTTTCTGAAAGTATTTTGATCCAGTCAGCATGTGTTGTAATGAGTTTCCAGACGGTTTTGTCAGATTTTCACCCTGATTTGGACATGATCGAAGTCCTCTTGGATTTCTGTAGTTATTTTATAAAGAGTGCCGCTGACACAGTGCTGTGGAACGTTCAGGTAAGCATATAAAACATGGAAAAAATACTTTTCCATGTATTTTTGGAGAAGGATTTTCTAAAGTGCTTGGGTTTTGTGATTTTATTCATGTTTTACACTTTAAAAAAAAAATAAAAAATCCACCCCAAAATGCGTATTGCACCATTCGTGTGGAGATAGCTAATCATTAAGTTAAAAATTTGACATAAAACTGGGGTTATTGCCACATTTAGTGTACACAAAATTTATATATCTTGATTAAAAAATAAGCACATTGAGAGATCAGCTTTTACTGAAAGTACCAGTTCATAGCATCTACAAGTGCAAAACTCAACATTTGTTATGAGATAGTAAATGTTCAAAGCTTCGCTTTATTTAAAGTGTCACTCATAATTTTTAAAAATTCACTTAAAATTTTTTTAAGAGAGCAGTTGTTGATTTATTTATTGTGATAACCTTTGGCATCGGCAGATGTTTTGTACAAGTCAAAGACACAATATTGAGAAAGTGTTTTGGAATTGGTATTAAAGAAGGACTATTTTCACAATCTGTTTTAAGATGAACTCAGTGAATTTTGAACATGACTGGGTTTTGTGATTATTTTTTCTGTCATATGCTAGTTGTTTGTGGTGAAGCTCTCCTTTGCTGCATCTCCTCCACTTTGTAAGCATGCTCTCACAATCAATGAAAAGGCTGCTAAAATTCAGCTCTTTTTTAGAAAATCGTCCTAAAGTGCATCTGAAGTCAAGTTTGGCTGAAAGAGGTCATCAAACTGAAACCAAAATGAGCTCTTAGAAAGTCAAAGCAAATCCTTTATCCCAGAATACTTTCCCTTTCCCTTTTCCTGCGTGTCAAGCACACAGAACGCAAATATTTTCACTGGTGGACTTTTATGTTGGGCCAAAGTGGCTGTGATGTTTGAAGAAAAGAAAAAGCATCCCAGCATTTTCTAAATGAGGCATAATGGATGTGTTAGTGACATAAACATGTTGAGGCGATGTAAGCGGACTGACAGGAACATCGCTTCTAGCAAGTCCTGTGTTGCATTAGTGATGATTTTCCAGGAGGAGCTTACAAAAAATCTTCAGAGCATTCAGACCCGGAAAAGACCCAGAAGAACAGGCCATGCTCACACGGGTGAGTGCTCCGAAAAACACAGCTTGGCACACCGTTATTCCTGACCCACTCCGAACACTAAACAATCTACCCTCGGAAAAATATATAGGTCATTCTGGGTCTAAAAATGGCTGGCTGTCCCTGAGGCTCGCCGGAGCATGAAATAGACTTTACATCACTTTAGCCAAGCCACAACAACCAGGAAACTTTCAGCTTTTGCCTCATTTCTGTATGCCCTTTTATAGCCGTAATCAAACATTTGGCACTTCCCTCGCCTACTATTCTTTCTTTCAGTTGATGACCTGAATAAGATATCAGCAGTTTCCCCGGGTTTGTAATATGACAGGCGAGGCTAAAGTTATGTCGAGATTTAGATAACACGGCTTGCTGAACACTAAATATGTTGCACCTCTGCGCTCCAGACTTCCTACTGTCTCGATAAGCTAGAATCCAGGGGTGGACTTAAAAAAAAAAATCCTGTGGACTTGTGATATTGGAAAGATAGTCACATGACAGGCACCATATTTATTTTCAGCTACCCGTCTGCCCAACTAGAGGAAGATTTCTATTAGAATGATAACAAGATTTCCTCCTGCAGGGTGAATTCTGCATAGTTGCAAACCACACTAAGGAAGCTGCTCTTGCTTGTTTTCGATGCTGACAACTTTAGGCTGCAATTTGTGAAAGTAAACTTGCTCGCAGCAAATTGGACAACGTGGTGAGAAAATTTCTATTTCTATTTGTGGTAATTTCTAGATGCTTTTCCTCCGGAGCCACACTGTTTGTCTCATTCCCCCCACCCTAACAGCGCCGACTACTTCCCCTTTCTGTGCCTAATGTAGAAAAATCCCTGGTGGATTTGCCCCGGTATTGGCCTCATGTTTATTTAAGCCTGTTTATTAAAGTCGAGCGCCCGCTTCCTCCTCCTCCTCAGCCCCCACATTCATTTTTCTGTGGTGTTTTCTTACAGCTGGCCAACCCTGGATTCATTCATCAATTGGGCCTACAGCACTGAGGCCTTTAACAGCTCTTCACCACAACGACTGTGACATCAGCTCTGTACACAAACCAGGGGTGTATCAAAGAGATGCACAATTACAGAGAAGATGGGAATAGGTAGAAAAAAAATGACCATGCAGAGGAAGAACAGAAATTGTGAGGGTAACGAGTGGCAGCGATGCAGCTTCTAATTGTGGTTGTGGGTTAAGCACTACTATGTCTCATTGTGAGAACTTGGGCTACAATTAGCAAAAACAACACTCCTTCACAACTGAAGGTCAGAGTATATAAAAACTCATCAGCACAAAGTTTTGTCAATTGAGTTTTGTGTTAACTTATTTGGAGAAAATGATCAAACAATGTAATAATAGCCATTATAGTCTTAAATATTTTTCTTATTTTAGAAGTCAAAGCAAATCACCCCTAACAAGAATTAGTTCTAGATTCAGTTTATTCACATTCGATTGAGTGAATTCATGTCCCTACTTAACATTCACAGTTCCTGCATGAATGAGATTCCGTTCATTTATTATTATACTGACTGAAGTTGTTTATGCCATTGCTTGAAATTTGTTCAATTCTTTCCTGTTATCTTTGTGGACATAAACTGTTTTAAAATTCCCAAAACAGCTGTTCCCATTCACATGTTAAGCTTCTGCTTTCAGAAAAAAAAAACAAGACTGAAATGTTCATCCATCGAAAACACAGAAATGTAAAAGACTATAGCTGCATTTATTCACTTGTCTTTTCTGTATCTTCTGCCCAGAAACAATATTTGGTGTTGTTAAAATCCTCAGCTTAATCTATTAATTTTGAGGTGGTACATGAAATTTCAAGCAAATTCTTCTGCATAAAGTAAAGAACAAGGTGGCTTAGGCAAGTTTAAAGGCAGATGATGTATGATATTGGTTTACAATAACAATAATAAAACAGCTTAACGCTGACAGATATACCCAAGCAAGCTCACCTTGAGAGAAAATACTGTGCCTATTTCTGCATTAAATATTCAAAGTTCCTCCCTTAATAAAAAAAAACAAACACAAGAAAAACAATGCAGCTTAAATGTCACCAGGACGAGCTGCACTCACTTTATGTTCAAGTAAAAAGAAGCTTTGTTCTTTCAAGTTCTCAAAAGTGCAGGTTTCTCTATTGAACACAACAGTTTTGTTGTGGCATTTTTGTTATTGGAAAACATGAAGCATGTCCAGTCCAAAATTATTTATAATCCTGGCAGAGTAAGGTTTGTTGATAATCTTTAAATTCTTTCATTGTACCAACATGTTTCGAGTATTAAAGTTTTTGAAGCCAGAGTCCCAACTTGAATCTTACAGATAATTAATGGAGGGAGCTAAACGAAGTAATAGCAAAGAGGTCTTCCAACTTTAAAGATTAGAAGTTCATCACAAAAATTTTTTTAAAGATACCAACGCAAACTTCCTGGTCTTCAGTTATATGCAGGTGTTGATTGCAGACTCTGTTTATATTGTTATCTTTTGAGATATATCCACCAGAAACAAACCTCTTGATTGCATTAAAATATATTTTTTTAATTAAATCTGCTGGGGGTGTGAATAATTCTGAGTTTCACTGTGTGAGGAGTAATTTTTCTGTGGAAACTGCACTTGCACAATAAAAAAGGGCTATTTTACTATGTGTGTGACCAAATTGAAGTGTGTAAGAGGAAAGCTTCTCTGAAAGGTTACCAGATTAATATTTAAAGTAATCTTTGTGTAAAGATATTAAATAAAAATAATAAAACTGGATAAAAGAGAAAGACTCACATCTTAGTTCAGTGGAGAGCACAGCAAAAGAAAGCCTGGGCTTTTAATTTGAGGGAAGATGAAGATATAAAAGATCAAAACAAAGGATAACTGAAAAAGACTTGGCAAACATCGATATCCAGCTGTGCTGCAGTGAATCAGTTTTTTTAAAGGCATCCAAACTGGAGCCAACTCAAAAACAAACAAACAAACAAAAGAAACAGAATCAAGAAGAGTCCACACAGAGCATGAGTATATTTATATCTATATATATCAATATATATCTATATATATGTATATATATGTTTTTATATTTATACATATATATAGATAGATATATCTTCATTTATTTTAATATTTAAATCCACTAAAAGTTGTAAATACAACTTTTGAATGAAAGGCACAGGAAAAATCAGACAATGCTGATATAATACCTAAAAGAAAATTACAGTACAAAAGTGGACAGTTAGTTACGCATGAACAAATCCCTCTAGGTTCAACGTCCTCCACAGTTAAATATATGCGACACATGAGTAAACAAACATAGCTGTCACAACAAATGATGGAGCTGAAACAAAAGAGAGAGCGAGAGAGAGAAAAAAAAAACAAATCCATAAACCAAACTTGTCTTTATTGCTTTTCCTAGCTGGCAAGAGTCATATCAGTTTCATCAAATGAAGCATTCATTTGATTATTATCCCAACTTTTTATGGTCTGCATGAAACAAACCTCCACTGGGTATTTTAGGATCCTACTCAAATATATTAAAACTTAGAAGAAAAAAAAACCCAACAAAAAACAAAAGAAACTCCGAGGCAGATTTTTCTTCTCCTTTTTAAACCAAGTTATGCTGAGTATGTATCCTATAAACCAAGAGCAAAATGAGCCAGTATTTGTGATTATGCTTTTAATTTGTTGGTCCACTGAGTGTAAAATCATCCCTCACCTCTAAGTGGTGAAGATCGTTTAAATATTTAACGCTGAGATTTCTGGGCTGCAAAATTTAGAAAGTGCAGGTCTGGAAGCTGTTTCTGGAACAAGAAAGTAATTTTGAAGATATCTTCATTTCCTTTTCTTATACCACTGACCTGGTATAAGAGGTTATTGCATCGAGCAGCACTTGGAGAACTCTGACAATAGAATTCATTCATCAAATCAAGACAAAGAGGGGAAAATAGAATGGGGATTAATCATGTGTTCTGGTTCTTTCAGAATCACTTCATTTTCTTTTAAATAAAGTGGTTTTATGAGACTGATGGAGGGAAAAGTGTTCGACAAATCATTTATCAATTCTGCTAGGGGTCGACGAAGTAAAGGGGATCGTTCAAAACAGCTATGGCTGATCATTGTTTAGGAGAGAGAATTTCAATACTCAATCAGTTCTTCAATGTGGACCAAGCGTTAGGAAAGGTGTGGTCTCTTACTACCAGTAGCCTCTTTGGTATCGGCACATCTGCATCAACGGACTGCCACCGTCCAATTATCACCTTCCTTTTCCTATGAGCAGCTGTCTCACCATTTCTGATTCCTAGTAAACAGAAAATAATAATCCGCACACAAAACAAAACAAAATGATTGCCACAATCCTGAATGATTGGAAAACAACAAAAAAGATGAATCTCAATAAATTTGACTATCAAAAAGTTGGTTTCTTTCAGTAATTCAATTAGACTCTTCACACAGTTTATAATTCAACCACTTATTTGAGTTTATTTAGATCATTATGGCTTATAGCTAAAGAAAACTGAATACTATTTTTTTAAATTTCAGTGCTACCTGAAATAGGACTTCACAGTATATCTCAGACTTGCAAGTCATATTGTTTTTGTATATTGCAAGTCAGACTCTTATTGCAATATTTACCAAAATGCTATTAATGCTGCATGCTTTTCCAAATGCTTGCAGTCCTAATGTAAGACCAATAAGCAGCATTTGTTTTTGTCTTTTCTGTTCTTGTTTTGTTTTTAAACACTTTGCATTGGGTAAGCCTCAAAAAGGCATTGCTAAAAAAAAAACAACAACAAAAAACTGGCTATTTATAGAGTGCCGTTACAAGGCACATAAATGGAATGGAAGGTTTAGTGGATGGAAAAAAAGTTGCGGGGAAACAAAGGAATTATGAAGGAAAGACTATTCAAATGTCATTCATTGTCACAGACTACATCCTAAGTCACTTTTTCATTAAAGGGCTTTATTGAGATGTGTCTCATACATGGTTATATATTTCCAGTTTAATTTAATAATCAGAAAAATATATATTTGAATTTTAATCAGCTACAAGCCATAATAATCAAATGTGAAAGATTTTATAATGGGTTCTGAATACATATATTTATCTTTTTAAACTGTATTACTGAAATAAATTGACTTTTTGATTACTTCTGATGATCATTGAGATGTACCTGTACATAAAGAGTAGCTGTCAAGGTTTTTTTTATTATATGTCCTCTGAAATCCAAAACTTTCTAACCCACTTTTTTCTTTTTACCTCTTCTCCCTTGGCCTTTCCTGCCATCCTGCAGCAGGGGATTCATGCTACTTCCACCTTCCAGGCAGCATTGCTACAGAAAATAAAGAGCCACAACACAGCAAAAAGTAACCAAGGCTCAAATGACTGCAATTCAGGTCTGCAAAACAGAATCAACCCTTCTAGAAATAAAATAAAACGAGAAGTATGACTAAAACAGATGTTAAGGTTTTTAATGGTATGAAAAAAAAAAGAAGAAACTGAAGCATAAAAAGGAAAATAATCATCATCTGGGCTGGGTGATGTTACTGCTGCTGTTGCTTGGTTACTGTTGGTTTGCGTTAGCCTGGCTCCAATGACGGATGCGCTTACCGGAGCCCTTCCTTATTTCTGCTCCGGAGGTGGTAGCCCACCCTGAGAGCCGACAGGTTAACCCCGTAACCTCGCTCCCTTGGCTCAAGTAGTTTTTTTTTTTTTTTTTTTTTTTGCAGTGCCACAATCCTCAAACAAAGCAGAAAAGTCAAGGTAAAAGCTAGGCTTTAACAAAGTTTGATTCGAACACCTTCTTCTTGCTCCAATGCGCAAAGGGAGCGAATGACATCATGAACAAGAACCGATAGCTCAAGAGTCCAAAGATAAAGAGTACAAATCCATGTCTCAAAGCGTTGGGCTAACGCCGACCCCATGCATTACCTTGCCATGGCAGAGGAGGATGCGGCAGATAGCCGTGTGAGGTATTCACGCAGTTCCTTGGCTGCCTGAAAGCGGCCATAGCGCTTTTTAGGTTTGGTGCACTCGTCCAACAAAGCCTCAAGTTGTCCGTCTTTGGCTATGTGAGCGGGCGGGTCGTGAAGGAGGCCGCCGGTGGTTCCCCGCCACGTGGCGTACTGCGACAATAAGTTCTGACACACGGCATAATAGTTGTGGTCCACAGTGACCCGGGAACAGAGGGCCTCCTTAGAGAAAGAAAGGCAGGCCTCCCTGTCGCACTCCTCGAAGCGGCTCTCATACCACACATCGTGGTTCTCCGGCTTGTCTGCAGGTGGACACACATAAAAATGTCATACAACTTTTTAAAAATCACATTTGCAGTGGGTGAAACGTCTAGTTTAATACTGTTCTACACTGATATAGAATCACTTAAATCTTAAGTTAATGCTCTTTTCTCTTTTTGGTTTTTCATTCAAAAAAAACGAGATTTCGTTAGATTACTTATGCAGTTCACAATAGTAATAGTAAACATTCTTAATTGCATGATTTTATTTACTATGTTTGCATTTCATTTAGTTGGTTTGCTCATTGGTACAACTTGAGCACTATTGACTTTTTTTTTTTTTTTTTTTTAGATCTCCTTTATGCATAAAGTTGACACCAGATTTTTTCCCCCAGAGATAGAAGGAAGATTTGGGTTAATATTTTTTCTTTAGTTCTGCCAATACCAATTTTAGGTTTCTAATTTCTTTCAAAGAACCATTTTGTGACATATATAAAAAACAAATTTTTTAAGCTTTCCCCTGCAAGTGGTCATTAATTATAGCTTACCCCAGGTAAGGGAGATGTTGCCGTAAAACAGTGTTTAAATATTGTAAAACTGAAGTAAAAAAAAAACATTTTAAATTTGCTTAGCATCTTATATTAGCTACTAGTATGACTAGCATTTCATAAACGGTACTCTTTGCCGTTTTCTCTTGGATCCTTATCGTTCCTCTAAGATTTTCAAAAAGCTGGCAGCATTTCACAACCCACTATGCATCAAAGCATGAACATGACACATGTTTTAAAATAATAAACCAAAGCACCTTTTCCTCCCTCTTGAGCGACCCTGTTATCTGATGAAAGCCTTGCTCTCTTCCAGCCTCAGTGAATGGAAAACGCATCTCAATGTGTCATTGAAAACATTTTCTTTTAAATAATATGCTACAACTTCTGCTTTTGCTTCTTGTAGTAAGTTTTTAAAACACCCTGGTGATACTGAAAATTTCAACTTTGAATGTCTTCACTCAGTAACTGCATCCAACCAATGCAACAAATTGTGGCGTCGTAAGCATGACTTGGTAATGCCATGGTGTACACACTGATCAGAAAAATATTGGGACTTTTCTTTAAACAAGAAGAGTTCTTTGGCTCTTATGACTTATACTGTTGACTAATAAGAGTAGAGAGAATGGTGAGAAATTTTTCATCACTTTTAAGGTTTCAAATTTGCTGGTTGGATATCTCACCGTAAATCTTTATCATTGACAAATACACAGCTTACAGTTACAAATTGTAACTATGTAAATTGCAAATCTAAGGTTGCTTGTAACCATTGTCAAATCAGAGGTTGCTAAAAAAAAATCTAAAAATTGGCTAAAGTACAAAAGAAAAAATGTTACATCAACATTTTTTTAAAATAAAATTTTTGCATACAGCAGGTTTAAGATTGGGGCTTTCTTGACTCCTGGATGCTCCATGTTTTAGAAAATTTCAATGATTAAAAAAAGGGTAAACAACAAACTAAAAATGTTGAACAGAAGTTATACACACACCTCTCATAGTTGGAGACTTTGTTCTTTGTCATTTATATTTATTTAACTATTGCGTTTATTTAAATAACCCCGCAAAATTTTATAAACATTAAGAAACCAAAGAATCTCTAAGAAGTCTCCAGCCATTGCGAGAAGCCCTTTTCTTTTTAAGGGCTCACAGCCGAACAACCATCTCCAGTTTATTTGACAGAAATGAACCCTTTTACTTGATTTACAGAGCAAATAAAATTCTTTCCCCTGCTCATTTTATTTTCCTTTTTCATTCTCTTTAGAGGATTGGGTTAGGAAAGAAGGGAGGCAATAAAAAATAAAAAATAAAAAAAACCTGGAATGATGAGAGAGCTATTGGTTTGCGCATTAAAAGCAGATCAATAAGACTGTTGGTAGACTGGAGGGGACCCAGAGGATGCAAACATATAATCAGTGCATCAGGCATTATAATGCACTTCTCCTCTGGCTCATCAGAACAACTCAATCAAACATCCAGAACCGGCCTGCTAGTGAGAAGAGGGGGGCCCCAATGTGGGGCCTATCCCCCAAAAGAGGCAAGACACATCAACCTCAATCAGTGTGGGTGATGAAGATGGATATATCTGCGCACCGGCACATATAAAGATGTACACGAAACGCAGTGAGGTGAGGTGAAAAGCAATTAATGCTTCAGAGTCAGTCATGCGTCAAAACTCAGCGCTGATTGACAGATGGCATCAGGAGAGTGTCCTGCTCTTCTCACAAAATTTTGCCCCCCATGCACCCACTGGTTAAAAAAAACCTCAGAAGAAAAAAAATAGAGCTGAGAAAGACATACTCAAGGACACATATGCAAAGTTTTTTGAGTCTCAGAAAAAAGCAAAGAGGATGTTATGAGGCCCATACAGTGCCTTGCAAGATCACCTTTTCACATTTTGTCAGGATTCATTTTCAAATTGAAATGCCCTTCATTGAGATTTTGTGCCATGTGCAGACTGTAATGCATACCTGAAGAGGAAAACGAGGGAAAAATAAAAACAAATTCAAATCCCAAAAGTGTGGCATGCATTTTTATTCAGACTAACCCTCACTCAAGTGCTTCCATGCAAGTCAATCGTTCTATGAGGACACCGATGGCATCATGGCAGTTAAGGAGTTTTTCAGATGCCCCCAAATAAAATCTAAAACCAAACAAAAAAAGTGTCTTCACCGACCACCTATGTAGTAATTAGCTGGGGCAGGGCAGCAGCTACATTTTTTTCTTTTTATGACTACATGTTTTGCATTGTATTTTATATAAGGGTGTTTTCACATCTGATAGTCCGATAGATTCTGTTCAACTGGGGACCAAAATTGTAACATTAGTTCCATTTTTAGCTGGTGTGGTTCGCTTCACACTGCACTATGTCAAATGAACTAAACCCTTTCAAAAATCTGCCTCCCAAAGCCCTCACATGTGTTGCTGCAGCACCAATGACTACTAAAAACAAGAAGAAGACATGAGTGCAACTTCCTTCTTTGCAAAATGCTAACAAGATGGAGTTACAAAGATCCACACCTGAGGGCAACTTTAATTGTTGTCCTGTATGGAAGAATAGCAAGAAGAAAACCAATGTTCAGAGATCATAAGAAGCTCTGTTTCCAGAGGCAGGATATATGGCAAACATGTGAAAAGGTGAGAGATAATTTAAATCTTCATACAAAACAGTATTTGAGGTGGAAACCCAACACTACAAATCACACCATTATGAAACAAGGTGGTGAAAGCATGTTAAAAATTTGCATTCATTTAAAAAACAAACAGTATTTCAATTGTATGCTTTTGTGTTAGGTTATTACATTAGATGCTCATAAAAATATGCTTAAGCACATTCATTCAAGGGCAATGAATGTTTTTTGTAAGACATTTACCTTTGTTTCTTTCTGCTTGCAGGTCTGGGCAAATTTACAAAGCAAACTAAATCATTTTCAATTCAAATCAGCAGTAGAATCAGGTGAGGTACAACCATATAGCTCCGTGTTTCTCACCTATCTGGTATCTTCCATGTTAAAGAGCTCAGACTGGACCTGAGTGCATTCCTCTCACACCTCTGCCTTCACAAGGTTGAACAAACTTTGAAGGCATGGCCTGAGACCTCGTTAACATAGCCTTACTGTTGGGTTCAGAAGAGAAAGTCGGATATTGGGAACGGAGACAAGTGTGAGAGGAAAAGCAAGTGCATCTTTGGGAGACTGTGTAAAGGAGAAAGGCGAAAAATGAGTGACACGAGTGTTGCCAAGCCAGCCAGTGACGCCATGAGCTCAATCATGGGGAAATCGCTCCTTTTGCATCACTGGACTGTGCAGACAAAAAGGGCACAGCTCCCCATCTCCAGAACCCCCTGCATCCATATGGATGATTCTAATAAGAGGGTGGATTGGCACGTTGCTTCTGCGTGTTTGATTTACAAATCGATTGGTTTCAGTTTGGACCGATGACTCTGGAGTCGCACGCTTCAGCATGCTTTCCCAGCTCAGGCACTAATTGTAGGGATTGGCTTCTCTGTTCCCAGAGCCTTGGGAAGTTGCCACGCCTGTTTCCTACTGCTGTTCACCACACGGCCGTGACCCAGTAATACTCATTACCACCATGATCCCCCCCTCTTCTTCCTGCTGCGTTGCAACGCTTTGGCACACACAAACATGCAAACAGATCCGGGCACGCAAACATGAAGGAAGCAAATAAACTTGAGGCTTAAGCTCTGAAAGGCCAGGGGTAAGCAGCTTGAGTTGTCAGGCTCTAAATGTGTCGGGCCAGACAAAGGGAGTATCAACCTGGATTGTGCTCCAGGACTGGCAAAGGGCTTCGGTGACAGGCTGGAAAATCGCAGCTCTTGGCAACAAAGATAAATATACACACTTCTGAGGAAGGCAAATGTATGAACACACATAAGCATAATCATGCAGAAATGAAGCAGAAATTCAAGCGAAAAACGGCAGGGATGTTGGAGTTCCTTCACACGTTTTGCATTACTTTGTGGTTCCCTGGAGTTGAAGCTTGTAATTTGGTAAAATGCCGCTTTATCCCAGGATAAATTTATCACAATGCTTCTATTATGTGTATATAAAAAAAGGAAATGCTCACTCCCATTTACTTACAAGCAATATCTTATATTCGTCACAGGGTACAATGGTGAAGCCTCAACATCTAGCAACATAATAGTTTATCACTTTAACAGGATTTCAGCACAAGGGGACAAATCTAAGTGTCAGACGAGGTGGCCGTCGCTCTTTGTGAAGTGGCCCCTGGAAGGAAGACTGAAGGGGGCGAGCAGCAGCACTCAGGGTGTGATGTATAGCTTTCCTGGACCTTGTTATGGGCTTTTTTTTTTATCCGCGAGGCAAAAATCTAGGGCAGCAGAGATGGCTCGTTATCCGAACAATCTTTGCTTTGATGGGGACGCATGTGTTAGAGGGAGTGGGGGTGTTGGCTGGATAGAAGAGAGAAGACTTCCAGCATATGCAAATCTAGCCTAAAGTCTCAAGAGGCCATTCCTAAAACATTCAGTGCTTGCTCATTCGAATCTCTTTTTTGCAGAATTGAAACTATGGTCAATGCTTTATGTCATGTTCAAGCTTCTGAGGAAGAGTGATGAACAAGAGAGATGGACAAGGAATAAGGTTATGGATGGAATCAGCAATTTCGCTTTTAAAATTTCAATTTGTGCAAATTATATGAAGTAAAAGCAAACTGTGTTTCTTCAGTGAAGAGCTGGAAACATACTCTATTTAAAAACACCCTTGTCAAAAGAAGTACAGAAAGCCTTCAAAGAAATTAGTCTAATTGGAAACGCTCAATGTCACATTGAGAAAAATCTTACCTTTTCAAATTTTCTCTGGAGGTTTAATAGATTTTCATGCAAAGAAATTATTGTTTCACAAAATCGTTTAATAATCCTTTTAAAATTAAGTTATTTAAAAGTTTTTCTTAAAAATTCGATTTACTTTTTCAAGTTGACAAGATTTCTAGAAGTTTATTAGTAATCCATACCGTCTGGCATCTCTCGTGTATTAATGTGACATTTGGCAGATGTTGCAGAGCCACGTTTAAACTGGGATTGAATACAGAAAAATAGATCACCTAGATTTATTTATATTCCAACTCATAAGTATGGTGGAGGATCTAAGCTATGCTGTGGGTGCATTTCTCCTCCAAAACCCCAGAAAATAGTTATTAGAAATATCAGGGGACTTTAAATATTTACTGAAATGTGACCTGAAATGAATCCTTTTTCACATTATGTTTACAAACTATTTTTTCATCACAAAGATGAAAAAAAGAGTGATAAAATTACCATCTTTTTTTAAAAAAGAGCTGTCAATCTGAAATACAACTGCAAAGAAAAGACATTGGCAACATTTCCTTTTACACATCTTTACCCGAGGTACATTTTAATAGCTACTCAAAGATGGGAAAAAAAGAAAGAAATGGAAGCAACTATGTGATGAACGATTAGGCAATGACCCTCACCTTGCTTTATCTGTCTTTTGTCTGCTACCAGGACGTTTTCGGCGTCGACTATGATGACTTTTCCGTCCCGAGGGCCGACTGCAAAGTTATCAAAACTGACATCCAGCAGGTACAGGGCAAAGTCAAAGTCATTGTTGGTGAGCTGCTCGGCAATGTCCATCAGCTGCCGCGCCAGGTCAACCCTCTTCTCCCACGGCGCATTGTAGAAGCTCCACAGCTCCTCGCCCACGTAGTTGACAGCTACCATGCGCCCACATGCTCCCAGGTACTTGGCAAATGGCCACCCTTCATCCGATGGAAAGCTCTGGGAAGGAAAAACGTGGATAAAAAGCGTCAGGTGGTGAAAAACACAAACAACTTTGAAAGGTAAAGGCTAACACATTGTGGCAACAGTCACCATGTCAAAAGATAGTTTATTTAATTTGCTCTGAAATTAGTTCCTGAATCCATTGAAAGATGAAAGGGAAAAAAAAATACAAGACGCTGGTGTAGCCTTGGGTGATTGCTGATATACAATTTTAAACACAATAGCTGAAAATGAGCCAGAGAATCACGTGAAGCAGCGCCAGCTTGGGGTATAACGGATTAAATTTAATAAAAGCATAGAGTCCGTTTGTGTTTAAGCCCTACAGCTACGAGTCAAAGCTTGCTGCTATACTGTGTGCTTCCAGAGAACTGATAGGGGGTGATTTGTGGCAGGGAGCAGTTAGCAGGAAAGCCTTATGCTTTCTGATGCGACTGCAGGGCGTTTAAACTGCTTCGTGGTGCTGTTTAGCCTGGTTAAATGCAGTTTGGGAAACTGACAGCATTTCACTGCCTATTATGGGTTCCAACTGATTCAGAACATCAGGATAAACGTACAACTTAGCAGGTTTGTATTTTAAATGCTGCTGCATGCCATCAATAAAGGAAAGATGAAAATAAATAAATAAATAAACTTTCTCTCTCCAGCTGCTATGAGACTACAGCTCTGGCATTTCCCAATTTTCCTTCCCTCCGTTTCTCTCTTCTAGATCCATTTCATTGTCACAGGCTGTTGCAGTGGTCGAACAAAATCGATGGAAAATAACAGACGGTTTCCAACTTTTCTGCCGACGTAAGACTTTTTTTTGCTGCAAATGATAATAAGCTCCCATCATGTAACATAAACTCTCCACCAAGGGCCTCAATCTTTCATAATAAACACCTGCCATATGCTCGGCTAATGACGGCTCACAATTTCCATGTAACAAATTTCTGCCGTTTTTCTGGCCCGTAGCCGATGCAGATACAACCGGCAGCGCTTCATTGCTTCTCTCTAAAAAGAGAGATGTTGGAAAGGAAACACCAAGATGCTGCAGCTAAGGTGTGAACTATTATGACTGTTGCGTCCCAGTCTGCTCTCTCGGTAATTCAATATTTTACCAGCTTTCAATTTCTGCTGAGAGGGTATGGGTGTGGGGGTTAAATATGCATGGCTGCCTCGACTTATTTTAAACTTTAATGGAATACAAATTATTTACAGGTGTACGTGTTAACCACGCTCTCCACTGGCTACGTAGAGGATGTATCTCCAGGATAACAGCTGGACCCATACCACATATAGATTCTAGATCTAAGTAGGTGCAAAAGCTAAATGGGCAAAGTTGTGCTTTGTGAAAGTAATCATACCATCTGAACTTTTCCACATTTACTATGTTGCAGTAAAAAAACCTAAATGTATTGTACATGATAGCAGCACATTTAAGAGGGAGGAGGAAAAATGTTTTAAATGTCATGTTTTAAAATTTTCAAACATCTGAAAAGAGTGGCAAGAAATTGTCAAGTCACCTAACAAGCAAATTAAACATCTGAAGATGAAAAATTATGGAATTTAAAATTTTTAAAATATCCAAAATACTGCCAAGAAAGTGACGTCACGTGACCTTCTTTTCACAACTTTCTCTTGAGCAGTCATACGCATTCATTTTTATTTGTGGTTATGGTACAGTGGCGAAAAGCAAAACCGATCCCACATACTATGGTGCATTGTGTCAAGGTCTGTGGCTGCGCACTATCCAGAAGGTTTAGATTTCATAGTAGAATCCTAATAGTAGGAAAATCTAAAATCTAATAGTAGTAAAATCCTAATGAAGTAGATTGAAGTTTGAGATTGTAACTAGACAAAATGTGAATAAGCTCATGGAGCCCATGTGGAAATACACTGGAAACAAAAATTTTCAGTTTCACTTTAGAACCACACAATCACTGAGGAATTTCATCTTAAGAAACCCTCAAACTGTATTGAGCAACATGCAACAATGTAATAATTGTGTGGCAAAATATGATCACTTTAAAAATCAACAAGTTTATGCCGCAATAACTTTCCACACATTAGTTCAACCTTTTACGGAACATCACTTTTTTATGGCATTAATCCATGGCCTCTGTCTGATTTAAGAAAAAGCAGGGAATGATGATAAACTACATGCCATATTAGTAGGATCCATTTCCCTGAGGTGCCCAATCAATTGTGGGCAAGACAAAAAGTCTGTCCACAAAGCAGTGCTTGCTTCCCTGCAGCCTGTCTGTCTGTGCCTGTCACTTGGCAATGACTCACCGGGACTTCTCCAAATCATCTCGCCTTATTATCCTTCCTCTACATTTTCAGAGACAGAAAACTTGACAGGATGAAGGTTCCGTGGTTGTAAAAAAAATAAAATAATAAAACAGAGTTGGACTGACTGCACTTTCCAAATACTAGCTGGATAGGAGACAATCATGTAAGCTTTCCCCTCATAGGAGATTTTAGGATTAGAGACTTAATAGGCTAGAAATCTAAAATGGCTTTCTAATTTCTAAAGTTGCCTATATAACGATTAAGCAGATGACGGATCAGATGGTACATCCTTTTTAAGCCCACACACTGTACTTTGACCTATAATAAACACTACTGGAATGTTTTTTTTCCTGTTGGTGGAAATATTTGAAGCTTTCAGTGCTGTTGACAAAACGCAGCCCATCCACTGTTACAGCTAAACTAGCTTTGTAAAACACCACCGTCCCTCTCTCACCCCCGCAGGGCAGATAGATAAATGAGGGAAAGGTGGATGGAAGAGGTGGTTGGTTGGTGGGGGGAGGAGGAGTGCAAAGGAGGAGAAATGAGATATGACGAACAGAAGAGACAAACAGTGTCTTTCACTTCTTCGCTTCAGTAGACAGGAGGAGTAAACCGGCAAAGACCTGCCTGCTAAACACATCTCTCTCTTTGTTGTCAGATTGCAGGCCTGAATGGGAGCAAAAGTAAAGCTACGGCAGATGGGGGGTGTGGAGGAGGTTTGCGGGATGAATGCCTTGAGGCTACTTTCAGACACTGTCAATGGCTGTTATGAGAAGGCCTTCATGTCTGTCTGGGCCCCGTCCTCGGCTCTCAACATAGTTGTCGGTCATTTACCCACATTGACAGGCCAGTTGCCTAGTGATCTGCGCCTCAACTTGTACTTCCGTACTGCTTTAATGAGCTTCTTAAATTTAAACTTTTGAATGTTAAAACGCCTTAAGGAGAGAACTACTGAACAGTGCATGCAGGCACATGGAAGAGCGCACCTGAGCATCCAGATTCAAGCCCTCCTATTGCGCGGGTTGATAAATACTACACTCATTCTTCCTTAGCACTTCCTAAATGGTTACACTGCAGAAGTCATTAACGGCCGCAATGAGGCGTTCTGAGGGAAGTACTGGTGGTGAGAGAGGCAATATAGAAAGGCTCAACCAAATACAGTATTACATCTTTTTGCACTGTGAGTAGACCTAGGAAGTAAAATGTGAAGATGTGTGTGGTTGTGAATTTTACCAGTCGTCTCCTGATGGCATTAAGCTTTTCAAAAATGCTGAGGGTGCTAAACTGCTAATAACATCTAGAAACTTATTGCTTTAAAAGGCTTGATCATCCGGTCATAAGTTAAAAAACCCCAAAAAAAACACTCCCTTTAAAATTGTTTTCATTATATTTCCAGCACATATAGTCTTCCTTAAGACTTATAAAACGTCCAGACTGAATTTTTTCAAAACTTCCAGTTAATTTTACAATGTTGAGGACCTTTGAGTAAAAATCTTTCTAACTTGTTTTTTTTTTTCATTGTTTTCCCTCAAATCAAGCAAAAGCTGGCTTTTGATTCTGCTGTGTGGCAAAGGTACGTTTTCCTTTAATTCAATTTTAGAAAACTTAGATCAGTTAAAAGTCTACAATTACTCATAGATGATAAAAACAAATCTGATCTTTCTGCTCTGTGAATGGTAAGCATAGCTGAGTTAACTGAGGGAAGATTTTAAGTCGGCTATTTGATATCAGAGAGCTGCTAAAAAACAAACAGAATTACATTTCAAACTTCTTGAAAAAGTAAACTTAAATTAAGAGGCACGATGGCTGCTCGTTCAGTTTGTCACAAAATAGAAGTCAAGCAAATAACAGCAAGCTGAATATTGCTCTGTGTGATCCCTATGAGTAGTCCAACTCTATTAGAATATTGTGGTTGACTGGTTTATCAGCTTTCTCATCACAATCATTTAAAATGTTCTTACACAATGACCCACAAAGTTCACACATATACATGATACACGGCTCAATGGGCAACTTGGTTAAAGTGCTTTGCCCAAGGGCATATCAGCATATGAAATTGGAAATTTAAAAATTTTCCAATTACAAAGGGACTATTTTTTCCACAGAGCCACAGCAACGCTGAATTACTAAATGATTGGAGTCATATGAAAATCTGACAGGTAGTGTAAAGGTGTTTATTCCACAGTTAGGGAAAAAGGGCTGGTCATGCAAAAATCTAAGCAAAGCACCAACAAAGTGTTCAAGACAACTTAAAGCACCAACTTTAATATGAAATATTGAGGGAAACTCTGTTTAACGGTGTAATAACCACCCTCTCTCGTTCTGTGCAAAATGACTACTATAGATAATGAATTACTGTTGACAGAAAAGCTCATTAGGGCTCCTGTATAGTTTTGAGAAATTAATTGGTGATTGTTCAATCTTAAAACAGTAAATATGAGCTACAACTGTCTCTTCTACAAAAAAAGTGAACATAATATGGTGTCTTTCTAGATTTTGAGATCAATAAAGTTAGCAAGCTATTAGTTAAGATATTTTACTTTGATAGCAACATTTGTTGAGATGATTCAACTTACATAATGCATTTATGCAAGATCCAGTTAACAGGCCAGTTTTCTTAATTATGTCTGTTAAAGACAATTGAAACCTGAGCGATAGATTTTTACAAAAATCGGTGATTAGAAATTGGCCAAAAAAAAAAAAGATCCGTGCATCAAGAGGTAAAAGCAAGACCAACATACAATCGTCTTTGAGATTGTTTACCAGCAACTTACTGAGGCAAGGCTTTTTTAAAATCTAATTTTAAAGGATCAGCTGGTGCACTGCACCAGCATCAAGTCCATGTTAGAGGGGGGTTGATTTTGAACTCCTTTCCCCTGTAACACAACAGGCTCACTGGAGTCTTCTCCTCGGGGTGGGATGGGCAGGGAGGCGGGAGCGGGCCGAAATGAAACAGGGCCACAGACAAATGGGCCGCCTCTGGAGAAGAGGATGAAACAAGTGAAGCGAGAGGCATAGGAACACACACCTGCGTCCTGACATCTGCTGACAAAGGCGTGCCCTTCTACAGGACCACTCAGGGAAAAGCATTTTTTGTGTGTGTGCTTGTGGAGAGTTCGAAAAGCGGCTCCTTGTTTTTTTCCCCCCCGTGTGCAAGTGAGTGCGTGTCTATGCGCAAGTGTATCTGAGTGAATGTGAATGAGAACATGCAACGTGACCGGGGCTGATAACAACCTCTATTCAGGAGCCGTGTAAACACGAGTGGCTCCCAAGATTATTGCTTTGGCTGCCTTGCAAAGAACACTGGCCCATCAAACACATAGACACACAAATATGGTGAACACAGAGCAGTGTTTTATTAATGCAATATTTATGAGGAAACAGAAGCATTGCTTTTGCATCTACAACTACTTCCAGCAAAAAAAAAAAGGAAATTAGCAGTTTGCCCCAAAGAGTTGCATGTGAGAAGCTTAATAAAACCCTGAGTGGGGTGTGGTGTAAATTCTTAACATTTTCTCTCCTGAACAAAACCCTATTGCTTTCAATAGCAAACAAGCGTGAACAAGTCTCAGCTGGAGTCCATTCATAACTTTTTAATGTAAGGAAATGCATCGGGCGACAGCATTACACCAAACAAAGCCTATTTAAACCCAAGATTGCCAGATGAAAATGTTTGTAGTCTGTTTATCATAGGGGCTTATTGCTAAAGAAGAAGTGATATCTACTCTGTAAGGCTGGCAGCACGGGGCTGCCAGGTTAGACTTAGAAACACATTGCTTTTCTGTGTAGCTCTCCTGTTGACCTTGAGTGGCTGGAAGGAAGTGTGGTGAGCCCCGTCTGGCATTTTGCTGGCCATTTAAGTTTAAAATACAGTCTGTTAGTCCAAGGCGAGTGCTCAGGCCCCACAGGGGAGCCGGCGTTAACTCCTCAGCCAAGGCACACATGGTCACTACCGCTCCCCCCCATAGTGTGGCTCGTCTCAAGCTGCTACCGCTGCTTTTCTTGCTAACCCACCCCATCATATCTTTGTTCTATCCACAAACCCAACAATGATTCTGTTGTAACCGTAAAGCCAGAAGCGCTCTAATCAGATACTGTAGAGTCACAGTGGTAGTTTTCAAACCAAAAGTTTCAAGGAGGGGAATTACTAAACCCTGAGTAAAAATACCAGGTCCATACAATCATTCGTATATACATTTGAAATAGAGCTGTTTAACATAATACAGTTATTTTTTGTTTTAACTGAAAAGCATGTAATCCTATGGAAGCCAATTTAGCAAGTCGAAGTTAGCTGTTTATTAAAAGGAAATTTACTAGAATTGGACAATTTTTCCATCTGTTGGCCCTGACTTGGTCAGAAATACAAAAATCTGATCTTTTTTTCAATTAGTGAACGCACTATTATAAGCTCAACCTGGTCATGCTGGCTCTTCTGTCAAAAGACTGAGAATGATGGAAACAGAAAAGAAATGCAAGCTTATTTTTAGTATCCGTGAAGTGTTAAATGAAGTAGGAAAAAACTTAGAGGTGCACAAAGGTTTTCAAATAAAAACTATACATTTCTGGTGTTCATTCACAGTATAGAATGCTGTATCAGTAGTACAAAGACAGTAAAAAACAAACTCAAGTCCAATTTTTGGGGGGTTTGTAAAACAAACACCAATGTCTGCCCTGGGAAGGCTAGAATTGCTAGTCTTTCTTCTAGCACTTCTACAAGTGCTAGAAAAAAAACAAACAAAAAACTTCAATGCTATTCTCACATCTTAAAGTTTTCAATAAGAAACTTTAGATTAGTAACCATCTTAGAATCCTAATCTGTGAATCTATCATTTTGCACGGTTCTTCACTGGTATAGCTCGCCTACACTCAGCTGCTTTACAGGCATGCAGATCATTAGTTTACACAGTATTACCTTTATACAACCAAAATGGTCCTTTAGTTGCTGAATTATGACAGCTGATCATAAATGTAGCTTTTTTTTTTCAGGTAGATGACCAATAATTCAGAGTGGTAGCACTTTCATTAGGTGGGTTTTGAACCATTAATGCATGTTATGTCATTAAGAACGGTATCAGTCAAAGGTAGCCATTTCATCACATACTGTATCGGCATGATGAGAAAAAACTGGGAAGATATAACAATCAATGGTTTTTATTCCCTTGTGCTGCTGGGAATATGTTTTTGGGGGTCTACCATGTGATATTTGCTTGGTCATGTAACAGTAGTAGAGATGCTCCTAAGTTATAGTGTCTATATAATATAGATAAATATTGGTCAAAGGCCTATTGTAAACTATAGAAAAAGTACAAACTTTCATTGGTTTTGAAACTTTGAAAAGGAGAAGAATCTTTTCAAAGGTTCTTAATACCAGATGTTTTTGAAAGGATAACTGTGTCCAACACAAAAACATGCCAATGAGTAGTAAGAGTCATGCTGAGATTTTACATCCTCAAACCAGGAAAAGTAAAGTTTTACAGCACTGACAGAAAGGGCACGCACATGACTCTGTTCTGTCACAATGACAGAAATAGGTTACATAGGTCTTTGAGTTTTGCAGGCCTTTGCTCTGTAGAGAGAATGAGAACAGGATGAAGAATGAGTGCAGGGGACAATGCAGCTTGAGGTTGAAAGTGCATACAGCGTTGTTAGTGGACAGACAAAACCTTTTGCTGACCTGGAGCTGAACCATTGAACATAGAGGCACCTCAAACCCACCCTGCTGGAATATGAGTAATGTATTGAGTCACAGGCAGTGGTGTTGACTCAGTCTAGGTGGCATTACTGCCCACACAACAGTGAAGGAGCCTGAGTGAAACTTGGCCTCAGACCTGATGACTTGGGTTTAAGGCCTACATGAAGGGCTGCACGTTTCAGAGCAAAGCCAATTATCTCAGGGGCAGCTGGGGTGCCATGGCAAACAGGAAGAGTGCTGTCACTGACCTCACACTTCAACCTGTCTTTGAACAGAGCATGCACAAACCCCCCCACCACCATACAACCCCAATTAAATATCTCAAATGTCAGCGGAGACCTCAGACCTAATAAGAGGTGCCAGGGTTTGACCAGGTTTCCCTAACATCCACAGAGAGTTTTGATTAAAGTAAGTCATTTTTGCTCCAGTGTGGGGTACAAATGCTAAAACATGGAAGCGATGCAGCATACTGCTGACCGCTCATAATTTTTCCAGCAGGAACCAGGTGCTTCGTGCTTTAATGCAGTGGGCAGTTTTATTACTGCAGGCAAGCTGATGTGCTAAAAAGCATATTCTCGCTCTAACATTAGAGCCTAATCTCCCCAGAGGACTAAGTAAAGTAAAAAGCTGCTTGTTACTGATCCATATTGGCCATCTTAAGGGGCCCGGGGAGAGTTGGGCATGTCTTTCACAGCAGAACTGTGTCTTCTCAAGATGAGCATCTGGTAGGTTGCAGTGCACTCTGTAACAGTAGGAAGCTAGGGCAGGGGGGGCTGAATCTAAAAAAGGAGCTGGAGGGTGGGATTGGGGGTGGAGAAGGGAAAGGAGGGGGGTCGCCACAGGCATTTACCTAACCAAACACAGCTGCCAGACGTGTGTATATGTGTGTGTTTCGATATGGCAGGAAAGAGAGAAGGGATTATGGTAACACAAGCAGTCTGGCTCATTCGAATGGGAGAAAACACCACAAAACTGTGGCTAGAACAAAACCAGTGGCAGAAATGCTCCGTTCATCTCCTCTCCTTTCCATCAGGGCCTCCGTCCAACGAGGGCCAGCCAAAAAGAAGGGAGTCAAGCTCAGATAACTCTCTCCGTCTTATCCTAACAGGATTCAGTCTGTACACAAAGGCCTATAAGAATAATGAAAGGAGGTTTGGGAGTACTTGAAGCAGGGTTAAGCAGCATGCACAACCTCTTTTCTGTGGCAAGGCTGCCACAATCCCCCAGACCTAAAAACAAAAGTACTAATCAAAGACTAGCAACTTAAAACTTAAGGACTATTTATTGGTGGACGTCAACCACAGAGTCAGAACATTGCACTCTAAAACTGGAACACCGTGTAACTTGTTAATTAACTAATAGGAATATATAAATGAACCAAAATGGGATCACAGAAAAACGTTGTCTTACAAACTAATCCATGTTTCTGCGTTCTATTAAGTTCTTACAACATAATTGAATGCACTTTATCTTAATTTTATGTGACCAAACAACTCAAAAAGCAATGCAATTGGATTAGCCATTTTTATTGCATAAACATGCCTTTATAGAAGCATTGTAAGCTTTGTTATCCTGCTGGATGCTCAACTTGTGTCCCCCGTCTCAACTACATTCTAGGATATAGAACGTTTGTCTCATCCTCTCATCAATTCTGACCACATTCTGTCTTCTGTTTAGGAAAAGAATTCCCAAACCATGATACTGCACCCATATTTCACAATGGGTGATTTGTGCATTGTCCTTATTGCAGGAAAGTTGATATGACTTGCTCACTGTTGCTACATGCTTGTCCAGGGGGATGGATTGTTACAAACTCAGTGACTCAATCTAACTAACTGGGTTTCCTTAGAAAACCTTTGTATCAGCTGGAAAAATACACTGAAGTATGGCTGCAATGTTTTATGACTAGAATCAACCTAGCATGGATGTTATTGACTGGGTTTCTGGTGACAAAAATACAAAAGGACTTTTATTGGATTCCTTCCACTAATGCCTTGTGTTCTCTTACAATTTTATTTTTAAAAAAAATACATTTGTGGAGTGCACAAATGACAATGTTCTCAAATTCAAACAAATTAACTGGAGGAAATACACAACTTAAGTTAAAAAAATGCTTTTTCTTCCTTTGAGTTTAAGTGGACAGCCTTGCCTGGATAGGTTTCCATTGGTTTCAGACTATTTTTAAATGTTTCATTAAACCATGCTATGAGATTACAAACGATTAGGATTGCAGAGAAATACTGCATTGATATACAGCACTTTGCACTCAGGTTAACTTCTGAAGGGAAATTGATGCCCTGGAGTAAAGGGAGTGAATACAAACAGATATCTGATTTTTCAGACTTCCTTGTCAAAAATATTAATAGTATTATTTTCATTGCACAATTATGTACTACATAAAATCCCAATCAAATACATAAAAATGTGAAAAAAGGGGTGTGAATATTTTTCAGAGGCAATGTGTTTGACTGATGAGGGTTCTAGTCTAAAATAGAGCAAATTGTAAAATGCATTTTCTTTTTACCAGTTTTTGAACTGGTAAAAAGAACCATTTTTATCTTCCTGTCTTCTGCATGTTTCTTAGTGAGCTGTAAATAAGTGGTGTTTGAAAAATATTAACAGAAAACCTCCAACCTGGTTTCAAACAGCAAAAGCTACACAAAGAGTTCATGCCATCTCATAAGTACATCTTCTGGTCAGGTAATGCAAGGAAGTTAGAGCATGAAGGCAGAGGAAGAAGTAGATGAGAGACGGTAATGAAAATATGGAGAGGGGTGGCTGGACTGCACAGATTTGAGTTTTAGAGGAGATGAGCGTACCACTGACTGAGTTAACCCCACAGGCCTGTCACATCCTATTCTCGGCTTCGCTGAGCACGACACGGCTGAGGACGGAAAAAGGGTGCAAGTGCAGTCACATGCTTCTGGCAAACTCGCCGAGCTTAATGATTCGGAAGGCAGGGCTGGGCTAAATCGAACTAATTTAAGGCTGGACCAGATGCACTTCATCAAACACAACCATCACCTGATGAATCAGTGAGTCATCTCACTTGGAGGAGAGAATCCGAGGATGGCAAATAAGATTCGAGCCATGGAAATGAGTAGAATAAATTACTCACTTCTCATGCAAACCAAGTTATTCTTGAATAAGGATTAAAATTAAACAGGATCATGTAATTCCTCTGATAGTCAAAGAGACAAGACCTTGACAAAAGTTGATTAATCAAAGTTACAGAAAGACTTCAAAAGCAATTTAACAGAATTGGTAAGAGGAAACAAAAATATGATTAAGTTAGAGATGTCTCTCATTGCACAAGGATTTTTTTTTTTTTGTTTGCCTGTTATTTTGTCTTCCAAAAATATTTACTCCCCAAAGCCAAAATGTCCTCTACGTGACAATGAAGAGGGGGTGGAGTGTGTGTGTACGTGTGCACAGAGAACACACAGAAAACCCATTGTTGGCCAGACCCGAAAACAACACAGCAGATTGTTTCTCCACGGACAAAGGAGGTCTGGTTTCTCATAGTGATTCAGAGCCGATTTACTGCCTGTGGCTTCAAAAGAGTGGAAACAGAAGCCCCCTCTAAGAGTGCACACAGCTCACTGGGAAAGCAGCAGAAATGTTATTCACATTTTTTAACTGTAAAAACAAAATGACAAGGAGGAGAAAAGATAATCTAGAGATTAATACTTTAGTTTCATAATGCAAAATGCAATGTGGTACTTGAAATCATCTAAAATATTTAATATTTTAAAGTGGCGACATTTACATTACTAGAGGTGTTTTACCACAAGTAAAATATGGAAAACCTTTGTGGCAACATAATATTAGACTGATAAGGATTTGAACATGTTTAGCATGAAGGTATGTCAAAATGGATATTTCAATATAAATTCCATGATAAAAGACTTTCATTTTTCCAAGCTGGTGCTACAGACAAAGTTATGGCTCGAAATCATAACATTGGTGCTAGAAATCTAAAACTATCAGGACAAGGCATGAACGTCTGGAGAAGAGCCAGTGTGACTCAGTGGGAAGAGTAAACATCTTGGAATTGGACAGTTGTGAGCTTCTACCCAACACATGTCGATTTGCAGTTAGGCAAAGTGTTTAACCCCAAGTTGCCCACCAATCTTCATATCATCACAATAATTTGTGACCAAGGCTGGATGAATACTGCTTGACGTGTAGAAGCACTTTGAATGGTGGGCAGGCTTAGAAAAGCACATCACATATTCTGAGCTACCATCCAGTTTATCTTTAGTCAAAAAGTAAAAGCAAAAGTGTTTCTTAGAGGCATTTTGTAAATGAGGCAGACAAACAGGAGCGAAAGGGTGTCCATAAACCTTTTGGAAGCGCTGCGTCCTAGTGACAACTAGCAAATGGAGTTGCACTACAAATTGGTAAAGCATCTTAAATGCACTGATATTCAAGAAGCTTAAAAAGGTCAATAAAATTTAGATCTATGAGTGTTAAACATTTCAAATGGATAAACAAACGTTATCCTTTAAAAACTTTTTGCTACTCTTGTTACAACGTCTTCCCGCATCAAAACCATTAACACACGGTGTCTCCATTTCATACCAGTCTTGTATAAAATGGCTACAAAAAGAAACAAAATGGTAACGTGACATGATACTAAGTCTTAATTCCACTCAATAGTAAAAAAGATTAATTGGCAGCTATGGCTTGTAATAAAGTTATTGATGTTTAAGAAAACAGTCACGTACATATTGCAAAGCTAATAAACAGTATTAGCATAGATTTACTAGAAATCCACATCATCAAAACACATGCAAAATTGTGAAATTCAATTAATTGGAATCCACAATAACACATAATATTGTTGGATTTGTTCATTTGTAGATTAGAGCTGCAAAATACATTGCATATATATATACACTGCGATATCAATGAGTTATCGCTCATTGATATCTCAGTTTTCCAATGTGTATATTGCATACACTGATATGAAACTGAGTCCACATCCCATTGTCTTTTGTTCAGAATCAATCACAAGGCAGTAGCCTAACCTCTGGACAAACAAGAGAGTGAGGTGTTCCAGTGCAGCACGTCTCTTTTTCAACTTCTAGTCGCCATTAATTCTTTATGGTTCACTGCTGCCTAACCTTGTGTATACGGTCTCACAGTCTCTCAGCAAATTTTCTCATCTTTTGAGCTCAGTGATGCTGACGAACTGAGGATACCTGAGAGGTTTCTTCAGATCCCTTCACACAACCCTATATGTGTGATACCCCCATGGGTCACAAGTTTTGCACAAGATAAACAATTCATGAGTCCCTGTAAACATGCAAGGGCTATAGAGAGTGGAAGAGAAAAGAGAGTTGTGGACAATGTGTGTGCATGATGTGTTGGTGTGAGATGTCTGAAGCTCTTTGCAAGACAAGGTGATTCACTGAGCCTCTGAACTGAAGCGTAATGGCATTAAAAAACACTGATGGCATTATCAGTGGAGGGAACACTCACAGAACAGAGAGCCAGGCAGGGACATGGGCTGACAGGATAAAACGTTGGAGAAAGGAAGGAAAGAGGACCGTGAGCAACTACACAAGGCTAATCAGATTATATAGATTTGGCCAAGCAAAAAGAAACAAGGTCTCCTTTTGTCCTCCAAAATGCCCAGAGCAATGTGGTATGTGTAAGGTGAGGAGGGGTTAGCACACGTTATTCAATGTCTACATGGGCTCAAGACCATTGTTGTTGTGTCCTCTCACGAGACAGGGTCAATGCCAAATAGAAATTGAAATTGATTGGCTGCTCATAAATCAGTGAGGGGAAAAGATGTGGACCATGTTTATGGGGCATATGGAGGGGCATGGTTTGGCATGTTGGATGACAGAACAAAGGTGGGCCGCATTTTATCTCCAACATCCTCTCAAATGCAAGTAATATTTTTTTTATACAAGAAATATTTAACATGATTATGAAAATGTAAAAATAAAGACACTTGTGCTTTTGAAATAATCTCCCTGAAAATTATGATTACAGTAATTACGTTGTGTTTTATTAGTTAATTTAGTTTTCTAATAAAAGCAACATTTCCATAACGTGAAACTCATCTCCAAAGGAAAATATATTTAGTAAAAAAAATAAAAAAAACAACACTCTTGGAAGATTAATGAAGGATGAAGAATACTGGATCTGATCCCACTTAGCAGCTCTCAAGAGATCCCGCTGCTCCAGTCGCCCACAACTGACAGGAGTCCAGACGACATGGATGTATATTAAAATTAAAAACAACTTGGACCGTTTACAAATGCATCCTTGAATAATTCAGAACTGCCCTACATTTGGTGTTAAATATGCAATTTTGCCGCCAGCCAAAATCCCTCATTTTTTTCAGAGGCCACAGCCTTCAACTCGTCTCTATTCTGAGCAGAGGCTCATGCTCCACAGTGACTTGCCGTCGTGATCTAGTCTAGAGTTTAGGAAAGGGTGTAATTGCTCGTCTGAGATCTATAGAAGAGGAAGGAAAAAGATGATCCCCGCCCTATAATTTACTGGGGGCTTTTAGTGGCCAACACCCTGGTTCTGATGCTCTGATCCTGCCGTGCGTAATCCAAGATCTGTAGTTTATACACTAGCATGATAACACCTGCTGCAGCAGATCAGGTGACAAACATCTATTTATGTAAATGCAATTTATTATCCTCTCGTCCGACAGGCAAACATCCTTCTGAGAACAATTTAAAACCGTATACTCTCCAGAGATAACTCAAGTTTAAAATAATTTTTTTTCACTGGAAGCATACCATCTGGTCTACCTATAGCTCTAAACTGCTACAAGTTATTAATTCAGGAACCGTTTTATTTTTAGAAACATTCAACAATTATCCTTTCAAAGTTATAAAAAGCTGTTGTGTAAATTACGTTACTAGAATGACAGTACAGTCAATATGTAACAAGTTGTATTAATGAGAAACCAATGTATAAGATTTTAGCATGAGATGCGATCGTGTTTTTTTCTTTTAAAAACAAAAGCAAATGCGTCATGTTAAGTATTTGCTTATATCTAAATCTTAATACTGTGACTTCATTATTTTCAGGTATATTGTACTGTTACAAATATCTTTCCTCAAAGGAAATTAGTAGAAGTAGGTGGAAATATATTCATGTCAAACTTCTGAAAGAATACAACAGGAAGTGGTTTTATTTTGAAGAATGTGAAATGTCCAAAGAATGAGGTGGTAATCATCTACAACTTTAGCACATAGAGAACAGAGAAAGGTTGGGAGGGTTTCTTTTCCATGCCTAGTCAGAAAATGTGAATGATTTACAGCCAACCTTGTAGCATTTGCATTTTAAAAATTGTTGGTGAATCTAAAACAAAAACTTTTGCAAAACCATATATAACATACAAAATTATATATGGTGAATGAACGGAACAATAAGAAAGGCTGTGCCATTGTCATGACATGATTAACTGTGTATTAGGCAATCCGTGTGGTAATTATGAAGCTTCATCATGAACTTATTGTGATTTGCATACCCTCCTCATATATGTGATCAATGGTTTAAATATTGGATCTCTTTTAGATTTGTGCTCTAAATACTTGAGATTTGACTCAAATGAGGTTAAAACTTAGAAATTTTATTCTCATGTATTTAGGGATAAGTCTAAAGCCTTTGATTTACAGACCTACAAGCAACTTGAATTACCATCTTTGGTTAAAACATACCAAATTAAAAAGGGAGATACAATACCTGCAGCACAAGTGGTTCTGGGTTGAATGCCAAAGTCATCAACAGCTGCATTCTCTCCGTGTCTTTCAAGTTCTTTAGCAGGAAGCTGCCCGAGTCTTTAGTTTCAGCATATCTTCGGACCACACGGTCCAACAGCCTCTGTGAGGGACAGTGCACCAGGTCCGACCAGCCCTCCACCACGCCTGGGGTGAGCAAGCGAACATCCCCGTTGATCCGGGCAAACTCAGTCTTGTACATGGCCTGGATCAGGTCACAGCGTGGTCTGCCTGTTGCCCTCTTGCAGATTTTCTGGTCTATTTCAGCCAGCTCCTGGTTGGAACCAAGCCGCTTGAGCACCACGCGTCGCGTTCCCTCCCTGGGCTCTCCGTACTGCGCGAAGTAAACATTTTTGACATTGAAGACGTCTAGGAACCTCAGGCGACCCCAGGTCTCAAAGGAAACCTGACCATTCATGAACTTGCGGCACCAGCTGGTGCCAAAGCAGGCAGGACATTTGTTGAGGTTAATGAATCGTCTGTCAGTCAGCTCATTCTTCTGAAAGGAGGCGAACAAGTTGTGAGTGTTCATCAACAAGATGACCGACAAACCCAGCACTAACAGCAGCTTCAGACAGCGGTACAGTCGGCCCAGTTTGAGAGGCAGGAACCGCAGCATGTTGGGAACGGGTGGGGATGGTTGGGTACCAAGCAGGAAGGGTATCGAGTCAAACGTCAGGAATTAAACCTTAATGATTATCTGTCATGGTGCAATGGAAACTTCTAAAGCTGCAGGTGGGGGCACGGTTGGCACATCTGCCCACTGCCGCTCTCTGGCAGTGGTGAGTGCGGCATGTTTTCTCTTCCTGGAGTCTGAGAGCCAGCAGTTCTGAAATTAAACACAGAGAGAAAAAGGAGAACTCATAACTTTGGGTAAAATAAAAGAGAACTGCACTGCGTAAATCTAAAATTGTCCCTTTGGTCAGAGATAACAATTTGAAAAATGGTTATTTCATCTCGCCCTAACTCAATTCCCAAAGTGTGAAACATCAAATAAAAGACAAAAAAGGACTTTCCGTGGCATAGGAAATTGTCTCACAAATTTGAATTGCTTGGGTCATTTAGGAGATTTCATTACTTTTTGGGACAAAATGAGTTGGGCTACAGCCAATGCAATAAACCTGCCAGTGCCGTTAGAGCCCTCTCCTTCTTAAACTCCTTGCACATTCTACTGTGAGACATAAGCGGGTGTGGGGGGAATAAAGCGTCAGAATTCAAATTAAGAGGATATATACAACTCTCTTACAGTGTAAATGAAAACGTACACACTCTGAGGATGATTGCTCAGAGGAGCTCACACAAAAATCCATCACTTGTCCTACCAACAACGGCTAAATAACTCGCAGTCTGGTTGCCTCGACAGTTACGCTGCGCTCAGGAATCTTAGGAGGAATCTTGCTCTGCATTGTGAAGACAGTCACGCTGTGCAAAATTTAACCTTTGATCAGAGCTGCTCTGCTTCCTTTTAATCACACTTTGAAGTGGTTTCTTTGAAAAGAAAGAAAAAAAAAAAAACGGCGGGTGTCACTGGAATAACGTTTGTGATCGAGGAGAAGGGGTCTAAGCAAACTGGTGTCAGCAGGAGTGAATTGGTAAAAGCAGTGAATGAAAGAGATTAGTCAAAAGAGGGAGAATAAAAGCTCCTGATAGTATAGCCCTGATGAAGACATTCCAGACTCTCCACTCAGGTTTTTAGCAGAGTCTGCTAAGGCGTTTAAGAAAGACAATGACTAAGGCCAAGCAAATTAGCTATTCTCAATTAGAACTCATTAAGACACGCCTATTAGGACTGCTGACTTGAGAGGGCATGGCTAACACGGAGACGCACTAGTACCATTAGCGTGCGTGTCAACGGGCTCCTTGGATTCTCCTCTCAGATCGAAGCAGCTGAGATTTTTAAAAGGCGAGGTTTGAGCGCAGCCAGGGAGCAGCGGTTCTGAGAGACGCCTGCAATGTGTCAGATAAGAGCAAAAAGCATTTACTCTTGCGTCTCGTTTCTGTCTGAGAAATACCTTGATCAGATCAAGCTAACATGACTAATGTAAAAATAGAAAATATCCAAAACATGGAGGATACAGACAGTTACGTCGCATATTTTTTTAAAAGGCAAAATCAGTTTTTATTTACTTCTCTGTACCATAAATAGAAAAGTTGCTTTTGTCTTCTAAGAGAAAATATTTAAAACTTTTAAATTTCTCAAAGTAATTTGGGTCTGCTTCTTCAGCTGACATTTAATAAAGACCGTTATTTTAGACATAATAAACATTTACAAAAAGTACTATTATGAAACTACCTTAATTTAACTGGGATTGTATGGAGACAAACATACAATGTTATTCAAAGAATATCTTACCAGGAACAAAATATGAGTTAATATTTAAGCTCACTTCAACAAAAACAGAACTGGTGTGATAAATAACCCAACAAAATTATCCAGTGCTATTCAGAAAACACATTTCTTTTTTCTTTTCTTTTTTTTCTCGAGACTTCTCCACATTTTGTCACCTTGCAAACACTGACTCCTATTTATTTTGCTGTGGTTTTATTATTGTTATTTTGAAAGAAATTGATGGATAATTAAAGATTTACAAATAAAATCTTACAAGGTGTGGATTTATACAAGCCCCGTTTACTCTGCTGTACCTGAATTAAAATTGAGGGTAAAACATAAAGCAATATTCCTTTAAACATCACACTGTGCACTATTCGATTGATTTCTGAAAGAAATCAGCATCATGATGTGGGTAGGATTTTCTTCAGCAGGAACAGGAAGTCGGTCATTGCTGATGGGAGGATGAACTTAAGAAAGATGCAGGGTGAATCCGGAGGACAATCTGCTACAGGCTACAAAAAAGTTGAAACTGGGGTGGGATGCACCTTGTAACAAGTTCAATCTCCAAACATAACCACCGCTCCAAGGGAACGGTTAAGAGCAGTGGATCTCAACTGGTCAGATTTCGAGAGCCCCCCCTTCCTGACAACTCATGACTCACATTAGTTAAGTTTTATGGAGCAAAAATATTGTCTTGTTTAATGATGAGATGGTACAACAAAATATCACAGCTTGGCAGCACATATTTGGCATCTTCATGAAGAACCAAAACTAAATTTACACGGAGTTGTAATTAAGACATTTATAAAAATAAATAAAGAAAAAACCTTTTCATAAAGAGAATCAAGAGTCATTTTGTGCACCAGACATAAAGATGTTCACCTACTTACTAAGGCTGTGACCGATGATTATTTTAGTAATGATAATTATTTTAGTAATCAAGCATTCTAATGATTATTCTGATAACTAATTGAGTAATTGGATTAAAAATAAAAATGTTAAAACAGTGGCACATTCTGCAAATTTTTCTATTAACCACTCACGCTTATTTTGTAGACTCATAAAAATTCATAACGGTACAAATAAATTCCGTTTTAATTTTTTTTAAATAGGAAAAGCATTCTATTACTTAAATGTAATAATGTAGTATTCCTTTACAGAAGCAAAGAATGAATAAAGCTAAACAAAAATATATTAACATTTTAACATTTTAACATTTGATTGGCTGATTCACCTGGAATGCATTCCATTGTGTTTGTCTTCAAAGAAGTCTTTTTGTTCCTTAAAACTTCTGTTTTACCCCAACAAGAAGTAAGCAGCAGCTTTTAGGTCATTTTATCATATTTAAAAGGTGACTTCTTTTTCATATAATTTGAGCTGAAAAGCTCAGCCTTTCCTGCTTGACTTATCAATAGAGCTGATGTTGATTTTCTTTATTAACAAAATAACTGGATATTAAAAGGTGCCTAATAGTACATTATTTTTAAAGCAAAAAAAAAAAAAAGAAATCAATAAATTATTGGCCTTTTCTCATAAAGGCTAAATTGAAACATAGCCTACTCAAAAAAACTAAACAAACTCCACATTTGTTTTTGTTCCATACTACAGTTATGCACAACTTTGCTCAACTATAATCCCTTTAAATTGTTTTAAAAAGACTGTGACCTTAAAGGGATACATAGTAGATAGGGGTATGAATACTTTTACGAAGGAATACATAGTGGAGTTGTGCATCCACCCCTCTCAAAAACGACAACTTCAGAAGGATTTACAAGGATGTGCTTGCCTTCTACTGCAGAGACGTGAGAGGAAGCTGATTGCTTGAGAGGCAAACTGAATATCCTGCTGCTGTAAAAGCCAGATTCAAGTGCCGTTTAGTGTTTGACACAAGCAACCGCAGCAGATGTAGCTCCAAAATCTTGGGTGCAGATATGACATTTAAGTAGGATGAACTAAAGGCTTGAATGCCACCCCACAAAACCATGAAGTTGTTTCACTTCCCTCTTCATTTGGTAGAAAGACAGAAACAGCCTGGGTGAGCGACATCAACAGCAGAACATCACTGACTAATGAGGTGCAAAAGGTGACAAGTGATATGGGTGATTATTTGGCATATTACTACTAAAGAGGTTTCATATAATTTGAACAAGATCAAATCATGCAGCTGAATAAGGCAGCAAAAAGTACATTCCAGTTCTTACACAGTTTTTTCACATACATGTTTTGTACGCTTTCATCTTTTTGGAAAAGCTGGCCCAAGTGACTGGAGAGGGAAGTCTGGTTCTCTGAGATTATGCTGCTGCCTACATGACCTGACCCCCAAACATGACTGACTGATTTATGAATGGACTCATCAAGGAGGACATAAATTTCCCAGAACATCTGAAGCACTGCAGGCTTTACTTGCCTCAGTTAGAAGAAACATGTTTAACAAAAATAGCGTTTGAGCATGTACCCAATAGCTGGAGGCAGCTGTCTGGGGTTCTATTCCCGAGCTCAGCACTTTTGATGCATCTCTTCCCCTTTTCTCTCTCTGGCTGATTCCTTATAACTGTGAGTAAAAGCTGCTGCTGACACAAACGTTTAAAAAGGACTGGGCAAAAATGGCCGCCGTGGGTGACCCCAGGACCACTACTGACCAGAAAGAACGCAAAGTCCTATCCGAGATTTTCAAAAAAAACAAAATGACCCGACAGACTTAAGAAAATGTTTAGTGGATCAACTTTTTCATCAAACTTTTCAGGTGTTTGTCTTGTTGCATCTGGTGTGGAAAAAAAAAAGAAAAAAAAAGATGGTGGCAGTGTGATGGTCTGGTGCTGATATTTTAACAGAATGCTTAACAAAAGGAGTCGCATTGATACTTTAAAACAAGCCTCTCTGCTGCCTGGGCATCAGTGATAAAACAAACTGTGACTCCTTAAAGATCTAAACAAGGGATCTAATTGGATACTCTAGAGACAAGAGAGACTTAGTTTTGTTTCATTAAGTATTTCTGGTACACATTAAATGACATTTTTTTAATATACTTTTTATTCTTCTTAGAGTTTAATGGCACTACGGTGACAATGCTGTCAGATTACTGAAAGCATGTTTCATTTCACTGGAAGATGCTGTCGGCACACAGCCAAGCCGCTGCTCCCCTGTCAAAAGCTCAACGTTCTCTTAGAGAATAGTTCTCATGAAAATACAGCATTTTGACATTAAAATTGGATTTCGAGCAAATAAAAAGCCAGTACTTCATTAAAATTATGACAAGCGAGACTTGTAAGTACCGACTAGCTATAACTTCAGACAGCAGCAGCAGATCTGCACTGAAGATGCATGAATGTTGTCTCATTTATTTAGCTGACAATGAAAAAAATGAGTTAAATAGTGATCTGACCAAATCATCTTAGCAGTTGATAACTTACGGTATTGTTGTGCCACACATTAGTCAGAGCAACTGTAACGTCTTCTGATGTGACACATTGTTCCTCAAATTTCTGTCACAGAATGCTAACCATCCCCCCACCCAAGAAATAAAAACTTCGCACTTCACACAAACATGTCCGGTTGCCACCAGATTAATAAAAGCAGTTTATATGTCAAACTTGATTAAGTGCACTAATTGTTCAAGTGATGGGTTAATTTACACAGACCGTTCTGTTAATGAAAAAGAAGTGAGGTGAGGCGATAACATCCTTAATATATTGTCTGTTATGTCCATAAATCTAGCATATGGCTCATCTGTGATTCTTCTTCCTGGCAATATTAGGCAGGGAATTTATCAACCAGGAAGTTAATAGATTAAAAAATATTTCCTGTAGCAGGCTGGTGTTGAAGTTCAAATCAAGATTAAATCATTCAGTTAATTGAAAGGATAATGTGGTGAAATAAGACTGGGATATTTTTTTCCCTCAATTAATTACCCATTGAGTGATTTTTTTTAAAACACCGGCAAAACATTTATTGAATTTGCTCAGGGTCTTCACGTAAATACAGCAACCTTAACTTTCATTGGCACTCCTGGAATGGATAAGACATGCACTGAGAAATTGGCCAAGTCAGGCAATTTTCAGCTTGATCAGCCTTGATGAGGTGACCAACGGATAAGAAACTCAGAACTCCAATCTTTTTCCAATCATTGAATGCCACATGCATGAGCATTACCATGCGTTGACACAACACTGTTTGGTTTGGATTGTGTTATTGAGCGAAGAAAAGTCGAACTTATTCAGTTTTTGCATCAGGAACAAAGTACAACAAGATAGCCGTTTCATCTTTTAAAGTTTTCCATCTCTGTCATCAAATAGGAAATTAATATACAAATATATTTGTGTAGCCGTATGATCAATTTTAACAAAAAGTACATCTGATAGAATATTCTATACTTTCACTGAACTCCGATCCAAAACCACACAGCATTCTGGGGGATGTAGGCAGAAGAAAGGCTGTGACCTTTCTCAAGGCCAGCCAAGAAAGATTAGTGACATCAGCTTACTAACTCACTGGTAAGCTGACACCAACCTGTTGAGTGACTTGCACAACAGTGGAGTCAGATTTCATTTATTTTTTTCTTTAAATAAAAAAAAACAATAGTGTGGAATGAAAGGAGAAAATGCATACGGCAGCTTGAGAGGAAATTTTGGGAAAAACAGGGCAGGTCAAGTAACCAGTTTGGCAGTATATCAAATATTTCAAACAAAAAAACTAATCAATAGTTATAGACGTTGACTGATATGTCAATGTCTCATCACAATATTATTATTGTGATAAAAGTCATGGATTAGGAGATCTCCGCAGGTTTTGTAGATCACAGAGTTGAAGTAAGGCTTATCAAGGCAATTACACATAAAGATGATGGCAGCATTAGCCATTTCGGGAAAGTTTAGTGGACTATAAATATTATGTTTTTAACACATATTTTTTCTCCACATGGAATAAATACACTTCTGTTTAAAGTTGAATTTTTACAAAATTTCTGACAATTATTTAGAGACGACTATTGCAACATATTTGTTTATTTTCAGGCTTTTTAAACATTTAGAGCTCCTTCAGCCAATAAATGATACACATTTATCCATGTGTGAGTTAAAGGGATACTGTGAGGCACTGAAGCAGCAAAGTTACCAACTAGTCTTGACAAGGGTCAACAGAATCTCTAAAAAAGCCAGATGCTTTGCATTCAAGCACAGATGTTACACACTGGATTACATAGCGTTAACCTTTAAAGCTGAGCTGTGTTTTTAGTCAAACCTGACAGTGCCCACAGAAAACTTGTGTTTCTAATTAGTCACCCCCACACTATTCCTCTCCCACTGTGACACAGAGATACAGAGAGATGGCCTAGATCAAGAGAAACACATTTGGAGCAAGCGCCAACTCACCTTTCATCATTAAAAGAAAAAAAAAAATGATACCAAATTTGGTACTTGGAGGGGGGGACAGGGGGGACCAAGAAAAAAAAAAGTTTGTCAGCATGCTTTTTCTACAAAGTACTTTGGAGAGCACTTTCCAAGAAAAGAGGGCAAATCAAAAGGGTGCCTGACTCCTCATGCATTGGAGATGAGTCTTGCAAGCAGAACGTTCCAAGTTTGGCAGATGTTAAGAGCCGCAAAATGGCTCATTACTGGGACAGAAGAAAGCACAAGATAAAGCAACAGGCTCAGCGTAGGCTTAAAACAGAATGGCAAAGGTCGACACAGTGGAGGAGGACAGGGTAATCTAATATTTCGTTTTGCATTAAACTTACATTTTGACAGAATAACTGATAAGGCAGAGGGAGGTTAAAATGGAAATGTTCACCCATTTTCCCCAGCTCTTTGTGTAAAACTGGTTTCAGATAATGGGAGTACAAAGGAAAAGCCGACATTTGGGGGTAAGTGGTTTCTTTCGTGGCACCTGGGGGTAAACTTCATTACAACATAATGAAGTCGAGCCACACAGCAACATGCTTGATTTATTCCACTGGAAATGCAAAAGGAGGGTGCATGTTGGAATTATGAAGACTCAGTCAAATGGAGCAAAATATGCGTCTAATTAAAATCCAGGAAAAAGGGAAACTTTGAGTTATTGCTTTTGTGACTGAATCAGAGTGGCTGTTCTGTGTCTGACAGGTCACACACACAAACGCACTAATGTCTGCTCTGGAGGCTGCCAGCATCATCACAAAGCCCCAAAGCTCAGGAAAGAGTCCGCTCTATAGCCTCCAGCCTCCAGTTGCGATGCACTGTCCGCTTCTTGCTGTGGAAACAAACTACTGTAGCCAAGGTTACTGATGGGGCAAATCGATAATGTTTTATCATTAAAAAAAAACTTATTTTTCAGCAACAGCTGGATTGTCTCGAAACAGCAAACATGTGGGACAGTGAGACGCAAGTCAAAGGGGACGTTTTGACACAAAGAAATTTAAAGTGCTTCCAATATCTGCACAAATTACCTGCATCACTTTAACATTAGCTTCTCATCCTTAAATCATTGAGCAGGTGGTTTTCAGAGAATATCAATATTGTGCACTCTGCAACAAAAAGATGCAGCAAATCAGAAGCACAGACAGGTTTGGATTCCAAAGCAGATATTTGTTTTGTTTGATTTACTCAACAGCGTGTTTCACAACCTACATCCCTCTGCTGGATTTTGAACAGCCATCCATTGATTTAAGTCCATGCAGTACGCAAGAGAAACACATCAAGTTTGGCAACGTTATTGATTAAAAACAAGCTGTTGAAAGATGCTGCAATTTGAAGCATCTCTCAAAAGATGAGAGGAAAACGTTTGGACAATTGACTGATTACCGGACGTTTCCAGACACGTTAGTCTGCCTGCTGTAGTTGTTATTTTAGCTTAAAGTCAACTTTCAAGAAAAAAAATAATAAAATACATCACTCTCTTGGGAGCTTTTAGGCAGCAATTACAAAACGACCCCCCCGCAGAGCAATCAGAAATATTCAAATCAACCACCAGCAGAAAGTCTTAAATGAATCTTTTATACAATTCTACGAAGATATTTTTCTGTGAAATAAAATCAAGGGCACAACTGTGAAAGCCCTGCAAAGGAAATTATTTTCTTACTTTTGTAGGTTTTAAATTTAAATTAAGAAATTTCAAAGATGTTAAAAAGTTAAACAACTTCTATGTTTTAAACTTTTCAAGATCAATTTTAAAACCATCAAGATCTTAAAATAAATAAATAAACTCAAGCCATTTTTTTTTTCAAGCACAGGCATGCAACTCCAGTACTTACGTCCGTAGGTTCATTAACTTTTTCCCCTTCAGTCAGAATATATTAAAAGTACTGTTTTTGATGGCAGGTTCTACCCAACCAATTAAAACAATAATACTTTTAAGCCAAACCCAGTTAAATATGCACAAATGGTAATGAATTCTGTAATGAATGAAACTATAACAAGTCTCCTTCAGCACCAGAAATTTAAGACACCAATAAAAATGTCATTCAAGACCTGTTAGGATGTATTAAAGCTGAAATTTTTGATTTTTGAAAGCAATAATTTAGGTATAAAAATCCCCACAGCAACCATATTACGGAATGAATCTCACAGTAAATGTCTTTTAGAAATTAATCTAAATTATGCTTTTTATCTAAACTAGAAACTTATCAGTAAGAGATTGGAAAGCCTTTATCTGCAAGTTAAATACAGAAAAAAAATGCATTTTCTATTTCTTAATTTCATAAAATTGCACCATTGACAGTTTATAAAAAAATTATTAATGAAAAGCATGCAATCTAATGTTCCCAAAAACACTTGATAGGGTTTAGGAACATATTTTCTCATGCATAAACTCAATAGGATTTATATTGTAACCTCTTCCGTTTTATTTCGGAGTCATAAGAAGCACCCCATTAAGGAAACTGCAGCACAAATCAGAAAGTCAAACTTTAAAGAAAATTCAAAATCATCAGCAATAAAAAAACGCCTCATCAGTGCACCTCCATACAATATTATTATTGGGCAATAATCTCATGTAGGACCCTGTTGATGATGAGCAGTTTTAATTTTCATTTAAAAGCTACGGTGAATTTGATTTATCCCAAAAACTGACACCGTGATTTAGTGTTTTACTTTAACTATGCACTTGTTGGTACTCTGAGAACATCAAGACAAATTGCACATGATTAAATTAAGTTGGTGCGATATGTTTGGCCACATTGAATTGTATTAAATAGTCAGTCAAATTAATTTTTAGAGCAGCATTAGATGGTGTGGTCAGTATTAATGCAGTGAGAGATTTTGTACCTAAAAAAAAACGGAATGAATTTGCAGATACAATTGATTATTTTTGCATAAAATCTGCAGCGATGTAGATTTTTAGGTTGTCTGAACATTGTACCAGCATCTTTTCTACCTCCTTTTGTTTCTTTTCTTTCTCCTATGTATTGATGGCATTACTTAAAATATAAGTTGTGCATCAAATTCCTAATGACGCTTTATTGTAAGCTTTTTGTTCATTACAAGATAACTTTACATAGTGTGTACGAATCTATATTGTAAACAGTTTTGTCTAAATTAGGAAAATTATCAAAAGGGAGATTATTTGCGATATATTAAGTAGATTTGTTGCACTGATAACAGAAAGCCTCCTTGTGACCACGAGGGGCTTTATCTGAGAAGTTAATGATCTTTCAAGTCCCAACAGTGACGCTCAAAGTATGACTGAACCGCTGAGAAACACAAAGGAGTTTTTTCTGCCTTTAGAAATTGAGGGAATCTGGGTTTCAAGAAGCAGACTCCAGTAATTCAAGATAAGCCAGCTCACGTGTGATTCAGCGATATGAGCAAAAGAGAAGGAACAGCGAAACAAACCTGACAGACTTCTCCACTCTTCTGGCTGTGAAGTAATAGTGAAATGGTCAGAGCTCACTCAGCTGGTATCATTCTTTAAAGTTGCGCCTACTTTCGAGTCGAGCGTACGGTGCTTTAAAAAAAATAAAAATAAATAAATAAATAAATCTCAGCCAATGCTTATCTCTTCACGGAAAAAGCCGCTTCTCCAGAGCTCGACGACTCCACACGGACTTCCAGTTTTCAGCTCAGTTACACACATCTAGCCGAAGAGCTAGCCTGCTAGCTACTGAAATAAACACTTGGCTTTGTGGGGGCTCTTAACTCTTCAATTTCCGGATCTTTTTTCCGAGTGGACGTAAAGGTTCCTCTTCACAGGGGGCGGCAGCAGACGTGTCGTGTATAAACGTTCATTCCTGTCCCCCTTTTAATAGTCCTCTTTGTGCTCACACAATTTCTTCTTTTCTCATTCTCTCAGACAGCCGCTCACTCCTCTTCTACACACCACAATGGGTTCTGTGCCGACTCTTTTCAACACAAGCACCTTTACGCGTTACGACGTCCGACGTCGCTTTGCGGCCGTGGTTGCTTAGCAACATTTTTAATACATGTCGAGTCTGGAACACCGCCTACTTCTGCATAATTTCTCCCTTTTTATTATTCTCATTGTGTTGAGAACTCTAAGATTAAGCGAAATGAACCCTTATTTTGGGTTTATTTATGCATATTTTACAAAGTGCTAAGGCTTCATGTGTGCAAGGTGCAAGATGCTGGAAGGATCCATGCATGGATGTTGGATAGTCTCATCAGAAACATTAAATACAATTTTTAAAATGGTGATAAAATACAAAGTGAAATGAGAAATTGATATTTTTTTTTCACAGTCAGGTATCAAATTGTATGATCATCATACAATTTATATATGAGACATGCTTTCATATTCATCACGAATATGATTGTGGTGTTAAAGAGTTTAAACTCTTAAACTGCAAATTCTTAACTGATTTAGAGAAGGATGAAGAAAAAAATTGTATCAGTTATTGCATTTGGAGCCAAATTGAAAGTACTCACCCCCCTGTGTATATGCAGTGACATTACTGGAGCACACATTTGCACAAATTCAGGTATAGTGGGTGGATATAAGTAGGCTATGTTTTGCTTCTCTTTTTTTTAATCTATTAATAATTCCAGGTTGCGTTTCTTGTACTCTCTCTATCTCTGTTTGTTTTTACCTTAATAATAGAATTTATTGTGGCCACCCTGAACTAAACAACAGGAAGCCTAATCCACAATCACTAAGAACAAAATTCAAGGTTTTTTTTTTGTATAACAAATGCGAATAGGCAATGGTTCATCACGAGGAAAGTATAATTGCCTCAACTTCCATGCATTATGAATGAATTTGTGAATATAACCTAATACATTTCCCCCCACAAAAAATCACTTTTAGCTCTTGACACGTTTACTACAGCATCAATGAGCAGCAATTGTTTACTGTGAGATTTTGAAGGCACTGCCTGCATTAGTTTGTCTACTGCGCCATCTGGTGGAAGATGAAAAACTTTCCTCATAACTAGAAATATTTTCAAACACTAAGTATCCCTAGCAATCATACAAGCCAAAAAAATACATATGTATATAAATAATGCACAAATAAAAACATTAAACTCAAAGCATTAATTCGTTTACCAGCAAATACGGGAAATCACAATTCTAAAAAGACGATACAAATAAAATGCAATAATAAGAAGCCCGTGGTTTACTTCACAGAAGCAAATAAAAAGTCAAAAATTTCCATTAAAATTGGCACAGAAAAAAAAGATCAAATGTAAGGCCAGTTATTGGCAAACGAAGTAGGTAGACAATAAAGATGATTGACAAATTAAAAAGCTAATTATTCGATTTAAAAAAATGTCCACACTGTCAGATATTCTTTAGATTTTGTGTTCATTTTCAGTCTAAGTTTGTCCACCTTAGGTAAAAAAAAAAACCTATAGGCTATTTCACCTTGCTCGTCTTTAAGTAATTATACACTAAGGTCAATATCATTCAAGACTTTCTTCTCAGAAGTTTGTCATTCTTCCGTGAAGAGAAAACAAGAATTTCCGAGTTATCTGAAAGGCGTCACGCACGCTACAGATGCGGATGTTGCTGCGGCGTCTTTCCGAAGTGTCACTGTTAACTCAGAGGAGGAAAGTTTGACCCAAACACCGTGAAGATGTCAAGCAGCGCGAAGGGCCGACAAGATAGTGCGGCACTGTTTGTTCTCTCCGCAGTATGGTTAGCCTTAATAACAATTATCAGCGTATGGAAACTAAAACAATTCAAATACAGACTCATTAATGAAGCTGGAGGTGCAATGTTTTACGGTAAGTAACCCCAGACCCACGAATGACAGGGTAAATCGCGGAAGCTGCTGCTCAGCAACACTTCCTGGACTCAGTTCAATTAATGTGCCACAATGTTTATTACACTAAAGTTAGGACATTACAGGTGCATCTTTGTAAATCAGATTATCATTGAAACGTACATTTATTTCAATAAATCAATAAAACTAAATACAAGTAGATTTATTGCACACAGAGTCGCATAATTGAGGTTTATTCCAATCGATTCTTGCTTACATCTAAGCAACAATTAAAATAAAATAACCTGTTTCTCAGAAAATGTTCATCTTACCTATAGGATCATGTTATGGTCTGCCCATTCTTGCTCTCTTGATCTCAGAGAAATAACTTGACAAATTGACAGCAGGGATGTGCAATATACCACAAACTTGTAAAGGACATTTTGACAGGAAAAAATAGAATTGAATTATGTAAGTCCAGTGAATTGGTGCTCTGTAGGTAGGTAATACATTTTGTGATGCTCCTGCTAAAGCAGCAGAGACTATTTTATGGGGACATTAAGATGTTTCAGTAAAGAGATTAAGATACTGTATTGCCGAGCAATTTAGTTTTCCATTAGTCAGATGAAAAGTTCTATTGTGTTACTCCCTATTCAGGTCTGTGTTCACAATAAACAGAAAGCTGAAAGAGTATTTGTTTATTGTATTTAAGTCATATCATCATTACTACATTCACTAATGATTTTCTTTTACTACTCAGCCCTAAGCTGCAACAAGCATAAGGCAAAATTGGAAAGATAATAATCAGCCATTATGCATTTAATAGCTTTTTTTTTCATTATTTGATTGACCTCGATTACATTTTGCAAGCATTTTTTGTGACTCTTTTGCAGGTGTCTTTCTGGGTTTAGCTGTCAGGTACTTGTGGATGGACCGAGAGGATCATTTGGAGAACATGGGCAGCGTTTGTTCTTTCCGCGGTCTAAACAGCACTCCTCATGTCATAATGGTCAACATCTCATCCCGTGAGCACTGTTACAGACTTATTGACAAGAAGGGCCAAAGATGCTCGCAGCTCCCAAGTCGTCACACGGTAACTATGGCAATTTAGTTTGACCTTCAGCAGAGATGCATGGCAAAGCAAATCTTTTACACGGATAAGCTTTTGTATGTTGTGTGATTAGTACAACTTGAAGCGTCATGTCCTACAAACTCACTGCCTTTGAAAAGACGTTTAATTAGCATCGGAGCAGGAGTATTTGAAGCGTTCTGGATGCACCCCAAGAATTTGAATCAACATGATCCTTTAATGGCTTCTGGTTATTAGTTTTCCGGGTTGTTTTCATGGTCGGTTTGTTATTAGAAAAGCATGGTAGTGCACATAAAGAAGGGAAGACAGCTATTTAATTCATATTAGGGATTATTAGAGGACAAATACAGAAGATTGCTCTTTTCATTTGTCGTATAAGGCCATTCAAGTGAAGCAGCTTATTTTCATTCTTAGGTTGATATATATAGCAACATCAACCTCTTTGAATGCATAATTTAACCTGCTTGAAAAAAATGTCGATTCAGGACAATTTCCCATTTTGTTGTTTACATGCTGAATTCCCATAATAAGATACTTTGGCAAGGGGATATTGGTGGCAGATTGCACTGCACTGCAGAAAAGAGAGGAAAGTGTCTGAGCAGACACTGCTGGTTTTTTCCTCTTGAATAGACACCTCACACTTCAACCTGTGGCGCAGAGCACAGTAATGGATGTAGATAGCTCTCATCCTTTTTAAAATGACAGGCTCTATTATAACACAGACACTAAAGCATACAGTGATGTGTACAGTTTATGGTAATTGTAGCCTTGAAGAGATTTATGGCTGATAAAGATTTAGAGTGGTGGAAATGGGGGTAATTAATTTCATTTATAAAGGCTGCAGTGAGATCATTATACCTTAGAGATTGAAAGATTTTATGTAGGAATATGCTCCGTCATTGTTTTCTTATCAACTCCATTAGAAAAATGGTGTTTAAAATGCTGATCAGAAAGTTTTAGTCTACATAGACACATTTTCTTATGCTTCATCTTAAGCCTGTATTTTTTGCACAAACCTAACTTGGAAGGCAAAACATGGAGCCACAATTTTCTTGAAATTGCAGCTTAATTTCAATCTGCATTGTATGATTACAAATCAAATGCAATATGCAAGTCATTTGATTATCATTTAGTTGAGATGACATTGAAAAACACAGAAAATATTTGTGTTATATAGATTAACTGCACACGTAATTAATTATTTCAGGAATTGATTTCTGTAAAGTTTCTGGCCTGCATCTAATTTATGTAAAAAGGGGCAGTGAACAACTCAAACATAAATGTAACCATTTGATGTGCATAAGCTAATGAAAACTATTTTAGATGAAAAATGTTATATTATGTTATGGCCTTCACAAACATGTGGACATCTGCTTTCACAGTTGTTTTGTAAGCTGTGACTGATAGCCTCCAGAATAAGATGAATTAAGAAATGTTCAATACTAAAGAAGCTGGCTCTTCACAGACTTCACTGTCAAAGTGTAGTAATGAAAAGTTAAGTGAATGGAAAAAGTTTGATAGAGAAGAGAGCACAAGCAGCAGGGACAAAAACAGACATGACAAAATTTTACAGTTAAATTTGTTTAAGAGTTTTGGGAAGAATAGATGTGAACTATTGTAGAATGAGTGCTTCAGCAGTAACAACACAACATTTTTCTTGTTGAAACCAAGACAACATCAGAAGTAAGTCACTACTTTGGAGTGGGCTTATCCTGTGGCTCTAAAATGTTTGCTTTTCAACAGCTGAATGGTTCCAGCTGTTGTTCCAGTAAATATTAATTGTAATTAATATTTTCTTGGTGTAAATAACAATCTTTAAAATAAGTGTATGACAAATTATGTTAAATAAAAATGAGCTGACACGTGGAAAAAAGAAATTAGAATTTACAATAATTAACAGTAAAACCACAGAGCAAATGATCAGAATTTATCCTTGAGTAATTAGCACAACAGTTTAGAAAAAACATCAATATACTAGCATCTGATTTTATATTTTAGTGATTTGAAGGGAGAAATTTGACATATGAAAAGATTAGGTAAGTTATTTTCTGCACTTCACAGATACACTCAGCAAGCATGAATGTGGAGTGTGTTTAGAAATTTGTTGATGAAGCTTAGGGGGGATGTTGTGACCAGTGACCAGCTGTGAACCTTACAAATCATCCAGGCCAAGTGTAACTCTTTTCTAATGGCTTTGACTCCTTGGCCCATTATGAAAGCCAAGGTCTCATTAGTAAACCAGCAAAGACTACCACAGAGGCCATTACATTAGTCAGACCGTGTGTAGACTTTGAGCCATTAGACCTGATACATATGGGGAGCGAGCAGAGAGAGATAAGGATTTCATTGCATTACTGAGTCCATTATGTGCCACTGGGGAGAACAGCATTAAAGTTTGTGGTCTGATTAAATTTAGCACTGCTGAGCTGAGAAGACAATTAGTGTATACAGCACACCTCCATCCTCAACGTAGTGGTGCAGGTGGCCCTTAGAATAAAGCTACCAGATATGCATAATTTACTCGCTGCAGTGGCCATATTGGTTTGTGTCATGCATATTTGTGTTTATCTTATATTTTAAAAATTCATGGATGCTGTTCTTTTTTGGCAATTGCAGCCACACAAAAGTAATTTATAGAGTGCTAGCTTATGGGTGCACAGCAATTTGTAGATCTAGTTTCCTCTTTAAATGCAGAATTACTCAGAAAGCATGCTGGCTCGCTGGTTTCTATAATGGACTTTCCAATATTGGATGTATTCTGTAATTTTATGAAACATGCCAGAAATTCACCTCTGGTAAATATTCATTAGAGTATGACCATGTCCTAGATCAAAAACGTTAATAGAGGCTTTCATCTATCCACTTCTTTGATGCTAACTAAAACTGCCCTTTTAGTTAGTTTAAGGGCAGTTTTTGGTTGTTCTCACCAAACCTCATCATTTGGACAGGACATATGACGATTCCATTTTTTTCCCCTTAAAAGCATATATTTTTAAATAAAACCAGAAGGTTGCTGCAGTGTATTTTTTCTTTACAAATCTACCCACAATGCAAATTAAAATCATCCAAGAGTGAAATTGTACATGGAATTCTGCCTTACAGATTGGCTGGTATTGCATCTCATTGGCTGAGATGAGAAACATTCAGAGAGGATATAAATACAGAAATGTCTCACAGTATGGCCACTGTTTGTGTTCAAGGTAATTTGCAGCATGGATTTTATTGCTAATTTATGGCACAGCTCAGCTTTAATGGTGGTACTTTCTTATCTGGATATGTTCTAGAAGCTTCTTGGATACAGACAGCTATAATTTTCATTTTGCATTGTGCTTTTCATTAATCATATAACCTCAAGACACATTGGCAGTGTGCTACATCAGTGCACTGTCATAAAATCACTAAGTGCAGGAGAGCTTTGAGGCAGCTAATACCATCAATTCCAGCTTTCAGCAACAATGTTCATTCTGGCACTCTAATCAAAATATCTTATGTTCCTAAATTTTTCTGACAACACATCAGACATTTCTGATATGTTTTTATTTTTTATAATTCATTACACCCTATTGCAACCTTCTTATTCGAGCAAAAGAAATGTCTTGGTGCCTCAAATCATACAGAGAACCTACTTTTAATGGAAACTTTACATTTATTAAAACTTTGCTTTCTTTTCGCTTTAAAAGTAATTCAACAAAGAGCAATTTTCTAATATATATCTGCATGCCTTTATGTGAAGTAAGCAAATAAAACTGTTAAGACTGATTTATCATTTTATTGACAATCAATCTTTCTTACCCTTGAGTGATCACTAGCACAGGAAAAGAAGCACAGAGATCTCTGTACATCCCTTAAGATTCAAATTTTATTCAAAATCAATGCAAAATGAACAACATTTCAGTTAAGTGTGTGTTTTTAAATATGTGAAATATTCAACTGAATCAATCATACAATAAATGAAGTGACTGTCTTTTCAGGGTATGCTTGATCCGCAAATCCTTTTTGACCTTTTCCTGCCCCCCATCATCTTCTTTGGGGCTTACACCCTGAATCAGGTGAGATAGCTGCGTCATTAAAACCACATTGAAAATTAAAATAAAATTGTATTTTGTGCTGCCTCACTTATGGATGTGTTGTTCACCATAGATCTTGTCTGTTTTATGATTTTCTGACTGTATCTGCCCTTTGACTCATGTTCTAGAGTCGATTCATCAAGAATCTGGGCTCTATTGTGACTTATGCTTTTCTGGGCACCATGATCAGCTCCTTGTCCATAGGGTAAGTGTTCTGTTCATTCACACTGATCAATTCCATGCAACAAATGTTCTAGAATGTGTATCTCAGCTTCATAGGTGATTTTCCATGTACCTTATGTTTTAATCTGTTTATGTTTTATTGTAGACACAAGCATGTTATATATGCAGGTACTCAGTTTCTCTATGTACTCATTATCCACTGTGTTGCTGTTGAAGGACAGGTTATGTTTGCAAGCTGCAGCAAAGCAGCTAGTTATGATATGAAATGAGCAGTTTTATTTCTGCAATATTTAATAAATATAGCAACTGGTTCTTAACCAGATTATTTCACTGCTGGATCAAGACCAGATTATCTGAGTTAGTTTTTCTTGATTGCTTTTGTCCAACTTACAATTCATACTCCACATTATCAAAACAGCTAACTCAGGCCTAAATAGTTGCACTCATGGTCAACTTGACATATTTTGTTTGCAATAGGCTCTAACCAGACCAAAACTTTTAAAACATGAAGCAAAACCAAATGTTACCTTTCAGCCAAGTATATAAAATTTCCAATCAACCATTACATAATGGACAACAAAATATGGTACTTGCTTGTCACTGCTGTCTAGGGGTTTTCAAAGTGTGGGAGAGCTTACCCCTCTCGGAGGGATAGACAACTGCAAAATACATTTGTACTATTGACTCTCAGTCTCATCTGCATTGGATCCATACTGGTAAAGAACAACACAGAGATGACACGTTTAAGGGCTGTAAGCAGATTGTTGGAAGTGAAAATTTGTTGGATGTACAGTGAAAAGGTGCTTCAAAAGATTATACTGATTTTGGGTGCTTCCAATAGTTTGAACAGGGGATTTCTGCTTTTTTACTATAGTTAGATAATGGAGTTTGGACTGCTTGAAGATAGACTGTAGATCCTACAGTTCTAGATTGTGTATTTATTCCAAGGGTATACCCCAGGTCCGATAAAAGTTGCTGTTTATGGGTTAGGTTGAGAACTAAGGTGTGAGCTGAGTTTAGTTTAGGTTAGGGTTAGGCATTTACACGTAATGGTTACATTTAGAGTCTGAGTCTGGATTAGGCTCGAAAATGAATGCAAAATTAATGCAAGTCAGTACAAAGTACTTATGAAGAAAGAAAGACATACTATATATGTGTGTGTGTGCTTGTTGGTGTCACTCAACAAGCACTGGAGAGTGCTTGTTACACAGATAACATCTGCACTGTTATTTATGTAACTCAGTTCTTCCTTCTTTGTTCAGCATGTCTAACAACAATAAATGCAAATGTGAAAAGAATAAAATAAAACATAATCCAAAATTCAAAGTTTGAACTGCATGTCAGTACATTGCGCTGTCAACTGCTACACCAAAAACACCACAATAATACTGTAATATTTTAATATTTCTGTATTTGCTGAGTGTACAAAGCAGAAGATGTGAGTACATTTTCTGAGGTGACTACATGAGAGTCAACAGATTGACTGTAAATGGAGAACCATGAGAATGAAAACGGTTTCCAGTGTACAATAATGAAATCAGTTTGTGTGAGAGACTTGGGCATTTATTTATTAATGTAATTCACACACATTACTTTACAATAGGCAATAATAAACCAATGTACAAAAGTTTAATATACTAGGAAAAAAATATTTGCTTAGGAATACAACATGGAAATAGGAATAGACTAAATTTAATTCATTTTTAGTTAACACTGCAATTTATTTGTCAGTCCAAGTAAGTCACTGTTATCATATTTTGGTGATGTGACCATCAGTTTTGCATCTCTGTATAAAATCTCTCCTTGCTTTTTTGTGCAAAGTGTTGTTAAAGCAAGAATAGCACAGGTGGAGCAAATAACATTAATTATGTTCTGGAAATGCCCCAGTCATCTGGTTTCAGTGTGTCAGCGTTGGTGTGGCAGCAGCACCATGCAGCTTATCAAGTGATGTATTACAATGTCTGCAAAAGCTCTTAGTGTGCTGAACTGTGCTAAAGATGAAGGTCTTGGAACCATCTGACTCTGCTAGTGGAGCGTGTGTGTGTATATATATATATATATATATATATATATATATATATATATATACATACACTCAACAAAAATATAAACACAACACTTTTGTTTTTGCTCCCATTTTTCATGAAATGGACTCGAAGATCTAAAATTCATTCCAGATAACAATATTGCCATTTCTTTCAAATGTTGTCCACAAATCTGTCTAAATGTTTGATAGTGAGCACTTCTGCTTTGCTGAGATAATCCATCCCACTTCATAGGTATGCCACATCAAGATGCTGAACCCTAACAGCAGAGTATTGCAATTCTGTCCTGAAAGCACTAGATGGCAGTCTCTGATTTTGTTAGATATTTAGACCCCTATTATCTAAATGACTACAACCACAGATAATGTGTTGGAAGTTAGTTTTTTCTTTGTTTTTATTTTTTTTGAAGGGGCTTGACTTCAGGATTAACTTTTTTAGTGCTTTGGTCTTTCGTAATAAACTTCAGTAGGATGAAATCCAGTGGTTGCTCTTATGATACTCTAAATATTTCATAGGTTCTGCTGCAAGAGGTCATTCTGAATTCCAATCACAAAAAAATGGCAATTTCTGTATGCTAGCTGCTTTATCTAGTTGTTGATTAAGCCATTATGCTCTCCAGAACAACTACTAGACATGTTGGGGAACTTATACACATGCTTCACTAAATCCAGACATTTCCATGCAAGGCAAATCTCAGCTTACTACTTCCAGTATGCATTACGTAGACTTCAAGATTGTGCAAATATAGAAATAAAACAATGAAACATGAAAATGAGTCACTCTGAAGATTTGCATATCCCTAAAGTACTACTACATAGTAGGAGGAATGCTAGACAATTGCAATTATAGCATCTGTGCAGACATACTACACTTTACATTACAGACTGAGCCAGCCCAATATTGGAGAATCTTAGTAGAATTTGACATTAGCAGTTAAAATAACAAAATAATATTTTTGAGAAAAAACAAACAAAAAAAAACCAGCAGAATATGCCTTTTAAAAACTGCAGACAACATAATTGCTCTCCTATTTGCAGAGTTGCTGTGGATGATAATACTGTGAGCAGTAAGATTCTCCGGTATCAGTCATATGAAGAGGCTTCTGACTGAAATATGTTGCTGTATCAGAGTCTCATGACAGTAACATGCCTTAGATGATGCCATCAGTTGTTGGCAAGCACTGCTCATCCACCTCATTTGCTTTTGTTGCTCTTCTTCAAGTCACTGTCTGATTTAAAGAGTGCGTCTTTCTGCCCCAGCTGGTCAGAAAGCCACAAACAAATAAATCATTTAAAAAAAATCATACATTGTAATTTCTGGGCATTTTTTCTTTTAGATTGTGTCTCTCACAGAGGACATGCACCTCAGATGAACATTTCAGACCCCTCTATGATTTATAAGTGGGAGAACTTGCAAAGTCACAAGGTGTTCAAATACTCATTTTCCTTAATGTAAATCAGCAAATTTCTAACAGGGTTAATTTCTTTCTGCTTTTCGTTCCGAGCTAAACCATAGTTTTATTGACAACATTGCCTCTGGCTTTATCTACTGCTTTGGAAAAGAGCTTAGCTTATCTGTACTATTTTGAATATTTTTATACTCTTCAAAAGCATTTCCTGCTAAACTAATAAAGCTTGTTCACTTGAACTCTTGGCCTAGAGTTCCAACTAGCTAATATAGTTTATTGTCATGTCACTTCTTTGCTTGTGAAAATTGCATCCAGTGATTTGTTTGTTAGGGAAACCCACATTCTTAAGATCTCATTGACATCCATCCCCAACTTTAGGGAAAACACAGGAAGACACAGAGTGTGACCAACTCAATTTGTCGATTACTTTATTATTAGTTTGAAGCAGAATTTGAAACTGAAGCTAAAATTATCTTAAGTCTACAGCCTTTGAAATATTCTACACTGGGTTTATAAGTCTTGAAATTGGCTAAAAAACAACAACAATTAAACTGCAATCATGTCACTTTACAGCCTGATCCAGAAATTTGAGTTTCGTTTCTATGATTTCCAAACAGTAAGTGTTTCCTCTTCTTCTCTGTTATGTTTTTCTTCTCAAACTGATTCAGTGCCACTGGGAGATAAGCCACTTACCTCAAACCCTCCCTGCTCCACACAAGGTTAGAGCCGCTGATATTTTATTGAAACACCTGTGTGGAATCTGCAAACCCATGTTTAAAACCTGCATTTAACCTTACATTTAGATGTCATAATGCAGGCTACAGATTAGTGATGTTGCTTGTAATGTGTCATGTTCGAGAACCTAACAGGCAGATCTGCCTGACACTCTCCTGCCTGTTTCTCACTGTGTGTGCGTGCGCCTGAGAGCCTGACTCTAAGTGGCATGCTCATACATGTGCATGCACACAAACACCCCACCGGTGGAAACACAATCACCCTAACCTCAAATCTCCCCTTAAGATTCATGAATAAGGCAGCTTATGTTGTTCAACGTGAGGACAGTGCTTTAAATCCTGACCATAGGGACACGGTTGTGTGCCAGCTCCATGGTAACAAAGTGACACAGTGCTCCCCAGAAGACTCAGTGGCATATTGATTATTATGGGATGTGTCTTTGCTTACTGGATTAGGACTTAACACACCTCGGTTTTCGATTCAGAAGCTGGCCTGCAGTTATGTATGTTTTTTGTTTTTTTTCTTTGCCTTCAGAGTGCCTCACTTTTAAAGGCGAGATAAAGCCGGGGACAGTTAGAGTTTGAGATTTATTCTATAGCCAAGCTCCAGGGATGATAAGAAAATTCTTTCTCTGTATTATTCTGCTGTGATGCCCTTCACAAGGTCTTCTCAAATTTTTTCTGTTAAAACACTTCACATACAGAGATTTCAGTTTGCATCCAATTATTGTTTAATTCAAAATTAAACTGCAAATCATGCCTGTAGGCTGAGAATGAAAAAAAAAGGTTGTTTTGTTTGTATTGCCGTTACTATCTGGAAAAGGGTCAATGCACCTGCTGGTTGTGTCTAGCCCCATTAGCCTGACTACTTGAGGGGTGGAAGCCCTGCTGCGTTTAGCAGGATGACTGATAGGTTTGCACCTTCCTGCCCTTCCAGAAAAAAATGACCGCAGTGTGTTTTTCTCCTGTCTGTTTGATCCCAATACTAGGGCCCTTGTCTACGGCTTCACCAGACTCATGGTGCTTCTGAGGCGAGCAGCAGATGGAGAGTTCTCCCTCACTGACTGCCTCCTGTTTGGTGCAATCATGTCAGCCACTGATCCTGGTAGGTGAACTACAGACAAAAATTTCACATCAAAGTTATTTTCCTTTCTACCAGCAGAACTCATCTGGCTTCATGCAGGTATGCTCCACACATCCCACCCAACAAGTGATTTAGATGAAAATAGGAAATGATTTTCTTTAAATATGTACAACAAAATACTTTTATAAAAAAATACATTATAAATAATCCATTGAACAAAATCGACTCAAATGCTGTAGGAATAAACAACAAACAAACAATGAAAACTGTAACCTACTCCAAAAAGAGATGCTAAGGGCTCCCAACCGCTGGACTTAATGTGTCTACATGTGTTGGTGCAATCTTCTTAGAGAATCAAGTGTAGAAATAAAGCAGATAGCAAATTTGTTGCAAAAAATAGAACAGATTGCTCTCCTATGTGAATTTCTCTCTGTGTTCTCAAGGACATGTTCAGCATTATTCAATAAAGTGACTGTGACAATGATGAAGTTCTTGCTGCAGATGAATTATTTATACCAATAAGTGATCTCGGTGAGCATCAAAGGGAGGATTTAAATTGTGGTTCAGCTGAGAGGCAATACTTTTCAATGCCACGCTGTGCTCATTCGCTTTGACCCCAGTGCACTCGTCACTTTGATTAGACTCAAACTGAATGCCTAAAATTGCAAGGCCTATAGGCTCAGCATTGTGCTGTCAAAATATAAAATCAAACCCCAGACCCTCTGATTTGTAATTCAGCATTTTAATGTCCAATCCTGCTTATGTTGGCTTAAATGTGTGGCCTTCAAGAAGATTTAGCAATTAAGCAATACTGCAAGCTGCATATAATCAGATATTACACAATTTAAAAAAAAGCAAGGAATAAGAGCTTTCTTACCTCTTAAACCTTCCCTACATTTTAATAGATGTAATGGGATTTTATGCAATAGACCATCATGAAGTATTGTTTAATAAAGAAGTAGAATGGGGATGAATCATGATTTTAAAACGTAACTGATCTTCTCCCAACATAAAAAGAGAATCACACAAGTCCAAACAATCTAGGACATGGCTGTTCACATAATGGTAACTCTAGAAAAGCTGCAGAGATCCATATTCAGGTGGGAGGATCAACAGGACAGCTATTTCTGCTCTCAATAAATCTGCTTTTTATGGAAGAGCATCCCACCGGCATAATGCTTGGCTTAAAGTGCAAACTGCACATAATTTTTAATACACCATCCTCAGAGAAACTCGGTTCTGACAGCATCATGGTGAGGGGAGGGAATATGGAGTTCATGGGAAGATGAGTTCAGCAACATACTGAAAATGATTACATTTACATAGTATGAATACTTCTGCATGGTTTTATATTTTTACATAATAATTAGTTTCAGGCAATCTAAGGTTCAATAACATCTAGCCATGACGTGTAGCTCACTGCTTCTCTGAAACTCAGTTATTCAGATTTATGTTGTGCAGCTTGTGGAGATGTGGATTAAGCATCTCCGTTTATTAAAAACTCTTTCAAATTCATGCAGTTAAAAAAGTTTCAATATTTTCATAGCTTTTTAACATTTACTATGCATGAGGCATCTTTGTTTTAAGAGTAAACTGAAATCCATGCTTTAAGAAGCCGGTTTTACACTGTGGTGTCTGAATACTTTAGCTCAGCTGAGCTACTTCTTAATTGTGTGACAATTGTATTCATTAATATATTTCTTTTAGAGTTGCAGTCATAAAGAACAGTGTTTAGGACATGCTGCAAATGCCTCTTCTACAGTGTTTGTTTACAATCGCATGTCAGTGAAAATTATTTATTAAAATAATAGTGAAGTCTCCAAACACTAAAATACCATAAAAATGGAATATCTCTGACAAACACCCACAGAATTCTCATGTCATCTTAAATACTAACCAGGATTATAACAACATAAATCAATATGGGTCTTCACAAGACAACTGCTTGTTCAGCTGCACTCTCAGGCCAGTTTTTCTGATTGTGTGGCACTTGCATGTCATAAATTCGCTATGCAAAAGCATTAACCTTGACCAAATAGCTTCCATTCTCTCTGAATAAAATCTTTTTCAGGATCCTTGCTGTAGTTTGTTTCATTTCTTACTTTTAAGCACAAAGCTGTAAACAGCCTTAAGCAAGTTTTCAGATACTTGGCATAGATTTTTGCATTTTCTTCAAAACCAGTGCCTGTGTAGTTTGTGAAATATTTTTAAATAAACATACTATTGAAAAAGGTTCATAGGGGAGAGTTAATACCTTAAATATGTTGTTGGCAGTAGGAACAAATACACGTTTAAATCTGCTTTAAATGTCATAGAAACCCAGCTTTGATGCTCCTTTTTAATATGCATCATTTTATTTTACAAAATAACCACTTTCTACTCAGTCTAACTGTTATTCCCCAATTTAAATATAGGACCAATAGTTCAGATCAAAAACTTGGAGGCCTGCTGTGCTCCATTTGTAGCTTCAGGGGTGATAACTAAAGGTCGGTGAAATTCTCACTTAACATGAGTTAAGTTCCGCAGTTCTTCCTTTCATCTTAGAGTTCGTATTTTTATAATTCTCCTCACATGAAATAGTGCACACATACATTTTTATCTGGGCACTGCAGACTTTAAAATAATACCAGATTGTAACATTTTTTAGCAGTACAAATGTAGTTTCCCTTCTTGATTATTACTCATTGAAATAGATTTTTGTTTTGTTGTCAACAGACAATCATCCCAAACCCAGTTCAAAGCTGGCAAAAAAACAAAAAAAGGAAAGGATTAGGTCCTTAAACTTTATAAAAAAAATTATGAAGTGTGTCAAAAAGTTAAGCCAGTGCCAGGACACCAACCAATTAAAATGAGCTCTCCAATTTCTGCCAGCTCTTTTAATCTGCCAGGAGTCTGCCAGAAGTTTTTTGATGACATCGAAGAGTGTATAGTTTCTCTGCAACTTCCTAAGAAGCAGTTCAGTAGATGAATGAAACCGTATAGTCACTCCAGTTTGAATAAAAGCATCAAAACATTCCGAATAATTGGTGAATGCTATTTTTTTTTCATCAGAATTGCAATTTATTCAGGGCTAGTGACTTTGTAGTATCAAACAGCATTGAACATGTTAATAAGTCCATGGCGCAGCTTTAATTAAGGAGAGATACCATCCTTCTTTAAAACCTCAGTAGGGCCACAAAACATAAACTACACCACATGAGGACATTCAGCCTTAAAAAACTCTGACCCAAAAGTTACTTTGAGCAAAATTCACAATATAACATGTATTGGATTGCTATGGAGATTAAGAGACTTCATTTTTGTAAGGTGATCAGTTAATATGGGTTATCACTTACAAATCATCCCTGTGTTCCCACACTGAACTGTTGACCATTGACGTTATCGTTAATTTTCCAAAAATGTTTCCATCAAATATACATACATTTTTTTTGATGTAGCCTCTTCTGAAATTGCAAAATGATTGCCCATCAGAAATCTTTAAAGCTTGTATTTATGACTTGACCAGTCAGAGCTTCACACATTATAGCAATTTTTCTCCACTGTTTATTTTGTATCACTTTCAGCGTCGTCTGCCTAATTTACTCAAGTAAACAAGCAGATCCGCTGCTTTTTTGCTTCACATAGTCACAATCTTTGTGACAATGGATGCTAAACGTCTACATCTGGGATAATTTGACCTGATGAGACTACTTTCCACCCTCTCAGCTGTGTTATGTCGGCAATAATTGTATACCGTCTACCTCATGGTGTTGCTGTGGAAACTGACAAACACTTGACAACTGTAGGACTGGTTGCCTTGACTACACTGCCACCCTGTTTGTGTGAGAAGAGACGATAGTTTTTTTCTTCTTCTCTTTTTTTTGTCTTGTCGCCGTCTTCTTGTTTTTGTCCATCAGCATAAGTGTTACACAACATGCTCGCACCAGTCAGGCATTATAGGAGCGGTAAGATGGAACAATTCCATCTTACCCTGAACTCAAAAGAACTCTAAGCCCATCAAACACCAGAGAGCCACATCTGTCAAAATATGTCTGAAGGCAGTTGTCTCACTATTGTCAGTCTGCTCATTTCCTGTCTTTCTTGCCCCTTGCTGGCCTGTCATTTCCCACAGGGCCAAACATTACTGTTAGAACTGACTCTTTATTCAGATCACAAACTTCACTAAGGCTAATTCTGTGGATTACTTCTGCACTATGGTCCCATCAAATGGGATTTGAATCCACTTGGAGCCTATTTCATCTTAAAAATCACATTATATATTACCAGCATAGTACTATAGTAGGCCGCATGCATCTGCATCCAGTGTAATAATAGTCTGAAATGTAATATTACGTTATTAGTATCACAAAACGTCCATTAAAGGATACATTTTACAGTTGATGCATTGTAGAAAATTAACCAACTCATTGTGAAGTGTACAGACAAGTCTAATTAGGGTCAAGATTCCTTCTGAAACATTTAGGTCACCCTCTAGTGCCAAACAGCTTACAACATCCACAAGCACAACTGGCGAAATGTGTCAAAAGCTTGTTTTTCATATATATATTTTAAGATCTGTCTTGTGTTTGTCACTTTGGATAAAATCTGAGAAATTTGTATTTTCCCCTGCACATCAAAATACCAGTAGAATGAGCGTAGCATCCGGCATCTTAAAGACTTCATAATGTCCTGGTAGCATTAGCTTTCATATTCTAGGTCCTCTGAGAGGATGCAAAATTATCTTCATTATGTAGTGGGGAAAAAATCAGCTTGATCATACTCATTTTCACAATTTTGGCAAATAAAAATCACAAACATCAATGTATTGTATTGACATGTAGACTAATTTGAATATTAAATTAAAATGAGACACAGCTTTTTATTGTTTCAAATTTTTTGTTAGCAAAACCTATTTGTATTTAGCTGTTTTACCCCTAATAACCATAAATGACATCCTACTGTGTGTAGCTTGATATCAGTGCAATTATGGATGTTCTGCAAAAGACTAAAGAATACAAGTCAAGGATAAAATTGTGAAAAAGTTTAAGTCATGGCTGGGTTATAAGACATTCTGACTCATTTTAAATATCTCTGAAGATGAAAAGATAATGGCACAACTGCAAACCTTTGAACACTTAGCTATTCACCTCCACTGGCATTCCAGGCAAGGAGGAGGTCCTCTTTTAATTACTTGCAAAATACTTGAAAGAACTTTAACACTGCACAAGAGCTTGGAAACACCACTCGTACTGTAAAACATAGTGGTGGCAGCATGATGCTGTTGAGGTGCCTGGCAGGGAAGCTTGTCAGAATTGATGGGAAGATGGGAATAAGGCTGTTAGTAGACCTGTTACAGGTTGCAAAAGACTTAAATCAGTCCAGAGAGTTATTTAAGATGTGAAGCCATTTGTGCATCTTGTCAACAATGTTCTCTTTAGACAAACTGTGCTGAAAAAATAATGTAATTCCTATTAGATTCCTGTAAGCTAATAGCACAGTGGCCAAGAGGAACATCATCTTGGTTTAAACACTGTTTATAATTTACATCTACAATCCTATGGATACCTAACATCATTATTCAAGACATACCCATGTGGGAATCTCAACTATGTACCAATGAATGTTAAGCAGCGAGTGCATCATATCAAAGCAGGGAGTTGTTTGCCAGCAGTTCATCCACATCAGGTTATAATTAACGTCTTCTGCATGTTTTAATCAGCTGATTCTAAAGCTCAAGCCTTCTTTCATTCTTCCATTAGATGCATCCTCTCATTCCAAGGCTTCTAGTTGTTGTAAAGAACACATTTATATTCATGTTTTGCAAGTAGAATCACATTGTAGAACAGAAACCTGTGCCGCTCTAACAAGAAAAGTGTAATATGCTGTATGGTCAACATAAACACAATCAGAACATCTGTTGTTTTGCAGTTGCACTTTGTTGCCAATAGGTTTAGTTTTATTCCATTTTTTAGGTATGTGCTCTGACTTCCAAACACATTTGAAGCATTGACAAAGGACCATTAATACCCAAATTATCATAAATCAAACACAAACAGCATTTATTAGCGATGCTAAGCCTTTAGTTCACACACCAGATCTTGATTCGCAATTCCAATTTGTTGCTGAAATCCTGTTATTTATTTATTTATGTTTTGTGTGGTCATACATGCTTTGCATAAAGAAAAAATAATAATAAAAAATAAAGATAAAAATACTCCAGATAACATACTTTTCAGTCTTCACCAAGAGTACATGTATGTAAAATGTATATTTATAAAAGTTCCCAGAGCTGCAAATCAGCTGAGTTTAACTTATATATGCAGAATATATATATTATTAATTATATAAAATTATAGATTCTATTTATGCCTAGGTTTTACTTTGCCACTTTAATGTCTCAGTAAATGTCAACATTAAAGAATAAACTGACCAAACTCATCAACCGATACTATAAGAGAATAACTGATCCAAGAATTTAATTTCTCGGTACTTAAACATAATTACTAGACTTTATGATGGAATGTGTTTTTCTTTGATCTTTGCCTGAACACTGTTTGCTTTGTTAGTGTTTCAGACAACTTCTCTTTCCTTATCACAATGATTTCACATTTTCCATTAGTTTTTATTGTGAAATTGTGATGTTACTGCCATTGCTTTCTCTGCTTATTGCGGTAGAGTTCCCAAATTACACTGCATCTTTGCAGAGTAATTTAGTTAATTACTTTTTCCCTTTACACCTGTGTTGTTTTAGTGTCCTGCACTAAAACAACAATTAAGGGCAGATTCTGTTTTGTTTTTTTGTTTTTTAAAGTCTCAGTCCTTGGGCTGTTGTCGGACCTACCTGTGGATTCGGATTTGCACGCCCTGCTGTTTGGCGAGAGTGTCCTTAATGATGCCGTGGCCATTGTCTTGACACAGTAAGTATTCTCTGTGTTAGTCTTTTCCCTTTCAATGAGTAAGTTTCCCAGTTTAATTGTGTGGGTGAGAGGAATTTGCCAGCTGGCAGCATGGAGGCGGACGTGTAGCGGTGGAGGGTAACTGAACGGAAGCTGCCAGCTGTACAGGAGCGGTATGATTGGGTAAAGTAGCATGACCGCCTTGATGGTATGCAGTGGGCTACATAAGCAAGTTGCCTCTGTCGATGTCAGCATCTCATTAAAGAAGTCAGGTCCTGGAGTTACAACACACTCCCAGGATAACAAACCAGGCTTATGTATGTGCTGTCAAATTCAGGCTAAACTCAGCATAAAATCAGTGGAAGCTCAACGGATTATCCATGATAACCTTTCCTTGTCCATGCAGTACAATCCTCTCATTCTTTTCCATCTGCTGTCCCATCTTTTTCTTGCACTGCTTTCAAATATGCATTCAGATGCTTGGCAGGGTTTGTCTGGTATATTTATACAAAGCCAGTCTTAAAGATGAGCAAACAGATGGCTAATTGGAGATAGAAATAATTCATAATTCACCTACAGAGAAGTATATAATGAATCCAATCCATTTTTAGATTATTGCATATAATGAGTTGTCACGGTATGTGCTGTACAGCACTGTTCGCTTGCTAACTTAATGTGATAATGGAAGATGCTAATTCCTGAGCATCTTCCCAGACAAAGCTGCATAGTGCCACATTTGTTCATAAAGTGGCGTGACTGTCCCTCATGCCACCTCTCGTCACTTGACTGCTGTGCTGAGGCTCCTCCACACAAAGCTGGACCTTTTTACAGAGTTGTGTCGATTCCTGGCACCAGATTTCTAACAAGCTCGGGAAGCAGCTCACTGATGTGCCCTCTCCCAGGCGTGTTACCCCACCACTCAGGCAGGTCCGGCATTTAAAAATGTTGAGGTTGGGGCCTAAAGCGAGCAGCACCAAACCTTTGAACACACAGTCTTTAGTATTGTACGCTAAAGAAATTGACTTGCGGCCAAATTAAGTGTGCTAACCCAATCGGAGTCTTTATTTCCACAGAGGGGGTAATAGATTTTCCTCTTTTCATTTGCAGAGCTCATTAGTGACAACTTGATTGATTTCTCCCCTCCTGACATGGAAGTAAAAAATGCTGTGCTGTTACTGGCTCGTTTCAACTTTAAGCTACGAGTCAGACCTTTCTGTAAAATGTATAAAATCAATCAAACCCATGTTAAGTACTTTTTGTCTCTTTTAAAATAACATGGCATGTTAAGATTTTGTGTTTGTTTGGCTGTTAAGGTGTAAATATAATGAAGGAATGTAAAAGCAACCCTCCCGAACCCAGCTACATGCATATTCCTCTGATAACTTTACATAAGCCTTAAACTAACTGATCAATATTTTAAAAAGCACTTGACTTTTCTTTTTCCCCTCTCCATTTACATGGTTTTAATTAAATTCCTTATTCACAAATGTCTACTTGTATGTATGACCACAACCAAAATGATTGAGCCATGTTCAAAAACACCACACAGATGTTTTAAGAAAAACTTGATTACTAGCAATTTACAGAACATAATTCTGGGACAGATTTCTAATTCCAAAAACATCAAACTTCTGATGTTTTTGAAAGGCCCTGACCACCCAACACAAGTTGTACATGAGTCAGGCAGATTTCTCTTCAAGAAATAGAAGGATATGAGAACAGAAGTCAAAATATACAGAATCTTGTTTGCTAACTTAATGTGATACAGGTAGAATATGGCATTGAAAATGAACATGAAACAATCATACAGAAAATTTCAAAAAGGAATGAAATAGAAATTTTTTACAAGTTGAAGCTTTGAAGGTTGTTCTCTATGCCATACACGGCAGCAGCACTTATGACTTGGGGGACATCAGAGTGAAACTTTGACTTTAAAGCTTAAGCTTGAAATATATTGCTACTGAAATGCTTCAGAATCAACCTCAGTTTTTTTTCCCATAATTTAGTCATTGGCCAAACATTAATGTCAGCAAATGTTAGTTGATAGGATAAGTTTTTGAGGCCTCTTGTGAGGCCTCATGAACTCAAATAAAAACAAAGCATTTTTAGTTTTCTTACTGTAGTTTTATGAATTCCTGCAGCAGAAATCCAAACTTCATTACTGATTTTTCTTGTTTGTTTTTATTGTTGGCATACATTTCTCAAAAAAATATACCACAAAAAAATCCTGTTTACATATTCATCTATTTTTAAGGCCATTTACTTTACAGATTTTTGTGATCAGTAATATGAGACCTTTTATGAGTTTTACCTTACTCAGGAGTCCGAACAGGGTTGCTATATGTGGTCTGCTGTGGTTAATGTAATCATGTTATTCCACAAATGCAGCCGCCTCTGTCGGTTAGTTGCATGGCTGCTTGTCTCTGCATGCTTCACAGTTATTGCCTTCTTTCCTCTCTCACACACACACGCACGCACTCCCACGCAGTCAGTCAGATAATTTCTCTTTCCCACCTTCTTGCCTGCGAGGGTTATTTTGCACTTGGTGACTTGCATGTTGAAGTCTCACATCACTCCAACAGAGTAAATATGATAGCAGCACATATAACGTTATGCTGCTATTTTTATGATCAGCAGCAGTGAACCCTTTCTCTTTCCAACACTGCTCTGAAGTGTTTGTGAAGGAAATCATCTGGAATGTGTTGTTTTTCTGAAGCAGACTATACTTCCTTAGAAGGCCATGTGTTTACAAGTGACTGCAGGAAACTACACTTGGAGGGCTTTGTTCAGCATATTAACATTGGAAATATATGTTCTCTGCTGCAGACTACTTCACACTGAGTAATTTTCCTAATAACTGCACTTGACTCAAACAATAAACTATATAATAGAGCACTTACAACAACCATATTTTACATTACCTTGATAAACCTTCTGACTTTGATATGTTTTTTTCACATTAAAGCCAAAAGCTCCTCTGTTTGTAGCTCATTTTATGCAATAGACCAAAATGACTGTAGCTCATTTATTTGAAGGAAAAAAGAACAGTGTCTGGGCCAATCTCACACATGATTGATCAAAACTAGCAGTGTCAAATTTAATCACAGAAGGAGCCAAGACATGAAACATGGACTATATCACTGGGAGATTTAATTAAAAAATTATTTTATGCAAGCAAGAAGCTTCATTCTAATCAATGAAAAGCTTTAAATTCCTCTAGGTGGTAAGTTAATGGTGACCCAAATTTTTAACTCCATCTTTATTTCTCTTATTTATAGATAGACAGAGTTGAAACCAGATATTTACATACACAGAATAAAAAGACACAAACACATTTATTTCTCACTGTTTGAAGTTAAATCAGACCAAACATTTCCTGTTTTAGCTTAGAATTACCAAAATTATTTCTTCTTGCTGAAAAGCCAGAAAATTAGACAAGAACATTTTGTAGTAGTTTGTAATTACTTGGCACTGTGGAAAGTGGCATAAGCTTTCTTGTTGTATCTAACTCCCAGAAAGTGAAGCTTGTGTTGCACTGTCTTCAGCTGAAGTCGCCATTGTGGTGCATTATAAAATATGCAGTGTTATTGGTGTGACTGCATATTTGTAACCTTGTGGTGGGCTATATTTGATCAATGAAATAATCTTACTGCCTGGATTTGGCCTGTGAGCTTTGACCTGATCTAAGCCTTTCGATTGTAGCTCTCAGGCTGAATTCTTTGGCTCATTGTCCTGCTTGAAGATGAACATTTGACCCAGATTCAACTCCTCTACTGCCTCTCACAGGTTTTCTTCTTTGATAGCACTGGATTTACAAATTCAGTTAAAAATAGAGGTCAGAAGTAGATGTACTCAATTTGCTAATGAGGTAATTTCTCAAGGCAAGTGGTTGAACTCTATTATATTTTGGGGTATGGCAGTGAAATGGAGTGAATACAAATTCCCAGCACACCTTTGAGAGTTTAATTTGTAAAATTTATGTATAAGTTTCCTTCCATTTACCAATTATGTACATAAAATCCCATTAAAATAAATTGAAGTTTGTGGAATAGAAAGTTTTTCATTGCTGTAATTTCTCCTTGCATGTTTTTTTCTTCCAGTGCCATCACCTCCTATGACCAGATGGGAACAGGAAACGTCTTTCAGACACCTGCCTTCTTCCGCTCTGTTGGTTTCTTCGTTGGAGTGCTCATTGGCTCCTTCCTCCTTGGATTCATATTCACAGTAATAACAGCCCTCATATCCTTTCATCCCCTCCTCTTCCCTCCACCCCAGACTCAATTATCACCTCGGCATCCGCTGCAGTAAATCTACTTCCTCGACTCTTTAACTGCCCCCCCTAACAAACCCAATGCTGCACCCCTTCATCAGCAAAAGTAACAGAATGGGGTCTAAAGTGCTGCTGTGGGTTTGATGGTCTCAGAGATGTCGTGAATCACACCAAAAGCAAGTGATGAAATTTCGACTCGTGAGGCTGTCCTGCATCTTTCTCTCTCTCTCTCTGATTTTTAGTTAATTAGATTTTAGAGTGAAAAATGTGGAGGTGTCAAGTGGGGAGCTCATTTCTTATGTGAAGGGACTGATGTTTGTGTGCAGGTAACCAACAAATTGAACTTTTTATTAAAATTTAGGTGACAGCAGCCATAACATAGTATTTTCCTTCATGCCCTCTGTTCAAACACAAGGTCCTTATAGACTGCTTATGGCAAACACAAGGTCATTAGCACATCCATATGTTTTGTTTTAATGCTACGAGGCATCATGAGGGAAATAAGCAGTTAGCATCTTATTGTAGTCTCAATAACAGAGATCCCAGTCTGGGTTGCATCTAACAAGGAAATGTAAGGAGCTTATCTTTGAGATTATTTTTTAGATTTAATTTTCAGACCTGAAGGAAGCTTCGTCATTACCATAATAGTTGCTGCAGACGTAGTTACTTAAAGCCCCTCATTATTGCCAGCTTCCTACCTTCTCTTTTAGACCGCACTCATCTGTACTATACCTACTCTGAGACACTCTCACAGGTGTGTTGTTTCCTGTATCTCACTATATCCTGAAAAAGCTGTTCTATTTCACATGTAACACTTAGATCTGACAGAAAAGAAGCAATATCCACAAAGCAAAGTTTTAGCTTCCATCAGCTTGCCAGGAAGGTTTCATTGTATTTATAGTGACATGACAAGTGTTGATCTTGTGGAAGAAAATCCTTCTTCATTTGATGAAATGAAGTTTTAAACTGGATATTTTGATTTTTCCATTAGAGAACTAATGATAAAATCTCCTCTGCAAATGAAGAGCTCAGAATACTCACATATTCATGTAATCAGTTGAAACATTGGGTTTCCCAAAACCCAGTGTTTGCTTCTGTGAAAAACCAAACACATAGTTGGCCAGGAAACTGAGATGCAGAATATGTGGGAAAGTGATGTTAAGAGGGGGGAAAAAAATTCTCATTCAGGCCCGGTTCTTATTGTATATGGCAGGTCTCCAGGCTTATTGAGCACCGACTGCATTAGCTTGTTATTTGTAGGTACAGCACTGCAGTAATTCTCAGCCTCCTGTCTGCTGCATTGGAATGTACATGTACAAATTTGCACTGCAGATGCACCAGAAACTTCAGCTTATTGGAAAAGGTGTAAAAACTGCATGATTATCATCTTGTAAATCTTTAACACTCTCTCCACCTCACCAAACTCACCCGACTCCATGAGAATCCTCTGCTGGAAACATCAATCTTCTTCCTCCTGTCCTGGAGCAGCTTCCTCTCAGCAGAAGCCTGTGGACTGTCAGGTGAGCATTTCTTCACTTCTGTTACTCGTGTGTCTGTGGCCATATCGGAACCGTGTTGGTGGCTGACTGCTGAATAAAAATTCTTTCAGTGGGTCTCAACCTTCACCATCCCCCTAACCGCATCTCCCTACCCCAACCCCCAGGCATCACTTCTAAGCTGCATGCACTAACTTGCATGCGACCCCTCAGCATCAGTCGCACATCAGTTGTTTTTTAATGCAGAAGCCTGCACTGTGCCTATTATATCTCTCCTCAATAAATCTTTGATGTATTTCACTGGGATTTTACGTGACAGACCAAAACATAGTAGTACATAGTTGCGAAGTATAAGGAAAACCATACATGGTATTTGAATTAGGTCTCACTGAAGTGAAGTCTAATAGAACCACATTTTGCTTCATGTGTTTTTGGCAACTGAAAACAGCAAGTTTCAAGCGTTATCGCAGGTTCTCAGTTGCATTTAGTTGTGGATTTTGACTGTATCATTCTAGACTATGAAGATGCTTTGACTTAAACTATCCCATCACTCTAGTTGTGTGATTAGTGTTGTTATCCTGCTAAAAGATGAGCCGATGATTTTTGCTCACTGGTGTTCTCTAAAAAGCCTCTGAGGCCTTTAAGAACATCTGGATATTACATACAGCTGCACTATATTTATTAAATAGCTGTCTTCTATAAGGTTCCACTTGATTTAATTTAAGGCAGAGATAAAAAGCATCCCCTACATCTAAGATTTTTATTTGTGAAACATTTCAAGAAGGATGAATGCTTTTGTAAGGTACTGTGTAAAAATTAATGCATTATTGGAAAACTATATTGCACAGTCTGGTCTTCATGAAAATGCACTCAGCTTCTTTGTGGTCAATATATAAAAATGTAATAATTTAACATCTGTTTTGTTCTGAATATTAATGCAAGTTTTCCTCAAAATCTACTTCAATGTAAATCTGAGTTTAACGAGGAACATTGGAACAATATTCTGCTTTGGAATTGTTTGTTTGTTCCATTTAGAAGAATAAGTCTTGGCTTTGTTGCCTGATATTGTCTTCCTCTATGCTGATCACAAAGATGGGGCTTTAGAATATTAATTTAGTATTTGTATTCAACAAACACTGTGGTCTTGTTCCTCCTGCCGTGGCTTTATCAGAGGGATACCACTGAATCAGCTGATGAGCTGGCTCTTGCTTGGCAGTAGTCTTTGTGGCCTGTGGAGGAAGAGAAGATGGTTTCTAATGAAATAGCTTGACCTTTATCTATTTGGCCCTGTTTGTGACGAACACCATCCTGCATACTGCCCAATGAGGTACATACACACACACGCTGCAGAAACGCATATGTTATACTTCTTAAGATCTGAAGAAATTCTGTATTGAAGAAGAAAATGTGAATTTTATTAGGTGTTTTTTTTCTCTCTCTTTTTTTTTACCACCACAAACTGGAAACTACCCTGTCCTTGTTAATGAGCTTAATGTAATAGTCATCTCAGAGGGCTGCAGAGGCTGTATCTCGTTCTCAGGATGAATAAGCATGAGTTGAGTGGGAGCTGGTCGTTCTCCCTGGTGTTGTCTGGTTATTGAAGCACTTTCTGTTTTCAATAATTGCTTCAGTTTAGGGGGAGGGAGATACCTAATGACCCTTAACTCTACAATTATTAATCTTACATTCCTTGCAGCTCTTCATTATTGGATACATGCTGTCTATTTCCAAATTCCCTCCTTGCGTTTTTGTAGATAGTGGATGAAATGTTACCACTGTCAGTATTAAATAAACCAATGAAGAATGTAAACTAAAAAGGATCAACAAACAAAGCAGAATTGTGGTTGAAAACACATTCTGAACACAAATTGCTGAAAATAGCATACAGGGGCAGGTCAGTGTGTAATGATTTTATGGTGGCTGGTAAATACAGAATATTTGTCCAGCTTTAGTGATGTGCTATTTGCTCTGTTGGTGCTTTTATTGCATACATGTTGGCCAGTGAAAGTGTTGCTCCCCATCAGAGTAAATTCACGTGATTCCTTTTTTTATGTGATTCTCCCTCAAAGAAGTGAGATGAAAAAAGTATGAAATTCAATCCCTGCAACAAAACAAGCATGTCCTGTGAAGCAGCACCCTTCTTTCTTTGTGATAAGCTTCAGATTTCTGTTCACCGAGAGGGGCTTTCTGAGTGAAACCACCATTTTTATAAACTTGTACTGCACTTGTTTTTTTCTTTCTTTTTTGACTTTCTTTTCAATTATTGCTAAACGGTCGCTGCAGTTTAGCTAGCTGCCTCAGAGGTAACAGAAGCCTACGCTAACAGGCCAGCGTTTCAAACCTCAAAAAAGAGATGTTTGTTTGTTCATATCTGTTCACAACTTATCAAACAAGGAACCAGTATTGAACTTCAATGTATATCATTAAGTTGGAAGGGCAAATTCTAGGTTGTGAAACAATATTACAGTCTTTAAACATTTTATAAAGATGCTCAATCCATTATCTCAAAATGAGAGAGGATGGTATAGACGTAAATCTTTCAAGACATTTAAACTTACACACAAGGAAAGTATTGATGAGAGAAGCATCAAGGATGCTGGCAATAACTTTAAATGAGCCACAAGTCATTTATTGGACAAAGCAAAGGAAATAAGATGTTGTGGTCAGATGTACCAGTGTGGCACACGTCTGTTTTTTCGCAACATATTTATAACAATTTATTGTTTTCATTTAACTTTAGAGTTTGCACAACTTTGTGTTGATCTGTTTCTATCGTAATACCCAATTAAATACATAGACAATTTTGGGATTAATGCTGTTGCATGACACTGTAATGTTTGAATTACATTTTACCAAATGGAAATTAGATAGAGATCTAATTTTAGGAGTGTAGATAAAATTTTAACATGCATTTAGTCATTTTGGCCTCCCATCTATTATTCTTCAGTACAGTCCTACAGGATGACATTTATAGAATTAGAAATCTGACCCTTTTAGAGAGTATAATATCTGGCGTTTTTATGTTTTCATATTGTGACAAATTCTAAGCATTATATCAGGCTTCTGTCTCTATTTTCTCTTTCATCTGTCCTTTGGTTTTCTGGTTGTAGCCAGGTCAATGCCTGTGTCCAGATAAGAGATTCAAGAGCTATAACTGGCTGAGTATGATAACATGAGCAGGAAGATTGCCCTACCCTATAAATTTCCCAAGAGAACTGTTTGTTATTGTTGCAACTTTGCCAGACCCCAGACCTCTGTGCAAATTTCTAATCTTGGTATAATGAAATGAAACACATAAACATCTCTTTTTTGAAACCACTGAATCTGACCGATCCCCATTATTTTTCCACAATTTGGACCCACAGTAGATTGATTGCACTTTCAGAAGTTTAATCGACTTCATTTGCACATGTTTTGTTTTGTATTTCAGGCATTGTGGCAGTTCTGTTTTGTGGCCTGAGCCAGGCAAAGTACACAAATCTCAATTTATCGCAGAAGGGGAGTACAAGAACCAAACAGGTATATTTATTTCCAACAACTTCAACGAATCTTACTTCCACTTTCAAGGAACATTTTTCAGTTTTGTTCATTCATATGGTATTTTTATGACAGTCTGTTTATCATCCCTGCATGTGGAACCAGATATTAATTTCTATTAGTGTTCTGGTCATCCTGTTGATGTCTGTGGGGCAGACAACCCCCCACCTTATCTGCTTATAAAACCTAGCACAGATGGGGGCCAGCACTTCTGATATACTGAGCTGACAAGCTTCACAGTGGAGCAAATAAATCAAAAGTGTACACATAAACTCATCTGTGCATTTATTATGCATTATCAGTGCCACGGTGCAGCTGTTTATCACAGAAAAGCTTTCTAAAAGGTAGCATGGTTGAAGACCTCGCCTACAAAGTAGACCTGAACTGAGCAGTGTGTTTACTTGGCAGCATGCCTGTATCCATTATTTCATGTTTTATACATGCAGCTCCAGCTGAAATAAAAAAAGGTACAAAGAGAGCATTTGAATAGTGAGTCGAACATATATTCTTTCACTGATGCATCTCTGCTCAAAGCTTTTTTATAGAAGCTTTAAACCAAAAAAGCTTTACGTAATATAAAACATATTTCTTAAGTAATTAATAAAATCTGAATGTCTACTTTATTGTTTATCAATAACATTAATTAATGGCTTTATGAATGGATGAATTGAAAAATGTATTTGTTTTCAATAGTGATAAATGAGATTTGTTGGATGTTTTTATCTGGAAGTATCAAAAGGCTTACCCAACATTCTGTCTTTTTAATGTCCAACATTCTGTCTTTTTGTTTTTCACTTATTTCGACAACCCACATATTTGCAATAAGACTCTCTTGAGTGTAAACCGGAAAACGAATTGACTAAAACAACTCAGCCGTTGAACGTAAAAAGCATCATGCCCTCAGGCTGCAGATTTCTACAGCTGCTTCCTCAAAGGGAATAACGTCAAAACTGAATTTGTCATGTTTTTACAAATCTCATCGTATTTAGTGAGAAGTCCTTCACTGTCAGACTCACATTGCATCTACATAGCATGCAGACAGACTTCCATAAATACTATTATGTGGAAGGAGATGAATTGAGGCTTCATCTCAAACACCAGTGACACCAAGCTGTTTTCTTGGACTGAAATTCTTTGGTGACTTATTATTTGATGTTAATGAACATTGAAACAAAGTGAGTTTAGAGGAACTATTTTAGGATAGATTTATAAAGTGCTCGGGTGTGATGCAAAGATTTTTGCTGATATAAATAAACGTACAGTAGCTGCAGAGAGCCGTTATGAATGTTGCTTTGTGTAACACAGAGACATTAATAAATGCAGGCAGGCAATCTTAAAACATTAAGCAGACAAAAGAAGAATAATAATATAAACAGTCTACAGTTCCATCTGAGCTTTACGATCATTGACATGATGTCACATTAGCTTTATGATTTTAATGATTCATCTGAAGCATTTTTACACCATGGAAGAATATCATATCATGATTTCAGGGTACCAAAAAAGATTTGGGTGCACATGTTTGAATTTATTGTAGACTTTTACTAATCTACATGATGTTAGAATCATGTATGGAATTATCTAATGTAATAAAAATGATCATATTAATAGAAACGGGTAGAAAACATCCGACTATGTGTCATAAATCTATATAATGTGTTTCTCTTACTGAAACAAGTTACTGAAATAAATTTACCTCTTCACAATATTCACCATAAGTTATGGAATATTACAATATAGCTAGACTTTGCATGTAATTTAACTTTGTATAAATTAGATGGAATTTGAAATACTATGAATCATATAATTAAAATTGTATGAATTTAAGATCATACTGCAGATGTATAAATCCACTCCTACAAACAAAATAATTTAATTAAGTGCTATTAATGTCCTTTAGGAGTAGATGTAAAGTTCTGACCCAGTCTGTACCGTAACTCCACTAGCTTCACACATCCCCTCTCTCTCTACATACACTCTCATCTTTCTGACCCTCTCTCTCAAGATTCTTTTAATTCTTTTTTATAATTTGCAGCTCTTTGAAGTCCTCAACTTCCTTGGGGAGATTTTCATCTTTGGCTACATGGGATATATATGGTTTACATTTCATCACCATGCCTTCAGAGCTCTCTTCATCACTGGAGCATTTGTATCCTTTTCTGCAATGCAACAGTCTCTGTTCACCCCCTGCTGTGCAGCCTCTGGATTTCAGTCAGAACTCACTCTGTTTGATTTCTCTCAGTCTGCTGTACTTTGAGACCGATCCCTTTTTGTGCAGTTACTGGAACATCTTTCTTGTTTTCAATTTGGCATCCTGATCATCCCAACAGCCGTTCAAATAAAATAAAGAAGAAAAAAACAACAACCAAATCTTAAGCTGCTCCGAAATGAATTTTTTGACTGCACAGATGGCATTCAGCTGCCTGTCTGTGCTTTAATTCTGCAAATTCACACCCAACAGTACATCTTCACTATAAAATTCCCATAAATTTAAATATTTTATTTATTATAATTATTGTTACGAGCTTTCCATTTGCTGAAAAACAATTGAAAATTGTGCCATATTTCATAAAACTCAGAAAGGAAGAAAGGAAAAATTTTTATAATTTCTGTCTTTCTTAAAGGTCGACTCAATAAAATTTTTATTTTGTAACATATATTATTTAAGTTGATCATGGGCAGATTTTTGCATAATTGCATATTTAAAACAATTGAAAGAGTCTAATAGTTATTGACTCAGTTAAGGAATGGAGACTCTATTTGACAGTGCCAACTTTATATGCACTATTATCCCTATTTGATTCCATGTACGTTTAGGTGAAGTCATTGTTAGATGTTTGCACATTCAAAATTAATAACCAGGGCAAATGGTACTCGTACATTAAAATATTTTAATGTGTACCATTAAATCTTAAGCAAGGCAGAGTTTTGACTTTTCAGAGGGAATTGATTTCTCAGTCAATTCATTCCCATCTTGTTCACTGAGGTGCTTAGCAAACAGTGGAATGAAGACAAAACATTCGCATGCAAAATAAATTAAAATATTTTGTTGATTACCGTGCAGGCTGAGACTGAGAGTAACAGACAGAGCTTTAGGTCATGGAAGACGTCACGTTAGGAGAAATGAGACATGGAGTTCAGAAAACAAGACTCAGAGTGGTTGCGTAGAAAAGAAATGTGATGAAATTTCAGCAATATTTGGGGAGAATTAATTATTGTAGACTTCTGACTTTGCTATATACTGATTAGTCTGCTTATATCAATTTTAAGATTGCACAGCTAGAGTTAGTTTGAAATAAGATCCCAGGTCCATGGGATGCTGACATAGTACAGTAACTGGAATGTTATGTAACCTAACTTATTCTGTTAGCATTTTCGTCACACCTTCTCGTTGTTTGTGAAATAAAGGACCCTTTCACACTTTTTCAAGTATTGCATCTTACATTTATCATCTCTATTTTTCTATCTCTAGCAACCACCTTATTTGGTCAAATGCTTCCAGTTTTGTTGATGAAACTCTAAAGTGTTTAGCTTTTAAAAAACTGCTATACATGGTAACAAAAGTGTTAATGATGCCTAAATAGCTTTGGCAAAGTTTGACTATGAAAAGAGTAGTTTTATCCTCGAAGCTGCTGTTGTATCCATCAGCTTTTCTTTGTTGAAGAATGAAAGGGAGATTTCTTTGTAGGAACTGGGTGCTATTCATTGTACAACCATCCTTTCTTTAAAGCTGGCACAGAAGTAGAGTACGCCAGAAAAAAAAACAAAAGTGGCTGCACTCCAAGGAGTTGTTCTTTCACAGTCCACTGCTCAGACGGCCAGCAATTATTATTACAGATCATTGTCCAGCACAGGGTCAAAGGGGCTACAGAAACATGAACAGATTCCTATCCCAGTGCTCCTGTTTAGTCTGAGTGGCGAGTAGTGCAGGAAAACTTATGACTTCAGTTTAACTGTTCTGCTCTATAATATCCACAAAAATCTCACAATCATGTCCTACTGGAAGCTGACCGGGTTGTATAAACAAAAAGAAATGGAGGTCAGAGTCATCTTGCATGGCCGTAAACGTGACTATAAAAATGAAATAACCCGAGACATTCACCCCATGTTAATCGCTCTTTGGCTATTTAGTAGATTTTAATCGCTGTGGCCTCCAGCCTCCGTCGGTGACAATGGAGATTGGCTTTTATTGGAAATGGAGCTGAGATGGAAGTGCTTAATTACCTCCATTCAAATAGCTCAGAGGTCTTTGTCGGAGAGCGATGACTGCTTTTGGGAGCAGGATATTGCTTTTGAAATTCCATAGGGTTCAGAAGATTTAATATTGACTGCAGGATGCGAGAGAACTCTGTTTTAGTAATAGCTCTGTCATACTAATGTCCCCTGTCATAGGTATTGATGCTGTTTTTATTTCTTGCATCATATTTGAATTTCCCTTGAGAAAGACTAAAATCTATTCCCTCCATGTGTCTAAAACGAGGTTACCTGTCTGCATAAATGACTCTCATGCATCAAAGATTAAAAAGGGTTTGAAAATGTGAGTGGCTCTCTTTAGCCCAGTTCTTTTAGTGTCACAAATGCAGATTGTCACATAATAACAAGAAAACCTTAGGTTCAATCAAGGTCAGATGACATCAAAAGAGGGCAATTGGAGTTTTTTTGACAAAAGACACTAAGTGTTTTCGAAATGGCAGCTATGTCCCTCATAATTGCCCACCTATCATCTTCTGTATTACTGCTCTGGACACTTAGCATTCAGTCCCATCCTGTGTGCGCCATCAAAGTGGGTGTTTAGATCCAAGACAGCTGGCAGCGCCTGATTGGTTTTATGCTTCTGCAAGGTGCCACACTGCTGCGTTTGCATCATAAACATGCATTGTTTAGAAATAATTTTATTAATGTACATTCGGAGTTTGTGTTCGAACATTCATATCATATCACAGTTGAAGCTCGAGGTTTGCATACTCTGTATAAAAATATATACCATGTTTTTCTCATAATCTGACATTAAATTAAACTAAACCCTTTATGTTTTAAGTTAATTTTGATTACAGAAGTATTTTAAATTTGCTGTCAGAATAATCAGACTTGCAAGATGCCCTTTTTATCTTTCAAATTTATCAATCAACAAAAAAAATTTAAGTTGCTTTTTGAGTTATGGTTTCTTCCTTAAAGAAGAGTTTTGCTTTTTGCTTGGGCATTTCACAGCACCTAATATTCATCTCTGGGACACAGCACACCAGTTCCTTTCCTAATATCTTGGCTTATTTTGATGATGTTCTACAAGCAGTACGTTTGAGGTGTTACTTTGAAATACAGCTTAAGGTTCTGTAATCAAATCTGACTATGAAAAACAACATTTTATATCAAGTCCCTTGTGAGGATTGGTGCTTATATAATCTTTTTTTTAGAGAGCACTAAATAGAGTTCAGCTTGATTTGTTTGTTCCTTGACGCGAGCATCAAACATTTTGTTTTTTCACAAGTGAGTTTTATATATTGTCCTTAACCATTCTCAATTCCTGTAGTTATCCATTTTTATTTCAAGAGCCTGCAACATCTACCCTTTGTCTTTCCTAATAAACCTGGGTCGTACAAAGAAGATTTCCCGCAACTTCCAGCACTTTATGGCCTTTGCAGGTAATGTTTTTCTCAACTTCTAATCATTACTATGCCTTCAGCATTGATACAGTTGGGATTTTGGGAATAATACATGTTGGATTTTTCAATCATTTTTTCTGCAAGCCCTGACAAAAGAAAACTTTTCCATTTCATTCATTCCATCATTTAGAGCTTTCAGCTACTTTTGTTCGTGAGGATGATAAGAGAAGGTGTCTCTTGTGGAACGAGTGTAGCACGATGTCTTGATGAAGTTAGTTTGACAGTCACAAACGCCAGCAACTACTTAAAGCCTTTAATATTTCATTACTTTTGCTCCTGGGGGCAGTTCTGCTTAAACAGATATATTCAGAATCACAAATGTTTTTATTTTTTACTCTTACTTCACTAGTTTTTGTTTAAGGTGATGTGTACTAATCATTACCTTTATATAAGTGTGTTTGACAGTAATATTTCAAACATTTTCCAGTTAAAAGACTAGGGAAAGGGAAAGAAATGTTTTTATAGAAAGTAATACGCCATCCTGTATGTTTGCTGGTCTGACCTACTTTACTGCTTATGTAAGAATGCTTCCTTATGAAAACCCCTTATCTTGCTTCTTTTTTTTTATGTATCCACCAACATAAGCAACCAGTACCTCCCCCATTTCTTCCCATGGAGGTCGATGACTTCCCAGGGGACATTTTGACGCTCTGCATTACACAATCTGAACTATTTGTTGGCCAAATGGTTTATGCTGACAGTGATAGTTGGAGTGTAATCTGTTTTCATTCTATCGACTTATTATCTGGACGGCTTGCTGCCTTTTATAAACAATTGTTTGATAGTTTTCTGGTAGTTTTACAAAAGCCCTTAACCCATATGTGTGCTCAAAACAGCTTTGTTTTCCATCTGTACCCAGGTTTAAGAGGGGCAATTTCTTTTAGCCTGGCTGTAAGAGACACTTCAACAGAAGCACGGCGCACCATCCTCACCACCACACTGCTTCTGATTGGCTTCACCGTCTGGGTGCTGGGTGCAGCTGCCGATCCCCTGCTGGGCCATCTGGACCTCAGGTCAGTGTTTTCTGGCTATTTAAAGTCTGGTTCTGGTGTTGGATATCTGAATGTTCCTCTTGCTGAAAAATGTTCAAAAAATAAAAACAACTATAGTTTGGAGAAAAACTAGACAAAAGTGGCATATAACGGCAAAAATGTCCCATGAAGAAAAAACTGCTTTTCTCAACCAAATGAAGCAGAGTGATGATGCTTGGATTGATTTAATTGAGGTTTCGTTCCCAGTCTCTGCTCATAGAAAACCTTGCATCGTGGCATCAGCCTTGTGTTACCAACCCTTTTTGAAGGATTTAAAAAACACAAGCCATTGGCAAAGTTATGGTAAATGTAAGCAATTTTCTTCCTGAAATCTTTGGCTTCCTTCAAGGTTTCATCTGTTACTCTATCAATATCAGACAAGTGGGTAGTCTGAATTAAACACACTGAATCACTTTTCAAGTGATTCAACTAATTATGAATTAATCATGGATCATTTTGAAAGCTTATTGAGTTGTTAACTAGATTAAGGTCATTCACTTTTAAAGGTCCATTGAACATGTATTAATGTGCATGTATTACTAAACAGCTTCCTGATCATAACTCCTCAGGGACATAAAAATAAATCAGCTGAAGACAATATTAGGTTCATCTTGAATACCAACGTGGCAAAATATTATTTGAGCTTAAAGTAATGTCATCTGCAAAGATCTTGGCCAGAAGAGTGAAATGAGGTTAGTAATTTTCTTAACAGATAGAAGAGCCTAATCGTAGGTGTTGTGGAAGTTTGTGTTTAATGTGCAGTAGTGCATCAATTGCTTAAAAACAACCTTGATTCATCTGTTATTTGTGGAGTTCTCCAAAGATCCATTCTTGGGTTGATTTTATTCTAGACAGACATTTTTATACACTATTATAAGAATATTTTACATTTATTGTTATTGCTGATGAGCCTCAGACCTCTTTACTTTTGAATCACTGTTGTTCTTTTTCCTTAAAACCACTGTAAAACTGGGATTGTCCTTAATTTCCTCTATTTTAATGAGTGAAAAAAAAACAGTAATTGTTTTTGGCGAAAGATGCAATTGCCCCACTTCTGGGACAGAAGTAATAACCTTAAATGTCCTAGTTTTTCCTTCCGTTGGTGGCATCTGTAGCATTGTGGAAAGTGTTTGCCTTTTTACAGCTATAACCTGTTTTTCTTGTTTATTAATTACACTTAAATGTTTCTTTTCATTAAGCTAATTATAAAATTAGATGAAAAGTAAATGCCATTTTAAATAGTGATTTCCAATAATGCAACCAAAATTAGTTCAAGAACATATGAATATTATTAAGTACTAAACTAAATAATCATGCAGAAGCTTAAAACCAATCAGGCGCTGCATTTGGTGTTACGCGGGTTAGCTATTTTAAATAAATAGTTGATCATTTCAAACATTAAAACATCTGTTCCCTCCAAAGCCACTGCCTGCTTAAATTTGCAAATCTGTCTTAAGAAAATATTGCTATCTAATGAGAAATTGTTGGCTGTTCCACCTCCAAGTCTGAGCACAAATCTATGATTTGAGGAGAGTGGGCGATAATGATAAAGGTGGGCAGAAAAGGTGGGAGGGATGTGAGGTGGTAATTAGTGACCTATATTATTAAAGCGTAACACATGGCCCAAACCATAGCAATATACTTTATTCCAGCTTGCTACATCTTTCAGCAATGCCTGATGGAAAATCTTAAAATATTTATACAGTGTAAATATCATGTTAAAGATTTTCTTTGCTGATCTTAGTAAATAAAACTCATATATTATGTGGATTCATTAGACTTCAGTTGTTTTTTATATTTGAGTTACATATAATGAAACACAAAATTCTTTATGAGAAAAAGAATTTCTCACAACCATCAGAGAAATGATTTAAAATTAAAAAATATTTACATATTATGGAATGTCCATGTTAGAACTTCAACATGGGAACGACTTCTGACTTTTAAGACAAGTCCCCTTTTCTCCTGAATCAGCTTAGTCCTATCTGAGGATTGAAGGATTTACTCTGTCATGTAGGAAATGTGGAAATTTTATTGCCCTGCAATGCCTACATCAAAGGATTGAAATAGCTTCTTATAAACAATGAAAGAAAAGTCATTTGTGAAGTCAAGCAAAACCTGGAAAACCCCTGTTGTTAATGAATTGCAGGCTGGCTTTGGTAATTTAATTGGCTCAGTTGTTTGTTCAAGGTTTTTGCAACCAAACAAGCTTAATTTCACAGTTATAAAGGGAAAAAAGAACCTTTCTCTGCATGAAATCAAGCTGGGCACAAGATGTATGTCCATAACATCAGATTTCTTCTGCTTGTGCAGTTTCTCTGTGGTTCCTAGATCTGATCATATTTTTGTCACCAGAGACTGAGCTGGTATGAAGCCTGAGATTAGATGTTGTAATTCCCAACTTTCTGTGCAATCTGTTCTCTGTCTGTTCTCTGAGTAAATCTCTGAATAAATCAAACCATTCAAGCCCAGTAAAATCCAAACAATGAATTAAGGATCTCCTTGCAGTTTCAAAGGATCTCCTTACAGTTTTACAATCAGGAAGCTGATTATTCAGCCTCTTGCTGACTCTGTGGTAGCTGTTCATGATGTTGCCTTTGACTTTTTTGTAATCCAAACTTAGAATCTTATTGATCTTATGTCAAATAACAGAAAACATAGAAAGTGTTATGCACAACTATATTTTTTGATAGTTTTTAATATGGGTTTATTAAATTTTTTCAAAGAAGCATTCTAATATCTGTCTAACATTTAAAAAATTACTTCTGAGTGGAAATTTCCTATGGAGGCAATAGAAAAACACAATACATATATTGTATGTATTGTGATCTGACATAAAAGCAAAACGGAGAACCTGCAGCAACCCACTATTTCTGAAATGGCCTTTAAATTACCTTCCAGAGCCCACCTGAGAAGATGTAGCGATAAATGCAATATAATAAATTGTGTTTGTTTAAATCTTTTTGTCAGGGACTATAACGCTGAGATTATGAGCTCAGTGTTTTGTCTGTTCCCTAAAGATGTTTTTTTTTTAATTAGTAAATATCTCTGAAGCTCAAAGCAGAAACATTGCAATCCTGATCCAGAAAATAGCTGTTTCTCACTGCCCAAACATTCACCTAATAACACTTTCTGTAAATTATTATATACTTTCAATGTTTTTATATTTTGTCACCTACCAACAGATTTGCATATCTGAACATCAGACAAGTGACAACACATTTAACTCTTTTACCCCTAAATAAAAAACATTGCAATTAAGCAATGGTTCCATTATTAGTTAACTGAGTCCAACTGTTTTTAATGTAATCTCAGAATGAATACAGCTGGTCTGTCAATGCCCCAGAGGTTTGTTAGAAAACATTAGTGGAGAAAGATAGGATTCAACCACAATTACACTCTTTGGGCGAGATAGAAAATTTTGTCTGCCAGAAACTAACACAATGTAAAAACCATGGAGCACAAAACCTGTAGGATGATGAAACATAAAATTGGGACAGAAATTCACCTTCCAGCAGGACTGCAACTCTGAACATATAGCCAGAGCTATAAAGTAATAGTTTAGATTAGCAGTCTGCAACATTTACAATCTAAGGATAAATTATTTCCCTCAATTCTGCTCATTTAGACACTAAAATGTCATATGACGTTTTGAAAAAGGAAAATGTATAATTTTTGATAATCATGTTCAATTTCTTCTCTAAAGAACCACTATTTTATTAGAATGTTTAGATTTGTATAATTCTTTTCTGTGAGATGTTAATATTTGTGAAAATTAGTTTAAAAAAACATAGAGTAAAAGAAGACATTATTGTAACTTTTAGGGTTATTTTATTGTGAAAATTAAATATATTTAATTATTGACAAACCTGTAAAGCTGGCAAATCCTTCCTTTGGTATTATATTTACATTTAATAGCATTAAATTTTTTATTTAGCATTTCCAGTTGAAGTTCTTAAGAGGCAGGTCCATTTGCAGCTGCAGAGCTGCAGGTTTCAGACCCCTGGTTTAGATGAAAGCATATTGATTTCTTATAATGGTTGAAACCTAAATCTAATTGAGAGTCTTTGGCAGTGCTGGATAACTGCCTCTCCATCCAATCTGGAGCTATTTTTGCAAACATGAGTGAGCAGATATTTCACCCAGTAGATGTGCAAAGCTGTTTCGAAGACACAGCAGACTTTTGGGGTAATTACAGCAAAAGGTGGTTCTATGCTCTATTGACTCAGAAGCTGAATACTAATGCATGCCACAGTTTCTTGTCCAAGAAATAAATCAGTTGCTTATATTCTTACAAATTTTGTTAGATGCAAACCATCTTTAAAATGATAAACCTTTGAAGAGTCAACATCATTTTTTGGATTATTCTTTGCTGTTTTTCACAATCTGCCTAAAGTTTTTTTGTAATTACTGATCCAATAGAGCTTAACAAGACAAAATGACAAGCTAAGGGCTAAATTTAATCTTTTAATCATAAACTGGTTTCTTGTGTAACCAAATTATGTACCAGATTTAGTTTTCCAGACTGAACGCCAGCATTTAAGAAAGGAATCCTCAGATTTGATTAACAAAGTCACTTGAACAACCTTCTGGCAGATTTTAAGGGATGAAGTCTTCGTTTGACTAACCTTTCAGGACAAAATAGAACAGCGTGCGGCTTTATATGTGTTGGCACTGGTGGCAAGACTTCTTAAAAACACTTAAATACATTTATATTTTATGACTGAAGAATTATCTTGTCATAAAAAGTAAAATCAATGTAACCTTCTAATTTTCAGTGGGGAAGAGCCCTACAAATATATATTTTTAACATATCACTCATACTGAGACAGAGATATTCAGTGAATTTCATAAATAAATGTAATGCATACTTTACTTTTAACATTGATCATACTGTTTAGAAACCTTAATTTAATTATCTGAGACATCTGATCTGTCTGGGACTTTATAAATATAATCTAACACAGAGGCCCAATTGTCTTGGCATACCCTCCAAATGGCAGTAGCTCACGTAATCAATATCAGATTAGAACATTTTTGCGTGGTCTGATGAATCTTGTCTACAGCTGCAACATTTAGTGGGTAGGGTCAGAATTTGCTGTAAACAAGGTGAACCAAATGCCATATCCTGTGTTGTATCAACAATCCAAGTTGATAGTTGCAGTGTAATGGTGAGGGGGATATTTTTTCCAAACACTTTGGAACTCTTCATAAAATTGCAGCATTGCTTAAACAACAAATTTTTCTTAAGTATTGTTACAGACCATCTTTATCCCTTTTGGCCCCCAGTGTACCCATCTTCTGATGGCTACTTCCAGCAGTGTAACGCACCCCATCACAAAGTTCAACTCATCTCAAACTAGTTTACCTGCATACCAATGTGTTCACCATGCTCAAATGGTTGTTTTCTGGAAATTTGTTCCAGTTTAATGAAGCATAAAAACTGAATGTTGGTCCTCTATTTTTGGCGACTGGTGTATTTATGTATAAATAAGAGGAAAACATGGACTGAATTATTTATTCCACATTTGAAGCATAGCTTGGATTTGAGAAGAAAATAAGTAAATAAATCAAAATTCTTACTTTATTCCAAAATACAATCGAAGTGGTCTTTTCTCATCGTGACCCATTCTCGTTAACCCAATGTTTTCTTCTCTAAGGTGGGAACAGAAAGAGGGGCTCACCCAGGGCTGCATTCATTCAAAAAGGAAAAAAATACAGTTGCTTGCAGCAACATGTTTCTCTTTTCCTTTTTTGTGTTGGTGGGTAAGAACATGTAAATGATCAGGCCTTGTAACCTGGAGGATAATATATAACAGCTGGAGCCTAGCTAATGGCTGGTCTGTGTGTTCTGGATGGACAGATGGACGGGTGGAAAAACTATTCCTCTGATGTGTCTTCCTTTCCTTCGTGCCCCACTGACCTCACGTCAATCACAATCTCACTCTCTGTGTATCTTTGACGTCCATCTGCTTGTAGCCAGGTTTCGTGTCAAACAGCAGTTTAGATTTGAAGTGATGGGGTTTTTAATTTACTCGAACACTGAGCAAACAAATGGATGCCCTCTTTTCCTTTAACATATAGGGCAAAGTATGCTAAAGGACAAGGGAAACTCATTCATGCACCCACATGCATGCAATGACCATAACAAAAATATGGGCATTGCACTTCTGGCATGCAATGCCCATAACAAAAATATGGGCATTGCATGCATGTGGGTGTATGATTGCATGGGTGTATGATTCCATGCAAAAAACTGATTGCATGGAAGATACTTGAGAAATGAATAATACTTGCGTAGGTTCTGATAAGACAAGAGGATGATACTAGAGGAACAAATACTTTTTTTAACTTATTTTTTTAGACTTTAGTTGCCTTCATTCAACAGCAGATGGACAAGAAATGCAGAGAGGTGAGAAGGGGAAGACATGCATTAAATGCCTGAGACTGGGACTCGAACCCAGGACAACCACTACACGATGCACGCGCTCTACCAACTCAGTCACCCAGCACACAAGAGAAAGCGAGGGTTAACTTTAGAAAGAAAGTCTGATTCTTTTACCCGTCCTCAGATTATTCCAAACATTGTTTTATTTGAGGATTCAATCTTTTTAGATTAAATTTATTTATGTAACTAATATATGGCATCTTTATTCTCAAGTATAAATTAAATGCAGTCATGTGCTACTGGTTCGACCTGTTTGACCAAATTCATCTGTCAAATTTGATCCACCGAGCAAATTCATTCTTCATGCATCCCAATGATCTGGTGATGGATTGGAGCTATCGCGCTATTCCCGGAACACTTTGTCTCAAATATTCATCAGAACAACCTTCTCTCTTTCCTTGCTCTGTCCCTTTACCCTATTTCCCCTTCTTTTTCTCTCTTTCCCTGGTCTTTCCTTGTTCCCATCAATCTAAATTACTTCTTGTTTAGTTTTCATATACTTTTCATTCATATAAAAGGAAACTGATAGAATATTCTGATTATATTTTTTTTTTCAACAAAATTTTGACCTGCGGGATTAGGAACTACAACTCAACCTAACACCAAGTCTCCATTTTTTGTTTTCTACTTAGACGTATGAGCAAGGTGTTGGCAATTATCACATTAGACAATCCTATATTATGCTTGACCTATTGTTCCTCCTCATTCTATATTCATGAAGAGGAATTGACAAGTCAGTGCGAATTGCAGGGTGTTGATGACACTTTACTGTTGAATACCAGGTCAGAATGGGGTCAACTCCTGGTGTAATTGATGATGCTGTCGTTACAAGAGATGCCAAGGCTGGAGGAAACCTGGTGAGTTATGACCCTGATGCTGATCAGATGTGAAATCTTATCTCCTCACATTAGCCTGAAAGGGTTATTATCTGTGGCACCAGATCCAAATATACTGCTTGGTCAGCTGAGCTATAAACACATGTACACGGTGTAGGTAGTTGAGCTTTGCGTGTACAAGTAAAACACAGGTAAGGGATTACGGAAAGAGAGCTTTTACCTTCTGACATACAGTTCACTGGGTTCACTCACTCACAGGGGGATTCATAGTCATGGCTACATGTGGAGAGGCTGAGCAGATTGCCCCAGTAACCGCATCTGTCAGATCGGTGAAAAAGGCGAGTTTATCAGTCCAAAATTGACTGTAGGCTAAGGACTCTTAGCCTGGAGTTCTGTGCACCAGCCTCCACTAAAAAGGCCCAGAGGTGCAGCCTAATGGATATGACGTCAACATGAAGAGGGTGGAGGATGGCCATTAAAAAGCGTATTAGGGCAATAAAAATGACCACTTGTGTGTCTCTGTCAGTTTATTTGTGCTGTTCAGGGAGGAGGATCATGTGGATGATTTTACACATAAAAAGCAACTATGTCTGCAATGCTCTGGATTTGTTGAGAGGTGCTTTCTGTTTATTGTTTAAAGATTCCTCATTTAGGCAGCAGAAAGAGAGAGATTCTTAGTCTGTCAGGTGTCCCTTGGCTGAAAGAGGATCCACACAAGTATGAATAATAAAACAGTCATGTTGTGTAGAGTGCAAATACTGCCTCAAACCTAACACACATGTACATTTCTACAGTTGTTTGGTGGATGAACAATGCCCTTATTCATCCACCAACAAAGGCATTGCTTTTGTGTAATGCCCCAAAGAAAAGGGAACGTTGTTATGGCAGACAGAGCTTAAGGTCTGCAGATCGCTGCACAAGAACATAGCGCTGCATCAGTGTGTTGGTTGTGTAGAAGAAAGCTGAATAGGTTTTGTTTATTTGAATGCATTGCTTTAAAAGCGATGGCCAGTAATGAATTCAGCTCATCTAACTTCCTCAGCTGCCGAGCGACCTCACTTCTCAATCATTCTCAATGGGATCCTCTCAGTTATAGTGTCATTATTTTTAGCCCTCTATAATTTCAGCTCTTACCCTCTTGAGGAATTACAGATTGAACTTTGAATTAAGACAGAAAGTGGTTGGGCCAGAGTGAAATTTTAAGATGATGTACACATAAAGGTGTGCCAGCACACATTAACTTTTAGTTGTATGATTTCTTGTTGTTTTCAATTGAATAATTTTTTTCTTATAAAGTACCAGTTATCATCACGTCCTCTAAATTGTTTAATCATATATAAAGATTCCAAGACAATTATGGATGTCCCAATTGATCCTATAAAAAAAAAAAGTAAATGGAAAAGTAAAAAAGTTAGCAGTAATAGCTCCTTTAGTGGCTTTATTTAGGGCAGAAATTCATTCAAGCTGATGAGCTCTGAGTCCGATCCCAAGTCCATAGAATGAAAGGCTGCACATATAATTACAAAAGTTCCATCAATAAAAATGGATTCCTGTTGTTTAGGAGAGAGATGGGGTTAAACACTGATTGACAGGGTCAAGTGTATCATCTATAGAAGGAGAACATTAAGTTGTTGGCAGAACCAGGCCCCCTCAAGAAAGGTGTCACATATAAACAGAAAGCTTGACCCGACGTAGCTGTTTTGAATAGTAAACAACTGAGTGAGAACATAAAGTTGAGAGCTGAAACTGTGGCTCATGATGCAAAATTGGAGAGGAGGAGGAAAATTGAGCAAAGACAGAAGTGGTCAGTATGACTTTCAGCAGCCCAAAGGCTCTAGCGGCATAACTACAGACTTTTACAGTTTTGGTCTGCACTTTAATAAATTATGAAAGATTTTTTACTTTAGTAGATAATTTATTAATCTCTTCAATAATACATTACAATACTAGTTGAATATCAATATATGTCACAAGATTCCAATCCTTTAAACTAATTAGTGATAGAAGATTGATGTAGTTCTATTTTTTTTAATTGTAAGAATTATTTTTTGTCTCTGTCTTTTTTGTTTTATTTCAATATAATGCAAATATTAAGCATATGTGGGAATATGTACTTCAAAACCAAAGCATATTTTTAATTGAAAGTTGATCAGCATTTCAAGGAATTTCTAAGTAGAACTTCTATTTCACCAGAGCTTTAATTTGACATTACATATTAAGTCCATAGCAACATATTTGTGACCATTACCCAGAGTGAACAAGATGATGGTTGAGGCCCAAAAAAAAAAAAAAAAAAAAGCTAGAGCTAGACCTGGCACAGGGATTTTTGTAAGAATTTTGATTAGGCAGTTACTGCTCAGGCAGAGCAAGCTTATGTTGGTGAGCAGCTGATTACTCTTTTCGTCTGTAATGAACTGTTCCTTGATTCTTGAAGGAAAAATCTATTCCAATGCTGCACAACTGTGCGCACACACCCAAACAGACCGATTTCTCTGTATGGTGGTCCTCCTTATTCTATAAACAGAAAGCTGAAATACCAGTGCATCCTTTATCTCTATCTGGCTGGTCTCATAAGAAAACATAAAACTAAGTCTCTTGGAAAATGTTTGTTGTGACTACAAAGATGACAAAAGACGACACACTGTTCAGAAAAATCTGTTTAGCAGTAAGAAGTATCCTTAAACAAACTGAAATACATGTGAACTCACTCACTGAGACAATCAAGTAAAACAAGAGATCGAGTGCTGCGGCGCAGTTATTAATTCAGCCTTCTGAGCTTTGCCGGTGCAAAACTCAAGCCTGTGCAATCAAATCTTCATGGAAGGCAGCTGTTATGTAACTGGTCCATTGCTGAAGGTGACAGCGGGACCCACAGAAATGTAGCTTTCAGCACATGCTTGCTCTACATCTTTGTGTATGGTCTGTTTTCTCAACCGTCTGACTTGGACTGTGAGACACCCCCAGCCCCCGCCTGGCAGAACCAGAGGAGAAGAACAACAGATTTGGCAGCCAAGCTTTTTTTTTTTTTTTTTTTGTCCTCCCATCTGTTTCTGTGGTCAGTCTGAACTCAGACCCTTCAACATACACCGATAAACAATCCCATCGCTTTCCTGTCGGTTTTCACATGTCCTGCATTTCATCATGCCTCGAGCATCTGGCTACCCAGACTGCTGTGTCCCCTGGCCATGTGACTGGACTTCTGTTCAGAGGTTCTGGGCTTTCAAGGAGAGTGAAAAGGAGAGAGAGTGGGGGGCCAGATGCTGATGTTGGCCATAGGGAGTTGGGGAGGACTCATATCGATTCATATCCACCAGCAACGCACTAGAAAAGCTGCTTTCATAATCCTCCCCTTTAATAATTCAGTACTCACCCTCAAAATTTCATCAGCACCTACATATAGAGAACAATCTCCCCCACAGCAGCTGCAGCAGAAAAAAAGAGAGGGAGGGAGTGATGAGGCTGCAGAGGAGTGAGCAGGTGGAAGATATTTGGTACATAATCCTTCTATCAAAGCTCAAAATCAGCAATCAGGGGGCACCACAGGCGTTTCTGCAGCTATTGTTTTTACTTGATTGTAGCAAATTAGACAATTTTATTATATTAATATCAAAGCTAATGACAGTACATCTCGACTAATGGTTGGAAGGGAGAAATCAGAAAAACAACTCAATAGAAATATGGCAGGACAACTTAGGTTTAAAACGTTGTATTTGAATGAACCATGAATTAGGTGTAGCAATTTCCTTTGGGCAAATGTGACAAAAATCAACATGTTCAGCCATACTATCTGTCTGGTAGGTAGAATTAGCCACAATCAATTCTTCAGCTGGTTAATTGCCATCCGCACACCAGCAAATTCACAACAGAACTTCTGAAAAAGAAAACATTTGAGGTGTTGCAATGGACTTGTCAAAGTCGAGACTTCAGCCTGGCTGTAATGAAGAAGTTTAATGATAGAATCAAGCCGCATACTCTGCTCCATCTCCAAGTCTGTGTGATGTAAACTGTTTTTAATCTGTACCTACCAGGGGAAGCAACTCTCACTGTTTGGAGTAAGAATGCATACCTGAGCACTACCCAGTTATACAGCTGGAAATTCAGTTTTAGACAGAACGTAAAGAGATGTAAGATATGTAGTGATATTGTCACTACTTTCCTGAGTACCTACTCTAACCCTAAAGTATTGACTATGCAGCTTGTACTTCTACTTTCATAAAAAAAGTAATTGTGCCCCATCCACCTCTTTTCATTTTTTTCTTTAAATTAAATAAACATCAGTGACATCCAATTATTTAATACCACCCCTATCAGGACTACTTAACTTTAAGTGTCTCTCAAAACATAGCAACTGTGACCTAAAAACAAGGGTCCACCTATTTTCTGTTTCTAATTTTGTTTTAGTTTTGACAATAATACTCTCAAATAACGGCTAGTGCTTTAGTTAAAGAAAATTAGTCAGATTCCAGCCACAAAAAGAGAAACATCAAGTCCTTTAATTCCCTCCACAGGGACCACAAGGACAAAAAAAATGCTTGGTCTCTCTTCTGAGAAGACAAACTACTGTCTTATCACCTCTGGTGAAGCTATAAGGAAAACTTCACATCTCTTTGTGGAATGATGAGGCTCAACTGACATAAATTATGCTGTTTATATCTTTCTATCCTAAAACTGTGTCTGCAGTGGCAGTTTTTGGCAGCAAATACACTGGAAGTTGAAAGTTAAAACTATGGAAACTACAAATTTATTCTGTCCCACAATGTTAAAAGCTCATAATAAAGCTAACTTTAATTGCAAACAATTGCAAAGAGCCAACTCATTTAGTAACAAGTTGAAGCTTGTTTCTGAAAGGTAACACCCTGCATTAAAGTGTCTCAGGCTTGCAGGGCTTTTACTTGACTCACACCAGAAAGCAGGAATGCAACAGGAAGTAATTGTAATACTGTGACTGAGAATTTAGTGACAAAAAGCATCATTTTTATTGAAAAAGACTTAGATTTTTCGTCACAACTACCACTGTGGCAGTATTTTCCTTTTGTGTAGACAATTGTCGCCTTGTTATATCCTCCCATGCCTCGGATGACACCACTACACTAAATTTACTCTGTTTCCTTGTGTCATGTTGAGGAATCCATGTGAACAGCACACCATCAAATGAACTCTGTGTCATAGCAATAGATTTGGCAATCCTCACTTCATCTCCCCAACTGTCCTTGTCTGAAATCACAATCACAAAAACAATTGCTTCCTAGTGAAGTGACAAGATCTGAAAAACTGATAGCTGTCAGCTCCCACATTGCAGGGACATATTATGTATTCAGTATCTCAGACAGTGTTAAAATATGTGAGAAATGTCAGACAGAGCAGGGTTGCAGAGCGAGCTGAAGCAAAAGCTGCTGTGCTTCACTTTCCGTTCCTGATCGAACAGCAGCATAAATCAGTGGCTGATGAATCAACAGAGGAAGTATCAAAAAATGTTGGTGTAAGTTTTAATCTCACTTGACACAGTATTACATAAAATAATAATAAAAAACATACATTTAGAAGAAAGGCATGTGAAAAAACATTGTTGTAAATTTTATCTCAGAATTTCTAACTTAATTAATTAAAATCTTGTCATTTAAGTCCAATGGCTGAACGTAATCCTTATAGATGTAGTAATGTTTTAACCCCGGCCATTTAGATTATATTTAGATAATGGTAGAAAATCTAAAAACCTTACACACCTCTTGATTTACTTCTATTTTTTCAAATAAGACATGAAATCAATTTGTTCGCTTTAAATGAACATCTTAAGCAGAACATTGCTTTTTGTTTCCCTTTGTTTAAACTCTTGACATAGAGATCCTGGATGCCGCTGCTGGTTTTGTTACATTTAGTTTACAAACATAAGAGTGATATTGATCTGCTGCAACAAAGCAGAACCAGGGTCTTTTAGGTTTTGCTTATATATATAGATAATACAATGTTTTTTTTTTTTACTGATTTTGCCATTTTTCTCTCTTAAAATAGCAACTATTTAAAGAGCCAGTCAGATGTTTTCATGGACTCAACATTGGCATGAGTTCTATGTTAATTTTAGCCTTTGTGTATTTGGTTAAATTGCATTTAGCAAGTCACAGAAAATAATTCTGTGTTTGGTCGCTACCAATGATGGTATTAACCCATGGTTCTTATTAGAAAGATAAAGCTTATTTAACTTTTTTTTTTGTTTTATAACATGATTTTAACATTTAGGCATAGATTGGACACTTTAAGATGATTCAGATCAGGCCTATTCCAGTAGCTGAATATTAGTTTGTCGTACTGTTTGTACTTTAATGTGTGTCTGGGAATGTTGAATTATTCCAATGATCAATTAAAAAGCATCAGCTGGTTTAAAAGCATTCATTCTCTTCTAATAACTGCCCAGCAACTTGTTTCCACTGATACTTTGGTAATTTATCTTTGGCAAAGGGCTCCAAGTCTTTCAGGTTCATAACCCTCTTCATATCTCGTGTCAGACTTAAATTGGGCATCTAAACAAGTCATTCAAAATTCTTAATCCAATCAGGAGAAACGCATTAGTAAAGTTGAAATATTATTTTAAAACTAACTCTTCGGAGGACATGAATAAATTGGTCCTGAACTGTATGTCAAATTGGTTTTGGAATGGATGAATCAGGCTAATATTAACCTTCTGGAATAGTTCTAATCCTAAATCCTATTTTAACTGAGCTCTACCAATTCTAATCATAAGAATGGTCCAATGTATGTTTATATATGAGCTTGTAATGAACATTTGGAAATTAAATCTATTAGTAGAACAGAAAGCTGTAGACTCCATTCTTAACATCATCTAAGCTTTTTGTTTTAATTACTGTATACAATCCCCCAAAATAAATAGCTCACATGTATCATTAATTAATAGTCAAAAATGAAATGCAGATAATTTCTATTATGAAAGGCACTGTTTATAAATATTTATTTATTTTTCTGTTTCTGTCTATTTTGTTGCTACCTATCTGCCTTGGTATCTGTATTATTCACTGCTTATTTCTACAGCACAAGTTTACAACAAATATCATCTCTGCCTGCTTTACAAGACGAGATTTGTTCAAATCCAGCAACGTAGAACCCACACACTTGTCACACAAGTATGTTTAAAGACAGCAAAACAACCACTGTCATTTTGTGTCCATCTTATTGTAGAAGGTTAGAAAGATTTCCTAATTACATTCAACATAATTTTTGTTCATTATTACCCGGGAGGTCCAAACAGTCCTAACAAAAGAATTAATGCCCAAACATTTGGACATCTGCTGAGTGGGTGTTTGTTCATCAGTATGCCAAAAAGCAAATAAAGAGGATAACGAACCATGCTGTAATGTACATAATTTCCACAGCTTGCCAATATCAGTCACATTCATGCATCTGATAACCTGCACCAATGAACACACAGAGAAACACTGCTGTACTCTGCCAATTTTATTTTTACACCAGCTCAAGTCATGTGGAATTGAGGTTAAAGCTTCAGAGGCAGTGGGATTCTCATCTGCCGTTTCTGCAGACTGACCCAAATATAGCAAGCTTGGATGTGGTCATGTATGAGCAGCAGTTCTTTTTTTTTTAAGCTGACAAAACAAAGATGGAAACCTGTCTTACATTGTTCTTTCTTTTGTGTATACTGTTCAAAATCACAACATGAAAGGCCAAAGTGATCCTCATGCATAATAACGTTTTGTTTCTCAAAACACTCGATTTTCTGAGGGAGATATGGGATCTATTCTTAGAATCAGAGACAGAAGACCATAAAAACAAATCTTTGCACGGTATCTGCCTGTCTTGAAAGTTAAATTACTTTAGTAATTTAAATGAAAAAGTTCTATTTGTGTATTATATAAATTATTTTCACTCTGAGTAAAATAGTTTAAGCGTTTATCTCTAAAAAGTTACATTTAAAAGAAATGAGAGCCTAAACTTAAGTTTCTCAGAAAATGAAGACATTGTGTAGCACAAATAAAGATATGACTGTTTAGTCCAATCCAGTAGTGAATCACAGACACCATCCCAAAGATGGATAAGACATGAGAGGCCATTCCAAAGAAGCTTGGTGCTTACAGAATATCAGTTGTAGTGAAAAGTTTAGTGAAAGGAAGAACTCTGGTGGAAAATCAATAGGAATTATGGCAACTGTTAGAGGACTGAGAAGCCAAGCCTATTTAAGGTTTTGGTAGAGATTCATAAGGTGTGGACTGCGACTGAAGTGTATGTAGAACTTGCGCTCAAACTGTTGTATTCCTTGCGATAAACTAGAGAGGATCAGAGCTCTCCTAATGGGGCTAAATAGAAAAAAAATATATGTTGCATAGTTGTTTAAGGCCTTCTTTTTCAGAAGAACATTTAAAATTTTAATTGAGCATTAAAGTATTTGGATAAAGATTAGAGTGGTTCAGAATCTGTTGGTGTTGGTTCATCGTGTTTTATTAAGTCCAAAATCCGCATAGTGTCTATCAGGAAAGTTATCAGAGTTCTGTGGTAATATCAGATTTTCTTTAATTAATTAAAGTCATATAAGAAGAAAAAGTGAAATGTTTCTGTCACTTTCTTTCCAAGAAGATATGATCTTTAACAGCTGAGTGACTAAAATGTCCATTTTGATTTGTGTTTTTAACACTGTATTCTCTTTGTATATATTGCACTGGGCTGTAAATGTGTTGTGGTTGTTGCTTATTCCAGTTCCTGTTGACGTGCATTGTACACCATCGAGTATGTTTTCAGTGTCTCCAGAGGGAAAAAGCAACCCAGTGGGAGTCGGGAACAGAAAACCCCAATGATGGCTTACAGATTTCTTTGGTCTAAACGATGTGTTGAAAAAAGACCTCAACACATTCCCTGTGAGCCTCCTTTGTTTTTATCTTTAACATCTCCCACTCCTTTTTAAATTCCTCTTTTTCCTCACCCTCTGGCTGAAACAGAGGGAGGGAAACAGGTTGAAGAGCTTTATAGAAGAAAGTTTGTAAGCTAGAGGACATGTTTGTCATACCTTACTTTCCTAAGGGCTGGTTAAATCCTTTACAGTAAAGTTGTGAGATCTTCTTCCTGTTCATTATGTAAACACAAACAGCCAGGCTTTATCATCTACGCCAACATCAGATGGACTGATGGTGCCACAGAGATACAAGCACACATTCACACATATACACATCTTAGAACAGCCGTCCTTGTTCATCCTGCCTAATGGAAGTGTTAACTTGCAAGCATGGATGTTTTTACATGTCTGATTTTATTTGGCAAATTGATGTAAACAAAATGAGGTACTGGAACTATGAAGGTATTCCTTGAAATCTTGATTAAAAACAGGTGGATGACTTGGAAGCGAAGGCCTTGTGCAAAGTGCTGTAATGTGCTGCAGTGAGTCAAGAAGCGCTTGAATCACGACTGACCTCAGAGGCAGACTGTCCAGATTTTATCAGCACACAAGAGCTCAGATGGAGGAGCAGAGGCTTTTCTTTTGGATTCGTTGCACATTTCAGTCCCACAGTTTTAGCCAGATTGCAGGAGATCAACTTACAGCTATTGTGCGCTTCTCTTTGAGTGGGTGTTATTTGTGTGGGGTGTGCTTTCCCAGCAAAATGGAGAGCTCGACCTTGTTTTGGGAGCCAGGCGGGACTATCAGGGCTTCACATCATGCTGTGGCAACTGGGCTGATATTTATTGTTCTCTATTTCCTGAAATGGATACGTATCGATGCAAAGTTTCTTGTGTTCCATCTCTCGTACACTTTATATCGTCTTCTCATTGTTTGTTTATTGTTGCCAAATTTCCTGTACTTTGTTCGGCATGTTACATCCACCAGTATTGTTAGATTTTATTGAAATGATAAAGGAGGCCGATCTACAGCTAAATATTTTCTACAAGTCACAAAGCAACCTCTCCACACAAAAACAGTATCTTCTTTGTTTTTACATTTTGGTACTGGAAAAAAAAACGCAGCTCCCTTGAATCTTCTTGCACGTCATTTTCTCAAACTGCTCTGGCCCGCCTCCTGCTCAGTCTTTTACTCACATTCTCCGGCAACCCATCAACCCATCTTGTCACTGTCAAGTCATCACCGATCATCCTCTATCATGCTTACGTCTCAGGATCCGTCTTTCCTCTTTCCCTCACACCTCACCTGCCCATTCCTCTCTCCATCAGCTCGGTGACGCAGCCTGTTGATATGGAATATGTCCCACCAGACAAAGGTGCTGTGTCATGTGCATCGCTCAAGCCTGTCACGGCCTGCCACATCCTGCAGCAATTTCCACTACGGTGTAAAGCAGCAGTAAAAACAATAACTCCATAGCTGAGCCAACATAACTGTGCTTGTAAGCCACAAATCTTGCGCAACTACTTACCAAAACTCTTGTGCGACTCGATTTCCTCTTGCTTTTCTTCTGAAAAGAAGAATGGGGTCATGTGTTGGCTGAATAATTAGAACTGGAGCTGAGAGTTGAAGGTGTGAAGGAAGAGAATTTAAAGGAGGTGTTATAAAAACAGGAAGAGTAAGCAGGGAGAAGTGGATGTAGAGAAGATAAAAAGGGAGACAAATTACTGCAGACAGCAGGTGATGTAAAATAGGTGTAAAAACGGGAGAGAAAACTGCCTGAAAAAAAAGCAGAAAAAAAGACGCTACAATGAATTGGAAAAGCGTCCATACCTCTTGAATTTATTCACATTTTGTCATAATACAACACTGAACTTCAGCAAATTTTATTTGGATTTAATGCAATAGACCCTGAACAAAAAGTATGGAATGAGACATGAAATTTTCAAAATGTTTTCCATATAAAAATATAAAAATAATCACATTTTGCTGCAAATACAGCTGCCTGTCTGTTCAAAGATTCTTCCAAAAGCTTTGTACGTTTACAAGCTGAATGCTTTGTCCATTCTTCCTTTGCAAGATATATTTTAGGATTTGTTGAGAAAAGCAAATCTCACAACATATATTCTGTTGGATTTAAGTGACAACTTTACCTGGACCATTTTATCACATGAACATGCTTTGATCTAAACCATTTTAAAGGATTTCTGGCGATAGAGTTGGAGCTATGCTGGAAGGTCAATGTGCTTTACCTTCCCTATTACTGCCTCAGGTATTTTAACAATCTCAATCTATGTATTTCCATCTGTCTTCCAACCAACGCTGATCAGCTTCTCTGTCACTGCAGAAGAAAAACGTCCCCAAAGCATAACGCTGTCCCCACTATATTTGAACATAGCTATTGGATGTATAGTGTTAGTTTTAGAATTTAGCTTGCATACCAAAAAGCTCAGTTTGACCTAACTCCCTATCCACATGCTTAAGTTACATCAACATGATAAAGAATAATGATCTCAGAGGCAATATCTTAAGTCTGTTCTAAATAAACAGTGAGACGGAGCTGGGCTGTGGAGGGAGGGCAGCCAAGACCCAAATGTGCACAGCATTAAGTTGTTGCAGCACTTTGTTGCTCTGATGAGAACCTCCTGGGCGGTTATTGCAGGGAGCTGCTGGTATAGGCCTTTTGTGTCAGCACATTCAAAAGCCTCACAGACACATGGTGATAAATAGCAGTAGGATATCTCAAAGTGTCCTGAGCAGCACTACTGGGCTGCTAGAGTTAACTGCTGACCTGTAGGAGCAAACATCAGCAGCCATTTATGCTCCGTGAGACATTTTACTCCCAAGGCCCAATGAGTTCACATGGATTAGTGGGGTGAATGAAAGGCAGGATGATGCTGTTGTTTTCCCAGGAAGCGGCTCACTGGGCATTCAGAGTCTGCTGCATCACTGTATTTTCAGTCAAAGTGAGCAAGCCAAGCAGCCGATGCAACGTAATCACAGCAGCCTGTAGCATGTCTTGATGATTCCTGCTCTGCTTTGTCATTTATGAAAGGTTTCACCCCACTGGCATTTTCCTGGTCTGATGTAGAAGAAGTGGGTGATTTTGGTGAAGGTGCCTGACGGGTCATTTTCAAATCTCGGTTTGGTGTTCTAAAATGACTTTCATACTTCATTCGTGTTCCTTGCTGTGCATGTTCGGCTTTTCAAACTAAAGCGTCAAACAATCTGGAAATGAAAACCCTTGAGATTTGTCTCTGTCTTTTTGTTGTTCAGTTAAATTCAGTTCACTCGATTTTTTTTGTTTTGTTTTTAAAGCAGCTATTAATGAGAAGTATATTGCAAAGGCTATTTACAATGCAAAAGGCCAGATGTGTATCCAACTGGATAGATTTTAATTGATCCCAATTCAGTTCATGTCAAGAGCAGTTTATTGAAGTACAGTAGAAACATATAATCAGAATTATGACAAATTGTATATGAAGGTCAATCTAAATTGTAGCATATTAAAATTTTGTTGATCATATGATGCCAGTTGGTACAGAACCCACCTCAGTCCATGTAGTCAGCTGCATTTTCTGCAATCCCTCATTCTGTATGAACATGTGGCACCATTAAATAAAACTCCAGCAGGGCCACCCTGGGAGATAAGAGAGCAACGTAAAAAAAAAAAAAAAAAAAAACTCACTGGCCCATAAGTAGAAAAGTAAAAAGAGTACCCACAGTTAATGGGAACAATGTCTATGTCAGCTCCCCCACTAAGAAAAAAGAAAAGAAAAGACAGCTACACACATTAGCGCAGAGTCAAACTATAGTACACAAACTAATAGAAGTCAAAAGTGTGTCTGTGGCCCAGAAGGACAGATAGCTAAATGATGAAGTCCAGAGCCTGGGGTACTTTCTACATCCAAGAAAAATATTATACAAAGTTATTGGCAACAATTCCTCCTACAGTTACTCTGCCCAGAAAACACAGAATCATTTTTCACATTTTTAGTCATATTTCTGAACTAAAAGCACTTAAGCAGTGAGAACCAAGTACATTCCATAGCTCACAAAAAAAGGACACAACGTTAATGTCAGCAGTAGCACTGTCAGTCACTCAATCCAGGAGCAAGACAAAGCTGAACACATAAAAACTGGTCAAGAAGAAAATTCTATAGGACAGAAAATCAAAGTATACTAAGGTAATGGTAGCAATATCGCCATAAAGAAAAAACATGACTAATCACAGAGGCGTTAGGGAGGAGCCCTTTCTATGTTTTATGTCACTGAGTCAGGGTGTTACTGAACCTTTTTGTATCTTACTATAGAGTCGAAGAGGAGACGGATGGCAACCTTCAGGATGTTTCCTCTGAGGTAAAAGATAAAGAATTCATTTTTTCATTATTAAACATATCTGTGAATTTTTTTCACTAAAGTCTCCATTTTTAATTTTTCCCTCCCAGCTTTGCATTGACTTATGACCTATGTGATAAAAAATAAATAAATAAATATGCCAGTCACTGATTATCAAAGAAGTACTTGATCCAAATGCAAATGAGAGGACTGGTTTACATACCCATCACAAGTTTATCTTAGAAACGTTTTCCAGTAGAAAACATTCTTTTCCAAATAAGCTTTGGAAAAATGATTGTGGACATGTAGCAATATCCCCATAAAGAAAAGACACGACTAATCACAGAGGCATTGAGGAGGAGCCCTTACTTATTTCCTTTAAAGAAAAGCATATTAATAACATTAGAATGAAAGGTGTCAGCAGATATTTTTCATACATGCTGTGTGTAGAGGCTGTTAAACTTTATTTTCTGACTCTGCACACATAAGAGGCCTAGCTATTTCCTTTTTTTTTAAATACTACCCAAAATTATTACCTTCGGTCTGAAATGTGTACCTTATCCCATACTGCACAAGTAAAAGCTGCTGGGGATTTTTTTGTTTGTTTTTGTTTTTTTTGCATGGACACATCTACGCATACAAACACTTCTCACCTCATCACTGGTGCATCTCAGCAGCTCTTTAGCATATCGCTTTCATTTTTTTTTCTCGTAATCTTTCTCTTATCTGCATGGTATGAGTCAGAAGAAGTCTGTGAATCTCTTTTGCATTGTTTGGCCTAAGAAAGATGGGGCTGTCAAGGCTGAAGATGCATCCCGCTGGAGGTACGAGGCCATGGTCTGTTGTTTTTGTAACCTTGCCCAGGGTGTGAGTCCGTTCAGGAGAATCTCAGGCTGTGGCCTCACTGATTGTGCAGGTTATGAGATTGTGATGTTTCCACTATGGTTGCCCAGAGGTATCACTTGTGTAAGTGGAGATGAGTGGATATATGGCCCCTCAGGCTGCCCAGGAGTGCCGGCTTTCATCACTTCCCATAACATAGTAGACACTTTGGAGAGGGTTTTTGTGACTAAAGAGTAATATTGCTTCTCATCTGGTCTACAGGTTGATACGGAGAGGCAGGACACATCACAAAGCCTATGGCACCGTCTGGACCACCGGTATCCTTTCACTGCTTTTTCTTTTTCTGCAAAACTCCTGGATTTGCTTTTAATCACAATAGTTAATGCACTGGTCTTTACCATGGTATTGCACGGTAAGTTTATTATAAATAATGATCACTGTTGGTGACTGAAGAGAAAACCTGTGATATAAGTCAGTACCACAGATTTTATCCAAATGTCACTGAAGCTCTATCAAATGTAACAAATGTGAATTTTCTTTTTTTTACAGAAATGTAGAAAAAACTTTCAATTTTTAGTTCAATTTGTAACTACGCAAGCTAACAAAGTGATTTGTAAAAGTTTTCCAAGTACTACATAATATGAATACAATTAACACTGATAAATATGCAAAAAAATAATTACCTTTGTGATTTTCTGTCAAAATCTGCTACCACATCTTTTATACATGCTTAACTACGGATTTAGCTGGGGTATATGAAGACCTGCGAGTTATTCAGTTACAAGCGGATAATCTGCAGCATATCTGCTGAAATCACTTCTCCTCAGCTCAATTACTTTCTCATATTTGAATTTACAAACTTGTGGCCTTTTCCTCCTATACAAGTGACTTAAACAACTCCTTAATAAAAAGCTGTTAACCAGCATCTGTGACATATATAACCACAAACATGTTCATACAAAGCTAGCAGTTATTTTTCTTTTATGCTAATCTAAACCGGATTTTCACTTGCGGCAAAGACATTTGAAAGGAAATAGATCTTTTACTTCAGTATGATAATGTCATACATTAAATATCAAATTAAACCTGTTGAATTTTTTTCTAAGAGAAGATCCAGGAGTCACTTGAATCAGGTGATCCAAAGCTTCCTGTTTTCTTGGGGGAATAAACATGACAGAAATTTATCTTAGTCACTTAAAAAGGGTAAATACAGTACAACAGAACATTTAATGTTGTTCATTCCTGTTGTTCTGTTGGGAAACAGCTACAAAAACATAACTACTAATCTAAACTTTAACAGTATTGTTAGGCCTTTTACGCACCTTTACCATGGATATCAATAAATGTGATGGGGTTTAGAGACGCTAACTGCAGTGTTATTATGAAATAGAGGTCAGACATACAGATTTATTACATTTTAATGTATTTTTTTTACTCATTATAATTGGTCTATTAAAAATGTTCCAAATTACAAAACAAAAACTTTCCTTTTTTTTTTTTCACTGATGACAGACAAACCCCTATGTGTTGAAGGCATCAGGTTCAATCAAATTATTCACCAAGTCACTAAAGTGATTTTTTAGATCTCTCCTCAAATTGACTAGAGCTCGCAGATGGCATAATAAAACAGAAACCATGAGGCTGAAAGAATTGTTCATAGATCTGTGAACCAGAATGGTGTCACAGCATGGATGCAAGCACAGCAACAGCCAACATGTTCCAACTCATCAAGTTTTTAAATTCCAAGTATTTTCTGGATGTCTGAGACTCTTATCATTGCATTCCACCAGTTCTTATGTTAATAAAATAGGGGTAGTTTATTAACCAGAATTCTTAGGCTCTCATTCCAGGGTTAATGTTTACATCTGAATTATACTCTCTGTAAATGCTGACTGAGTTGCCAAGCAAGCAGAGTTATTGGTTCAGGAGCAACAAAATGGAAAATTAAGTTAATAAAACAACAAGAGGAACTGTTTTTTCACAAAACGCTTAGCAAATATAATGCCAGGATTCAGGAAGATTTAAATGTATTTTTTTACAAATTTGCAAAGCATTAGCAAAATGTTCACACAACAGCAGAGGAAGGTACTGAACATTAAAAAAAACAGTATCGAAACTTCTTAAAAAGCGAGAAATCTGAAATCAAGACTAAATGTTTGGATCTTTATAGAGTGATTCAGATTCTTGACAGCAAAGCAGACAGTCAAATTATTTCTTTGTAATCAACTAGTTTTGAACCTTTCAGGGAAATTTCACAAAACCGCATTCAATTTAAAATAATCAAATTTCTCTCATGAGCTGGCCTCCTGACTTGGACGTAATTAGTGAAAAGGAGATCATTTTGCTGTGAGTCAGTCATTTCTGTAACAAGACGAGCTGAACATACATAGATACAGATGACTGCTTTGTGTGTCTTGATGAATCTGTGTTAATTATAGGACTGTGAGCACATATAAATGGAAAACGAAGACCTGAAATAGATGCAGCAGCAGGTTGCTTCACAGAGAGCTCTGATTTGCTTATTTATTTTTTATTTTTTTGCATTTTGCTTTTCTTTTTCCAAGTCCTTTTCTATTGCTTTGTATGTTCGCACCCAGTAATCTCTCTTTGTTTTAGTTTCTTTGTAAATAGGGCTTCTCATTCTGCTAATTTCTTTAGGATTTTTGGCCATGTTTTCTGTTTTTTTTTTTTTTTTTTTTTTGCACTTTGCTTTCCTTATTTATTGTCTGCTTGTGGTTAATGTGTTTTCTATGCATTGTTACATCTGTCCCAGTCTTCTCACACCTACTGCTTTTAATGTTCTTAAGAGCAGGTTTTCTGGTGAATGTACTTTTTTTCTGTGCTTCTTGGACGATTTTGTAATAGATGGTCTCTGGTTGTTGTTTTGGCTGTTTTGCAAACACCAGCCAATAGTGTCTCTAATAGTATTGGACGTACATATCTCAAAAGAAAAATTGCATCTTCTTTTGAATATTTTAGCTATGCTCTACAAAAACAATCAGTGAAAAACAGATTTTCTCCAAACATGTTTGGGAAATATCAATGAATACTGAACCCGAAGTAGGTGGGGGTCGACTGTAGGCTACCACTGAAGACGGAGCCAAAAACTGTCATATACCTGCATAGTGTTCAGCATATCCTGAGAAATGATTTTGCCCTATAAAATGAAACAGATATTCCAGAAAAAACGGGCCGTTATATTTTTCCTTCTTGCTCTCGCACATCTCCATGTTCCTGCCACTGAAATGCCTCCTCACAGTTTGATATTGTCTCACCCACACTCACACAGAATAGTGTGAAAAAGAGATTTACTTCACCTGCCAAGTTTTAAAGAAACAAAACACTTTACAACTGAAGACATCTATGCTCATGTTAGACATCTTTGTAAAATACAATTCACATTTATTGAGTCCTTTTTGGGAATAATATAAGACGGGACAGCAGCTATTTACATAATGAGGATGAGCATTATGTTTTCTTTTCGGATCAGACAGGTTTTAATCAAGCACTGTTTGAGTTCATGCTGCCAAAGCACAGAATAAAGAAGTGCGGAATGTCGCTGAATACATTGAAGCTGATTATGAGTTTTATTTTTTTCTGTTTTTTAATTAGTTGCACCCTCTAAGAACATTTACTTTTTGTAAATCACGGTATTAGCTGTCTTGATTAGTACCATAGTAGAATACCAAAATGTGACAATTCAAAAGTGCCTTTCAAAAATACACCTTGAACTTTTTTATACTGTCAGATTGCAACCACAAACTTCAATGTGTTTTAATTAGGATTCCATCTGATAGAATAAAACAAAGTAGCATAGACTGAGACAAAAAATAAGTTTAGCAAAATCTTAATGGAACTATCTTTTTTTTGTTTTGTTTTTTGTTTTTTTTTACAGAATTTTCTCTTTTTTTGCAAATGAAACTGTCCCTGTCATTAATCAAACATTTATTTATTTTTGAGTCCTTTCAAAGAGTCACAATTCAGTGCAGTTGATGCCTGCATGCATTTGATAGTAGGCTTGGCCTGACATAAATAACAATTCTACTGTACTTACTCCTGTTTGAAATAGTATTTGTGCAAGAAGGAGAAAAAATAACTAGCACCTACTTTCATATGTTTACTGTGTCAGAAAATTACAAAATTACTTATTTTATTCAGGATCATCAGAGTAATGGGGGCTGAACTGATATGTACACAAAACTTCTTATTTTTATCTTTTTTTAAAAAATCATGTAATTTTCTACCACTTGACAAATAAAATCTTCTACTTAATATCCCAAGCAAGTACTCTGAAAGTTGTGGTTGAAAGACACTTTTTCCAAGATTAAGCTCCCTTATTTTAAAAGCATGTATTAAGTTTAAAACATAAATTTTCATCACTGAAGCTCATTCCTATAATGTTTCACACAAACTGTTCCCAGTGGCCGTGCTTTAAAAGTACACGTAATGAGTTAATTTGCACATATGTGGGAGTGCTGATTTTTATGTATTATTCTTACGCAAATTAGAGGCAAGGTGCAAAGATGAGAGAAAGTGTGATCAGGATGAACGAGACGTTTCTGTCTAGTGTTTCATAATGACGGTGGGAAAACACACACACAATGTGAAGGTAATTTCAGGTGGAGCAGTAAATCCTGCTGCCACAAAGTCGAACTCCAGCTCACAGGTGTCCAAACCTCCAGGCAATCTGCTCCCAACCTGCTTTACTATCCACGCTGTAGACCTGGGTGTGGGGCACATTTAGACAAACTTTATACTCCTAGGTGTTCATTTAGATGGAGATCAAAGTCTGTTTGATGTTTGCTGATGATCTAGTTTGAATGCTGCAACTTCAGAGGCTGGAAACAGATGGTTTTGTTTAGTATCGGGCATCTCGACGGCCACCCATGGTTAAGAAATTTAAAGTTGCTGTTTTCTGTGAATGTGATGTGGCTTTGGCGGGTAACCTTTATTTTCAGTAGCTCATACAGTTCTTTGTCTTAGAGATGACCATGTTATCTCCAAATTATGTGTTCCAGGCCCAGTAAGAGAGTCAAAAACTGAAAATGCTGGTTGAAGCTAATGAGTTTCATTAGCCCCAGTGAAACTGGGGTAAGGTTTTTGCTTATGGTCTGACTAGTCCACTTCACAAAATGAACACCATGATAAAATAATATAATGCAGACATGTTTAAGTACCATGATAATCATCACTTAGAAAGTGAAAAATTGTGCAAAAATGGGACATCCAAAAAGAAAATGACTTTAATTAAATCACCAAATTAGTCAAAATGTGGTTTCAAGAACAACAAACAGAATGTTTTGAAGTTGAGAATACAAAGCTCAGACCTCAGTCCCATAGAAAATTTGTGGGCAGAGAAAAAAATGGTGTGTGAGAGAAACACGGTCTACAAACTTCACTCGGTTGCACCAGTTCTGTCCGGAAGAGTAAGCCGAAATTTTGACCTAAAGCAAGAAAATGCACCCTGACTTAATGTGAAACAGCGTTAAAAATATTCATAATCTTTTTTTTTTTTTTTCTCAGAGAATAATACTGGCAAAATGTAAATCATTGGATATTAGGCATTTACAGACTTAAATAACAATGTTACTGTACTTACACCTGTTAGAAAAAAAAGAACATTTTCTACTCATTTATAATTAAAACTGATAAGAAAAATCATTCTGCAATTTAATATTGGCTCCATAATTATTTATTTTTGTCTTTTACCATACAGACTGCAGAAAATATGTTAACAAACATGTCACTTGCAGCTTAATGACTATAGTTTTGAAACATCACCTTGTGAAGAGAGATGAGTGGCACTCTTAGTTTGCACAATTGGTTCTCATTGTTTTTCATGACTGGAACTTCTCTGCTTTGAGAACAAAGAAAAATGTAAATTCCATGTTTAAGCTCTGGCATCATGTCTAAATGACTTAGGAAAATAAATGATGTGATGGAAAATTTGAGCAATTTTGAAGCTGTAACTTATTAAAGCTTTGAGACAACTTGTTTGGAAAAAAAAAACCAAGAGGATCAGAGTTTCAATGTAGTTCAGTGGAGATGTTTTTAGATATTTACACTCATGCAGGCAAAACTTAATTTACAATCATTTTACATTATTGCTTTAATGTTAGTTAATTGCCATCCTATGGTCTTCTTTATGGGTTCAACTAGTCTTCTCAATCACGGCTTTATCCTCACCAAGTCTACTTCTTGTTAACTTGTGGTCTGCTCTCTGACGTCAAGCTAAAAAAAATGCTATTTTTAACATGCCAAACTAAAAAACTCCAACATAGGAAACTTTAACAGCAAAAAGTACTGTGTACATTAGGCTATGTTAATCTGTTCCACAACGTAAAATTCCAGACTGATCAAACAAGTTTCCCGACCTATATATGGAAACCCGCTATACATATAGGTTCAAGAAAGTCAAAAAAAAAAAAAAAAGACAATTCTCACAACCTTGATATTCATAACCAGCTCATCCCTTTTCCATACAAAAACAACATTTTAGGAGCTTTGACACATTCAGTTTATCAGCATTCATTTCCTATCGCACAAAATAATCAGTATACAGTAACTGAAAGCGGAGACCAAGCTGTGACATAGTAAACACTTAGTAATAGGGGGTTAGATGTCATTGAAATTATTTTATCTGTCACCAGTGGTCACCTTCTTTGTAAAGTTGACATCTATTAGCATTGAAAGAAAACTGCTTGGAACAGTTTAATATTAAGAACTTCACTGTCCATGCAGAAGGCTGCATCTGCACTTCTGCATCTTTAGTAGAAAACTAACACTGCATTTCACCCTTTCTCCCATTGAAACATGGTTGGGGGCAACACCATACTGTGGGAACACTTTTCTTTTGGACAGCAGACTTGTGAAGAAAAGGCAGCAAAGCGGTCACTCCTTTCCAAGAAGCACAACAATGATAGCATATAGGATCTGCAGGAAGTACATGGAAAGAGTGAAAAATCAGAAAAAAAAATGTCTGCAGAATAATGCAACCCATGTATTTTACTGTTTTGTAAAATAACACTTTTTATGTAGGAAGTGTGTCTCCTTCTAACCATCTAGGCAGGCACTGATGAGTGAAATAGTTTCCAGTACCATTAGGCACCATGGCAGAACACAGAATTGATAATAAAAAAAAAATCTTTAAAGAACTGAGAGTTTGAACCTGTGTCAAAGAAACTCCCTAAATCTTAAATTCATTGAGAATAAGTGCAAATTTTCATAAGAAGCCTCTTGATAAAAACAAAAACAGAAATTATGCTCAATTCCAAGCACTTGAGACAAGAATGGATCACAGTCACTCAGTCAGGATTTGGCCAGTCATCTGAAATCAAGCCTGTCAGAGTGAATAAAAGAAAACAAACATATAGCACAACTTTGTGTCATTTGTAAAAGCTTTGGCAATGACTGAATGGAACTAAATGTTAGCCATTTTCCATTCTTACCATCAGTAATGATTTATGTCATCTTTCACTTTTACATAGCAGTGAAGCAGTAAAGGAATGGAACTTGTATTTTTTCAATATGTTTCTTGTTATTACAGCACTTCTTGGCAATAAATCTCATACTGTCTGATACTGTCGAAAAGCCTGTTTATTTTCCTTTGTAAGGAAAATGAATTTGTTGGTTGAGCAGCAGAGTTGATTATTTGAGGTTGTGCTGCTGAAAATCTTTCCTAATCGCAAACAGTGGAAGGCAGTGTGACAGTGTGGGATACCTTGTCCCTCACTGTAAATACAAAGTTTGTCTTCAATTGGAGCCAATCTTAGTGGAGAGAGATGCTGAGATGAGATTATACGACCAGTGGCAATGCCATAGGCTTCTTAGCAAACTGTTAAATCACCAATATATCATTTTATCTCACAATTCCAAAAATCCAATCTAACAAATGGCATCCATAACTAGTCAATAATAAAACAAGACATGTTGTACTTCCAGAGAGAATATGGCAAGGGCAAGTTTTCATAGACTCAACCCACACACTCAATTCTGCAGCTTAACCCTCAAATGTGATTTCCTTGTAAATCTGGTACTTTTGAGGTAAAATCAACACTCTCCAACAGAATAATGGTAAGTGTTATTGCCAAGATGCACTGATGCAACAAAGATATAATCAACAACAAATTGTTTTGGATCAGTTAACTTGTCAGACTAGATGTTCCTTGCATGTCCAAAATATAGGTTATAAACAAAAAGGGGGGATTCATTTTCAGACTTTATAGAAAAGCAATGGAATCGATTACCCTTTCAAGACAGTTTGGACACAACCCAAACTCTTTTTGGCTGACACTAAATCCAACTGTGCTATATTCTGGTCAATGGGAAGTATGACCACTTGTGAGTCTAATTTTTGAATCTTGTGTTCTGTTTATTGTTTTTGTTCCTTTTTTTTTTGTAGAGCAAGTCCTTTATACTTTCTTGCTAGGTTTCCATAGTTTGAAGTATTTTTTGAGATTGCCTCTTCCAGTACTGACAAAATCCTGTTTTATTGTATATTATAAGTTTTAAACAAAATGGCAAACATACAAAATAACAACAGGATATGTTTCAGTCCAGGACTGAAAAAATCTGATTCGCTTCTTGCTGCAAATGGAACACAAAAAACTTTGTGTATCTGATATTTATTCTTTGCTTCTGATTGTTGCCTAAAATTGATTTGATTTCTCTATAAAATGGCCAGATTTTTGTGAAAAACGTTTTCCGAGACTAATGAGAGGTCAGTGAGGAAAGACGTGGACAAGAGTGGCTGAAACAGCAGCTCGGCTTCTTCCAGCTCAGAAGCACTCAGCACATTTTTACGCAAATCTAATTCGACACCTCCTTGAACCAGAGAGGAGCTCTAGCAATAACAACACTTCACTGAGCTATATTGTAGCGCGGAACAGGAGGACACCATGCTGACTGCTCCACCTCAAAATCCATGTACTCTCTTTTGTTCTCTCCTTTCCTAATTTTGAGACTCATAAAAGAATCCTGTTGGTGAACACAAAGAAGCCTATAATCCTAACTCTTTACTCATTGCTGACAAATAAGACAATTGTCTTCTTTCATTTAATTATTTTTTTTTCTTTTTTTACGTCAGGAAATTGTGCACTTTTACGTCCCACATTATTTTATTCATTGCACAGAGGTATAACTTGTTGCTTTTATCCCATTAGGATGACAAAGGTGAAGCAGGGCTTTGTCTCTTTTTTTTTTTTACAAGGAACATGCAGAACTAGGAAAGTGGCTCATAATTAGAACTCTCAGAACTTTTACAGCTGAAAGCTAATGAGTGTGTCGTCACACTTAAGGAGCTGTAATAAAGGGGATCCAGGATCAAGTGTTTAATGGAATATGCTGTCACTAACTGCCTTGATTAGGGAGGTTTTGGAATCTTATCACAGGGTGTAATTTTTATTACGCATTAACCAGACGCATGTTGATGTCCTTCCGAAACATTAACACATCATTTCTGTCTGCAGTCATTCCCTGTGCCCATCTGATACATGACTCTTTGCATTACTTTGCAGCAGCTCTTAAAACACATTTGGAGAATAATTGTGGCCTTGTTTCTGATTTTAATCAAGAGCCACATCAACCTGATTTCCTGAAATAAGCCAACACCATTTATTTTTTATCTCTGTCTAAATTTCAGAGATCCATGAAGCTGATAAGAGCATGCACATCTGTGTGAAATGAAATATATTTGAACCCTTTAGATATCCAAATTAAAAATAGCACAAGTACCTAGAGCTGGTAATGACTAATATGGAGCTCTCTGTCTTGTAGCAAAAGAGGCTATTGGCTCTTAATGACCTCATAAAAGAAAAGGCCTGCTGAGCGTATCTGGAAAGAGGTCCATCATTTTAGCATTACATCATGCGGATTTTTTGAAGTTGTTGAAATGTGCTGGTTTGAGCCATGAGACAGCAAATAAGTAGTGATTCAAAGACGGGGTAAACACAGTGCCTGGCAAGAGTGTTCATTTGTGCTACAACTCAGTTTGATAGAGGGATGAATAGATATTTTGACATCAATTAAAATGAATAAATATTCAAATGTACAAATATGTTGACCAGACATTTTTGGAGTGTGCTTATATTATTCAATGTGTAGTTATCTACATTTTTACAAGTGTGCTTTTGGAGTTAAAGTAGCATAAAGTAATACATACAACTAGATTGTATCAACCTTCATGTTTTAGGCACATTTATGCTTAAACGGCATTGGCCACACAGATATAAATCACAGTTCATACCCTGATTTGGAAAATTATTTAATGGATTAGACAATTCTTGCTTATTTCACTGATGTTCACAAAGAATCTCAGTATTGACAAGTGTCTGGCACAGGGAACATGCAAAGCATCAGCTGTGCTGAACTCACCAGCTTTCAGGCTGATTCAAAGTGAAAAAGAAATGAGGTCAATGTCAAATATAGTCATAGGACCAACTGATGACCTCACATTGACTGATTTTAGGTTATTGTCTCATGCCGTTCAGAGAATTAACCTTGTTAAAATTAAACAAGCCTGCAGCCTGCAGCTCTAGACAAATGGATAAAATATTAAGGTGCCTGTCAGTTTTAAAGAAAAATAAAATATCTATACTGTTATACTTGATTTTATAAATGCACATTCTGTAATCATGCCCAAACAAGAATGTGCATCTATGCCTGTTTTTCAGTCAGTTGGTTGAGAACCACTGATTCTAGACAATCCAGTCAGTGTCCTCTGCTGGTGGAAGGTGATCTTCTGTCCTACTTTTTTTTATTTTGCAGCTTGTAACAAGTTGTCTTCTGGGAATGCTTGGTATATACTGTAACACCATCCATCTTCCCATAAAGTCTGACAAACTTCCACATTTTAGCATCCCCAGAGCATGACTCTGGCACCTCCATGCTTCATGCTGTTGATGGTGTGTTCAGTGGGATGTGCAGCGTTTTGCATGTAGGCCAATTCAGTTTTGTTCCTACCTGACCTGTGAACTCTGTTCCACATGTTTGCTGGGTTCATCATGTTTGTGGAAAACCCTAAACAGGACTCCTTCTGGCTTAGTTTCAGCAGTGGCTTTGTGTTTGCCTCTCTTCTATAACGGCCAGTTCTGTGGCTGCCTCAATAATGGTTCTTCTGTTCAAAGACTATCTGAACTATGTAAAATTTAGGGAGGAGACTTAAGATTTTATGATAGTGTTTTGTGGTATTTCAATCAAGTTACAAGCAATATGTGAGTGTATATAAGTCGTGTATGTCCAATAATTGCTAAAGTTTATATATATATATATATATATATATATATATATATATATATATATATATACTATATTTATGTGGAAAGTGGCTTTAAGTTGTGATTTATATCTCTAAAGTATTGCTCAAAGATTATTTTACAGCTATTTTGAACATGGTGAAGTGACATAATTTGGTATTTGCGATCAACAGCTAAAACAGAAAGCCAGTTATTGTATAAGAAATAAAAGCAAGATGGCTGACAGTCTTCTGTGCAAATTGTCCAACATTCTTTCATTGCAACCTGTAAAGATGCTCCTTTTACTCCCAGTTTTAGTATATAAAAGGATTTGTATTGGTTATACTGACAATGGTTTTGACTTAATGAGGATACAGATATCTAAAGCCCCTGCTGACCCACTGTGGCCCCCCGCTAACTGACTCGCTGCCACAGTGGTGTGGTAGGTTTGCTGGAGTCTTCTGTGGCCACCAAAAGCAGGAGGTGATCAAAACTAGAATTATTCTTTTTAGAATGGATTGAAACAAAAGAGATTTTTTTTCTTGTTGTTATTATTATTATTATTTACCTTTCAGGATGAGGAGCAGGCCTTTGAGACTGAACCAGAGAACTTTGACGTCAATTTGGAAAACTCTGATCTTCCGTCCACACGAAGCTGCGACTCTGGGTCAGAGCAGCAAGAGGACCTGCTGGAGGGAGATTTGGGCCTTGGCACCGGAGCAGCTCACGTCATTGAAGAGAGAATTGAAGAGTAACTTTGCTTTATTATTCCCCTCTGTTGCTTTAATGCTAACCTCCACCTCCCACAGAGCGCAGGGACCAAGGTCTGTGTATTTCAAAGCCACCGAGAGGGAGTTTGTTCCTGTGACTCGCATAAGGTCACACAACCCTCATGTGCTGAGTCGTGTGCAAAAACACACTCACGCTGGAAGGAAGAGACAATTAGTGAATGCTGGCATTCTTCCTGTTTCTCTCCTGGAGACATATTGTCCTGTTTTGTTTCAAATTTATTTTCATCTGCAGGAGCATGTGTGTAAATTAGAATGTCATCAAAAAGTCAATTTATTTCATCTCAAAAAGTGAACCTCAGACATAGATTTATTACACAGAGGAATATCACAAGAAATTAAAAGAGGTATATATTGTTTTAACTGAGAGGCCATGCTCGTGGGGGATACTGTCGATTCTCTGAGTCTGGATGAAGAGCGAGGAGGAGCAGAATCCAAATTGGTTGAGCTCCAGTATGAGTTTTGCACTAAGTTTTCCGTTAGTATGCAGTCATGTTCAGTGCATTAGAATATGTCTGACAAACAAGTGAAGCTTGTTTCAAAGTAATTTTTGAAAGTAACAACCTTTGTGCAGGTATTAAATGTAGTTTTTATTGAAAATTTCTGTATTCAAACTAATATTCTAGTCTTCTAATCTTAAAGGTAGGAACTTCTTTAATCTTTTTATCTAATGAACTAAGTTACTGAAATAAATGAAATTTTCAGTATTATAAAAATCTATTAAATATGACTGCCTTGGACATAACACTGTGAATGGAGAGGTGCTTAAGCACAGTTTTTGGCTTAAGCTCCTTGTGAAGAGTCCCAGTGACTATTGGACAAATAAAGGTCTCGTTCATTGATCTGTGTAATAATACCCATTTCAAGAAACTGAGTTTAGATTCGCTTTCGCTATGCACCATTTTCATTTAAATTAACAGCGACAAATGCTTGAGATATATGTTGTTACCACTGGTGAATGAAATTGGTTACATTAACTGGACAGAGATAGTGTAAATTATTAAGGTGCACCTGTAAAAAATTTTGAAAATAAAAAAAGATGAAGTTTCATAAAGTGGGAACTTCCTCACCAGCATACACAGTGATTGAATGCCACTGTTTTTCTTCAAATCACCAGACCCAGGATGTTATTTCAGTTCTGCTCCTCTTTTCTGCCCATCTCCTGATTAAGCTTTCATTACATTTTGCCCTTTTAGCTATTTCAAATTCCCCTACTCATTTTCCTCCATGTCCTCCTTATCATCCAAGAGCATTCTGTTAACATAACAGTTCTGGTTCTTATTATAGAATGCACATTGTTTCCTTTTTGACTCATAAATCTCTGGGTTGTCCCACTTTAATTCCCCTGGAGTGAATCAGGGTGCAGTTTGCTGTAGGTTAGGCTTTGAGTAATACACCCACTGCCCTTGAAATGATCTCTCTTCTATTTATGCAACAAATGCATGGGCACATCTGTGGAATGGGGGTCTTTCAGCTGTTGCTTGCTGAAAATGTTTACCATGTAAGCCTGATGGCAAACTTGATAAGAGTTACACTCCGATTAAAGAGCTGAGAACAACAGCCTTTGATCACAAGTCTCCAGACTAAAATCCTTAAGAGCTGTTTTCTAAAACTAACTAAATATAGTTTGATTTGCTGACACAATGCCTTCACAGTGCTTTGTTTAAACAGTAGTTTTGCTCATTTTAAATCCACTTTTAGGACAATAACAATAACAAGATTGTACAGAAAAATACAGAAAACGGCATAAACGACAGAGAAACATGGTGGCATTCATAAAATAATGCCACAGTAGTTTAAACAAAGTCTTTGTTTAAACAGTAATTTAAACAAAGTCATGTCAGTTTTGTAACTTCCTAATTTTGTCATTCAATCTTATGAACTACAAAGGTTTTACCGATGGGTTTTCTTCTCCTCACTGATCTAGTAGTTACCAATCAATTTATTTACAGGAAGAGGAAGTTGATCAAACACAAGGACCTGATTTTAGAGCTAAATCCCAAAACCTAAGAAACAACAATTCCTTTATTTTATGAATGCCACCATTTTTCTCTGTAGGTTGTAGGTTATACCATTTTCTGTAGTTTTCTGTAAGAGCAATCATGTCATCATTTTCCTAAAAGTGGATTTAAAATGAGCAAAACAGGTTTATCTCAAATTTGTCTTGTGCTTGAAGTACGTTTTATGAATGCAATGTTTTTATTTGGCTTCTATTTTTCTTAGATCATTTGTTTATGTTTGTATCTTAGGTTCCCTCAATTGCACATTTTGTTTGTATTCGAGCAGTTACTTTTTTATTTTATTTACTTGTTTTTTTTTTCCATTTATTGTTGTAATGATAGTTTGCATACTTCTTCTTTTGTAATTCACAATAGACCACTATGTGTTTAAAAAAATGTATGGAAAATCTGACTGGTTGACTTCAGTCAATTTATTGATTGAATAAATTAGAATAGGATTTTTAAAAGGTGAAACTCATATAGCTTTCGTCCACAAATAGTGATATATTGCAAGCCTTTACATATAGTTGTTTAAAAATGTGTATTTTCTGTAACACCATATTTGTGAGAAATCTAATTTCAAACCAATAGGAGAAGATGACCAATAAAACAGAAATGTTTAAAACATTGTGGGGAATACTTCTGACTGGGCTGTTGCTAGAAAAATATGAACTTTTAAAGTAACAAAAAAGATTATTTTATAAATGCTTGGAGCATATAACCTTTTGCATACAGAATTTTTACAATTTGACTTTTCCCTTTTTAATTTAACTTCAAAACCAAGCTCTAGGTGATCTGATTTATAAATCTGTAAATAAAGTTTTAATAGGCTGTTTTTTTTACTTAACTTTTTTTTTTAATTGTGTTTTTAAAGTAAAGGAGGGGTGTTTTTAGGTGTCTTTGCCCTGTGTTTTTGCTTTTGACGTGATGCCCAGGCATGCATGGGTTAAATGTCACACTTGGTTCTGCAGACAGCCTGAAGCTGAGCTACAAGCACTGATCATGTCCAACAGTGTGAAAGATGCGAATGAGAAGTAAATAATAAAAACTTACTGCCCTGTTTAGATTTTTCCCCTTTTTTTCTTTATCGTCTGATAAAGAAAGTTGATATGTCTGTCAAAACGATATTCATAAACTTTCCTGAGAGCCTTTTCTTTGCAACCGTTACTTTACTTCTACTTCTTCATGCAGATATGAACTTATCAGGCAAACACTTCCGATGTAGAAAAACATTTCATCCGCTCTGCTTTGGCTATTTATATGAACTCAGTCATGTATCTTATCAAGCCACATCTGCATTTTCGCAGGAGTGTGCTTACAAAGACAGACAAAAGCCAAATCCAACTCTACACTGGATCCAACTCTACATTTTACTCATTTACACTAAGGAATAAGCTCCATCGGGGGTTCCTGAGTAGGTGCAAAGTAACCAGACCCAAAAATGTGTTTTTCCTGAGACAAAAACGCATTTTGTCTAATCTTGGAAAGCAATACCCTACAACGACTTTTAAATAACGCCAACTAACGACTACACTGGACTGAAATGTCAGGTCTAAAGATAGAAGTTTAAAACAATTGATGAACTGTTAAAACTGCTCAACATCTTGTGAAAGAATGCGTTATGCTGACATGAAACCATAATTTATTCATTTGGACACAATTCGAGAAGGGCACAAAACAGCATTTATGTTTCCCCTTTGAAATATTATGGAAGTGAAAGATGCAGGATGTTAAGAGACTCAACAAAGATGGCTGAATTCTTGAAATGAATCAAAATGAGTTTCAATTAAGTATTAGTTTGTGCATAATTACACAACCAACATACTTTTATTCTCTAGATTGTTCTCCGCTAAGGGTTTAGTTTGAATTGTACTGGATAACTGTGACATAATCTGGAAAAGTAATTTAGCATTTTGACAAGGCATGTAGATCTTTTAATCCATCCATATGTTTCATGCAGAACCAAATTAATAAAACTGGGTTGCTAGGTCATAATCCAGCAGCTATTTGTGTGTGTTGAAGAAGGTAAAAAGGGATTCAGAATAAGTCAAAAGGGTTCTGCAGATAAAAAATATATGGGTTTGTTAAATATTAAAGCGCCTGCACTACTTAACTCCCCAAAATAAAACTCTGGATGTATAAATAAGGATCATAGGAATTTTTCAAGGGGAAATATTTTTAAAACATCACTTTTCAAACTTGTTTAGGCCTAAGAGTTGTATACACTCCATTTTAATTAATGTTGAGCGTAAATAAAGAGTATATTTACCAAACGTCACAGGGCACCCCAAGGATTTGTAGCCATTGGCAACAAATTCATGACATTGTGATGTCATGAATCGCTATCGCTTGCAGAAACGCAGTGTGTTGAAAAAACTGTCCTTCCTTACAAATTTATTTCACTTCTGTTTTTTCGGATCATGAAAGTAATTTCAATATCAAACAAAGATAACCTGAGTAAATACTGCACCGCAGGGACAGCTTGCCTCAGTTAAGATCATTGTTCATGACCAACATCTTGACTACTCTATGATACTTCAGAGATCAGGTTTTATGCACTTATGAAAATAAATATCCTAACTTTTGTGTATCCAGTTTAGCCTCCTGTGAAACTAAAATAGCATTTCAGAGAACAATACCAACAGTCAAACAGGGTCCGAGTAATGTGAGAGCCTGTTGAGTCAGGACTTGGCCAAATTGTTATAAATAAATACATCGTACATATACAAATATATAGATATATCTATATATATAGATAGATTAGATAGATATATAGATATACAGTATATATACATGTATGGTTTGGTTGGTTCTAACTGCTTTTCCCCCAAATAAATCATCATTTAAAACAGCGCATGTTGTATTTGCTCATTTTACCTTGTAACATATAAGTGTCAAAAAAAAGTGAAAACCAGAAACTCTGTTGGAGGCAAATTATTTTTCGAAGCACCAACTCATTTCAAATTCGAGACACAAGCAAAATAAGACTGAATTATTTCTTCAGTTTGAAAATGTTCCACTCAGAAACGATGCATAAATTCGTATACTGTGAACTTTACTCAATGCAATATTTTTTTTTTTTTAGATCAGGTGTTTTCATAAGAGCAAGCAATTGTAAACATTTGAAGATGGCAGAACAACAGAATGCTCACACTGACACAAAGAGAGGTCGTCCTGCTCCAGTTATGACCAAAAGTCCACAGTGCACGTCATCGTCCTACAAGGACGTTGTGACAAAATGAAATGACAGTTAAAAAATTAAATTAAATTAAAAAAAACTATATAAAGTACTACTGCTGTTCTGAAGAGACTTCTAACTATGGCACATCATCAAACCAAATCACTGATTGTCTCTGACTTTAACAGGGTATTAAAAATAAAAGTGATTTTTTTTTTTCCTTTCATCTACTAGTTTTTCTTTTCACTTGTACAGACAGTGTGGAGTGAAAAATAATATATTTTTAAAGATTTCAAACATTCAAAAATAACCTCAAAAACATCAACTTTGAAGTGTTATAATAATACCAAGATACATAAATTATCCTTTTGTTTCCTCTCTTAAGTCATTGTCCCACAGCCGGTGTTCTTGTATAAAAGAAGTGACCCCCCCCAGATACAAACCGCAGCTCGAAAACAAGATGTACATTCCAAATGTAACCAGCCGAATCCTCCTTTAAACACTTGAACGTAAAGCTTTAATTCCACAATAAGAGGAAACGGCACTGCATGGAAAAATGAGCATTAAATTAAAAAGGTCTTTGGTGGTGAGGAGGATGCGTTTACAATTTTCTTCACAGTTTGGAGCGTGTCAGCAGCGATTTGCTCAAATCCTTGGCCTCCCCGGCTGTTCTCACCCTCTCGTACCCCAGCACGGACATGGAGTGGTGGCAGTAGTCTTCCACCTGCTTGATCTGCTGGATGCTGAGCACCATTCTCCAAGCGCTGGCTGCCTGCGTGGCGTTCCGGGAGGAGACGATGAAGGGCTTGGAGGAGGAGCTGGAGCCGCTGGTCATGTTCAGCGCAAACGACTCAATGTCATGGTTGGTGGTGAGGTTGACGAAGCGGTAAACGCTCCTCAGGCTCTTGACGGGGTTCTCCACCAGATCCTCATACCGCACGGCCATGTACTTCCCCTTCAGCCAACCCGGTGGGTTTAAGGCAGTCCTCAGAGTCCTGGAGGTGCGGTCGCAGATCACCTCCATGGCTCCGATGGAGTGGTAGTCGGAACCGTCCTTCTTGTTGGCCTTGTGGCCGGGATCTACGAAAGGTATCCGGCGCAGTTTAGGGTCCCTGCTGCGGACCACCTGTAAGTTCTCCCTAATCAGGCCATGTCTGGATTTGATCCTTGAGTTCGCCACTGCCCGAGGGTCTCTAACCAAATGGATCACTTTCAGATCCAAGGATGGGTCCTCCATCAGAGGGGCGAGAACGTTTACATCCAAAATACGCACCCCTTTAATGACTATAGTGTTGTACTTTAGGCACTCCTCCTCTAACAGTCTAAGGCTCTGAGGGGGACATTTTTTGCACACCTTATCATCCACCATCCCCACCACCTCCTTCCTGTAGGCTGAGCACAGGGGGTAGGAGCACACAACCTTGTTCAGCGTGGCCCCAAACAGCCCTAAGGAGGTAAAGTTTTTGCCTCCAGGGCTGTTATAAAGTTGGAAAACGGACAGGTCGCAGCGATACAAGGAGCTCAACATGTCTCTGGCCGCCCCCTGCAGAGACACTGCATCACCAGGGTACAGCTTCTGCCAGATGTGCCACATCGGCTCATACAAGAAGAACACTTGTGGGTTTTGGTTGAAAAGCTCACCAAAGAAGGAGGAGCCCGACCTCCAGGTGGTCAGGACGTAGATGAGCTGTCTCTTCTTGGCCAGGGAGGGCCTGTAGAGAAAACGAATGTCCGATCTGCTCTGATAGGTGGTGCTCCTCATCTGATGGTTGCACTGCTGAGGCTCCTTGGTCCATTTATAATTGGCCAAATTGAGCATGGTGAGCACCAGCAGCAGGAGATAGGCCATGAATAACACAATCCTCTTCCTGCGCAGCACTTTCATCACGATCCCGGGCTGTGCTATTATCTTGGTATGATTCCTGTAGGTTTTAAGCTTTCTCCCAAAGCCAGCATCCTTCTCCCAAGGCGCTGTCAACTTCAGTGGTTGATGGTATTGTTTGCCTCTCATCTGTAACCCCTGGAGAAGAGTGGCTCCCACCACTGGACAGAGCTCTTTACATTGACAGTAATGCACCAAGGCGCGCTCTGTAATGTGTGTGCTGGGAATTTATTTTCCAGATGATTAGGTAATATATATTCCAAAAACCCGATTCACGGCGCTCACTGCACTGCGCAATGTTCCTCATAGGAGCGGCGGTGGTTGGTGATGCTGATGGAGGCGTTCAGGTTGTCCATACCGAGCGCTGCAACGATCCGCAACAACACAGGAAGGAACCGCTGCCGTCTTCTTCATTGTAACAGACGCCCTGTTTGCTCGTGTTCAGCATCCCTGCGCAGATTCTGTCTGATGCATCGTCGCAAACGCGGCGGCACGTAGACACGGTGCAACAAAATCAAAACGAGTCCTCCGCGGACGGCTTGAACCATCTGGATGCAACAAAGCAGAGCTCAGCCTGCATCAGTTGTCTCGGATTTCAGAACCTAACACATAGCAACCGCCTCTGCTAGTCTAACTGCCACACACTGAACGGGCTCCGTCCAAATGCAGACGCGGAGTCCCGCCCCCCGACGCGCTGCATTGGTCCAATTATTGACGTCATGGATTACGTTGCCCCTTCATTGGTTTGTTTTGCCCGTTTGTCTCCAGAGCCTCTCAGATATAGACTTACAAGAGTAGAAGGCGCGAGCTTCTGCGCCATAGTGTGAGTGACAAATTCGTCGAGGAGAATGAAGGAGTTTCCGAGTGAAACTTTCACCGAATTTTATTTTCTGCTCACTTTTAATGAATCATTTGATACAAAATAGGATATGCTTCCTTTTTATAATTAATAGAAGCCACCTCTGACACAAAAGTGACCTATACCTTTGAGTCAAAATAAGTCAAATGTACCTTAACTTTAAAAATACACCAAGCCACTGAAATTAGTGATATATTTTGGTTGTGATACTTAATGTAGGTTTGTTTAAACTGTCCACAATATTTGAAGTTGTAATAATAATAATAATAATAATAATAATAATAATAATAAAATTATGAAAGGAAAGTGTCACAAATGTTCACTTAAATTTGAATGAACATAAAATAGCAATGTAAGAACATTAACAATAACAATAAACATAATTATTATTAGTTGTAGTGGTGGTAAAATAAAATAATGTACTTATTACATACAGTTCATATGACTGTAACTTTAACCTGCATATAGATTGTTTTACAATTATGATCAACTTAAATACAACTATTGTAACTGTACAGTTAGAGTCCTTTTTTCCTATTCCTATTTTCTTCTTTCTTTCTTTCTTTCTTTCTTTCTTTCTTTCTTTCTTTCTTTCTTTCTTTCTTTCTTTTATTTACTTATTTATTAGTTCTCTACAGTATCACAACACATCGCACGGTCACGAGCTTGGCCTAAAATGTGCAAGATCGTCTTTTACCGCTTTTGTGTTTCAACAACGACGCCACTCAAAACATGGCGCCATGTTCACGCATGATGTTGATCTCACTGTTGTACGTCTATGTTGTGCAGAGACGGCTCCTGGTGAAAGCTTTTTATTATAAGCCAGAGAGGTCTCCACCCATCCTGCCTTTACAGACACAATAAGTTCAAGAGAAAGCGCTGTGAAGCTCTTCGCTATTTCACGGCCCCATTGTGGTCCACATCACATCGTGTACTGGAATCCACACTCTACTGCAATAGCTGTTCTATTTCATCTACTGCTCTGTAGATTAGGTAGGAAACTTGTCTGTTGGGAGAGTTTAGCGTCCCAGATTAAGTGCATGTTTTCACCACTTCAGTCTTGGGATTTTTTTTTTCCATCTGTTGAGGCGTGACTTAATGACTGGAGACGTTAGTGTGGTCGTGATCCTCTATCCTGTGGGAGAATCTCAGTGTATCAGGAGAAATGGAACACAAAAACACACATGATGACCAGAATAAAATGAAATTCAATTTAAAGCTTACAGTTAGTATTTTTAATATGAAGACAATGTACATACACATGTGTAATCGAAAAGGGATCATATATTGTATGAATTAATAAAACAAACAGACAGACATCAGAGAGAATATGTAGCCTCGTCCTGTAATTGCGTAAATGCACAGGTTTCTAAATGAAATAGTTGTGGGACTTTTTCTTTGTTTTTGTTTGTTTGTTTTTAACTTTGTTTAGTTTTATGTAAATAAATCTGTCAGTTTTTCCGAGAAAGGGGCAAACATCTTATTGAAATTTAAAGCTTCACCCTGTGCTGGCTGAAAATTCTTCTTTCCTAAGAAGCTTAGCTTCACTGGCATTAACAAGCCTGCTCAACCAGAGGGGGTAAGGGAGCGGGTCCTTTAACCCCAACCATAAGTTTGCCCATCTGTAATAGCCATATGTTTTTTTCATATTTTATCAAATTCAAAAAATTCTTCTGATCTACTACATTTAAAAACTTTTTGGTCACAGAAAATATAGTCAACACAATGGAATAGCAATCACAGGACATTGTTTAGACCACAACATCCATCTGAAGCTTTTTGAGACAAAATCTTAATTTAAGCCTGATGATCTTAAAAAGACAGAATTAAAACGTCCTTGCTTTGTAAAGAATATGACACATGCTTCATCGGCTGTGCAGTTCAATAGTTATAGTTTAAAATAATTGCAGATGTTCTAGAAACTTTGCACAGACTGCCCTCTGGTGGATAACGACGTACTCACCCCTCACAATAACACAATCGATGCAAAGCATTTAATTTATATAAAACCCCCAGAAATTTAAGACACAGGCCTATTTAAATAACCGTTTCATTCAATTAATGTTTTTCTTTCAGAATAAGTAGTAGCAAATAAAAGGAGAAATGAATAAATAATGCCAAATTAGAAAAAAGGATATGTTGAATCAATACATCAACCATTTGATAAATTCAGAGTTTACTTTGCATATAGAACAAATAAAATGTGCAGGATAAAGACTTACTTTTTTATCCAACAGTACACATGGGTCTGTCAAGGAACTGCTTCTTATCAAATCACTTTAAGTCTGAATTTCACATAAAATATTTTTTATGCAACTGCCTGCCAGGCTTTCATTTTGACAGAATTTTTTATTTATGTTTGTAGCTGCTAGCACTATTTTGTCAAACTGTAAAATAATCTCGACTTCCTCAGTCCTCTCTGGTAAAATATCTAAAGATGTTTGTGAGTGTTCTGACATGCTGGTGGAAAACTCCACATCGGCTCCATTATGGCCTGGAATGGACTCCATCAGTCTATAATTAATTTTACAAATAGTTGTCCAAACATATCTGTTGCATGGTCAAGCCTCCATTACCCGCCATTTAATATAACACAGAGAAAAAGTCAGACATAAACTTTGATAAGATTTCTATCCCAATGTGCTGAAATACTAATTCTAGCAAAAGTATTTATATTCTATCAATGTTTTGACCTCCTTTCAAGCTACAACCAGAGTTCAATGTATTTTCAAAAGATTGAGATTAAATGGTATGTTTTTGTTTGTCTTTTGTCTTTTTTACAAATAAAAATGTGACAAGTGTTTAGTCTCTTTTACTCTGATACCATGAAATGAATTAAACATACAAAGTCATCTGTAAAGTAAAAATAATGCATGTATGTAATGGATGTATATTAATCAAAATATAAATGCAGGTTTCATGCAAAGATCTGTTAGATCAAGAAACTCACCGGGCAGGTATGGAATGAAGTTAGACAGGAATGTAAATAAAACAGTTTCCTCAACTGAGGACACTGCAAGAAGCATTGCTTTATCCAGTTTTTAAATTATTTTATCGCTTAGCTTATAGATACAGATGCAAGATATGTAGATCAAGGCAATCCGATGCCTGCAATAGCCTACACCTTTTGCAGAATAGCTAATTTGTAATTCATCATGAAAAGAATATCAACTGCAAATCTAACAAATCATTTCTGACCATCAAGATCGACAAACCCTGCTAGGAGAACATTATTCACAGAAGCAACAAATAAGAGCAGCTAAAAACATCCATAACATTCATAAAGTGCCAGAATCTGTTGACATATTTGCCATGCACTCCAGAAAACTGTCCATTATTAAAGAATTCGTTAATTAATTAAATTAACAAACCTAATAAATCAAATGTTGCAATCTATGTTGTGCATGCTATATGCACAGCATGGTGACATAATAGCAGGTACTCCGAATGGTACACTAAAAGGATGGTTTGATGTTTAACAGTACAAAGTGCAAATGAATGCAATAAATGCATAAATTCTGTAGCAAAGCTCTGCCAATAACTTTCAGCATTGTGCGCGTTTTGCTGCATAACAGATAAAGCCTCTGCCTCTGCACAGCCTTTACGGCCAGGACAAACAGTACACAAAGCAGCACCGTTACGTAATTCTGAGTCACACACGGCGCTGCGCGTGCACGAAGGACGAGCGTGCGACTCGGAGGAGGAAGCATGCGCAGTAGCGTCCTCGTCGGCAGCATCAGGACCAAAAAGATCCCAGCAGCAAACCTGCGGTGTGAGACAGAAGATGGTGCGTGAAAACACGGCGGAAGGGATGACGGTTTTGTTCTTCTTGGCGGAAGCAGACGTTTGACTCTGTTAATCCAGTGGAATCGAGGTCGGACACTCGGCAGCAGACGGTTGTATTTAGAAAACGCAACCCCCTCGGAGCGTGTTGACCACACATGAAGATTTCTCCCGGTGACGACGCTGTAAACCTGCCCCCGTTCTGCTGCGACTCGCTTCGGGAAGGATTCCTCCACTGGTCCGGCCACACATAGTGACAATGGTGATGACGGGCTTTCTTGTGTGATGGTCGCAGCTTTCTAGTGGGATGCACATCAGTGCTTGGCCGTACTCGCTCTCCGTCGTAATGGCAGCTCTGTACCAGGGCACGGACACCTCCTCCCCCGACAAATTCCTGGCCTTGAAAGACGTGAGAGAAGTGAAAGAGGAGACGACGCTGGACGAGAAGCTCTTCCTGCTGGCATGTGAGAAAGGTTCGCCCAATCTTTTATTCCCCCATTTGAGCTATATTAGGCTTTTCATGTCCTAGAAGCTCGTGTTAACCTGCAGTGATGCAGCCAGTAGAACATAATCCGGGCCTGGATGTGTGACTGTCTGCATGTTACAGGATTCATCTGCTGAATCTCCACAGCTCCTAACAAGGACATGAAGCTGATGAGTTAAGCGCAGGTCAAATAGCACAGAGGCATGGGCATTCTCATCGAGCCATTGATAAGTTCACAAATTCACCATATAAAGCCTCTGCAAACACAGCGGAGAAGCTGTTGCTCTGCTTTGAGGGAGATGTTATTGTTAAGCAAAAGATTTAGGAGGCTGCTTCCTGTTCTGTCTCACCACTCTCCTTGTAACTACTGTTGAGGTCTGGCGGCGACTCCTGAAACATCTTCGAAAGAATCACTTGAAAGCTACTCGTGAGTTTTATGAACAATTTTGTCATCTTAGGCGACTATTACATGGTGAAGAAGCTGCTGGAGGAGAACTGCCACGGGGAGCTCAATGTCAACTGTGCGGATGTGCTGGGCCGGGATGCGGTGACCATCACGATCGAGAACGAAAACCTGGACATCCTGCAGCTTCTGCTCGAGCACGGCTGCCAGGTATGTCAGAAATGAGGATACAGTGACCTCCAAATGTTGTTTTGCAGGTCACCGAATTTACACTGGGAGATCTTTGTATCGTCTACATTGCAGTTCACATTTTTAATAGACCCTAATTCACACAAACATCAATGTGCTTGAATAATTATTCTTTTTTGGTAGTTATTCATCCTTTATATTTAACTTGCAAATGGCTGATATCAAACCTTCTTTGGAATAACGCTCTGTCAGGTCAATTTCATGTCCAATCTGAATCCAGACCTCGATCCTATTGAAATCCTTTGGCAATGCTTGGAAATTTTCTGCAACCAGTTTAAATGAGGTATTTTTCAAATAGGTAGGCTACATGTGAAAAACTGGTACTTTAGCAAAGCACTTTATCTTTTTCTTTCACTCTGCCTGCTTTTTTTCCCCCTTCTTTCTTCTAAAATTATGTTTTTCTGGAAGGCCACAGATGCCTTGCTTGTTGCTATAGACTCGGAGGTTGTGGGTGCTGTGGACATCCTCCTCAACCACAGACCAAGACGCTCCTCCAAGCCCTCTATCGCTGTAAGTCCCTTTATTGCAGGAGATTAAAACATCATTTCAGACTCAAATAACCAAGTACCACAGCGTGTCTCTTTTGTTTATTTGTTTTGTTTTTAATACTTGCTTGCTGTGCTTTTCAGAAACTGATGCAGCGGATCCAGAACCCAGAGTACTCCACCACCATGGATGTGGCTCCTGTAATCCTGGCAGCACACAGAAATAATTATGAGATCCTCACCATGCTGCTGAAACAGGATATCTCCCTCCCTCGGCCTCACGCTGTAGGTTGCGAGTGCATGCTGTGCAATGCTAAAAACAAGAAGGACAGCTTAAGGCACTCCAGGTACATGCTAATGCAGTGATTTATAGCTATTACAAAATGTCACAAAGTGGTTTTTATGATAGCTTGTGGACGCAAAGCAATCATTTATTGAAAATGTGCAGCAGGAATGCATTTAGATGGACTTTTGAATGTCGACATAGATGCAATGTGCAATGTGTTGTTATTTCTTGCTAAATGCTTAGCAAGAAACAGCATTTAGTATTTGTATTATGTAGCTGTTTTACTCTGACTTGTAAAAGAGATTGCATGTCTAACTTAACCAAAAAGGAATGAAAACCACTGTGTTTTACCCAGGAGAATTGATATGTTTTGCTTTCGGATTCCATCTTGGATTGAAAGATGTGATTTTGTTAAGTTATTTTGCTGGGCAATTTTATTTTCTGTCCCACGCAGCGGTCTGACTGAAACAATGTGTGACTTCTCTGCCAAGTAACACAGAGCTTTAAGCAGGTTCCAGCGGCTAGAAAACTCAATGTTTATTTTATTCAATGCATACTTCTGCTTGTCGGGAAAGTTGAGCGTTAACATTTACTTTTGAAGCATTTGTAGCAGGACTGTGCTACAAATGGTTGGTGCTGTAACATTACAACTACTGATGCATGTGTAGCTCAGCAGATTTCATGCTGCATCCTGTCTTTGTCATAAAGTCTACTATTAAGACCTTTAACTTCTTCCAAAAGCCCTTTTTTGCACATGTAATGATTTAAAAATACAAATATTACACCATCTACATTTATTGGAACATCTGGTAAAGATGTGTAAAAAACAATCTATCTTTTATTGCAGTAGTATAATCTCCCTTTGAATAAGAAAAATCCCATAGAATTTATATTTATATTGTTTTTATTAAAAGGATTCCGGCTGCTCTTTAGTTTGCAATTTGACCTTCAAAAGTCAGTAACTGGCTAACAGAAAACAGACACTTCCCTAAACTTTCCTTCCTATTTCCAGCCAAAGCAGTATTCTGGAAAGTGAAATAACTGGAACACTGATTAACTTTTTACAACAACCCATATTTATTTCCCCACTATGCACTTTGAGGGGGGCAATAAACAAAACCTCTAAAATTTTCTATTTGAGAACTGCAGTAAAGAAAGGGATTGACCAAACAACTATTTGTTGTAAAGTTTCTAAATATATATATATATATTTGTTTTTTTTACCAGATGTGACATTCAACAGCAAGTTTATCCAAAACCGCAAATAGTTTTTAATGTTCATCTTTTTTTCTTTTTTTTTTTTTTATACCATATTCATGCAGTTAGGCTGACTGGAAAATTAAGCCATACTAAATTATGTCACAGTAATTACTGAAGTTTTTTTTTTGTTTCCCTTTATTTTATATTACCTTTGTTTCTATTTTTCTAAATAAGCAACTATGATATGTGATTGCACACCAAAGCAGTTACACAGCGTTAATTAACTTTAATTAATTTATACAACATGTGCCCGAGTATTGGTTATGTGCTGTGTCAGTTGAATTCTCATTTTTGGGCAACTTCAATCCTCTCTTTTAAAATTTATTTAAAATAAAACTTTGTCCTTCAGGTTCCGACTCGACATCTACCGCTGCCTAGCGAGCCCCTCTCTTATCATGCTGACTGAGGAGGACCCCATACTACGAGCATTTGAGCTCAGTGCAGACCTGAAGGAGCTCAGCCTTGTCGAGGTTGAATTCAGGTTAAAATATTACTTACTCAGTCATTAGCCATCTTTTTGTTAATCTATTCAAGTCTCAGGTAATTTGTCCAACCATAAATTCATCTTTCACTTTTGGATTTATCCTTTAAGAAATAGTTAAATAATGCTGTTACTTCTGTGAGTAATGTTCTCTAGGGCCTGTCTGTTACATCAATCTAAAAAACTATGGAATATTAAAGTAAAAACTGTGCAGGTCTCTCCCTACAGCACAAACAACAATGCTATATAATAAGCTATAGAATCGAACAGGATATGTTTAAAGACCTATCTCCACTGTAGGAATGACTACGAAGAACTGGCGAAACAGTGCAAAATGTTTGCCAAGGATCTTCTGGCTCAGGCTCGAAACTCTCGAGAGCTGGAAGTGATTCTCAATCACACCTCCAGCGATGATCATGTTGACAAGAGGGGCCTGCTGGAGGAGCGCATGAACCTCAGCCGGCTTAAACTTGCCATCAAGTACAACCAAAAAGAGGTAGGCTAGAGAAAGTCTGCAACTCCAAAGCTTACAGGTTTCATTACTTTTTTTTATCTATCTCCTGTACTGTACTCGCTGGCATATGTATGTGCTACAGCAGCATGTTGTGAACCTGACTTTAGGGAACAAAAGTTTGGCAGTTTAAAGTGCTTCCTTAAGGCAACAGCAGTCAAAGATAAACTTAAAGTCTAAGTTTTAAATGATTTATAACCTGCAAGGTTCTGTGTGAAAAATGTGCCTTTTATTGTACAGCTAGCAGCCCAGTGCTTCCTACTTTAGAATGAAACATTAATACAGTTATATATAAAGCTACCCATGAGAAATAAGTACATACGAATCAGTGCAAAAAATATATATTTTAATAGCTACATACTGCAATGTAGAATATTTACACTTCTTAACTGTTTTTATATTTTCCTACACTCTCAAGAAATGTGAATATTATTGAAAACTTCATCAATCTCAGTGACTTAATTCACTAAGTGAAACACATTATGTAGATTAATTACACACAGGCTGGTGTTTTCAAGCCTTGATTTGCTCTTAATTATGACAATTTTCCTCTTATGGCTAATGAGAACATGACATTAAAATTACAATATTTAATCAGACCAATAATAAAATAAACATTTAAATACAGAACTGAATATGTTTAATACTGGCTTGTTATTTTCAAAAGGAGCTTTAAATCAGAGAACACATGTAATAAATTGAATAGGACAATATTTCATTGGGGTTTAACGTGATTGATTGACACAAAGTTAAGCATAGTTGTAAATAAGTTTTTTTTTTCTTATTTCTGTCGATTCCTGTGTTGTCCATCTTCACAGTTTGTGGCTCAGTCCAACTGTCAGCAGTTCCTCAACACCGTCTGGTTCGGAGAGATGGCCAGCTACCGACGGAAGCACACATGTTTGAAGATGGGCACGGTCCTGAGCCTGGCGCTGCTCTGGCCGCTCCTCTCTGTGTGCTACCTGCTGGTGCCCCGCTCCCGAGTCGGCCAGATAATCCACACGCCATTCGTGAAGTTCATCATCCACAGCGCCTCCTATTTCACCTTTCTGCTGCTGCTCAACCTGTATTCTCTGGTTTACAATGAGGGCAAGAAGAACACAATGGGCCCTGCACTCGAGATGATTGATTACCTGCTGATCCTCTGGATCATAGGTAAGGTATCTATCTGATGAAGGATGCGTTAGGTATGGTTTGGCATGAATACATAACAAACAAAAGAGGTCTAAAATGTGTAGAGAAAAAGTAATGGTAATCTACATGGTAAAAAGTGGTGGTGGCAACATCATGCTGTGGGGATTCTTCTCTTGCCAAGAACTAATAGGTTGGTCAGAGCTGTTGATGAAAAGATGGAAGAAGATCTGTTAGAGGATGCAACAGATCTTAGATTTTGAGAAAGATTCAGCTTACCGCAGGAAAAATAATCATGGGCTTGAATGGTCTATTCAAAGTCTAAACACAAATCGAGTCACTGAAACTGATGTTCACAAACACTAGTTTGACAGAGTAGTTATTATTTTGCAAAGAAAATTTGACAACATCTAACTATTTAAATTTTTGCAAAGCTAATAGACAAATAGGAACGAGGGAGGACCCTCGTAATTTGTGTCCCTGGGCAAAATACTTCCCCCAACTTGCCAGTCGGTGTTGGTCAGAAGGGCTGACCAACACCACCGAGTCACGACAGTCAGTCTGCCTCAGGGCAGCTGGAGCTACAAACCAGCAGTTAGTAAATTACTGACTAACAGGCCTCTGAATTCAACTGCACGCCACAGTTGCAAAACAAGTTATTATTTTCCCTCAACTTGTATTTTGGTCTATCACATAATGTCCTAATAAAATGCATTATACACATTTAGAAAAGTAAAAGATTTCTAGCTCTTGCAGCATGAATATTTAATCAAGACACCAAAATTATATCCCCCTACTTGCTTATCAGAGGCAGCTGAAAAGTCACAATTATAAATGGACCATCTCTGGAGAGCAACCTCCCTCCCTACCTTCCCCGTCTGCCAAGAAGCCATTATCATCATGCACTTTGGGTCTCGTTAATGGCTCTGGCTTCTTACTGGGATGTTTGTAAGTGGCTGTAAAATCCTGCTGTTTTCCCCCTAGCTCATTGTGCTATAGGTCTCATTCGGCTCACCGTTTGGTTAATAAATCATTTTATTAACAGCACCTGACAGGTAATAGAATTCTGTAGAAGAAGCAGTGAGATTAAAATTCGTTAAACTTATATAAATGGATGTTGGGAAGTTTTCAATTTGATATCAGTGGACTCATGACAAAAAAGTGAAATGGGGTTCTGCATGTGTTCCACAGAAGTGAAATAATTCTTTATCTATTGCAAAAGAACATCAGAGATCAGGTTGAGTATTTGTCAAGCTCTCTTTCAAAAGATGTGATCTGCACACCCGGAATCCTCTTGCATTAATACAACATTCTCTGTTAGGCAAGTAGACAAGAGGTGTCCGTGATTGCCCTTCTCCAAAATATTTTGTTAGCAGGATGTGAGCAGCTATCAAACTCCCTGCATGAGTTTATCTTTACACCCAGCAATCTTTTTTTTTTCCTGCTCTCTGTTGTTCGCTGTTTGTCTCCTGCTGCACCCATCTTCTCGTATTTCTCCTTTTTCCTTGAGCCAGTTATCTCCCATTAATGGAGAAATCAGATGCTGTAAGAGTGTGTGTGTCTTTGCACTCGGCTGCATGAACGTGTCTTAGTGTTTCTTATGTTGTGTTTGTGTGTCTCATTTCTCAAACGCGATGAGTGGGTGAAGAAACAGCTATTAGGGTTTTCTGTGCCCAGGGCTGTCACTTCTTTGCTGGCTTCCTTTTAAAACTCCTGACAGATAAGTTATCTCTGAATCACAGTACAGAATAACTACACATTGGCTGTTTTTATATCCTGTTTACATGCAGAACTAATGGATATTTTTTTCTGAAGAAAGCTACTTCCCATTTTTGTTAAATGCCACACAGTTTCCTAAATCTCACTAGACACAAATTTTTCTTCACTTTAAATACCAATTTTTGCATCTCATATCCCTTCTGTCCCCTACGGCTCAATCTGAGAGGTGACTTATGGGTTAATCTGAAAGAATGTTCCACATAGCTGCAAAAATCAGTGTGTCTGTTATGTGAGTGTATCTGATGATCAATTTCTGCACCCTTGTAGGAATGGTGTGGTCGGACGTGAAACGTTTGTGGTACGAAGGGCTGGAAGACTTTCTGGAAGAGTCCAGGAACCAGCTAAGTTTTGTGATGAATTCTCTCTATCTGGCAACCTTCACTCTTAAAATAGTTGCTCATAGCAAGGTAAACAGCACATTGCATTATTTTTTAAATTGACAACATAGCTAAGATCAATAGAAATAGTTCTGGTTGTAATTTTCCAGTCATAATGAAATCAATTGTGATAATTTTTGGGTTTACAGATGAATGAGACTGTATTATGAACAATTGCAACAAATTTCAACAAGAAGATTTGAATGCAAAAGTTGTTAAATTTTGGATAGATATTTGACCACTGTCAAATGCCAGAACTTTTAGATAAGTAACCTTTCTGTCAGGGATCTGTTTTTTAAGTCCACACATTTTGAATGGGATTAATGTTGTAGCTATTCCAGAACCTTAATTTTACACAGCTATGACCATTTTATAACAAGTTTAAATGCATTCTTGGTATTGTTGTTCTGTAGGAACATTGAACTGTGTCCAAAGTTTCAGTTGTCTGGCCCAAAATGTGTCCTTCATTATTTAGGATGTTCCAGACCAGCCCATAAACTCCAGAGATTGCTTTTTGGTTTTCTGTCTGTATTGAGCAGTGTCTGTTATCCTCTAGATTTCAGGTTTTATTTCTTGTTTGCATTTATTCCTGTAGTCTTTAGTTCCTTAGCTCAACCTTCCCCCTGTTAATTTAGCTCATGTTTTTCACCAGATCAGTTATCTCTCGCACCTGTCTCTCACAGTATTTAATTTCTAATCATGCCTTTGTCTGATGTGAGACCCTTGTGTATTTTACGTCTTTCAAGTTTGTTGAGCACTCTGGTCCATGCATTATGTTAAAATAAATCTTCATTAGGCTACGTCACAATTTGCATTTTGGCTCTATCCTATCTCCACCTTCACCAGTCTTGACAGAAGGTCAGCTGTGCTGCCTGTGGCATTTACAGATTTCACAAGTAATAATAAATAAGGAGCATCTAGTTCAAGTTATTGAATCTGATGACAGACCATGGTTAACATTTCGACAGTTGGATGACACACATTAGCACGTTGAAACTAAGACTCGAACAGTCAAAGCAAATTTCTGGCAATTAGGTTAAGTAAAAGGGTCACCACCAACATCCCTCACATTAACAAGAATTGCCTGCATCAGGGTTAATTGGCTCTGTTTATTTTTGAAAGTGCCACCAAGTGGAACCAAACAGCAGTACCATGCATCATGAACAGAGCTGTGCAAAGCAACAGCACTCATTGTCACAGTAGATTATTTATGTTTTCTTAATGGACCAGGAAGGGAGGAGAGTGGAGGGGTGGATGTAGCCAACCAGATAAAGAGCTCTAATCAGATGACAGCTTTACAAGGATCTCATGAATAGTTATAGTATTCCTGAGAAAAGAGTTAACAAACAGTGATCTTTTTTCTCTCCCTTATTATTCTCCTCACTGTGTGGGAGCAAATTATGGGTCTTTGTCCAAGCCAGTGGCTAACAGGAACATGTCTCTGTGTGAACAAAAAATATTGGATTGTTGAAAAAAAAAAAATCTATATGTTGTAAAAGCAAAGTGTTAAATTTTTTTTCTGGTCATTTTGGTGAAAACATTTTTTCCCCAACTGAGTAAGTATACTCAAATAAAAGATTGGATTTTTCTTCACAGGCTCGTTGTAAATTTTCAAGGGATGCAAAAGATCCACGTTGTCCTGTTTATAAAAATGAATGTTACCCCAAGACAGTTTTATTATTTGTGCTAAAACTGTCTGTGGTCTAGGATTTCAAAGCACTGAAATGTTCCTAACACAAGTGTCCGCCTTTAAGACAGTTTTCCCTTGATCTGCAGTTCAAAAATGATCAAGAGACAGAGAGGAAGAACTGGGACGCCTTCCATCCTATCCTGGTTGCTGAGGGCCTCTTCGCCTTCGCCAACGTTCTGAGTTACCTGAGACTCTTCTTCATGTACACCACCAGCTCCATTCTTGGGCCACTGCAGGTTAGCAAGCACTTATGTAAGAGTTATGAAGCTACTTTTTTTCCCTATTTTTTATTATATTTTTGTCACACTTGCACAGACAGACGATCACACCGCCCACTCTCTTCCCCTCTCTGTTAATGTGATAACTCAAGGGCAAGCCCACTCTAAATATCACACCAGCTGTGCTATTCTGTCTGATAACATCATCATAGGCATTCAGTAGAAGCACATAGAATTCTTGTAGAGGATGATTTTTTTCCTGTTTGTTAACGAAAATGACTCAGTGTACTAAACTGTTCTAAACCGTCTCAAATTGTTGTAACTTACATTTACCATTCTGCTCCTATTATTTTTTGAGGTAGTTTAAAACTAATAGTTCACCCTGCTTTAAACTTTCTCACAAAGAAAGTTTGTGAGGATCTGCCTGTTGTGTTCCTGCTGTGTTCCTTGACCTTCACGATGCAGATTGTTCACTGAATGTTTTCTGACAAAACAAGGCATTCACAGATCAGTTCAACACACACTGATATTATATTAAACTGAGTTCTATGTTGTAATCTCTGAAGTCAACCTGGTTTTATTTAGGGTTACCAGAGTGAAGACAATTTGTATTTTCTCAAGGCACTGTAAGTTAGAGTCAAGCAAAAAGCATTCAACACATTTTTCCGTCCATTAAAACTTTAATAAGTTTTGTTAGTCTTGCTAGTGTTCAATGGAAATCTGTTAATTTTTTAGCAGTACAATTGCTCTGATTAAAATGATTAAAATCTAAGCATCAGCTTGTGAAATCTGGATTTTACATTTTCCACTCATTCTCTCCTGTTATTTCAGAACCATCTGTGCTCCCTGATCTTAAATCATGACATCGCCTTCTTGGAAGATTTATAAAAAAACATCCAGTGTCCAGATTTCTTCTGGGTGTCTAGAGTTTTATTTTCTCTCCACTATGTGTGTGTTCTGTTACGTAAAGCAGTCCTCAGGTATGCACTGACATATTTCTAGGAACAGCTTCCTGTCATTAAGTCTTGGTTACAGTTTGTGGTTGGATAATAACACTAATTCCCCACTGCCAGCAGTAAACACGTAGGTTCCAGCTTAAATCTCTTTCGCCTTTCTGCTTCATCTCTTCCCCGACTTTCTGCCTCACTCATGCATCAGCACGTGGCCTGGCAGAATGGAAAAATGATTAGCTCTGGAAACAGACGCTGTACTCACATGGCAGACACACCTCTCCCAACAAATGTGCACGCACCCACACATTTTAGCACTCTCATGATATCTGACCGAGACAGTCTTCCATCCAGCCACACCCAGACATCCCCCTTTTCCATGCAGACTGTGACTCATGATTATGGGGGTTGCAGGCATACTTCCCCCCGTGCTGAGTTTGGAAAGGATGATTGGACGTGTGTGAAGTTTGCTCGCAGCTCAGACTTAACCTCACTGACAGTATTAATCCATCATACCTGATGGTTAACTCCATACAGGAATGCACTTGAGAGTACAAACACAAGCTATAGCCCAGCTGTGCAATATATCTTATTTTAATAGGGTTCTGAGTAATTGCTGTGGGGAGATTACATTATAAGTCGTAAAAGAAAATGTACTGTAAAAATTGCCAATATTTACACCGAAACATCCTGTTCTTCTTTGTACGTATGTTATGGTGTTGTATGGAGATACTCATTCAAACTTATAAGTAACACCGGTGTGTAAAAAGCCTAAATAAAAGGCTGTTTTATTGCAGACTGAAAAAGTCAGAAAAATGTAAGCACAATAACAAGATTCTCAGGGCCTCTATAAAATAAACACACCCACATAGTCACTGATCCTCCGTTTTACTTAACAGTGGAAAGCTTTAATACATATATTTGTTTGTTTTACAGCAAGCCCATGTGCAATGTTTGTTATTAAAAGGTTGTCTTTGTCTCACTCAAAGCACACAGTTCCAGTCAAAGTCCAATAGAGTTTAGCAAACTTCACACCTTCATGGTTTTGATGGCAACCTCTGTTTTTCTGGCATACCTTCTGCACACCCTGGGGCTTGGAGATAGCATCTAAGACAGGGGTCTGCAACCCATAGCACCCAAAGAGATTTCTTTTTGCCTCCTACTAAATTAATTTTGTCTTGAACCACAAAACCTTCATGACCTTTCCAAAAAAAAATTGTCTTGACAAGTTTTATGATATTTGCATTTTCAACTATTCACCCATCACCTTGTACTGATGCCTTCATTTTTTATTTTCTTTTTTTACTTTTTCTACCACGATTGCCATAAAACCATAATATTTAATCAAGAAAACAGTATTTGGCAGTGCTTGCGCTACACATTAAGCCTTTTCAGTCAATGTTAGGAGCAATTACATCCAGGCTCTGTTTGTATGGTTACTAAACTGGGCTTTATGTCATGCTTGCCAAGAAAGGGTACAACCTCAACTCAGCTCTTAAATCACCCATGCACATAGTGGCTGGGGAATTTATATATGACAAGAGAACAAATCCTGCTAACAGACCTACCCTTCTGCTCAAACACGCTGGTCGTCACTCACTCCGCGGTGCAGGCAGAGCGGTTACTCTGGAAACACTGAAGGCTTGTGTTGTTACGTTGACAAGCTTGTTTATTTGAGCATCTTTTCTAACAGATAGGGCCACATAGATTTAGAAATAGTAACCTTTGAGGATATTTTTTTGTCTCCTTTGTTTTCCCTCATGTACACAGGACCCAGAGCTTCCCAGCTGCTTTTCCACTTCCCTGTGTGAACACTGGTGCTTTTCAAAAACAAAGATGTAAAAATAGGCAACCAGGGTACATAAAGAAGTAAAGATGGACCAGAACATCCTGCTTAGTTTGCTGTGGAGCTGTGTTTTTATTTGTTTTTATGCTATATATGCCTGAGTAATCCTTCTTGCACTACATGGATTGTAAATATGTACTTGTTGTATATACAATGGTTTATATTGTTTATTAGTACTTATAGAGACCAAAATAATATTTTTTGTTTAATTAGCTTTGATTTGTGATTATCTTGTAAAATATTTATTTAGTTGTCGTCTTCTAATTAAAAGCATCAAAATAAGAAACATCAACCCACACAATGTGCTTTGATGCATTCATTTTCACAAAGAAAAATCAGCTAAAGATTGGGGGCATATGCTTTCACAAACAAATTATTTTCTGTTGGATTTAAAACTTCTTCTGTAAACAAAACCGCAGCGACTTCTGCCTTGTTTGTGTGTGTGTGTGTGAGTGTGTGGGTGTGCATGTTACCAGCACTAGAATAACAGACATATTGATGTCCCACAGATCTCCATGGGTCAGATGTTGCAGGAGTTTGGAAAGTTTCTGGGCCTCTTCCTGCTTGTGTTATTCTCCTTCACCATTGGGCTGACCCAGCTCTATGGAAAAGACCACGCTAAAGACACAAAGGACCAGATTAAACAAACCAAGGACTGTGAGGGTATCTTCTGCCAGCAACAGAGCAACGATGCATTTCACACGTATGTGCAAACTTAAAGCTATTTTTTAAGACAATGATTACTATTTAGAATACTCATTAAGAGATGCTGAAATTATACTGAAGAACAAATGCAAAGCAAGAGTTATTGCACAAGTATTAGATTATCTAGTATTTTGCATATATTCATATTTATAGTTGAAATTATCCAGAGAACTTAACATGGAAGAAAGGGGATATGTATCAAAATTTCTAAAATTATTTCCAGTTGTTAAATGTAAAAAATCAGATATCCAAAAGTGATTCCAACACACTAGTTCAGCAAGCACATCCTCCTTGCAGCTTTGAGTGATGGCTACAGGGTTGGAATTTATAGCTAGGTTAAAAGTGGTTATAGGTGCCAGATGTTTGGCCGGCAGCCATGCTTGTATTCAAGATATTGTTTTCTGTTTTCCAGGTTTATGGGGACCTGCTATGCTCTGTTCTGGTACATTTTCTCCTTGGCGCATGTTGCGCTCTTCGTCACCCGCATCAGCTACACAGAGGAGCTGCGCTCCTTTGTCGGTGCCCTGATCATAGGCACCTACAACATTGTGGTGGTTATCGTGCTGACCAAGCTGCTCGTGGCCATGCTCCATAAAAGTTTCAGACAAATTGCTGTAAGTTTAAACACCATTTGGCTCATCAGTTGTCTCAAGCAATTTGAGTTAATCTCAGAGCAGAAAGCAGCATCTGCTTTCACTTACTGTTAAGAATAGATGTTGCTTCGAGTCACCCTGAAATGCTTCACAGATGGCAAATTATTTCTTTGTGTGTTTGAATAATTGTTTGATTCTTATTAGATTAAACTGGTGATTTTGCATTTACAAGGTACTTTCACTTGAACAGTTTAAACTTCAGATAACGACAGGTAATCATTTTTTATGCTTTCTATAGAATCATGAGGATAAGGAGTGGAAATTTGCACGGGCCAAACTGTGGCTCAGCTACTTTGACGACAAGTGTACCCTGCCCCCACCTCTCAATATCCTGACCTCGCCAAAAACCGTCTGCTACCTGGTGACCAGCCTGAGGAAGTGGATCTGTTCTCACACTTCCAAGGGCAAAGTGAAGAGACAGAACAGTCTCAAGGTGAGAAAGATAATCACAGCTAATCATCATAAAACTTGGCATCCTACGTTTTCAGCAAACATCTCATCTTGAAGCTTATTTAGATACTACGTACAAATAACTTTTGGCAACCCTTTCAAATAAGGCAGTTGTTCAGTCATTTTCTAATTGTACCATCATGAATTTTGACATTTGATGTGCTGAATATGAAGTTTTTCACCTTTCACTTTTTGCAACTTATCCTTTTTGTTGTAAAATGATGATAGACCTCAATTATTTTGGAAACAGGCCTATGCAGAGTTTATGGAGGTTTTAGTCATAAAAAGTCTTAAGAAAGAAGCCAATTAAATTGTAGGGCTTAAAAAGTGTTAAAATTGACTCCATCTTAAAACTAGATGTGGTTTTCTTCTTGTAGTTTTCCACAGACCTTACATTTTGTCATGCTCTTAGTTTTTATTCAGATATTATATTTATAGCAGATGTCTGATATTTCCCAATATTTAAAACACTAAAGCTAACAGAGTGTCCACATTATTTTCATTATGACCTCTGAAGGTATTGAAAACTGTAACTAGATCTCTATGGTTTCCAGAATGTCTAACCTTGAGTCTGAAGCCCATCGGTGTGGTTACCTTGCAGGAGTGGAAGAATCTGAAACAGAAACGTGATGAGAACTACCAGAAGATTATGTGCTGTCTAGTACACCGCTACCTGACCTCCACGAGGCAGAAGATGCAGAGCATGGATCAAGCCACAGTGGAAAATCTGAACGACCTACGCCAAGACCTGTCCAAGTTTCGCAACGAGATGAGGGACCTGCTGGGCTTCCGCACATCCAAATACGCCATGTTCTACCCAAGGAGTTAAGGCAAAAAACAAACAAACAAAAACAGACTCGTTCCTCTTCCTTCCTTCTTGATGAAATCTTTGCTTCATGTCCCCCAAGCATGTGCAATAACTCTGCTCTTTGAAGTCTCTGGGGTAGTTTTAAAACCTGGACCTTTATTAAAGAAATATGTATTCACCAAAGCCTCAAGACTCAGGCCTCCTCTTTATTCAGCTATGTAACCTTTACTTTGTAAATAAAGAAAGCCATTCTTTTCGACAGGAAAATAATAAAAGATTTGTGGAAGATTTGGACTTTCTTGGTGATGACTTGCTTAAAAATCTGAGACAAAGCTAGTTTTTCCTTCATAATTTTACTTAAAGGCAGTGGGTGTTGATCCAGAGGGAGTGCTGGGGCTCCCACCTCTCCCTTTTTTTATTCTTTTCATCAATTGTAGCAACAGTCTACTAGTAGTCCATGCATATGTCACATCGCGTGCCTGACCCACCTCCAAGCTAAACAGGGCATAGCTTCAAACAAACAGACAAAAGAAAAATGTCAGAGTTTTATTAGGTAGGATAACAACAATGCTTTATAAATAATATTTATAATCTTACTTATATGAAAATAATTGCCTTAACAAGAAGGTGACAGTATAGAAATGACATGAGCTGATACTGAAGATCTGTGTCAATAAATGTCAGTATTTTAACATAAAATTGGAAAACCACTTTGAAAAGAATGAATTATTGCACTTTGGTCACCACATTTACAACATCTAAACTGTTCCTAATAACTAAACAAAGAATATTTGTACCTGATTGTAAAAAAAAAAAAAATCACATCAGATATTAGAAAAGAATGTCAAATTCAAGAAGCCTTATTTTCACATTATAGTCAACAGCTTAAATTTTGGATTCGTTTGGATAGCTTGGATTCGTTTTAAAATGAAAGTGCCACTATGGGATACCAGAACAGATGTGCAGCTCAAAGAAAGAAATAAATAAATGGAGGAATGTTTTTCTAACTGGCTACAATTTAATCTCTGTAATCGTAACAGGAATGCAGGGAACAATCTGTGGATAGAAGAAGAAATCTGAACTCATTGTTTGCTCATTAATCTTAGTTTTAACAACTAAACAGCAGACAACCTGCAATTACTCAATGCTGCATGAGTTGGCAAAAAAAAAAATCGTCCTAATAAATAAACCGATGTGTGTCACCCTTAATTTATTGAAACAGACACATTCATTGTCTTGCTGTGCCAGCTCTACACCCGGATTTGGTTTGGTGTCATTGAAAAGGAGCTTTGTTTCCTGCCTAATTGTTTCCATCCACGGCTGAGCCTCTTCAAGCAGGAGCAGCGCAGCAGAGATCCTCAGCGCGACAGGGAAAGATCAGCACTGCCTGTTTTTCAGAACATTTAGTCCTTTTCGGTTCTTCTTCTTAAAGGCCATGACAAAGTGGTGTGGGGCGATCTTCCCCCGGCCCTCCTCGTCCACCTGACCCATGAAGATGTAGTTCAAGCCTGGTGAGGTCACACAAAAAACACCTGAATGCAGTGGCGGGAACGGCAGAGACATTCAGGGAGGCCCGACATGAGAGTCTGCATGTGGCAGGTCTGTATGCCATATGTTTATATGAACACATATAAACATATTTACTTGTTGTTGACTGTTTGGACAGTGAGTTCTGCCGCTTACCTAACACCTCAGATAGATCGGCAAAGGAGCAGAGGAGGCAAACTCAAAGCCATTTCTTATTTAAAACAGTCAACCTGGAGCTGCATTGTAACTATGAGCATTTTCATAACATCATTTTTTTTAAAACATTTGAGAAAAGGCTATTTAATTCCAGCACTATTATAGCACATACCTCGTCTGATTAATGGACACTTTTTGCACAGGATAATGATCTTGGTGCTCATTGTCTTCCCCGCCTGCTGGATTGCCAGGCTGCCTTCTTTATACACATTGATGATGGAGATGGTGGCGTACATGCTTCCTCCTCTCATCGCTGCAGTAATGACCGTTCCAGTTATCACTGTCACAGACACAAAAGAAAGGAGAATAAGGGATGGCAAGCAAAGGTGCTTAAATTGTAGTAATTATGCAGTTCTGTATGTGTACTTTCTGAAACAATTTTACTTCTTTTAGATCTCAATGAGAAGATTTCCAAGTTAAATACTGCAGGTTTTTATAAACAAGTCTACAGCAAGTTTCTTGTCAGTGGGGGGAGGAGGGCTAGGGGAAAAAAAGGAATGTAAGCTAAGAATTTAACAGCTGCAGTGCAGAAAATTTCAGTTTCATCTTTACTGTAAACGAGATGAGGACAGTATTTGTCCAATCTTTTTTTTTTTTTGCTCTTTTATTATCTTGTCTTTGAAGTGCAGTGAAGCTGTAAAAGTGTCGTTGTGAGTTAACAAGATCGTCTCTGAAAATTTGATGTTGAGTCACAACGCCTCCTGCCTGACCTTTCTCAAATCTCTTCGTCAGCCATGAGCTATAAAGCTCCTTTATAAAGTCAAACAATGCAACACCAGAGGTATCATTGACACAGAATGTCAAATACAGTTTTACTGAGAAGTTTACATAAACCCAACATGTGCATAAATTGTCATATTGATGTTGAGCTTTTAACTGTGTATTTGAACCTTCCTCCTATCTTCTTTGAAGATTTAACGATTAAACATAAAACATTACAAAATTATTTCGAGAACAAGAATCAGCAGCATAAGTTTGATCTTAATTTAGATCCACTCTTATCCATACAGGGCTCAGAATTACACATGTAGACGCAAATATTTATGTTCAAGTAATTGTTTGTAACTTGATAATTATTATTGAACATTTATGTCTTGGCAGTGATCATAATTGCGTGCATAATGTGAAATTTAAAGCATAGCAATGGAGTAAAATTAAAAGATCAGATCTCAGCTCCAGAAACAGTCCATAAGAAACCAATTATCTTCTAATATAAAGCAAAGCTTCCACTTCCCCCAATGTTAAAACAATGCAATGAAGTGGGGGTTAAAATAACTTCCTGTTTAGTCTGACCGGAGCCTCCAGAAGAAGGACTCAGTGTTCTTGTTCCGACTCATGGAAACACAGTAGCGGCTGGCAAGTGACCCTAGAGGAATCATAGATGAAGAGAACCTAAAGGAAAAAACTGGACACTCTACACTGATGGCACCACTATGTCTACACTGACAGACCTGAGAATATCCAGAGTGGCTTTCTCAGTCAGTTGCTGCTGTTACACAAACCAGAGAACCGCTTTGGACGGATCTCAGAGAACTGAACTAGATTAAACACCAGCTGTTTTAAGACGTAAAACATTGATTAGACAAGAATGTTTTCAGTCTACTGTCTCACCACTTCTAACATGAGCTAAATTCCCCCTAACCACAACATGCAGGGGATATTTTCCACATCGTTTGCTCATCGGTTTCTGGCTCAAATCCAAGTGCAGATCTAACACGTAGGCAGCTAACATCCCGCAGTCTGTTTGTTTTACACCTAGTTACCTTACGGGCTCTAGGAGTGTGTGTGTGTTCATGTTCATACTGGAGGTTACTGTGCACTGAATGTGTACAGTACTTCAGTTTCTGACTGCCTATCAAGGCAGTCTTTCAGTTGCAAGACCAGAAAAAAAAAACTTAAAAAAAAGAGAGAGGACATGATCAGGACTGTAAACAGCTACTTACAGGGCGGGAGTTGGCTGTCAAGACCTTCAGCTGATATACTGATCCTCAGCTGAAGGGCTGGTTGGGATTAGCATATTTGCAATAGTTCCACAACCCAATACACACCCTGGCAAGTCAATATCAGCTGTGATCTATTAATTAGGGTCATTTATGAGGGTTATATGAACCACAACTTGCATTGATGTTCTCACCAAAATTGCTGGAGCAGTAATTGCTCTCAAGGGTTCCTCGTCTTTTGCATGTCTGCTGACACAAGGCAGCGGAATACTTCAGAGCTGGAGGGGGGCACACAAATGCACATGTAAATTTATGCAAGCATATAAGTTATGGATACATCTGCAGTCTTGTGGTTTCCTCACTGGATACTTTCAGTTGCACAATACTCTCTTCGCTGTCAACTTTGAAGACCAATAATTAAATAATGGAATGGAAAAACATCTGTTTTTCAAGTTCGAATCTATAAAGGGAAGAAATACGGCTTCAAGAAAATACAAGGTGACTGACTAAATATGTTTTTACTGGAAAGAGGAACAGCAGGGAGGAAACAAACAGAAAGCAGTATCGCAGAATGACGTCATCACATGGGGGGTCTGCCAAAATAACCTGGCCTGACTAAGGGAAAAAGCAATAGTGTGTGGGAACATGAGTGAATATGAAAAGAAGCCATTATTGTGGGCACAAACCCATGTCCACACTGCAAGTGAACTTGTTTAATGCACAGTTTACTCAGGGGAAATGGTAGCAAACACACACTTTTAGGATCAACTCTGTAGGAATATGTGCTGCTAATGGGGACTTTCCATGTCCGGGATTGTACCTTGTGCCTTTTCACTTCACTTTTCTATCTAAAATTACTTTTAGTGTGCAATGCTGTAACACAAGAACCACTTTTTTTGTCCTTTCATCAAACATGTGGGATTTTCCAAACACTACTCAAATAGTAGGTGCTGGTGCCTATCTCCAACTAGCGTTCCAAGTGAAAGGCGGGGTACACCCTGGACAGGTCGCCAGTCTGTCGCAGGGCTTGAAAATAAATATTTTTAAATTATTTTAATCTACTTAATCAATGGACTCCAATTAATGGCTGTATTTTTCTATATTTTTAGTGTGAGATCATGCATCTAAAATTAGGTGTTCCCAATAAGTGTGAGATGTGCAATAATTAGATCAACAAATGGATATCCAACTATTCTTTTAGTTGATATATATATATTTTCTTTTTTTTTTTGTAGGAATCAAGTTACTACATACGTATGGGCCTAGTAGTGACCGGCTGTGTGGTGGTGGTTGGTGGTGTGGTGGTGATGGGCAGCTTCTTCGGTCTGAACTTGTAGTGTCCAATGAAGCCATCCGCAGTCAAGCTGAGATCGGACAGGAACTGGATCAGGAGGTGATTCCCCTCCGAGAACACTGGTCTAAAGAGCAGTGCAGAGAAGAAGGATCGATGATGAACTGAGATGAAGTCACAAGATGGAGATTTTTACTAGGAAATAGTACCTTCTGCATGACAGAAATCACCTACGCTGGGGGGCTGTCTCCGCAGTATTTGCCGATTCTTTTGGCGTCATTTATTTCTGCCCCATTGAAAATGGAGACGTGGTCATAGCGGCAGTAGTTGTCCCGCTCCACGTCGAACTTCTCAAACTTTACTTCGATAATCTGCAGTAGTAAATAATTCACAGATGAATTGTCTTTTCTAAGTAATGGATACTGCACAAAGTATTCGAATATATGTTCTTTGTATTTATTGAGGTGCCTCTGCAGTTTCAGTTGACTGACCTGGTTTTTTGGAGCCTCTATATGCCAGAAGCAGGTGACACCAGCTGGATAGTCCTTTTCAGGCCAGTTAGGTGTTTTAAAAGTCCCAGAAGGCTTATCAAGTCTGCCTCCACAGTACTGGTCACCTATGAAGACAGAGGGGGAAATGTCAAACTGCTTTTCAGTGGATGATTTTTCAAATGTTATTTATTTCTTAAGAGCTCCTCTAAAATGTGTTCAGTCAGTGTGAACTTTTGAACTTATTTTTCTGCATGTGAAAAGAATTTGACTGCTGTTCCAAAAATAGAGCATGTCGTTTTCTCAGACATGAACTTATTTTTGTTGCTACGATAAAGACATAGTTCGGCAAACTGGATACCGACACGGTATCCATTACAAGCATGAACATAGCTAGGTACAAGGAACCATCCATTAAAATTCCACAGAAAAGACGGTAGATGAGACATCAAACTGAAAAATACTCATTTATCTCTAAGTGATATTTAGACCGTGGCTTTTAACTGAATTCCTCCCCAGAAGAATTACAAAAAAATAAAAATAAAAATAAATAAAATAAATATGTACATCATGTTGAGAGTAAAAACTGACATGCACCTCTAGGTTACTTTGCAGGAACTTTTGTTTTTAAGTCCTGTACTGGACAATTTAAACACCAAAAGCTAAAATGCAAACAGCACTTTCTAAACAATTAAGGTCATCTCCATTGACCAAACTAGTTCACATTTCAAAATTCAATACTTTTCAAACATTCTGGAAGTTTCAGCTTTTTTATTATGTTCCACAAATCGTGAAACAACTCGATTCTTAAGATGGCTTTTAATTTAAGCTACTATTCTGCTAAAAAGCTACTTTGATGCTTTCTTTGACATCAGAGCTAAATAAATTTTATTTCAAAGAGTAAAAAAAAAACAAATCAATTAATTCAAAGAGGACTTGCATTACACTACTTTCTTTTTCTTTTCTTCTTTTTTATTGACTCTTATCAGTGATTTCTCAGCCAGCAACTCATGGGTTTCATGGGTTTGAAAAAATAAGACTTAAAAAAAAAATTTAATGTAACTCTGTAAAAAACAATTTCCTTTTTTAGACCTTGTCATTTTTAGCTTTTGCACAGTTTAGCAATGTGAAGATACAGTGCCAACTTTGTTTTCTTTTTTATTACAATCTGGAAATGAATGAAAGAAAATTCTGTCCTGATATGACATGGTGTAGAATCCCTTTATCTTACACAGTTAGAGAACAATCTATTTTGCAACACCATCACAGTTCTCCATACTGTCAGAATATATTTTCCGTAACCATATTCCTATCTTCTTGCCTACCTCTCTCATGAGGATAGCCAGCAAAGAAATCCGCAAGGAAGCCACTGCCAGCGGTGTTGGCATCAGACACCATCTGCAGGAGCATCTTGTTGCCTGCGGACACGAGGGATCCGGGCTTGAAGGTCCCACAGAAACGACCAAGTCTCTGCCCATTGACATGACCACTGTGTACATCCACGTAGTCGTAGCGACAAAGGTTGTCGTTCTCCAGATCAATGAAGCGAAATGACAGTACGACCACCTTGCCTTCAGGAACCTAGGTTGAAAATTTCACACAGCATAGAACACAATAGAAGTTAATTTTTCAATGATGACACAGTTTCACTTGCTCCATGCACTCCAGTGCATGACGTTAGTCAAAAGTACAAAACAACTTATTACTATTATTAGTATAAGTTTTATTATTATTAATGCAAATAATTCATTAAGAATAATAAACTAGTATCTTCCACATCAAATATGATATGCGTCAAGACACAATAAATGAAAGAGTGCAGCTCAGTCTTTCATCCTACTTTTTTCATCCCTCATTTTGTGAATGAGTTCAGACTGGCACAGAGGTTCACCTTCCAGGACAACTTGTGCGGATTTGAGTTTTCCTTGTGTTTATTTTAGGTTTCTGTGTCTATTGAGTCTCTGTGTTGTCCGGTATACCCCTTCATAGTTCCCAACTGTGTCTCCTTTTCCTGATTACCCACTTTATATTTAATCCCACCGTATTCCTAGTTCCTCCTCTTGTCTACCATCAGGTCTGTTGTTGGTTTTGTTATACCACTTGCTAGCTTTGAGCTTTTAGCTTCCTGCTCATTCTGTGCTGCCTGGATTTTGGATTTTTGGATTTCTAACTTCATTAAATTGTCATTTCATTTAACTAACATGGGTCCACAGCGTCAACCTCACCATCTCTCACCGCATAACATGGCACGACTCTTAACATACATCCCAGGGAATGGTTCAGGTCAAAGCATGTTAAGTGTTAAAATGGCCCAGTCACAGTCTGGAAACTTTTTTTTTTTTTAAAGATACATTTCTCTACCAATTCTGCATATTCCATAGGCAGAGCTGGTAGGAACACACTGTACAGAGAACCATCTTAATCAGCTGCTGCTTTAAAGTAGAGTTATCTAAGAGGGCCGAGCAGCCAAAGAAGGAACAGACTCAGTCTGATGTGGCTGCTCAGAAGTATTTTTAGAATGAAACTAGTAGTTAGATCTGTCATATTTGACTAGTTCAACTCTTTAGAATTTTTGGAACTATCTAACTTTTTTTCCTCCATCATGGTCCTAAGTCGTGGTTGACAAACAAGTAAATATGCAGCTAACTGGACTCACTGTGATTCTCCACACACATTTGGTGTTTGGAGGGTAAACTCCTGGGTAACCTTGGCTTCCGATGACTCCAGACTCCCCTGTGATGTTTCCGCCACATGGAAAGATTGTTCTGTAGGGGACACTTTACACACAGTGATGACATTATAACAAAACAGGATTTAAAAAAAAACAATAACAATAAATAATGTGATCTGAATTTTAATAAGTTCTTAGCAAATAAAAACACATTGGATGCTTAAATATATGACCAGAGGCGGTCCAGATTGCAGAATATTCCTCTCGAAACCTCTCCTGTCGTCCTCGCCACCCTTCCTGTTACATGCATTCGAAATAATAAGAACATAAAGATATCTACCTCCCCTGAGACTGCGCACAGACTTCTGTGAGGAAGAGCAGAGTCCATGCGCAAAAGATACTGCATGTCCTCCACATGGTGTCGTGAACGGAGCAGGCGCTGCGCCTGTTTTCACTCCGTGGCATTGCGCTCAGCGACTGAAGCTGTGGAGGCGATGGAGGGGGCTGCTGTGCCCAGGAGCTGCTGTGGGGAGTTTGAGCAACTGCAAGATTGAGCACATGAATATAGAGTTAGTCCTGAGCTGTAGGAGGGGACGGAGCGCGGAGTAATAAAAAAAGGGAGTGTGGAGGGTGTATAATGACTTCTTACTTCACCTGGCCTGGAAAGCACTAAGAAGATGGCATGATTAAACTTGACTGAGCTTTCATGCATGGTTTGACATCCCTGTAGCCAAATTCCTCCTTGTGGCAGGGCTTGAATGAAAGAACTCTCTATTCCACTTTTTAGGGAATTGCAGTCCAATTTAATTTAATTTAGTCCGGCTAAGACAGAAAAAAGAAAAGAAAAGCGGGGGGAGGGTGGGAGGAAAGCAATATTAATTTTAATAATAATAAAAAAGAATAGTCACGAACGTCGAAAAACGATTAGATGCCAATCTCAAGTGGGTGGAAGGAAAAGCGCCACCTGCTGGAGTTTTATGACACTAAAGGTGAGTCGGTTTAATTCCGAAGGAAAGGATGAATTTACATTTTCTCCCCGCCAAAATTGGATATAACCTAAGATTTTTAAAAAAGAGAGAGACAGTTGACTGATACCTTCTTGAGACAAAAGGTTTACACAAAGTGCAGACTCCAAGTACATCAATGGAAAGTTCAGTGAAAGGAAAAAGTCTTGGAAAAAAGGTAGGTTATCCAAGAAACACAGATAGATGCAGTGTTGAAAGCCCAAACAGACCCAAATGAATGAACAATATACTTTTATTTATTTATTTATTTTAAATTTTAATGTATTCAACATTGTGTTGCCACCACCTAAATATTTTCAATAGGAAAGGGGCATTCAGGTTATCGTTATTTGACTGCCACGTAGTGTTTTGCCTGTCAGACGGTTTGTTTATTGATTTATTTGTCTGTGATGCTTTCCAAAGCCATCTCTTCCTAATAAAAACAAACAAAAACAAAACATTCTGAGGTATCAAATGCAATCCAAAAAAGTTATACTTTGCTTTCTGATTTCGATATCAAGAGAAATTATAGAAGGCCTTTTAAAAAAAATGCGAATTTTTCATAGTTTTTTCTAATTCAGCAAAAAACATTCTCACTGACTCGACGTTCGATTGTCGGTCCTGTGCATTCAACTGAGCTGCTATCGGTGATCGATTTTCTTTTCAGTTGCACAGAAAGATGGCGGATCGAACCCCTGGCTCTCAAAAAGCTAGCGCTAAGGTGAAATTTACCGTTTGTTCTCCTGTTAGCTAGGCTGTTCCTATCGTAGTGAAAGCTGTGGATTTTTTTAGATTCACGGAAAACGTTTGGTGTTAACATGGTAGCTATCGCAAGAGCTACGCGCGTTTACTGAAAAGTGACACCCCGCTCTAACCAAACATATCCATGCTAGGCTAGCTAGGCTAACCATATAGCTAATGCACCCCGGGACTAAGTCGATGTAGCTATTTACAAACCGCATCAAGACAAAGCTGATAACTTAGAGTAGTCAGCACACAAATGATACCTTTTAAAATATAAAATTTAATGTATATTCTTACTAAGGGGCAGATGTCATGGTAACGTTAGTAGCTCAGCGTGCTGGATTCAAGCAGTCCCGCTGCAGCTAATACCGCTGCTAGGCCTCTGGTTAATTTTTAGACGTCAGACTGTAACTTAGAAGAAAGTTTACAGAAAACGAAACGCATACAGTCCAAAACAGATATTTTGTCTGGCTTTTACAGTTTTTATTGTGTACATGTCGTTATAAGTTACAGACATGCACAAATTAGGTGTCAGAGTGTCTGTCATTTTGTCAGAATAACACTGAGCACACCCAGCTCTGCTTCTGGGTACTTGAATGCGCTGTTTATAGAAATTGTCATTCTGAGTACTGTTGAACATGCCCTTGAAACGTCACTCTTTGTTTACATCGACAGGCGCTGCTTGAGAGCAAACTCAAGTCTTTCAGCATTGGTAAGATGGCTGTGGCAAAAAGAACTTTAAGCAAGAAGGAACAAGATGAAATAAAGAAAAAGGCAAGTTTGCACTTCTTTTTTAATTAAGACTACTCATGTAATCAGTTTCTAAAAGGTTTCATTAAGTGTGCTATGGTGTATATCTGCTTATTTTTTGCTGATTTTTCTCGTTTTCAGGAAGATGAGCGAGCAGCGGCAGAGATTTATGAAGAGTTTCTTGCTGCTTTTGAAGGAGGAGGAGAGGGCAAGGTCAAAGCATTTGTCCGAGGGGGTCTTGCAAATGCATCCAAAGGTACAGTATTTCGACTGTTGTCAGTTACATAGCTACAAATTGTGATAAACTTGCATGTCATGCTGCAAAAGTTGGCATTACTATGTTTTATACCACTTATGTTTTTTAACATAAAATGTATGTGAGAATAATCATTGCAGGGGCAAGGTATTAATTTAAGAAAGAACATGTTTTCCCAAGAAGGATAAAAGACCAACTGTGGGAGATAATTGTGTTAAATTGCTTTGGAAATTAGAAATTGTCTTATTTATTTTAATAGGAAGTAGTATTGCATTAAATGCTGAGAAAAAATGCAAAAGCTTTTTATATAAGCTGGACATACACTGATCAGACATCTTGACAGATTTCTAAGGCCCTCTTATTAACTGTTTTCTAATTTTAGAATGCAGTATTTAATTTTTTAGGAAGTTTTCTCCTAAAATTTAGCATTTTGGGTTTAAATTTGTCCAGGTAACATTTTAGAATTCAGTTGCATTAGTTTTGTACAGTAAAAAAAATGGCTAGTTTCTGAGTTGATCTCTGATGAGGGTAAAATACTAGTCATTCTGATATTTCTGGGCTCTTCTCAACTTTTGAAATAAGAATAGGGTTTGTCTTTTCAGACGAATCAGTTTCTGATGACAAAAGGGGAAAGTTATACAAGCCCAAGTCCCGTTTTGAGGCCCAGCCAAAAAGCATCCTGCCTTTGGAGACTCCATCTCAGTTTTTACCACCAGACAAAAGAAATGTAAGTGCTTTCAATGCCAACTAATTGTGTCCCTTGTTTGTGCTTTACAATTTGTTTTCTTCGTAATAATATGTTTCTGTTTTTTAGACTTTAAAGAAGGGCAGTGAAAAGGAGAAGAAGAAGAGTAACTTGGAACTTTTTAAAGAAGAACTTAAACAGTATGATTTATCATATGACAATATTACTTTCTATTTCTTTTTTTTTTTTTATAAAATTTCAAAATATATATATTTTGAATTTCAATATGTGCCACTTGTTTCAGAATCCAAGAAGAAAGGGATGAAAGACACCGGATGAAAGGACGCGTCAGTCGCTTCGAGCCTCTGCCTGGATCGGAGGGAAGACGCTCCTGTGAGTGAATTTAAGCTGCTTCACTGTCTTCTGTGTACTAACATGGCCGATGCGGCCCCGTCCAGCACGCCTCACTCAGCTCCCCGCCCCCTTTGTGCTCCTTTCACCCTGAAACAAAATTTATACTGCTTTTCTGCTTCTTTTAGCGGATGGTTCTTCAAGAAGAAACCGTCCGTCCAGTGGTAATTTTGACTTAATACAGTGACCGTGAATATCTCCAACTTGCTGAGAAATTGAGTCAAGGTTTCAGGCAGCAACGGGAAATTCTTTTCTCGTTTCTGTGTCTGCAGTTTTGGACGACTGTGCGCCAGGATCCCATGATGTCGGCGATCCATCCACTACTAACTTGTATCTTGGAAACATCAATCCGCAGGTATCTTTTTTTTTTTTCTTTTCCCAGACTCATATTAAAAAGCAAAGTAAGACAAGGAAGCTTAGTGAAACAGCTTTGAATTGAATTGAATGCTGTAGTTTCAAATACTGCTTATTCTAGAGATAGAATCCTGCAGAGAATTATGAGTTTTGCAAAGAATTATTTTTGTTTTCTGCATATTTTCATAAATATTTCCAATTTGAATCATTATAGATGAATGAGGAGATGTTGTGTCAAGAATTCGGGCGGTATGGCCCTCTGGCCAGCGTAAAAATCATGTGGCCGAGGACTGATGAGGAGCGAGCTCGGGAGAGGAACTGTGGATTTGTGGCCTTTATGAACAGGAGGGATGCTGAGCGAGCCCTCAAGAACCTAAATGGTTTGTTTTTCTTTCATAAAGACCGCAGAACTCGTATCTTACGCCACCCTGATGATGTAAACACTTATTTTTTCCTGCTTTCCTTTAATTACAGGCAAAATGATCATGAACTTTGAAATGAAATTAGGATGGGGCAAAGGTGTGCCCATCCCCCCTCACCCCATATATATCCCTCCCTCCATGATGGAGCATACACTCCCGCCCCCTCCCTCCGGCCTACCCTTCAACGCGCAGCCCAGAGAGAGGCTAAAGAACCCCAATGCTCCAATGATTCCTCCACCCAAAAACAAGGAGGAGTTTGAGAAGGTAACTCAGAATGTCAGCCTGAGCTTTCATGGTATATGGTAGTATTTAATTGTGCTGGTATTGTATTAGCTATTGTAGTTAGTAGTCAGCACAGGTTTTATTTATAGTTTATTAGATTTTTTTTCCTTGTTAAATTTAATTTACAAGATTTTGATAGGAAAAGTTTGGATATATTCAGTTAGCTTGTCTTATTCGTAAGTGTTTATGGGTTTTGGCGTTTAGTAAAAGGAAATGTGTTCTCTCTGTGAAGTTTGAAATGCATTTTTTATATTTTTCTCCTGTTGCCTATTTAACAATACTCACATTCTATTGTTTATTATCTGATGTGACTTCATATACAGACTCTGTCGCAAGCCATAGTCAAAGTGGTTATCCCAACAGAAAGGTACATGTTTTTTCTTTTTTCAAATTGGTGTACAAACTTAGAAAAAAACCTAACATCCCATTGTGAAGCTAAAAGTTTGATCAATTGATCACTGCATGCTACAGGGGGGCAGCTCAGTGTGGATGAGCAATGGTTGAGGCAAATGGATTCTGTTTTTATGCTTGCACACAATGTAGCACCCACACATTTTATCTTGCGCCTTCATTTATCTTCATTGTTCATGTTTTCCTTTAAAATGATTGAGTTGAGATTTTTTGAAGAGAGGTTTTTAGTATTGTTCCCTTGCTTTTAGTGAAATTTAATTGGCTTTTAGAGAAATCTCATTTAGAGAAATGTTTTTTTTGAAAAGTGAATAAATCTTGAGAGTAGTGGAAGCTAACAGATGAGGTAATTACAGTGTCATTAACCGATTGTCTTGTCATCTGTTCACTGATATGATTTTATGCGATCTAACAGATGTAATACACCGCCTTAAAAGCTAGCAAATGCAGTGGTCTCTTTCGGAGGTCTTAAACCTGTTAAACATCCCCCAATATGGTCTTGTGTGTAGAGAGGGACTTCTGAAAAATAGTTTATGACTGATTTTTATTTGTAAAGCTTAGATTCTGAATTTAGCCAATAAGATTTATCTTTTACGAAGAGGAAGATATAAGGACAGAATTGAAAATATTGTTCCTGCTGTGAATACAAGCTTTGATGAGGAGAGCAGGTGCCTTTACTGTGTCTTATATTAGCGCTTTTTGTGGTTAGCATGATTAAAATGGCAATCTCTGTGTCTATTCTGTTGAATGTGGGCATTTACCTTAACACCGAGATTTTTCGAAAAGTTTCTAAATATAAAATGCTTCATTAACCTATAGGTTTCATTAACCTTTGTAGGTTAATGTATCATTCAGCATTTTGTGGAACATAGTTTTCCTTCAATGGCTTCCTGCATCACCTATATATATTTTTATAATAAAGCTGTTTATGAAATTCAATCTCTACTGTGGATGAGTGGATAACCAGGGTTTGCATCACAAAACCTCACTCCAAAAAATCCCTCCTTTTAAATCTGTAGCAAAGCATCACTACCTTCATACTTCCACGTCACAAACAGCTGATTGTGTTGATCTAGATTAGTGACATTGAGCTCTACCACATTCACGACCTGCTGGTTCTAGATCTGAAGCCACCTCTTAGGCCATTGCTCACTCAGACCGTCTCCCCCCTTGGCCTCTGTCACTCTGTGGGTGAGCTCAGTAAATCTGGCCCCCAGCCAAGAAACCCACCTTAGAATTAGCTTCCGAATGACCTTTGACATTGGCCTTGGTGAGCAGCTCAAGTTGAACTGTCTGCAGCAGCGAGGGACCTGAAAAGCAACATGGGATGGATTGGGAAAGTATACAGAATTTTACCCCGCCATCGGTACGATCGGCTCCAATACACATAAATGTTATCTGTGTTGTCAAATGAAAGACATCCCTTGTCTTACTGGCTGATTGTTTTCAAACTGCAGGACACATTTCCCTTAAAATCGTCACAAGTATTTAAATAATCTCTTCTGCACCATATTCAGTTAGCACAAAGTCCACCAGTTCATTGTCCAAGTCAGGCAAAGAATCCTGTCATTTTCTTTCTTTTTTAACTTCAAACTAGTCTGGAGTTGAGTCGGATGTAAAAGCCATTGTGTTGGCAAAATATTTTTGTCAAAACAATGTCATTCCAGTGCTCCCCACTTGTTCTGCTCCCTGTGTCTTTTCTGCATCATTTTTAAGTAGGATCATTTATTTGATATAATTCTGTCAGTGCAATGGAATTAAAATCAGTTGCACTTTTTCTTTATGGAACACTGGTATTTAACATCACAGGGTTTCTGCAGGGTCTTTAAAAAGCCTTAAGTCTATTCATAGGACTGAAATTTCATCAATCACATAAATTAATCTTACAATAATTTTTGAAGTAAATTGAGAATAATTTAAAAAGCCTTTAAGTTAACTTATTTATTTGGAAGGCATTAAGGTCTTAAATAAAAAAAAAAAAGGTCTAGAGATGTTTAAAATATGTGGCAGACCCTTCAAACAACGAGTAAATTTAAGTTACAGAAAACATTAATTTATTTTAGATTCATTATTGTTTTCATGTTAAAATAATTTTTTGGTATTTATGTCAATGTTGACCGAAATATGTAGCTACAGTTATATTTAACTTGTTACTGGTGATTTGACACCCCTTTAACAGTTTTTCCCATCAGATTTTCTTCCAACAAAACATATCATTGTACATTTCCAGAGCATTTAGGCACCATCTGCTTGTGTCACTTTTCCAGATCGTTTTTGTCGTATCCAAAAAGTGGATGTTTGTGGTCATAGCTTCAGCGTTTTCAGTGATAAATGGCATAATTACAAATGAAGAATAATATAATTTTCAGAGGACTGTTGTGGGTGTCAAACCGCCAAGCATAATTGGTGCTTTAATGAGGGAGGCAGGAAGTAGTGCTCAAGACTCCAGTCCAGTCTGAATCAGTTTGCTTTAACTGTGTCTTTCTTGTAGGAATTTGCTCTCTCTCATCCACCGCATGATCGAATTTGTGGTGCGTGAAGGCCCAATGTTTGAAGCCATGATCATGAACAGAGAAATCAACAATCCAATGTACAGGTTAGTTAAATTACCCAACAAATGTGTTAGAAGCTTATAGTTTCTACTATTAGCTGACTGCTCACACAAATAAGACTGATGGTTGTTATTGTTTTCTTCCAGGTTTCTGTTTGACAACCAGAGCCCGGCACACGTATACTATCGTTGGAAGCTCTACACTATACTACAGGTTTGTCGTTAAAATTGAAAGGAAGAAAAACTTTAACTTGTGGTCGGATTTCCTCCAATTGTTTCTACATCTTTATATTAAATGGAAATGCTTAATTTTTCAGGGTGAATCCCCGGCCAAATGGCGAACAGAGGACTTCAGAATGTTTAAAAATGGCTCTTTATGGCGTCCGCCTCCTCTTAATCCGTACCTACACGGTCCTTATGATGATGGTGATGAGGAGGAGGAAGAGGAGGAGGGAAACAAGAAAGGCTCCTTGAAAGAAGAGTAGGATTATGACCTAAAATGGTTGCACATTTCATTCACAATATGATTAGACTTCACCTTGCTGTTTAACTTGTGATTATTGATGTTCATGTTGCTTTTATGTCTAAAACCAATTTAAAAACAAGGCTTATCATAGTCATTTATATTAAACAGTAAAGCCACAAACATTTTTCAAAGTAAAACATAAATATTAGACATAAATTTCTAATTTATACCCTCAGTTATGGATTTGGCTCAAACTCACCCCATAAGATTATGCACTGAGTCCATAAATGACACCCACTAGGAGGAGCTTTTGAGTCTTTGAATTTTGATTTAAAGTTTTCATATTCAGCTTATATGGTACACCACTCTTCAAGACATGTGAATTTGAAACTAATATATTTATACCTGCAGAAAATCTGAGTAATTTCAGTTTGATCAGGGTCATAGTCTGCCACATATTTTATAAATCAATGTTTCCAAAACAAGGATAAGACCCAAAAAATTGGGAAAATATGCTTTCATACAAATTTGTCGCTGCATGATGTAGGAGAGCTTGGAGTTGAGCATCTGCTCCTCTGCACTGAAAGCAGTCAGTGTAGGTGGGTCAGGCATCTGGAGCCCCCCAAGTTCAGAATGTTTGGTTGCATCAAGACCCCTTCTGACCCTCCATATAGAGAAGGAAGTCTGAATTTCACTTCTGAACCATCAAATAAGTAGAGGACAAGATAAATGGATGCTTAGATAGAGAGCTTCTGGATTCGATAAGTGAGTATGAGCCATGGGTGGCCAAGTCCAGCCCTTAGGGGGCGATGTTCAGCTGAATTATCTCCTCACTTTGTGTGCAACAGAATTGTGTTCAAGGCTGTTTTAAATGCAGTTCAACAGAATACCTTCTGTTTTGGTGTGGAGTTAGCCACCTTCAGGATGAGGGATGATTAGTTATGAAGTGATGCTGTGTTCAGGGAGCGGGACAAGCTGGAGGAGATGCTCCGCGGTCTGTCTCCGAGGAGAGGAGACGTGGCAGAGGCCATGCTGTTTTGTCTGAACCATGCTGAAGCTGCTGAGGAGATTGTGGAGTGTATCACAGAGTCCCTCTCCATTCTGAAGACCCCTCTACCAAAGAAGGCAAGAGTTCAATGCCGCCTCCTTCCAACCATTCATCAACGATCTCTAACCGTGACGCTGCTTGTTAATCTTTCAGATTGCACGGTTATATCTTGTTTCTGATGTGCTGTACAACTCTTCTGCCAAAGTATCCAATGCGTCTTACTACAGAAAATAGTAAGTTTAAATAGAATTGATAGTTTGGTTGTTTTAAATAAATGAATCTCGGTGAGTAAATTTGTTTTTGTTCTACATAGTTTTGAGACGAAGCTTAGCCAGATTTTCGCTGATCTCAACGCCACATACAAGACAATACAAGGACACCTGCAGAGTGAGAACTTCAAGGTAGCCGCGTTAGTTTATCAAACTTCACAATGGTTTGTTTCACCGGTGATTCATATCACTCAGCTTACGTGTTTGTTTTCTTTTTAATTTGTCATAATAGCAACGAGTGATGTCATGTTTCCGGGCGTGGGAGGATTGGGCTGTGTACCCTGATCCCTTTCTCATTAAGCTGCAGAATATCTTCCTTGGACTTGTCAATCTCTCCTCGGAAAAGGAGGTCCCTGTTGTTGTAGAGGTAATAAACCACACATATATCCCCAGATTTTTGTTTTCGTTTAGATCACGCTTGATTTTTCTCCTCCTCGTCTTGTTTCAGCCTGAACCTGCAGAAGACCTCGATGGGGCCCCTCTGGGGGAGTTTGTAGATGGAGCCCCTCTGGAGGACGTGGATGGGGTCCCTATTGATGCAGTACCCATTGATGGGGCGCCAATCGATGGAGCTCCTCTCTACGATTTAGACGGGGTTCCTATTAAGTCCATTGATGACGACATCGATGGAATACCTCGTGAGTGAAGCGGGGACCGGCACAGAGAGGCCCGAGGAGGGCAAAGTCCTGATCAGGACACTCCCAAATATAAATGATCGTTATGGATTGTTTCAAATAATAACTTTTATTCTGCTTTTGACAGTGGATCAGTCAGCAACTTTCAAGGTTGCACCCTCAAAATGGGAAGCGGTGGATGAGGCAGAGTTACAGGCTCAAGGTAACGTTGGGAAGCCTCTACCTGTCAATCATATTTGATATTTTTCTGTCTTTGTAATTGAACGTCTTCACTCCTCAGCTGTAACAACCTCCAAATGGGAGATATTTGAGCAACCGGAAGAATCAAAGAAGTAAGACGCCTTTTTGTTTTCCATCTGCTCATCACGGTGTATACTTACGAGTTTGCAGACTATTTTCACCACCTTAATATATTTCTGTAGGGGTGAGGCAGACAGTGATGATGACGACAGGAGCCCTCGCTCAGAGGATAATCAGAGCTACTCCAACCCCATCAGAGACGACTCTGATATGAAAACCAAGATGTCTGAAATGAATGAGGAGAAACGCACCAAGCTCAGAGAGATTGAGGTTTTTTTTGTGTATTTTAATCTATTTTACAAACTAAAATATATGTCTAAATAATGTAGGTGTTGTCTTTTTTTAAATGGATTGATTTAAATAAATAGCACAAAAAGATTTAGGAAAAAAATACTTTTTGTAGCAACTGGTTCTACATGCAGTATCTGGCTGAATATTTGACTATAGTTCATATTAGAAATTGTAGATTCCTCATTTTAACTAAGTTGGTTTCTTGGCACACGTCTTCTTTAAAGTATGGAAAATACACTAGAGCTAATTAAGTACCTGTTTCGCTCATTCAGGAAATTCCAGTTTATCAGGTGATCAGGAATCAGCAACACAGGGAGAAATGTAAAACAGAGCGGCAAGAGCTATCAAGGTTTCTGCATCGCATGTTGACTTAATAGAGATTTTATTCAAACGGCCGAAGTTTGCGTTATTGTTTGGGATCTAATCAGATAAAAATGTGTTGAATTTTCCTACTGCTTTCTTGTCAGACCAGTAATCTGGTCGTAAATTATTTGCTTTGCTGCTGTAAAACAGCCTTTATTACCTTTCTGCTGGTTTTGTGGCTATTATTAAATGCATTCATTTGAAGTAGTCTTTATCACATTTATGTTACCTGTCTTTTAAAATCTTTTTAGAACAATTCCCTGTTCATATTTTTACAATGTTTCTGATAAACCTAAAAAGTGCAATTTAATGTTAGATTTTTGCTAGTTTATGGCAGGATTTTTATTCCCTTGGCACTGTTGTTTTCTAGTGTGTCAGGGTTTATTTAAACAGTCACTGTATGACGCACGATGTTATAAATACTGATAATTTTCCATAGTTCCCAGTAAGATACAGTATTTATGCATTTGCTGCTCTTCTGACTACTTGCCAGTGAACATTACTCTGATGTTTCGTTGCTTGGCTCCTACATGCTCCATCAGGCTGCATCAAATGCTTGTATGTAGTTGGTCTTTAGTTTTTTTTAAGTTGTTTACTTCAGGTAATTTTGTTTGGTCTGGTTATTTGTCGACCAAAAATGATTAAAAGGTTGAGTCAAGGAGATTATGCCAATGAGGAGATACTATTATATTATAGTAGCAGGATATCATGGTGCAACACATTTTTGACAACAGGTTAAAGTCATGAAGTTCCAGGATGAGCTGGAGTCTGGGAAAAGGCCCAAGAAGCCTGGGCAGAGTATCCAGGAGCAGGTGGAGCACTACAGGGACAAACTGCTGCAGAAGGTAAGAACCTAGGTTACTGATACCTGTAATATATGATACAGGACAAAACAACAACCGAGCTCCTTTTGTCATGCTTTTCAAAAGGAGAAAGAAAAAGAGAAACTTGAGCGTGAGAAAGAAAGGGAGAAAAAAGAAAAGGAGAAAGCAGAGGCGCGGTTAAAAGAACTGAAGAAAGAGAAGGAGAAGGATGACACGCCAACCAGGAAAGAAAGGTGATGCAGACATTTTTAATACTCAGATTTCTAAAAGTAAAGCTTTAACTCGACTAATGCGCCATCTGACACGTCTCCCCCTCCTCTCAGGAAGCGGCATCACAGCGGCTCTCCCAGTCCGTCGAGGAGCGGCAGCAGACGAGGCCGGTCATCCTCGCCGCGTTCAGAGCGCTCAGAGAGATCGGAACGCTCCGATCGATCGTACTCTAAAGACACATCGTCACGCGCATCCCATAAGGACTCTCCTCGGTCTAGCAACAAAAAATCGTCCAAGAGGTAAATGCATACACTGCATTGAAACATTTACTGTAGCTGGAACCATCAAAGCAGCATCTGGAGATGCCAATCAGAAAGATAGAGCTTGGGAATGAATAAAGCTTTTCTTTTTAAAGTGCATATAAACACCGAGTTTAAATCGCATTGCTAAGGGAGAATTTTAAAACTTGCGCTGTTTTTAGGAACTCTAAATGTGTAATGTCCCTTTAATCCTGCTAGATCTCCATCTTCACCTCGTACACCGAAGCGATCGAGGCGGTCGCGCTCCAGGACACCCAAGAAATCAACCAAGAAGTCCCGCTCCAGATCTAGATCCCCCCACCGATCTCACAAGAAATCTAAGAAGAGCAAACACTGACATCTTTTGTTTTTCACTCGTAAACCAGCCCCTCTCATCCACCCCCATCTCTGCGCCGCGTTTGATTTAAAGGTGGACTGAATTGGCAGCTGAAGATCTGAAATGGCTGTAGGTTAACGAACGAACAACAGAGAGTGGAGGGTGTTGCATGGGTTGCCATCTGGTGTATCAGTTAGATGGGGCCACTGCTGTTTTATATTGTAAAGATTTAAAAAAAAAATGTGTTTGTGTGTCCTAATTTCTCCACTTTACAATGGAAATCATCCATGTGGTAGACCACACCCATGTAGTGTGAGAGGAAAAGTCTTACATTCATGCTGTCGACTTATGTTTTTGTAGTTCACATTAAAAATAATTCCTAATAAACAAGTGTCATTTTTAAGATGTCTGGAGCAATGACTGACAAAAGCAGTGTTAATTTAGTTGCAATTTATTTCATTTTCACCCACCTTGTAAGATCTGAATACAAAAATACTGCATTACTTTCTCACCCAATCACTTAAAAGCTGCCTCAGAGGCTGCAATTTATTTAATCACACAAACTCCACAGGTAAGTAAGTATTCATTTATCCCCAACATAGTGCTAAACCTGGATGCGGGTTTGCAGAGCACCAATTTTTTCCTGCATTTTTAGAAATATTAAGTTAATGGACTGTTTAGTTTGAAGCGTTATTGATTCAATTTTACAGCCTGGCCCGCGCCTGCTTTAGCTGATCCCTTAGTTCCAGTACTGCAATAGAAGAAAGGTGAACCTCATCAGGTCCATCAGCGATTCGCAGAGTTCGTACGTTAGAGTACCTGGGAAATGAGAGGAAGAGTATAATTAAAAAGTGCATCTTCTAATGAATTTGTACATAATAAGACTCATTACATAATCCAAGAAAATACATTTTGGGTTCTCATTTGCAGGAAGACAGAATCATCCAAATCACCACTTAAATTACAACACACTGCATGATGATTCATTCATACGCACTTGTATGCGAAGAAAGACAAACTTACATCTGTGCAAGAGGGAAGTCCCCCGAAACCCCTGCACCTCCATGAACCTGGATGGCATAGTCCACCACTTTACACACCATCCTGGCTGCTGCCACCTTGATCATGGCAATCTAGAGGACAGGTTGTGACATTAGCAGGCTATGCTACTAATCAGGATTTAAATGCTTAATTTTGCAAATCAGAAATGTAATGAGCATTCTGAACAGCTGTCAAAGAGTGAATCCCTTCTAGTTAGAAAAACACGCTTCATGTTTGTGTTAACAGGTGGATTTGAGACTGGGATTTAACATTTCTGCTCATGTGTAAACCAGAACCACAAACTACCGACAGCGTTACCTGTTTGCGAGCGGCCCTGCTGCCCAGAGTATCCAAGGCATGAGCAGCAGAGAGAGTCAGTAGGCGGGTCTGCTCGATCATCAGGCGGCACTCTGCAATCCAGTGAGCGATGACTTCCTTCAAACATCACAAAAACAAGATTATATAAGCTGTCCTTCATTTGACAGCAGAAGGAAATGCCTGTGTGACTCGCTCACATGCTGGTAAAGGTTTTTCCCAAACGTTCGCCTGGAAGCGGCCCGCTGACACAGCAGCTCCAGCGCCAGCTCGGCGCAGCCAACAGCTCTCATGCAGTGGTGAAGCCTGCCTGGACCCAGACGCCTCTGAGCGATCTCAAACCCTCGGCCTTCGCCTTGAGGAAAATATATGAGTGGGGGAAGGTTATTAGGCCAAGATGATAATAAATTCACTTACTATGAAAAGTGTTCCTCTCTTCCATAAAACAAATCAGTTTCTCAGGCTTCAAAAGGTGTCCCTCCTATTTAAGACCAGGAGAGCTTTTTACCCAGGATCATGTTGGAAGCTGGAACCTGCACGTTCTCAAAGTGGACCTCAAAGTGGCCACCATGGATGGCATCTGAAAAGAAACACGGAGAATCTGTAAACCACACCACATCGGTTCAACTTTCAAATAGGGGAAACTGAGAGACGATCCAACCGTCATGTCCGAACACAGTGAGTGGTCGGATGAGCTTTACGCCCGGCGTGTTCATAGGTACGAGGATCATGCTGTGCTGGCCATGCCTGAGAAAGAAGTTCAAACAACGCCCTTAAATAGTGAAACTTATCCAAAACTAATCAAATTTTTTTTTACTAACATTTAATCAATTTTACAGCTGTTTCTGTTTGTGGCAATGTGTCATATATTCTCTGCCAAAACATGTTGAGTGTGTTGGAATTTTACGCTTGAAGTTGGAAACAAGGACAACATGTTTCATATCGAGGGTGTGACTGTTAGTAGATTTTGTTACCATTAATACTTGTAGAGACAAGATCTGAGTGTGTTTTTTTTTTTTAGATTATGTCTTTATGCAATATAAATATGCTGATAAACACTGAATATTAATGTTTAAAAGTAAATGCACTTAAGTAAACTTCAATCAGGGAAAACTCATTTTAATTGTAACCTAAAACCTCACATGGTGGGCTGAAAATGTGAGGTTTTGGGCTCTATAGCGAAAAAATACACACAATAAACAAAAAATAAACACAATAAGCTAAAACCATTTGAAAACAAATAGAAAAATATGAATTAAATAAAATCTGATAATTTGTGCAAAAATAAAAAATTTATAAAATATGTAGCAGAAGCAAACAAATCACTAAAAACATCTGAAAACCCAGCTGACCTGCTCTGGCCCAGCTCAGAGCTGCTCCTGCACATAACAATGGCCACTTTACATCTGGCACTGCCCGCACCTGAAAACACAGAACACAAAAACACTGACTTTAGATATGGATGCATGTCTAGTTGCGTCATTGCGGTGGACTATAAAAAAAAAAAAAAAGACGAGTTGAACCATCCACGCTCCATGACCTTGACCAATTCATGACCTGAATATGCCCGGAAAACAGTTGCTGTTGTTCCCTGGGAAGTGCTGGATGGAGCCTCGAGAGAGATTAACGGCCCCAAAGCGGGAAAAGCCACAGGTTGATTTACATTTCCGCAGTTGGATTCTTTTAGGGTTTCAGCTTGTCATTGGAAACAGACCACTTTTGTTTGAACGTAAACAAAAAATGTTCTTTTCTTGACACACAAATTCCCCCCTTAAATTGCATTTCAATACTGCCACTAGAGGGCACTATTCTACGCTGAATTTTAAGATTCTGTAAAGGAATCTTCAGCATGTCACAAACTGAAAACAGTGAGCATAGAGACATGAATGACCTCAGTGGACATTTGAAAGATTTCTTGATATGAAAAGTGCGGCATGCCTATGTATTTAACCCCTGATACCCCTAAAATAAAACCCACCCCAAACAATTGCCTTTAGATATCTTCATTCTGAAAAATAGAAATATTAACCTCTAAATGAGCTACAAAAAAAAACCTTTCACTTCAAATGCAGTGAAAAGTTCACTAATTCATTGATCCATGAATACAGAAGTGCACTACACTTTTCAGATTCTGTTCATAAATCATACCATAAAGTACATTGAAGTTTGGAGTTGTAATTTGACAAAAAGTGATATGATCAAAAAAAATGCAGTATTCCAGAAAGGGTGAGAAATTTATACTTCAAAAATAAAAAGACAGTATTTTATCTGAGGCACTTTTGATTTTTAGGCATTTCCTGTTTTGATGTTTGATCCCCGCGCTGTTATTGTTACTGTCTCCAAAATGTGGAAGGATTTCTTTACTTTGTTCACTGTAAGCTTTGAAAAACTGCCCTCCTTTTGGTTTTTCTGTCTCGTTGCCATGTTTACCAAAAACATTTTGCCTTTTGTAGCATTTTACAGCTTCAGAGGCGTGACTCCAAACTGCTGATTGGTAAAAAATACAGATTACTTTGGAATTTCCTTGGTCCATTTCAGGTCACGCCTATGAGGCCCAATGTACACATGGTGAGGATTGGTGGCCTGACTTCCTGTTTAAACGTTGCCCAGCTGGAAAAACTGTCCCCTAAGGACAAGACATATGGTCTCCAGACTGGAACAGACAAGAAGACGTGAGTGTTTTATGGAAATCATAGCATGGTAATCTCAGCATGACTGCATGTGAAGTCTTTCAACCAATTCGGTGTGACAGATGTGTAGTTAATTACTAAACAAACTGTAGAGAAGTCAAAATAACTGATCATACCAGCCTTGTAACCACAAACGCAAAAGATGCAAGCAGCTCCACCCAGTAAAAACAAAACAACTAAAAAATACAAAACTGATCTTGGAAAGCCTGTTTGGCCCGAGGGCAGGTTCAACTTTGTCATTGAACTCTTGCATAAGTCACATGGACCATGATCTAAGGTGATCATGCCCAAACAAGTCGCATCCACACTGGAATGAAAACAGACATTCCAGACTCCCGCATTGACACCCAAACATGTCATATTACTCTTTTTTTATTTAAGTCACTAAATCATCCTTCAAAATGAAATTTTTTTGTTTTTCTTTTTTGTTTTTTTTTTCCTCATATTTATATAATTTATTTCATTTCTGATCCCACACAAGTTGGGTTTGTCTGCACTGTGTATAAGTGTACAAACATGAGTCCAGGGAAAGACGAGGAATGTGGCACTGAAGGATATTAAAAAAACTATCTGGAATTTCTGAGAACGCAGTTGGAAAAAAACAACATTGGCACAGTGTTGGGTCTGAAACAGATTTGCCAGTAATAGTGTAATGCATATAAATACATAAGATCGGATCTTTCACATATGTAACTGCTTTCATCCTGGTCATTCATAACTTAATTGCTGGGCTGTAACAACCCTTAAACCCACAAGGATGAGACAGCCACTTGAATCAAGGCTGGACAATATCAGGAAGGCAATCATTTCTGATAATATTGCAGAATATGTTGATGGCAATATCAGCTATGACAAACCAACATTTTCCTACATTCATCCGGCCATTTTCTTGGAGATTTAGCACCTCGGCCACAAAAACAGATATATGTGGTATATTGAGTCTGTTTAACTGGCTAAATATATTTTGACAAAAAAAGTGTGAATACAAGACAACTGACATTCAATGAAACATAGCATCCAAGCAGTTCTTTTGTTTGCAAAGCAGCTATTGACATTACAATGATGTATACTATGTTGAAATTACTCTTCCTCTCTTGCATGCCTCTTATTTTTCTGAAACTTTCAACAAAAAACCTCCTTTAGACTCCTGACAAATCAACAACTCTCTAAAATACGTTTTAGTCACATTTAATAATACATTCATTCCTAGTCATAAAAATTCCTATCTAGCAATTGTTCATTGTGTGTTGTCTGCCTGAACCAGATATGATCCATCATGCCTTAAATCAATAAAGAAAACTGTGCAACACAAGTAATTTAACCCTACATAGAACAAATCTACTGGTGACATTGCACAGCAACCACACCCATCCTACTGTCAACCGCTAATACATAACCCACAAAACAAATGATAATGAATAAGACAAAAAATGTAACTAATATAAATAGGTTTTTTAGAATAGGAAAGGATTTATCACACATTACTTCAAACCTTCCCAAACACAGCAAAACTCCTACTGGCACTCGCTGCTCTAAATGACAAAAAACAGAGTTCATCTAAAAAGAATGAAAAACAAGAGATTTTCCATTCTTTTTATATAAACTCTATTAATATCCGTGCATAGTGCTTTGCCTGGCCCAACAAACAAAAACTAAGGGATTCTGAGTCATCCAAACTATGCATTCAGGAAATGACCCAAACTCAGACACTCACGCGCGCACACACACACACACACACACACACACACAATGTATTCAGAGCTACGTGGAGAAGGGACACGCTCCTCGTGCTGTCAGGCAGGGAGGAGGGCAGGCTGAGCAGCAGAGATTAGTCATTTCAGTCCTGGAGAATACAATAACGCACCTCCTCTGGACTCTGTCACAGTTTGAGCAGGGCTCACAAGAGGTTTTTCTAATCCTTACCGCTCTAAGAAAAAAAAAAAAACTGCTGACAACAGGTAAGACATTTTCTGATTCGACCCATTTAACGCTAAGCTGGTAGAGTAATAGTATAAAAGCTCGGTTATGCAAGTTTATTTTGTTAGTTCTGAATTCTAAATCCATTCTTATGTTCCTGAGACACTGTTTAGTACAGAAATTAATCTTGTTTTCATTCAAAGAGGAAAGACTTTGATTTACAATTGGGCTTAAAGTCAAAGTCCGGCTTCGAAGATTTTATGACATTATTAAACTTAGAATGAAGTCATGATACGTTTGCGTTGGTATCATTACCTCACAAATGCAGCCATAGTGAGAAGTCCCAGTGTTTTTGCATTTGCAAGAAACATGTTCAGGGCAAAATCAAATCAGAATGTTGATGCCACAACTTCACACCAAAGCATCAGCAACAGGACATATAAAGTACGATTTAATTAAGACAGCTAGAATAAAATAAGAAAAAGGTTTAACAAAGGTAAAGAAAAAAAAAAAAGGAAAAAAAAGGTATTGCATTACTTAATAAACTAACCAATACCAGGAGTATCTATGTATTATAGGTAAAGTAAAACATAATTTTAATGTGAAATTAAAAGCGTAAACCTTTCTGACAGTTCCTTTTTTGACACCTTTGAAACATTTCACAATTGTTCTGTAATTGGCTTGTAAAGTCTAAAACAAGCACTTTGAAAGAATGGCAGCAAGTTTGAACTTGTTATTAAGTGACACGCAGCTGTTGACAGTGGTGTATGCATGGCATTTTTTTCTGTTTTTCCAAGAACATCTGCTACATTCACTGCTACTCCTCCCATTCGGAACATCGAACTTCATTATGTAACAGAACTGGACACTCGAAAGGAACAAGACTCCCGTTATCTCAGCGACAAATGCACTCAGCCAAAATGAAGTTCCTGCAAAATGCCCATTTTCCCTCAGGAATTATGTCATCAGTCTCTTAACAGGCTTTGCCTTTGGGGTGGACAGGTAATCAAACTCCACTTTGCCTGAATCAAATTAGATGAACACAATCCGCCATATAAATGATTCTCTTTTGCACCTAAATCCTCATTCAAGAAATGATTGTCAGTAATAAAAATATGTTGTTCATAAATATCATGGATTTCTCAAATTTCTGTATTATAATTGACACATACGGTATCTATGGTCCTATATAGTTCATATTTCCCAACAAAAGGATGTGGATTGTATGACGGCTTCAAAACAAGCAGACATACACTTAAAACAACATATATACTGGGTGTCATAACTGATACATATTTGCCTCACAGTTTTTTTTTTTTTTGTTAAAAATAAATTTAGCATCAGTCATTTGTGGCTGCAGGACACTGTTCTAAAATTGATGAATTAATTATGTGCAGTCAATGTTTTAAAAGAAAGACTATGTTCTCCATAAAAACTTCATATAGCCATCTTTGATTTAGATCTTTGATCAGCAAGTAGTAGAAGGAGAAGAGACTTAAATGATTTGGGTTTTTTTTTTAGGAAATCAACAGCTTATTTAAAAATGATCTCAGAACTCAGCTTATTAAAAATGATGACAATCTCATAAGGTTAACAAAAACTTTGCTGTATGAGGCAGTAAGACTGTCCGGATGCATTGTCCTCTACATGTGCAGTGAGGTGTCAGGAAATGAGCATTGACATCATAACCAATATATCCAAAAAGTCTCACATAATGGGATGTCCTGTTGAAGCTGTGCAACAGAACCAGGATCCTGGGTTTGAAAAAAGTTAATCCCTTATTGCACTCATTTCCTGTCAGTTTTGGATTGCCCCTGCAACCATTATTACACTGATGTGGGAAAAAAAGCGACACGGTTAACTGATATAAACATGCCATCTTAAATACCCTACAGTAGATGTTATCAGCTTGCACAACAGGTTGTACAAGGAAAAGTCAATAGACAGATTATACTTTCTTCAATAAATCAGAAGCCGCCGATTCCTGAAGTTTGCGGATCATCTGGCATCGCTTGCTGCATGCAAATTAAGTAAACTCCAAAGCTCTTCGGTTGTTTTCTTTCATCGCCTTTGCAGAGATCCATTCACTGTTGTTCTTGAAGCCCACACACATTCCTGACAGGCTAGTTTAGGAAAAAGCAGGGAAGATTCCTTTGAACCCGAACAAAATTCCTATTTCCTGTTTCACCGCTTAGAATGCCTTGCAAAAGTATTCATCTTCCTATAACGTATTCAAGTTTTTTCCCCCCCATCAACTTCCTTGTATTTTATTCAGACTTTTATGTAACACACCAACACTAAATAGCGCCTAATTTTGAAGTGGAAGGAAAATGATGCAAGGTTTCTTCAATTCCCTTTTTGGTAATTAGATTTCTGAGAAGTGTTGTGAGCATTTCTTTCCCCCCCGATACTTGTAAATAAAATCCAGTACAGCAGCCTAATTAATAATAAAAATTTTGACAGAGCCTTTCACAGATTAATATGCTTTAATCTAAACCATTTTATAGTAGCTCTTGTTGTGTGCTTAGGGTTATTGTCATACATTTTGTTTTATCTAGCATTGCCGTGTATTTAAGTCTATAGGCTTTTCCATCAACTGTGACAAAATGAGAGAAAGTTTAAGGAACATCTTTATATTCTGCTCTTTTCATGTGCAGGAAACATGGAAGACTTCTACACCAGTGATGATACAGACATCAGTTTCAACGATTCTTATGAATACGACTATGAACACAGCGTCTGTGAGAAAGAATCGGTGCGTTCTTTTGGCAGCGTCTTCCTCCCAATCATCTACGCCCTGGCTCTGGTGGTAGGCCTGGCTGGGAATGCCTTGGTGGTGGTGGTCTACACGTCCAAGTTGAGACTCCGGACCTTGACCGACATGTGCATCCTCAACTTGGCCATCTCAGACCTGCTGCTGCTCTTCACCCTGCCGTTCTGGGCCGCCGACGCCGTCCATGGCTGGAAGCTGGGCGTGGCTGGCTGCAAACTCAACTCCTTCCTCTATAGCACCAACTTCAGTTGTGGCATGCTACTGCTGGCATGCATCAGTGTGGATCGCTATCGGGCGGTGGCCCAAAACTCAGCAGGCAGAACTGGGACGGGTACCCGAGTCAGGAGGCAGTGGATTCTGGTGTGTGCGGCACTGTGGGCTTTAGCCAGCTTTTTTGGCCTTCCTGAACTCATCTTCTCCACGGTGAAGACTTCCCATCACAGGACCAGCTGCACAGCCGTCTACCCAACCAATATGGCCCAACCTGCGAAAGCTGCCCTGGAGCTGCTGGAGGTCATCCTCCGCTTTCTTGTTCCCTTCCTGGTCATGGTGGCATGCTACTCATGCATAGGCCGGGCGCTAACTAAAGCTGCTGGGGTGCGCAGAGAACGGAAATGGCGCACACTTCGGGTCCTCCTTGCTGTCGTGGCCGTGTTCCTGCTCACCCAGCTGCCCTACAACGTAGTAAAGCTATGTCGAGCGATGGACATCATCTACCATCTGATCACGGACTGCGAAATGAGCAAGCGCTTGGACCACGCTCGGCAGGTGACAGAGAGCCTGGCGCTCACCCACGCCTGCATCAATCCCGTCCTCTATGCCTTCATCGGCTCTTCCTTCAGAGGTCATGTCCTGAAGGCTGCCAAGCACCTTGGACAGAGACTTGGAAGACACTCAAGGCAAGTCAATGAGGAGCCAGCGGTGGAGATCGCACTCCACTCAGCGAGCCAGAACCAGTCTCAGTCTGGTTCGGAGGACCAGGACACCAGCACATTCACTATCTGAGACTTTAGCATGTACAGTGTTAGACATCTTTACTGGTATTCTTGGTAAATATGTGTTAAAAGCCTAAAATTAAATTCATTTTTATTGCAGTAGCATATTTTCAAACTAAAAGAAGTTGAGTAAAAAAATCTCTTGCTAAGAAATATTTATGGAACAATAATTGATAACCCGTAAACTATTTGCACTAACTATCATAGCCCAAAAACAGGACTCATACTATGACATTTTCACAGAGGTAGTACACAATTCTAATTAAAGCAAAGTTGTCCAAACTACACATTTACCATTTTAATGGTAGGTTATTGAGACTTAATGGATGACTGTAATTTAATTGAACTAAAAGATCAATTTTTCTTATAAAACTTAACATGTTTAAGATCATTAGGACTTAATTTTAGTTTTATTTTTTTATTTTTTGGCATGCAACAAGTGCTCTCGCACATAATGTGAGGGTTGGGAATGAAATACTCTAATTTCAAAAATTAATTGGTTTTACATTTTTATAACAATTATTTTTTATCCAAATTATTTAAATATAAAAAGTTAAACAACCTGAATTAACATACTTTTTATTCAATAACCTTCAGTCACAAACACTGACGTATTTATTTACAGATAAGCAAATCACTTAGAATAATGTGTGTCGCCCTGGGGCACATCAATAAGAGGCAGGAGGAAACTGGAATCTAACCCACAATTTTCTGATTGTAAGGCAGTACATTAACTACTGAGTCACTCTCAAGACATTGCTAATGACTTCTTCAAGACTAATATTATCATATTAAAGTGTTTTCAAAGTCTTGCAGAAACCCTCTTCTTAATTTTACAGTATGTGATTTTCCTACTGTAATAAAAGTGGAATTTGTAGAAGGCTTTTTGCAGATATTTACCACAGGCACACCTAAAATTCTCTGATACTATATGCCTATTTACTTGATATATATATTTACATGCATTAGTCGTCATACAAGCTAGACAGGAGTAGCCGCACATAACTTAACGGCTAAAAAGATATGTAATATAACGTTATATGCATTAAGCTAAGTGTTTTGTAAAAAATATGTATTTTCTTAAATAAAAGAACAAAGCCTTCAGCGACATGCATCTGTTTCAATTAAATGCAGCTGAATCACAAGTTGCTCAGGGGAACAATTCAGAGCAACTCCAATCCAACTTTACAATCAGCCTTGTCTTCCAAAATCTCATCTGCATCGCATTTCATCACATCCTGCGGCTTTGGGTTGGGATGACGGATGGCTCGGTTGCACAGTGGGTGACCCATTGAGTCGAAAAACATTTGGCAAGCAAAGACAGGAGAGCTCGCAGCAGGAAGGATCCTTCCATGCCATTAGAGTAGTAAACAGCAAAGTCGCATGTTCCTTAGAGGAGCTTAAAGCCTAACCGCTGTTTTTCATCCACTTATATTTGTTTATTTCAATAAAATAAAGTTTAAAGAGCAAATGATTTGCAGTGGAGAAGAACCTCCCACTAGATCTCGCTTTTTTCTTTTATTTTTTTTTACGATGCCACTATGCACGATAATGCCAGACCGACCCTGATAAACGTCAAATCTTGGCTCAGAATACTGGGTGGCCAGAGTCCAATGTTTAATAGTTTGTTTAAGCCTCTTTGCTCGACAACAAAGAAGGTTGAGTTTATCTTGGCAAAGCCTGGTCTTGAAATCCACCTCAGATACCTCAGACAGACACGAAATAATCTGTTTACTTTGGCGTGTTTAGTAGCCATCAGCCCACCTGAGTCAGCCTCTCTAAACCATTAAAGAACATTGGTTCTTGTATCAAAGACACATGTCTAGCCTCTAAATGTGTTTTTGCCAAACCTCAGCAGTGTACAAATTTATAAAACAAAATCTGTAGTAGAAAACCATGTGAAGACAAGGTATGGGACCTTGCAAAAGTATTATCACCTCCACAAATTGTCCACTGCAACCACAAAGTGATGCAGATTAGTGCAAGGGGAGAAAAACATTAATTTAAAAAAATATATAATTTTTTTTTTTTACAAATGAAAATCAGAAAAACATAGCAACCTCTCTCCAAAATCCTGTGCCGCTTTCAGGCGTCACCTAATTAATAAATACAGTCAACCTGTATGCGGCTCAATCTCAGAGTAAGCCTCAAAGGTTTCTTAGCGAACATTAAACAACAAATAGTATCATGAGGAGCATACAGCAGACCGGTCAGAAAGGAAGCTGGTTTGTATCCCTAATTTTAAACAGGTAAAAAAGTTCAGTCCATCATTTCAAAAATGAAAAGCAACTGCAGCACAACTGCAAACCTATCTAGAAAGGGACTGTCTGGGACAAAGCAGAGCATTATTCAGAGAAGATGACAAGAAGCCTCAGGTAACTCTTGGCAACAGGCATCAACAGCTCAGGCAGAAAAAAGCCTCTGGTCATGGAAAGCCACAAAACGTTCTGTTTTGGAGTTCATCTGAATTATGTAGGAAACCTAGCAAAACATGTGGAGGAACATCAGATAGCATGCGGAACACTGTTCTGCATGCAAGGTCCAAACTGTTACGCTGTTCTGGTGTTATTCCTCAGCAGGGTCACAAAGCTGGGAAGAGTATGTAGCAGGATGAACTGTGGACGATACTGGAAAAAGACCTGCTAGAAACTGCAAAAAGAAGTGAGACTCTATTTGCACACCGCAGAACCGCCTGACACATCCAGTCAGAACCACAATCCTGCTGTTTAAACAGAAGTGTTCACAAGGCCTACACTCAAATCTAAACGAAAATGTGCCACAAGATTTGAAACTGATGTTCACAGGTGCTCTCCATCCACTCTCACTATGCTATAGCAATTTTACAAAGACTTAATTTAAGCAAACAAAGTATTCAAACAGGGGGGGCAAAACCAAAAGCATGCCACATTTTTCAGATATTTTTGTTTATTATAAAAAGGTAGAAAACTACTCTGTATTTTTGTTCACTATTGTGTACTGATCTACAACATAAAATCCTCATAAAATACAAACTAAAACTGAGATTTTTTTCCCTCACTTTAGAGGTTTAAGATTTAAATTAAAGTGACAGTAAAGATAAAATAAAGGACTTTGAGGGAAAATTTAGATTAACTTTAAGAATCGCACCACATATGGAATGCATGGCCCTTCTCTTCTGGCGAGTGTTTTACCTCAGTCCTCCAAAAAATGAAAGTTTGAAAGAGATAAAAAAAAAAAAAAAAACATATCTAGAAAAATATGCGGTTTGCAAAGTTTTTTGATGTTTTGCTTGTGTAACGGTGCTCTCCCACCCCTAGAGCATGAAAATAACAGATAGCAAGCCTGGGAGTAATTTGAGTGCATTATCATGCTCATGGGACAGAATTATACAGCTTCCACACCACAGAGTTCACCACCAACCTCTGTTCACCCTTTCATTTAGAAACCACGTCTAACAGCTTCAGGGGGAAATGATGAAGGTGAAAACTGCACCTTTATGTGATGCTTAAGGTTTGGAGGAACTCTAATAGGTTTAAGTCTGGGAGTGTATAGCTATGGCAAGTAGCTGTGCTTTTAAAACAGAAACTAAATAGTTTTTTCTGACCATGAAACTTTGGTAAAGGAAGTTACTTTTTGTTTCATAATGAAAAAATAGACTGCAAAACCAAACCAAAGAATCCCCCACTAGTAGATTCTCTGGGACACACCCGGACCACGTCGCTGAGGAACCAGCATCGATTACTGGAAACAATGAGTCGACCACAGCTACACTACCTTGGAATTATAACAGCCATGTCAAGTTTCACTTGTCTTGTTTCCTACTCAGTGAAGTCAAACAGATCGAGTTGGGATATTATGACTCATAGGGATATAAACAAAAAAAACGTTTTGTTTTTTTTTTGTTTGTTTTTTAATCACATGCTTCAGTGCAACAACCCGTCCATCAGCACACCCACATTCTTTCTGCTAACAGGAAGATATATTAATGCTGGCAGAGGATCTTTGTCACATCACAAAATTCTTTCCATTGCAGGACATTTTACATCCAAGAAAAGGAGAAAGGTTGAGCAGGAAGAATGTCAATGCAGATATGTAACAGGCTTGAACTATAAACTGTGGATTGATGGCAAGAAGAAAGAAGTTTGGGGGAGAGAAGAATTCACGTGCAATTCAACAGCCAGCTTTTCCATGACAGTCAGAGGCAAACGTTCAGGTCAGACATATCAGAAAAAATAAATAAATAGGGGAATATGATTCAAAATAATATTAATTGTATAATATCTGTAGTATTTGGGTTTTAAAAGCCAAAATATTTTTTGCAAACTCCACATTTGCATTAGTGAAGGTGAAGGAAGGACAGAGAAGAATTTTTCTGGCAAGCTTCCCATAACAAGGGACACACCCAGGTATGGTTGTTTACACAACAAACAAAGAAATGCCAGTCTTTGCTGTGAAACAGTGAGCTTTGTAGATTTTTTTTAAAATTATTTATACCGTCCTCCTCGTCGTGTGTGGTGGCAACATCAACCTGGATTCTCATCCGGCCTTATTAGCCAAACTTCCAGTTGTTTTAAAACTTTAATTGCCGGCAAGTTTGAGCCAGTTGTTGTTTTCTGGCAGCAATTTCCTGACATATGGATTAAAACACACATCGGCTTTACTGGAATGCAAGGAGCCAGGAAAACACTTCCAGGAGTAATTCTACTGTGTCTGACTTTCTCAGTTAGCTGCAGCTTCTTTTCCAAAAGTAAAATTATTTATACTAGCACTATGAAGTAAAAATGTGCTAATAATGTAAAATAAAATAAAATAAAATAACTTTTCATACCAAAAACAAGGTGAAGTGTTTTACAGAAATAAGAAAGCAGTTAGAAAAGTTGAGCTTGTCAATTTTTGTGAGACAGTAGCTACAGTTTCATTGTAGAAAAAGAAACACAGATACATCTGCACAGGTGATGATTTTACAATTGGGGAAATAACATGACAAGGAGTTGTAACACTACTGAATATTAAACCCAAGCTCCCATATGTCTGCCTTCTGAAGCACCCATGAGGCTGTTTGGTGCTAGCAACGTTTACAAATGTCACTATTTCAGTTACCAATGTGTCACTACATTTTTTATGAAGAAATATTTCTTCAGGAGTTGCTGACAGTCTGTGTCACAAACACACAACCCACCCAGAAGAGATGCTGCAATTTTACTGAACTTCTAACTTTTTTTGTTTAAATTTACATGCTGAATTGTGACAGTATAAGAACTTGTTTGTATTTGGACCAAATGCAAATCTCAAGATTGCTTAAGGAAAAAATCAAAAAAATCAAAGAAATTCTATGCTACCGGCAATAAGTCTGTCCAGGTGGTACTGAGCTTTAGAAAAGCCAAAACATTTCTAAAGACTGCTAACATTCTTGCCGGAAATGGACATACATCATCAGCCTTAATAGTGCAACCAAACAACAAAGAAAATTAAAAATGGTCAGATTAGATTTATTGTATCTTTCATTAAACTTATCACATTCTGCAGCACTGGAAAGGTATGTTCTAGTCTCTTTCCCATTTTGAAAAGTGTCACATCATATTCACGTTTCAGGGAAACAGACGGTCATGGATGTTTAATTAAAAGTTCCTGAATACTAAATAAAGTAAAACATATTAATCTCACCAATAACTGTGGATTAAAAATGTGTTATTTAACATGGGATTTCTTTCCCTCTGTGATAAACACATTATTAATTTAAGGGTTATATTTTTCTCTTGTTTTGTGCTGGGTTTCTGCTGATGCAATAAAAACAAGTTTTTATTGCATCATCAGGCCTTTATTTACCACAGCTGTCACAATATGTGAAAGTTGCTGCACCTGGCTTAGGTTGGGAAGAAGATTAAAGCCTGCTGGAGTGTGTTAAGGTCGGTATTATAAAAATACTTTAGGTTTAAATGTTACAGGTGCTGCTAAATGTATTTTACTTTGTTTTACGAAAACAATTCCCCCCTTAAGAAAATGTTCTCAAATGAATAGTTGGGTTTTGCCTTGTGTGACATCATCCTGTTGAGGACTTTTTTAATTCAGGAAATATTTACAATTTTGTTTTTTAAAGCCAATTAAAAACCAACTGGTGAAAAAATAATCATACGAATAAAAATGAAATGACAAATTTAATGGAGGCAGTGCTTTTGAGCCTTTCAACATTTACTGATTAAACGTGTTGCCTTCTGTTTTCTTTTAACCAACGTCACAGCTTTTGGATGACTCACATAAGAGGTAACACTTATTTTCCTGGATTCACATGGAGAGATTCTTCACAAAGCTGACCTTTTACCATGTTTATCTTCTAGCAAACTAAAAGCCTATTTTTCACAAAAAAAAAACCCCAAAAACACACATTCGACACTTCTGAGCTCATTAAAAAAAGTAGTTATGTTATATAATAGGCATTGCATGAGTCATCTGTACAGTTTTATTGTTCATATGAAAGCACTTTGAGCTCATATGCATCTCTTTAAGGCTCTGCTTAAAAAGCATGGATAGCATCTTGTTTACATCAACAGCTTGTTCTCTCTGAGAGACAAACCTTCGGGTGGACAATAAAATTTTCAGGTTTATACTTCCAAAATCGTTCTCTTGTTTTATGAGTCTGTTCCATTTATAAAACGCTCTTAAACGAGCTCTGTTATTCCAAATAAAACTACTTGTTCTGTGTTTATTAAGTTTAAATCTGCTCTGAGTGCATTTTGATTCCCTAACGGGATAGAAACCTTTTATAGAGGATCAAATAACATTTGACGTACTCACCACTGCTCCACCACTTTTTGCCGTTTATGATGTAGGTGTTTTTGTCTCTGTGAAGTCTGCACTCCATGTTTGCTGCGTCGCTGGAAGCAACGTCAGGCTCTGGTGGTAAGAGTTTAGGAGAAAATGAGTCAATGAGACTTCCAGAATTTTCCCGTGTCTTTGTTTTAAGCTCAGATTCCAGCACAGGCCACAGTCAGTAATTAATATAAATAAAACAGAATGCTCAACTCCAAAATGTAAACGATTGTCCAGCAAAAGAGGGATTCATGTTCCCACATCATCTGGTAAAAGAAATAACTGTTAACTTCCCCCCATAAGAAAATAAATAAACAAACAACAACAAAAAAACAAACAAAAAAAAAACAATTGTGTTTAGAAAAACCACAGGGATGTTCACATTCTCTCTAATCACCTCTCGCAGTGGCATGTCGTCATTTCCAGGCAGCGTGGGAAGTACATGGATAGAAATCATTCAGTATTTGTTGCTACTGGCAGGTGATGTTTTGAAACGGGAGATTTACAGTGCTTGTAGTAGCCAAGAGTAGTCTAACCTCACTGCAGACCACAACCGTTCACACGAATCCAGTGGAAAGAAGCGGAAGGATTTTCTAGGAGTAGATCAGAAGTTTCAACTTTCACTCTCTTTATGAGTTGAGCTGTGAACATTCGTGTTCATGCCTTGCTTTACAAAGAACGGGTTATTCAGATCCCTCAAAGCCTTTCAGATTTTTCATGTTTGAGCCATAAACTCCATTATGTGTTATTCATGGTAACTGCAGCTATAATCCTAACAGGAACGGTGCTCTATAAGATGTTCAAAGACTGGAAACAACACTGCGTGCGTCAGTTTTCACAATGTTGTTTGTTCTCTAACAAACCTTGAAGGTTTTCACAAAACACCTGGATTTACGTCGAGATTAGATTATATTCAGGTGGATTTTACTTCAAAGCATCCAAACAAAGAAGGGTTTGCTTGGACTCATAGATTCTTATTAGCAAACTAAATAAAAATTTAACTTTTTAGATTTTTATTTGCATAATTTATTCTTCTGATGATGTATCACATAAAATCTTAATATACATTTACATTTATGGCTGCAAAGTGACAAAAAGTGAAGAACAGTGAGTGAATGAGTTTGCAAGAGAGAAATGAAAAGAAGGGGAAAATAACTGAAGTGTGATCCTTCAGGATGAAAAGGAAAAATTCCTGAATCAAAACACAAAGAGCAGTTCATAAACTCTTTGGTTTCCATTTAGAGGAAAGTTTGAATAGGTCACTGCACACACAGTGACCTACCCAAACACTTGATTCTCTACTGTTATGTTACATTTGAAATCTTCACGACCAAGATCAAAAGTGTGTGACTTAACCTCTAACGTTTGGGGAAAGGCCAGGAACAAGGAGAAGACGATTGCTGGGACAGATCTGGAACTGTGTTTAAAGATGTCAGGAGAGAGGTTGGGTCCAAAGACAAAGAGATAAAGTCTTCTGGGAATATTATGTCCACGAGTTTAAAATGCAAACCAATTTCTAAATACTTACATTTTTACTGTCAGTCCCTCTGTTCTAAATATCTACCATGAATTGTGAATCTATTTTATGTACCTCTAGATCAAATTTGGAGAATTTTGATTTCAACAATTAGCCAGTAAAACAGGGAGCACTAAAATAAACCTCCCAGTTTCCATTGATGGAAATAAACGGTGGCTGAGTCTAAATATTCAGGCAGTGGAAACTGTTGCTGCAAAAAACCACATAAACCGAGGAGAAGCTTTAGTGTTGATGATTAATCCCAGAAGGTTCGACTTTTACTGTTAACAGATGGTCAAAGCCACAAAAAACAAAAAGATCAAGACACTCTAATGGAAAATGTACTCTTCATGTTTCTCCATCCCTCAGATTGACTGCATTTGCAAAAAAATATTTAGAAACCTAATCAAATTTAACTCAATACTGAATAACTTAGACTGTATGTTTAAATTGTAGCTTTTCATTTTACTTCACTTTAAAAGCATATCATTAATAAAGTGTTAATAAAGTGAGTTCAAATTAGAATAAATTATTTCTTAACCTCAGATTTTTCCCCACTGCATAAATGAACTAAATTTAAAAGTTTTCTACATTTTTATTAGGTTAAATTTTGCAATAAAAGAAAAAAATATATATTTCAAGGCTATTTCTTTTTTGTTTCAGCATGGTTGTCGATAAATACTTGATCATGTCGATACCTGTCATACAGAAGCAGGAGCGGATTTCTCCGCTCAGTAGAGGCTCCAGCCATTTCTTCTTCTGCTCCTCGGTGCCAAACATATGGAGCACCTCCATGTTTCCTGTGTCTGTGGAAAAACATCATTAGTGGAATTTCTATACAAGCTTGTTCTACACACCCATTCTGTTGGAGTTCTTTAATCAGGAATATTTCTTAATAAACTAAGCCAAGAGACTGAAATAAAATTATTCCTATGTCTTGGTAGGTTAGCATAACTGGAAACCTACCAAAACATGGCTCTCCACAAAAACAAGTCAGTCAAAGAGTAACATTCATGAGAGAAGCAGCCAAGAGACCCATGGAGTCTGGAGGAGATCCACAGGTCTGGTGGGGGATTCTGTAAATATTAGTGTTGCAGTTCACAAATCTGGCCTTGTGGCAGGAAGAAGAAAGTTCCATTTGTAGTTTACTATAAGCCATGGAGAGGAAACACATGGAAGCAGGTGCTCAGGATTAGGTAAGACCAAAATGGATGTTTTGCCCTACAAAACAAAATGATCTATGTTATGCAAATTATGGTGGATTTTATCCCTGTTGTGGGAGAAGTAATGGGATGCCAAAGACAGGTGCTGTGGTTGTGTTAATATACAGGCTCTGGAGAGGATGAGAAAAACTTCCATCTTTGCTCTGGAGAGGATGAGAAAAACTCCCAGTTCCCAGCTCACATATCAGGCTTAAAGAGGAGTTGATGACACAAAAATATTTGAGAACTCCCAACACAACAGCCAGGTTTCGTCTTGCTGATTTTGTTTCCCTCGATTCAATACTAGGCAGCCTCACATCTTGGCAGAAAAGCTCCCTTCAATTAATCTAAAAAACAGCTTAGTTCTGTGGATTATGGACTTTCTGACAAAGAGGCCACAAAGGGTGTAAGTGAATAACATGTCTGTGGGCACAGTGCATAGAGTGTGAGAGCCGTTTGTGGAGGCTGCTGTCCTGGACACGGCCGTCATGGTCATGGTTCGAGTCCAGGCCTGTTGATCTTTGCCACATGTCTGTTGGCCTACGCCTGTGGCAGTGGCACATGCATAGTGTATAGGCACTATGCCTATGCATAGTGCATAGGCACTCCTGTTTGCCTCCTGTTTGTGGAGGCTGCTGTCCTGGACACGGCCGTCATGGTCATGGTTCGAGTCCAGGCCGGTTGACCTTTGCCACATGTCTCCCCCCTCTTTCACAACCCACATTCCTGTCAATTCAGGAATGTAGCTCACAGCCCAACTATGAATTCTTGCACCACTGCTGCACTTAGACTACACAAATACTTCACACAGCACATAGTCACCATAAATGCACAGCACTTTTTACTATTTGTTCATGTTCACATACAAAGTGTATGTGAATTTTATGAAGTCTCTTATTCTTGTACTACTCACTACTCATTACCTCAGAAAAAAATTAATTAATTAATTGCGAATTGATTGTGATATTTATGAGCCCCATATCTCAAAAACACCTCATGCTATGACATTATTTAGCTGCTTTGTTTTTTTTTTACCGGGAGCTTGGCAGTTGAACACTTCGGGAGCGAAGAGGCAGCGGCCCGTTTCTTCTGCAATGTAGGCATAATCCAACTGAGTGAGTCCACTGACCGCCGGCAGGAACAGGTTCCACAGCCCGGCCTGCTTGGCTTTCTCCTGAACTCACAGAACAACATTTATTACAAATCTGTTAAATGGAAAGAATGACCCAAGGCTGAGTCCATGACAAAGTCCTGGTGAAAAAGGACTGAAATTCAAAATTAATCAAAGTTGGTACATTATTCCAGCCTACCTTTAGATCCTCTATTATTTTTGGAGCTTGCCACCTCAGAGGAGACTGGGAATGTTTTGTGTAGTATTCTGCAACTTCCTGAGGAAATAAACAATTGCATTATGAGAAAAAAATAATCCCATCCTGATTTTTTCCTCATCAGTGAAAAGCCTTCTCATGCAATACAAAAGGTTAACTTGCTCAAGTCTTAAACTGTAATTTGTTGGTTTTGGGGTTCCCAGTTCTTTTACGAGAAAGCCAAGTAAGTAGAAATTCTTTGATGTTCAGTGAACAACAAGGGCTCTGTGTGCAATTAAAAAGCAAACTATCAACAGACTTATGGTTTTCTCCATTTAATTAACTAATCCATGTGGCATGGATGAATTCGTCTGTCAAATCTTCCCACGTCAAATTAAGCGTCTGTCTGAACAAATAAAATGCCCCCTGTCCTAGTTGAAGCGCTTGGCACTGACCTGCTGAGCAGGAAGCACATACTGCTGCATGAAGTCTTTAACCTGCTGGAGAACAGCCTGGCCTCTGGCAGTCTGAGGGAACAGCCTGTCTTTTGTTGGACCTGCAAGTGGACTGGCAGGAAACACATCGGAAATATGTGAAAGGTTGGCAGGATGCACTTGGCAAGCTCCAATTCCTGCTTGCTTAAGATCAGTCAGCTCGTGGATTCAATTAGTATTCTTACCTACAAAAACAACAAATTCTGGTAATGTGCCTTTTGATGTCAGCCATGGTGGGCTGTAATTATACTGGTGTGTTCACATTAAAGTCATCCATGCATTCATTATCTTGGACGCTTATTGCAAGTTGGATTGCAAGCGGTGCTGGTGTTTATCTCCAGCAGACAACGAGCGAGAGGTGGGGTCACCTTGAACATGTCGCCAGTCCGTCGCAGGGCTCACATTAAATTATAACTTTTAAAATAAGTGGATTTCTGTGCATTTTTCATTTCATTGGTGGAACTAACCTTTTGGCTAACTGCAATGCGACTTTAGCCAAAGGCTCGACATGCTGGCCGAATTGAACTGCATCGGGTGCGCTGGCGTTACCCAGCAGGTAACGAGCATAGACCCCCTGCAATAAAACAGAAAAAAATAATCATTTGAAGTGAAAGACTCACAACTGTCATTACAATTTAAGTGGGTGTAACTCAAGGACTGGCGTGGATGCAATATGTGGTATGATTTTATATTTCAAGTGTCACATAACCAGGTGATGCATATGTGTAATATATTTGGCCATTTGGGTAGAAGCTAATGCTTGTTGTCGAGAGAATATTATGTAAGATTGATGAAAGAAAAGAAAAAAAGTAGGTTAATATTAACCTATACTGCCATTGCAGTTTATAGCCATATGATAAACAAATGCAATGCGTTGCAAAGCTGCAAAAAGGGGGATAAATGATAAAGATCGACAGTGTAGTGACGATCTGTGCTACCTCATCAGATTTTCCTACCATTATGTGTCTGGACAACCGTCTTAAAACGTTCTACCTTTTGAAACTGCTACACCTGTTGAGGCTTGTAAACCGTGCATTTACTTCTCCATGCCCTGGTAGTTGCCAAGGACATAAATATAAATTATTTCGCATGTGGGCTTTTATGGTGTTATTTTAACGCTTAATACAACACATCTACCTCTGTGCCAGCAGACTTCCATGTCAAAGTCGACAATTTTCTGGGAGTTTGTTGAAAAGTAACTGAATACGTGTCACCAGACACCATATCAAGAGCATAGGCAACGTTTCACTCATGTTTGGCAATAAGCTATTTTGCAAAGAAGAATGGGCAACAAGTTTCAGTTTCTACTAAGATCCCAAAAGACCTTGCAACTTTATCTAGAGTGAAGTGGTACCACGTAGTATTGATTCAGCAAAGCAGAATAAAAAAGAAAAACATGCTTTTAAGATTTTGTTTTCTGAGAATTTGAAAAGTCATTCATCCTTTCTCATTCTTTATTTTTCTTACACTAATAACACACATTGAAATTTGTGGCCATATAACATACACTGATATGGTTTAGTCATATCACAAGGGCAAGTGTGTTTGCACAGCTGGATGTGATGGAAAACCTGAGAAATTGCAGCCGCTTTAAACAGAGACAGAGCCAAGTAGAAGTTCAGCGTAGGCAAGGAAGAAGATGGGATTCCCCGACACCGGCAGTAAATGGAGATCAGGTCACTAGCCGATGGGATACCTGCACAGAGAAAAGTGTATATATATATATATATATATATATATATATATATATATATATATATATATATATATATATATATATATATATATATATATATATATATATATATATATATATAATCACACACACACTTTTTTTTTTAACAATGTGCAAATTATTATAATCACGACCAACATTTAATTTTGCATTACCTTCTACTTCTTCGTAGTTGAATATAAAGCGTTTAATGTTCAGATCAGTGGGGCAGTAGAGAGGCACGATAAAAAAGGCCAGGTCAGCTATAGGGTTCCCAGTAGTGGACAGCTCCCAGTCTAACAAAGCCATCACCTTAGTCTGATCATAAAAAGGACAACCCATGAGGTAATTGGTGAAAAATGCATTCCGTGGTCATAACGACCTTCTAGAAAGTCTTGCCTCAGTTGGGTGGAATATCAAGTTGTCAAGTCGGTAGTCTCCATGGACGAGTGTGACCTCATCATCTTTATCTGGTACGTTTCTCATCAACCAGTCACAGAGCTCATTCATAGCAGGAATGTCTCTATGGGCGGATGCAGTGTACTGCTTCGTCCATGTAGACACCTTGAAAAATTAAGCAACAATTTTTTACATTACAAATCTGATTACATATATACAGATTTAAGGAAGCTTACTAAGTGCAAAGTGTTTAGCTAACTTGTCTCTTGCAGTATCCCGGGCCTCTCCCGAACCCTTCAAGCTTTAGTGATGGTAAATCCAGTGAATGCAGCTTTGCCAGGTTTTCCATTGCAGCTGTATATATGGACGTTCTTTGAGCTGGGCTCATTCCAGGGAGCTGAAAATCCCTGAAAATGCGGCCCTGCTCATGATAAAACATACAAAAAAACAACAACAACAGATTAAACACAAATTGAATGGGTATGTTATTGTGTAATATGTAGCGTACATTGCAGCAAAAGTATTCACACTCCTTGAACTTTGTGAACCTTTCCATCATGTTACAACCATAAATTTTCATGTATTTTAGTGAATTAAAGTCTCCAACACAAAACTGTGCATAGTTATAAAATAGAAGAAAAAAACGTATGAAAGGGTGTAAAACAGATCAAATAAATGCATATGTTGTTGTACAATGCTTACCTTTACATGTTCCATCAAATAGAACTCTGTTCCCATTACTTCAGCATCATTGCAGAACAAAAGCGGCTGAGGAACGGGAAAACCAGCAGAGTAGAGAGCCGCCTGCACCCGGTACTCTCTGTCCACCTGTAGGATGTCCAGACACAGGTGAGCACCACTGAATGCAACATGGGATACTCTCTGAGCGCCAAGGCCAAATTTGGGTTGTTCAAACAATAAAGGTGAATTTTGGGTGTTGACGCACCAGATAAAGATTTTAACAAGTGTAATTATTATTACACTCTTCACCAATAAGCTGATGGCTATCAAACAGCTGAATATCATCCATTATATATCATCATTGCTAACTCCATGAGATATACCAAGACAAAAACAATTAAATGTAATTTTTGCAATGCTGTTCTATGTAAGCACTGTCACTTCTAAATATTGTGAAAATACACATTTCTATATAAAAAATATATATATATATATATATATATATATATATATATATATATATATATATATATATATATATATATATATATATATATATATATAGATAGAGATATATAGATAGAGAGAGAGAGAATACATCTGTGCACAAAAGTAGAAAAACTATTATTTCACGTTAAAAAAATTAACCAACTGTACACATATTGCATGAGGCATTGTCATTAACGCATATTATATAACATTATAACGTTAAATCGAAGCAATAAAAGATTTTCCTCATTGTTCCAGTAATAATCTACAAATTGAATTAGGGATGTATTGCTGCCCTCTGCTGTAAAGAGACACAACTGCATCTAGAAAGTTAGCAAATTAACGTGCAATATTATGATTAAAAGTCTTGGAACATTGTTGCGCAAGTGATTGACAGCCCATAAGTAAAGCTGACCTTGTGCGCCCCCGGCAGCAGCGCGCCGGGGGGCTTCTTCCTGAGAACATAATTAGCTGAAGGTGTCTCAATCAAGAAGGTTGGGTTAGACTGGCCAGCGCTGCAAAGATAAGCCATTGCGTTAGCATTCTTATCATTAGTGAATGGGAAAGAGAAAGCAGACCGCTGAGATTGAGTTTTTTTTACCTGTACTGCCTCACGGTCAGAGTGTCGTTCTTAGACACCAGTGACTTCTCATACAGGTATCTTTGAAGGTGGCCAACATTGAACTTATGTTGTTCTCGCACAGATGTCGGTTGGTCTTCCATGTCTCAGGTCAGGTCTTCCGAGTTAATTATTGCCTGACACTGTTGAGCCGAGCGGACTGCACATACCTTTCACAGGGCTGAAGTTGGTTTCTTTTTCGGCGTTGAGTCTACTGCAAAGGTTGTGCGCCACATTGTTTGGGATTTGTGAAGAATTAACTTTGTTTATGAAAAATGAAGGCAATTTTAGCGCCTTCAAGTCTTACATGAAGATCTAAGTAGTGAAGAATATTTCTTTCAAGTTTTTCTTCTTATTGTGGCAATTTTTTTATGTTCAAACCTATCTAAAGTAGCTGCAACCATAGCACTGAACATTTCTTTAGTGTTTTCAATTAGATTTTTTTTTTTACAAATTATATGTTTACATTCTTTTTATATTCCTGTATTGCAGAAAGTCGTTCAGTAATATTATAGAGCAGGGACCCTCTTGAAAATGGTTTCAGAGCAATATGTCTTGTTTTCCTTCATCATAGATGTTTTCATTACAGAAAACTGCAGTCCAAGTTTTACGAATGTAAAACTTGGACTGCATGTTCAAAATACAAAAAAAAAAAAAAAAAAAAAAAAAAAAATAGAGAGGGGGAGGGCGGAAGCTATCAATCACACGCCAACTTCAGTGATGGCATTTTTTTTTTTTTACCTGAGAAAAAATCTACTCGACCTAATTTTCACAAAATGGCTTATAATAATGTAACTAATATACTGACTTGTGCAAGCAATATTTTGATAATACTTAGGACAATTCGTCGAAAATCTCCACGGATGCCGGAACAGTTGAAGGTCCGTGTCGTCACTTTCCACACGGACGCTGTTCAAGGACGCACACATCCTGACAGCTGATTCAAGAAAAGAAGACGTGGACTTCTCTCTGCTCTGGTTTGGTTTTAAGCGTGTTTTCGTTCCCTCTGCTTTGGCTCATAAACCCACAGCGTAGCGCCGTTCTTGAGCAGGATCAATGGCGACGGTGGAGGAGCTGAAGCTGCGGGTGAGAGAGCTGGAAAATGAACTGATAAAGTGTAAGCAAAGGCAGTGTGCCGCGGAGGATGCTCACAATAGACCCAAAATTGACAAGATGAGCGCCGAGGTAGTGGACTCCAACCCGTACAGGTGACTTCTCCATTTAAGTTTGACCGTTTTTTTTCTTCATAGTTTTATTTATATTTGTGAAAGAGTAAAAAGTAACAAGAGGCGACGCCTTGTGACTCACCGCCTCCTTGAATGGATTCCCATGGACCACAAACTAATCTCTGCTGTGTTTCTGCTTCAGCCGCCTTATGGCTCTAAAAAGAATGGGCATCGTGGATGATTATGAGGTAGGACATTTCATAGAAAACGTTCTCTATAGTTGGCTGCTCCTCTTCCCTTTCATATGTGTTTTTGCTGAAGATAAACATGAAGAAAACAAAGGAACAGAACTGATGTTCATATGTCCTCACATGCTTAGCTTTACATATCTGTAGGATTATCATTAATGATACATCAAGCATACTACAATCACAATATGTAATATGCTTGCTTATTGTGACTGAACTGGACTGGATTTTGTTTACTTTACATTCTGCCAGTTGGGTTGTTGAACAGCTGTTTGGGATTCTGTTGACAGAAAATCCGGACATTTTCAGTAGCTGTAGTTGGTGTCGGAGGCGTCGGCAGCGTGACAGCTGAAATGCTCACTAGATGTGGCATCGGTAAGGTAATAAAACCTTCTCATTTTTACCTTTGTGTTGGATACCTCTCCATTTTCTTGCCACGTGTTCAAAGCCTTCATGCTGTTTCATTATTGGCCTTGCAGCTGCTGCTCTTTGACTATGACAAAGTAGAGCTGGCCAACATGAACAGACTATTCTTCCAGCCTCACCAAGCAGGGCTGAGTAAGGTGGAGGCAGCAGAACACACACTCAGGTAACATCTTGTCAGCAGAGGGACACCGTCCCCCATTCCCTGTTTCTCCTACCTTTATCAGCCTTCATTATTTCTCCCGCAACAGAAATATTAATCCAGATGTGGGATTTGAAACCCATAATTACAACATCACAACACTGGACAATTTCACACATTTCATGGATCGCATCAGGTTGGTTTCCCTACTTGACAGATTAGTACGTATGAAGGCTTGTTTGTAAATATAAATCTTTTTGTCTTTTTTAGTCAGGGAGGGTTAGAAGAAGGAAAACCAGTGGATTTGGTTCTGAGCTGTGTGGATAATTTTGAGGCCAGGATGGCCATCAATACAGTAAGCACCTCATTGTGAGAAGAAAGAGGGTCAACAGGGTGATCCTTTCACATTGTAATATCTCTGTGTTTTTATTTCAGGCCTGTAACGAACTGGGTCAGATCTGGATGGAGTCCGGCGTGAGTGAAAACGCTGTGTCAGGACACATCCAGCTCATAATTCCTGGAGAGACGGCTTGCTTTGCTGTACGTAGGCAGGGGCAGGAGCAAATGCTTCTGTATGTCATTAATATTGTTCTTTTCATCAAGACTATGTGGATTTTATCCGCTTAGTGTGCCCCTCCATTGGTAGTAGCTGCTAACATCGATGAGAAAACCCTAAAGCGGGAGGGTGTGTGTGCCGCCAGCTTGCCAACGACTATGGGTGTGGTTGCAGGCCTCCTGGTGCAAAATGTCCTCAAGTACGTGGTCAACTTTCTGCCTGGCATGAAACACATAGTGGTTTTACAAATACAGAACCTTGCAGACTTTAAGGATTAACGGAAATTTGATGTTTTGTTCTTCAGATATCTCCTAAAGTTTGGTACGGTCAGCTATTACCTCGGATACAACGCCATGCAGGACTTTTTTCCGACCATGGCCATGAAAGCCAACCCACAGTGCAATGACCGTCACTGCAGACGGCAACAAGAGGAATTCAAGGTTAGCACACTTGACTCAAGATTCTCAAGAACTTCTGCTTCGCGCTTTTACTGATGCCTTATAATGATATTCACACTGCCTAAACATTTCTGCATTTTCTCATTTTGCAGCAAATTAAATAAAAAAAATTTGGGGGGGGAGATGTTCTAAACCAACATAAAATGGTACATAGTTGTTGCATTGTGCTGTGGTGATGATTTTTTGTTTGAAAAGCATCAACTCTTCTTCCTCACACTTATACACTATATTGTGTTGTCCTATCGTCTAAAATCCTGATAAACTACTTTAAATTCTACGATTGCATCTGAAGAAAATGTGAGGATATGAATTCTTCTGCTAGTTGCTTTACCAATCAGAAAGTTTACAGTTTTCTACCTGTGTGGTGTTTTGTCTTCAGAAGAAAGAAGCAGAGCGGCCCAAGGTGGAAGCTGTGGAGCAGGAAGAGGAAGAGATCATACATGAAGACAACGAATGGGGTCAGCAGAAGCTCTGGTTCTTCTCGTTCTAATTGCTGTGCTTGCTCTTTCTAAGCTACAATAAACACACCCATCTTGGTTGTGCAGGTATCGAACTGGTGTCTGAAGTGACCGATGCTGAGTTACAGGCTGCTTCAGGGGCTGTGCCTGACCTGCCAGATGGCATTACTGTGGCATACACCATTCCAGCTGGGGTGAGTTACCTTTAACTTTCCAACAACTGTAGGAGCTGGTTAAATTCAATAATGGTGGAAAATAAAGACAATTTCTGTACGTCTTTGCATTTACCTGTAAATAATTTTGACAATCATGTCCTGTTGTGTTTGTACCAGGAAAAGGTCAGTGGAGACACCGTGGAGGAGACTGAAGTGAGCTTAGAAGATTTAATGGCTCAGATGAGAAAGTTGTAGACAGTGATCTGAAGACTCTTTTCTGCAGAACATTTAAGTTTTTCTTTCTTTTTTTTTTTAGTCTGTACTCTTTTTTTTAACATTCTCATCCCAAAGTCCAAATGTAAAAAAATAAACTGAAAGTGAAAGATATATAGTGCATGATACTGGTTGCATGCACACATAGTATCACTTGGAATGACATCAGATTCTCACAAAAATGACTAACACCCCAAATTAAAAAGCAGTTGCTCTTTAATCTGTTCATTACAATTTTACTCTGAATCCTTAAAACGTTTCAATCATGTCTTTCTGCTACTTACTGAACACTGTCTCAATAAAGTATTTATTAAATTCAATTTAATCTCTAAAATGTTGGTTGATTCATTTATTTTTCAGTAGATTTCTATATTATGACATGACTAGAGTGGATATAGAAGCTGCACAGACCCAAGTTAAATTGTCAGACATTTTTGATGTAAAGAACAAAAACTTGATAAATGATTTGAAAACTTCCATGTTTAGTGTAACATGTCCAAAACAACTCGTGTGATCATAAAATTATCTTCTTGAATGTAGAAGCATTAAAATGATGATGGTCCCCCTTTTTTGTCACATATGCCAAACTTGGGTATGAACACTTTTGAGATCCACTTAACATGAAAATATGAAATAAAAAATAACATTGTACATTTTATATAAGACAAACCTTTGACTGCACATCATTTTGAGAGAGAAATGTAAGAGGCACAAACGTTTTTTTTTTAAGTATGTCTTTTTATTGTCATTAAAGCTAACAGTTTATCTGTTTTATTTTTGCATAAAAATCATGATGTTGGCATGAGAACATTTCTTACACATACTAAAATCTTGTTTTGAACTGTGCTTGCTTGTTCCAGGGTTAGGTAGACATTACAAGTGCTGTAACATAAATTACAATATTTAAACAATTGTCACTAAAAAATTTAGTTTGGTTAAAAAAAATTGACAGCTTTGAAATATGTAAACATTACAATGTAAGAGCTTGAGATCTCATGATTCAGTTTATTAGAGGGAGGTGAGTTTAAACATGAGAATAAAATCCTGTTTTACTTGGATGTTGGTGTTATTCATGCCTTACTATAGTAAAAACTGCAAGTGCATGAAAATTATCAATGGAAATCCAGAAGAGTATTAACTGGCACATTTTCAGGGTACTTAAAGGCAAAAATAGTGAAGTCTGCTGAGGTTAGCTTTAAATACAACATTTTTGAAAATACTTAAAGTTTCTGAGGGTTTCACAGACATTACGACACAAATGAGAACAGTTTTTCTTTATTTTAGTGTTGTTGTGACACAAAATATTCAGAGAAAACTTGCCCAGATTAAAAGTGAATAAAGGTGTACAGTTAGAGCAGAGAAAGATTATCTGAAATACACCAACAGTCTCCTGGAATACTGGACATTTAGGCCATTCACAGCTGTTCATAGTTGCTCATTCTGCTTTGGATTAAATGTGCACAAAGCAAATGTGAAAAAGCCAAACAGTAAACTGCCTTTTCCTTTATCCTGAATTTTTCAGAAGTTCATTTGGAAAAAAGATTCTTCAGCGTACCGTTTTTGAACATATTGTTCTGTGCTATGCTTCTTCCTCCACAAAGCTTTCTGCTTGTGCCTTCATAAAGTATATATCACAATGAATGATTCCCTTTTTGATAAAGACTGGGATTTTCAGTTGTAGCTGTTCTATAGCAAACCATCCTGCAGTGATAGCAGTGAACAGAGTCACCTCGCAGCATGTGGTTGAGGAGCAGGCGTCTTCAGACTGAAAGTGTCTCCGCTGGAGGAATGATGTGACGGAGCGTTGCCACACACCAACGACGGCTCTGCTTCTTTAATCTCCATCGCACGCTTGTAAAGTTCTGCAGCCTTCTCAAAGTCACCTTCCTCATAACTACATTAGAAGACAAGTTAAAAACAAGAGAAGTAAGAAAGAATGTAAGTAATGCAAAGGAAAGAAAAAGGATAAACAATCGTATTTTTGGTACCTTAGAACAGCCAGGTTCTTCAGGGTTTCTCCGACCCGTGGATGTGAGCGGCCCAAACTATCTTCATAGACTTTCAGCGCTCGCTCATAAAGTGGCAAGGCTTCATTGTGCTTCTTCTGTGTAAATAAATGAAACCTGCAGGTTGCTCTGTGCCATAAAACCTAAAAATAATAACAATTGAAACTACAAAAATAACAAATGCACACAACTGTCAACACATACTCCTGATCAAAATTTTAAGCTTAGTTGAAAAATTACAAGAATTTCTGTTTTGCACTGTTGAATCTTAAGAAGGTTCTAAAAACAACTTTAAAGTGCAAAAAGAAATGGAAGTGAGACTTAAAAAAAATTAGCATTTTATTGCAAACAGCAATTAAACTGAAATAGTCTGTTTAATCAAAAGTTAAACTACACTGATGTTTGTGTATTGTATTGTATTGTGTATGAACATTTTCATTAAATGCCCAGTAAATCAAGGAAGAGTATTTGATGATGAGTCTCACCAGTTGGCAGTAGAGGACGGCGAGGTTCACCAGTGCTGTGGCCACACTTGGGTGTTTGGGACCAAAACTTTTTTCCCTGATTTCCAGAGAAAGCTCATAGAGTGGAACAGCCTTCTCCAGCTTGCCCTTTGTAGGAAACATCAATCCAAGTATTAAATACCAAAAACCGAAATAAAACATTGTGAGGTTCACAAGAAAAGTATCTAGACATTTGGTTTTGATTATGTCTCACTCTGCGTTTATAGAGCATGGCAAGGTGCTTGACGGTGTACGCCAGAGAGGGGTGGTCCGGTGACAGGGCCTTCCTGCGGATCTCCAGCGCCCTCTCGTACATGTCCTCGGCCGTTTCGTACTCCCTCCGTTCTGTGTGCAGCGCGGCCAGGTTGTTGAGAGACTGCGCGCAGTCTGGGTGATCTGGACCGAGCACACGTTGGCGCATCTCCAGAGAGCGAGTCAGGAACACCTTGGCAGCACTGGTGAGAGGTAAATGAAGAAGAATTTTATGGATAAAGGTAAACAAAAAAAAAAAAGAATACTGGCAAATGTTGCTGCTTCAAGTTAGAACTTCATGCTAGATATTTATTATGCAGTGCTGAAGGTGAACTGATGTGGGTCTTACTCCAGGTTGTTTTGGAGGTAGTAGAGGACACCCAGCTCATTGAGCGTCTTGGCACAGTCTGCAGAGTCTTTCCCCAGGGTCAGCTCTTCCAGCTGGAGGGCTCTGCGTCTCAACAAAGTGAATCCATACTGACACAGGATTAATAAAATGAATACAGTAGGCTTAAGACGTTCAGTTAAGTCAGTAAGATACTTATTTACTTGAGTAGTGGACTACATAAGTGATAATTTTTTAATAACAATAGATATCAAAGTGTTACATTGGAATTGTGTGCGATAGCCCTACTTAAAGTAGTGTAAAATTGTGACGTTTAAGGAAAGTGATTTGGTAGGGCTACAGTCGTCCCTGAGGCTGCATTGAGTTCACCCATCTTGGAACATCTGTTGTATGTCTTCCTTCTTTCCTATCAAGTTACTGTTAGATAGAGGCAACACAAGCTTTTAAAATCAATGCACTGGGAGATGTTCAAAGTTGGAATATTTTCTGAAACCAATACAACTTTACCCCAGACCTCTTTGCTGCACTCCTTCATGATTCTGTTCTCTTTCTAATGTTTTCGAATAAACCTCTGACGCATTAACACAACACATAGATTTACTGATATTAAAATACACCCAGGTGGTCTCTGTTAACTAATTATGTGACTTCTGAAAGTAATAAGCACAACTAGGCTCATTTAGGGGGATTACAGTGAAGGGTTGAATACCATTCCACATCAGAATCATTTTTATTTGTGCCACACTTAGAAAACCAATTGAAGTTTTTTCTTCCACTTAACAATTATGAATAACTTGCTAATTAAATTAGTTTTAATGACTATTGTGGATTTTATTTCAGTGTATTAGAGTAAACGGATCTATATTTAAATACAAGTCAGACTTTTTGACCTATGTGGAAAACATTTTTAAAAACAGGTTATCAGTTTTCTTCCACTTCACAATTCTTCATTACTTGTAGGTCTGTCACACAAAAGCCCAATAAAATATTTTAAAGTTGAGGGAACACGAGTGCTTTTGCAATTTCTCAAATGTTAGTATCTGTAGAATTCCCTCACCATCTGACCTTTTTGTCGCGCTGTCTTTTGCCGAATCCTTACTGACCTCTTCCTGAGTTTCTCAGCTTGTTCATACCTGATGGTTAAAGTGCAAGAAATAACCAGTCTTGAATGTAAATTTACATTATGTAATGAAAAGCTGAATGGTCTTCATAAAAATAATCCTAAATGATCATCTTAGTTTGAGAGTACACAAAAGTCACATTTACTTGTTTTGCTTCTGGTAGAGCATGGCGAGTGACTCCAGCTCCTGTGCAACAGCAACATGCTCAGTGCCGTAGGCATTCTCGCTTATCTCAAGTGCTTGCTTGTACAGCTGTTCAGCATTCCCATACTTCTTCCACTGGACATAAACTCCAGCCAGCTGGTGCAGAGAGCGTGCAACACTGGGATGGTCGGGGTCCAGGGCTGTCTCTCTGATCTCAAGAGACCTTTGCAAAGGAGCAACAGCCTACAAAAAACAACAACAAAAGAAAACATCATCAGCCAGGCAGAAGTGTTAATAGATTTCTAAGTATGACCAAAACAAACAAACAAGATCTACCTGACTTGGCAGGCCCAGGTCTTTGAGAAACCGACCTAAAGTTTCGTAAAGGTTTGCAAGCTTTGTCATACTGTCCTCGCTTTCACAGCTCTTCTCGTAACGTTTTAGGGAGTCAAAGTACTCAGTTGCCATGGAGCTTTTGTCTTTGCCCACATACTGCCAATAAGCCAGCAACTCAGAGAAATGACCCCTGGGGAAGAAAAGCAAGAGGCAATACCTTAGAATGAGGAATACTGTCTCCTAACTAGACACATTTTCAGTCAACACAAATATTTACCTCTTGTAAAGGTTTTGGGAGACAAAGAGGTTCAAAAGACTGAGCTGAAGTTTGGTTTTGTCCTCCTGCTGTTGGAACAGCCAGGGAAGCTCATCTGCAACTCGCCATGTGACGCAGTCCTGGCTACAAATTTACAAACAGTGATTTGAGTTTCACCAAATGAAGCATACAATACGTGACGCAAATGTTGGAGGGATGGACGGATATTCTGCACAACCTGAGCTGCTGGTTGAAGTAATGGATTAGTTTCTCTCTGTAAGAAGCACAACCACTTCCTCCACCTAGGAACTCCAGCTTCACAGCCTCACAAGCCTGAAAGGCAGACAGATAATCATAATAATAAAAAAACACAACTCTTTCACTCACAAATATTAGAATGACATCTATTTTAGAAATATACAAATGACATTAAGTCTTTTAACATAGTAATGCTGGACCTTACATATATAGATTGACTGAAATTTTAAAAGTTAAACAGTCAACATCACAGAGTGGTTTTGGACAACAAGGTATAAAAGCACATTAGAAATTAGACTGCCATTAAACTGTTGATATACAGTTAATAAAAATTAGTTTGGACAGTTTTTGTTCTTCCATTTATCCATCCATCCATTATCTGTTCACCCTTGTCCCGACTGGGATCGTGAGTTTTCTTCCATTTAACTTTCCATTAATATGCTTAAATACTGTCCTTTGTAAATTGTCCTCTGATAACATGTTCATAATATAACATTTCCGTCTGGTGTTGTATACTATTCAAACTACCTGAAAAACAGAATATTCGATTTTTAATTAAATTGACAGAAATAAGCTCTGGAAATATGCTACAGTGTGGCATTTGAGTTTTTAAACTATACCTCTACAATAAATTAACTTTTTCATGGCATTCTATTTCATTGGGATGTATTTGTTAATTGTTTGTGGAAATGTACAAACAAATCCTGGAATCCTGGGATTATCTAAAAGTTTATCTAAAAAAATCAGTACCACAATGAGTCAGCAGGTGTCAGCATGTCTATTTCACTGCGATTCTGCGCTAACATGATGATGAAGTGAATCAAATATGATCCACCTCCCTCTGCATGGAAATATTTGGTTTCAGAGGTAATGCTTATAGAGAAATCTGGCCTCTATGCGAGTGTAATAATTATTTTAAGCAGAAATAGATGGTGTCACTACAAAGAGAAGGAACTGGCCGTAAACTGGATGAATCCAAATTATGCTGAGGTTCCAGACAGAAAATGGCTGGCAAAGAAGAACATTATCATTTAGCTGCTCTTTAATCACAGCACTTGAAAATATTGCACTTGTATATATTTTGCATTTTCTTTCTCTGTGTGTTCTTAACAGTGAGCCTACCTGCAGGTGCTGAAACCTGATGAGTCCACAGCGAAGGGTCACAATGCAGAGTCTGTTCAGGTGGTAGAGCAGAGAAGACAGAGCAGCCCACTCCAGCTCTGGGAAAAGATCTAAAGCCTCTGACTCGCTTACTCCGTTGTGGCTGGAAAATACAAGGCACAGCATCTAGGAGAGAAAAAAAAATACAATATGCAAATCTTTCTGCAGTGCGTCAAAAAGTATGCAGTCTAATGTGAGTATTTGTTTATCTACTGATGCAATAACAGCAAAGTCCAGAAATGACTTTATTTCACCTCTTTCATTATGTGTCTCTCTCTGTCTGTGTTGAGGAACTTTAACATCAATTTAAGTGCCAGGCGGTACAGAGACAAGGTGTCCTGACACTGCAGACACTGCTCCAAGCTCTTCTCCAAGGACCAGCCAGATTGAAAACTATGAATCCAAAATATACAGAATTATCCTTAGAAAATTTTATGTAACAACAAATTGTCAGACAAAAACATAGTATACGAAAATGTTAAAAATGTTTCCCAGAAAACATTACAAAATACACTAAATGCATCGAAATACACTTATACGCAAATACTAAGAGTAGGTAATTTAAAATTGTGATATGTTTTAAGAATTACTGTCCGGTTCTCAATCGGTTTTAAAAAAATTAAGTAGAATTTGAAGGAAATTGTCTGTAACTGTCAAAATATAACCCCAATAGGATCAAAGAACCTAAGGTCAATCCAGATCTAATCAATCTAAAATCAAACATCTACAAGTTTCTTCATTTTCCTTTTTTTCTGCACATAACGAACCAAAAAGACACAACAGACCTGGTGATGATCCTTGCCAACAGTGTGACATATAATGCGTTGCATGTCGATGCAGAGCGGCAGTGCCTTTCCAGCTTTTTCTCCTACAACAAAATGTCTAGGTTTTACAAAAACAAGCATTTGTTTTCTATCTCAAATACTTCAAACAAGCAGTCTGACCTGATCCTTGGTGAGCCTGAAATCCGTGGTTTGACACTCTGCACTGACTACACTCTTAACTTCTCTGGCACTAAGTGGGTCCAAGTGAAGTGTGGGCCACAATCTAAAGAGAAAAAGTAGTTTTTCTTTTACAGATGCAACCAAAAAGTGCAGATTTAGAAATGCTAGCAAATGCTCACCAATTTAAACATTATTTCTTATTTCTTAAAAGAAGAGTGGTCAATTATCCAGCCTGAATGATGCTAGAACCTTGCTGATGGCTACAGAAGAAACATGCAGTTTCTCTGCAACTCAATCAGGGATATTTACCCAAATATATTTTGAGAGTGTACGTATACATCTGGGCCTGTGAGTTCAGTTTTAAACCTATATGGATCACACTAATAAATTCAAAGTGTTGCAGTCAGAGTCATTACCTCCATGCCTGAGGACACGTCTCTACATTGACAGACACAACCACTCTGACATTTACAGGAAGAGGGTCGATCAGCCACTTCATGTGTCTTTCTGCTTGCTGAAATGGACAAAAAAGATTCCTGAAATGTGGAATTAAACCATACAGGCTGAGATAAAATATGTTGGGTTTAAATTAGAGAAGGGCTATACCTTTATTTGGTCGACTGAGTCAATGATAATGATGATGTTTCCTTGGTGCCGTGCAGATAGTCTCTCCAGCCAGCGAGGAAACTCTTCCAAAATCTTACTGGGATCCATGGATAAACCAGAAATGGACCAAAAGTGCTGCAGCAACTAAGTGACAAGATATTAACAGTAAACAAATTCTCCGATTTGTCAAGTAAAACATGTTTTTGGTTGAAGCATGTCACTCTTTACCTTCACTGTGAGGCGTTTGATAATGAGAACTGGCTCAGAGCTTATGGAAAGTGGGCGGCCGACAAAATGATAAAGGAACAAAGTGTTGGGGGATTGCTTCTGCTGCAGCTCAATCCTGCAGAAAAAAAAGCAATTCACGACTAACAGGAAAACCACACAAAGCTAAAAAGAATGTCCTTCATAATAATCCATCACATTGATTATATCCTGCATCAAATTCTTAATCAAACAGTCAATCAAACTTTATTTGAAGAGCACTTTTTATATAAAGCAGTGTTAACGGTAGCATTAAAAAAGATAGACAGAAACACACTGACAATTAAACTAACTAAGACACAATACAATAATAAAAAAGACAATGTTTGTTAAAATTCTTAAGTAATAGAACACAAATAATTACCAAAAATGAGCCAAACTGAAAGAATGGATCTTTAAGTTGGTTTAAAAAGATCTTAGCCAATATAACTGATAAATGTATTTTTTGTGTAAAAATGATCTCACCATTTGGAAAGCAAGAGAGACTTTCCTGAGCCTGGACCCCCAGATACCAGCAGAGGAGGGGTGGGGGGTGGGGCAGCTATCATGTCGTTTAAACGATCTATATACTGAGAAGGGCAGCGCATGCAGCACAGAGCGACAGATATTAATGAATAGAAAGTAAGGCATTTTGAAGGTAATGATAGAGATTAGAACAGAATATGCATGCATGTTGTACCTTTTGGAAACCTAATTGAGAGGTGGTGCTGCTGCAAGCCTGTTGGTAAGACTCGATCTGCTCCTGTTCGTCATGCAGATCCCAAAGCACATCTCCCAGGTCTTCCTCACGGCCCTCCTCTATGGCAACATCCTTAGAGTCATCATCTCCTCCTTCAAAACCCAACAATTCCTATACGAGGAAGATATAATATAGTGCTTAAAAATAATAGAGAGGACAGCCAGTCAAAAATTATGTCTGTATACACCACCCTTAAGGTGATGACACAAAACAAACCAATGCATATGAATAATAGTACACCTGTTTGATGACTTTCTCTAGCTGAGCATAAATCAAGCTAGCCCCTTCTTCTGCAGAGCTGCTTTGATCCACCACCTGGGGAATATTTAAAATGAAAGACTATGAATCTTAATTTTGTTTTATATTTAGTAATAGATAGATGATAAACACTGAATGATAAACATGTTGTAATATTATCAACAACTCTTGGCGAACAACAGTAAGGTCAAAGCAAAAAATTTTATTATGTAATACTATATCAGATACTACAGATCTGACATAGTATTAATAATTTTTTTCCTTCTATTCTCTTAATGTATAATCTCCACACCTTGACTTTGGCAGCCTTGTCTGCAGCATTAATCCTTTCCAACAGCTGCCTAATGGGTCCGCTCAAACCCCTGTCCTCTTCAGTCCTGAGGTACAGCACCAGTGGATGTCCATCTGGGTTTTTAACAAAAGCCTCCTCACAATCTTCTACCACAGAGCTGCAAAAATGAATTATAAAGATCCATTATTTCTGAAAACAAAAGCTTACCCTTTCTGCATGTCTGACCTTAAATCAGACAAAGCACTTCCTGTTTAGGCAAGTTATTAATACAAAAATTATTTCTGTTTGATAAATGTCAACGTACTGAGAGCGTTTCCATGTCTTTATTTTGAAGATATTGTCTGTCACAAAACTCAAACTCAGCTGTTCTCCTTAAAAAAAATATGTTTTTCACACGACAGAAAAGTTTTTAATCACACAGGATGTGCAGTCAATACCTTGTAACGGTGGATTTGAGAAGAAGCACACATATTGAACTCCGCTCAATCTCCTGCCTCCGCACCACAGCGTATGAAGCAGCATTCTCCTCTGGAAAGTAAACGTTTAGGTAGAAATGGCCCAGACCCTCGCACATTCTCCGTAACACTGCAGAGTGTTTCTGTCAATAAAACAAATGACATTTAAAAGAAAATTATTATTGAAAGCACTTACCAGTTCAAATAACAAGATCAATATCTCCAAAACATCAGGCGTGCATAACCTTTTTTGGTTATGTTTAAAATGTGTTACTAACATTTCTTCTTATGTAAAAAATAAATAAATAAATTATCATTTGAAAATCCAAAATTAATTCATTTTTATAGATTGTCCAAACCAGTAAGATGTGCCTATCCAGACCAGAGGGTTGGAGTGATCAATCGTTCTGTTTAATTATGTATGTGGGTTCTGTTTGCCAGCATCATTTTCATTTTATACTTATTGTTATGATTTAGTTAATCAGCATTGAAGCAATATTGTTTGATTTGTGACTAACTTGATTAGATATTAGTTTAGAAAGCAAGCTATTCATTCATTCAGATAGACACGAGAGTGATCAGGTTATGAACATTAGTATAGTTAAATGTACTTTAAATCTGCTCCAGTCATTAAATACCAAGTCAGATGCATGTCTTTCAAACAGCTATGTCTATGAAGGTGCTTTATACAAGTGATATAAATCTCAAACTATCCCCTAAAAACAACAATTATAGTTACTGACTTTAAATTTCAATTAAACTGACCTTGACAAAAATGTCCATCTCTGCTTTGGTATCTTGTGTGGAGATTAGGTAGCAGCGCACAGTGTTACTCCACAAGGCCTGGGGTACATGAGGTGACACTTGAAGTAGACTGGCTACTGCAGCATCCCAGTCATCTGAAGGAAGAGAAACACGAGGCAATAATGCAGTCTACATGTTAGAAACTAATCAATTTTTAAACAAACTCTCTGTGATATATCAATGGTGTTAAAAGAAATAGCAAACTCATAATTTAGTTGCAACTATTGTGGAATATACTAACATTATTATTTATTCTGTTTTTATTTGATAGTTTTGGGAAAACAGGTTAGAAACAGATGACGCATTGAGATAAAGAACCAGTCTAGTTTTAAAACTAAGAGGTGAGCCTTTACACAGGAAGTCCACCCATCCATAGTGACTAATTTAACTATTGCTACATGATGCCTTTGGAATAATTTTCTTACCTCTGCTGACATTTGCAAAGGGTCCTTCCACATCTATTAAACTGTGTGCAAACTCCGGTCCTCTGAATGTCTGTTGAAGCTGCATCATGCTACCCATAGAAGGTTCACTTCCCAGCACCCCACCAGACCAGTATTCACACTGAGTTCCTACAGCTGTAGAATACAAGAAGAGTATGTGGACTTAAACACAACTAGAAAGAAAAAGAAGAAAACTGGACCTGGTGTGTGTAGATATATGCATCTTACCAGTCACAGTGGTTTGATTATCATCTGAGTCAGAGTCATTCAGGTTAAAAATGTGGATACCCTGAGGCAGCAACTGTTGCAATTTGGCCTCCAGATCCCTTTTTGCACGCAACAAATCTTGTATCTCTTTCTCTTTTGTCTCTCGGAAAATCTAAATTTAAGTAAATACCCAGTTTAAATTACTGGTACCAATTTTGAAAACTGCTGCCACAAAATGTACAAAAATAATACTTACCTTAAACTGCCGTTTTACTTTGTCCCTGTCATGCTCAAATGTGGCAGCCCTCTCCATAGCTTGGTACTTTGTCTCAAGAGCAGCCTCTTTCTCTCTGAGAATCTTCTGGTAGGTTTTCTGAAGAGCCTGTCAAACCCCAGCAGAACAGTTTAAACACCCACCCTCTTATAAATACAGTTATATGAACATTTATTTGCTACAACAGAGATTTCCTCTTCTTTTGCTTTTTGTCACTATAAAATATCACAAAGCATAAAAAAACTAAGTTGATATGGAACAAAGACTTGCCTAAACACACAATGCACTTTTTATTTAATAAAATAAATCATTTCTTTTGTTGTTTTTAATTCACCCTGGACCTATGTGAAGGGGGTAAATACTTCTACATATATTAAGTGTTTAATACTTAATATATATATTTTTATATATAATTTACGCAAGTTGTGTCTGATGACTTAAAACATTAAGAAGCACAAAGAAAACAAATACGTAAGGAGGGAGATACATTTTGACAGAACTGCATGTTACTGAGTGAGTTCAATATGCAGCTCTTTACTAACCTGCAGCTCGGCTCTTAACCTCTTGTTCTCCTCGTCCAATTTGGCCTCCTTCTTCTGCATGGACGTGATCTCGTTATTTTTGCTGACGCGAAAGATTTCATACTCCTTCCGAAGTCTCTCGTACTCTGCAGCATACTCCAGGTCCACGGAGCCCGTGGATTTGAAACTGGCCCCGATGACTCGAGGTCCACGGCGGAAGGAGCTGCGAAGGAGTCGGGCTTTGGGCTTAACTTCAACGGGTATCTCACAGGCTTCCCCTCCCTCACCGCCATATCCATCCTCGATCACCTCTCCTGGACTGACCAAAGAGGATGCGGTGCCCATAATGTCGACGATCTAAGATATTAGCTTTTTTCTGATCAACATAGCTGCTTCGGAGCCGTGAAAAACACCGAGACTGAAACAAGAATGAGGTTATCTCCACTACATTGCCACAACACTACAGTTACAAAACTAAACGTGTGTACATAGTAGAGACAAGCAGCAAAAAGTGACAAAACACCACCAACCAGAACTATATTAAAGTAGTTCTATACGACTAAAATACGAAAAAAAAAACACTTAAATAACGCAACGTAGCCGTTTAACAAACTATTTGATGTTGTCACACGCTAAAAATGCAAAAACTGCAATAAACCCATTTCGGTAAACATTTTTGTCTCGAAACATTAGACATTGCTAGTTCGGGTCGAAAAGAAAACTTGTGAAGCTAGGATAAAAAAAAAATCAGGCACAAAACGGTCCGCTCCCTTTTTCGCAGCTTCCTCCTGGCTGCCTTGGTAACAAACGCAGAGTACGGAAGCCGTGGAAAGTCAAATAAGGTCAAATTTTACTTTTCGTTGTTTTGAAGGAGTTTACTCCACTGCTAGGTTGTTTAATTTATTCCAATCAACCCAACGACTTAATTATCATGCATTACAGTGCTTTGGAAACATCGTATAAAAACATTGAAAGGTTTTTGCATTTTGTGATGTTACAAGCTTAAATGTAGTGCTTAGCCTACATGTGAAATGGAAGGAAAAATATACTGTTTTTCCACTTTTCTAATTATTCTGGTATTCAAAACAACCTTTGGGACTAGCAATATTTATACTACATTTCACTCTCTTATCCCATACTTGGTGGGCTAAGAGAGTTGGACTGAATTATACTTTGGTCTATCAAAGTAAAAGTTGTTGAAAAAAATACACCCCCCAAACCTTTCACATTTTTATTTCTAAAAAAGTATTGATAATGTATCATTAAACTATGCACTGCTTTGTTTATTTGTTTATTTATTTGGTCATAAATGACCAACACAAAAGGCCCTAATTAGAACAGATCAAAGTTTGTGGCTATAACATAAAACGTGAAAAGTTTTAGGAGCATAATTACACAGTATTATTTTTAAACAGGCCAGAACTACATTTGTATGTTTGTAAAGCTCATGCATGCTCACATATTTATCAATAAGAAACAGGAAGTTTTAGAAAACATTCAGTTCCTCTGTGGTTTATATTTAATTTGTTCCAAGAAATTTATCTGAAGTAGAACTCTGCCTTTTTCCATTTGAGCTCTCGTGATTAAAAATAGTTTAGATATTTAACACCTGCCCCCAAAAAAGGATGTTATTGGTGTTACACTTTCACAATTTCCCCTTTCTTTTATAGTTGCTCTAAAATATACATGTTCTGCACATAAATTATATGTAAAGTTTTTTCAAGTCTATATCTCATTCCTCACTGTGGAAGTGGTCATTAAAATTTGTTAAGGTTACTTTTTTATTTTGGAGAATTTCATTTGAAAAACATATTTGTACAGCAGACTGACGAATAAAAAAGATAACTATTTTCTAGCCTTTGCAGTAAAGTAATGATTTTGCCCAGCAATATGCATTGTCACTGTTTACACAGTGAACTCTCTTCTGCATAACTTGCCAGTCACTGCATAACCTTCTAGTCTAGTGACCCATTCTTGTCTGACGGATGTCAAGTGCCTCATTCTTTCCGACTTTTTAAATAACCACAGGCTTTTGCATTAAGAGCTGGAATCCCCTGAGTTTCAGGATTTCCTCTTTTAGGAGAAAAAAATTGTATTTGCACATTTCTGTATTCATTTGAGTGTTTTATGGGATTAGAAATAGTGAATGAACATTATTTCCATGCATATGAAGCAACGGCACACATGCATCACTTAACAATTTGTATCTATTGGTAATTCACTGTACTCACCTTTCCTTGTCAGGACAAGTTATTTTCCAGATGTTCTAAAAAGATGCAAGATTCATGAGAGAAAGCACCAATGTGTTGGTTTTCTGCTGGGCTTCCTTGTGTTTCATGCAGAATTTGCAAACGTATTTGCCTCATTCAAATAATTGTTTTCAAAATACATGTTGAGTCGGAGCATGTATGTATACAGCAATTGACTCAATCTCTCCACAAAATGCATAACCACATAATTTCATTATTATGTGATAATAATAATAATAATAATAATAATAATAATAATAATAATAATAATAATAATATAGCAACAGTTATATTTTACTTAAATTATCTTACATGGAAAATATATACAATGTACTATCTTTTACCTGCGGGTGGATGTACAATATAATCATGGTCCGCAGTAGCTTGGTAAAATTTGCATCCCCCCTGTTTTCATGAAATATTTTCGAAATGATATTAAATTAATTCCAGTAGTTCATAGAACTACTCTGGTCATGTAGAAAAGGTTATTTCACTCTTAACTCGTTATTTCCAAGTTAGCAGGGGATGCAATTTTTGGCAATATGGATTTTCAGCTTGCCAAAAATTGCATCCCCCCTGTTTTCATCAAATATTTTTGAAATGATATTAAACTAATACCTGTAGTTCAAAGAACTACTCTGGTCATGTAGAAAAACGTATTTTCACTCTTAACTCTTTATTTCTCCAAATTAGCAGGGATGCAATTTTTGGCAATATGGATTTTCAGCTTGCCAAAATTTGCATCCCCCCTGTTTTCATGAAATATTTTCGAAATGATATTAAACTAATACCAGTAGTTCAAAGAACTACATTGGTCATGTAGAAAAACGTATTTCACTCTTAACTCTTTATTTCTCCAAATTAGCAGGGGATGCAATTTTTGGCAATATGGATTTTCAGCTTGCCAAAAATTGCATCCCCCCTGTTTTCATCAAATATTTTTGAATATTTAAACTAATACCTGTAGTTCAAAGAACTACTCTGGTCATGTAGAAAAACGTATTTCACTCTTAACTCTTTATTTCTCCAAATTAGCAGGGGATGCAATTTTTGGCAATATGGATTTTCAGCTTGCCAAAAATTGCATCCCCCTGTTTTCATCAAATATTTTTGAAATGATATTAAACTAATACCAGTAGTTCATGGAACTACTCTGGTCATGTAGAAAAACGTATTTCACTCTTAACTCTTTATTTCTCCAAATTAGCAGGGGATGCAATTTTTGGCAATATGGATTTTTAGCTTGCCAAAAATTGCATCCCCTCTATTTTTATCAAAATGATCCAATTGAGGTGAAACTGATACCAGTAGTTCATAGAACTACTCTGGTTATGTAGAAAAGTTGTTTCACTCTTAACTCTTTATTTCTCAGAGTTAGCAGGGGATGCAATTTTTGGCAATATGGATTTCTAGCTTGCCAAAATTTGCATCCCCCCCCTGTTTTCATCAAATATGATCCAATTGAGATGAAACTCATACCAGCAGTTCTTAGAGCTACTCTGGTGATGTAGAAAAAGTTATTTCACTCTCAACTCTATGTTTCTCCAAGTTAACAGGGGGATGCATTTTCCGGCAATGTGGAATTTCAGGTTGCCAAAATCTGCATCCCCGCTATTGTCATCAAATATTATTGAATGCATCTGAGAATGTGCTCAAAATGAAAATTGTCAGAAAATGCATGTCCTGCAATTTGGAGAATTAGGATAGTAATGTGTTATATGAAATGTTCTAGACAATGACACGTATGCTCTGAGCTACTAGAGTGACTTTCAAATCTGTACGACACTTTTGAGCTGAAAAAAAGGGCATGCAAATATCGGCAGCTCATAATTTGCTATGCCAAAAAATGCATCCCCCCAAGCTTAAAAAACAAACAGTTATGAGTGAAATAGCTTTTTCTATATAATCACATTTGTTCCCTCAATTGCTGGTATGAGTTTCATATCAATAGGATAACATTTGAGGAAAAAAGAGAGGGAAAGCATATTTTGGCAGGTTGATAATAGGCTGTGCCATAAAACGCATCCCCCTGCTAACGTGTACAAATAAAAATTAAGAGTGGAATAACATCTTCTGCATAAGAAGAATAGTTGTATGAGCTTCTGCTATGAGTTCCATGTTATTAGCATAACATTTGAGAAAAATAGAGAGGACATGCAAATTTTGGCAGGAGCAAAATCCATATTGCCGGAAAATGCATCCCCCTGCTAACTTGGAGAAACACAAAGTTGAGAGTGAAATAACTTTTTCTACATCACCAGAGTAGCTCTAAGAACTGCTGGTATGAGTTTCATCTCAATTGGATCATATTTGATGAAAACAGGGGGGATGCAATTTTTGGCAAGCTGAAAATCCATATTGCCAAAAATTGCATCCCCTGCTAATTTGGAGAAATAAAGAGTTAAGAGTGAAATACGTTTTTCTACATGACCAATGTAGTTCTTTGAACTACTGGTATTAGTTTAATATCATTTCGAAAATATTTGATGAAAACAGGGGGGATGCAATTTTGGCAAGCTGAAATCCATATTGCCAAAAATTGCATCCCCTGCTAACTTGGATAAATAACGAGTTAAGAGTGAAATAACCTTTTCTACATGACCAGAGTAGTTCTATGAACTACTGGAATTAATTTAATATCATTTCGAAAATATTTCATGAAAACAGGGGGGGGATGCAAATTTTGGCAAGCTAGAAATCCATATTGCCAAAAGTTGCACCCCCTGCTAACTCTGAGAAATAAAGAGTTAAGAGTGAAATAACTTGTCCTACATGACCAGAGTAGTTGTAAGAACTGCTGGTATGAGTTTCACCTCAATTGGATCATATTGATGAAAACAGGGGGGATGCAAATTTTGGCAAGCTAGAAATCCATATTGCCAAAAATTGCATCCCCTGCTAACTTGGAAATTACATTTTTTCTACATAATGACACTTGTTCCCTGAGTTACCACTATAAGTTTCATATGAACAGGACAATAGACAGGGGATGCAAATATTAGCAGGCTCAGAAATTAAAATGCATCTCCCCTACATTAATACACTAGACAGCTAAGCGTAATATAAAATGTTCTACGTAATTGGGATTGGGCCTCGGTTTTGTAAAGTTTTAAGCTATTATGGTGTTAAAAGAAAAATCTTGGAATTTCAAAGCAGCTGCGGAGAACTTGTTCATCAGACACTGAAGAACGTTCGACAAATATGGCTCAGTAAACGTGAAAAAAATCAGTGTTTATTTCAATTAATTTGCGAAATAAAACCCACAATTTTAGCGCTTACATGATTAATAAACGTGATAATGTTACGAATATCTTTAAAAGTTTCCTCTTCGGTCGGATTTCAGCCCGTTTACTCATCAATATGCGAGAGTTTAGAGCGATGCGCGCTCCCGCGACAGGGGATGCAATTCTCGGCAGGCATGCATTTCTCGGCATAACACCGGCCTGCCCGAGAAAGACGAGGAGAACCTCCGGGAATCCATCATCGGGATCCTCACTCGGGTCATTCCTGTTTCCGTGGATCGGCTGCGGGATACTGTCGACACCTTTCACAGATTGGGGAAAAAAGCCGGTCCCGCTTCGGCCAACAACCGTCCCGGAGCTGTTATCATTCAGTTCGGGATGCGAACCATGCGGGATGAGGTCTGGAGGAAATCCAAAGATGCTAAAGTTTGTAAAGAAATGCAGATCAGCTTCAAGGAGGACTTTTCTAAGGAGGACAGGATCGCCCGGGCTAAACTGTGGCCCCTGGTTCAGGAAGCTAGGAGCAGGGGCAAACGCGCATACCTGAAGGAAGGCTTCGCCCTGATCGATAATCGAAGAGTGGACCCTGACTAATTCCACCGCCATGTTCCTTACGCCACTGGTATGGTGTGTTATGTTTGTATTTGTTTAAAGGGCTATTGCACTATTCCTTAGAGCTGTTATTGGCTGTTATCTCATTCCTGCTCATCGTTCCTGGCAGTTTTTGTATAACTACTGTGTTTATTTCATGTTGTCTTTACTTTCACTTAATTCTAGGGATTTAAAAAATATTGTTAAACGTAAGGCTACTTTTCTTTATTGCAAGGAGCAAAAGGCAAATTGTTTTTTTCTGCAGGAAACTCATTCCTCAAGTGAGGAGGCTAAATTCTGGAAACTTCAATGGGGTGATCAAATTTTTTTTAGTCAAGGTTCGTCACATTCAGCTGGGGTTATGATAATGTTTCATAAATTCCCTGGTTTGTTGTTGGATCATATCAGTGATACACATGGCCACTGGGTAACTGTAATAGTAGAGATTGGTGGAACCAAGATCATTTTGGTGTGCGTTTATGGATATAATAATAAAGTGATGAATAGTAATTTTTTTGCTGACCTTGAAGAAATGATAAAATCTTGGAAAATAAAATATTCCACGGATCAAGTTATCTTAGGAGGAGATTTTAATATACCTCCTGATGGATCGATTGATCGTCTCCCCTCTCGGGACAGCACCACATTTATAGTGATATTTTTGTAAATTTGATCTCTAATACAAATGTGTTAGACTGCTGGAGATTTAGAAATCCTGATATCAGACAATACTCCTGGTTCAATCCTTCTGGAAATGGCCAATGCTCTAGGCTAGATTACTGGTTAATCCCACATAATTTAATTCATAATATCTCAAGTTGTGAAATTACAACGTTCTCATCTTATTAAAGATTATGATAAAGGAGGAATTAGAGCTTTAGATTTTGAGGCTCTGATTGGTTCCTTTAGAATAAATTGGCTAAAGACCTACTCGATGTGGTTTCATATCCCCAAATCAATATTTAAAAAATTAGGTGGTTTAGATTTCTTGCTTAAATGTGATTTTGAATTAACCAAGATTCCTATTTCATTGTCTAACTTTCATAAACAAGTTTTACACTTTTGGAAAATGATATTTACCCACAATTTTACCCCACATGGATCCCTAGTGTGGAATAACAGATCAATATTACTGAATAGAAAATCTATTTTTAAAACTGACTGGTATGAGAAAGGTATTCTATTTGTAACTGACTTGATGGATAGTAATGGTGTTTTGTTAAATCATAAAGATTTTACCCACAAATTTAATCTGAATTGTTCTTATAATGAATATGTAAAAGTATGCAAAGCTATTCCTGTAGCTCTGCTCCATCTCATCCAAAACACCTTAAGATTTTCAAGTGTTACTTCATCCTTACCTACATTGAAAATTGGAGAATATATTGTGACTGACAAAAGTGTAATAATGGTATGCTTGTGACTGCTTTCAAATCTAAATTATTTAATGATTACAATAATAATTTTTTGGTAACAACTAATTTGTCTTTTATTGAGAAAGCGTTTTCTGTATGTTAAATGGCCGGTTTCACCTAAGGTGAAAGAGACTCATTTCAAAATCTCTCACAATATTTATCCCGTGGCTGAATTTTTGCACAAACGATTTAAATTTGATTTAACATGTTGTGCCTTTTGCGAATGTGCAGAGGAATCCATAAGTCATCTCTTTTTTTCTGTCCTTTTTCTTTTCAACTTTGGAAAGATGTTAAAAACTTATGTCTCAAACTTAAAGACATCCCTGAGATAAATATCACCCACATTTTGTATTATGTTGATAACCTTGATTATCAAATATCTGATATGGTAAATATTGTTTTCTTACTTGTTAAATATCATATACATTGCTGTAAATGGAGAGGTTCTACTCCTTGTTTTGATTTTTTTATTAATCAGTTTAAGCTGTTTTATGCTTCCCTGAAACTTTTGAAAACTAGGTATGCAAAAAAAGTGACTGACAGTATCTCTACTTTTCTTTTGTTTTGAATCTTGCTTAGTTTTTTTAGTCATTTGCCTTACTGTTTGTTTTTTCTGTCTGTATTTTCAGCCCCTTGTTTCTTTGTTTCTTATTTACCTATGTTGTAATGTTCTTTGTACCTCAACAAGTCTTTGTATACTGTTCGCATAATAAAAAAAAAAAAATGTTTGTTTGTTTACTCTAAATTCAGGTGTGGCAGCGCAGAATTTTAATTTGAAGGGATTTCGTATCTGGAATTGGAATGTCTTCGAGTGAAACCTCACTCTACGATCGAACCCGTTACACCTACGATTTTAAAAAGGCTTGTGTGTGGTCTCTCACGTTTTCAGAATCGGCCGACTTTTCTAAAATCATGTAGTGTGAACTGGGCTTAAGCCATATTTTCAAGAGACAATAGATTTGGAAATCATCGGATGTAAAGATTTATTTTGTTACAAAATAATGGATTCCAAAGGTATCATACAAGAAGAACATGGAGTGTCTCTGATTGGGCTTGAGAAGAATTTCAAAAGGTTTGTTTTTAAATCTGGACACATTACCTTTTTTAAGACTCTGGCACAACTTCATAATGCAGCTGTTTGCTCCATTGGTTGCATACAAATTGGAACATTGATCAATTTAAACTTAAACTGAATACTGTATTTACAGATGTCAATCCAGAAATTATGAAACAGATTCAAGTCAAATGTTAAAAAAATAAAACAAAACAAAAAAAAAGTACATAGGTCATGTTCTATATTTTTTTAGTCTCAGAACTTGATAAGAGCCTGTAAGTTCAGCCACAACTGTCAAATCTGTTTGGGTCTTAGATTTCCAAAATAATTTATTGGGTGTGACTGTATACCCCTTTACTTGTTGCAGAAAACTTGATATTTCTCTTCAAAATCGACCTAGTATGTGGTTTAATTTTCATTTTTCTCTGATGGACAAAGCCCTGCTTGGAAATTGTGACATGTTCATAGTTTAAGTGATATTAAGGACATTCATTATGGTATTTTAACAGAATGGTTTTATGCCTAATCTCATAACAAAAGGTCTTGATAGCAGTACAAACATATTGAACAACATATACATAGAAACTTACTATTTTATTTGGAAATATTGATTTTCTAAAAGAAGTACTGGTCAAACCTGTCAGAAACCCACAAGAGAGCGTATTTGCACAAAAAAAAAGCATTTTAATCCAATCTTTGTTCATAATAAAGAAGAACAGAAAGTACCTTTTTCTAGAAAATATATATCCCCCAACTTAATAAAAAAATAAATAAATTGGTGGTTGTTATAAGACAGAATACAGAACATTTGAAAGGGATAAAACCTTTTGGATGCAATCTAAAGCTAACAGAGAAGGCAGAGCTTTCAGTTCCTCGAAAATGTGTTATACTATGTCAGTTTCATGTTCTTTTACATTTTTGACTCTGAGATTAGTCAAAAATGTAAAAGAACATGTAATGAGATTTATCTATTTCATTTAACATCAGTCAAAAGTACCAGAAAAAAGCAGATCAAACTCTTTACATTCTAGTAAATGCTTTACAGATTTGAAAGATAAAAATATTTCTCCAAAGTTGTCTTTGATGTGTTAAATCATAGTTACAAGACCTTCGAATCGTTAAAATGTCCAACAATAAGGCAGTCGTTTAGCAAGAATTTTACTTTGATGCTTACAGAGAAGTATTCTGAGTTTTAAAGAACAGACGAAGAAACGTATTCCTGTAAACTCGGTTCAAGAAGAAATACATAACAGGGTCCAGTACACCACTGATGCAGCTCAGTGCAGATGTGATCTGATTGGCTCTTTTTAATGACAATGACTCCAACCTTCCAGCTGGTCTTTGAGTGTATATCACCCTGCAAATGTGATAGGGAACAAATGCAAACATGAAGTTTAGCACTACGAGTACGATCATTTTCATAGCTTTGTCTTTCACTGGACGCTCTTCGTGTTGTTTCAGGTTCCTCAGTTTTAAGAGAATCACCAGGGAGGTGATAACTATGGTGGTGAAGGGAATAGAAAAAGCAACGATGGTGGAGATCAAAGCTTTGGGTGATGTTTTTTCAAGGTACAGCATGCTGCAGTTGTTAGGTGAGTTGTTTTGGGTTTTTTGTGAGAAAAGTGTTGGAATCATAGAGACAATGACTATCACCCACAGTATGGTCACACCTATATGTGCATACAAAGGCTTCCTTACCACCTGGGACATTAGAGGTAAAGTCACAGCTATCAATCTGTCCAGGCTGATGAAACTCATGAGGTAGAGGCTACAATACATGTTCAGGTAAAATAAAAAGCCTGACAGCTGACATAAGATGTCTCCAAAGGGCCAGTGGCTGCCAGACAGGTGGTAAACTATGCGCATAGGTAAAATAAGGACATAGCAGATGTCTGCAACAGCAAGATTTCTCAGGAAGACCTTGGAGGGTGAAGTGCTCTTCTGATGACAGAATGCCCACAACGCCAAGGAGTTCCCAGGAACAGCAATGATGAAGATCAACATGTAAAACACGGCGAGGACAATATCCCACGGAGGTAATCTGTTGGTCTCATTCTCCGTGGAAGTATTTGCATGTGTCATGGCAAGGACCCGTCTAATGCAGGGTAAAGCATAATGTGTATTCAGTGATTTTCACTCATAGTACAAAAAGGTTTGTCTTAAAATTGAAGCATATTAGGTGTTTATTTTTGTTGTTTTTTGTGATCATTGCTACAAATAATGAAAAAAAAAAACAGTTTCTGAGAAAATTAGAACACTGAATCAGACAAAAAACAAACAAACAAACAAAAAAAACTTTTACGACAATAACACCTGCTTTGCGATTTTAATATGCTCAACAGCCTGGGTATTAGGTTCTTACTCCATCCATACTTGCTGGATGCTGGATTTTCTGCACTTTAAAAGTGAGAAGACAAAAGTTGACAAAAGTATTGAGATGCCCCTCAAAGTTATTGAGTCCTGGTGTTATTTCTATGGTTATCTCTACAAGTATTTGTGAAAAAAAAAGGTCACTTTCGGGAGCTTAATAAACTCCATCATGGTACTTGACATGCCATCTACACAGTTAATCCATTGACAACTGTTAGCAAACAGGAAGCAGTTATTAACGGAACTTGGTCACATTAACCACTGAGCATTGCTGGGAAGTCATAAGCTGTCTGCAGATTCAAGTCACAAACCTCCATACTTCATGCAACCTTCATCTCAGCTCAGGAACAGTGTAGAACAGCTGCTTCCAAATCTTACATCAGCGAGTGCTACACAAATGTTGACTGAAAAGCTTGGTTTATAACACAGCATCAATGGACTAGCAAGAAGCGGAGACTGGTTCTCTGAAATGAGGAGTCACTTCTCTGTGTTGCAAGCAATGAGAAAAACAGAGTCTGGTTGCCAGGACAGTGAGGTTTACTGGATTGCGCTATGTATGCTACGTGTAAATTTGGTGGAGGGAGGATTATGGTTTAATAAAATTGAGACATAATCCACAGTAAGACCCTTCTTATGGCTCTGATTGGTTGTTTCTAGATAGCACTGGGAGCATTGGGAGAAAGCAGATGAACTCTGTATTTTTACAGATTATCTACCTCATAGCATACTGTATATATTTTACAAAAGTTACAGACTGCAACTTTAAGGTTTACATATGTATAAAATCAAGCATCTAAACATTTTGGCAATGAAACGTATGAAGATAATGACAACTATCGAAAGGTTACTTGTCGAGAAAGAAGGAACTTAGTGGTTTCCTCTTCATAAGTACAGAAAAAGTAGCAAATATTCTTTAGATTACATTTAAAGCCTCTAATAATCTTACCTGTTGTTGTCGTTGGACCCCGTTCTAAACTATGCTCACTAAGAGCGGAAGACTTCAGTGTGTGACTGAATAACTGATAGTCAAGCAGAAGTGAGAAATTTATGGAAATAGTTTGTGGTGTGTTGAACTTTATGTTAACATACACGCACGCAGGTTTACCCACATGTGCACACATTTCCATGATATGCAGGAAGCAAGACAGAAGATTTATAAAAAAAAAAAACAAACAAACAAACAAAAACTAATTCAGTGCACTAGAAGCATGCAGGTCTTTATTTGCGTTTGCTACTCCACCAAACTTTTGCCTTTAAACACATTGTTCATTTATGTAATGTCTTAAAGCTTTACAAAAAAGTGAAAGAAAACCAACATATTTACAAAATCTATTTGTGCAAACATATTTTTGTCTCTTTTACATTACTCTTCTAAAATATTTCAAAGGCATGCATGCAAATAAACTTTGGTATGTTAAAAAAAACCTACTTAATTTCTTAGTAGAAGCATTTACTGGTATGTACATTTTGTTGACTTTGTTTTCAGTACAGATCACATGAACAGCAACAATACATGTTAGCACAACTTTTGTCCACTGATGTCAGCCGTCACACCAAGAAGAGCCAAGGAAATTTTCCAAAAGTAGATGATTATAGTTAGGCATGAAGTATGTCAGTATACAACCACTTTGGCAAATAGGCACAATAAAACAAAAACTTGCATTAATGATGAGAACAGCTGCTATCTGTTAAAGAAGTTGGCAGTTTATGACAGTGAAAAATAAGAAAATACTCTTGGAAAACTAAGTTAATTATGAATTTCATCATAAATTCTGTATAAATTCATTAAAGGCTTTTACATTTTGTCTTGAACGTAAGAAATATAGAGGATTAAATATACTAATTAATACATTTCTCTTTTTCCCAAAATTGAAAGAATTTATAAGATATGTTGTTTGCAAATTAACTATATATTCCCTATTCATAACTACTGCAAAAAATAGATTTTCACCACAATTAAAAACTTTCAATTCAACTACAAAATCAATCTACAATTATGTGAAAGAACCATTAAAATAAAATTTACAACATAGGTCACAGAGATTGCCTCTGATGCAGAATATGAATCCATACAAGTGTTGTTTAAATCTAAAAGGGAACTGAAAGAAAAGGAAAGGAACAGAAAAGAAATAAACAGTGCGCAAATGCCAGTGTCAAAATATAAACAGGGTGAGTGCATTATTTTAATAATACTTTCAAATGATAAAAAAAAAAAAAAAATGTTCAAATAACAGAAAAAGCAACAAAAGGTATTACATGGAACATATTCAGGTCTACCTGCTGTGCTGTAAAGCACGCTTGATGATAATGTGGCTAAGTTGTGTCCTTAGCTGCTGTAGTTGTTGGGATGGAGGATTTGCTGCTGCTGCCGTTGTGCGATCTGTAGCTGGTGAAGCTGGGGGTGTGTATGGTGCGGATGCTCTTTCCACCTGGCCCCAATGGTGTGGGAGACAGAGGGGAGGGGGAGAAGGAGGAGGAGGAGGAGAATGAAGAGGAGGAGGAGTGCACTCGACCATTCTGAGTCTGTGAGGAGAATGAGAGAGCTTTACCTGTGTATTGTGAAGGAGCAGGGAGTTTGAGGGATCCGTTAGACAGTGAGGGGATATGGGATGAGGGTAGGGAACCGGAACGGGGGGTGTGAGGGGACTTTGTCGCAGAAGGAGGAGCAGAAGACGGGTTAATGGGATTAGTAGCATCTGAGTTTAGCGCAGACTGGCAGCTGCCTTTAGCAGAGCTAGGATAAAAAGCAGGGATTTTAGAGACGGGTATAGTAGGGGAAGCAGTTTTATGATCCCCTCCCACTCTTTTAGCACTTCCATTAGCCTGCAAACAGATGCCAAAACAGATACTGGTTGTCAAAAAAAGAAGACTGGTCACACAACACATGTAAAAGGCACGGCGACGTTAAAAAAAACAAAAAAAAAAACAAACTAAAAGTTATTCACATGGACAAACAATATGGCTGCACAAACAATAACATCAATAAGGCAAACTAAAAGATACCGAAAACATACAGCAAAGAAAGTAAGAATTGAACACACAACCTTTTTCTCAGTCAATATATGTCTGTTGAGCCTGTCGACTTGAAATGTATACCAGTTGTCAGGAACAAACCAGACAATCAACATATGCAAAAAAATAAAAAAAAGCAAATCCATAAATAATGTTTTTTTTTATATATATAAAAGAGAATTACACAATATAGAACTATTAAACATACTAACTTAAATTAATTAAATACTTATAAAGGACTGCTGATACTGAGAACTTCAAGGTGTCTTTTGCACCGAGAAATAAGATGGACGAGGTTACAAGTTCTTGTCTGCATTTTGATTACAAATTCTTTTAATAGATTTTCAAATGACTTTACAAGACAGGACACAACTTAGTGTCTTCAGTTGTGTGCCTGCGTGAATGGATGAATGACTGCAGTGGAATTGCTTTGGGGGCCTCTGGACTTGATGAGGTGCGATACTAGTAAAAAGCCTTTGAGGCTTCTTCACATTCACTGTAATACAGATGACAATAGGAGAGAGATCCCTCCTGTTTACAACAATAATCACACACAATTGTTCCTTTAAAGAAACTTTGGTAGTTTGGACACAGTCAATAAAATATTGAATTTCCTGTCGGGATTAAAAAGCATTTTTAAATTGAGATTGAAATCCTAACAATGGGTTAACTATACAGTAACTTGCTTCAATTTCCTGTATGTGTGGGTTATTTGGGTTACGACAGACATCTGTTTTAGTTTTAATGTCAACAGTGTTTAAGAAATAACTTAACTGAGAAAAATTTATGAAGTGCTTAATACTTATTTTGCATGCTGTACAGTTGATCTTTTTATTATTATAAAAGTGAGAGATACTTTACCGAAAAAGAAAACACTGCAAAAGTTAGACAGCATGATGGCAGACAGCAGTGTCTCTGTGTTAGAGGGATTGTTAGGTATTGTGAGAGGCTGAATAAAATTGAGAAGGCAAAAATGCACTCAAGGAGCTGGAATGAATAGGGAAAAGGTGTTAGAAGTTAAAGGGGTGGCAGCAGAGAGGACAAATGTGATTTCGTACTCCACTAAACCGATGGTGCAATGTCAGTAGGTTATGCCAAGGTCCTGACGGCAAGAAAATGCATCACCATGGGGTTAAGAAAGCTGAGCAGTGATGTAGGGTTTGAGCAGAGTTGGAATAAAAGAAGGGAGGAGCCAAACAACAACAAAAAAAGTTAAACCTGTGGTTGAACATTGCCAGAAGGATATTAGGACTTGGCGACACTGTTAAGGAACTCAGCTGTGATGGAAAACTGGAGATGTGATGACAACTCAGATGATGATAATACAGGAATCCACTTTTCTTTGCCTTTCTCCATTTTGTTTTTTGTATAGCCACCAACACAGTGAAAACCATGAGCAGTGTGGACATGCAGAAGCATACAGTACAGTGATGTTATGGGGTAACAGTCAACAGTCAAACATGCCTTTGCGTGTTTGCAGATTCGAGAGAAACAAGAACAGTTGCCACCATTGTGGCTTTCATTTTTTTTTTTTTCACTTGTGAGATCTCACGACTTTGGTAGTCCTCTTATATATGCTCCATGCTTTCAGTAAGGCATGACCTTAATTCTGCTAGCCTCCTGTAAAACTCTACAGTAAAACTACCTGTCGAAACTGCCTCTGAGCGTCCTGCAGTTTTTGCTGTTTTCCAGCTTTGTCAGATGTAGCCGGCGACTGTCTGGACTTCGCAGACAAAGGGACCGGCATCCGACTAGTAGGGGAAGCGGCACTGGTGTTCTGCAATGGGATCCAAACGAAAAACAAAACAAGAAATAAAACAAAAGGTAGAAAAAAAAACATAGACCAAAACAGGAAGTATGAGAAGTCAAAACACGGAAAAAAGTTCAACAACTCAAAAAAATCAACACCAGTAAAAGACCATGCATCCAGAAGGACCATAAACCTCAAAGGCAGTATGCATAGTGCATGCAGTTGAGAATAAGGAAGTAACGACCATCGCGACAAAGTCTCTGATGATCAGTGCACCACTTGCTGAAAACCTCAGAGTTTTAGCAATTAACTGCAGGAGAAAGATGCTAGTCAGGCACCCAACAAAATGTCACCCCCATCATGTCACCATGATTTCACAGTGGCAGAGAGCCACCAGGGTTGCTTTCAACATTTCTGAGCCCCTGTGGAGTGGATTAATGACTTTGTAATTTCAGTGGTTAGGGTTGGAGTGAAGGTAGGTTGAAAAGTGAAATAGAAGGACCCAAACTCTCCTGGAGCAACAATAGCTAAAGAGAGACCTGTTGTATGCTGGTGGGTACACTGAGGACAGTGGTGGAGGTGCTGGTGGAAGAAGGGGCCACAACAGGGCGAGGAAGGAGCTGAGGTTTTGTCTTCTTCTGCAGCAAACCTTTACTGGATACTTTAGATCCATGCGCTCTAGAGGTAGGGAGAGAGGAAGACCTCTTCAACCCAACCACATCAGATTCTTTCCCAGTTCTTGCCTTGGTGTCTTCAGTGCTGACTGGCTCCTCTGGGGAGCATGGTCCCATTTCATTAATAGTTGTTTCCAGCTGTTTGATGGTTTGTTCAAGACTGTCCAGAGTCTTGTAGGCATTCTTCCGAATCTCATTGGTTCTGCAAAGGGCGTCTGAGTTCTGGTCTGTTTGTGTGTTAGACACTGATCCCTTGGTGCCCTCTGCAAAGGATTTTGAGCGGGTGATTTCAAATCTCTTTGCTTCCCTGTGCTGCCGAACTGTACCATCAGATTCTTCCTCGTCTTCATACACCACCACTTGTAAGGTCTTCTTTCCAGACTTGGTGCCTGTGCGAATTGCTTGTGTCAGTGCTGCTAGCTGTTTCTTTGGGAACTTAAATTTAAACTTCTTTTTTCCATCTTGTTTAGCATCTCCATTTGTCTCTGTGTACATTCCACTGTTCATGAGTTCAGATATTGAAGATGAAGATGAGGATGATGACCCTGTGTGCTCTGCAGTATTCTGTGTGGAGATGATCTTTTCACCATCAACCATTTCAGCACCGCCAGCTCTTACTTGGTACCCAGTGCTTCTTTCAGTGTCTGACTCCTCACTTTCTTCATCTATTCGCTCTTCTGTAAGCATTCTCTCCAGTTCTTCTTCACATTCAAATATGGTGGACAGTCGCTTGTAAGCTGAGCGGATATCCATTGGCTCATCAAAAATGATGATGACAGGCTTCTTGTTGAACCCATTATCTGGTGGCATATTGGGATCGACTGTGGTGTTGGCTTTGCTTGATGCACTGCCAACTGTAACTGTCTGGACACTACCCTTCTTGGCACTGACCAGTTCTTGGTACTCGCCACAAGAAAGTGGCTGAACCTTTTTGTTAGTGATCATAAATGCAATGTCTGGTGGGGGCGGAGCTTCCTCTCCAGGTAAGTCAGGGCTAAGACCAGCTCCATCATCACTAACATCAAAATTAACTGCAGTCAAATCACGTTTATTACTTGAAGACTTTCCGAGTCGTTGAACTTTAAGTACCTCTTTCGCAGGATTGCTGGTTGTGGGTAATATTTGTTGAGGCTTTATATTTTTAAATGAGGAAATATTCTCTGAGGCCTGTTTGGTTTTCTTTTCAGTGTTTGTTTTGTTGAGCTTCTTCTCCTTCTGTACTTCTGCACTAGTCTTCAAGGATTCAGCACGCTTAACTTGCTTTTGTGGCAGTTTGAATCCATTGAGTCCAATGGGTTTAGGTGATATCGGTGGGGGTGTAATTGGTGGAGGTGATTTTGGTTGTGGAGACATCTGCATCTGCAGCATCTGCTGTTGCTGGCTTGGAGAATTGTCATTAGCATTGACATTTGACACCTGTGTTAGAGGCTGTGAGGACTCCTTGTGTTCTGGGGTGTCTTCCAGTCCTGATGGGGATGGTTGATCTTTGGGAATCTGGCCAGTCACATAATATATGACCTGCCAATGGGATATTAAGAATGTGGCATTACTCTCAAATCCTTAAACTCTAGAATGAATATTGAATGAATTGACAGAGTGTAAGGTACAACAAGTTGTACGTACCCCAGGACTTTGTCTTGTAGTTGTGTTTCCATTTTCATCTGTGTCTGGATCTTTATCCTCTCGACTTGGTTCTGAGCTCTGCTAGGACAATGTGTGAGGGAATAATATTACTGTGCAACTGGTGTACCAGGTTGCAACAGATCACCTCTATATAAAAACAACATTATTTATCTTCCATGGGTCAGTGACAAGAAATTACATTGTCTTTCTGAATTTGCTTCTTTTATACAGAGGGAGAAGTGTTAATTTGATTTTGTTGTCATCATGTACATGACAACCAAATCATCTACATGATGAACAGTCTCTTTTTTTATTACAGTTTTATTGTAAAGAAGAAAGAAATAATGTTATTCCTAACTCTAGAAGAATTATATAAAAATTTGATTTTTACTTAATTGACTGAAGAACTATCTTTCCCCAATTACCAAGTCAGTAAGTTTTGGTCCTCAAATATAAGTGGAGGTCTATCATTCCAACATTTTTTCTGACTTAGAGAACACTACAGAGAAGTCAACAAATATCAGGGATAACACAGCAAGTCTGGCCGTTTAGTAAATTCCACTCTTGGGGGGGATGGTTACAATTGGTAATTTATTTATTTGTTTTTTGTCTGTTTCAAATAAATGTAAGTTGATTATCAGTCAGTAATGTTTTTTTCTTTCTTTCTAATTCTTTGCAATCATTTTGCCAATGTCAAAGCAAAATAATTGTGATTCTGTGAGCTGTGCTCAATGTAATACAAACCAATTTTTAACTTTTGTGTAGTCTGTTGCTCCTAAGATTTAGTTGTTAACAATATTCTCCAAATTGAAATAAAACAACTAAAAATAGAGACTGTTCATTTGAAAACTGGTTGGGTATGTAACGTCTTGTAATGTGATAGATAAATAATAAATTTTTTTATTTTAGGAATGTTTTTACTTTGTGACATAAACAAAAATTATTTTACTGTCCAAATGTACCAATGGCACTTAGTTAAAGATTGTAACTAATGTTTTATCAAATGTTTTGATGTAATTTCAGAAACATTACCAAAGGTTGTTCAAATTTCACAAACACATGCTTACACTTATCCTATTAACATTAGTGTTTTACAAAAATCACTTAAAGAGTAAAATCAGATTTGTTTAAAGTATAATTCTATAAAGTTATTATTGGTCACAGTTACCTTTCTTGTGATGCAAAGATAACATATTACCAGTAGCTATTTGGAAAAGTAAATTCATCCTATGAGTAGGAAGCCAATAAACTAATCCAAAGAGCAGTATGTCAATCTGCCTCATCAGATGATGATCCGATCATTTATCAGTCCTTATCACCAATCTGGAAGAGCAAACAGATGAACTATCAAGATGAAGATGGTCTGTTTGTCATTGAATGACATGGGAGGACTTGTGTAATTTAAAACTACAACATGCCTGCGCGTGCTCATTGTATATTGGTCTAATCTTCGACTCTTTTTGTAACATTTAACAAAAGAACAGAGGTTTACAATATTTTCAGGCCTCATCAGGCCAGTGTTGGGCTATATCTAGGCCCAAATCTATCTATAGTACTTTTAGAGACATCTGTTAAATGTAGACATGTTGAATTTAGGCTTAGTGTCGCTTTTGGACAAATTACAGATTTTCAAATGCTATTGCTCAGAAAGTTTGTAGCTTGTTGTGCTTATCAATAGTTACTATAAAATAGGGGCAAAATACCTTGCTGGTCTTAATGGCTGTGTTTTCCTTTGCATTGGCCACTCACACAATTCTTGCCAAACTGGTTGAGGGCTTCACTGACAACACCAAATTCTTTACATTAATAAATGCAATGTTAGGTAGCAGAAGTAATCAAGTAATCATATTTTGCATCTGGTGTGGGTCTACTCTATCAATTAAATTTCTAATTTTAAATCCACTTTGTCTGCCTTTAATGATGACGTACAACTTGTTTTTTCTATACTCCTGTATATGTTGCCCTGGTTTCACTGATTATTTGTTCTCTGTCTGACTTGCTTGTTAGCGTTCCAGCACTCTTAGGACTTATTTCATTTGCAAAAAGCTAATGGTGATATGATGTTTTTCTGCTAAAGATAAACAAATAACTTCACACATTTAACGCTTTAAATATATGTTTGAACATATCCATATTCTTCAGAACAAGTTTTGTCAGAATAATAAACAATATAGTTATAGTTGAATTGGATAAATGTGTGAAACTTGAAAAGGCAAATTGAGGTGAAGTGCAAAGACAGAGAGATTGGGAAGGAATATCTCAGAAAATAAGTGGGGGACAGGAGCATGCAAAGTGGCCAGATTGACCTCTGGTGAACCAAGTCTGCAAAAACATTATTGTGTCTATACATATAAGTTTTCTTAAGCGTCAAACTTTAAGTTCCTTTTTTTACTTAATTTTTATGTGGAAAAAAAATGCCAGTAAAAGAAAGACACAAGACAATTGAATTGCCCATAACATACAAAGTACATTACAGGTCTTTATTCATTTGGAAGAAAAGACAAGTGATAGTTAAATCAGTCTTGAAACAGGTCATACAAAAGACACACCAGCTCAATTTTATGCAGACTTAATCCTGAAAGAAACCAAAGCTGTGGAATCCAGCAGAATCAAACAAGGGAAGGAACCAAGCCAGCAAGGAAAGGAGTTTGGTGGAGACAGTTGCTATGGGTTTCTCTCGAGCCAAAGCAGGAGCACAAGGGTTGAAGAAGTGTTCGGAAACAACAGGCAATTAGTGCATCACACAGCTGGTGGAGGCAGGCGGTTAGTTGGGCAGCTGCACGGCGGTACATGTGTTACCTTTTTCTCTTTGTGGGGCAACAAATTCCCTGGTCTTAGTTCTTTGATTTGGGGTTCAATTCGATTGGTGGGCTCAACCAAATTTTTTATCCCTAGATCCTTAACTGTGCACTTCTGGAAAACCTGAAGGTTGGAGACAAGTCAAAGGGATATGGGGGTGATAATGATTTTTAGGGTGGGATACAGACTTAAGGCACCACAGCCACAGCTGTACCAACTGTTGTCAGGTGACAAGAAGGAGCCTTTGTTTTGGCATCCGTTAGCACCCAGCCGTTGCCTCTTCCAATAAAATCAACGACCACAGGAAGAAGCGATAAGCAAAAGGCCCCCAGTAAGCAGAAATCAATTAACCCTGCCCATAAGTTTGCCAGGACGTATATGAGTATTCACATGCATCTAACCTGAAGCTCCGCCATAATCTTGTCCCCTTCATCCTCCTCTTCTCTGTTAACAGAAGCAGTGACAGGAGGGGGGGTGATGGGCTTCGGCTTGGTCTCCGGAGCAACCTTTGTGGGCTTGAACTGAGGGGATGGAGGAGGAGCATCTTCCTCAAACTCCTGTGAAAAATCAATGAATTAAACTACTTATTAATATCCAGCATAATTGATATAGACAATGGATGGATTGTCATGCAGCAAGTTTTCGCTAAGTGTCAATATGCTAATCATACAAAGAAACATGATGTATTACAATGATGAAAAATTGAAGATGGCAGGTTATGTACTTTTAAATGAATCAATTACAGAGTTTAAAGTTTATCACTTAAAGTGGATATATGAGCAATTTGTATAGACAGGAAACCTACAAATCTATCGCTAAGTAATTTCAAAATGTAAAAAAGAAAAATGATATGACACTAATGTGACTGACCTGTGCTGAGATGCTTTCCTTCCGAGTTGTATGGACCACCTCTCCAGAACGTGTCGTAGTCATGCCTGAGTTTGAGCTGGAGAAGGTTTTTCTAGGAGGTGGCGGTGGTGGGGACTTGTTTGATTTGTCAGACCCCTGTCTGGTCAAATTGTCAGTGACAGCTGACTTAATGGCAGTTTTTGAAGATGCTGGCTTGATAGATTTCTCCAATAAAGGCTTCGGTAGTTTATCAGACCCCTTTTTGGAAGTTTTGTCTGCTCGAGACTCCTCTGCAAAACACATTATTCAAACACAGCGTGCTAAGTAAAGTGTTACCATGCATAAAATGACTCAATGAAGTTAAATGTATGTTTTATTTGTACCTGATGGTGACTCAAAAGGGCTGGGAATGTCTCTATGTTCTACTATGCCAGCAGAGGGCAGTATTTGGCTTTCCTCCACCTCTAAGCTTGGTATTCCCTTCATCATATTGGCCTGAGCCTCTTGAAGGATCTTCTCAAACTCTTTGCCATCATAATGACCCATATTCTGCCTTTTTTCTTCCCATTCCTTCTCAGCTGCCTAAAAGAAAAATATAGAAGATAAAAGGTCTCTAAACCTTTTAGAGACTGCATAAAGTGCAGACTTCTAGTTATCTAACTGGTTAGCTGGCTAGGTGTCTAGCCATCTACATGTAGATGGCTAGACATAGAAAATAAGACAGCTAGTCAATAGCCAGATATATAAAGCGATCTGCAAAGGTATTACAACCTCTTAAGCATTTATGTACCTTTTGTCATTTTACAAGGACAAACTTCAATGTACAATTTTTTAATGCAACTGACCGAGACAAATTAGTGCATAATTGTAAAGTGGGAAAAAAGTGATAAATGGACAAGGCATAGACTTTGTTTCAGCATTTATTTTCCTACTGAACCATTATCAGTTGTAATACCATATCACTAGAGCTGCTTCTCCCACAAATTTGCTGTTGCTCAATAGAAATTGGAGTTCCTCTGGCTTTTCTTCAACACTGATTTTCATTTTATCACTCTTCCTTAAAGACAAAATGACAGATTTGTAGTTCTTCAGCTGACAGTTACCATTCTTGGCTGTTTTTCGTGAGGTGTTCAAAGTGGAGTAAAACGTGTGGAAAGTTCAGAGGAAATTAAAAAATATGACTAAACATTACCTAAACACCATCTATGAAGATGGACACATATAAAAAAGATCAAACATAAAAAAAATACAATCAAATTAAATGTTAGTGGTTTCATCCTAACTAACGTGTCCAAATACTTTTTATCAAGCCTAGTGGGGGCACAAGTAAAGCTTAGTTGCCTACCAGGCTTATATACCAGAGGCCCTGCTTACCCTAATTTAAAATATCCACAACATTATTACTGACTTGTCTGTTGTGTTCCTTGGTTTTCCTGATGCTGTTTACTTATCAATGTTCTCTCAGAAACATTTAAGGTGTTCAAAGAACAGCTGTATTCGTGATGAAAATAGATGCACACAGATGGACATTTGGTTGCACTAAATCTAGGAGTTTTTGAGTGATAGAAATCAAGACAAAACAAGTCAAAATTGAAAATCATATACTCTTTTTCTTCTGTTTTACAAGTATGCACTACTTGATATTGGTCAGACAAATAAAATCACTATAAAATACTATTGAGTCTGGGACTATTATGTGGCAAAATGCGAAAAGGTTCAAGGGTTGAAAACTGTAAAATATGAAAAACAGCTAAAAATACCTCAATGGACATAACTCTGTTTTTGTTTTTCTTCTTGGTGTTCTGGAGCTCCTCTATTACAAGATTCTGCTGAGGAGTGCTGTTGCCATTATTCACCAGATTCCCATGAATCTTCTTGAGGCAGGCAGGACTTGGTGGATCTGAGACTGACCCTTTTGGAGATTCTCGGTCTTGAGGCTTACTCAGGATAGGACTGGGAATCTGAGTAGGGCTAGGGGTGAGGGGAGGACTGGGCTGAGCTATGAGGGCTGCAGATTGCTGGGACTGCTGTATGTGAACTGGAGAACTCTGGACATGATGGATGACCACTGGGGAGGAGGGCATCACCTCCGATCTTACGGTGGAACTCTGTGCCTCTGGTGGAGCTGAGGAAGAGGTGAGCTGGACTGATGTTGGTGGAGTTTCTACAGCAGTTTCTACAACTGTTGTGTGGTTGACACCAACTGAGGCATTGGTGGAAATATCTACTCCTTTCTGAGACCCTTCGGTTGCATGTCTGCAGAGGAAGGAAATAGTATGTTAAAAACACTATGAAAAAATAAATTGTGAAGAAGCCAAGGCTGAGCTCGGTATATGTGACGTATTAAAATGGAAATGAGGTGCTACAATGTCCACCAAGTTAATTCGCTTATCGGTTCAGTGAAGGCGATGAAAGAAAATCTAGCTGAATCCTGGATTCACACAGAGTGACCTCTTTGATGGCACGGAGGCAGTATAATCAAACAGCACAATCTCCACGCATCAGACTTCTGCTAGGAGCTCTGTGGTGGTCTATTTGATTTAATCTTGAATAGCCCCCTCACACACTCACGGTATACTCCAGGAGTACCTGTTCACCTCATTCCTACTTCAACTGCGTTTCCCTCCTACCTTCTCAGGCTGCTGAGAGTATCGGTCAGGCTCTTGACCCGTTTTAGCATGCTGTCGAGTTTGTGAGGCTCTTCCTTCAGAAATTTAACAGCCTCCACTTCCACTCTGAGCACAGCTCGCATTCTGGTTTGCAGGGCTGGGAACTCTCCTGACGAAACACATATGAGAAAAATTTAAAGATTTTTGTTTATTTTTTTAAATGGAGGAATATTACTATATACACACAGAAAAGTATCAATGTTACAAGTTAGCAGTCATCATTCAAGGCTACTGCCTTGAATGTTTTAGTCCTACAATTGCTGGTAAACTCATCTGTTGATTAATAATTTGGCTAGAATGTGACTAAAAGGAACTGCTTTTTGTTTTTTTGTTTTTTTATCATCTTACCTTTAAGGCCGGCTAGAGACTCTCCCACCTTCCTCAGAGTTACTGCTCCCTCTTCTACATCCTTTAAGGTTACCACCCTGGTGGTTGCTGCTGAATCCTGTTGCAGAGATGCTACATATTGCTCCAGCTCACTGCAGAAACAGCAAGAAAGATAAATAATTCATTAAATGATAAAAGCTAAAATATTATTTTTTCTTTCAACCAAATAGTTCATGAATATATTCACTTTTTGCGCTGTGGGTTTCTGCTGTACAATTCAGAAAAAAAAAAAAATAGTTGTGTAGTATATACACTTAACACCAGGGGGCACAGAGCAGTGCTTTATCTCACACTAGAGTAGGGGAATAGAGGACAGTGTAATTACATGGTTCTTAGAAAAGGAAATAGTAAATTGAGTCTATAACATGTTTAGAATATTGACAATAATCATCACCATTAAAAGCAACTTCCACACTATAATTATTGTTTAGACCCGACTTAACCAAGTCCAATTCCAATACCGCAAATGTTTACTCACTGACTAAGGCTTATTTGTGAGACGGCAACTCCTCACATTGAAAATGTTTCACCAAGCCATTTCAGAAAACTCTTAAAGAAAGGCACTAAATCCAAGGGGAAATGTGCTGAATGATAACATTGTGTGACAAGTTGCTTTGCATGAGAACTGCTAGAATGGTGTTTCATTGTGGTCAGGTACCCTTGAGATACACCCTTTTATGGAGCTCCCCAATGGACTAGGCCAGATGGTGAGAGAAGTCATGAAAATTGTAGCTGGGAAAACAGATTTCTCTTTTGCATCAAGGTTTTGCCATAACATGCCTAAAAGGTTTCTCTTTCTTCTTGCTTTAACCCTTCTCACATAAACTGTAATTATTACACTGGCAACATTTTGAGTTATTTTTTACAGGACCCATTTTTTATTTTTAAAACCTTTTAAGAGAGGAATAAGTAAAAAGTGAGATTGTAAGCATTTCAAACTGCAGTTTCCGACTCACCCTGAAGTAAAATAGTCCTAATTACCACACCTTATTTAGAGTGACAGTTGTCATGTTTTGCTAACCTACAATTGGCGTGACACCCCATCCGGTCTTTCTGCCAGGTTCTTTTTTAAGAAGCTATAAACTGCAATCATTGGACTTACATTGCCTTTCAAAATACTTTCTCAAGGCACTGTAAGTCCATTGACAGAAAGTGTAGGAAATAAACAAAATATATGAGATAAATATATACCTACACAACTTTTTCCCAATTTTTCAACTGGCAATCAAACACTTGAAGGATTTTATTTATTTATTTTTCTGACACATCAAAATAAAGTACTGCATAATTTGAAGTTAAAGTTAAATTGTACACGGAAATCAGAAAAGTACAATGTGCAAATGTGTTTAAAACTCTAAGTCAACACTTTGTAAAACCATCTTCTACAAAAAGACAAAATCTATGTCCATTTTTTTTGCAATAATAGCTTAAGCCCACTCATACTGGATGGAGAGAATATATAAACAGCATATTTTAGCCCTGCCACTGTTTCTCAATTGGATTTACTGGGCAATTCCAACTCATGGTTGGGCTTTGATTTGAACTGTTTCATTGTTTATTTAGGGTCTTTGTCCTGGTCAAAGGAAAACCCTTATCACAAGGCTTTAACAGCCTCTAACAGGTTTTTTTGTGTATTTAATTCCATCCAACTTCCCATTTAACCAGCTACCCTGTCCCTGCTGAAGAATAGCCTCCTTACAGCTAGTGCCACAATAGATGTTTTGTGTTCAGGTTGGTTTGCAGTTTTAATTTTTTGCGTCACACTTTTTTGCATGTAGGAAAAAAGTCTAATTTTGGTTTAAATTGACCAGACTATGGCAGTCAAAATAATAGATTTTTTTATATATGTTATCTTATCAACTGTTTTTCCAAACAATGAAGTGTCATTTTTAAATTATATTTCTATAAATAAGGGCTGAATTCTCCACTGCTTACTGGTTTTGCCCCAATTTAAAAAGCCCCTCAAGGGTTCCCACAGGCCTTTTGGCTGCTATTCTGATTATTGCTCTGCTTGCCTCATCTGTCAATTTAGGTGGATCACCATGTCACAAGTAGACTTCTTACTACAAGGTAGTTGGTTGCATTGAATATTTATTTAAAAAAATCAAAACACAAATTTTCTGCTGCATTAAGATTATGTGACAAAAAAATTTCCAATACATTGCATTTCCAATACATTGCATTATGATTTGTAGATGTAACATGGTAAAATGTGAAAACGCTCAAGAGCTATGTATAAGTTTTAAAGGCTCTGTGCTGATTAAATACAGAACTTTTTGTCCTTGCATTGCAAACACATCCAAATAAAAAGGATTTAATTAGGGATCCCTGTTGGCATGACGAGGCAAGTGAATTAAAATAAGAGCAGGGTAGTCAGTAATTATCTTATTGTTCTTTGCAGCATCAGAAGCGCAGGCACAGCTTGCCTGTAAAAACCTGAGCTGAAGAGGGTTTTGAGGGTGTGGATTGTTTAAGAGTACACGTCTGAATGGCTCAGGTGAGCTGAGGAAGATGAAACCTTCTGGGGGATTTCCTACAAATGGAGCAGCACTGATTGGAGCTGCATGGGTGTGTCTGCTCTCTGCTTGAAGACTTGTAAAAGCCTTTGATGCAGACATAATGGAACTTGTGTGTATTTAATTTGGGCTTATTTTGAACTGCTATTTACCAAGGCACTTCTAAAAGTTTTAAATGTGGTAGGGATCTCATTGTGTTCCATCAGTCTTTTTTTTATTTTTATTTTTTTTTATAAACATGTTTTAGGAGCTGAAGGCAAAATTTGGTTAATACATTTGAACGGCTGGCAGGACAGCAGCTCAGCTACTTCGACACCTTGACATTCTATCATAGCGTTGTGCTTTTTCAGATTTTCAGGGATTGGTTTGAGATTATCTTGCTGAAATATCCATGTGTTCCTTGAAAAAGATACTGTCTGGAAGGTAGTATTACCTTGCCTAGTAAGCTAAAGCACTTCTGTACCATCCAAGAATGATTCAGCTTTAGCTCTGAGGATGTGCTCTTAAAAGATTTCCATAAAGGAATTTAAATTAGATAAGTTTTGCAAAAGAAAAAAAATAAAAAGGCAGAAGTATCTCTAGATCTTGTTCATGTTTTGATGGTGTAGCACATGATTTTATCTTTATACCTTAAATCATGGTGATTTTTCTCGAGTGTGATTTTATTTTCATTTCACTAAATTAGAATGTTGATAACATTTCTCAAACATTCCCAGTTTATGGTTCCTAATTTACTGAAATCAGTTCATGGCCAGTTGAACATGCAGGTTGCAAGTTAAAGTGTCTTTTGAACTGGACTAAACTCAGCTTTACAAGCACATTTAAACAAAAGGCTGACCAAATGACTTAATAGATAATGAGGAAGTACACAACTAATGTTTTATTGAAAAATGACAACATTATTGTGCAAAACAGGTTTAAAAGTGATAGTATGCATCACAAAATGAGAACATTTTCTCAATTTGAAAATGGCATTGTCCATAGTTGAGCTTTTAATCATGTTTAAAGCTCAATGACTCAAAGATTTCTAGAGAAGATTTAAAAAATAGCAAAATACAGCAGATCTAATGTGCCATGGCAGGTTGTTCTAATACCTTGAGGGTGTTTTCCCAAAGGCTCAGTCACCTCTGGTTTTTAACCTACTCTGTGGGATTTCTAGAAGTAGCTGATTTGCTGAGCGAAGCATCCTGACTGGTTTATGGAAGTGCAGCATGTCAGTAAGATAGTGTGATGCAAACCTACTGGGCACATTTTACCACATTACAACTAAAAACTTCAATGAATTTAAATGGGATTTTATGATGACCAACATAAAGCAGGAAGAACTATGAAGAGAAAGGAAAATGATACACAAGATTCAAATTAAAAAATAAAATCTGAAAAGCATTGTACACTTTGTAACCATCTCTTGCTGCAAATATAGAAAGTAAAACATCTATATTCTTGCCACAGATTCTTAAGTAGATTTAGATTTGGGTCATTCTGACACATAAAGTAGTTGTGTTCCAATGTTTTTCACAGTGGGTCAAAAGCGACAAGTTAAAAGTACTTAGGTCCCTTTTCTTACTTATAGGAGCAAAATATTGCAATATTAAACACGTAATATTTTCATGACATAAAGTAGTCTTTTCAAAGCTTAACACATTCTTATATAGTCAAAAAAATAAGTAAACAAAAAAATTGCAAATATTTTATTTGATTAACCTAATACAGCATAAATAATATGTAAACCTTATCAGAAATTAAAATGTGAATTGTCTTTAATTTCATTTTATTATCTCACCTGAGCTGTACAAGAACACGCTCCTCCAGACCCAAGTACTTGTGCCTGTCCTCCTCGACCAGAGCTCTCTGCCTCTGTACAGGGTCTTCCACCCGCCGCATTGCCTCTGTGAGTTTAATACTAATTTCCTGCTCTGCCCGCTTCAGCTGCACCCATAAAACCTCCTGGTTCTGGACCTGGAGGGGATGTACACAGTAAAACAAGATATCAGAGGACTCCAGCATGGAGCCTTTAAGATGTGTGCATGCTCAGATGTGTGCAAACATGTTCAAGTCTGAAATTCAACTAGAACAGAACAGATCAGGTAAAAAGAGATGGCCTTCTTGCCTGCAGCTGTCTCATCTGATGAAGTTGTATCCTGAGGTCAGAAACATTCTTCCTGAACTGCATGAGATTCACTTTGAGTGGAGATAAGTTCTTGTCTGGTGGGGCTGAATTGGTTTTAGGAGCCAAGATAGTAGATCCACCTGCTGGGGCAAAAACAAATATGTTATAATCATTCTCATAGTTTCCAGGAAAGCTTTTGGCCTATAAAATGAGCACAAATGCACCAATAAACCACAGTCGACAATATATGAACTTTTCCTTAATATTTTCTCCGAAATAAAAGGGAAAGCTGAAACCATTTAAATCGTTTAGCTTGTATGAAGATTGTATATATATTGTTTGATGTGAAACCATATGTACTGCAGGTACTAGCACCCTTGCTGTGGACATTTTGTGCAACCCCCATTACCCAGAAAGGAAACCTGGGCATTACACACAGCTTGGACCATAAAGATCACATAGAATCCTGTATACTTTCTTATGCTTTTTTTTTCTTAGCTCAACTCTACAGGTTTTCCATTAGATGTATGCATGAAGACTTTAATAGTTGTTGAAGAACAGTTATTAAATGTCTGGTGGTGAACCATTTCTGGGTAATTTGGACAATTTTCATGGACCATCATCTTGTTGAAAGACCCAGTGAGGACCAACTTTCAATTTACTAGAAGACTCTCGAATATTCATTCAAAGAATATTTGTAAGGCTTTTGGAAGAGAAGCAGGCCTGCAACATGATAGATTCTCCCCTGCTTAAGGAGTTTTCTACATCTCATTCTTTGTTTCACACTAGTCACTCCTGGAGTATTTGTTGCTGAAAAGCTTTGTCTTATCTGCCCCAAGCACATGGTTCCAATTTATGTCCCAGCAGGGTTTGGTAAAATTCTTCTGTTACTTTTGTTGAACAGGAAATTTTAGATGGTAATTTAGAATATTTGCAAACTGCATTTAGTGATAAGTATATATAAAACAATTTAATATGTTGTGCTATTTGCTGTCAAGTGTCTCCTGAATAAATCAGATTGTTAATCTAAATATGGAATTGCATCAAAATGCACAAATGTGCTATGCATGTCACTTTATTATTCTTTTGTCTATCATTTTATTAGGGGTAAGGTGCTTAGAAGAAATGCAAATGACCTATTAAGACTCAAGTGACTCAAGACTGAACAACCATGTATGTGTTGAATCATCCTTCCAAATTTGCTTGCATTGCGAATGGAAATTAGTCATTTAATAGAAAACAGAATAATCATCACTTGAAAACCTTTATATCAAAGTAAAAGAAAAGCTTCTTTGCATATGCAATCCATTAACTTCAGAAGTCTGTCAACAGGATAATCAAACCGTGAGGCTGTAAAAAAAGAAACAGTAATCTGCGTAATCCTTAAAATTTTTCACGTGTCCACCTGATAGATGCCCTGACCTGAAATACGAGTTACAATTCAAACTGCTGCTTTTGTTTGGCTTCAAGAAGTAACTTGCATCTAAAAAGGACACAGACATTACTGTGTTTTATTCTTAGCATGTTATGTTTATTCAAAAAACAAACTGAAACTGATTTAGATATTTAAAAAATAACAAACAGTTACAGGAAAGTTTTTGTTTTCTGATAAACTTTTCAAGCACACAAACAGTGCTATGTATTGCTCTGCCACTGGCGGTGGCATTTGTGAATCTTTCCTTCAACACAGATCAGGTGGCAGGGGACTGGAGAGCATAGATTGGATCACTAAATCATCTTGGCAGGCTTAGAAACTAACAGCATTTTGTTTTAAGAAGTGCTTTGAGGGGTTGGAGTGAACCCTGTTGTCTCCTGCCTCTTACTTCAAATTAAACTGGATGTATTGTGAGGAAATATAAGCTGATGACAAGCAAAAGAAGCCCGACTTTGTGTTTTTTCACTTCCCCCACAGTCTGCTCAATGCAGCCTGTTGACAGATGACAGCGTGTGGTCATGTCTGCACAAGATATTTTGGCATTATTCGGAAAAAAAAGAAGGTTAAGGGGAATTACAGTAATACTAACCTGAACTAGGTGTGCTGTGAGCTGGAGATGAAGTACTTGGTGTTCTCTCGCTACAGGCAGAGAAAAAAAAAAGAAAAACAATTAGAGCAGGACTTTGACACATAAAAAAAAATATAGAAAAAAAGTTTACAGGGTAATATTAGTAATGATGAATACATTAACAAAGTATGAGAAGTTAAACCAGAGAGTTAAGGTGGTGTTAATGTTGTTAAGCTTAATGACATTCATAGAAACATATAAAATCACTGCATTCACATAGACTGTACTGTAATTTTCCAGTACAAATTAAAACAGAGTCATAATGCAAAGAGTCTAAATGCAACCAAAACCATAAACAAAGTCAATACATTGAGACCAACTTTAAAGTCAGTTGACTTTTGGTTATTTCTTCAGATCATTGATCCTTCCTTTCCTTTATTGAATCACTAATCTTTTTTTTTTTTTTTTTTACTTTCTCTGGGATCTCACTCTCTTCTATAATGGACTTGCTTACCTTTGAGGCTCCTTGTTGCCACTAGAGTTTGGAGCCTTTAAAAGTACATGATGAACAAGACCAGTCAAGCTGGTAATCTGTTGCTCCATAACCTTCATTCGCACTCTGCAGAAACATTAAAAAATGCTACGGATGTTAAATCTTGCACTAACATATAGCAGCTAATTACGAACGCTCTAAACACAATAGTTTGTTTTGCTTTATTGCTTACTGAATATGTTCTCTCACATTGATTGTTTTAAAAATTTACTTGCGAATATCTCAGAGTAAATATTACTGCTTATGTCTTCTGTTTCTGGTGACTCAGTAAAATTAAAAAAAAAAATTAAAAAAGGGAAAAACTAGCAACACAGTGGAAATTTTTTCTTTATTATTTTAGACTCAAGTAGACTTTGTGTCTTTGTGTTGCCCTATGACTTGCTGGCACACTCCCCAGGGTGAACTCACACCTCTCACAAAGCAACTGCTGGGATAGGCTCCAAAACTCACTTATGACCCTTAACAGGTAAATAAAAGATAAATGGATGGATTTTGTATGAATATACACAATTATAGTTTTTTTTATTTGGTGGCAAATACATCACCATTAGGTATTAAATAATAATAGACTTACAATAATTTAATATGGGAAAGCAATCTTTAATTCTTAATACACTTAAAAAAAATCACTTGCTAAATCACAGATATTTGATTAAAACATCTAATTGTAGCTTGTAGCTGATATGATTTGATTAAATATTCCTGATTTTGTTTTACAATCTTGCTTTCACTGATGGTGTATATTTTTCTATAAAAACTAAATATGCAATATTTATACACAAACATTTTGCTTTTAATAAGTATAATAAATAAAAATCAACTCAATAAGTAAGAACATTACTTTTCAGTTACTGTAGAGTACAATAAAAATGAAAACTGAAAATAACACCAGAAGAAGGAATACAAAAGTATACAATGAGATTGTGCTTGGGAAAGTGAGCAACTTTTGTCTTCTGCTCAGAATGTTTATCTTAAGAAGAATGTGAGGCAAGTTAAGGACACAGAGTGGACTGTGGTTGTGGCTACTTTGGACAATAGATGGACACACAGTCAAGTCCTAATTAGAGTCTCACACAGAATATCGCACAGGAATAAATACGAAGGCAGCTCAATAAAGTTTGTTTTAAAGGCTAACTTTAGTTCTTTCCAACCGAATTCCTCTGCTCATTTTAAATATGCAAGAGCATTCCTCATGAAAGCTTTTAAGTCTCGCAGGTGGCTATCTCTTATCTTGTTTGACTGACAGTGAGTAAAGCCAGGTCAATATTTTCTGGATTTTCCATATGCATAAAGTTCTTGCAGACAGCATGAAAGAGAAGCCTCTAGAACTTTCATCTGTGTTTATTTACTCTCACATACAGCAATAAAAATCCAACCCAGGTACTAAGATAACTTTGTAGACCTAGCTGAATGATTGTTGATGAGAGTATGTTCACAAGGGATATATTTGTAATTTGAGGAACTATCTTGTTTCAGTGTTCGCATTGGGCATATTAACTCCAGAATTGGGGTTGATAGTAAAAAAATTGTAAAGTTTTGAACTGATTTTTGTATGCACAAATGAATTAGTCTGCATAACGTAATTTTAAAACCTTAAAGAACAGTGAGAACGCAGGTTATATTTGGCTTTAGTTGTGGATGATGAATTAGAGACATGGCCAGTCACAGGAGCTCAGCAACTTATGGAGAAAGTAAAACTGTGATGCAGAATTAGTACATGCTCTCATGCTATGCTTTAATCCTAATACAAACAATCCCATGCCAAATGACTGCAATATCCAGGATTCAGTTGCTTACCTTGTCTCCTGGTCATTTGGAGTTGCCGTAGGCCCTTGAGAGTGACCCTGATGGTCTGGGACCACAGGAGATCCCATGGTGTTCCTGGGCTTGGCCCCTGCAACTTCTTCCTTCCTGAAGGACTGACGCACTGGTGAGCCTCTCTCCAGGGAAACACCATGAGGTGGGACAGCATGAGGTGGAACACCATGAGGGGGCATGCCATGGATATCAATCATCCGTACCTCAGTCATTCTGTGAGGGGACGGAGGAGGTGTCTTGGAACCCAAAGTAGGCAACTGACTGTTTCGAGACTTCTGCCTATACAAAGGAGAGTGATCCACAGAGTCTGTAGGACTGGGCCCACCATAAGAGCTTGTAGAGCGGATGGAGGCACGGTGAAATCCCCCCATGCAGTGTTCTGGACCATCAAGTCCAGGGCTGCCATGCTGCACATGACCTGCAGCCATGGTGATTCGTCCCTCTTGGGGCAGATATGGATCTGCATACAACCCCTCATTCCCTCTCGTTAGAGTGTGACTTTTCCCACCCAAGTCTTGATCTGGCTTCACGTCCCGTCTTTCCAGTATAGCGCTGGGACAAGGAGAGATGGACCGGGTTGAAGGATTGACATTAGACAGCCGGTCCCTTGGGATAGTGGCGCTTCCAGGGACAGAGTTCTGACGTGGGCCAAATGGGATTCGGGAGGGGGATGGTGGCATGGAGTGGGGAGTAGGTGGGAGTGCTCCCTGCAGAGGATGGTGTGATGGAGGACCCATAGGTGGATGTCTTAGAGGGTGCTGACCATCACGGGTGACATGTGCCATCTCGCTGTGCATCTGGAAAAATCCCAAAACATTAAGATTTAAAAAAAAATAAATTTTTATCCTTGTATTTGTAGAATGGAAATTATGACACAAATCTAGATTGTTTGTCTTTTGGCTACCAATTAAGTGAAACACATTGTTGCCAAAGTCATAAGTCATAAGCCTCTCCTAGTCTAGCATAGGATTTTGCATTTGCCTTCAGCTAGAGGCTCATTCCAGGCTTTTCTCTTAAATGCAAATATTAGTTTTTAATTGTGCACTTAATTAATGTAGAAAAAGTCTTTTTTTATTTAAAAAAAATTATTTCTTGTGTACCTTGCTGCTTTAACAGCGCTCTAATTAGACACACTTAATGGAATTGCCTTGTTTACAATTTTTTCTATGCACTTTTTCTGAAAGCCTAGAGGTGAAGAAATTGAACCAGGAAAAGAAAAGATTAAGCTTTGTGTGATAATTGCAGTTGTAAAAATGCACATAATTTCATGGAAAACACTTAATGTCTACCTGCTGGAAAGGTGCAAAATCTATGGTTTAGTAAACATTAAGCCAAGCTGCTAAAGGTCTATACAGAGTTGCTTTTTTTTGTATTTCCTTATTTGAATATTTGAAAAGGCAATTATGTCTATCTTAGCCTAGACTTTTGTCTTCATCTTTTCATCTTTGGCTGCTCGCTTAGCCTAGCCAAGTGTGGGCCTTTGTCCTTGACTACTACCCAAGTGTAGATGTTAGTCTCTCAGCCGTTCGAGCATTTTCTGAGTGTCTTCTGACATTTTTACAGCTAAAGTTTATGTGTTCATTACTTTTTATGCATATAGGTACTGGTATTTAAATTTAATTTGTGTGTAAATACAAAGATTCTGAGTATTTCAATGTGTTTTTTGTTTGTTGTGTCTGTGAACATAGCTACCAAAGAAGTCTTCAGAAACCGTTAATTATGCACTATATCCTAAACTATAGTGTTTCGTTAGGACATGCTTGATCCTAAAAATGAGGACCAAGCATGTGCTCATTTCAAGGCATATTAAGCTATTTTCAAAACACACCTTTTCCGATCTATTTACAAGGCTAAAAGCATTGTATTTCCTCAATATTAAGCTCACAGGAAATTCCAAAACATCATCATCACTCATAAATACAAGATTCCACTTTTGGTTTAAAGTTTTAGATGGCTTGTCAAATTATTTTTTCAGCTTTAAGAAAACTCACTTTACTAGAGATAAAATTGTGGTTTTCTTAAAAATGTTCCCCCCGGGCTAGTCTGCAGTTGGTTAATTTGCAACAAGATCTGTCAAACAATGTCTGTTTAACCAGTCAGCTAATCATTGTCATTTATCATTAGGCCAACTACCTTAAAGAAACATTAATGGCTTATGTAGGAAAAATGACACCAGCTTCCTATAATGACGTTTGAGAAAATTACCTTTGAGATTTGGTTCGCAAAACTAAGAATTGGAATCAAGATTCTAGGTATTGTAGTGAACCACATGATGTGATTTAATCAACAATCTAAAGAACAGACTGAACACAATATCCCTTTGTTTAGCTGGGCACAATTTGTGGATTACTTCCACTAATATGAATAAATATATTCTCTACTATGAGAATTTGTTTACGTGAGGTCTGGTGTGCAAATTTTGTTTCTATCAGGAAAAGTTGAAAAGTTAAAGCGTTAGCTCACATCCAAACCTGTAGCTACAAATACTGTACATACCATAGTTTAGATACATCCCAAACAACCCTCTCTGTATTACAAGCTCACGACAATTTGTTTTGACAGGAACAAATTAACTAGCAAGACTAATATCAAGTGCACAAACAGTAATAAAACCTCAAGATTTGTGATATGCTTTGTGTGATAACACTGTGAAGGAAGTAGTCACATGCAGATCTGGATTCACTCCATTTTCCCTTCCTGTCAAACAAACAAGTTATTGTTTCATCATGGTATGACTCAGAGGTTACACCTAGAAGCCAAGACGTGTCAAAAGCCCTGGTTGAACTTCTTAAGCACTTCAGGGACATTTTTTCTTTGAGCACTTTTTTGTGCAGTGTTGTTTTTGTCTGTTTTATTCAAGCACACGGAGACAGATCATCGTAGGGAAGAAAACAATGACATGGGTGTGACTCTTGTGTGTGCACACGTGAGTGTGCTTCGTGAACTGGAGGAAAACAACTCCTGAAAGTGTACTGTGACAAAGAGTTCATGCTTGGCTGTGACAACAAATGAAAAGAGAAACATATTTACAGAGAAAGTTCACACAGCCTGCATAAAGTATCATGAGGGTGATTTGCAGAGCATAAATGATCTTTTAAACTAAAAGTTTACACATCGACAAAAAAAAAAATCTTGACTTTCTCAAAAATTTGGTGCATAGATGCAAAAATTAATTCCTATTCTAACAGAGCCATATTCAGAAAGGATTAAGCCATTCTCAGTCAATCTCAAATAGATGCTAGAGCCCTAAACAACCAAACAAAACATCTCAAAATAGCCCTAAAATACACATATTTCGTTGTAAAATAAAGATGAGTTTCTGCTTTGAGATAAAAAAAAAAAAAGACAAGGCAGCGGCTTGAAAAATAAGCAGACAGGCAACCAGATTAGACTGATGCGAGGGGACTTGTTGAAAACAGTTAACTCCAACACCCAGGCTTATTTTTCCACTGTGGTCTTAAGCCTCCGGTAGCGCGGGTTGCCTCTTTGGTTTGTGTACACAGAGCTGCTTCAGTCTCTTGCCGTGTCAGCATTGGATAAGGTTTCTACACTGATTCACAAACTGCAGAGAGTCACAGGACGCCAAGCTAAACAGATAAAGAGCTGATCTGTGGTGGTGAAGCAGTAGAGTGTAAACATTTAGAGAAGCTTCACTGGATGGATGCACTGTGTGGAAATGTGTAAATAACTGTAATGATGTTAGAAAGTTATTAGAGTTTGGAAATAATGATGTTGCGTAAAGTGAGACATTTATTATTAAAATAGTATTATTGAAAATGGAAAAGCAGAACAAAAGTTGGGCAATAATTAATGTTCTGTTTACAAAACATATTTTTTCAGTGTACAAAACAAAACTCTCTGACATAGACTACTGGTGACAACAGAATCCTGTTTGTTTTGCAAACTTCTTTGTGGAAGGTGATCTAAATAAATATTACCATTTTAAAATATTTGGTTATTTGTCTTCAAATATAATTACTATATTTTCCCTATTGCTAGGCAATTTGCATCAGTGATTATGAAGCATTATATTGCTATTTCACCAGCAACAAAATAAAGTTGATGCCCAAAAATTGCTCTGTAAGTGCTTCACAGGCTAAAGTTAAATTGACATTAAGTAACAACACAAGTTGTTGTGGTTGCAGAAGTAATTTGGTAGACAGATCTGATGGTATTAGGTTTGTACTAAAGCCCCAACCATGATCTTTCAATAATCTTTCAATGGTCAATAAGCAGAGCTGCACAGGGCAGTGCAACAGTATATTTACAAAGACTTGATCTACTCATAATCTTCATAAGAATTGGATTTGTGCCTGTAATATTATGAATGGTGCCAATCCAAGGACTGATGATTTCATCATTTTCTGTAGCATTTTCACATAAATTGTCATTTCAAATCTTAACAGAAACCTTTATAGGTCCCATAATACATTTTTTCTGTGGTTTTGTTTTAGTTTTCAAACTTGCAACAACGTTATTGAGAAAGAGCAACATTGGTTTGGATTAATGGATAAAATGTCAACAAAGTAATTCCTTTGGTTATACTTAATCTATAGTATCCCACAGCCTGACGCAACCCTCAAAGTTTATGTTCTGTCATAGTTTGTTAAACAATGACAGAACTATTGAGGACAACACTCTTCTGCATTGCTAACTCCGTGCTCGAAACTGCACAATGGTTTGACAGAATTGAATTCATTAGCAAATTTAGGATTTATTTTTCTTATTTTTAATTTCTGCATTTAGTAAGTATTTTCTGTGGTGTGTTTTACTATCTTATAGGTACTGATGAAAAAAATTGTCAACTTGTATTTATTAACTTATACATTTAATATTTTTTATATTTTCACTTAAAACTTATACTACCAACTGAGCTCAGGCCTACAAAACCAACATTGTGCCATACATAGTTTGCTAGCAATCTTTTTTTTTTTTTCCCCCACAGATTTCTGTAAAACAGTGTGATACATAAGGCCTGGTTTGTAGCAACAAATCTATGGATAATGTTAAAGAAATATTGCCAGTGAAACAACAGTAAATCTGTTGAAGGCAGGAAATAACAAGACTGTCAGATAAAGCGCCATGCGGATTACAGAGAGACAAAATGAGGAGGAACATTTGAGGAAATAGCTTTTTGGGCTTAGGTTTTGGTAAACCAGCAGGAAATAAACAGTAGAATTAGAAACCGAGAAAGAGATTAAGGCTTACATTGGGATAAGAAATGAGTAAGGGAAATAGTCAGAGGAATGGAGTTGGATTGTCCCCTAAAAAGTTTCACTAGAGTGGAGCAAATAAGGCAAGGTCTCTGGGAGAACAAAAAGAACCCCCCCCTGTAGATAGATTAACAAGAGCCAGGGGGACATTCCTTTCCTCAACTGCAAACAGGATGTGAGTTTAAGAACTAGAAGGAAAGCCTGGTTTTTTATTGCACCAGATCTATTCATCTCCCCTCAGCTGCAGGGACAAAAGAGACGTACTCACCCTGGCATCACCGTTGGCAGGCCGAGGTCCATGGCTGAAAGCCTGAGCTGGATCCTTGTGGTACACTTTGAGGCAAGAGTGATCTGTGATGTTCCTGTAAGGGAACGAGGTGTTGGTTGGTAGGAAGGTGGCCCAGATATCCCCATCAGAGCGCGGGCGGTCTTGCCTCAAACTAGATCTCTTTATCTGCTCAGCCAGAGGCACATACCCCGACAGAGGGTCTGACAGTCCTTCGTCAACTGACATTTTCTCTAACAAAAATATCCACTAATACTTTTCTGAAACGCGGCTGATCTACATAAACGTCAAGCAGAGCTGTTATTTCCTTTGTGCTGATCTCATTCGAAGTATGTTGCACCTTGTACCAACCTTAAGGCACCACAAGACAATTTTTTACAACCTTGATAAAGGATTAGTCACAAAGTACACATTTCACTTGAGCGAGATCTCTGCAGAGGAAGAGGGCAAAGTTTATTATGTCTCAGAGCATTTGGTTTCTGCTTTTTATCTCTGCACAGAGAATCTCCAGCTCCAGCATTTCAATGTACTTTTCTAGTTAATACCAAGGATCCACAAGAAGAAATACATGTTCTTTGATACTATCTGTATTGCTGTGCACATAAATGGAATACCACACGACATCATACTTTTGAAGTTTTTTCCCCAAGCATAAACAAACTGAAAGTTTTGCAAAACTTTTGCATAAGAGAGGACAAAGACAAAAACATTTCCAAAAAGTCTTCCTCTGTTTGTTCAAGACATGTTGCCACACAGCTCCCCTTTCAAAATAACTTTCTTTTTAACATGGCTGGGAAAAGGATGCAAGCTTTCCTGCCCTGAGACATTTCCTGTTCAAAGGAAGCCAGGAACAAAAGGGCCAAATATCAGACTAGTTTGGCTGGAAGATTTGTCACTGGAGCGATAGATTTCCTTAAGGTGGTTCTGAGTGAATTTCCTAATGAGACAGAGCTTTCAATGGACCAATAAAAATGTTAATTTATGCTGATCCTTCTTGTTTTTTTTTTAAATTTATTTATGTATTTTTTATCTCTGACTTGTCAAAAAATTACTGTATTCGAATATCAGAGATTGGATATTTGCAGATGTTTAATGCAACAAGTGAGAACCTAACTTTTCCAAATGTAGCTGTCAGTAAATTCAACTGTAATGTTCTAACTCACAAATCACGAGCTAGAACATTAGTATGGCTTAAATAGTTTTCGAGCGGATATAAAAAATACTCTGATATATATGTTTGCCATTTGACAGCTTGACTGAGCATACTACTAGAGACTCTGATTTTATTATTTGTCACTGATTCCACAGCAATGAGTAAAATAGCAAACTATTGATTTATTAACAGAATAGCAACAGAAATAATCCCATTAAATGATTTCCAGAGGGCAAAAAGTCACAAATTTTGAAACAGTGTAGCTTCTGAGTTTTAAATTACTAATGTTCTAACCTCCTGCAGCAGCTAGCTGTGCTGAAATGCTAACACTAGCTTTTTATGTGACACATCTTGCAAAAACTGACAGCATATCACTAATTGAAAATGGATATTTTCATTTAACACATTAGTATTTTTTCCTTGATTTCACATGCAAACATAACTCCTTACCTGACATCAGCGAGTTCGTAGTACATGTTCCTCATGTCATCTTTGACGTAGACAGCAACACTGGGTGACTCCAACATTTTCATGTTCAGCTGCTGCGGGAAGGCACTGACAAACAGAGCTCTGATTGTATCGATGCTGGTGATCTCATTCGGCATGCGGATCTGTTTGGTCTCATCGCCGTACTGCAGGTAGAGTACACCTAGGGACAGAAGAGCAATGAAATTAGAATGAAATTAAGATCTCAAAAGCAGATGTGGTTTCCAAGAATGATTGGATTTATTCTTATAACTGGAAACCCACAACTTTTAATTTGGTTTGGTTTGTGGAAGTGATACGTTTATGAAGCTACAAAACTATAAAAAAATGTCCAGTTAGAAAGCAGTAGAATGTCTTTTCTGATGGTGATAACTTAATGACTGCACACCAAGACTGAAGAGCTGTGATACAATAGCTCTGTCTTTAACTTAAGTTCTAATGTGAAGCTTAACGTGTAATCCAGTAAAAGCTAAGGGACGGAATAGAGAGATCGGTAGAGTATGTTTGCACGAGATTAACAACGATATAAGTTTAATATATCCGCTCTACAAGACCTGCCAAATGTGAGAGTTGATATGACATGTTTTGGACTACAGTACAAAAACATAGGCAGAAAAAAAAACAAAGAAACTTCTGGAGATGCACAATATATTGGAACCAACAATGTCATTGGTGTATGTTAGTAATTTTTCTAACATATTGGTATCAATCTAAAAAGTAAAACCGGGCTGTTTGTGAGTGTTTCAGAAGGTGGAATGGAATGGGTTCAACATGTGGTATTAGTTTGGCCATATGACAGAGATATTGACGCGGTGCAGGATTGTTAGGATGCTTGAAGCAGAGAAGCAATGCAGGTTGTGTGGTTGCTTTCACAGACTCATAAGTGCAGGGAAACACATAAAAGTTACACATAATATCAGTAAATATCAGTCTAAACACTGGTATTAATTAATATTGGATATTGATATCAGCCCAAGTTGTTGTACCTCTAGAGATTTCCCATTAAGTTGATGATGCATAGTGACCTTAGTAAAAGTCCTAGCTGAACTGAAAATCCTTTCTTTCTATGCTGAATGATTTGTACCCAGGGCTGTGGAACAAAAGAAATCAAAGTGAATCCCTAAATACTGCCAAGTGTTCTATAGGCAGAATATTTATATAAATCTTTCACCCATTTTCTATCTGTGCTGGAAATTAGAAAGTATTTTTAGTCAAGAAAATTACTTGATAATAACATGTTAGTTGGGGCAGAGGCAAAGCTGTGCGCTCTGGGAGGAACAGTAAATGTTATGTATGAAAAAGACCAAAGTCTGAACCTCTGAACTCTGGGTGTGGCTTCTGTGCTGTGTTTTAAAAAAAAACAGATGGCTCTCCCACAACATTTATGAACACGCCCACACTGCACTTGTATAAACAGTGCCAGGGGGAAGAAAACAAATTCTATTTTCTGTCTGATTCAATGGTTGACACTGTATTGCAAAAGTTCAACCATTTTGTCGCAAAAATTAGCCCAAAAGTCAAATATCCTTACATGTAAAGGAAGTTTAATAGTATGTTTATGATTTTTCCAATGAAAACAGAAAGGAGGCATGATTTTACTTGGTAAACCCAATAAAAACCAGATCTGTAAAAGCTACCAGATGTTAGTGAAATATTATACAAGACACTGCATGCTCCATGAGACAGGGGGAAGGCAAATCCAGGAAATAAAACTGCTGAGTCTCTGCACTGCACTCCTTGGTTTGTCTGTGTTTCTGTGTAGTCACAACTTCCCACTGAAAATTTGCATCTTTTTCTGTGAGATAGGTTAGAATAATGTGATATTTTTTATGCAGATGTTGACCACTTGGAAAGAAACACAACTATTATGAGGATTTCTTCTGCATTTAAAGTATTATAAGTAGGTCAGAAAAAAGAATCAAGTTACAATCCAGGGTGCCTGACCTTGCAGAAAGCTTGCAACAAATGGCTAGCTGGTTTTGTAACCAAATGGGCATAGACTGGAAACTTTTTGAGTTTAACACATCTTCACTGAGAAACAGATGTACAAACTAAGCACAGCAGTGAAACCCCCCATTTCACTTGAACCACAACTAAACAGCAGCAAAATACTACATTTCAGCCACAAGTTAAAGCCATTAAATAGAGTCCAACTGATGCTACACTGTTGAATGTGATACTCACTGAAGAGGTCTGGAGGATTTCCAGTTTCCTTGCTCAGCCTTATGTTGTAAAGAAAAAGACCATGCAGCAGCTCGTGCAGCGAGACAAGGGTAAACGAAATCCCCAAATGTCCGTTGGGACAAAGTGGAGCGTGTGCTGCTGCCTCTGTGTGTACACACGTTTGTGCCTGAGAATCTGTGGGAGGGACACAGTTGTAAAGTGGTGCCCCCTGTTTTCTCTCCACCCCTTCATCACACCATAACCCCCCACCGTCCCCTCGCTTTGTCCCGATGTTTTCGATGGGGAGAAGGAGCGTAATGGAGTACACGTATGTGTGAGTTTGTTCATGCATGTACATATGTGTGTGTTTCTGATGGGGTTTGCCTTTCCTCAGTAGAGTCATTGCACTGAACAAATCAAAATCTGTGAAAAACGACATCCCACAGCTTGATTCTTTCCAACAAAATACGCAACTCTCTCTTTATACATAACTATGGGGATTGCTAAGAAGTGAACTGAAAAAATCATCTAAAAAACTTCAAACATTATTGTTTGAAAAGTGTGAAAGGTCCTTGAAATAATACAGCCACCATTTTGCTAAATTTTTACATTTTCTGCATCTGCACACAAGTTATACAAAACCGTTTTTTTGATTCAGTTAGAAATTCCACAGGAGGATTCGCTAAGATTTCAACACAAGAAAAAATGGATACTAACTAAGACAAAACTAAGAGGGGTGGAGGAAATAAGGTGAAAGGAGAAATATAAGAGATAGATAGAACATGATGTAAAAAATAAATTAGACAACTATTTTTGTACTGATTGGTAAAGTGAATTAAAGAAATGTTTCCAATTTATTAGATCGAAGGCAAAAATGGTTTGCAATTGTGTGATGTAATGATGAAAGCAAAAACATACATACGTACAAAAATGGATATTAAAGCAATAGGAAACTTACATCTTAAGGCAAACCAATTAGGTGTTGATTTGTTGAACATTAAGAGGTTTTTTTTATCATTTATCAGATTTTCATTTTTTTGTCAGTGAATTCTTGCAGAATACAAACATAATGATTTTTGCGTTCAATTGCATAACAGTTTGCTGATGTCAGAACTAACTGAATAAGTGATTAAAATCCATTATTACCCATAAGGGACAGTTGAACACCTTTTTAAGAAACAGTGGAAAACTTTTTAAAACAAAGATTAACTTACAACCAGTCAGAAACACCAACGGGTTTAACAAGAGTGTCTCAAATTCTCCATGAGATTTTCTTAACAGCATGCTGTTATTGCGGTATCATGTGACAAACCAACATAAATGAGTTCAAAACAGTTTAGGTGAAGAAAAAAGAAAATCTGATAATACTGTTGTGCATTTCAGTTCAATCCCACCCTTTTTCAAAATGTAAAACTACTTTCCACGGCAAATACACTTGCAACTTGACTTGACCAGTGTGTATTCTTTGAATTGAACTTTGGATGTATGTTTAAGGTTGTTCTGCTGGAAAGTAATCTCTACTGCAATTTCAAGTCATTTTCAGCCTACAAACAGGTTTTGGGCTAATTCCAATTTCACAACCACCCATTAACAGCTATCCTTTAACAGCTTCCATGTCCATGCTGAAGAAAAAAAAAATCTGCAGCATGATCTTGCCACCACCTTATTTCAATGTCGAGCTGGTTTGTAGAGACATTTGTTGTTCAGTCGTCTGACACCCAGGTTTAGTATAATCTGACCAGATGAGGCTACATTTATTACTGTGTCCCCTACACAGCTTATGGTAAACTGCAAATAGAATTTATTAACTTTCTTTCAAAAATGGTTTTCTTTTTGTCACTATTTCAAAAAGGTCAAATATGTTGATTTATTAAATTTTCTCAGCGGTGAAGTTGATATTTGGCTGTTTTTATGATGAATGTTCATCTTGCTCCTGGTGTCAGTTCAGGTTTTAAAACCTAATTCCCTTAGCCAAACATTGGGATTTCAACACTGTGCAACAGCCAATTTAGCCCTAAATAAACAAAATCATCTACTTGTAAGTTCTTTGTAACACCTTAGAGATGTCAATCCTGACAGTTTTTAGGGCACGACAGCAAATAATAAAATGAGAAGTATGAAGAAGCTTTCTCATAGAAAAAAAAGGAACAAACTTTTTTTTTTTCGCACTTTGATCTTCAGAAGATGATAGAACCAACATCAACTGTTTTTTTTTTTTTGTATCTGTTTTTTTTTTTTTGTATCTGTCTACAAACCTTTATTGCAACATATGGATAGCGATGCGTGTTTTTACTCTTATTGAAAGAATGAATATAGAAGTTTATCAATTTAAAGAGAAAACATTTTCAGTGTAAATTTGTAGACTGAGGCTGTTCAGCCATCTGGGGGAGACATGAAAAACAAAATAAAAGTAGTTCAACTAGGAAATGTATTCTTCTGATGTATTTTCTCTTTCATTTTGTGATGTAGGCCTATGGCATAGTGAGGTGATGGTGGGCCCACCACAAGGCTGAGTTTGCAGCCGTTAGGGTCATTTGCTCCAGAGACCCATCCTGATTCACTGACTCCCTAGTCCCACTAACTTCCTGCCCTGGGCTAAGACTACTCTACTCTACTCTACTCTGCTCTGCACTGCACTGTTCAGTTTGACAGGGAAGGTTTTCACGCTCTCTGATGAAAAATAGGAATGCAATGCAGTTAGGGGGAGGACATCCCTGATCATTACTTTGTTTATGTTGAGTTCTTAGGACTAGTGGAAAACATAGTTTTGCAAAGTAAACTGAGAATTAGAGGCACTGTTGGCAACAAAGGATGTGAAATTGCAAAGTCTTTTATCTTATTTTGTACTTGACTTTAAAAGTTTTATTTGGCAAAAACAAATTTATTAATTTATTAGAATTTCTTTAGGTACAGGCCTGGTTTCAGTGCCACGTTGCAGAAAGATATCACCATGTACTGAAGGCTCATGAACTTTGTGATAAAGTACTTCCTGAGAACACTTTATATAGTTGTCCTTTCCGATAATAACATAAGCTTTATAAATGCTTCTCCTACACAGCCATCAGCCTTCTTTAAAGACTCCTGTATTTGCTTCAAGCAAAATAAAACACAACACACAAGTTTTGCAACTGTATCTTTCTGATCTAACAGTCAGGATGCAACACCACTTCAGTCCTGATGCATTATTCAATGCAGATATCAATGCAGAATCAATCCCTTGTAAAAGTATTCATGTCCCTTTAAACCCCTTTAGCTCCATCTCCCATCCCCTTTAATCAAGTTTCGAGTAAACCCGCCTCATGATGCTGCCACCACCATTTGTGCAAATGGTGTTTTCAGGTTTCCACAACATAGCACTGTAAATAATACATATGTTCTGACACTAAATGACATTACAGTATGTCAAGGGAAAGTGTGTCTGATAGCAGCAGCTATAACGTGACAAAATGCATACCTAATGAGCGGTCCTTTGTCTGGTTGGTCGATCGCACCACTGGCAGGCTGGCGCGGACTCGGCTGCCGCGGGTGAAGGCTGTGGGTGCGTCTGTTTCAGACATGGCGTCCAACGACTCTAGTGAGGCCAAGGATAGGTGGTCAACCTGATCCCCAATGCCGGGTTGTGGGCTGGGGCCGTGCTTTGGACTTCTGCTCTGGAGTGGGAAGAAACAAATGGAAACAGGAGTGAAACCATGAATTCTTATGATGAAACTGCACTTAAAGTTTGCAATCCTGGTATGAAAGATAAAAATTCAAATTTGAAATTGTTCGATTTGAGCTGCTCGGAATTTGGATTTTGGTCTTTTTTTTTTAAGTCCAACAGATTGCCCTACTTGATTCATGCACAGTAACAAAACAAGCTAAAACAGCAGCCATGCAAATGTGCAGGGAAGCATTAATCTCAAAACGTTTCTTGAAACCAATTTAGAGGACTTTGGGGCTCCATTTATGATAGACCTCAATCTAATCTATATGATGTGGCTTCCTCAAACAACAAATGTTTTGTCAGAACATTCATCTCTGACAAAATGCACAGAGCTGAAATATTACAGACCAGGCCTTTTGGATTACCTAATACACTTCATGAACATGCTGCTGAACATTTGTAGTCATTTGTTGAAAATGTTCACAACCCAAGTTTTGTTTATTAGTTGATATTTTAGAAGCTTCATTGGCTAGACTAGTTCATCCTGGCAGCGAAGGCGAGAAGCACAAAGGTTGGGAACACGGTCACACAGCGGATGCCAGTAGGGGTGAGAACACAGCCACACACACCTAACGACACACAAACCCAGCATAATGCAGATAAGATGAAAGGCAAACTAACTTGGTAGGGTGATTGGATTTTCATCAAATACCTCTGAATGTCAAGCTCAGAGTGAAGAGAAGCAATCATGGCCTGTAAAGACTGATGGCAGGAAAGAAAAGGAGGAAAAACAAAAACAACATGGCTAAAAACTGCCAGTGGGAACTTGAAATGGAAAAGGAGATGTTCATCAAAGAAAAGAGCCCTGGTAACATATCAATCTCTTTAACAGGCTAAAGAAAAGAAGAAAAAAGCAGCATGAGAATCCTAGATGCAACACATGTGAACCGTTCACACCAATATGTTTTATAAATCAGAGATTAAAATGATGCTCTATGTAACAGCACGAAAGTGCGCTCATGTGTTTGCAATGTATTGTGTTATGGTGACCTTTCAAAAGAATGAGGTCACATGGAGTTAACATGTAACCTGAAACCAGACAAGTGTTGGGAATTTAATCTGAGCACTGAATGATTTAAAAGCTCATTCAGTGATGGTGGATGCAAACAGCCCTCCTACATCGCTGCTCAAGCTTCTCACATGCTCCACTGGGAGAAGTAGTGGTCTGCACTAACTTGAGGTACTAATTTTGTCAGCGCGGTATGTCTGTGCAAACTTATATAATCTGAAACTCCAAAGGTGGAGAAGAACAATACAAACTAAAAAAATCTTTAAGAAGTTTAAAAATGTAACCAACTTATGTTTTTTTAAGACAGATATCGGACAGGTTTTGGATGTTTTTCCCTCTTTTTTAATGGAATAATTAAACAAATGGCACTGAAAGTATCATTAATATATTTTTAGATATATTAGCAACTATTGTAACAATCCATTTTTTTCACATTGTTGTCCACAAATGGAAACATTCCACAAAAGAAAATGTATCCTCTACGTGTAAAAGTTTAGTGTTTTTCTTTATTTAAAAAAAACAAACAAAAAACACTATACCTTTAAAATAAAAATAACACTACAGTAATTTGAAAACAGTTGCAAGTTTTCTATTGTAAATATTATACGTTATCCTTTTTAAGAGGTAACGTATTTGTGACTAAACACGTTTTATTTTACTCAACCGAAGGCAGAAATTGGTATTTGGTTTGTAAAGGCTGCAAACCAGGCCTGGATTCAGAAGAACGGAGAGAGCAATATGAAAAATACCTTTTAGTTTCAGGTTTTCAAATGTTTATATTGGTTAGACATTTAGGCTTTAAATTAACAAAATAAAAACAATTATTTTTATTCTATTATTCTATACTACATCTTTTTCACAAAAAGTGTGAACACATCCACAGACAGGCATCATTACACTAATACAACATTATTAAGCAACATTTGCTAATGTTGCTTTGATGCGTTAGGTAATGCAACTGAAATTGTTCATTTCATGGTGCCATCACAGTTTAATGTGTTTAAAAGTTTTGGGCATTACCACTATCAAAGCAAATTGATGATATAAAAGTGGATTTTATTTTTAAATAACGCTAAAATCTGTCAGTAAACTTCATGGCTCTTCAAGTTTAAATATACCAGGAATATGAATAATTTTGAGCTTACCAGAATATTATCAGTTCGAATGTAATAAAAACACAGCTGTCCCAGCCAACAGCTTTCAGATGTGAAAGCCACGACTGCAAAACCTTACAGCCTTTTTGGACCTACACTGCATTCCATCCTACACTCCAGTCAAAATTGTGCAGCCTGCAAGTCCCTGTTTTACACCGCATTGGCTTTGACAGCTATGATGAATGTGAAACAGAGACATTGGCAATAGCTTCAATACTGAAATGTGAAAAGTACAAAGTCATGAAACAAGGCTGCTAGGAGGCAATGTCTGAAAATTAACACCTGAATATGTCAAAAAAAAATAAATAAATCTGAAAATGGCATGTTATGTGGTGAGCTGTAGCCAGTGTCAGTAGGCTGTTATAAAAGGCCCATGTCCAAGTCACTGTGATTAGAAAATGTTAGAGAAGGTCTAGAAATAACTCAGTGCTTAATCAGAAGTCTCAGTCGTGTGGCTGCAGTTGCAGCCAACCTTTTCCTCAAGTTATCAAGCCTATGCTCCTAAATTTGCCTGAATGCCATGCATGAAGGGAGCTTTATATGACATGGATGTCAAGACTAATGCAGTGTGGGCAAGCAGTGATTAGGCAAACAGCCATGGTTGTGGGTAAAAAGCAGAGAAGGCTGGAAGTAGTTTGGTTGGACTGTCTCTTTGTGTGAGTCTGCTTGTACGCCCATGAAAGAGTAAGAGGGATGTAAAGAAGGACTGGGTGCGTGCATGAGTGACTCGGGCCATTGTTCCAGAAAATCTGACCTGAACCCGGGACATCCTGCAGAGATTTATGCAACAGTCTGCTGTCATCATGAAGAAAGCTCGGGTCTGTGTGTTGAGGTACTGTTCAAACAGAGCAGGTCGGAGCTGTCATTTCCAGATTTTCAACTCATCTATAAAAGCTTTTTTTTACTGCAACTTATCACCTGTTGTGAGTCTTTAAAGAGCTCTTTAAAAGCAAAGTGGCTATGTTTTATGATTTCTTAAAGCGATGTAGATTAAATTATGTCATCCCAGCGTCGTCTTGGCTCCTAATGGACAGGCTGCCACGCAGAGCAGAGCTGGAAAGATTAAAGTAAATTATGATTGTTGAGAATAATAGCGGATCCCAGCAGGAGCCTGCTGTGTCACTCATGGAGATTTAAGTATAGACATGGCCTCAAAGGTTGCCGTTATGCACACCTCCTGCAGCCAGTCCACATAATGCCAGCTGATTGGTCCCTACGTTCTTATATAATCTACAGTATATATCTCAAGTTAAAATGACTTTCTCTTACATAAACCCCTTTTTTATGGGGTTTATGTATGGCGTGGACATACTGTAAGGAGTGGACATTTGCCTAACATTTTTGCATAAACCCTTTTTGACCTGTTAGCTGCAACATATCTCTAGTAAATGTAACACCACAGGTTTTTTTTGTTGTTGTCACATTTAACGACAAAAACAAAGCATTTTTTATAGACTTTGTTTTAGACAAATAAGATTTCTACATTATTGTCAAATGGAAGGACATTGTAAATGAGTTTTTTATAAGTAGAATATTTGAAGGGAATGTCCAAGCTTCTAGAAACTGGCATTTTCACAACACCTGAGCTGTGAATCTCTGATCTCTGACACTCCTCCAGAGTAAACCTAGTAGGGCCCTAGTAGGGCCTCCTACTAGATTTAATGCCTAGTAAAATACCCTAAAAATGTTCAAAGCTTGGGATATTGTTTCATAACTTAACAAATGTTCTCAGGTAAACGTCTCATGTCCTTTCCAGGAAACTCCTTAGAGTTTTTATGCTAAGAATAAATTAGACATTTAGGAACTTGCCAAAGATTATCATAGTTAAAAGGTGTCAATAGAAAATGCATACAGCAATTTTAAGGTTTTGCTTGCAAAAGTTTTATAAACAATGCACAATTTTCTGCTCACCTTAAAATTCTAAGTCTTGTTTTTACTCGTTTATTACATACTACTTCAAACAGAAAAGTGATGTTGGCATGTGACAAAACAAAAAGAAGTTTCAAGGGGTACAAATACTTTTTTATGGTACTACTAAATCAGCCAAACAAAGGTCACCCGTGGAGGTGTTTATCTGAATACAATAGAATGTATTCACACAACATCTACTATGTGCACAACCAGAGCAAATACACACAAGGTAACCAGAGAAACATGTTTTATTCACTCATTCTACATGGGGGAAAGAAAGCCAACAGAGGATAGACAAGGAGGTTGTTATGGCTTTAAAAATGCAAACACTGATGTTGGGAGCACGACTTTTCACTTAAGATGCTAATTTGGCTGGAGCTCTGGGGAGAAGATGTGTGAGCTCAACAGCAAACTCACAGACAGAACAATGTGGCTTTAGAAATACTGTACCTTTACTTTTTTTTTTTATTACAACACATTATTTCAATGAAAGAGCAAAGCCTGGAAAATTGATGTGAAAAGAGAAAAAGTTCAAGCCAATCTGCCCTCATGTCCTTAGGATAAATGTGTTTATGTGTGCCGCAGAGACAGTGTTTAGCAAAGCGGGAGTTAATTGAAAATCAAGCGCATAAGTCTACAGAAAGCTCTACACAACTGGTCTGTACTCTGTCTGTGGGCTGATGATCAGCCTTTGTTTTCTATACTCTAAAAGACATTATATCAAACTGCCTCAGTCATCCATTCCCATTCACTGCAAACACCAGCCTCTATCCGCTCCCTCCACTGATGCATTCCTCCTCTAATCCTTTTGCTACAAACCTCTCATGACCTTTCACAGATGGGCTTGTTTGTTAATTGGTGTGTTATAGTAGTAACAATCAAAGTTTACAATGGAGAGGAAGAACAGTGGCTGAAAACCCAGTAAATATTAAGAGACCCTCTCAAAATTAAATATGCAAAACAGTAATAACAACTATGCATTAATTAAATATCAAATTGAGTAGTAGGATAGCAAAATAATCTCATGCAAATTAGGATCGTAGCTACAGCACAGGACATTACATGAGATGATAAGATAAAGGAAGCATGACAAATATTTTTAGACACCTTGTAAAATGAGCAGTGAGAAAAAAAACATGTAAAGCAACAAATGCATTGCACACTAGTTCTGTTATTATTTGATCTGTGCCTATTAATAAATAGTCAACATAATATTCAATCTTGAATAATAAATGAAGCACAAAACCCAGTACAGAGCTAAAAAATGTACTATTTACCATTTTTGCCAAGTTTCAACAGTCCACCAGTGAGTTCCATGTGAGATTAAACTCCCCGCTCTGAGAGAGAAACAGTCTCTTCCTGTGTTATCGTCGCAGCATTTGCTCTCCACAACTGGCCCCTGTCCTGCTCCCTTTCCTCTCTACTCCACTCCATAACGGATGCAGACACCGCCCCCCACGGCTACAACCATCTACCACGTCCCTAACAATCCAGAAGCACATTGCAAGCAAACACACAATCCACAGTAGGAAGACAGCAGGGGAAAAGCCATTGTTTTTATGTGAGCCTTTAAAATTCCACTATGACTATTCAGCCCAAGTTATGGAGCGGTAGGGACTTATTGAATATGTTTGAATATTTCTTGCTTTCTAGAAGGTTCAGGGGTTAAATTCTGGACACCTGAAGCAAACCTAAACTTCACGAATAAGACACTTTGAAACAGACACTTGTATTTAATAAAAACCAAACTGCTCTAACGCTACAACATGGGTTTTAGTGTTGATGTAAATCTGAAGCTAATCTTGGCTTCAAACTCATGGGGCTAAAATGACAAACAGATGGTCTGTTTGATATTTGGTAAACGAGTGGGTTGACATGGTTGACAAAACGACAGGGGTGACTATCTAACACAAGTCCTGCAGTTGGGGAAGCAACTTAATGGTGGAACAGCAGCTTCAGGTGCAGTTAGACTTCTGCCAGTTGTGCCATTCCTGGCACAGCTGGAAATCATACGTTGCCAGCATTTCAACTAAATAGTCATAAACCAGGATTTTGATGGCAGACATAGTCACATGATCACGTTGAGATTGTTTAGCAGGAAACTTTTATCTCTCTGACCTTAGTTTTTTCCCCCCATGTAACAAATGGTATTTCTACTTTTTCCAGAAAAGTTTTTAAGTTTTTGTGGCCAATGTTTGATAACTAACCAGGCAACAAAAAATTGAGTAAGCTATATTCTTTTCTTGAAAGGCTCATCTTGTTTTTGAGTAAATTCTACTAAGTCATTATCAAAATTATTTGCTTTTCAAAAAGTTTCTTAAGCCTTGCACTAAAGACAGGCAGTTATAAAAGATAACAGGTCCAGACTTACACCAAGACTGAAAGATCCCTTACTGCATGTAGTAATTTGCACATATTCAGTCCTCTTCTCACCTACCTACTATCCTTCTTGCCAAACAAACACATGCAAACTATTTGCTTACGGCTTGATTTGTCCCAACTTGCTCCTTGATGTCGACCGTGAGACTGAACACTGAGGACAGCCCAGAACTGCGCAATATATCCTCAATTTGCTCACATGTGGAAATAAATCCTTCATGGATAAAAAAAAAAAAAAAGTGGACACATTTGCCACCACTAGTCAGAAAACCGGTCTTTGCACGAGTTATGGCTGTTTTTACAAAGAGAAACAGAGCTTATTTTTCTCCTGTAAAATGAAAATTATTCATGCTGTAAAGAAAACTTAAAGTTCGTAAAAGAAGTGAAACATATGCTAGCTACTTTAGGTACAACTTTTTAAATGCTTGTTAATGCAAATGCCAATTCAGTGCAGTGAACTATCTAATGAAGACTGGTTCAAGACAGCAGGGACGGAAACATTGATGAAATAATCCTTTGTTACTGCCATGTTATGAGGAGCGCCACATCAGACTGTACATCAAATTGAACCTTGAAGTAATCAATCAATCAATCAATCAAATTTTATTTGTATAGCACATTTCAGCAAGGGATTTCAAAGTGCTTTACATCATAAACACAAGAACACAAAATCATGCAACATATAATAGACAATACATTGTTACATATTACATTTCAAAAACAGTTCTAAACAGGTGTGTTTTTAATTGCGATTTAAAAGAAGTCAGGGTTTCCACTGTTTTACAGTTGTAAGTGGCTATGCCAGCAGAAGCCGACACTGGGTGAGTTCAATACAAAAACTGTAGTGTTGCATGAGAATTTGGTGTCAACAACATTCAGGGATTCAGGCGCGTCAGACTGGTGCCGGTAGTGTAACAATGCGGGGAATATTTTCTTTCTGCACATTGGATCAATGAGCTCCAATTTATTTTAGTATTACTTCTGATCCTGTCTATCTCTTAATGTCAGCAGTGTACCCATCCTCTGATGGGTTTTATCCAGGAAGAAAAGGATGAGTTTGCTGTATTTCAACGTCCTCCACGGTCATTGGATCTCAATCTCTTAAGAGCACCCTTTGAGAGGTGGTGGAAAGGTGAATTCACCTCCTGGACATTAAGCAGACAAATCTACAGGAACTGTGTGATATTATCAAGGTTGATTTGGACCAAAATTACTAAGGAATGTTTCAGAAACATTGTTGAATCTATGCCACCAAATAGGTGTCCATCTTAGTACTAACAATGTGCACCTGATAAAGTGACACATGGGTGTTTTTAAATAACTGATACAAACAATGTTTTCGTTTTTTTTTTTATTATTTTCTATGGGAAACCTGTTATCTACATGTCAGGAATTCTTGAAAGCAATTAGCAACTTCCTGAAGACTGTCTTTGTGCCACATATTTATTATGTCTCCTTTCTGCTTGCATGAGCAGATACTTAATAATTAGCCAAGGGTTTTAAAAAGAATCACAGACAAGCACCTAGCACTCAATATTACTGCATTTTTCTCATATTTTTGCTGACTCGTCCAAAAATGTATTCCCAATCATCCACCTTTGTTCCAGTCAATTAACAGTAGAAGCCATTAAAACTCTGGACTTATGCTTTAATGTGTTAGCAACATTGCACTTTTTAAATTGCAGTCTAAACAAAATACATGATCAATTAGTAGAAAATGTGACAAGCTTGCTTATGTAAAGCATGAAACCCCAGTTGAGGCAAAAACCTTAAGAGAACTGTGCCACACACTCCACATCTATCAAACCAATTAGCTCCAAATGCCAAGAAAAACTTTGCTGCTACAAATTACAGGTGCTTCCTATTATCCATGTCATCTTGCTTAGTGCAAGACAAATCTGTGCACTCATTGTATTAGTTGGAAAATGTATTTCAAATATCTCATGAATGCAGCTTATTTGACTTTAAATAATTCAGCTGCTGTGCTGCCAACCCATCCCTTTATCTTCACCAAGAGTGAGCCAGCGGGATATAAAATACAGAGGATCAAAATAGGTTTGAGCCAGATGCTCAGAGCTGTGAAATCATCCCGGTACTCCTTCATCTCCGAATCGTCTTTTGAAGTGAGGCTCATTCCTTTGACACAAAGGAATGGGTCCAGATGTAGAATAGACTTGCATGCCAAAGGTATAGATTAGAGGTAAAGGGGGAAAATCCAACCTATATATTCAAATACAGTGCCCACAACTCTTCTTGCCACCAAGAAGAGTTGGCAAGAAGAGTTACCAACTTACTTTTACGCTTTAAAAGTAAGTTGGTAAAGCTTACTAGAAGCTAGTCTGTTGCTGCAGTTGTCTTGAACTTAGGAGATTTTCTCTAATTTTTACTGCTTGGTTGTCATCCAGCCTTGTTTGTCACAGTTCCAGTTGTTTTAGAGGTTGTTAATTATTGCTCCATCAACAGATATGGGAAGCTTCAGGGGAGTACCTAATTTCTGGCCTATGAATATCTGCCTTGTGTGAATGGCATATTCTTTTGTGTTTTCCATTCTGAAGGGAAACATAAAATGGGAAACATTTTGTGTTTCGATTGAGACATAAGACCAATAGAAGTAGGTCTCATGTCACATTGTGTTTATACTCTAGGGAAGCATGAGTTTTTGGTACATTCTTAAAAATCCCTACATTTTGCTTTTAACTTAGTGTTAAAAATAAATCACAAAAATGGTTTCCTTAAAAAGTGTTGTATAAATTGGTTGGAGTAGCAAGAATTGTGACTTCAAAACAGTTACTTTATGTCTTCACATTGGATTTAATATACTGAGATTAATGATTGTTTTTCTAAAATGTTTATGAGAGATTATGTCACAGCACTGAAAGAGTCATTTATTTTATTGTTTTTGCGCTTCTTAAACATACTAAAACATTTTTGGCAAGTTTATTTTTGCTTTAGTGCTTTATAACATCTACAGATGAACATTACTTAAGCAGCTAGCCAAAATGCATATAACACACAGATGATAATTGAACTGTATGGGAAATTGGGATGTTCAGGGGAGGAAAGATCTTTGGGATATATCACAGAGTAGATGTAAAAGATTAACCTGAACAGAATGAGGAAAATTTATTTAATAACATGGCCAGAACCATAACCATAATTCAAAAATAATTAATGCAAGCCATCTTTACTCCAGAGTGATTCCATTAATACTCTTCAATTCAAAAAGCATTAGTGAGAATCATCATAAATTAAAACAACATTTTGCTAAGTAATGTAATTGCCTCTTTGCCTTCTTTGCGTTGGCGTAGTTTAAACAGTAGGTTTTGTAAAAGGGGGCAATCAAGCTGAAGAAATATGTTAAATAACCAGCCAGTAAGGCTCCTATGTTGACAAATGGCAATCATGGTGCTCCAAAAGAGCATAAGGGCACAAGGTTAAAAATGTCACTGCCTTTGCCTGTCAAGATGATCCAGACTTGTTAGGATCCTCATCACCTTTGCATGCCTTTTAGGGGTAGAGCAGCACTAAGTCAGACTGCTGTTGTTAACTTAAGCCAGTGGAAATACAACTCTGTTTTTGCTGCAGAACTGGGCACAGAGAAGAGCTCAGACCTGATTAGCTGGTCTGATTAGTGCACTGGCGTTGCATTTGAGACAGCGTGTAAAATTCTGTCTGGCTTGCTTCATTATCAGCATTGGTCAGTGGCAGGTCCATCAGGGCCTTCTGTCAGAGCAGCTTAAAACTCCCCACCCCTCCAACGGCACTGGGATTAAACCCAGTTTCGGCGCCACTTGTCCTCTCAGTTGGGGTGCCGCACCCCTAAAAACAAACCCTATTCCCCAACAAAACAGCCTGGTTAATGATCCAGTCATCAAATGGACATCTCCATTTTTCTGCGTCCTGTTTCTGTCGGATTGTCATTTTACGTAAAAGCAGCAGCAAGAAAAGCCCCTGCTGATTTGAAATGTGATGTTTGGTTCCAAACATGTGTCATTGTACTTTACATGACATTTGTAAACCAAGCAGCACACCCTAAAAAAGATTTAGGACTCAGAGGTTTGACATCAAAATGCAATCCAAACATTTTAGGAATGTATTGTAAAAATAATAAATAAATAAACTAAAAATAAAATCTATTTAAAGTTATCTTTAATCAACTTACTGCATTCAAGGCACAATGTAACAAGCAACAGAATAACATAAAACCATTTCTAGGATTTTAAAAGTTCCGCTTTTTATATTAAAAATGAGCTATTCTGCTGCTTCAGGGATACTGAAGCAGCACTGGATATTAGTATTATCCAGTTATCTTGGGTTTAGTATTCATTTAAAACCAGAAGTGATTCCATCCTAAGACTAATCCCAGTTCAGTTCAACTTTTCTTTAATCATGTTCCAATCTCTTGCAGGACGCTGCACTTTGAGTCAGCATTATCTTGTTGACCTTGAATCTGTGAGGCAAGAGTGTAGCAGAGCCAGGAACCCACAGAGAAAAGAATGCGGGAGGCTGGCCAAATGTTGCTTAAAAAAGACTCAGGTGGAGGCTTTAAACACTGTCTTTACTTTCAAAACTCCCATTTTCAACGTTTTTATTATATTTAAACATGGATTAAGCTGCTAAAAAAATGTGGTAAGGTGAGGTCTTTTTTTCAGTGGTGCATTGAATTTATGATCCTCTTTTCAGATGGAGATATACTCTATCTGCATCTCAGGAGATGCAGATTGTCTATAGTCTCTACAAGCATAGGCACTTTAAGGGAACTGTTTACCATTTACGTACCCATTAAAGGCTTTATATTTTCCTGCTTCATAGATTAATAGCTAATGAATCAAAATCTGTTCTACATTATTTAACTATTAATAGATTATTTTAAGGAAAATCACTACAAATTTTTAGGTGAAAAAAGGTCAAGAAATGTTGCTTTGTTGTAATCTATTTTCCCACAGCACATGTCCAAGACTACAGTGGTTCAAGACAATAAAATGACAAAAAGACCAGCAAGTATTTTTTTACTGGCTACTACACTAAATCTAGCTGTTATTCCACATAAAATGTACTCAACTTACCTATAAAGGTGTCTAAGTTTCACCTTCTAAACCTAAACCAAAGCATAACTGCGGCATTTAAAAGAACTTGACACCATGTTCCAAATGGGCCTGGACATTTATTAAACGTTTAATCTGAAGGTATAGAAAAAGGAAAGCTACCCCAAAATGGTCTGGAGTATTGCTTCAACCCAGTCTTAGGCAAACTATGTGGAAGAAATCCACTTGAACCACAGATTATGACACATTAAACATCTTCAGAAAAATGCACATGCAGAAGACAAAGCACACAAGGTGGTAAGTAAGCAAAAGTTTCCTTGAAATACAACAGCTCTGATCTCAATAAAACAACAGCAAAATTATTACAATATGTTATATAAAGCAACATTATAAGAAAAGGCAGCTGCTTTTGACCATCAGTCAGATCTTTATCAGTTTCAAAGTGTTCATTCAGCAAAGCAGACTGAAAAAATATTATGTAACACTGCAGATCTAACATTGGAGGAAAAGTTAACATAAAAAAACTGTGGAAATGCCCTTGTCAGCAAAAATAAAAATTTTAATTTATAACACTGAATGCAGTTTTTATGTTCATCTTAATTCAAATGAACAACAGAAAAATAAAAAAAATATATTTCAAGTGATATTCCAGTGACATTGATTTATTGATCTCTAAAGTGACATAATTCAGATTTAATGCTTTCATCTTCTAACATAAACAATCTAGCAAATGTTTGGATAGAACCATGAAGCTTTGTGAACTCGAAAACAAGAAATATTGAAGAAAGCCTTCCGCACTCTTGGTACCACTAGCAAATATGTGAAAAGACCTTAAATCAGTCAACCTCTCTTTGCACAAGAAATAAAAAATCTTAATGCAGCAATTTGGAAAATCACTTTAATTGGAGTGATTTTCACCTTAAAAATAAATGACTACAGTAACTGAAATTATCAAAAGGCCTACTATTGTAATTTGTGCCCCCAACAATTTCTATAAAACCAGTTTAATTAAAGAGTATGCTTTAAGTAAACTTCACTTTTGATATGTTAAGAGTGTCAAGGATTTTTGAGTAAGTTTAACTTCCTGTTTTTCTGGGGCATTAATACAATGTGAAACAAAAAATTGGAAAGATACAGAGACATAACTATCAAGTCAGGCAAATGAGGGTTTTATAAGTCAGAAAAATATTTTCTTACTTAAGCTTACATAGTTTGTGCAATTATGAAAAACCTGGAAAATTGATTCAAAATTTTTTTTATCTCGCCATCATGCAAAGATAAACAAAAAACAATTCCTTTAAAATTCACTGTGAAGAGAAATGCAGCAACTGGTGGAATAGCGGTATCTACAAAAACAATATTGTTTGTGGCTTTTTGTATCAAAGATGCACAGAAAATCCAACCGCTGGACAAAATTGACTGATTTTCATGGTGCCTTTTCAGGTATCTTTCAGTCATCTGCCATAGGACTTCAAATCACACCTATCCTGTGGACATTTTAGTGAAGTTCCAAAATTCAAAATTGGTATGAGTAATGGTCTGCATTCTTCAGAATGATTAAAGGAGACTGCTAATTATGCTTAAAGGTGAATTTAATTTACCTTTGGTCAGTTTCTGCCTGTTGAACACAAAGGCACTTAGATGCTCCAAAATATCTGCTCCATTCTGTTCAAAAACCTGTTCACAGCTCATCACACACACAGAAACTGACACAGCCACAGGAAGGAATTTGGATTTTGTGTCTGTGTGTGTATTTGTGATCGGTCAAGCAGCTCATTTGGTCGCAGTCATTGCCCCTGGGCAGAGGCAGAAAGCTGAAGAGGATGTGAGGCAGTCTGGGCCAGTGGTAAGTTATCTCATCTCCCATTGGGAGGTTTCCAGGTGTTTGGAGGAGGAGGGGGGATATGAGGAGTGGAAGAGATTAAACTATTTGCTTTTGTTGTGGCTTTAAGGATCACAGAAGTAGAAAAATAGTATCTCATCAGTCTCTTCATTTGAGTCAGTGTTAGGGCAGCCATTCAGAAAATACAAGGGTCATCAACTTTTCTGGCTCCCATGATATTATCTTTCCAACCTCCGGCTGACCTTGATAAAACTTCCACCTATGTAACTCAAAACCAAGCAGACATTTCATTCTCACCTCTGAAGCGTGCACTGCCACCAATGCAGCTTTTCCTGTATGGCCGGCATCTTTGCACTTGTGTGGGAAAGGCAACAAATCCTCCACTCTATTGCTCACACAGCAGTGCTACTGTGAGGCTTGTTTTCTGCTTGTTTTGTCTTGAAGCTGAATAACACCTCCCCAGGATGCAAGATGACAAATGCTGTAATAAACTCTTTGTTAGTACTTTGTTTTCATTTTCTCCTGCATCTGTTAGCAGTTACTGATTGCGTTCCTCTTGAAAGTGCCAATAAGATTATGCCAAGCACAATTTACAATCATGGTTTCCTCTATTCATGAACCCTGAATTCACTTGTCAAATATTAATACTTGTATTTGTCTGCCTTATGGCAATATCCTGTAATAAATTCAAAGTAATCACCAGCAAGCTCCATCTCACCAATCTGAATAACAAACTTGCAATCAGTTTTAGCTGTGCCTCTAATCTCTGTGTTGATGAACTTTAAAAGCAACAAAAAAAATATATATATTTTCTACACTATTTTAACTTAAAGTAATATTACAGAAATGACCACTTCTGAAGATACTGGGCTACATCCTCAATGATCCATGTACTTGGAATGACCCGAAGAATATTTAGATACAAAATAAAAGAAAGGAGCTTGGGGCTTCCTGTAAGCAGGCAGCAAGCATCTGGTCTTGTAAAATTGAGATAATGATAGACCATGAGAGCCACAACAAATTAAACAATTCTGAACATGTTACAGACAACCCATCTAGCATCAGTCTTCATCTATAAAAATGTCTCACACTTGATTCAATGCAATGTCTAAAAATGCCAAAATTACAAAGGCAAACAAGTTGAGCAGCAACAGCTAATACACAACAAAAAAGAAAATTTTGGGGGTGTTAATTATTACCATACACAAAACCACCAGCCTATCAATCTCCTGCTTTATTTTTCCCTCATTTGTGAACAGGACCATGGAATTGGTGCAGATTGGTGATACATCTGCAGTTTGGGTCTGAACCAAACTGTTTCACTGTGCAACTTGCCACCATTTGCTTGAATGTACTGTGAAGCGCTTTGGGGTTGCTCTGGACTTGATAAAGGGCTACACAAGTACAGGTCATTTCCCATTTATTTATTTTTATAGAATATCCCATTTTTAATAATGCATGGCATTGGGGTTTATTTGTTTTGCCATTCAAAGACTGTTTGGGGCCCTCAACAGGTAACCCATTTGAAAACTTTCTGGGAGCGCCCCTGATGTGTGTGTAGGCTATATGTATATAAACAAACAAGTACACATCAGTCAATATTTCAAGCAACTACCCGTCATTACTATGTCATCCCAATTATTTTCATGCAAGATGCAACACGTAGCCTCATTGTAGCCCCCAAAACGCGCAATCATAATGTGACTTATTTTGCAATTATACCACAAAGTTCCAGGTGGAAGCATCGTTCTGATCATTTTCGACCTCAATGGGTCTGTCAAACAAATTATTAATTAAGTCAAACAGCAGTTGGAATTTTTTTTTTCCGCAAGTAAAACTTATGCGCAAACTGTGACAGCATGGTGCGCTTGGAGGAAAAAACAAACAAGTGTGTTAGAAAACCCCGACAAAAACACGAGTCGGTGTGATCTCTTCCAGCTCAAAGTTTCAACACAGTAGCAACTTAAACGACTTCAGCTGCACTTGCTGACTGGAAAGACATCGCAAATCTCGATGTACTCTACCTTTACTGCGTCTGATCCGCGCGCATGTACTCCTGCTGGCTCAAATGATTTCCGAAAGTTCCTTTCCAGTTTAATCCGAGCCGGACTTCACGTGCAGAGAACCATATCCCTCCAAACCACCTTTAGGTCCATAGCCCGTTCAAGCAGAGCTCTCCTGCTCCTCTCGCACTGAGCCAGTTCTCTCCTACAAGCACCTACACGAAAACTGAGCCCTTCAGCTGTGACATCACGAGTCCCTATGGCAACCCTGACTCCACCCCGGTCCGGAGCTGATCCTACCTGTCTGACTCCTTCCGACTCGGAGTGTTTTCCTCCCTTTATTTTTAATTCACTAAACCACACGATTTGTATATTTATCTATATTTGGATGAGGGAAAAACTCTGACTAGATTCAGATAGATGTAGACAAATGGGCTGTTGATGTCCTATTATCTTCACTGGCTGTAGATTTGCATATGCCTGAGTCTATGATGTTGATGTGGAAGAAAGTTTCACTGTGCATGTGAAGGCTGCCTGACAAAACCCCTCTTTTACAATGCTTTGCACCCTTGCCTGGAGCTACTCCATGACTCAGTGCCTATCTTACCATTACCTGAATTGTTTTGGCTACAAACCTTCTGTTTGCTCATCCTTTTGGTGTCCCCTGACCAAAAGCAAACAGAGAATAACCAGGTGAGGTGAAATGTTCACCTTGATTATAGCCCAGACGCATTAGAGTGTTGAAAGACACTGCACAACTTTATAACCTCTAAAAACTCAGAAACAACACTGAGAAATATATATTCTCTATCACTGTGCCTGAAGCTGAAGAGAAGTCAAATATGGTGATTAAAGAAGGGGCATGTAAGGCCATTTTGAACTGTTGTCATTTGCATGTTTTCTGCTATACTTCATAACACTCTTTCACTACAGATGTGGGAGGGAACCATGACAGGCAGATTTATTGGATGCACCTCGAATATTACCTGCAGCAAAAAGGAGGAAGGAAATAGTTTTGAGATTCATTCCAGTCTACAAAGAAAATAAATCAGCATGATTTAAAACTAAACAAAAGCCTTGAACACAGCTGTTATTTTCACAAATTCAGACATGGACATGTTTCTTAAATGTCCCAGAAAAGATGAGTAAACACCTTTAAAATAAATGCAACTTTCTTGGCTGTAACATAATAATGCCACAAAAATTTCAATGCATTTATTTAGTAGTAGGAAAAACAAAACAAAACAACAACAAAAAAAACATATATGTTTCTTTATTTTTAATAAAATCACCAGAAGCAAAATAGCATTCATAACAAACCATTTAAAACTAAACACAAATTAAGCATTTAGAACATTTGGAAACATTTACTTCTCTCAGTTTCCCTGATGCATAAATGTGACGACACTGAAAAGAAATGAGGAACTCAGCTTGTCATCAGTCTGCGTGAAGACCAAGAAGAAGGTATAAAAATCTTCAAACTCCACTGGGAGAGCAACAGCATACAGTGGCATCTTAAGGCTACAAGTCTCCATAAAGACCATTAGATGCCATTAATATGTCAATCCTTTGCTTAGTAGACATGCCAAAATAGAACCCCATGAGTCCTACCATCACAAAAATGTAGAATAGCATCTCCTGTGATCAGAGCAGGCTAAATACGAACTTTTTTGACAACAAACATCACAGATAGGTTAACCATGAAGCATGATGAGAAAACATGTCATAGCAAATGTCCAGTGAGGGACTGGAAGAATTTCTCTTCCAAAGAGGAAACTTGATAGAGTCCATGAAAGTCTTTAAAATATAATGGCATTTTAACAACATGTATGGTGGATTGTGGATTCAAAATTCATCTTCTCCCTCAGACATAACTGTATTAAAAATAAAATACAGTTTTATCTAAAAGATTCAGCTAAACCTGTGGTCCATTTCTCCATCTGAATGTTTTTTTTTTTGTTTGCTTGTTTTTCATTTTTATTGCAAATATTAGGTTATTGTATGTTTTGCATTTCAGGATGTAAATAATTTCTTCCATGCTTCCCCTATTTTTAAAGGTTGGTGGGAACAAAACGATCAAGTGGGGTTTTCTTTAGCTTAGGTCACATCAGGCATTATGGCTAATGTCTGGTTTCACTGCAGCTGTTCCAGATCTATTTGCCAACAAAAGATAGGGCTTAACGTAACCACAGCTAAGGCACATATGGGCACCAAACCTGTAAGAGGCTCTAATGGCCACTAACCCTACTCAAAGCTTAATGTATCACACAATTTAGCAACTTCAGATGTCGACTTCACCATTGTCTTAAACAGCTGTGCACTGACTAATACATGCAAAAAATAACTAAGAAACAGTTACAATCTTCCACATATTGCAAACAACTTCTGAGTTACTTTGTATTTTCAAAGAGACACAGTTACCCCATTGTTAAATCTTACTGTGTCTCATAAATGCATTCATATGGTCTTATCTTCAAACTCCAAGCTATATTTATATTTAACCTTAGAGGAGGATAGGAGACAAACATATAGCCAGAGTCAAGTGATCTTTAAAGAATTCAAGGCTTTTAACATTGAAGAACTAGCAAAAGTTTTAGCATTTATTTGTCCAAAGCTAGTGTATCATTTTCCTTCTTCTTAATTATGCATAGAATCTGAATAAAGTAGATTAAAATGGACTGTTGTCACATGACAAAATATGAAAATGTTCAGGAAGTGTGCCTACTTTTGCCAGTCAGTGCAAATACCTGTTTCTGCTTAAAGAAAATTCCAAAGCATTGTTTACTTAAATTATATACGTTACATAAATTAACTCCTGTTTCTGCTGGAGTTAATATAAACCTTTTTAAACCCACTGACCTGCTCTCTCAGCCTCTCCTGGTGACCCATGATTGCTGAGGCATGATGGGGGTATTTCTGCTTCAGGTGCTCGAGGAAGGCCTCCCTCTTCTTGTCCATATCTGATGGCTGCATGGCCAGGATCTCTTTGGAGCTGCGGGCCCCACCTAATGTGTGCCTTCGAGGGACAGTGCGGTTGCCTTTGGCATCCCCCCTTGTAGAAGCTGTCCCATTTGGAGATGCTTGCCTGCGGCTTACATGTTCACTGTCCTCTGGGGAGGTCACCTTCAGGTTGCTTTTGGTTTGTTCTGAGACAGCAAAGGGAGACAGAGGGACAAGGACTCAAAACTCTGAACAATTACGATTTTAATCAATCCCACCTGCAGGTAGAATCCTAATTTGTAATGTCTCCTGTCAAAGTTTGAACCCAGAAATCCAGGATAAACAACGGTTTTGTAGAATTTTAAAACAGGTAGTGCACATCGCTGTAGCCAAGGTAATATTTCATAGGATCTGGTTCTGGCTGAAATAGTTAGTGAACTGTGTTTATGTAGACTTGTTCAATTGCTCCTCCACAAAAAAGACACGTTCACAGAGAGATGCACTTAATTGCAGATCAGGAGTTTGGTATCTTGCTTGAGGATACTTTAACAAGTTGTGTAAAGGAAGCTGGAATAAAATCAAGTCTTCAAACTACCAGACTAATTTGTCAAAAAATGTAAGTTTATTTTCACATATTAGAATCGATATGGAACTGGAAAGATGTCACAGTGCCTTGGAAAATGTTTGAGAAGGTAGAAATGCAGTACTTTGAAATTATCTGCGTTCTTGTTTTATAGGCAGGCACAATCTGTACCTTTTAGAGGGTAAAATAAAGCACCTCTTGCAGAGTTCAGCCCATGAACAGTTGAATGAATAATTTCCAGAGAGTTGCCACACTTTTTTCCTGTAAAAGCTTAAAAGCACACAGTGTACCACAACTCTGGGAAAGACTTTATTCTTTTCTAATCTTACCCTCTCAGAAACTTTGAGACTGAGACTGAGATAACCTTGCTATTGGTTTAACAGCTGCAGGATCTACACACCTACTAATAACTGAAGTACGCTAGAACTGAAGAAGCCTTTGAGATGAGATGTGACATATTCTCACGACACACAAATAAAATCCAGAGGACTTATCTAAGCACTGGCAGACTCAGACTCTATCCAGAGGACCGCAGCTTTCATATTTTTGTTTGTACTCTTTGCTTTGTTTTCACCTCTAATATTTATTTATTTTTTTCACAAAAGCAGGTATAATTTTGAAAGAAAAAAAAAAGGAAAAAAAGTAAGCAGTCTTGCGTCATCCACCCAAACCTCCACCCTACTCATGTCACAGCATGTCTTATGTACGCCAATACTATTTTTAACTCCCAAAACAGTTTCCCCACTGCTAACAAAATTACACTCAGTAGAAAGAAAACACTCTAATACTGTGAAAGATGTGAAATAGTTTGTGGGAGGCATATCAAAAAGTTCATTACCTTCCCTAAGTGAGCAATCTTTAGGTTCATCAGCAATTCCTTTCTCCATTGCTCTACAAAATCAACCTTTGAAAAAAAAAAAGAAGTAGTCCACGCTGGGAGGACCAACTCTCGGCAGGCATACAGATTCCAAATGCAACTCACGTGGAAACAGGGGGCCTGAGATAGGCCCTGCCCCTCTGCCCCAGGATAGACTAGTGGGGATTTAGAAAGTCAACTGCATTCCAGGACACAGAGCGACCAGACCCTCACCCCTCCGGCTAAAGGCTCTACTGCTGCTTACTGCTGATCATAGACTGAATGCAAAATGGAAAAAAAAGAAACAATAGATACAGAGCAGAAACTATCATGTACGAGAGCCTAACAGGTGTCAGATTGACTGACACACATAAACTCTCACGTGTTTGCTTGCAATCTGTTCTTGATCAGGATTCTGTCTTCAAGCTGTATCTCATTAAGTTTTCTGTCTATATTGTGGGGGGCCCACCAGATGCTAGAACACATCTGAAAGTGTCACAACCTACTTTTGAACACATCGCAAACTGCCCTCAGCATATGCAATCGGTTATTATTTAATCAACTCATTTGATGTATGGGGCAGAAAAAGACACATGCCAGTTCAGTAAGCAATACTGTCTTCATTTGAAATAAACTGTTATCTACATTTTATTTGTCTTAACAGAAAAGGTCTGCATCTGTTTGCAAATTGGTTTCCCTGCAGCTGCTGATGTAAGGTGACCCACTCTGAATGTACCAGTAGAAGGAACAAAGTAATGTAGTTTTATCAACAAAACGTGACAGGATCAATGAGCCTGTTTGTGGCTTGTGTAATAAAAACTTCTGGGGTGAATGAGTGAAAAGAACTCAATGCAGCAGCTGACCTGTAATGTCAACCACATGAGGACGAGCTTGCCTCTTTCATCCACCCACATGCTTGGGCACTTGCTCACAACTGGCTGAGAATTAGCAGGCCACAGGGGGGTAGTGTCATTTGGTCGTACTGCAGAGCAGATGCAATGCTGATGAGGTTCAATGTACTCTCTAGCATTCATTATCTGTAGAAAAACTTATGACAAATTTCTCCCCCACTATGACTCTTGGAGATGGGATAATATGAAACTATGTTCCCGGCTATAAGCTTTAACACAGTGCTTACAAAACCTTATTCATCTAAATCTTGCTCTGGTTGTAGGGAGTATATTATGGCCTTCGTGATTTGCATAAAACTGACCTAAAATACATTTCACAGTCTGTAAATCAGATAAATGGAGCCCCGGCAAACTAATTGTATAAAAATGCAATATCTGGTCATCTGGGTGTTGCGAAAATAAATGCAACATCCAGACTTCACAATGTAGACTCCCTCCCAATACAGGGTTTGTCTGAAAAAAATTGGTTGCTTTTAGCGTCTAAATAACCAGTGTATATGTTGTTAATTTTTGCTGACAGGCAGTTTTCCTAAAAATGTTATGATTGACAATGGCTGAATTAAATTAGCATGTTTTCAAATAAGTACATGAGGTATTTCTAATGACAGCACTGACAGAAATGTATTTCAGAATTGTGTATGGTCTCATTTGTGATCCGAGGATTTGAAAAATGAATGTTATTACAATGAAAGAGTTATTTTGGAGTTACATCTTACAGTTAAGTTATTCTCGAAAAAATTCTATGATTTGAAAGCAGTGCTCATGTCTATGTGTCAAAATTCCTCAGACATGACAATGACAAATACTTCATCCCAAACCAACAGGTCAGTCTTTCCAAAACCAAACCTATAATCAAAGCAGTTCCCCCAAACCAACAATTATAACCTTATGTCCCGGCTACCTGCGTGGCTGCACTTTTCGCTGTCAGCATTCCAGACCACAAAGGGATGAAAAGACATCCTCCTTTTAGGGTGTCACAAGAGTCCTGAAAGTGAATTATGTCAAACTGTAGTGGCTCAAGAATGTGATTCTCTTCTGCCCAGCTGCCACCCTTGAGTAAATGATGGCCCTCTCAATTGAAATACAACATGGGGTACTTGCTCAATGAACAGCAGGGCAGTCCTTCTGTTTGCAGTGACTTTCTGTCTGTCACTTATTTATGGAGGAATGCTTCAGTGTGCACACACCCACTCTCCCCTGCTATTACTGTCCCATAACTATGCAGTTGGATACAAAGATCTGTTGTGTGCAAAAAAAGCAGGGCTCACATGGCAATATCCTGAAGCCATGAAACCAATAATGGTTCTCTGCTATAATTACAGCATTTATTATGTGTAAGTAATCAGAGATGGGATAACCTCACAAGGAGCTGTATCACAAACACAAAGTAAGGAATTGCAATAATCAATATTAACATATAAAAATAATGAATCTTATCATTATTATATTCTTTTTGGTTTGCTTCACTTATTGTTTTTTTTCTGCCTTATATTTTTTTTCTTGTGTAAATCACTAAGGTATGGAGGGATTTATAGTTTCCAAACACACAAAACACATCGATTTCCAAGCACCAGAAAACTAGATTTGGAGAAAAAGCACACCACTTTACTGTGGTCCAGATCTTGTTTATTCTTCCACAGCAGTTGGATGGAACCAAGATTTTAAAAAAGCATAAAAGAGAGAAATGTCTCCACATTTTGGCATTGCCTGACCATTCATTTTGGCCATATGAATCCCAAAATGAGGGAACACGAAGCAAGATTCAGGTTCCTTCAAGACCTGAATGAATTCATTGCTAATGCTGATACATGTATTGGGTGTTATCAGTCACATTTTGACATGCTGAGTTAGTTGGGTTGTTAGATTTAATGTGAACTATTGAATTATTTGATCATTCAGTCAAGCCAGTGTTTTGTGGAACTCTACTTACAATTATAGAGTTTCAAGAAATTTCACATAAAATTTTACATGGAAAGAGTTGCAAAACAAATGTAAAAACAACGTTAAGTTAGATTAATAATTTAATCCTCAATGTATAGTTGTATACAACTTTGAATAGATTTTCCAACTTTTATGAATATTCTCTTTTAGTCCTCTTCTTATGAGATCTTATTCTATGATCTTCATTTGTTTACATGCACTTTCCTCTGACCAAACTGTCTGCACATTGAAGCTACCAGAAAGAGCACTTAATGGTAGAAGTAGCCTGTGAGAATAAATGAGCTTGCATTACATACATGACCAACATATTTCCAAAGATGCAGCTTCATAAGGCAATGCTGCTCTGTCGCATATTTCAAAGTCACTCAACACCTTCATACCTTAAAAATCTACTGATGGAAGTATCTTTCTTCTGATCAAGATATCGGCTTTCCTTTTTAAAGCACAAGGTATGAAACAAATATTCTCAGACATATACACATTTCACACATTGAGTTTTGACCTTTGTATACATCTGCTTGTTTAAAGGGGAAAATACATATTTTATATAACAATTAAGAAGATTTTTCCTACTATTACACTCCTTAAATCCCTATAGCAACAAAACAATCCAACAAGTTTTTGATTAGAAATCATCTTTCAAATAAATAAATGATGCCCAGATTCATATATATGACATCAGTTTTAAGTCAACAAGTCTGGAAATGGCCTTTTTGTGTTTAGTGATATCTTTCAGGTAATTTTTCTTTATGGAACTCACATAATTCGGAAATATTGTTTTATGATTATGTCTTAATTTATTTTGTCTATGCTTAGGTGATCTGCTGAGTCACAAATTAGTTAAACATCTATATGCTGCCATAAATATCTCCCTGTTCAAAACTATTTTAAAAGGATAGATTAGAATTTTTGAAATGAGATTATGTAAAAAAGTTATAAGCAGGTAAAATCTGATGTGTGGTCGAGCCTGGGGTTGAAGCGCTCGCTGGACAGAGAGAGGCCAAGATCAAAGCAGACTTCTGCCATTGTGCTTTTTGCACTGGGTGGTTATTTACAGAGAAGTAGATGATTATTTCTAGGATGACGTTGTGCTATTGATAACCTTCTTTTGTGAAACACACACTAAGATTATAATGTCATTACGTCATTGTCTGCAGGAAAAACATGTTGGTAAATTAGCACTCTTTCAAACTTCTATTATAACTTTGTTTTTGTTTTTTTAATATACTGTGTTACGTTTCTTTGACCAGAATTGCTTTATTTACTCACCACTTCAAAACATATTTGACACAGGATGATCCTGTGGCATACTGCCTTCAATGTCAATCTGATGTGTAAATGATCATTGGCTTCTCTGTAAATAAGCACCGAATGCAAATATTGCAATGGTTTAGAGATACTATGAACTTTTTGAGGTTGGGGTTGTTAAAGATGGTGGAAGTCTGCTTTAGACTTGAGTCTTCAAACCCAAGTAATCTGGATTCATACAACATGAAAGCACAGATAGAATGACCTACTGCAAATAGACTACTACCTGTTATAACCATTTATTGTAATTTCACTTCAGAAATTCTGAACCATCCCTTCAACTAAGATCACAAAAACATCCAAATCTAAAACTTACAAACAAATCTCTGTGGGACATACTGTCAGTGCAGCTATTATTCAAGTTAAGATACTGTGTGTGCTTTATCAGTGTGAGTGTGTAATCACATACACAAGACTTTCCAGACTTTCTGCCCTGACATACCCGCATTAACAGGAAGGCACAGGGCCAAAAGATGAGCCACAGACACATGGTGTGTGTTTACTTGAGCATCAGCATATGGGAGTAATGAGTGACTAGTATACCAAAGCAGCTCCAAAGGAGGATGTGGGCTACTTAAAGACAAAAAAAAAAAAAAATGGGTGCAGAAGAAATACCAAGTGTTAAATGAGGCTATTGGCAGCAGTAATTGATTTTTTTTTCTGATTACTGCCTCCTAGTGAAGCTCCACCTGAGAAGTTGACAGGTGTAAATCTTTCAATGTAGTGCAAAGTTTACGTCCTTACTGAACAGACAATGTTATTAAAACTCTATATGTGCAGTCTGTCATCAAGAGATGTTCCATATTCCTTGTAGAAGTCAATAATACATTAGACAAGTGTAACGTCGCAAGTTGTGCTTTTGGAAATCATTTACTGTCCTCCCACTCAGTCTTCCTCCCGCATTGTTCAGCCAGCAAAGTAAAAAAGCAGAGAGGAGGAAAGAGATGAGCTGTGCAACTTTTGCTTTAGACATTCAGAGGGCAACCAGATCTCCATCCATCAGCAAAAAATGATCAATAAAAGCTATTTGTAATCTAATAAATCCACAATATTGTTTTATCTGTTGAGCTATCTCTACCAAAAAAGTAGCTGTTTAGAAAGATCTGCCTCTTCCCTCCCCACCAGGGGGTGCTGTTGAAATCAACAATGTTTTGTTCTCAAAATATGTGCGTGTATTAAACAAAGCAACTGTTGCAAACATCAGGCCATAAACAATTTGTTAATATTTATTAATTAAAACACCAAGTGCTTCTTACCGGACTGGTATGTCTGTTGCTGTGCTTTTTGCGTTAGCCAGTAATCTCCAGCAGTGTGTGCACTTCATTAACTCATAGGCCAGAGTAGGTGTAAGCCAATCCAGCCGTCGGCTCAGATGTCGGCTAGTTTCCCTTGACAACATTTGCTGGGGCAACAGAGGAGTTCTGAGGGAGGGGTAAAGCGACGCTACGGACAGCTGTGACTGAGAGGACATCAACCGAGGAGCCGGGGGGGGAGGAATTTTCTCCCTCTCCTTCTGTGTCTCTAAAAACTAACTGCAGAATCAGACTCATTCTGGCTTGACCGCTTTAATCACCAAAGGGAATTTGGCCTCTTGCTGGATAAAAGATAGGAAGTGCTCTGGGTACAGCTAATTTAATCATAACATATACCCAGTGTGGATAATCAGTTTAACATTCAACCAAGTGTGGAGCAAGGCTGCATATCAACTAGTGGTTCTTTGGTCATTTGGAAAAAAAAAAAAGTAAACAAATGGTATGAAAACAAACACTGTAGAGCTGTCTTAAGCTGTTTCACATTTTAATAAATAGTTTACATCTGAACAAATGAGAAAATAATTTATCTTTTTGGTTAACATCCAATGACTTTTTATTGTTTAATATTATGAAGACAATATCAGGTTTGATAAATCAACCCTACTCAGAGCTGGAAAAGTTTAGATCAAAATTGCAAAATCGAACTGAGAATCGACAACAAGACATTTCCTGAGCAATTTTGGAAAAATAAATGCACACAAATGTCCAGATGTAACAGAAACATAACCTAAAAAAGTGTAATTCTTTTAAAAGGTAAGTACTGAAAAATGGCAGAAGAATACAAATGCATGGTTTTCTGATTTTCATTTGTGAAACAAATGTGGAAAACCGCTACGCAATAAGCACTGCTTTGTGTTAGTAATTCACACAAAACCCCAGTAATATGCACTGAAGTTTGATGTTACCTTTACATAATGTGTACAATGATTAGGGGCATGAAAACTTTTGCATTATACTATATGGTTAAAGTAAATACAACATTGCATATAGCATATTTTTTATCAGATGGCACTCATTTTTATCAGTATAAACCCTATGACTATGAAAGATTGTTTCACAGATACTGACATTTCTAACAAAACGAGAACATTGAGGTTTGTTTATTTTGAGAACAACCAGATATTTGAAACTCTCGACTGATAGTATGACACTATATGTGCCTATGGAGTAACGGTCTGCCTCTTTCTTACTAAGAAATGCAATTGTATGAACTGAGATGACAAAAAGGTAAAATTCTAGGATTTCAGCTTGTGTGAATGTGTATGAGTTGATTACATATCTAAGATCTGTTTTTGCAAGTTTCTATGTCAACTGACACGATGGACATGCAAACACAAGAAAACACAAAGCATACAGAAAAGATTTGGATGGTGCCCAGATACAGATGGTTTTCAGGTGATATGAAGCTTAAAGATAAGTTTTTTTTAGAAGTCAGTTGGCTTAGTCAACGTAGCCAACACAACCACAAAAAATACATGACGCTTCTTGCTTAGAACTGAAGTGATTTAAGGTTTTGGAATAAATCACTCATTTGAAATCTAGATGCAGCCGGGGAGACTTTAGGACAAAAGATGTGTTCCTATGTAAATGACTAAAATGTTTTCATTTGCAGGAAGTTAACTACGTATTCATCCTGCACAACCCCTCCATTTAAATATCTCTTTTAATATGCTGGTGTTCTCACAAGTTTGTTAAAAAGTGATGGCGTTGCAATTGACTCTCTCCCTCCTACTGATAAGCAGCTTAAGACCCAGACTTTGCAGCCAGTCAATCATGTGTCGCTCACATTTCTTGCTGCACCTCATATCTCGCCCGCTTCGTTCTACCCTGCATGCAAGCCAGGAGTAATCAGCTGTAGCGGTTATTACCAACTGACAATTCAAGTATGCAAAACCACAATTCAGCATTTGTTCAACCAGAAGATTCACATTGTGGCATTTTGTTTTAAACTGTACTGTCCCCGTCAGGTCTGAGCTTCTTTATATTCAATGACGAGATAAATCAAGTCCAGTTCTGTGCGTTCGAGGGTAGCAGATGAAGCTGAGTGGCTGCACGAGACCCTGCTTGAGGGAGGCGAGTGCTGCCTGAGCTGATAAGTTTTGCAGGTGGTGGGAGATGAAATAGGGCCCCCGTGAAGGGGGGACCCACTCCTGAGAACACTGGTGCCTCTGTCCCAGTCTTTATCTATGAAATCCTCTGTGTGCTTCTGACTGTGTATTCCCACATCAATGTATATGCGTGCCATTCAATGAGCTGGATGGATTTTGTCCAAGCGTATAAGTCCAAGGAGTAGATAGGGGGTTCGACTGGGAGGTTTTTGAATGTGGACCAATTTGGTTGGATCTGCTCTGAAGAACAGTGGAAATTTGGATGAACTGCAATGTAGCAGGGTTTATGTTTCCCATAAAGGAGCTGGAAGCATGGCCTTTCTAATGAGATCATAAGAATGCAGGTGATTATTTCTAAGGGGATATTAGGAAAGAAACAGAAGCTTTACTGTTGTGCAGATGTGAAAAGCAAAAAATGTTACAGCTTTCCCATGACAGAGGCTGACAAGGAGTGACTTTCTGCAAATGTTAATAGTTATACCATGTTGGGGCCACAATAAAAAAGCTATAATCGGGTCATGGGAAAATGAATCAGGGGAGAAATGCACAATATGACAGATTGTTGTTATTTTTTTTGACCAAAACTCAATAGAAAGTTTTGAGCTCTGATCAGAAACTTGTACTTTTAACCTAATTTGACGCCAAATTAAATTACACAGCTAACTCAATCGCAGGGTACAATGTAGGTCTTAGTAGCAACAGACTAAGTTAATTATTACAGCGATAAATCTAATTATTTCTTTTTTAAGCTGCTTTAATAAGAAAATAGCTGTAAAATTCAGATAAAAAATGGAATGAAAAAAATTATACATTAGACAATATGTGTTAGATCTCCTTATCTCTTCATCAAAAATGGACACAGAAGTCATTGTAGGACCTGTTCCACTTGTGATTTATGAAACAAGTGTATGAACTTGCTGAGCTAAGTGTCTAGCCACTGGAAAAAATATTTAAATAGCACACCCCTATTTTATTAATAGCTCATCTGTGGTCTTTCCCACAAAATTGATGTATGGATGAATTAAAGATGGCAAAGAAGAGACATTTCTTAAAGAGGGAAACTGACCACATTCTAACTGTGGCTTATGTCACACTGAAATACAAACATGACCTGGAACACTGTTCCTCACAGGAATGATCTTTGAAAATGCTGTGTAATGCTTGCCCAACTTCTTAGAAGTGCTGGATGAGTTCCTGTATCCCTCCGACAACCCTGGGATGCATATTAGTTAATCTCGGAGCACAGCACCAAATTAAGCTCATCTTTTTGGCTAATATTTTGTGGAAACTGCATAGATAAATATATATTGAGCAACGACAGAGTTCCTTCAGCTGATCAAAGGTAAGCCCTTTTTCCCTTCAGGACGAAGAAGTAGAGAGGCACTGGCCAAGATGGCTGCTTTACTAAACATTTTGCCCACAACAAAGCCACAGAGATGAATGCTGAGACTTTTCTAAAATGACCATTATGTTCCAGTAAAGGCCCACACCTGCTTCCCATTTAGTATGATATGTTAACTTTGTACAGTTCTAAAAGGCATTACTGGCGTTTTTAGAATAGTTTGTGTTCTTTTAACAGGGACAGGTGGAAAGCTGTTTCTTTATGAGTGAGTGAATTAGTTAAACACATTTTCCTTTGTAGTTATATTTAGATATCCTGCTCAAACTTTCAAGTCAGCTGCTGATGCATTTTGCCTAATGATAGTGGCAGTAGCAGAATGTGATAAAATCGGTTTAATCATGTGAATGTAAAAACAAGTAAACGGGAAAAAGGCTGCAGGAAGAAAACTCACTTTCAAAGAAAAGCAAATGTTTCATCTCCGCAGCTGCCCAGACTGTGACAACCTTCAGGTTTTCTGATTGGCTATTGATGACATCATCCTCCAGATCCAAGCCTCCTTTCCAGCCCGACGATGTAATCAGTGCCGAAACATCTCAGTGATGTAATGCAGGAGGGTCGTCATAAGCGCTCAAGTTGCACCCTCCTCTTCTTTTTCTTTTCCACAACCTAACTCTCATTTCTTCACATAATTCCTCTATCTTTTTGCTGTACCCTCTCATCTTATCAGCTGGATTCAGATCAAATATTTCACTGTCTGTTTAATAGCACTCAAATGCAATAGGCCAAGAGCAAGTGAGAAGCTTCTGAAACAATCATCAAGACATGACAATTTGCAGTTTTTAATGAATGTCAATGTCCTTTGGCTCTCATTAAAATATACATTTGACATTGTGCCTTCTTTCTCCACTGAGGTGCAAACTGAGGTGGGCACTTGAGTTTGCCCACCTCAGTTTGCAGTGCATATTGCTCTGCACTTTGCGCTGTCATATCATCTGCACTTTGCCATAATTGGACCTACTGCTTCGTCCTTGGTGTGGTTGCTTTAGTTAATTTTAGTTGTACATATTGTTATTATTATTATTGTGTATATTCTTATTATTATTGTGTGTTTATTTTATTTTTTGTATATATTTGACTTTTTGAATGGGAGTTGCAATAGAAATTTTGTTGAATCCTGTTCAATGACAATAAATGCTATCTATCTATCTAAACTGCTCCGGATAAAGTGCTAAATATTAGTCTTAACACTTACATATATTTTGTAAGTGTTAAGCGAGAAATCAAACTATTTTGATTTCTTGGTGTAATACCCCAACTTTTATTACAAATTCAACCTCAAAGTTATCAAAAGTGACACTTGAAGCAGATGTAAAAATGTAATCTGAGATTTATGTCAGCATGTTCCTTTATAATTTATTCAGACTATTTCATCCCTTTTTTGGCAAGACCTATGCATATGTTTTTTTCATCACAGTTTGTTGATGTGTGTGTGTATATGTGTCCTCGGCAAACATCCAGAGCTCAAGCGGATTAGAGAGGGTACTCTGCCCTGATCAAAGCGCCGCAGAATCCAGCTTACTGGGACAAACTGTGCAACAAATAACCCACGCAGAGGCAAAAGCATGCAGGCCAAAGGCAGAGAGTTCGCCAACTTTAATGAAGAATCACTCTTGAGCAGCAACAGTTGGAAGCATTAGTGGGTTTTTCTTACAATTTAAGGAACCCCAGTCAGAGAGGGACATAGAGAAAGATAGAAGTTGGGGCAGAGACATTCAAAGTGCTGCCATCAAGTGCAAAGCGTGCAGCTGTCAGCTGCTCCATAGAAACTCAAACTGTTAATGGAGACGTATCAGACCCTCTTTCTCACAAGTCAACATCAGCCTCTCAGCAACATAATATCAGTAATGTGTTTGGTCAAAAGACAACATGTTAACAGAATTATCGCCCTCTTTAGAAGCATACTGAACCCCCAAACTAGACCAGCTATAAGAACAACTGCTAAACTCTTATAAACTATTGTTGGTTGTTTTAAACCATCTTTTAGCATCATCAAATGAGTTGATGAGTTGAGTTGAACTGCTTGGATACACACTTTATGCAGTGTGACAGCTAATTATAGCACATCGCATTTATACCCTCATGTCTTCACGTTTTTATTTTTTTTTTACCATTGAAAACTGTTGGTATCTTAGGATAAGCTTTGGTTAACTAGGCAGCACTTTGTATGAGAAACCAGGCACTCCCAAATGGCTGCCACTATAAACTACAACCACTGACTGAAGCAGATAGCAACACCAAGGAGCCTAAAGAGAGATTTTCAATTTAGTAATGAGTATTGACCTCTCAATGGTTACTCTTCTAAGTACAATAAAAACATGTTTCACATAATTTACAGGCTTGTAGTCAAAATACAAATGTTCCCTATTCAAACAGATAGTTTTTGGACAAACATCAAAAACAAGTACACAATTTTACTGTTGTACTTTGCCAGAATGGCGGGAAAAAATCCCACCACATTAAATCTTTTATGATCGTTCACCTAATTAAAGCTAAAAACAAGTGGCAAAATAAATAAATTATGCCTGCTGCAATTCTTCTTCCCTATGCAGATAAAAGTAATTTAAAGAACCTTAACTTTGTAACTACATCATGGGTATTACTCAGCTCTAAGGAGAACTGCATCAACATCAAGTCATGCATAATAGATGCCCACTCTGTTAATTCAGTTGAAGATAGTGACTGTAATTAAGTAATTCTCCAGTTGTACAGAAAGTCCTCCATCAAAATGTCTGAGCTGAGCTTTTAGAGGCCAAATGAGTTGTGGCTAATAATAAAAACCCTCAACGCGGCTTGCTTCTATGAAAGACAGTGGAAAACAAGAGAACATCGGGTAATTTTCAAAGTCAAACTGATATTATAGTATGCAAGCAAGTCATACGGTGGTATTTTCCTCTTTCTGCCAACTCACAGGAAAGTTTAAAAAGCTGGCAATGCGCTGGTTGGACAGCATGCACGCCACATTTAAACACAGATGCAGATCCACTAGGAGAAAGTTGAAACAACACCCTACTCCTTTTTCTGCTTCGTTTTGCACCCAGTGAGATAGTTTTGTGATGTCTGTGTGGCTAACCACAGTTATTGACGAGTTGATGGTTTTAGCATGTGCCCACCAGACCATTGGCTCCAGGGGTCTGACATCTTGGAAAGTTGAATGAAGTGGGGCATTGTTGTCGCACTGCTGGGAAGGATACACTCTCCTGTGAAAGGAAAACCTTACAGGAAGGAAATGTTGAAATAAAGCGCTAAGAAAAAGTGGCGAGGAGCGTTGCGGAGGCAACAATGTGAGTGCATAAAATGGTGTGTGAAGTGGATGTTTTCACAATTTCTGTTTCTAAAAACAGGTAAACACAATTCCTTTTAAAGTGTTCTGCAGATTTAAAGGTAAAATAAATAACTACCTCATATTAAAGAAACTATGAGCAAAATGAAAACCTTGACATAAATAGAAATATACAGGTAGCCGTACTGTTAGAGGAGTGATTAAAGTGAATGATTCAGAAAATCAGTGTCAAATACAAATACATGTGTGTGCCAGGTTCATGTTACCCAGAAATTTTATTTAAATCTTCTTGTAAAACATTAATGTTTCCTAAAGGATAAAACTAGGGAAAACAAATAGATATTTGTTAGGACTACCAACTGAATTCAGTGCTAAATGTAGATATTTAGTTTCAGAAACACACATTTTATAGCTTTGCTTTAAGAAAACATTAGAAACTAGAAGTCTCCATGTCAGACTCTGAACAGGAAGAATCTCTGCATTGTGGTTTATTAAAAAATGTCAGTCATGGCTAACTTTATGAGAAAGCTATTGTCAGGGGAGCGAGCTAAACTTATGCTTGGCTAAACATTCCTAGGAAACATGTTTATTCACAATGCACTGGATTCAACATGTTTCACCAAAACTATCCTCAACTGCAGTTGGACTTAAAGCTGTCACACTTGTATAATCCAATTCAAATAAAGTCCTCAAAGATTATGGAGTTCATTCTGTGCAAAAGTAGCAACTCTCTGAATACATACCTGTCATTACGTTTAGCATATAACGGTTTTATTAGATACCAAGTATTAAACTGCTCTGCCGGGCATCCTTCCAGTATTTACATGGTCATGTCTATTTATCAGCCAAGGCAGGAAGCAGTTTTCCAAACAGACCACAAACAGACAGAGGACAGGTTTCCTCAAAATGTCCAAACTCCAGAACCCGATTAGCCACCGTTCCTAGAATATCCCGGCTTTAAAAAAAAAACACATCCTGCATTTGTCACAGACTTACTGGGCCTATTTCAGAGATTGAAGTTTTGTAATCTCAGTCATGCTTAAGTAAGAGTTTAGGAGCCTTGAGGAGTAATTATACAATCATGTGTTAATAATTACTTATTAGTGGAAAGTCAATTCAATCCATAGAAAGCATTTTAAAAAGTGTAAATCTGAAGGACAAGGGCAAGCGACTGCAGGTTTTTAACAAGGCTGCAAGTCTCATCCATATTTATTGGGATTAGTCGGCCTTAATTCTCAAATTCAGCCATTTCATAATTAATGCCCTATGAGGATAAAAAACCTTCGGTGATGTATACTTTCAGAAACACTGTGGAATGTGGGCATATTTGTAAGTTGTTGATAGAGGCTAAATCAAATCTTTATCACATTTTAACCCTCTCAAACATAATTCTCTTTTATTTTCCTAACGGTTCATTATAGCACTCGCTCAGTCATAAAGCTTCTGTTCATTTGTTGTCCATCATTGGCACAAGCAGATCCTGGTAGCCTCTATGTAAAACATGTCTGGTCAAAAGCCTCAGAGACTTGATAAATGGGAGACACAGGGGTATTTATCTTGAAATAAAAAACCCCACAAAAGATTAACATCATGTTACTTTAACCTCATCCAAATTTTGCAACTGTGCAGTAATAAACTATATTGCATTTTATTCAGATTTTATGTGGCAGAGCAGCATAGTAATGCAGAACTTTACAGTACTGAATTACTGCAGTACTACATTACTGTAAAGTGGAAGAAAATTAATACATGGATTTTAATTTCTCTTTGCAAAGAGTTACCAGTAATATGAGATGTGTATTTGTATTCAGCCCCTTTTTACTATGACACACCTAAATTAAATCTAGTGCAACCAACAACCCCTGTATAATTTTATGAAGATATAAATCTTGCATCAGAGTTTTGTTTGAGAACACTAATAAAAACACCACATCATGAAGAACAAGGAACACAGCTGACAGGCGAGGGACAAAGTTGTGAAGAAGTTTTAAGCAGCAACAAATAAGGAATAGTTCAAAATTCGAACATTTCATAAAATCGATCATCTTCACGTCAACAAGAACATACCATCACCATAGTGGAACCTGGTGGTGACGGCACCATGCTGTGCAGTTACTGCTAATCGGGAGATATAGGGAAACTTATCTGAACTGATTATAATTCTCCTCTGACACAAAAAGCAAAGAGACAATTTTTATTTTATCCAGTCAAATTCTTCATTATTCATTATTAGTGTATATTTTCATAATACAATGAAAATATACACTATTTTCATTGTATAATCCTCATTTGAACAAATCCCACATCCCTGACTCTAACAATACTCAACAGAAAAGATTCTGTTGAGTATCTTTCTACTGAGTATATATCTTATGTATTTATTTATACAAATACACATTATTTATGTGTATTTCTTTTCTAACAACTGTCAGTACTTGTTTCCCATCTTGTGTGGTTTAATATTGAGTTTATCAGTAAATAGTTTTCTGAATAAGTGCAAATAGCAAACACAGTAAACCACTCATTAGCTAAACCGTATTTAGTAAAATATGGGAGCTAACTGCTGGCCAAACATAAATATTGGGAAAACTTTAGAGTAATATTGACTTACATTAACAGTCTGTTTTAAAAAAGGGTGTGTCTGCCTTATTATTAGACTCTGTTTATGTGAACAGAAGCCTACCAAAGCCTTTGAGATTTCCATTATGTGGGGATGTTTAGTCGCATCCATCTCTAACCATGCCTAGGACTGATAATGCATGTTATTGCAGAAGGCTTGATCAAGTTCAAGAAGTCCATGTGTGAACAGCTGACTCGGGCCACACAGAAAGATGACAGTCAGCCAGCTTAAAGGAGAAACTTCTGGTCAGATCTCTCACACAATTCCATAATAAATCCAAATTTGTATCCCAACGAAGTCTTCTGCTTCACTCACCCGATGCCATTGGTCCAAGTAAGTAATCACAAATCTTTATGTTCAGTGACAGCCATCACACACTATTGTAGATCAACTAAGATAGCTGGCTCTGGTGCTTGATCTATGTCACAAATGGAAAATGCTTTGACTGATATGATGTATTAGTTCAGAGTGGTATTAAAGCATTCAAATTCAATACTTAATTGTCTGATAATGTTAGACAACTTGAAGCATATGATCCAAAGCTACAGAGTACCTCTGCTTATAAAAGCACTGCCAAAATCGCTGCGCCTCATATGCTAGCACTTAGAAAAACAGCACGGTTATATTACACTGGCAGCCAAAGCATTGCCTTACACTTAATAAGAGTTTCCTGTGGTCTTGTAAAAAAAAAAAAGACAACTTGCTATATCAGCAAAGCACACATAAAACCTGCGAGACAGTTACGCTCAGCCAACATGCCAAAACTGGTGATGAATGATGAATTTTCGGGGCTCTCAAATGGGTGTAAGAGTGAAAGCTCGTTTGTCTTTTTGAGAGGAAAACTCATCTTCTGTCTTTTCATCATGTTTCCCAGCAGGAAGACGGAGGTTGATGTACTCGCAGCTCAAACAGACACAACAAATCACATTGTATTGATGTATCTGGTGTCTCTGATTTTTCCTCTTAAAAATAAACGATTCTAAATATATAATGAATGAACGATCAGCTCAGTTTTCTGGCCAAGGACCTTTTAAGCATGTGTTGACACATACGGCAGCGTGAGTAGATGCCAAGTCTTGCAGGAAAATGAAAATCCACATCCTCTTTATGCTTGAAGAAAGAAGCGTGAAGAGTTCTAAAACCAACACCTACAAATGACATGACTCACTATGGAAACTTCAGAGTACACCTTAATCAACTTTGACTTTGTGCTTCTTCTTTACACTGGTATCTTGTTTTACAAATGAAATATAAAATGTTCTTACAACTAAAAAGGACAATCAAGATTCACCCAGCATAGGAAAGATCCTTTTTTACCTTGTTGATGTTGCTTGTGCAATTTTGTGATATTTTTTTCTTCCACTAAACTTTCAAAGAACAGGTTTGAATATGGTCTTGTGTAAAACATCTACACCTGTAAACTTCTGTGGCTTAAGCAATTTGTGCCGGGTGTCCAAAATTGGACAATTTTTGTGCCAGCAATTTTAACTTGACAAAAACATTATTGGTCTTATCTAATATATTATTATTTTTCAGTGGAACTGTATCTTGATTTTTCTTTTTCTGTAGGCCACAATGGCATTCACTTTCTTAAATAAATAACAGAAATTTGTCTTTTATATTCTCACTCTTTGAAATCAACTGTAGTAAAAATAAATATGTAAAATTTTGGTTATGACTTGATAAATTAAACATATGCCAAGTTTGACACTATGTTTAAAGTTTCTAGAGGCAAGGAAAAAAGCAAATGGTCTTCAGAGTAACAGAAAAGATCCAGAGTAAATTGTGAAGATAAGATAGAGATAGTCACTAATTAGGACTCCCTTACATAGTTTACAGCAGCTAAGTCCAAGATTCCTCTGACACTAACGTTTAATTTGAGTGGAGGAATGCAGTCTTTCTAGTAGGAAAACACTGCAATCCATTAGATCCGAACCAGACAAAATCTGCGGTAAATTGAAGCACAAGAAGCTACTTTGATGCTACAGATATCATCTCTCTGTAATCTAAAAAGACGAAAAAGGTTCAAAGGTTGAGAAAGTTCAGGTTGCTTGGACTTTACAGATCCCAGACAATTAAAATGACAGATAGTGTGAGTACTGTGTCTTGTAAAAGCGTTTTTTTTTTCCAGTTCACCCTCTCATGATCTGACCCTCAACACTCTCCTCTCTCCCCATCAGCTTAATTAGACAAAGCCACACACACATTAGTGGCTCCCTTTTTTCTCTGCTTTCTTTCTGGGGTTTTTTTTTTCAGCCCTGTACTGAATGGTTGGCTGAATTTCAGGCCCCCTCACCTCCCAAAAAATAAAAACAACGATGCAAAACAAGCAGCTTTCAGAGCCAGGGTCAGCATCAAAAAGTAGCAACCTTTTAAGAACAGTGAGCTGAGTGAAAATCCTCCAAGTCCCCAGGTTTGGCAGTATGCAAGCGAATGCAAGAGTAGAGATAGTTAGTAAAACAACTTTATTTCCATCTGCAGGAATCCACAGCAGGAAAAGACAAATAGAAAAAAAAGGAGTTATGTTTGAAGATGAAACATCGGTGCTTCTATCAGCTCTCTGTGAGAGAGTATGTTATTGTATGAGATGCAGCTACTCACCCTGAACTCTTTCTGTAACACAGTATGTCCTGATAAGATTTCTTTTTCTTTTCCCACTGGAAACAACCACAGCGACACAAACGAACACTCTGCTCCCCACAGCCCTAAAACTTTTTGCTCTCTGCCGGCAGATCTCCTGATTTCCCCTCCCAACCTCTCTCTCACTCTTACTTCAGCACTTCCTGGGTTGTTGTTTATGCTCCAATCAGGCCATCCAAGAAACTACTGCTCGCCCCTTCCCTTCTCTCTCTCTCTCTCTAAAAAGTTGTTTGTCAGAGGCTTGTCACATGCAGGCGTTCATTCGTTTGTGTGTTCCCTCCGAACTTTTAAAGGTGTTTTAACCTCTTGCCAGAATTTGGGAATCTGATTCTCCTCCGTCACAAGACCAAGAGAGAAAGGGTGAAGGTGGAGGACGGGTTTGCTGCTAAATTGTCTTAGTGAGACAGATACATTTTTAAGGCATATGGGAAAAGGAGGTGCAGTGTTCAGTTAGGGCTGGGGGTGTGTCTGGAACTTTCTCTCCAAATCCAACAGCTTGTTGTTAAAAACCACAACCGACTCAACCCTTCATAGCCCCTACAGAGCCTCAGCCTCTTGCACAGTCTGCCAAGAATTTTCTCCATACTGCCCCAACCCCTTCTTTAAAAACTTTCAATTATTATTTCCCCAGCAAGCTAGCCAATGTCCATTTTAGGCAAAAGGAGAGCGAAGGTGTTAAATGCAAGTACAGATCAGTAAGGGCAGAGGAGTGGACAACACAAACAGCAACAAGGTCAAGCTAATACCAACTCTCCTTGGTGTGGTGGATATTACTGAATGAACAAGGATCAGTGACTTGTTTAAAATTAAGCTGGAGGTTGCACAAAAATGCAAGAAGCTATCAAGAAAAAAAACTTTTTTTTTTCCACAAGCCTCAAATTCTTTCACGTTCTTTCATTCCTGGAAGAAAATTTACTTCAACCTGAAGCAGTGATCTCTATTGTGGCCAAAGCTACAAATAGAGTGAATTAGATTGCAGAAAATTAATTGTGAGAATGGTCAAAACCAAAATCTAATTTAAAAGTATAGACAAAACTTTTACATTTCAGTTCACAGAAACTTGTTTCATCCATTTTAGCTTGATCAACTTTGCAAAGAAGAATGGGCGAAAATATTCTGGGTCTAGATCTGCAAATGTTGGTAAGTTGTATCCCAATACAACAAAAATATTAACTTCAAAGAAGCTGAACATCTCATTTCAGATTTCATTTATTTTTGTAATTTTTATCCACTTCATAATTATGTAAAAAAAAATTGTTGGTCCAGCAAATAAAATCCTAATAAATGCATTGAGATTTGCAGTTGTGACAAAATGTAAAAATATTCAAGAGATCTGAATACTTTTACATGGGAGATTAAAATGACCAAACTGAGCCCCTGTATCTTCTTTCCTTCAGTTAAACTGTACTAATTTTACCCCATTCCTCCTCTAACCTCTCCTTTCATCCTATTTTGAATTCAAGCCTTTCAGCCATTCAGCCAAGACACATGGGCAGATTTGGGTGCTTCTGTGCCAAGTTGGATTCAGGAAACGTTCGTCTTGTTGTTTAGTCTGGGCACCATGTGTTGGAGCAGCGAGACCTCCCTCCTTCACCAAACCCCCTTTTTTTTCCTTTGGCACAGAATTAAAAAAAAACACACAGTGACAGAGGTGATATGAACAGTCACACAAAACAAAAACACTTTCAAGCAGCGGCTAATAATGAACGAAAAGCAGAATGTGCAAAGATGAAATGTGCAGTCACTCTACCTGTGGTTCAGAGATGGAGGCATGATGGCCTTATGCATCAGCATTTATTTAATCATGTAATAATGGGTGAGAAAGACATGTTGACTCTGAGTGAGAAATATTTATGGAGTAGCAAATGTGTGTTTTGTAGGTGTGTGACTTTGTTCACATTGGTTTTGTGCCGGTGCGACACTAAAGTTCCAATCCTGATTTTTTTTTTTTTTTTTTCATCAAAACTGCAAATGGATCTCACTTTGACTAATCCCTGAGCGTTAAATCCTTCCATTGCTGTAAGGAGACCCAAACAAATGCCAAAAGGAGACAAAATAAATCAAAACAGTCGGGGATTGAACAGTTAAAAGAGCAGGTGAGGATTTTACCTCAGGCTTTTCAGCTCAGTGTCTCAGCCTTTGCCAATCTGCTTCTGAGAAGTCGATCCTTCAGTCAGGCACCACAGTGAATGAGCCACCTGTGAGTCTTGGAAGAACTAGACGGCGCTTGTATTATTGAACTTGAGTAAAGAGGGTAAAATGGTGTGCGGTTTGCCTTCTGGTGATACAAACAGGATGCAGAAAACGAGACCGAAGAGCTTTATGATCTCTACTATGAATAAATAGTAAAACTGATCTCAACATTTCAAAGATGGAAGAAAACATGAGCCTAGATAAGGCTGAGAGAAAATATGACAGAATATATTTTTTATGTTATCAGCTAACATGCAAAGAAATAACTAACAGGCAACCACTTGTGTTGATGTCTGTGTTTAATTCTGAATGTTCAAACATTTCGTGTGGCATAAAATATGGGCTTGTGTTAAAGCCAAAACTATTTACTAAGCATTAGCCCTAAAACTCTGTCAAGGAGTCGTCGCTTCAGAGTGATTCATTCTCTACTGAGCGAAGAGATGAAAGAAATTCCCATCTTAGTGAGCAGGTGAGGTAGACCCTGTTGCTAGATGTGATGCTGTCTGTACTGCAATTGGTTCCTCTTCTTCTTCTACTTCTGTTTTAATGGCGGTTGGCAAACAACTTAATGGAGCACTACCGCCAACAACAAGTCAGATGTGTGGACCAAATGTCCTCGATACAAATATACAGGCCCACTGAGTAGTCTTTTTCTATAATGTCATTAAACACTGAGGTTTTGAGGAAGTGGACACTTGTGCTTTGAGTGCAATCCATCCTCGAATGCTGGAAACACGCATATAAAGCAGACTGTTAAATCTGCTGCCATTTTGAGTTTCTTGGGAGCAGGACCTAAACAGACTTTGATTAAATAAATTAATAACACATTGAAGTAATGAGAATGTGAAGTGAGAGGTGTGACATCAGAGCCAATCTGTAGAAATGAATGTGGCACTATGAGGCCATCTGACAGTCCCGTAGCCTGCTGCTACAGTGACACAAAAGAACAATGAGACAGAGCTCGCCCAGTAAACACCACACAGGAGGTCAGATGAGCCTTATGACTTTGTTTCCGTCTCCTTTTTTTTAGTTATGTAAACATAAACAAATAAAGGTGAAAAAATTGGCAGAGACTGGAGTTAAAGTTGGAGTTGTCTGAAAATATTGGTGCTTCAAAATCTGATCAAAGGGTAAATCAATTCAATAATCCTAGCTCAATAGTTCTTAGCCCTATAGAAGAACAAGAAATTACAAACACTGTTGTAAAATGTAAAAATAAAACGTCAACTGATTGCAGTGACATTGATATGATGATTTTTTTTATTTAAAAAATCATCCAAAGCAATTGGAGAAAAAAAAAAAACAAACAATTACACACTTTTGTAACTTGTTTTTTCACACCTGTTTATTTCCAAGTAACATCAAAATTGTTAAACTGACACCCTTTTATAAAGCAGGCAATACAAAATCATTTTGTTATCTCAGATTCCAAGATGGAAGAAGGAAGAAAGGAAGGACTTGATAATACTTTGATCAAATCTAAACGTCACCTCTCCAAACTTTTGTGTATGAGCGCTAAGTGTATCCCAGACCACCAGCAGAGGGTTACAGTGATTTAACATCTCCAAGCACTAAAACATCTCATCCTAAAACACAAGCAAAAGAATATTAGGTTTGAAAGTTTATACCCATCATTTTATACTTGTAATTTGCAAAAACATTATACATTCAACACAAGGGGATTTCTATGTATTAAAACTCTTTTGGGAGCAAAAGGGGAATTGACAAATTTTAATACATTTACATCTTCCTGGTTTCTAGTTTGTTGGCATTTTGTGGTTTTTCAAACCTTTGCATCATTAATTTGATATTAATACAGATATGCCCTCTGTGATGCCCCCATGTTTGAAGACTATACTCCTTTGTTGGCCAGCTAACAGGCAAAAAAAACCCTGTGGTATTTTTAAACAGCTATCCTTTTACTGTGGGCTTTTTCCAAACAGAGGGATAATTCTATTTGCAGAAGTTAGGCAGCTGCATGCAACTTTGAATTTTAGCCAGTGTAGTGACTTAGTTTCGCCGTCATTCCAAATGTTTTAACTTCTGTTAGTTCCACAGTCCATGTGCAGGATGAAGCAGACGTCAAAATGATGGACAACGCTACATCTACAGTCAAAATTTTATGCCTAAATAAATGTATATGCCTGCTTTTTTTAAGTTAACATACTGGCTGAAATTGAATTCATTAATAGAAGAAACTCCTTTTTAGATATGTATATTTAAAATGGAAAGAAGACAAATACGTTTTAAACTAAATGTTAAAACTCCTTGCCATATTTATATGGCGATCACACTGGGCAGGTTCTCGTAGGAGAGAACTCAACAGGGATCTTGTCCAAGCTGTAAGGTCCAAAGAGCAGGGCATTTTCTGCTCAATCAAACTAAGTCACTGGCAAAAATGGAATGGTTGACATGAATGGTTCACCAATTACGAACCTATTTTGTGTTGCTTATCGCCCAAGAAATACAAAATACATCAAAATTGCATAGCTTCTGCTACATAATTAGATGTAGAGAAGTTCTGCAGGTGGGAATATTTTCGCAAGGCATTATCACCCTAAAGTAATAATGGATAGGAGAAAGCAGTAGAAATGCTTAAATGAACAAATAAGGAAACCAAAATTCAAGGCACACATGTAAATCATTGCAAGTGCAGTAAACCATAGTTGTAAATATGTATTTTGTTGTCATAGAAATGTAGATCTAATAATGTTTATAGAGTAATAAAAGGCATTTAGTCTAATTGTGTTTGGCCCATGAGTGCACTTTTGTGCCTTCTGGTGCAAGACAAGCATGATTGGGCTTAATAAAATCCATTTAGCATGGAAAACAGTAACAAGTATGAAATATTTATCAGTTGTGCCCTATGATGTCAACAGAAACATTGCTTTCACAATGAGCATGGGATTTACAGCAAGCTGAAGAAAGTTTTGTTATGTGAAACATGTCTGCAAGGACATTGGATATAAAGTGATTTGCTTATCTATAAATGCTCAATTTATTGTTACTTTTAAAAGTGTTTTAGCTGTGAATAATTGATAATTTGGAGCTTCACATTAAGTGATAGATGTCGCCTTGTGAGCTGTTGGCCTAAGTCAGCAACTTGGCATACATCTGTCGACGTCTCATCGCTGTGAGAACTTGCATAGTATGCCTGTAAAACCTAATTTCAGGGGATCATACAACAAACAAATGCATTGTGATATTTGCAGCACAGAGAAGCATTTGGTCCCGAAAACAGTTAACATTCAATCTACTAAAGAAGGGAGAATTAAAGGGAACATCGCTTTGACTGCCGTCTGGTTGCATTTGTGGCATTTTTCAGGCTGATCTTTGTGGCGGATGAAAGGGTTAGAAAGAGGACTTTAAGGAAACTCTACAGTGGTTTGTGTCCAGCTGAAAGAACAGTAAAATGTCAGAACAATGTCATAACATTGATCTATAGCAAACACTTAAAGGTCTCCACATATTTATAAGTGTTCAGGAATGCATGCAGCTTGGATTGCACTGAGGGGAGTTGAAGCTTAGTCTTTGAGTCAGATATTTTTTTTAACTAAAGCCTCAGATAGGGGGCGACAATGGGCTTGTTTGGTAACTTTTTAGAAAACTGAAGAGACAGGTTTATGTATTTTTTTTTTCTTAGCATGCAGTTTTTGTGTCCTCAATTTCTTGAGACATACATGTAGATTTATCAAGTGTTGGAAACGCCAAATCTCCTTTGAGATTTTTCTTGTTGTTAAGTTGGGTGATTTTTGAGAGAGGTTCACGGTCTGGAGGAAGCTTTGCAGGTCAGGGCTGTCACCATAGTGTCAAAACTCAGCATCTGTTCTGTGAAAACAACAAGCCTCGAGGGACAGGCCACATGTGGAACCATCCACACAGTGTTACTACCATCACCCGATGAACTTAACATGCAACAGCACCTCAAAACAGCTGCACTATTACCTTCTTACTCTTTTTATAGACTTGTGATAGCAAGGTGGGAAATTTACCACATTTTGCATTCAAAGAGAAAAAGAAAGTTTTATTTTTTTAAATGAAATGACAAAGTTAATTCTCATGTACTTTGTTGTTTTTTATTCTAATATATGTACTATTGGTGAAGCTTTGCTTTTCACCCTACACTGTTGTCATTCAATTAATTGACTATATAACAAGAAATGTAATGGCACGTTCACAAAGCAGAAACAATTGGATCTGTATTTGATTTAGTACCACATATGGAAGTGACATAATTCGGATTTTGCTTTTGTATGTGAAGATCGGAATTGGAATGCCGTAAAAAACTCAGATATTGGTCGCATATTAATCCAAAAAATTTAATTATAATAGTAAACATTCATTTCTTGCAGAACAACTGTCAAAGTATAATTATTTGAATTATTGTTTTGCTGCTGCTTTGTCTGTTAAGTATTCACCAAAAGCACAAAATCCGATTATATATTCTTTTTTTTATATATGATTTTGAATGATTTAAAGTGAGAGGGGTGGGAAAAAGAAATGAAACAAAAAAAAAGGTGGAAACTTTTCTTCTGCGTCACATTTTCTGAAAAAGTATACAAATTTCCAGCTGGTGATTACAGTTAAGCAGAAATCCCCTTCTTCAGTCTTCATAATCTTGCACAAAAGTGCTGTGTCAGTCTCATCACAAGCTTTCGCCGAGGAGCTGAAAAGCATGTGAGTCTCACCAGTGACGTCATCTCACAGCCAAACCCTTTTATGCCCCCTTTTGAGAGAAGAAAAATCCCCAGATTTCAGAGTGAGTGTGGGGGCAGAATATGTTTGATCCCTGCTTCCATGTTTCTTAGTATTTGATACTGTAAGAATGTATCAGGGACGCTCAGAGGCACAGGGCAGCTGTCGGCTCAGCTTCACTGTTAATGGGGTGAAAAGGAGAGAGAGAGAAACTTGGCAAAAGTGAAGTTTTAGTCACATCCTAACTGAACGAGCTGTGCTAGCGGGGATAAAGCGAATAGGGTCATATTAAACTCTATCAAAACGAGAGCGAGAGGGGAACTGCAGCCCAAACTTGAAATCTAAGAAGCCGTACACCTGGGGGCGCTACTGCACATGCCAGGAGATTTTGTACTCATCGATCTGGTTTGGAGAGAAATCTATCTTTTTTTTAATGTAAAATTTTTTACAACTGTTTGTTAACAGACATGTTATTCCTACTTGAAAGCATAATAAGTATTAACATGAAATAATAATGAATCAAAACAATATTCAAGGTAACTCGCATGTCTTTCTTAAGCAACAACACCACATAAAGAGTCACTTCATATGCATTTGTATCTGTTTACATTAAAAATTGACAAGATCATTGTGAGTTTATTATTGGGTCCCCCATAAGGTTGAATGTGACATGAGAAGCCTGGCACATTGATGTTAGCTTGCTAGTTAGCCATCTTTTCTGCTCCGGTAAATAACTTGGATTGTACTTTTTATTTTACCAGCAGACCAGATGACATCCTACAAACACAAAATTTGTCTGAAAAGAGTGATGGATGACATTACTCTTGTATTCAGACAATAATTTGTGTTTTTGGTGTCATTTGCTACTGCAAAAGTTTTGTAGTTTCAAGGAGATTAAAATTTCAGAGTGTTTTTCTTCAAAAGGATATCATCAACAGCTGACTGACAGTTTGAAGTAACGACAGGGAGAAAGAGGGGCACTGCCCTACACTACATAAAATGTGATGAAAAAAAAAAACATACGGCCATGGTTCATAAAAAAGTGCTTAAATCACAGAAATAATGTTTGAAGGAATTCACTTTTAAATCAAAAACCAACCAATGGCTCTTGTCAAAGGGATCAGGGGAATATAATTCTGACTTAGGGAAAAATAAAAAATAAGATAAATAAGACACATATGTGAGAACAACTAAGAGAGTCATGTGAATTAGCTTGATAGTTTTTTCTAAATTGCAACCCAATAAAGGGTGCATAACTTAGAAATTTCGGCATAGCAATTGTTATGGTTTCAAAGCAAGGCGCGGAAGTTAAAACTTTACATAAGGCATGTTAGTTACAGCAAAGTGTCTGTTGCTTTGCAGCCAAATGTGTTCAATTTAAAAAAGAGTCAATTAACTCTAAACGCAAGGTCAGGCTCTGACCGCAGAACCAAATGCTTGCCTCTGAAATTATTTGTGTCTTATTAGTACTACAGCACAGATGGGAAACAACCAAACATACTCTGACTGAAGTGAAGCTCTGAGAAAAGCAGGACAACTCTTTATCTCTCCAATTAATATGTGATCAATGTTATTTTTAGCCGGAACTTTACGTTCTAGCAATTCAAACATCTCATTACATATTTTTGTCCCATAATATTTGAATAAAGTCTTAATTAGGAATATGATCAAAGCCCAAAAGCAGCATAGTTGATAAACATTTAAACTGAGATGCGAGACTCCCCCTCTAAAAGTAAATGGGAATCTGGTACTTTCAGAAAAGCACTACATTAGTAAAAAAAAAAAAAATTGAAATATACTGAGGAACATCTGAATTAAAAATCAATTTACATGAGACAGAAACAGGAGAAGAATGTTAGCATTACTTTACAGAAACAGGAATTTATAGGGAATACAAATTATGTCTCTTCTTGCAAACCTAAAACAGACATTTGCTAAAACAGCCCGTAGCTCATTAGTTATTATTTATTACCCACATACTGCAGACTCTGGCAGTTTACCTGGCAATAAAATGGGGCACATTTCAGTAAAAATCTACCAACCAGATACTTCAGGGGTAAATAAAACCCTGAAGTATCAACTCCACTGATAACTGAAGTCTGCAGGTAAACACATCCTGCATTCAGCCTCCGATTTAAAAGACTGCAATGTGATTCCAAGTAAATTCAACAAGACGAGCTGCGATCAGTATATTGAATGAAATATACACATAGTAATTTTTTTTCAAATATCTCACTAATCTAACCTTGGCCATGTGAGCACAGCAATGTATGTTTTCCTGGTGTTTGCTGAATATTTTTTATTTTAAACATTGTAGTAAATTGATGGTGTCTTTAAAATCTCTTGTCCTGCAGCAAAACTCAATACATTTTAATAGTTTCAAACAATTAAAGGAATACTAAGATAACATATTATGACAATTAAGTGTAATTCTTTAGTTTTTTCTTCTGTTTTATTTCTAAATGTTTCGTCACAGCCATGATGTGTCAACACTATAACTGACTATTTACAAAACTTTGATGAAATTCTGTGAAATAAAAGCCTAATTTTAGCATACTGTAAAGATTTTATGGATCTGATGAACAACATCATATAAATTGAGGTAGTTTGGTGTTTTGTCAACTCCGTCAGACGTAAACCCCACCAGAGTTTAAACTGACAGTGAGACTCTTTCAGGGAGAGTGTTCACAAATCTCACTTAAATGTGCAGTTAATTCATTTTAATGTATTTTACATAAATGGCATTACTTCACATATATGAAGTATTTCTTTTTACTCATTACTTTGTCACTACCTTCAGTTCTGCGTCAACTCCGTCATGCACTGTCAACTCTTTCAGATTGACTTTATGTTGTTTTTTGTTTTAAATAATATTTATTTTGTTTCTTTAGAAGCATTTGTCTGTAAAACTATGTATAAATATCGCTAATAGGGTCATTAAAAAATAATTTTATATTTATTTTTGAAAGATGGCAATGACAAAGTTCTGGGTCAGGTCAACCAAAAATAAAATTTTCCAAAAAATCTTCCAACTGGGAGCCTACACCTTACCATCTTTACGTTTCCAAAACATTATTTGATACATTTTTGTCATATTTGTCATACATAAGCTTGAAGAATAATTTAAAATATGTTTTGGAAAATTTAAACCCATTTTTTCCCACTTCCCAAGAATCACTAAAATACAAAAAGCGATTTCAAAGAAAGATTTAGTTTCTACAATGTGTCTACAGTGTGAGACTTTCAGCTGATAATAGAAGTGTTAAGTGAAAAGAGGCTGTGGTTTGTCATGAACGTTTACCTGGCAATGGGTTTTACAAACTGTTGAAGGGAATTGAAGGGAGCCCTTTCAGACAGCCATTTAAAACACTGTCCCATTAATTTATGTATTCTCATAAATCCAGCTTGGCCTCAAATTGTGAATTCATCTGAAATACGGGAGGCACATGATAGTGGAGTGCATAATTTAGGTGATGTCATGTGCTATTTGTACATCAAATAAGCTACACTGCTCTTTTTAAAGGAAAAGATCTATACAACCCAGAATAAAACTGGTGCATGGGCAATTTTCTCAGTAATGGGCAGACTTGATTTGTTGGGTATTTCTCACATATTCTGCTAATAATGAAAAAATTGTTAGAATATAGTGACATCCAAAGTCAATCAAAAATAGCTACATGCAGAACACAACAGAGGTTCAAAGGGCCATCATTCAATGTGACATAAATAATGAGCCTTCAATCAGCAGTACTTTAGTGAACAATGAATTTTGACCAGCAGAAGCTTAAAAGGTCAATTGTTCCAATGTTACAGTCTGTATTGAATAATCTCTTTCCTTCAGATAGTGTGTGTGAAGTGGAACAGACCTATAAACATAATTCATGTGAAGACCATGTCAGAAAACACTTAAAGCTGAAGCTTAGCTGCCTTCAAGCCATCTCTGTGTTTGAAGTGTACCCCTCCTCTGAGCTGCCAAACAAGGTAGGGAAGGAGTTGGAAAAGGAAACTAATGAAAGGGTTAGCCAGCTTTTGCAGCTTAAATGTGGTATATGGAAATGAGAGATTTCTGTGTGACGTAAATGCAAAAAACAAATGTCATGGGGTGGTCTCCTCCTGCAAAACTGTTATTCTTCAGATCAATGGGCTTTTACTTATTAGTTGGTAATATTTTACAACGGAAAAAACTAACAAATAAACAGATACACAGAGAAACAAACAATTTGGATCAAGATTGCTCATGTTGTAAGTACATCTAAAACTTGTAGAATATTGGTGTTCAAGGACTAATACTGGGAACCACCGAACAAGTGTTCTACATTATATCTTCCCTGGCTTCTCTATACAAACATTGTTCTATTAAAATGATAAGAATATAGGGGAGGGAACATTTAAAATACATTTGAACAGCAACAAATGTTCCACTGCATTAAATTAGTTATCAAGTCTTAGTGCATTATTTCTTTTATAAAAAGTGCTTAAATATCCTCACTACATAACAGATCAAGGTGCATCATCAAATAGTATTTTAGGAACTCTGTTTTCTTTCATCTCAGTTGTTTGCTGATCTAGGCTGCTGTCAGATGTGGTTTGTTCACAGTTTGCTGTCATTTTCAGTGTTAGAAACTGGGGCAGACAAGGGCACATCTGAGGCACTAAAAGCTGCTGCCGCAGGAAAGTGGCAGAGAAGACAAGAAACTAAAGTTGAAAGGAAAATACAGAGTGACTGTGGTGATTCAGACACCCATAATGCTTCTATTGGAGCAACCAATTACAGAGAAAGAAGTGTTTTGTTGTTTCATTGTGGGCATGACATAACACAACTTCACATTTTTGCCCACCCAAAGGCATCAACAAAAAGCAAGGACTGTCTTCTCTGTACTAACCTTATGTGCTAGTCTTATTTTCAATCCAGAAAATTCACCTACAGATACATACACAAACCCACACAAAGATATGATAGGTAGTATCATATCTTTAATACTCTACCATCTCATTTAGCCAACTGTTGTGGCTAAATGTGATGGTAGAGGGTTTATTGATTCGCAAAACTGCTAGAAAGTAAAAACTGCTTAAGATAAAAGGACTACTTTATGCTCACAAACAACAGTTGGGATCACCTCAGTGCTGTAACTGTTGACTCCATAAGCATTTTCTGATCTAGTCTTAGAATTAACTGATATCTCCTCTTTCAAAGTTTGGGTTGTTTCTTTTGTTATGTCCAAGACTCTAATAGTTCATCAGAGTGATATGGCAAAAAAATATCTAATGAGGAGGATATGACTCGAAACACTTTTTCCTTCAGATAAGTGTATTACAAAAATCACTTCTGTGCTTTGAAACGCATCAAGACTATTAAGGTTCCTAGATCTAAAGTACGATTAACTTTCATTTAAACCAAAAGCCTTGATTTTCAGCTCAACACAGCTAATTAGGTAGCTTTGCTTGTGTCTTTTATAATGTTGTTTAAGACTATGTTACATGGCCTTAATCTTTACCCTTTATAATGTAACAATGCTCAACATAACATTTCACATAATATGTAAAAGGTAGATTATATAAGACTCCATATTATAAATCATGGCTAAGAAATGAAGAACTCAAAAGCAGGACTAAGAGGCTACAATCAGGAAGGTAAACAATCCAGGAGTTCAATAACAGGAAAACAACTAAACAGAAACAGACAGACCTGTGAAATATGACTCTAGATCAAACAGGTTGGGGAAAAACAACCACAAAATGGCAAAGAGCAATCCAGGAGACAATATGGACTGCAGGGAGTAATTACAAGGAGCATCACGTAACTTCACAACAAACAGAAACCTGGTTTCTCCCTAAAACAGGAAGCAAATACAACTGTGAACTCAAAGCCTTATCTTTACGGGAGATTTTTTTAGTTATTTTTGGGGGTTTTGAAGTAAAGTTTTGATGGAGCTGCTGGTAAGTCTTTGTCTTACCAGTGGACAAGTGTTTTCAGAGTTTAGTATGGAGAAAAGTTCTCAACAAAACCCTATGGCCAAGATAAGGATAAGTTAGAGTTGCACTTTTGAAAGTTTGCACTGAGCGTATGGGAGTGTGGCAAAATTCAGAAGTGCATGACCAGGCACCGTGACCAGACACAGAGGCCAACACACATGAACTGGGATGGCACCGTTAGCTTCTGCCCTCCTGTGCCTGGTTCAATGCATGAACTATTAACCTAGCTTTACAAAGTTGATTTCTTTCAAATTAAAACAACTCCTGTCACTAAAAGTTCATTAGTTCTTTTCTCAATTAATTTTTTAAAACATTTAGTTAATGTCACTGCTGCATTAGATAATTACCTACATACAGCTATGATTATTTGCAGAGAAGACGGTGAACAAGCACATTTTACAAGGGTAACAAATATTAATTAATTGACTTCTATATGAATAAGATTGAAAGCAAAGTAAGACTGAGAGTTGTGATTGGTGCAGACCATCAAAGAGCAACCATTTACACACATCTAAGCCCAATTCAGTGTGGCAGACTAGAGATGCATATTTTCTGAACTGCGGGAAGAAGCTGGCATACATATTTACCGGCCTCAGCTGGAATTTGAACCCATAATCTGAACCCTGCCACACTTCCCACCCAGACACACATCCCACCCAGACATAAATACCACTTTAACAAATATTGAATGGATAAATATTTGCAATTTCAAAAGATACAACCAAATTCTGAAACATGATGGTAGGAATACAGTGGGAATTATGTGAAGATAAAAAGGCATCTAAAAATGTATGCTGTGGATTGCTAGACGGACAGACAAAAAAAAAGTCAAGCATCACTACATTATCTAAAGAAGAAGTAGATGTTATCCACATTCCACAATAATACAACACAAGTGAACGAATGACTTAAGCAAACTATCTTTGAAAGGGTGGTCAAAACTCCGGTATTACCTAGATAGTGACATATTTTGAGTTATTATTGTTTATTAGTAATTATAGTATACAATATTTATACTGACGTTAGTGTTGTATTTTTTCCTACATCAAAGCAAAACATTTCTGATCATTTGTGGATCAAATGTCTAATTAAAAATCTTAACTTGATCTTATCTTTATTCAAAAGCTCATCGTTCCTATTGATGGTTAAACATATGCTTTGCGGAATTGAAACAATCTTCACATTTCAATCAAAGAAGCACAAAAATCCAGTACTTTAAGAGGTTTAAATTTGTTTAAGAGGTTTAAATTTATTTGAAGCTCTTAAAGACTTCTTTAAAGTAGAAGTCCGCTTTAAAAAGGTCTGACGTCGAACAAATATGTCTACGTGCTCTTGCTCTTGCTTACAGTCAGAAGAATAGACAGACATGGATGAATGCATATGAGTACGCATCACATTTGCCTGAGAGGGAAAAAGAGCGAAAGAGGGGAAGTGGAAAGATATCTCTGTCGACTCTTTGAGAGGAAACCCTGAGGGAGCCTTTAAATTCACTACCACCCTTCAGTTGGCTGAATTAACTTCATTTATCCTTTGGACTAAAACACAAACATAAAAAAGATCTATCTCGCAGTGATATGACTAGATGGAAAGAATTTCACGCTGCATTTGGAATTTTTGCTTTGATCATTTTATCCCTTAAGTCAATTAATGGAAACTGTGGAACAGAAATACAAGCAAGATGTTGATAAATAAGTAAAGACCTTGCACGTGCAAGTAAGAGAAACTGTGACTGAAACCAAGTCCTTTGTTTCATCTTGAACCTAACACACAGAGAAACCAAATCCCCTCTGCTGTTTTTCATTGATAACTGGACAGACTAAGGATCAAGAGGAAAGCCTTGCTTCCCTGAACTATACTTTAGAATGAATACATACACACACCAGTCCCAAAAAGAAGGATTTACAGTAGACACCCATGAGTGGCCTCCCAACTTTAGCTCTTTCTTCTTGCTCAGCGAACCAGTCATTGTCCATTTGTGTTTGGCGGATGAGTCACATCCAATCATCTTCTGAGCACAAGCCCCAGGTCAATGAACACTCCATTAACTCACCTATAGTCCATTGCTTCTAATGACTCATTGAACATCTCTTCAGTTGCTGGGTACTTATTGACAAACCAAGGACAAAGGTAAGTTGTCCCCTACAGCTGCGAAAACATCCTGGCATTGTGGCTGCCGCCTTTGAGGCATTTAGATGGAAAGCCTTGTCTAAACTCTCTTAATTGACTTTTTTTTCCTTTAGAAGGAAAAAAATCTTTACATTTAACAAAAGCAACAAACTTAAGAGGGTTAGAGGTTCAAAAATTGATTTGAGATATTCTGTCTCCATTGCATTGTATGTCACTCGTTTTACTTTTCTTATTGCAATACTCTTTTTTTTATTTCTTTCAAGTTCTTTTAGCACAGAAATTAGATAAGCAGATGAGCAGAGAAGTGTTTCTGCTTTGGCTACATACAATAGCAAGTGATATGGGTTACGATGACAGAGCTCCGTTTCAATATGATTCAGTTTCTCTCTTCTGATTCTCTTTTTAGAAATCTTTGCAGCTTAATATTGATCCTTTTTTTAGCCTTTTTGATAGAAAGAACTGAGACAACTTTGGTCAAATAAAATAGTGCTGTTACAATGTCTCTGTTCTTCCCATGTATACTGATTTATTGAAAACTGCATGTTTCACATGTATACTTCTCATTACCACAGAAGCTCTTATAAAGTAGGCTATTAATATTGTCAAAACATCCACAATAACAACAAAGAATGAACCAAACAATTATACTTCAAACAGTCACCATGGGATAAAACAATTACATCGATTGTCCGTTAGTCTTTTCAAACTGTTTTATTTTTCTAGGCTGTTCTACCAGTTGGCTGTGCTACAGTGCTGTAAATTAGCTTTTACATAAAAGGAACAATAAATTGATGTACACATTGGTAGCATTGCATGTTCAAAGCAGGAGGGAAAAGGTTGTGGCTTTATATTTTGTAAATTACTGTAATCTACTGTGTCAGATTACCGAGCTGTTTTTAAGCTGAGCCATCGCCAGTGTGCTTGTATAGCGAGATTAGTTGTGCTAGCGTGCAGTGCTAGACCAGTGCATAAACTGATGCTTTTTTTTAGAACTTCTTACTTCTAGTGGAGACATAGGATGTGGCAGGAGTGCCTATCCTAAAATGGCTAAATATGATGAACATTCTGATCGATAACTCTGAGGTTCTAGCTAGCCTGAACTATGTGAATTGAGGAACCACACATATGGCTTATTTTCAGCATCCATTCTCAAATATGTGCAATATAAACGACTAAAACTACCTTTATTATTTTCTCTGGTGTGATAAATGTGCAGCTTTATGTTGTCAACATTTGCTTGCTCAGACCCATCCAATGCCTCCTCATTATTTTGCAACAAGTGTATGTGAGCTAATTTTCTCACTTATGTCCAAATGAATATGAACATGTAGGAATAACTGAGCATAATTCACATAAACCCATAAAATGAGTTTCTGATTGCTTGATTCAGAGTAAAAGCAGGGGGTTTAGCTTGCAATCAACCTCCTACTTACTGACAATCTATCAAGACATTCAATTCAAATGTAAAGATGGGAAAGATCCTTTAAAATCACTGAAAATTATTCTTTTCTGCCTAGTAAAGAATGCATGCTTAAGTCTGCAAGGCCTTTCAGATAGAGATGGTTTCAAAACGGATTTGTCAAACTATTCAAAGGTTTTTCATTAAATTTGGCATCCTCTGTCAGCTATGTGTGTAAGCTGCTGTTCTGAACTAATTTTGTATTTATTTTGCAATTTTATAGTTGTCAAAGATGAAAATATCTGAAAATTATGTTTTTTTAGAAATTGATTTGATCTCCAATCAAAGGTTCAGTGTCAAATAAGTGGATGAACATATTCCAATTCTAAAACTCATTTAGATCATACTAAGCTGCTTTTCAGCTTTATTTTTTAAGAAACAAATATAGTCACCAAAATATCAGTAACATATCAACACAACTTTTACAGTAAGTGAGCGAAACTGACACGATGATCTCAGCAGTGAATACATCAAAGTAAATCTTTCACCAGTGAATCAAACTGTTTCACAGGCAAGCACAACAAAATATGAAATGCCTCACTAACCTTTGATACCTGAAGACAAGCTGAAGCAACACTGCACATATTGATGTGGTTACACAGTTAAAAGACAGACACAGCAAAAACACAAGAGTGGGTGCCTCTTAAAACAAACTGTTCTCAGTCCCTTTCCAGTCATCCAGAGATGAGGTCATCCAGAATCAGAGATTCCCAGGGACAAATTGCTACCTGGTGGGTCATAAAGTCTAAAGACTTTAATGATCATACACATAATGAAAACGTTAACTTTGTCTAGACTGAACAAAGCCCTGAAGCGTTGATGATAACAAAGACTGATAGGGAGCTAAAGACAGGTTGAGTCATTATCAACCAGAGACTGTCCCAACATTAACCTTTCCAAATCCCTGTACCAACTGATTTGTCTTTCCAAGTCAAAATGCTCTCTTAAATACACTACAGCCTTGAAGTTTTTGTTCAAAATAACCTGAGGAAGTTCATGTTGAATTTCAATAGCCTATCAGAGGCATGCCGAAACAGCACAAAACTGGGTTTCATCTCTTGCTTCTTGAAGATGTTTTACAAGATTTTGGTAGGGGTAAGGTGGTGTGGGGGATATTTTCTTGTCATAATTCAATATAAATTAAGCATAATGTAAATGCCACAGTCTCCCTTAGCACCTCTGGGATGTGTTAGAACAAGAAATATGGATCACATACACGTATTTGACACATCAGCAGCAACTGGGTGTTGCAGCAACCGTGTGATGCTTCAACCTGTGTGCATGATGCTCCTACTTGTTCCAAACGAGGTGCACTTAAAACAAAATTGGCCAGTGCATTCCTATGCGCTTAGCATATCCTCAGAATACTGCTTCATTTGTCAAACCTCAAATGAAATGATTGTTTTTCTTTGCCACACTCTTTCACTGCTTTATAGTCACCCAATAAAGCAATAGGGGTGACTAAAAAGTTTTTAGAAGGTTTGACATGATTAATAGATCAACTTTTATTTTTAATATTTTTATGTGGTACAAAACATTCATGACAAAAGGGCAAAAATCAATTCTCCTCCTTTTGGCTAAAGATTTTCAGGGTGACATAAGGGTAAAATATTGACTCGAGAGTCAAATGGTGTCTGGTGCTCACTGCATGTCATAGACACTTTGTGTCTGTCGATGTGAAGACAGACTTTCAACGTCAGGCCATGTGTCCTCTTGGGCTGACACGTCTCATTTATGTCAATCACAACATTTGATAACTCACACGATGACAGTGTCTAATGTTTATTTGACTGCAGAAGATTATACAGAGGGGGAAAATGGGAGAGGTGACAGACTTCCACAATGGAGAGCTAAATTAAACTACAATGGAGAGCTAAATTAAACTACAATCTCTGTTTCCAAAAGCATTTTTTCCTTTTGTCAAATTAATTCTAAGCAAATGCTTAAAATTTGAATCACTTGCAAATAAGATTGTCAGCCACCGCTGCACTATTGTTTTTGTTTGCTTGCCTATTACAGACACATTGGTGAGGACACAAATTTAACCTCATCCCAATATAGAAACCGCAGTGAACAATAAAACAAGGACTGAAGATTTGCAAGGATGCCTTCATAAGTGTGTGGGAACAAATGTAGTTATACTTATTTCAAAAACACTGCTCCCTACATATGGCCAATGAAACAAACTGCATTTTTGTAACTTCTGCTTTCGTACCAAATACATACCGTCATAACACCAGTTGGAAGTACAAGGCAACATAATACAGATTGCATCTAAGCAAAACTGCATAAGCAATGATTAAATAACCAAGTTGTGCCCAAAAACAAGCCAGCATAGTGGATCTTGATTTGCAGAAGGAATAATATGAACAAACTTTGGAACACCAGGTCAAAAGTAGAAAAGTTGTGTTACGTAAGGCTTCAACTCTGCTTCCTTTCAAAAGCTTTTAGAAGTTTAATAAATATTGTAAAACTTCTAGCTCACCAAAATAGTATCAAATTGAGGGTTGCTGCAGAATTTTGAAGAAAATTATACCTGAATCGACGCTTAATGTCACACACTGTCTGGAGCAAATATATCAAACGGATTTCACTCTTGGTGGGGGATTTCACTTTAACGGCTGAAATTGGATCCTTTGGTGAGCAGCAGTCACCTTTGAAGCTTTTACACAGTAGAAATGTCACCTGTCACACATACTTATTGTCTGACAGGCCTATGTGCAACAGCTCTGTTTGACTCGTGGGCTTGGGTCATTGCTACTGCCAAGCCCAGTGGCTGGAATTATTTCAGGATTTGACTATACAAGGACTCCAATTTTAACACACGACATAGCTAATTATAGTGCTAACAGCAAAATGTGTTACAAATGCAAAAACAAAGATACCACTTAACAGAGGTTGCATTAAGCCAAGACACTGTATTGCACAAAGTTTGTAAATCAAAGTTATGTGAAATAGGTTCACTTTGTTGAAAGTTTCTGCAGAGAGTGTGCTGCTGATGCACTGCCTTTTCAACTGAGAACTTCAAAGGTACTGTCCAGAGATATAATAAAGTTGAGCAGCCACTGAAGTAAAACTCCTACTTAAAAATGCACTGCAGGATGGGCAAATGTAGAGAACAGTTCATTTATTCTATTTGATGGTCTTTTGTGAGTTTATGATTGCCTGTGTGTATAACGGGGGCTGGTGGAGGAGTCTTTCAATAATGCTGTCATAACACAACAGGAGAAAGACATAGGAAGAGGAGAGTGACTCAAGGAGACACAAAAGCAGAGAGGGTGCTGGTGAGGAGAAAGACAAAAGGAATCACAGTGAGGAGTGAGGGAAGACAGAAGAACTCCGTGAGGACATAAAAGAAAACAAAGAAGGCTTTAATTACTGGACATAATCAAAGTGTGGTTAATTAAGAACGCTGTGTTTGATGTTTAATCATTTCTACAGGGGCTGACCCAGGCTTTTAAGAAGGTCATCTGTTCTGCGGAAAGACCATTTCTTTATATGAAAAAGACACTGGAAGCTCAGCGAGAACAAGCACATCTGGTTTCCAGAACAAACCTGCTCCCCCTTCTTGCCCCTAACCTGACTTCACAATCTGAGATTCACACACAGACACAACTCGGGACCTGTTGATTTCCCAGCATGCCCAGCTCACATTCCTGACCTCCTTCTGTCACTCTACTATTGGACTCCGCCTTGTTGCCTTTATCTACATCACCCCCATTCCTTCTGCAATTCCCTGTCTTTGACTACAAACCAATCAGTCTGCAGTGATTTATGACTGACTGACAGGAAACGTTGCAGCAGCTCAAAAAAAAAAGTCAGCTCTCAACAAGAACATCATAGATGCAAAGCATTCTGGTAAATCTTCAGTTGCATGCAGTCTTGCCCAAGCTTTACTTGAAAGTGTTAAAAGGTTGAATTTTACTAGGACATAAAAGCAAGTGTCATGCAGACTTGGGAATGTTGTGAGGAGGACCAAAGGGGAGAGATAAGCATTACTGGACACCAACACAGCAGGACAGTGACCGAGGTTTCATGTATGTCAACCCAACTACAACATTCTTCAGTGTGGAAGTTAAAATGAGATATTTTTATGTACTTGAAGCTTAGAAGCTGTAAGGACATATTTTAAAAGTAGGGATGTCAAATGTTTATTCAGGCAACTACGAAAGACAGAGTTTGCTAGCATACATTTCTCTACTTTACCATGTTACACTTTTGCCGATTTGATCATTTCAAGGTTTCTAAAATTGGTGACAGGGCTCTACTGAATGTTGCAAGAGTACAAACTTTTATCATTGTTCGCAGCATAGTCTTGGGGTGCAAGGGATCATCCAATTCCTTCTCATGATGTTGCACTTCAGTCAAGATGATATTTTAGTTGGCTTAGCAGACTAAATAAAACAAAAGATGAACCCCAGACTACATACGTTTGCATCAAATTATATATTATTAATAAAGTTAACAGCAGAAATAATAATAATAATAAAAACTCTAGGGGAACAATTCCATTATATATAAATCCAAACAAAACAAAAGTACAGCATAGTAATAAACCATAAGACCAATAACAAACTATCTGTCATAGAATAATGCATATTTGATACTTACTTTGCAATGAGCCCTGCTGCTGACTTGAAACTTTGGGTGGGCTGATCCTGCTCTTGGAAGATACCATCTCCACATTCTGGTCCTTTTCACATGGACTCTGGCTAGTGTCCCGAATCTCAGTCTGGGTCTCACTTTGGGGTTTGTCCTGTGCCACAGCTCCAGTTAAGTGCTTCTGTCTGCTCAGGACACCATCGTTACCTGCCCTCATTAGCTTCTCCCCCACACTTAGTACCCGTGTACGGCCAGCCAAGGCAGCGGTGCTGGGGCATTCCTTCCTCGGGGAAGGAAGCTTGGATCCTGCTCCCGCCGATGGGGGGCGAGCAAGCCGGGAGGCTTTAGACATCCTCTAGGTTAGTCAACAAGTGAAAGCTACTTAGTTTTCCTCAACCAGGGTGACTGCAGCTGTATCCTAAGGGCATTCTGGAAGATTTCTTGCCTTTCTGATACTCTGGAGCTACAGCGTGTTGAAACTGGTGCAGGTAAGACGGAAGGGCCAAGAAAAGGAGTGAGAAGCGAGAAGGAGGGCACTTTTGGGAAGCACGGTGGGAGGAAACTTAGCTCGTTGGAAGGTGTTCACCTCTCCTGGCATGGCCTCCTGGGATCATCCTCCAAAGCAAACAGCAAGCATGTAAGTAAGTGTGTGTGTTGGTAAATAACTGAATGTGTGGACAAACCTGTGGAGTGACAGGAGGTGCCGTGCCAAATGCAAACAAAAACTCAGGTCTCCAATGTCAGCACATTCCAGCTTCTTAATCCCCCTATGCCTCCTCCTTCATCCCTTTCTTTTTCATCTCCTGCCCCCACTTCTCTTCACCTACACTCATAACACAAACATGAACTTTTCTTTCCTACCTCATACTTAATAGTTCCTTCCCATGTCAATGTCCGGTTTTCTCTTGTCTCCCCTCTTCTCTTTGTCTTCAATTTACATGCTCTTCTTGTCTGATGCACAGCAAGAAACCATCCCAGCACTAAGGCAGGCAGTAACCAGAGACAGAAAGAAATACAGAGCACCAGAAAAAAACTGGGGAAAAAAGAGCAGAAGGAGGAAGGAGAAACTGCCAGCAGAGGCTGCGCGGAGGAGCTTTTCTCTTCAGGTGCAGCTGCACAAGCTGTTCCAGATGTGAACACAGCGTTTCACGTCATCGGCCGACTCCTCGGAGCAACACTCTTTGCAAACCACTACTTCGGCTCGTCCTATTTTTGCCTGTTCTTCTCTTCTTCAACTCCTTCTCTGTCAGCTTCGAGTTATTTAAATCCAGTCAGCCTGCGCTTCTCACATGTGATGAAATGTTCAGAGGCAGGAATCACACATGCGCAACACAACACACTCGTGTGGATTTTTACAGAGAATTACAAAGCCCAGAGGAGGGAATCCTCAGAGCATTAGTAAATGTGCATAAGTCTGTAAGATACACACAGTATAGCTGATTTGGGTTGTTGCATGTACATCTTTGACAGAGACAAAATAAAAAACCAAAAAGCAAAAGACAATAAAACTCTGTTTTCTGATCAATAGAAATATCTCATTATGCACGGTAGCAAGTTAGGAGTACTAACAGTTGAATTTTAAATGTTTTAAATATAAGAATTATTTTACGAATGCACCCCTGAAGATGAGCTAGTGATCAAAACTGGCCGATTTTTAGTGTGATGGTCCCTCACCAGTAACATACTTGTTAGAATCTCAAAAATCCAAACTCGTCTAATCAGTCCATGGTAACCTTTACCATGTCACACTGACCTCAACATCCCAGTTGTTAGTGAGGGAAAAACTTTAGATATCATGTATTGAATGATGATGAGGCTCCTCATGCTATCTCTAAGGCTGAGTCCAGCTTTCCTCCAGAAGACGCTCATTTCAGCCACTTGCATTTGGGATCTCGGTATTTTTAATATTAGCTAATTGCTTACAATTAATTTGCGGCGTTAACTGCTCAGTAAGGAAGGTAGTTGTTAACTGTCTAAAAGTTGCTTAATAGCATCAAAACCTAATTTGCATAATTAGCTATGCAACAAGAATGCTCCCAGAATTCTGGCTGGGAAAGTTGAAGGTGACTTAGAAGCCCCAAGTTCAGCTTCATTAAAGCTGTTGCCATTCACTATCTATTATCACGTCTGACAAGTAACTTATTAAATCACTGGCATATACAATGCCGCAAAAAAAAAAAAAAACTAAAAATATTGTGAACATTTTCATCTTTAGTGTTTCAGCTTTTCAAAGACAGTTCCAACCACAAACCAAAACGTGTCCTGTGTATCAGCTTTAAGTACAGATTAAAATGTCAAGTCTGTGATCATTTTGTCAACACAGTGTAACAGGTAGTTTTCTCACATAGCAACATCACATCAAATGATCGCTAATAGCAGGAACGTGTGAAAAGCATTTTCCACACTGTTCAACAGGTCAAACCTTTATATAAAGCCCATAACATTCAGAGTAATGCATCTCTAAAACACATTGACACTTGTAGAAATAATATTTGACATTTAGCAGAATTAGTCATTTAACACCTTATGAAACATTTTATTATACTGTTGGGCTATACCACATGCAGATTTGTGCACTTCTAAATCAGTTTATTTTCAGTTGTTAAAATGATTATTGCTAATCAAAAAAAATTTTTAATATGCCAAACTCTGCAAATAAGCCACCCTATCCACATGCCACGTGAGTTTGTGACACTTTCAAAATGTGCCGCAGCATCCAAGCAGACATGTGAAATGACACACACAAATGTGAATATGCGCTTGCTGAGTAAACACCAGAAAATGGATTACAGCAAAAGGATCAGCTGTGATCAGGCAACACTCATAAATAAAATAGCAGCAATCTGCATAGACTGTGGCACAGGACTTACACACAAGCTCCACTGCATGAAAAGTCAAATGTGCTGCCACAAAGTGATGAAACACAGAAATTTTCTATAGAAGGTTTTAGTTTCCCATCCCCCCTATGGACTGCCTTTGACACTTCTAAGCCCGCTCTGAACATGACAGCAGCCATCACTGATCATATAGATATTAAATATTAATCACATTGCCACTTATCTCTGTGGCTCTAGACAAAGACCAAAGCAGATTGACCTACATACTTTTCCAACAAATAGTTTGCTGACAAAAATCTGAGGGATAAGAACCTCGTGAGAACTGCTGCATGTCTGGTGGATTTTAGAGAAAAGGGTGGAGACAAGATGAAATATCAGAATTGTGTCAGATTATATTTTTACGTCACTACTGTAGCTGTTGTGTTTACGAAATTATAGTAATCAGGATTACATCAAGCCTAAGAAACAGGGACAGTGGTGAAGCAGGCCAAAAAACGGCAACTCTTTCATGATTTGATTGTGGCTTTGGGTGAATCAACATACAGTATATGGTTGGAGGCTTTCAGCGACTGAAAGCCTCCAACACTTAAAGCCATAATCCAAATATACAGTAGGAACTCACCTCAAAGGGTTTTTAAATATTATATTTAGGAATGGATATAATTCCGTTTCCCAATTAAGTCTGTAATTTAGTATAATTTGACTGATCACAGAGCAGATCAATGCAGAGGGGAAATTAATCGGGTGTTAAAAAAAAAGTCAAAGCAGAAAACAATCTACTACTTGTGCTTCAAATTTTCAACTAAGCAACTTGGAAACGACGGTTGTTTGATGAGTTAAAACCAGCACCAGCAATTAAAGCAAAATTAGCAAACCTGCAGCCGGCTGTTGTGCAAGTCCAGGCCTAAGAGCCAGCTACAGTTTGAACATCAGAGTAACAAAACAGCAGGTTTTTTCAGAAATATGGAATTATCTGTGTCAGATAATTTCACAGACTTTGATCTTAGATGATAGATGTGTAGAGGAGTGGCTGATAATTCAAACATGCCTGTAAAAGTGACAGACATGCAATGATTGTGCAAAATTTGACAATGAATCAAAAAAGTTAGTTCTTTACCATTAGCACATTTAGCAAAAAGTATATGAAGTTGAGTGACAGGGTTAAGACCCTCCTCCTGGCTCTGATTGGTTGTTTTTAGTCGGGAGCGGTGCATTTCTTCAGATGTTATTAGAAGCTTAATCTTATCCAAGATTATCTGTCCCGTAACATTCTGTCAGGACATTTTGATAGTTTTAGCAGATATGTAAAAACATACTCTTTATGAATGTCACATAGTGTAGCTTTAATGGCAACTCAAAAATATACTCTTGATGTATCAGTGGGGATTGTCTCTACTACAGTTTTCAGAGAAAATGCTTCACCTGTAGTTTTTCCTCGGAGCAAATGGTTATTGTGGAATTACCTTAGAGTCAGTATGAGCACTCAAATAATTTAAGAAAAGCTGTATTTCAGAATCTATAAATTTTCTATACCGAGTACAACTTCTTTATAAACCGGTCTTTGTTGGATTAAAAAAATCAAAATGAGCTTGCCAGTGTGTATTTTCCATAAATTTGTCTTAAGGATCTTTCAAAAATGAACTGACAATGATCACCAAGACTTTATGCATATACAGCTTCCCATAAACTGGAGTGGTTTAATGAGGGGGGAAAAAAACTATTCTGAAAACAAGACAAACCAAGAAGGAGGTAAGCAGTATTATTTATTTAAAAACACAATCTGCCAGAGGCCTCAGAACCGCTCAGCTCAGCGGAGAGGATATTAACAAATTAGTGCTGTGCAGGTCCGTCTATACAATTGTGAAACTTTGAATCATAGTTCACTTGAGTTCAAGTTTAGAGTTATTCAATGCGTTTCCAAGCAACATTACGAGATTATATTCTTTATAAAAAAGAACTCTGAAATGTGTTATCAAAAGTCTGATTCACTAAAGTTTTAGAGAAGTGTGTTTGATTTGCAACACTATGATTCTATATTCTGACCAGGTTTGATATGTTTGTCTGATTATAGGTATTAAAGGGGCAGTATTATATGTTTTCCAAGCACACAGTTCAATTTCATACCACAATCAAGAAACTATGTTACCTTCAGTTGGTATAAAACGTTTGCATGTCGAATATGACAGAAGGAATTTGACTCTGATTTAGCGCCTTGAAATTGGGCCTCTGTCTCTTTAAGAAACAGATGCACAGTTCTACTAGGTGTTTGCTAATTGCTTATGGCTAGTCTGAAGGAGCTGAGTGGGACAGTCGTGGAAATAGGCTGCTCTGTGAGGCAGAAGCTTGAAGATTGCAGCTCCAAGAAGAAGTTTTCTAGTTGAAGGTGAAACTCGGTGCCCCCCAAGTGTTTTGCACAGACGAATGGTTGCCAAAAAAAATTAAAAGATTTCTCAAGCATGCATTAGAGAACCAAAGCAACACCCCAGGGATGTTTTAGATGAGGGAATAACATTATAACATGATGTAAAGCTCAAAAAAGTAAATTTTACATACATAAATCTTAATTCAGAGGTTTCAGGTATTTAAACTGTACCACCTTGTACCATTTTTAACAAATACTTTTTTTTAATCAAACCTGCTGGCTCTGTTTAGTTTCTGCATTCAGAACGGATTGGGCTAAGCATCACTATGGCTATTGAAGCAGTTGTCTGTCTGGTTTGTGGTGATGGACAGGAAGCCTGCAGGGCCTTCATCAAATTGGATTTTAAGGAAGCAACAGCATCTGAACACAATGCTGATTAAAGAGCAAAGCTGTAGATTACTGATAATTATCAGTAAACTTAATTTATCTGCAGTTTAACAAAACGCAAAGGATAGGTTGGCCTGCGGTGGGAGCAGGACTTGGGAGGCCGATGCAGTGGGGAAGGGTGTGCTTTGTACTTCTTTGGAGAGGATTAACAATGAGTATATTTTCCAACCCTTAAGGGGTGGTTGTTTCTTTTCCTTCATTTCATCTCAGCGCTTCCTCTCAACCACATCATGAGTCATTAATGACTGCAGTATTTGGTTGATATCAACAGTTCAATCTCTAAATGAGGGCAACAGAAAAGCTCCGCACTGACAAAACTTTGAGAATTTTTTTTGTTTTGTGCAGAGAGGTAGCATTACCAATGCTTCCCACAGGAAAGGACACAAAATAATAATTTAGTCTGTAGCTTGTTGGAAAAATGTGTCAAGGTCTGTCAAACTTTCAGTTATCCTGCAGTTGACCTAAAACGATCTCCATCACAATTTCCTACTTGAGCAAGTCATCAATGTTTGATTAGATACTTTTTAGTAACTCTCAGGCTCATGAATTTAAAATGAGTGCTTACAATCTCTCTCTGAAACACTCCATCCTACACAAGAACAAAGTGAGCTTTTCATTTTCAATAAGAAATTCTTTTCTCCCTTGTGTATTCTCAGCTGTTGATTGTCCTTATATCCCTTTTGAAGAAAAGTGACTCAAGGGCAGAAATAAGACGACTAGATTCACTGCGACAGTTGGAACCAATTAGCTTTAAGTTGCAGCAGTTCCCCGGAGAAAACCACCAAGCATGTCTCACAGTATTTGCCGCATCAAGTCAAGATAATGCTATCCCAATCATTGGAGAAAGGGGCCATCACTCAGACAAGTCTGAGATGCTTTTGCGGTCAAGAGAAGTGTTTATCATCTGTTGCTTAAACCAGATTCATGGTACATGAGACTCTTCCAGAGGATATAGATGCTAATCATTTTTTGGTGACCTGTACAAAATATTGGTCAGCACAAAGAATTGCAGAGAAAACTTTCCAACGGAAAAAAATTGTGACAGACAGAAGCTAACACTGACTGTTGACTGTGAACAATGCTGCAGTAGCAGCAAGAAAGTGGCTTTTTGCCTTGTAGAAAACTAAACCTTCTTGATTTTAAAAATGAAGGATGGACAATGTACAGCTATTTTCACTAGAAAACTTAAATTCAACAATTATTTGAAAGTTTCGTGATGGATGGACAGACAAATGGATGCCAACAAATGACTGATCCCAAATGCTTAATCGTAACTGTTAAGGGTGACAAAACCCGTAACGTGATTCTGTAATCATTCTCATTTAATTCCAAACTAGTTTTATATGTGCTGAGAATTTTTATGCCCTGATCCAGTTTGTTTTTTGGGTTGAAATGACATCCAAGTTTGCATACAAAGCGCTATTATAACTGCCATTTAATGCACAGACTCTTTTTGTTTGGGTTTACTTGAAAAACTCTAATGATATTCGTAATAGTCAAATTCTTTCCCCTTCGCTGTTTTAACAGATGAATAATAAAAGAAAATATGACTGTGGCTTTGCCTCTTTTTAATCTGCTGTGGAGGTACAAGATATTCCTACAACCCTGGTAACAAGCCAGTCTTTCTTAAGAAAAATCCAGATGGTTCAAGATATATCCCAGAGACAAGAATATAAACATTTTAGCTCAATTGTTGCATGAATCAAATATTGAGAGACTGTGAGGTTGAAAGAATCAATAATGCAGGTTCTATTGAGAGTGCAGAACTGTCATCATATCCTGTCTTTCCTGGCTTTATATCCTGTCTCTGGGGCCCCCCTGTGGCCTTGTGAGACAGTTCCGGTCCTCAGTCATCTGGGTATGAAGCATGTAAGCACCAACTCACCATTTGAAAACATCTAAACTTCAAATTTCCGTCTCTTTGCCCCACAGGCAGCAGCTATGCCTCAGCATTTCAAAAGAATTCAGCTTCTTATTTTGACAGCATGTCAAGTGAGAGATTGGAGAAAAGCAGAATGCTTCTGCCTGAAGTGGACAAAAGGGATATGAGGGAAGACAAACTACCTCTCCATCCAGACTGATGGAAATAAATGGTTTCTCCATTCTCTTTATGGCATATTGATTTTTTGTTCAGCGGCTGACTGCAGAGCGAGGACGGGAGATAAACAGATAAGCAGAGAGGAGTTCCAGACTCCTTTCTATGCACATTAAAGGCGTTCCACTAGGAAAAGGAAAACAAGTGTATGCCTATCTAATGAAAGACACAGGTAATCACACTGCTGTAGGGAAATTATGGTGATTTATGTGTTTATTTTATTACATCATATGCTCTTTTGTCTGTAACTACAACAACGGATATAAATATACACCACTTGCATTTCCTTGTGAGATTCTCATCTTATTAAAGTTACATTCTCAAAACAAAATAAGGTTCCAGATTCTACCAAGAAGAATCTGGAACATTTCAATTTCTAAAATGAAAATGTTTTAGAAATTATTCAAACCTAACCAGTCAAAATACTTACAATGGTTTTCTAAATGTTACTGTTTCTACTGAAAGAAAAAGGAAATAGATATTTGTAAAAGAGTGTCTTACTTAATATTTTCCTCCCTCATCTTTGGTAAAACTAAATTAGAACTCAAAATGAGGGCATAAAGTCATGAAGACTCTTCAGCAGGTTAGCACCTGTGTGAGCTTGTGCTTATTATCATGCACAAAGCTCGAGGAAGAAAGAAGTATCTTATTGAATCATCTGTTCGGCATGAGGAACAGTATGGTTTCTATCTTACAACTTCAGTTTCACTCTTTCGGAACAGTTTAAACACTGAAAACACTATAAACCAGAAACCTGGGGAACACATATAAGGCCAATCTACAATCTTTCTTGCAAAACGCAATTCAAAGTGAAAGAGACACTTGTCTCGTTTAAGAATACGTTAAAGAAATACCAGTAAACATTACCTAGTTGATAAAAAGAATTCAACTTTAAACAGCTAATTTAAAACAAGTAGCAAAAAATGTTTTATTTATGGTTAAAATGCATTAAACAGTAATATTTTTTGTCTTCAGCAAGCAGTTTCTACACAACTCATTATTTGAGGGAGTATGTTCCAAAGAAGCATAGAAACCAAATGCTGCTAAACAGGTCTATAAAACCTTTGGTTATACCTAGGAGGTCTAAACAGTTCCTTATTGAGAAGTAACAAGGAGTATATTTAGGCCCAGGACTATTCAGGGCCTTTTTTTTTTTTTTTTACAAACAAGAAACCTCTGCACTGATTTCAGATCTGGTAAATGATCCTGCTTCCTGGTTTTCCTGGACAGGACCTTGTTTTAGAATTTTATTTGTTTGACATTACCTATATAGTAAATTGAATCAAATATTTACATTTACAAACCCAGAAGCACCTCTACTTTCCCTTGAGATGCATCATGAATCATATCATAAGAAATGCTGTCATCTGATGTCCTTCCCCTTACATCAAAACCAGGCTAAAGGTTTCAAACTGAAAAAAAAAAAAAAAACTTGAAGGAATATAAAATTAAACAAAAGTTTATGTCAAAAATTTATTTAATGAGTAACATCTATATGTGAAAAAATATGTAAAAGTAACATTATGACGCAAAGTTATTTAATCTACACTCAAACAGAAAGAGACTTACATAGAAGTACAGCTGTTTAAAGCATTCTAAAAGATCTGTTTAAACTTTACAATGGCATAAAGGTGTATGTTTTCAGAAGGATATTATACTGCAATGTTTTCACACCCACCACTGCTTAATAGTTACACTAATGTACGTTTTTCTTCCATTTAAATGTGATCTGGGCTAATTATTCTACAGTGCATGCACAGAAGAGAATTTTTCCACCATTAAATCAACATACAGTCTTATCCGAATGGGACAGAATGGTAATAAAATTCCATGAATCCTCCACCCAGAGTGAAATATGTTGCGAAGAGCGTGCTCACTGAATTATATAGGGCTTCATAAGGCCACGCTTGAATTCCTCACCAATTATTCAGCAAGTTTTTCAACCTGAAATAAGTAACATTTTACAGTGATGACGCCCTCTGGACCATCACAGCCATGTGGTTGCAATTTACGCTAACAGTTATTTCATTTGTGACCTTTCACATGTGAAAATGCCACTTGTCTGAGCACTCTCTGGGGGGATTATGAATAATCTGTGTGTCTCTGAGTCTATATTTACATATGTCATGCTTGCCCAGAGATTTCCATTGGAAGATTTTTTGTACTTGGCTCGTTTCAATGACTTAATATCAGCACAATAATTTAGCATAGTATATAGCATCATTTTATTTTCCATCTCAAGTCTATAAGATATTTAAATGATATGATTAGTTGCAAATCAATGGATCAGAGTGAATGCAGAAAGTCACTTGCTGGAATTATATACCTTTAAAAGAAACTAACCAATGTTTAAATTTCTGCAACAAATGAACTGGGTTAGAATTAAATAGTTAATTAATTTCAAAACTTCAGGTAATCACTGAATCTTTGGCAACTCTCTACACTTGAGAGAAAGATTAGGCTAACCATGCATGTAATTATTATAGGTCCCAAATGGCATTTTTTCCACACTTTATCTAAACCCTCCCTCACTGCAAAAAAATGGTAGATCTGGGGAGGAGTTTGAGTAAGACCTAACATATACACCTCTCTATAATGTCATTTAAACTGATACAAAGCCATGTTACCTCCTAATACCTGCAAACAGACATTCATTCTTTCATTGGTAAAGTTTGAATGTATGGTACATCAAATATTCTACATAGCCAACCAAACACAAAGAAACTCATGACTGTGATTCAGTATGCACTGATGCTCTTACTTTGCTACTTTTTTATTTTAAAAATATAGACCGAAAAGAAAATCATACGTCCCTGTGCTTGTGACCCTTTCTTTAATACTTAGTTGAGAATAAAGCAAACCATTTGAACTGCAGCAGCAGCAAACGCCAGCATCTATGTCACTACACAACAGGATGTCTTCCATCAGTGCACATAAATGCAAGTGGACAGACATGCGCGCACATATGTATGGCCACACAAACACACAGGGCTTCAGTCAGCAGTAGAGATCTGCTGAGCAAACAAGAAGCATTTGGCCTGGGCTGACACCGGACAAAGATAAGAATCTAAGTCAAAAGAGACACAAAAAAAAGAGACAGACACATATAGGAGACTGAACAAAGTTTGAAAAGGCTGGATGGTGTTGAAAGAAATCATGGCATAAAAAGGACTAAAAATAGGTATAAAGGACAATGGGCGAAGGAACAGCTTTGTGGGATATCTGCTTGTAGTTCCTGACTTGGACTGAGAAGGGTAATTCTTTGACTTTTCTTCTCTTCATTTTATAGTACAGTGGAATCCCACAGGAATAATGGTCCCTCAATTTATGGGTTTCTTTTATGGTCATAATTCAAATTTATAGTCAATATTCTCACCTAGAACTATCACTAACTGGAAGGTAATTGCAAAAAATTGCATCACAATTTGCTCCACCCAATTTTTGGAAGTGGAGACTTAAGATAAGGATTGTGGTGTAAATATTCATTTGGAGAACGAGATTTAATATATTTTGTCCAACTTTAGAATAAAAAGGTAAAGTGGTTTACTAGTACATGGTTCAGCAAGAACTTCCTTTGCCTTACTTGTTCTCTACTTCTCTCCAAAGGTTAAGGAAACAACAGTGAGTCTTTGTTTTCCTGAGCAAATGTGTCGCTTCAGTCAGAATGGAAACATATCCACAGCACACATGTTTCTGATTGGCTTTTATTTTCAGAGCTAAGGTCAGAGGTCAGTCAGGGACGCCCACTTTGTCTGGTACCTAACCTAACCTTTTTGACTTCTTGTTGGTTTGTCTGTACACACGTTTTAGTGTTTATGCCCGGTCGAGACTGAGTCAGAGTCCTTTGGGTGTGTTTCCTATCCCGAGTCTTTGGAAACCTCTAATGCATCCCCAGTGTGCTCCTTCGGGGAAGGGATTCACCTGAGGCAAGCTCCCCTGAATGAAATGCTAAAATAAGTCACTCCTGGTGCCAAGAAACTGGATTAAAAAAAGACATGAAGCGATAGGACAGTACAGGAAAGGAAATTTACTCCAGGAGAAAGAGAAGGAAGAAAATCCTTCTCTTTTGAGGAGACTGGTTCTTCATTATGTTACCTCATTGCTCCAAGTAAAAGAGGGAGAGCGGTAAGAGAGTTCTGTGGCTTTGGCCAGAAAACCCAAGAGTCTGATCCTCATTAAATAGTCCAAAGAACATCAAAGACTAACCCTAAACCTTTATCAGTGAAGACCAGCCACAATCCCCATGATATTAAAAATTGGGCGCCGCTCTGTGTCAAGTTCTGATACATGAAGAGGAACTTAGTTGACTCTGGGGCTGGGGGACTTAAAGGTCCTCGGGTCAGTAGAAAGTTAACTTTTGCCCACCTCAGTGTTTCCTTGCGGTTAACAATCTTTCTGTGGGCAGAAAAAATAGGAGATGATGATAGCCAGCAGCTGTGGGATGATAATGGGGGAATAGGAGCTGTGGATATGACTTAAAACACTTTACGATGAAAGACACAAGTCTCTCAGATGCTTTCAATTAGTAGAACATAGTTCATTTAGAGTTTATTTATCAGCTCTATTGCATACTTGATCTCGAAACTCTATGAAGCATTTTTCTTCTTCTACTTTCAATCACTTTTTAGTGTAGGATGTTTTTCTAGTTATATTTCGAAGTGAACCAAATTCTGACTTCCATTGCTTGTTTATGATTTTCATAGTTTTCCAGTAAGCTAAAATGTAATATCAACCTGCTGGGAGTGAGCTTAGTCATTGATTTAAGAAAATACTTTCAAATTTGAACATATATTCTAAGAAAATCTCTTACAACCAAATTTCAGGCTAGGTGGTAATTTAAATCTCTACGAACATACCATTCTGTAGTAACTCTTTTAACTTTGATCATTTATGAGCAGGCATCAATAAACTAAAAAACATAATAAAATGAAGCTCACTGCTGTGTCAGGTCCTTTTGTGTATTTATTTCTCTTTATTCCCTTCTTTTTTTCTTTGATTCTCTCTTCCTTAAGTTTATAAGAAAGTTTTAAGTTTATAAGGAACAACAATTGTTTCTGTGAGATTTTTACGCATATTATTAACTGGACCAACTCTGAAACCTGCAATAAGCAAAATGATCAAAAAACCTGATTAAAACAGAATAAATATGCTAATGTTTGCACAGCACTTTGTTTTGCCCTGAAGATGTTGGTATGATAATGATAAGCTTACTATCAAACAGTTAAAAAAACAACAACCAGGGATCAACCAAAATAAAACAGAAACCTGTCCTAGATGACTCCACACACACACTAAATAGATTAGTATTAGATCAGCACTGAGTCCATCTTGGTGGTCTAAGAGCTGCAGCTGAACAGACTCATATGCAAACAAGGGAGACGCTGAAGATTAGAAAAACATTCAAAGAACATATGTTTTTTCTTAGAGTAATGAATCATAACCCCAAGAAGAACCCAAAGTATTTGTCCAATAAACTCCAGATCTGCACTTACTGCACACATAAGCACGAACATTGACACATGAACTTATGCAGCACAGCAACATGCATTTCTGTGTGTCATCATCTAAAGATAAAAACAACCACAATTCCCCAGGGCAGTGTGAACATTTAGAAAATAGTTTCGAGTACAGGAGAGAGACCTGAGCTTTAGTCTGCAAGACATTGGATTTTCATGCATAAATGTATGTGAGGCTTATATCTTGAATCATATTTTGGATGTCTGTTCAGTCATGATGTAAAGGTTGGTTTTATAAGTAGTGTTATGTACTGAAAAACATTTCAAAATGTTAAAGGATCCTATAACACTTCATATGAGTCCTGTGTCCAAAAGGTTTGCATGTAGAATCAACAAATTATTATTTCGGCTGACAAACACAAAATGATTGACCGGAAGAGCCAAAGAGTAAAAGCTCTCAGTAAATTTGCCAAAATGTCTGATGATCAAGCAAAGCCACAGCCATTAAATCTCTTACACAACTGCTGGCCTCTGCAGTGGCTTCTGACAGCCAAGACCTCATCATCAGACTTCAGAGGCTGCTCATCAAATTTTAGTTTTTCAGCCAGATTACCTGTGAGAGTCCTGATGAGTTGACTTTAAAGATGTGATGATGTTTAATAGTCTGAAAAATACTCATTAAAATCTAATTACTTACTCTTTTTTTTAAAGCTAAATCAATACAATGATTGTTTTAATCTTTGAACAAAAGTGCTTGACCATAAATTTAAGGAAGAATTTTGTTGTCAGTTCTTCAATATGAAAGAAACAGCTCCTAATTGAAGAAATTCTGTCTTCAGATTAGAGGTGGATCAAAGGATCAACAGCTATTTGCTGATGTCAGCTTTGCACTTATTGGCAAGTTCGTATTTCATAGACCTTCCATTGAGGAAAGTGGATTAGCCCAAATAGCCCTAAACTATGAAAAGAAGTTGAACAAAACCAAGTAGTTCCCAGAAAACATGTATTCTAGGTTCATTTTATGGGCCAGATGCTGATAAAGCAGTAGCATAGTGCTCATTATTCTGAGCTGAGCTCCAACAACTTACAAGACACGGCATCATCCAAAGCAGACTTTGAGCAGCTGAAAGGGATAACTGCTGTATATGGATTGCAGTTAAAATCTTCTCAGCACTTTCTCAATGTATTCCTCCCACAGCCGCTATGCTGCTACCGCACCCAATCAGTGGCGTCCCATCCAGTTACACACACACCCGCCCACCCAAACCTCCCATTTGTCATATTGACAGGAGCGGCTTGTGGTTATTGATTGGGAGCAGACTGTCTTCAAATTCACAAACATAGTTATCAAATTAGATACAAAAGCAAATGTGTGGAATGTTAAATGATTGCTGTCTGATGGCCTGTGTTTGCCAAGTGAGGTAAATAATATGTAACCAAGAGGAGCTGTTTAAATGAACGGTAGTTACAAAGTAAAAGTGTTCATGTTTTTGGTTTCTCTTATACCTCTTATAACTATGATTTACTTGTCTTGGTTTTCTGTTGGGTCATTTTATACTCCAAAAAAATAGATCAGCAGAAGGTCATTATGTTTCATGGCTCATGAGATTTTAAGTAAAGATCAGAAAGACAAGCTTTGTCAAATTTACAATTTGCAGCCCCTAAAACTCTTGCTGGTTCAGTGATTTCAGTTATTTATCTTCAAACTTGAAATTTTATTACATTATTTTATGCTGCCTTGATAAGAGTGAAGTAAATTTTGGCATTTGGATGGTCTAACTCCTCATGTCCTAATGCCAGTCCCATTTCCTATCAGAACTATTTAAGACAACCTAAGATAAGCCTAACTCTGACAGCAGTAGGAATAATTATGATCTTAATTGTAAAAGATTAAACCATAAAGCATGCTTAAAATACTGTTTTACCATCTCATAATCCTCTTTGTCACAGGGCTGGTGTTTTAAATGTTGAACATTGAGATAGTCTGCCTTTCTTGTATTCCAATGAGCTGTTTTCTAATAGTTTTTCAGCAGAAAAGTGGATATGTATTTGACAGCATTGTGTGGTTCAATTTCCATGAATTGCTGGAATGATTTTGATTCATTAAAATCAATAAAGATTGCAGATATTAATGCTGAAACAAGAAAACCGCTCAAAGAGTACAAGTTTATTTTAGTACATGCCAGGAGTGAATGGGGAAAAAAGTCAAGGGTTAAGGTTAGTCTATTGTTTTTCCCAATAGAGTCTGTACTGTGAAGAAAAGCAGATGGTATACCATATACATACATCTAAGTTTAGAAAGGTTTAACGTATCAAAAAGTGGACAGAAAGAAAATCAACTCTTTGTGAATGTGCGCGTGCATGTACGTGTGTGTAATAATAGCTGACCTCTGCAGCAGTTACTCAGATCTTCTGATCAATTTGTGAAGTCATTAAACCCACCAAATGTGGATGAAAGGTTCAGTCTTGTCAGCTTGGAGTGTAGAGACAAGCTTTACACAGGATCCATTATCAAGTACTATCATACCAGGGTGTGTATGTGGACAAGAATGCAGATTTCCATTTTGTGTTGAAAATCAGTGCAAACCCTTATAAAACCTGGCTCATTTTCTCCCCACACACCTATTTGGTGTTTTCTTTTGAACATGACCTGGCTGCAACATCAAACGAGAGGCTATTTCACTTGTAACTCATGTGTGCCTAAATCAGTTTTTTGCTCACATCATTCCTTTGGGAAAAAAAAACATTAAAAAGGAAGTGTACCATGCATGGTTAGTGGTAGGGAAAGGCATATGCAAACTGTGATTACATCCTAAGTCCTAACACCGAGACAAACTGTCTCACTTCACAAGTAAGAGGAGTAGCTATTTCCAAAGCACATCTTGTGGTGGATGAATAATAACCCTGCAGAGAGCCGTGCAGCCCTCTGGGTGTTTTTATTTTAACAGTGAGCATTTTCTTCTGAGTTATCCGACCTTAAATCCTCTGAGATGACTATTAACATCACAGGCATGTAGGTTGTTTCTCAGCTGCTTCTACATGTGACAAAAAAGGAGTTGATCCCATTCATCACTTGTTGCTACCAGAGACAACTTACACCATTACACTAAAATGCATTTCTTTAGCTACTCCATCTTGTCATCTTCAGGAAGGAATTCATGCAGGGGCATGGTTTAGAAAAACAGAATAAAACAAAAACGAAAAGAAAAACATCTGCTCCGTCTCTACAACACCAGTATCCCACTGTAGGAGACACTGGAGCCTCCAGCAGCGGAAGAAGACAGAGGAGGGCGGCTCATTCATCAAGCATCTAGAGGCTCATCAGCCAGCGAGATGGAGATGATGACTCTGCCAAGACTAATTGCAACCACAAGAATATGCTGCATAACAAGTTTTGCTCCCTCTTGTCCACCCCTGTTGTGTTTCTCTTTCTTCCTTAGTCTTGAAAAAATAAAAATGAATAATAAATCTCCCCCACATTGTTTATCTTCATTTCTCAACAATGACCTTTAGTCAGACTTGCCTTCCTCACACTTGATGTTTTTTTTTCTGAGAAAATATACACTTCGAATATGCCATGAATTAAATGACAGTCAGAAAAAATATGTCCACTTTTGTAAACTTCTAAGCTTTAAAGTATATTTTAAAAAAATAACAATTAGAATAATTCATTATGTCATTGATTTATTAGTAAATGAACTATGTTTTTGGAAAAAACAAAGCTGAAAAAAAAAAGACAGAAGAAAACTTTCCCTCAAAAAAGAAGCCATTGTACAAACAGAGACAGTAAGGAGTGAAATGACTGTTGAAAGAGGGGAATTCATAGCGCTTCTTTTTAAGAAACATTTTGGTTTTACGGGATATCTCAGATATTATGACACAGTCATGTGAAATTTGAGCAGAAAGGGAACAGCTGCTCAGTGACGTCATTTCCTTTCTTACCAGGTCAAACAATTCAAGATGCTTTTAGGGATTTCCTTATTCCACCCGCAGAAATGAACTGGGGCTACCGTCGAAGCAATTTAAACAGACTGAATTAGAGATTCTTGTTATGCTTTGATTTTATGTCATAAAATGTCATGTTGATGCTTTACACAAATAGCATCATCAGCATAAGCTAGACCTGAAATTACTGAAGAGGGTAGTTGCAATCTAGACCATGTTATACTAAGAATACAGTTTTTCTCCTTTACTGCGCTTTAAAGCTATGAGATTCCCAGAAGTATATAAAGCATAAGTTTTTCTTTCTTAACTTATAGTATTAACTTAACTATTGTACTATTATATTGGAAATTAGTATGCCGAAACTTAAGTGACCCTCGTTGGCATCTGGAACATAAAATCTTAATTTGGAGATTCTTTGCTATTTCTATCCTCCTAAAATCCTACTTAAAATACCTTAAAATCACCTCAATCTTTTCTTAAGCATCAGAGGAAATGTAATGGGTTTTATTCTTTCCACTATTTCACTTTTTTCTTTTTTACCTTTTCTGAGAAAACCACTGGAATGTGGCTAATTAAAACAGGAAGTACAACAGCATGTTGTCCACGCTTAATACTTTGTTTTGCTCTCTAGGGGAACTTAAGGAACCCTTCAGGGACATGTCTTTAATTAAGAGTGAAAACAGCTGTTTAGCATTTTAAACAGCTTGCAAAGTCCAGACGGATCACCTCAAATGGTTATCAGATGCAATCATCCTTCCAGATTTTGCTATTTCACACTGCACCTAAATCACCAGCAGCTAAAATGAGAAACAGTGAATGATCCATCAATAGTAGAATATGTCCGAGAAACATAAACTTCATCCTCACCTTCATGTCTAGATTTGTTTTCACAGAGAATTATAAGATGCACTGACAGAATCACATCTCAGCTTCTGAAGATTAATGCATACACGGACACCATCTGTTTTAAATAGATGGTACAGAAGTGTAGTCTGTGTTTATGTTTCCAACACAGATTTTACCATATTGCTGAAACTATCTTACTTGGACTAAAGGTGACAACATGCAATTACGTTAATTACTTGTTTTCTGGGCAGTCAGCAAATAAGTATAGGTAAACAATTAAAAATCTATGTATTTACAATTCTACATTTTTATTATCTTGCGCTTCTTATAAACCATCAGTTTCTACTCAAAGTTATTGGTCTTAGAGAGACTTTGAAAATATCAGAAATCAGTATTGAATGATAATTTCTTAAGCAAAGCTTAACATCTGATTGATCATATCAGAGTAACATACTCCAAAAAGCAGACTAAGACAATGAATTGTGAAGCGGGTGCATTACCGTTATTCCCGTAATCAAATGTTTTATGAGTATGTGCATCAGAACAGAAGAAGATGAAGACAGTGAAATTCGACCTCATGTCACCTGCCACAAAGCAGCAGAAAAATGGATCGGCTGAGTCAGAATGTGTAGTTTGCTGCTGAAGCTGCTGTTGTGTCCTCGCACACATCAACCCCACATGGCCCACATGCAATCTGAGTTTAACCTGCACACAGGATCAGCACTTCTACCCTCTGCAGTTCAAACAAATGTTCCTGACCTAATAACTTAAAAAATAAAAATTGTATATGAAGTGATGATTAATTGTCCCAAATGCTTCTATTGTATCACAACTAAAAAGAGACCTACCCATAAAGGACTACAGATGTACTTCTCAAGCGATTTGCAATAAACGGGCAATTTTCCAACCATATCCGAGCTCACTTGTTCTCACTCAACCTGTCACTATGAAGATGGGCTCTGTTTCTCTGTCACAGTCCCTATGCTGCAGAGGAAAGCATAGATGGGACACATCTAATGTCACAGAGAAGAAACCACATTTGTACTACATCTTTAATCTTCTATTATTGATATACTATGGTCTGACTTTGTTGTTCCTCAAAAGATGGCGGCTATAATCAGGTCATCCCTAAATGCTCTACAAGGTCAGCATCAGCTTAAGATCAGGCATGAAAACCACTCAGCTTCATGATAGGCGGGTCTGACCAGGGAGGAAAAAAGTTTGCAGCATCACGGAAAGGTCAAACTGCCACTTCAGATGAGTGTATTAAAAGAGAAGCACATGGAATAATCCCAGTGATGCCCAAGCTCAAAGGATCACTAGTGATGTAAAAACCAACTGAGGTATTTACAATAAATTACTGGAAGCTGTTTTTTTTCCCACAAAGTCATATTACAGTTCAGAATGTATTTCTGTTCACAGAAAATTATCTCACAATGTAAACTGTAATAACATTTATATTAGGTATTTTTTAAAACTGTCAGTATGTTGTGACATTATAGTATGAAACATATATCTATGAAAAAATAAAACTCTCCCTTCGCCCAGTGCAGAAAATGATATAACTGTGCCATCTGCTAAAATACCAAATTACACTGCTGTCAGAAACAACCAATCAGAGCCAGGAAGAAGGTCTTAAAATTGTCAATCATGCTTGTGTACATGCTGAAGAATTGTGACTTAACTTGAAACAAACTCACCAACATTATACATATATATATATATATATATATATATATATATATATATATATATATATATATATATATATTTGTTGGCATATATTGTTTCAAAGTTGTATATAGAAATCAAACCATATTCAAATTTATACAGAAGTCACATTCAGTCATTCGCATTCAGAAATACACACATAGTTATACACTGACATGGAGATTGGTGGGCCACTTGGGGTTAAGTGTCTTGCCCAGGGGAACAATGACATGTGGAGCCTGGAGTCAAACCTACAAGCTTCCGATTATAAGAGAACTACTCTACCCACTGAGCCACAGTCACCCACATCAAGGTACCATATATTTGTACATATAGCAATAACAGTGGGGGGTTGTGTAAGCAAATGGGTGTAATTCATTCAAATCAGACCATCACATATGCCACTGTCATGTGTTTTAAATAAACTTGCAGATGTCAAATATCTGACTAAGTGGAATTACTTATTCCTAGTGGTTCTGATAAGGAAACAATATATTTTTCCAAAATGAGGTAGATGAGGAAAGAAGGGCACTAAAACTGACAAAACAATCACTGACTGTGCAGTATGTACAGTCATACACTGTTGTTGCAGTGTATGACTATCATGTTAGTGAGTAACATGTTAGTGAAAGTAATGTTGGATAAAAAAAAAAGTTTTAAGAACAAAACGAACCTTTAAAATGCAACTTTTTTTAAACATGACTGATAATTCTGCATAATTAAGTTTGGGCTTTTCAGACAAAAATGTGCTCCAAAGTTAACTAACAATGTTAAAGTACAATACAGCTGTTTTAGAGCTACTTGAGTTTTTCAAAAGTTTTCATTTAATACTGGAAAGGGAAGAAAACGCACTTTATCAAATATATATATATATAGGCTATATATTTATAAATATATATTTTTTTCTTACTGGAAAATTTGGGGCTTCCTTTGTGCTCATTGGGAGGAAGGTCCGCGAACTGCACCCGATGTCCCGACATGTTGGCTGTTTGTTCCTCAGAATCCGCTCCGTAAACTTCCCGAGTGTCGAGGTGGACCGTGAGTTCTGGCGCGTGGGAATCCTCCACGGGCGCACCGCGCGCGGCAGAAGAGCGTCAGTGTCCGTCGGTGACTTCCTTTCTCTCTGTGCGCCGATTCGCAGCCGCCACAGTCGCCCACTGCAGAGAAGGAGTCCGTTCTCACCTGTCTTCTTCCTCTTCTCCTCTGCTGTGCTCAGCCTGGCTGCCTGTTTATGATTCGTGGGAGAAAACTCAGGCGCCAGAGGAGCCCATTCCTCTTCCCGCATTAAAGAGAAGATTAAAACTTTCTTCTATGTGCGTCGTTACGTCACTATCGTAAAGGTTTCAGGTAAAAGAATGTAACAAAATATTTAACTAAGCAGCAGTGGAAGCACACACCACAAAACATGTCCCTTTTATGTGATTATAATGTGTTTTCAGAAAGATGTAATTTTTTTTAAACTACAATGAAAATCGTAACATGACGAGCTTAAATGCACACTTTAAAAATATACATTGTACTATGACTTGTGCTTTGTGTGCTGAGTTAAGAAAGAAGCCCCGACTATCCCTACATTTGAACAAAAAGAAAAAATAAATAAATACTGCAAAACATGAACGTAATTTAGGAAATATTAGAGTTTAGAGTGCCATCTCGTGGAAGCAAAGTCAAACAGTTTTTTTTTTTTTCTTTTTGGTTTTTTTTTCTTTTCCTGGCATTGTGGCAGTTTTTCTTGGATGCAAACAAAAAAATAAATCAAGGGTCATTTCCTGCGCTCCAAATAATTTACTGAAACAAACCATTATGGAGGTATTTTGGAAACACTTCCAAGATCCTTATAAAAATAGATTGGAATGTGTTCCAGTAAGACTAAGGTATTTTTTTGGGGGGGTTTGAAAGTTTCCTGCAGATTTTGCTTTTAAAATTCTTACGTGGTCATAAGATCCATAGATACAGATTACTAGAGAAGATCCTTTTCTAACGTGACAAAGGTTGCTACCTCCATCTATTTCTGTTTATAAATCCGTAAATTTGTCATGTACTGTTTGATATTCGCATCTCTAATCTTTGCCACGTTACAGCCATAAACTAGTATATTTTCATCCGATTTTATGTGACAGACCAACACAAACTAGCACCTAACTGATGTGGAAACCAACTCATGGTTATAATTTTGTTTTTACACCAAGTTCTGCAGTCAGACCTGAATAATTGGCTTTAGGATCATTGTAAGTGACATAGTTCAAATGGAGTCAAGTACAGTCTTTGTGAGCGTTTCAGATAATATTAGCAAGAGCACATGAGGAAGAAAATATGAAATGTTAATTTGTAGATTAAAAAAAAAGCAGAAAAATGTAATCTCATTTTTACATTTTATTTGGAAACTATCCAAAAAATAAAAACAAATCCATGAAATTTATAGAAATGATTCAAGATCATCGAGACACCAAAACTTAATTGTGGTGGGACTTGGCATGGACTGGATAACGGTGTAAAGCAATTCTGGTTTCACAAATTCTAAAATGTACTATATTATGTGCCTACAGTTTGTGGTTGTTTTAATGATAAGCCAGATATAAGTGCCAGAGTGATTGGAATTTTTTTCAGTTGTGTAGAATATACTTTTTATTGCTACCCCTCCCCCACATGCTGCTGCTTGTCAGCTATCTGAAAAAAAAGAAAATACACCTTTTACTTGCTTAGAAAAAGAGAACAAAACATGATTTAAAACAAACAAAATAAAAAATGAAAATCAACCCATCACTCTTACTAAGAAGGTACTATGTTTGCTTTAAAACTACTGCAAAACTGAGTTAGTGCAACTTATATCTTTGTATATGTGAATGCTGTGATAAAAAAACAACAACAAAAAAAAACAGTTATACCTGTAGTAACATATTACCTCAGCAGCAGTAGGAAAATTTTACTGATTTTTTGTTAGGGCTGTACTACTGCAGATAAAATGTGGTGAGAATCTAATAACCAACCTATACCTAGATTGACTTTTTGTGCACAAGAGAGAAAACGGATAAATAAAAAAACAAAGATACAAATATATATGTATACATAAGAAAATGCAATCTAAAATTCCCTCCATTTCAAACTGCGTTCTTAAACATTTCAAAACAAAATTCCATAAATTTCCCAGTTCAAATGGACAGTTTTTTCAGCACTCTTTAATAAAATTTTGGACATTTGAATATAAAACACTAATGTTGAAATGGGTTAAATGGTTGTCACTTGTCCTATTATCTCTAGGTTTTGCAAGTCATGAAAATTAAACTGGCTTCATTTTTTTGGAATGCAAGGCTTCACTACTCTTTTGCGTCTGGACTGAGATCAGCTCCATCTTAAAATCTAGAATTCATTTCTCAAATAAAGACTGGCGGATCTCGCATAACATGTGGGTTCTCTATATTAGATCAAGAACTTTTTTCAAGTTTATTCGGGTTGGTCAAAATAAAGATCAGCAAATATGGTGTTTTGTTTTACATTTTACCCAGGCATGAATCACCAACCACATCTTTGGTTTTACCACTCTTTACAGTTACCTGAAACCTAAAAAGTAGTGAAATGTTTTTTTGTGAGGGTTTGAGGTACATTCAGTCAGTGAGTCAAAAAACAAACATAATAATGGGTAACATTAAAATGTAGTTGTGATGAAGCAAATCAAAAACAAAGCATGTCATCTAGACATAAAAACACTTAATTTTTTTGGTATTTTTAGATGTTTATCCTCAGAAAATAGAAAAGGAAAAGTCAGAAGTCCAACAGTTTCCTAAGTGCTTCTTGTACAAATTACAAACTGCATTGGAGCCCTGTTTAAAATGTGTCAACTGTTGCACAAATTATGTCAAAAGTATAAATGGTCGGCCAAGAAAAAGGCAAATAAATGTTGTACACTGCAAACATACTCACAACTCAAAGCATCACTGATGTCAAAGTAACTAAAATCATCCAGAGAACAAGCATACATCCTTCACACTCCAATCTGGAAGCTCTGGTATGTAGAAAAGCTCAAGCCTGTGCACTGCACTTTGTTTCACACAAAGAAATCTTATAAAAAATAATTTAAAGCAGGAAGAAAGTCATCAAAAGAGTCTCTGTCTTTCATTCTGTAAGAAAATATGTCCTCTGTCATACAAACTTTAATTCAAACATAACCATTTTGTTCTAGGTACATCTTAGACAACGAAGCTGCCATAGATTTTGCCAGGTCCTCGTCCCGCTTCCTCTGCATCTGTGATTGTCGACACCAGTCCTCATACTCTGGGTTGGGGAGACGCTTGTCCAATATGACATCGTAGTGACCATTGCTGAGCCAGCTAAGCCAGATTGCCGGTTTGGAAGCATCCTCCTCCCCAAGATAGTGCACCATGGTGGAAACAGTGGAACTCTCCAAGCTGCCACCAGTCGTAAGGTGGATGTTGACATTCAGCATTTGACTCATGGCCAGGAGCTCTGGATACCCAGCCCAGGTACCATCCTGCGCTGCGTTGATCAAGAACTCTCCAACGTCCCCCTCAATGATGGGTATGAACTCGTCCAGGTGGTCGGCGATGTGGTGCACGGTCTGCTCCCGCAGCTCCCCATGCCTTGCTTGGTCTCCGTATGTGGCCTTGCACACAGCTCTGTACAGGCAGTTGCCATCTGGAATGATGTGGTACCTGTACTTGTGTCTCTCCTGGAGGTACTTGTTCTGCCTCTCCACCTCAGCCAGATACCTGGTGACCTTATCGTTGATGTCCCCTGGTTTTTGGCCTCTCTGCGGTGGAGACTCCTGGAGGACACTGAGCTCAAAGGCCTTCTCCTCTTTACGTGACGACCCCATGGGAGAAAGTTCTTCCATATCCACTGAGAGAAATCCATTCCTTCTAGAAGAAGATGTTTGGGAAGAAGTTTCATCCTCGTATGAATTCCTCATCGTCCCATTGATACTGCTGCTCCTGAAAACATGATTCCCAGGAAACATCTCATCAGTTGCGTTGCCCAGATGGTTAATCATCTCCACCATTATATCTGAATCACAGTCATTGCAGAGCTGATTTTCACCTCTTTGCGACTTGTTCTTGGGCTCCTTGATGATGTGAACCGGTACAGACCTTTCCACTCCACCAGGTCTCCGAATTATTATCTCAGCCGTCGAGGTGAAGTGAACTGGCCTCACCGGTGAGGCTTCGTAGCAGGAAAAGGCTGGCATGTTTGTCTCAGCGCCGTTAGTCGCTGAAGTTGTGCGCAGTCGAAGTTGTCCGTCGACCTCAGAGGAACTTTGCGTCGCCGCGCTGGAGTGTTCGGGCGCGGGAGACGGGTTGACAGTAACTTTCCTGGACCCGGACGTCCTCGGGTAGTGTGTGAGAACGCTGTTGTACAGCTGCATGTTTGAAACACGGTGCTTTATAGCGGACGAAGCGGCCGAGCCGTTACGAAAACATGACAACATCGGCTAAAAATATATTAAGACCCTTGTCATCGGTGACAACAGCGGGGAGCTGTTGGGAACGTCTCCATGGCCCCCGGTCCCCTTATCAGCAACACCCAGAGACGACGACACGCTCCAGTTCGGGCTCTTTGCGTCATTTGCAGACAGGGTGCCTCCCTAATTTTAGAGTTGAAACTGCAACTGGACCCTGCTGGTTAAACAGTCAGGCAGGATGAAATCACAAAGACTTCCCTTCGAGATTTTCAAAATAAAATTACATTTAAAAAAATGTTCGGTATCTTTTTCAATCCAGTTTCTCATGTATAATTGTCCAAAGAAATATATTTTATAATATAAAAACACCAATCATGAATTGTGACATAGAACAAGATAACTGCAGTCAAGCATGCCAGCGGATAAACATACATAAAAAGCAGGGCCTGGGCAAATTGACACAATTATTACTAACTAATAATTGTGCCAACGTCCAGTTGTCAGTTGGTGATTTTAAGCTGTGAGTTATAAAGAAGGACTATCACTGGCCTCGTCAAAGCTTAGACAAATGCAAGGATGATATTCCTACTTTGAAACCCTAAAATGTTGCGAAAATAAAACAAATATCCAAAGAAGACTTGCTCCAAAGTGTTATTAAAAGCCCATCAACAGTTGTCACAAATGCTCTCCGGAAATTGCAGATGCTAGGAGTTTGTGAAACAAGTTCTCAAGTTTAGAGGGTGATAACATTTAATATAAGGTGATGTTAGTTTGGTTTATTGCCCTTCGCAAATTAAATCCTATTCTGAAAACATCTTGTTTCATTTACTCATGTGAAACAACACTTTGGGCAGCATTTGAGGTGTGCAAGCAAAGGGTTCCTAAAGCAGATTTGCACACAGAAAACAGGTTTGTATGATTTTTCCCCCTTCCTTATTATGTGAGGAAGGACTTTTTACTTATTAATTCAGTAAAAAGTCCTTCAGATTCTTTTTGTTAACATTTTCATAATATAGTTGCTCAATTTAAAGACTTTTCTCAAATATATCTTTGATACATTTAAATTTTCATTGAAAAAAAAATACATTTGTCTAAACATCAAAGTCAAATAGCTATTTTTAACGTGACTAATTTAGAGTTTATATTTTAGCTACTTGGCAAGTACATGCCCAGGAAGGTGACAACATTTTTGTCGTAAACAAGTGGCCCAAACGTTTATATGGAAAGATAACATTTTATTTTGAAAGGATGCATTTGCCGTCCGCTTTGTTTTGTCACTAGGTGACTTGACCTATCTCACTGACATCAGTGCAAGTCATAGGAAGGCACTATTTTTTATTTACAGTATGACTCTCAGTAGCCGAGAAGCATGGAAAGAGGAAAATAAAGAAGGAAAAATAACAATTAAGAAAGAAAGGAAGGAAGAAAAAGAAAGAATCTTATGAGATTTGGACGGAATAATTGTAGACAGTACATTTTGTGGGGGATTCAATAAATACATAAAATAACCACAATAATTGCAAACAAAATACAAATTGTAGAATGTAATATTTATATCATTGTATTAAATATGATATTTTCCATTTAGATTTTTTCTTGAATGACAGAAGGCTACAAGCCTTTGATATGACAAACTTGTTGATATGCCTATATTTAACACTTGGACTGTTAGACCTTCTGGAGATTCCCAGAATGTCACTGCTTTATATAGCCTTTACCTCATAGCAGTCATGTGGTTACATTTCAAGCTGTGACATGTTCTGATGAATTGATATCATCAGAGCATGATAATATAGATATTATAGCTGTTTGTCTGATTAACGCTGTCCTTGTCTAATCGTTCTGTTTAGGTGCATGGCCATGTCTTGGTAGGAACACTAGCATAATAGTTTTTGCATATTCAGGCGATGGATTCAGCAGTGCACTGTTTGATCTTAAAACCTTATGATATTATTTTTAACCTAACCCTGACACACAGTTTTTTTTTCCCTGACTAATCTCCTGAGTTATTTTATCTTCATGATATTATTTGTTCACTAATAAGCTGCATTCATACTGGTACCAAACAACAAAGGTAATAAGTTCAAATTAATTTTAGTTAGGGACATCAAATTAAAGAGGACTGAATAATAATAATAATAAATTCTTGAAATGACAAAATGTGGAAAAGCATAAGACATTCTCTTAGCTTGTAGTAAAAGTGTAAACATATCTTCAGTTGATATGTGGGCTGCAAAATCATATTTAAGATTTTCTTTTCTAAAACGTATTTATTCTCGTGTTTACGCATCCGGGGTTGCACGGAACCATCTTAACTACCAGAGGGAGCTCGAGGACCTCAGGTTTCCCTCACATTCAAACATAAACTCTGTGGCAAAACGAACCACTGGAGGGAGACATTTCCCCCCTCAAAGATGGAACCCAAGCGGTTGTTTGGAACAAATTCATGCAAACAGCCGATGCCACAGCAGCTGTCGCAAGGTTGCGGTCCGCATACAAATGAAGGCATCGATCGTTTTCCCCTCTCCATCGCCGTCCTTGTTGTTGGTTTCAATAACCTGAACTGGCGCACTATAACCCTCCAGCTGCTGCAAGGCGGGGTCAATGTGTCACTACTGCACCCACGTCTGGAGGTTTATATCAGCAATGGTAACATTATGAATACATTTAACTAACGTTAATTAATTTCCCGTAGCAAAATGAGAGAGAAAGGAGGAGGAGGTACATTATATTGTCCAACACTTAATAATTGAACCGTTTGAACCCTAATACGCGTAATAGGATCACACTCTTAAAAAGCAAAGCCTTTGGTAGAAGGTCTGGAGATAAATCAACAAAAACCTTTTCTGGGCTTTTTTTTTTAAAGAGGTTTTTTGCCGAAAGGCAAGCCGTGTTTGTTTCACTCAGTTACTGCCACGAGGTCCGCAGTGCTCCCTCCACCAGCCTGTTTTGTTTTCATTCCGAGCTCCCTCACTGGCGAAACAAATAACACGCTCTCCCCGCATATTGTTTTCAAAAGTGTGCGTACGCGCTAAGTTCTTATGCGTTTAGGGGGAATTCTGCGGTAGTTAAAAAGCCTGGCGAAACTGTATGCATTCATGTCAGTGGAACAAGCCGCGCTGATGTCAGAGATTTTCTTCCCCATGCAGCTCAACATGGTGGGAGGATCTCTGCGTTGAGTCACGCAGCTGTCAAAGATAGCTGTCACCCAGTTTCAGGTTCAAACACACACACACACAGAGTCAACGAGGAAAACGGCTTTGAGAGCCGAAGGGACGGAGTGGTCTCAGGTAAACCCCCACCACCACCTCTACTTTCTTTTTATATATATATATATACATCAAGATTCACAACAGGGGCCAAGAGAAGAGAGACCAGTATAAAACGTTTCTTTTTTTTTTTTAAAAAGAAACTTGATGAATAAGGATTTTCCCCCCCTGGGATACACACTGAACGGACGAAAAACAGGGGAATTACTGGGCATTTTACAAACGGAGATGAAGACGAAAAAAGGTATGTGGGACGTTTGTTGTAGAAGAGTACCAAAAAAAAAAACGTAAGCTTCATTTACTGGGAAAAAAAACAGTAAACAGAACGATTCTCCTCATATGCAAACCATGCAGTCCATTGTTTCCTTCTCAGACATGACAGGGGGCTTTTCTTCCACCATGTGCTGGCGCGGTGTCAAAAGTGGATATGCTTGTTTTTCGCTCACCGTTTAAGATTAGTTACACGTGTGTTTATGCTACTTCTGTTTGTGTCGCGCTATCCCATGTTTACGTGTTTTTAGAACGAAGTCTCGACCTGAATTGAAAGCGCAAAACGTTAAAACTTAAGAGGAAGACGCCAAGGTTTTTGGGTGTTTTTAACCTTTGTATTTAGGCATTTTTTCATTAAATAAGTGACGAAGTAATACAGCGACGATAAAAGCCAAAGTTGGTGGCACTATTGTTGTGCTCGCGAGTTTGTGACATTTTCACAACGTGCTTTCGTATAAAAAAAAATTGATACATTGTATCTTTTCGGTCTTAAAGAGACAAACACATTAAGCGCGGCTTTAAAGCGTCTGAAATCAGAAAGTAGGCTAATGTTCTTATTGACCTCATTGTTGGGAAGTTGGCTGTTGCCTTGTTCGTGGACCTCGTGGTGCAGTTCCTTCACGCAGGCACACAATAGAAACCATCTTACAAGTTGTGTTAAACTCACTAAACCAGCGACGTGGATGAGTTTGAACACTTTTCTGATCATTCTGGTTAGTTGTAAGTTTTAGGAAGGTGTTGAGTTCACCATAAAGTGTCTCTTGGCGAGTGGAAACTTTTCAGTTGGGTACAAAGACGCACGCAGCCCATGGGTTCTTTTGTTTAGTCTGGAGACGCTGATTTGCAACAGGTCTCCCCTCCCCCTTTCCCCTCTTCTCCAGCCTACGTAATTACCTCATCCTGTTGGGAACTTTCTTGCTCTTTTCCTACTACTTTGTTCTAATGCAGACCACTTAAACCTCATCTGTCCTTTGAATTTTCTTACATGGCTCCCTAAGCTGTCCAGATGTAAATATTGGTCGAAATATTACACAAGCTACTGGCAAGCTGCTTCAAAAGTTATTTCTTTCAGAAGAGGAATTTTCCAAATGAATACTTGTGCTTAAATGTAGTTTTCAGTTTGCTGCCAGTCAGGCAGTGATTATATACTCTTATCAATATGTTGAACTTCAATATGAAGTTAAAAAAAAAAAAATCCATGTGCCCTTCTGAGAGTTTAAAGTAATTTGCATGAGATGCCTGGGGAAGTCCCAAAGCGACTGGAGTTTTCTCCAGCTTTATAGGGCCTAAAGTAACACAGCACTGCCCCCTTCTGACCTGTTGCTGCGTACTGCTGGTCTGCTGGCTGAAATGTTTATTTCTCTTATTTACAAAAAAATACTCATTTGGCTGTTTAGAAATATTTCTAACCACAGAAGAATTTGCAGGTTTACAGAGGCCATAAGGGTTCGTAGTCCTAAAGGTGTTGTATTGTTCCAAGTATATACTTTACGCAACTAATTCACAAATTCAAGCTTAAACCTCGAACCCCCCAAAAAATGTCAGATGTAATGCCTCCTTTGTTTTTGGTGTAGTTCAATGAGTGCTTTTTGTCGCCACCTACAGGCACAGTTCGTGTGACATTTGGGTCACTTTTGTTTCATATGTGTGGACAATAATCATTGCCATGTTTACAAAGTGTCTTTTAGAAAACACAAATGGACAGAAAACATTCTCACATGTGTATGGCCTTAAATTCCTTGTCAGTCAGGCTGACAGTCTCAGTGTAAAAACGTAAGAGGTGTCACCCATCACTAATGTAGGGCTACGGGGTCTAACAAATATCGAAATGAATATCAAATTGTCATTTATAAACTTTAATTTAACGTATAAAAATAAATTAGTCAATGCACAGATTAAGGGAACAAAATGCATGTTACTGATAACACTCATTGGATGTAATAATTAGAAATATTTTCTGTTTTAATAAAAAACAAATGTATTGCCTCAGTTATTACAGTTTTTGTAGCATTAATATTGCTAAAGTTTGCTTTCTTGTGAGGATCACATACCAGCCTTGGACGAGTCAGCATGAGGAATCTCGTGTTTTCCCCCAACAGAACCACCACTGACACTGCAAGACAGCTAGACCCACTTTGCTGTTTACCTAAGATGTTATAATAAATACATTTTGGGGCAGCAGAGAAATTCCTGGAAAAAAGGGGTTAAGTATATTATTTAGTCATGAGAGTGACTTTGTTGAAATGTCACTCTCATGTTGATTCAAAAGGCCCAAAACCTTGTTTGATAAGGACGAAGATTGAAAGCAGAACCTTCAATTATTTTTTTTTAAAAAGGCAAAGCTCCTGTTGTTAAAAAACGGAATCCCTTGTACATGTCCCTTTCCCTACTGTTTGGTCGGTTTGTGAAGGCAGGGCTTTTTAACTGACACAGCATCAGGCAAGCCTTTGTGACGTCCCCCCCTCCTTCAATTTCTCCCCCTCCTCTTTTTTTCCTTCTCACATCCTCCCTCCCTCGCTCCTTATATGAATCACATGGCTGAACTTGACAGCTCGCTTCTGACACATCAGCTGCCTCCCAGACGGTCTCTGCGGGACTTGATGAAAACCGGATAGGCTTCCCCCCCCCGTCCTATCCTAATGTGCTCTCCTTTTCTTGTTTCAGGTCTGACAATGCTGTCGGGGAGCGAGACGGATGATGAGGATAGCGTCGACGCCCCCCTGGATCTGTCCTCGAGTGCCGGGAGCAACGGGAAGAGGAAACGGAGAGGGAACCTGCCCAAAGAGTCGGTCCAGATTCTTAGGGATTGGCTGTATGAGCACCGTTACAATGCTTACCCATCAGAGCAGGAGAAGGCCCTTCTCTCTAAGCAGACTCAGCTCTCTACGTTGCAGGTATGAAGTAAAGACACATAAAATTACCAAAGACTTGCTGCCAGTAAACAAGTAAAAAAAAAAAGCCACTGTAAAACTTGAGAGGAAACAAGCGTGAGCTTTAGTGACTCATATCCTGTCAAGATGGCAAACGCAACACGTCAACAGTGAATTGAAGGTCATCCAAACCAGCTTGACGTTGCAACACAAAAAGTATATGAGGCAACGTGAGTAAACTCACTCCCTGTGAGTGCTGCTGGTTTGGCTGAGAGACATTGGACAGGAATTTCCCTCCCTCTAGTCTCATTCCATCCCAGCTGTCTGGGAACAATGCATAGTCATTTACATAGTTAGAGTTACAGGCCTCCCTGAGCCAGTTACAACTAGCCTAAAGGAGTGGACAAAAAGAGTGGTGGGACAACAGTTGTTAATAGTTTGACAAAGGAGATTAGCTCTTATTGTTAAAATACATAATTTAAAGGGAGAGTTCAGAATTTTTCAAGTTAAGTCATAGGTAGTTAATGTACTACTCGCTGTAGATGATTCTTAGCATTTTTATTCAGTATTAATCAAGATCAGTTGGTTCCCTCCACTGACATTCAAGAGCAGGGTCCAAGATCGAAAGCAAAGTTCAACTATTTTTAAATATACAAAAACTAAAGTCTCATACATGTTTAAGTGAATATTATTTTACAAAATTTAAATTCATAGTTAATTTGTTTTGGTTGGCTATTTACATAGAAGTCTCATTTTTGAGGTGGTGTGTCAACAGTAATCTTCCTGATAGAAACTGCAGTGTAAAATAAAAAAAATAAAATGTAATTCACATAAATGCCTATTTTCTCAATTATACACTTTATCTCTATTAAAGAAGTGGCTGCATATCTTTTACATGCTCCTTCTCAATATGTGTTTCACTGAAGAAGCTCATTGGTGATGCACAAGATTCAGACAAGAATCCTTTAATCTTGTCTGAATAGTCATAGGTAATTTGTGAATTGAACTGCCTAATGATAAAATGAGAAGGGTTAAAGGTTTGTAACATAGCATTTGCTTTAGCCACTGTGTTTCTGAGATAAGAGTTGTTTTTATGATGGCAACAGCTTACTTTGATCTTGGCCTCTCTTGGACCAGCTATTAGCTATATCTTTCAGTGCAACTCATTTGGACTCTTGCGAATTAAATGGTGCCAGTGAAATTATGGTGCATGCTATTTGTGCTAAGTGTAGTTTTAGTGTCTCCAATGAGAAATGTAACAAGAAGTCCTCTTGAAGTTTGCATTCTCCCTGTAGAAGAGCTTGCAGAATGGTGATTGTGCATAGAAACCCTAGTGAAAGTTACAGGGAATAAGAATTGACCTTTTGATGGAATGCATCTGCTTACACAAGTGGCACACAATATGATCCTGTAGTGTGGAAACATGTAAAATTTGGAGAAATACATTATCTTTTAATGCCAATTTAAGTTGGTACCACAAAAGTAAGGAAAACCCAGTGATTTCCCTGCTTGGAACTAGGATTCGACTGAAATGTTGCATAATTCCCAGAATTACGCAAATCAAATGCGCCACCGTTTACCGCTGGTCTCGTATTAACTGCTAATCCTTAAAAAGAACCTTTAAAAAGTTCCCACTCTATGAAGTCTAAATTTAAAACTTTGAATTTATAAACTCTGCACTTCAGTAGTCCCAGAATATGTGGTAATTGCCTTTTACCCACTTCCATCAGTTCTTAATTTGTGAAACTTTTTTTTTTGTATGCATAAAATGTTAGCCAAACGATGCAGCTTTCTCATTAAAGTGTCTCATGTGCCTGTTTTTTTCAGGTGTGTAACTGGTTTATCAATGCCCGGCGACGACTCCTCCCAGAGATGCTGAGAAAAGACGGCAAAGATCCCAACCAGTTCACCATATCCAGGAAAGGGAGCAAGGCTGGTGACAGCTTCTCTGACAGCTCCCAGTCTCCAAAACACAGCAGTCCTGCTGCGGGTGCAGAGGAGGCCTGTGACAAACGCACCCTCCACCCTTCCAGCTTCGATCCCAGCATTCCCAGTGTTCTGAGGAAGCCTGTGTCCCACTCCATGTCCTCTCCAGTCTCATCGTCTCCCACTCCTGGCCTCATTCCAAACCGGCCCTCTGTCATCTGTCACACTACTGTCACCACAGCCATGCAGGCCAGCCCGACAGCCTCCCATCCTTCGGTGCCAGGAATGAACTGCGACAGGGCGGCCGAGCTGTTGCAGTCCGTGCAGGCTCAAGCGATGTTCCGGTGCCGGGATGAGGGGCCACTCTCTGCCACCACCACCATTCTCAACAGCAGCAGCATGGAGGGCAACCTCAGCCCCCGCAGCGGCCTGTTCAACACCCCTCCCCCAACCCCTCCAGACCTCACACAGGACTTCAGCGGCTTCCAGCTCCTCGTGGACGTGGCCCTCAAACGGGCTGCGGAGATGGAGCTGCAAGCCAAACAGCTGGTGTCCTAAAGGAGAAGCGGGGGGATGGGGGGAGGAGACTGACTTTGCGTCTCGAATGTGGAACTCCTCAGTTCAGTGACTTTTTTTTTTCTGCACGCAAGAGAGAACAAAACCACATGAAAGCCTGATCATTTCTATTTTTGGTATACCAATCGACATGATGAGGATTTTTTTTTTTTGTTTTTTTGTTTTATTTTTAAAAAAACTGTATCAAGGTGCCTTGGCTGTAAGTTTAGTCATTTCATATACATGCGTATGTATCTACATGTGTATTTTATTTGCACACAGGGACCAAAAATGTTATCAAAAAAATGCTGCCTGTCTTTATGTCTTTGACTTGTACTGAATATCGCCGTAGAGGGATGGAGCAAGAGCTGGATGATTCAGACGGGTCGCGTCCACACTCATTTACGGTTAAAAACATTTCAGAGTTCCTGATTGCTCTGCCTCATTCATTTGCACACTAAAGGCAGAAAAAGGTCATCTCAGTGTCTTACACTTTGCTCTTGGCATCGATGAAAAACTTATTCACTACTGTAGTTAATGTTTAACTGTTTTCATAAGTATAGTTATGATTTTTGTCATTTACTTTTAGCTAATTTTAAAATAAACTTTTTTTATACTCTTATTTTCATACCAAGGGATATTTTTCAGATGATCAATGTAGCAGGTTCTTAGACTGAGCCTTCACCCCTCACCATCACTCAGCGAAAACAACGGCCAGTGGACTGTAAAGTTATAAACACTACATATTTCTGTTTAACAAACTGAAAGACATTTTTTTTTTAAATTTTGAAATCACCAAAAACAAACATTTTCACCTATAATAGGATCATGTGTACAATTGATGTGACACAATGCCCAATGATGTGATTTCTTTTCATACTGTGCAATGTTTGTGGCAAAAAAAGTGGTCACATGGGATTCAAATAAAGTTTTGTTTTTTCTAAATATTGATCTTCATTTTTTTGGTGATAATTCCTTGTTGCTTAAACTACAAACAAATCGTCATTGTTGAAGAAACCTATGGCTGTGCTGTATCCAAGCAGGCCATTAGAACATTGAGTGGAAGGAAAAGTTTGCAGACAGAATAACCTCACTAGTAGATCCATCTCCATGCCACACAGCATTGAAGTAGTGAGAGATGCAAAAGTAGTCACAACCAAATACTGGCTTGACACACTGTAGAGTACACTCATATGTTTTAGTCAACTAATGATTCTATAAAATATGCATTGAGTCTGTTTTTTTTTTATGATAGTCAGTGTACCACCTGATTCTAAGAATCACACACAATATTTTCCCAGTTACAGCTACGAACTGCCTAATAGAAGAGTAGAGCGGTATACAAATAAATAAAAGTTACTTAAACTTAAAAATTAGATTTTTTGTGGTGCCCTGCTGTCAGTAGAAGCAACTACCCTGACTGTAAATCCTTTACAACCTTAATCTGAGCATTTGCATCATTATTTCCACAGACATTCCAGAGTGTTTCACATTGATAGATAATGGGTGGCACACAACCTCCAACTGCCATTTGCCATGTGGTATTACAATGTCAAAAGCACACTTTGGTCTTTGCCCCTCTGAGACTGGAAGTTAGCTTCAGCCTCTGGGACCAACTAGTCTTAATGTACATTAAATTAAGTCTTGAGAGATATCTACTGAATTAGATATTAGCTACTTACAGTTAGGGCCAGAAATATTTGGACAGTGACACAGGTATTGTTATTTTAGCTGTTGACAAAAATATGTTCAGAAATACAATTTATATATAATATGGGCTGAAAGTGCACACTCCCAGCTGCAATATGAGAGTTTCCACATCCAAATCGGAGAAAGGGTTTAGGAATCATAGCTCTGTAATGCAGAGTCTCCTCTTTTTCAAGGGACCAAAAGTAATTGGACAATGGACTCCAAAGGCTGCAAGTAACTCAAAAGCCTGTTAACCTGTAATCAAGTAAGTAGTTAAAAGGTCTGGGGTTGTTTCCAGGTGTGTGGTTTTGCATTTGGAAGCTGTTGCTGTGACCAAACAACATGCGGTCAAAGGAGCTCTCAATTGAGGTGAAGCAGAACATCCTGAGGCTTAAAAAAAAGAAAAAATCCATCAGAGAGATAGCAGACATGCTTGGAGTAGCAAAATCAACAGTCGGGTGCATTCTGAGGAAAAAGGAATTGACTGGTGAGCTTGGGAACTCAAAAAGGCCTGGGCGTCCACTGAAGACAACAGTGGTGGATGATCGCCGCATACTTTCTTTGGTGAAGAAGGACCCGTTCACAACATCAACTGAGGTCCAGAACACTCTCAGAGAAGTAGGTGTATCTGTCTCTAAGTCAACAGTAAAGAGAAGACTCCATGAAAGCAAATACAAAGGGTTCACATGTAGATGCAAACCATTCATCAATTCCAAAAATAGACAGGCCAGAGTTAAATTGCCCAAAAACACCTCAAGAAGCCAGCCCAGTTTCTGGAAAAGTATTCTATGGACAGATGAGACAAAGATCAACCTGTACCAGAATGATGGGAAGAAAAAAGTTTGGAGAAGAAAGGGAACGGCACATGATCCAAGGCACACCACATCCTCTGTAAAACATGGTGATGGCATGGGCATGCATGGCTTTCAATGGCACTGGGTCACTTGTGTTTATTGATGACATAACAGCAGACAAGAGTAGCCGGATGAATTCTGAAGTGTACCGGGATATACTGTCAGCCCAGATTCAGCCAAATGCTGCAAAGTTGATCAGACGGCGCTTCACAGTACAGATGGATAATGACCCCAAGCATACAGCCAAAGCTACCCAGGAGTTTCATGAGAGCAAAAAGGTGGAATATTCTGCAATGGCCAAGTCAATCACCAGATCTTAACCCAATTGAGCATGCATTTCACTTGCTCAAATCCAGACTTCAGACGGAAAGACCCACTAACAAGCAAGACCTGAAGGTGCGGCTGTAAAGGCCTGGCAAGCATTAAGAAGGAGGAAACCCAGCGTTTGGTGATGTCCATGGGTTCCAGACTTAAGGCAGTGATTGCCTCCAAAGGATTCGCAACAAAATATTGAGAAAAAAACTTTTTTGTTTGGGTTATGTTTATATGTCCAATTACTTTTGAGCTCCTAAAATGTGGAGTGTTTGTAAACAAATGTGTACAATTCCTACATTTTCTATCAGATATTTTTGTTCAACCCTTTAAATTAAACGTTACAATCTGCACTTGAATTCTGTTGTAGAGGTTTCATTTCAAATCCAATGCGGTGGCATGCAGAGCCCAACTCACAAATATTGTGTTACTGTCCAAATATTTCTGGCCCTAACTGTATTCTTTCAACCAAACCACACTTGAAAAATCCTCAACTATCCCTTTAATGTGCATTCAATCTCCAGTAGTAAATCCAATTTAAATTTGGAGATTACATTTTCACCCTTTCAAGGTAAGCAGAAGGCTTTGAGTTAGACAGTTCTGTAAATAAAAGCATGGAATACAGGAGCACAGAAACAGTGTGACACTCTCATCATTCTTTCCACAGGCATTCCAGGGTGTGAGAGGTTTTACGACTAGTCCTGTGAATTAGCATAATCCTGCATAAATTATCATGTAGCAAACTGCAGACATCATCAGTTTCTTGGCAGTGGGGGCTGATGGGTCTACATCTCAATGGCTCACAACAGGCAGAAAATGAAGGCTTGAACTGCATCATTCTAATCCTGCTGAACACTTTCTATCAATGGCCTTATCAAGATTTAGTTCATTTAACTTCAAAATAAATATCTAAAAAATATATACATCTTTGACTAAACAAACAAAAAAAAAACAGGGGTTTAAGTGAAGCTTATTTAGGAGACTATGATCAGTCAGTATCTTACCCTTAGGAACTGTCTATTCGGACACTTGATTTACATTCTGAAATATAAATCTCAGAGTTGAAAGTTGGAAAAGTTCAAGTGTCAAAGAGTGACTACCAGTTTGGACAGTCAGCAGTCTCTGGGGTCCCTGAGGTCAACATCCCAGAGAGCTGGAGTACATCAGCAACATTGTCAAAATAGCTAAAAGCTCATTTTTTTCCCCACTTCAACCAGCTAAAAATGTATTTCTTACACATGAAAAACAATTGGTAGCGTTAAAATTGTGTCTTAATTGATGCCATCACAGTTGAATTAGGTGGATATTGTCCAAGTCATGATTCTTTACAATAGTGTCATAATTTAGTATACATCCAGGTTAGTTAACACCAGACTGACTATTGGCTGAAGAGGGGCCAAGGCCAAAGATTTCTACCATGTTAAAACACCTCTAAACTGAAAAATTTCTGTTTATATAAAAAACTATTTCATGAAAAAAATTAATCATCACTGTGTTTACTACTCTCACAAAATAAAATGATTGTTTCACAGCCAATGGAGATAGAGGGTAGTGCACCAAAAATGATGTTCCTGTGTGCAACATTTGTTAGGAACGATGCATTTTAATCTATTGCATTTGAATTAAGCAAATACTGTTTTACTGTTCTGTTCATGCATGTTCATGTTCCGACATCTGCATGTTTCACTCAGGAGATATCATTAGTGGTGCACCACCTCCAAGCACCTCATAGCACAGTGTTTGGAAAAAAAAAAACCCCAAAACACTTAATATTTGAGGTCTTTTAATAGAATAGAAATCAAATGTATCATTTGATGCTTTCTTTTTTATAGCATGTGTTTTACTATGTTTGTTCCACACTGCTAACTACCACAGTCTCCAGAGTAAATAACCACAGACTTCTCTATAAATAACTAAACTGGAAGGTTTAGTTTCCAAAGTAGCTCTCGTATAAATTGTTCTATTTTTAACATTTTTCAGTCACTTGAACATGCCATAAAGCTAGAATTGTATCGACTCATTAGCTCAAAAGCTAATTTGTTTGTCCGTTATTTGAAATATACTAAAAATGTATAACGAAACAAATGAAGTCCTCTTGTTCTAAGGATATAAATTATGTAATATTCTGTCTTTAGGTACGGGATATTAATTTATGTCTGGAGCTTACTGATGGCCATTGGTACATACAGCTCTTGAAAAGTATAATAAGTATCACAGTAAACATTCATTTCTAGAGTGGAATCATGATTTTGCATAACAAAGAAAAATCTATTTTTATTTTCAGTTTTCTGTATATTAGAGATATACACATTGGTTTCTGTGAGATCTCAATTAAAAATGTCTTGAAGTGTTTTAAGTCCTAAATGCTCTGGCATAAGTGTTTACAATTTTTATGCTTTCTAAAAACTTTTACACCAATAAAAGTTTAAGGAGACCTTTAGGAACAGTAGGTCCTAACCACCAAGCTGAAGCATGCATATGGTAGAAGACCTTGGGCCAGGGTGCACACAAAGACAACATCCTCCCACAACCATCACAGCACAAACCCCTAACCCCAATTGTGACCACCGAAACCAATGTGCCTCCCTCTCAGCATGACTGATGTGTGAGTGACAAATCACCAGAAGCTGCGCTGTGTACGGGAGCATCAAGGCTAAACCGAGCCCGAGAGTGCCGTCTAATTATGGGGCTCTGCCCCTGCGGAAGGGGAAACGCCCAAAAACGGCCTACTAATCTGCTTAATTATATTCCAATTGAAAACACATGTGGAGACAGGGAAAGAAGAAATGGACCCACCAAAATAACAGCAATAACTCTTTTCTTTAATGCTGATAAGAGCTTATACATGTGCCATAACATCAACAGTGTAATAACATAATTACAAAATGTATATCTGTTCAGTGTGTTATTCATGTGTTTTAGTTTACATTTACATAGGGGAAACATTCATTTATGTACAAATATTTATCTGACCAACCACAGGTGCACCTCAAATTATAATATCGTCAAAAAGTTTAATTTCAGTCATTCAAGTCAAAATGTGAAACCCATGTAATTTTACAATTTAAGAGATATTTAAAGCCTTTATTTGTCTTAATTTTGACGATTATGTTTTTGAGCTAATGAATACCCATTATTTCAGAGAATCAAGTTTCTCAGAAAATTCTGCTGCTGGCCCATATGTACCTTTTAACTCAAAACCTGGATGCAACTTGGAAAAAAACAATGACATTGGCTTTTTATTATACTCAGTCTCACTCTCAAATCCCAACTCCAACAGACCCTTTGGTTACTTTTTCAAAGCATGAGTCTTGGAAACTTGAACTGAATAAAAATATTTGTTTTTGCTTTATGATGTGAAATATGCTGGAAAAAGTCAAAGTACTTGAACCTTTGGGTAATGCCATCATTGAGAAGACTGCAGACATGACAGTCATCCAACAGTTGTCACTGACAGCAGTAAGCTACCACAGCTCACAGCTGTTCGAGAAACTTACATTGAAATTGCAATGAAAGTCAGTAAAAGGGGTAAAGAGATGTGAAAGAGCTCACAAGTAACTGCTGGCTTAAAGGTATTGGTGAAGCAAAGTCTATTCAAATATCCAATCACAAAAGTGTTGCTGTGTTTGACTGGCCAGGAAACCTGCCTGACCTGAACTCTGTGAAACTACAGAGACACCAGCAGTTCATCTCCATATCTCAGCAGACTGACGCAGTAGTTTCATGCAAAAGAAGCCCCAACCAAGTATTAAGTGTATATACTCTAATGTACATTTACATTGCTTTCAGTAGCCCTGGCATTAGATATTGAAAATGATTTTTATTTGGTGTCATGTAAAGTTAATGCTAATACAATTTTAGTTAAAACTGTATTGGTGTTAAGTGATAATCATCAAAATGAGTAGAAATAAAAGCTTGAAATATATCACTGTGTAATGAGTGCATATGAGTTTCACTTTTTAAATTGAATTATTAAAATAGGCTAAGCTTTCAAAGATATTTTAATCGATTGAGATGCTGGTGTACATCACAAGATTCAGAAGTGTCAAGATTGTTGCCCACAATTCAACATTCTGGTTTCTAATTCCCTGCTATATGAGGTGGTTTATATTGATATGTTACACTAAAAAAAACAAATAGAGGTTCTATCTTTTACCAGACAATTTAATGCAAATACAAATACATAAAAAAATTAATGAAAAAACAAACAAAAAAAACAACTAAAATGGCCTTGGCCAAATTTATTGTGTATTCTCTAAAATGTCATCCATCCAGCAAAAGAAATGCATATTGTAAGAGTACATCATAACTTCTGTCACAAATGACTTTTTTTCTCGATGGAAACATAAGGTAGCTGTTTTGTAAGGTAAAATAGCAGGATCAAATGTTTTCCCGCAAATTCAATGGCACAAATATTATCAGATCAAATGGACAACTAAATTGCACACGACATCCTGCTGTTCGGTTAGCTAAACTAATAAAAACGACAGTAGGCTGGATCAGGATTGTCTCCACATTCAAGCAGCTGACTGAAATACCTTGTTACGGTTGAAGAATGTTGGGTCAAGTGTCCCCAACATCAAAATTGTTCAAAATATGGCAGAAATTATTTTCAGTTTATGTGGGATAATCCTTATGAGAAGGATTAAACACAACAAGAGATGGAACTTTGGGTCACATACAGTAGAGGTTCAATAAATTTGATTAGCATAGAAACTGTACTTAATGCAGTAATTAAATTAAAAATGTTAAATTTATACAGGCATTCATTACACACAGAGTAATAAATTCCTAATTTTAAAGAAGACACTTTATAGGCAATTATGATTATTTTAGTTTGAATTTAAATATTTCACAGGATATTTTTTTCACATGATAAGAATCATTATCTACTTTAGCCTATGTAACAGCTTTTCCTTTCACAAAATTTTTCCTTAATATGCTGCGATACAGGCAGCTTCTATAGAAACAAACTTTTCTTACTTGTGTAACTGCAACACTGCCAAGTCAAAATTTCTCCCAATGAATGTGTATGAAATCAGATGGCCAGAAAACTACAACTGACAACTGTAATAAAATTATCAAATTTACTAAAAAACCCTGGAAATATTTCCCTTTGCTTAATTATTCTATGTTAAATTTTCATTTTGTCTATAGCAAATTAACTTTTCTATGAAATTTGAATTTGCTGATTTACTAAAACACTCATGTGAAGTAAGACACACAGTCACTCACGCACACACACACACACACACACACACACACACACACACACACACACACACACACACACACACACACACACACACACACACACTTACTCACTCAACATGCCCCTTCCCCTGAGACTGCTGTTGTGCTCAACTATTGTAGTAGAAATTAAGGCTGATCACAGAAACAGAAGAAAAAAAACCCAAAAGGTGCCTTTCATGCAGAAGACCCAATAAACAAAACCCAAACACAGTATAAGGGCCGTACAGTTAGTGCATATTAATATTTATAATAATAATAATCACAATGTCAATAAACAACCACCCCTCCCCTTTCAATAAATTAAACATGAATACAAAATATTAGAAATAGGATTCTTCTGTCTGACCTTCAGTAGTTGCTTCATTTGGAGGCAGAGATGCACACACAGTGAGGAGAAATAGTCCCTCTCTACTTCTCTAGACTCAATTCTACCAAGACGCCTCTTGGCTGAAAATGACATTTAAGAAAAATATAGTACAACTATATTATATTGTACCAAATATCAGTATTTTAGCTTAGTCTGATATACAGGAGGTGTGTGAACACAACACTTGTTTAGGAATAAACAAAAAAAAAAATGAATAAAAGAACTTCCACATGCGAGTCATGTTACGTTATACTGGTGGTTCCTTTTTACAGACGTCTTACTGAGTTAAAATGAGACAGGACAGACTCTGCTGATGCTGCTACCTTGACAATTAGGACTCTTTAAGATCTAGAAAAATAGGAAGCACTTTTGAGATCTGAATGAAAGCACAAACCCGCTTTGACACGCAAACACACAGACTTTAAGCCTGTGGCTCCTTCAAAAGAAGGACTGCAGTCCCAAACGCTTGGCCTCATGTAGAGCCGGCCTTTTAAACTGCTCCAATGAAGCTTAGAAAGACATCTAGTTGCAGCCTTGCAAAAGTATTGAAATGCTCTGAACTTTTTTTAACGTCACATTGCAACCGCAAATAATCATGTTTTATGTGATGGTGATGTGAATGGAAAAGAATACACAGCTTTACAAACACTTCTACATGCAGAAATCTGATTTTGTAGTTAGCCCTCTTTATTCTGATACCTCTAAATAACATTAATTAAAAATGAGCCCACTTTTAATGAGACTTCACTTGTGTCTAACTGAATGTCAGTTTGAATATGACTGTTATGTAAGCCTTATGTTTGAGGTTTGTTAGATAACGTTATAGTATACCTCTGGGGGAGCAGCAGAGTTCCAAAGCTCAGGTGTGAGAATCTGTCAAGTGAACAACTATGTTTAAACGGAGATGATTTTATGTGAAACCTAAAGATTTTTGTTGCGTTCCAGCCGTCTTAAACTGTCTGGTACATCGGGTCAAAGCGGACACAAATTTCCATGCCATATAGAGACCTGCCATGACAACTGCAGCAGATTCAAGGCTTCTTGGCGGTGTCATCTAAACAGTGATGCAGTGCTGTCTAAATGTGGAACTTTTCCCCAAACAACACCTAAAATACAGACAGTTTCCAGAGAGCGGTCTTGTTTTAAAAAAGTCTTTGGTGTGCACTTCCCAGATCAAAACCAAAATACATGAGATTGGGCAGAGATTGATGTACAGTACAATGATATTAATTCAAATACATGTTGCACATTTCAGATTTTCATTTTGGGAAAAAAAGCAAAATTATGATTTGTTTTTTCTTTTTTAGTTTATATTATGCGATAGAATTGTGAACCCACTTGTCCCACACCGAAACATGACGGTGTCAGCATCATACTGTGGATATGCAACACATTATGTATGGTAGAATGTTAACTCTGTAACCACGCAATCTTTACTGTGAAACATGGTGGGGAATGGCTTTCTTTGTAAAAGCTGCAATATGGCATAAAATCAGAGTAAAACACTGAAATTTGTGATTGTAATGTGACAAAATGTGTAAAAGTGCCAAGGACATGATCGCTTTCTCATTTATATTAACAGAAGAGGTGTTTTTGTTTTTAGACAAATCTTTGTGAGTGATGAACAGGATTGCTACATCAAAGCTGGGAAAAAGGAAATAAGCGTGAGATATATAAATAATTCAATAAATACTGTAAATGTACAATTCTTGTTCAGACACCCTCCACGGCGAGTGAGCCCACAGTGATTTGGAAAGTCGGCAGAAAAGGTGATTATATTATGCTAGCACCCTAGCCTTACCATTCAGTGCTACTACAGTGTTTATGAGACAGTGTAGAATATTAGACGTGTAGGCGTACGCTTCTGTGTGTCTCAGAGTCTGGTCTGAGCCTCGGGAATATAGATCTCAATGCTGTCTGCGCTCTCAGTGGCCGAGCTCTGCCGCACCGACGCGGCACGTTTGGCAGCAAGCAAGCGTTTGCGAGCCTCCAGGCGCTGGCGCTCGGAGCTCTCCAGCGAGCGGTCCCTAGCCAGAGGTGGGTGGCCCTTCAGGGGCTTCTTTGGCACAGGGGGGGGCATCCTTCTCTCCTGGACAGGGATGACAAACAGTCTTAAAGCTGGGATTCCTTTGGGGGCAGGCGGAAGCTAAATAAGCAGGATAACTGCAACTTTGCATGGAGGTTATGCAGAGCAGTTGGCGGCATAATGCGAGAGCATGCAATCTGAAATGAGGTTATGGTTCACGGTGGCAGCCATTTATGTGGGGTAAGAGAGCACAATGGTGGCCTTTGTGTGAGGTAAAAAGACCATTGGAGATGGACAGGCCCCAACGGTGCATGGCAGGTAGAGTGGCTTCTCAAAAGCAGCTCACTGTCAACAACGAGATAGAGCAAAACACACAAGACAAGTAGCGGCGTCAGGCAGGCAACACATATATACATGCTACAACAAAGCTAATATGACAGCAGAAAGCATGCAAGGTTACTAACGCATTCCAAATCCATATTGGAGGCTAAAGCACTTAAGATTTGCACTGTGGATTTCATGTGTGCCACATGTGTGCGCACCTGAATTTCTGGGGGGGTCAGAGGTTTCCAGTTGTTGGCTTTGAGCTGGTGGAGTTCGTCAAACTTCAGGCTAATGTTCTCGATGGACAGCTGGAGCATGTCCCAGAAACCCGCCAGATCCTGGGAGACGGGCCGCGGGTGTGCATTTCGATTCTGACATATACACATGAACACAACCATGCAGACAAATACTGTTTATATGCTTGATTACCCACAGCTTTGATTATTGGTTTTTCTACTGGCACCTATTTGAAGGAGGCGGCGTTTATCAGACACTTAGCACCATACTGTAATAAGTGGGAAATGGGCTGCTTTACAGTATGTGCCTTGACAACTACAATACCCCTTGTTTTTCTTCAAGCGAGGATGAAGAAGCTATTTCTTTTTTAATCTTTCACGTTTTAGGTTTTTTCACCTTATAGCCAAAAACTGTATTGTCATTTTTGGGCTTTTACATGACAGACCAACAAAGACCAAAATATAATCATGAAGTCGAAGGAAAATGAAATAGAACTGCTGAATAGATTTTCCAAATAAAAATTAGAGAAATGTAGGATCACCGTAATCTGTCAGAATGGATGGAGAGCATCATTCTACTTTTTCATTACTAATTCTCTGATAAATGTTCTTCTGTCAGCTCAGGTGGATCACCGTGTCCTGGTAGATTTTACAGTTATGCCATATTGCTTTTCTTTTCAGATGATGGACTAAGAAATGCCATTTAAGATGTTCAAAGATTGGGCTTATAACCTGGACATTGATACCTAAAATGTCCGGTGTGATCCCTGGTCTTTGCTCACTGATGTTCACCAACCAACTTCAGTGGCCCTCAAAGAACAGCAGAATTCATAATGGGAATTATACACATCTTAGCTCTGGTTACTAGCTAGGTGTTGTCTGCATTTTGTTCATGGCTGTCAGTGTAACAGGCCAGTACAAATGCACAATTGACATTTCAGACTTTTACATGTGGGAAATTGCTGAAAATCGTATCCCATCTTCCTTCCACTTTACTATTATGTTCAAGTTTGAATTGGTCTATCACCAAAAAAAAAAATAAAATAAAATAAAATAAAAAAACAATTAAATACACTGAAATGCTTTTGTCATGTGACAAAGGAATATGAATATTTAGGAAGAGAGGGTATCTTCTTGTCATTTAGTAAGCAGTTATATAGGGCAAAACAGAAAGAAAAACCTTTCACAATTTAGTTTCAATAATTAGTGTTTTTTTTTTTGTTATATAAGACTGTGAAACAAAGGGTATGGAGTTCAATGTACAAGTGTCTGAATTCAAAGATCCATCTTCATCAGGCTACTAGTTAAACTCAGTAAGATCTTTTCTATATGTGATGGATGAAATAGATGGAATGTCTGCACTGGATGCATACTAAATGACTGCTAGTCTGGCCTGTCAGCATGATTTGTGCAGGATGATGTCAGTGTAAAGAGGGGGAGGGCGTTACAGAGGGACAGCATGCAGAGGATGAGGTGACACATACCAGATTCTCTTCACACAGCTCCCGGAACTGCTGAAACTTCTGGGACATCAGCAGCTGGGCACTCCCCACTGCACTGCGGATCTTCCCTAGGACTGCAGAAAAAAAAAAAAAAGACATTGAAGCACATGCATGCACACGCACGCAAACATACCAGACACACACGCACGCAATTCACAATGCAATTACTCACACAGCTGCATACTGCAGGCATGCTGCACCATTTATAGAAGGGGAGGTGCATTGGTAATGTAACAAAAGGACGGGTGCTTTAGAGGATATAATCCATCCTGGAAAATTGAATATTTGCTTAAATTACATATTTCTGCCCCATATTGCACATCATTTACCAGGCAAGCTAAAATGCCACATTTAGAAGAATCAGAACCTGAGAAGGGGAGTAATGAATCGGCACTAAGTCTTCAGCTCCCTCGGGGTGTTTGTGTATGCATGCGTGTGTGTGTGTGTCTGGTAGCGTGGGATCTGGGAAAACATAACCTTGAGACACCCTCCCTGTTCTCTGCACTATGTGAAAGAATCTCTTGCCTGGAACCAAAACCACTAGCTGCATAAGCAGTGACATTTTCAGCAAGGCATGAAATCAGCTGCGCCGTTAGGACAGGTATAAATACAGGGCCTCCTGCCTGGGGGCTTGTTTACGCACACTGGTATGACCGTGCACTCAGGAGCTGCTCATGGGTTTATTCAGGATCAAATACTTGCTCTGGAGCAGCACTGAGGGCTGCACTGTTTGGGTGGAAGATCATTACACAGACTAGAAGACACATGTGGGGCTGAGGCCGGCAGTGGCCTATTGATAAGTATGCACGGTATGTCTGTAGAGGCCAGAGGGCCTGAGACAGGAACAAGAAGCTATTGTGGTCCAATTCCACAAATGCCTGTACCCTCTAAATCTACAGAGGATGCAATGATGCGAAACCACGTATAATACTACTTTACAATACAGGTGATATTCCTATCTTTATGTGATATTTACATCAAATTATCTAGCTTACCCTCATCAGGCAGCTCATTCTCCACCTCATCCTGCTCCATCTGTCGGCACCAGCCCTCCATACGCTCCGTCTCAGCTTGCAGTAGCTTGAGGAACCAGCGCCCGTCCCGGGGGCACACCGATCTGCTCACGGCCTCCAGGGCCTCCACTGCTGCCGCCTGCTCAGGCACGCTGTCCATCCAGGGATCCGGGGGAGGCAGGATGGACGGGTCAAAGCCCACCTCACCATACTCATCTGCGGCACATGCATGGTAGTGGTTCCCAGAGCCCTGGATGCTGACGGTGGAGGTGGCAGCGTCGCGGGAATGCTGGCGCGGCATGGTGGCATACTGCCGCAGCGGGAGCTCAGGGACATCCGCCGGGTCATCGAGGTCGGCCTGCACAGCTGTGGTCACACTGTTGGACCGGGTCATCCTGCGGTGACTACAGACAGATGCAGAAACAAGGTAAGGTATTAGACTTCATGCAGTACCTAGCAAACATATTCTTACCCCTTATTGATTATTGAAAATTGGAAGATAATTTCTATGTGGTTTTCAATATATTTTATAATCCACAATCTGAAAAGTGTGGCCTATATTCTAAAGATATTAGTTAACACTTGACGGGTTGATTTAGCTTTAATAACATAAAGCTGCATAAGTTTTTAAAGTTTAATCAGTAATACTTTTACAATAAATTTATGTTAGATCATGATTTCTTGGTTAATGTCAAATTGTCATAATATTTTGAATAATGTCAACTTTGTCTTAAAAGTCTTAAAATGACACTTTATGACAGTCATAAATATTCATGAAGACTTATTCATGTTCATGACAGGTGTTATGTCATGTTTATGACATGACAGTGCCATGACAGTCTTATTCACAACCTGTCAAATAAAGTGTTATCAGATTATGTAGAAGATGCAACAAATATGTAAAAGAATCTGCTATGGTCAGATGAAAAATCAGTTCCACTCCATATGACCCTGAACATAGCACTCTTACTGTGAAATATGGTGGAGGCAGTATTCTGCTGTTGGAATACTTTTTCTCTTGTTTACCAGGAATCATTTTCTGTTTTCCACACAAATATGGATTTGATTTAGCTTTGCATTAAATCCAGATGAGGGAGACGATAGTGACACTAAAATGTGACACTTTTGACCTCTATCAAACATGAGACATACAGTAACAGTGGCAAGGTCATGCTATGGAAACACAAAACCTTATACAGGATGTCTGTATGTGTGGTGGAATGTTAATATGGGAAATCACACTTCGCCTTGGCTTCTCACAAAAAATCCCTATGAAACTAAATTGATATTTGAGGTTGTAACATAAAATATAACATGAAGAAGTGTGAGAACTTTGGTAAAGAATAGTTTGTGTCTCTCTTTTCATGCTGCAGCCAACTCATTAACATGGAGTTCCTGGAGGGGCTGCCGAGAGTGAAAAATTGAAATCATCATCACAGCGATCTTGCCATAGATAGTGATGAATAGCTTTTGTAGTGCAGATCGTTTTAAGCGTGTGTGTGTGTGCATAGGTAGTGTTTTGTCACCTGCCTCATTCAGGAGCAATAGTGTGTGCAAACATCTGTCACACTACAAGGACTGCTGCGGAGCCGACACGCACATACAGGGTACAAGGCTTGAAAAACACCCTCATTCACACACCTGGGAGGCTGTGGTGTAATGTTTGGCTCTGAAGCACTGCGCCACTGCCTGCCAGGCTTTACTAAATTCTCCGCACAATGTGACTGTGTAGCTACACACACACAGACAAGATGCTGCTTAACAGACCGGTAATGAACAATATACCAGTACAACAATATACAGAGGGGGATGCAGGTGTTAGGTTTGCATGGTTGCAATGGATGCACCAATGACTCAGTAGCCAAGTCTATTGAACGCGCTCTGACCCAAACATGACCACAGTGTTCTCACACAAGAACCTAAGCTTGACCTGCCTGTACGATTGACCATAACTCCATCACCCCTGCCTTAGCCCATCTCCGGATGAACACTCCTCATCCAGAAGCATTCATCTTTAGTCCCCCACCTCCTCTCCCTCATTCATCCCTCCTCTTCTGTGAGCAAGAGCAGGAGAGCAAGACCAGGGGGAGTGGCAGAAAGCAGATCAAACAGCGTGTGTGTTTGCGCTTTGTGTGTGCATACAGGCAGCCCTGGTGTGTGTAAGTATGTGTGAAGAGCAGTTAAAGAGTAACTGCAGCGGGCAGGTGTTCACTTCTAATGACTTCAGCTGAATTTCTACAACTTCCTGCAGGGGAAGAGAGAGGCGAGGCAAAACACAACCTAGACAGGTCGGTGTATTGATTAACAGGAGGCCAAATACAAGAGGCAGAAAGGCTTTTTAGGAGGAAAGACAATAAATGAGGACAACATGCAAAATATGTTCACATCTAGTCATTTTGCAGCCGGAAATTTCAATATATTTAATTGGGAAACCAATAATTTAAACTACCCTGAACATGCAATAGTAGGAGTGAAATATGGAGGTAGCACTACCATACTGTGGGAATGCCTTTCTCACACTTGTTGAAAACACTTAGAGACTTAGGTTGTTTTTAACTACCCCCACACCTCCAGAAAGCATCAAACTTGATAGTAATAAAGCTGGTTTCGAACTTAGAAGCATGGCATCTGCATAAACTTAGATTAAATGCGTAATTGATATTAAATTAAACCCAAAATCTAGAATAATGACCTATAATAACCCATATTACTATGGCTTTAGTGATATCCTTTTTTTTGTTTGTTTTTTTGGCATCTACATCCAATCCAGTTGAATGAACAGAAGTATCTTAGAGGACAAAAAAAAAAAGCCACAAAATGGCCCCTTTTTTCTTTTTTGAATGACTTTGTATTTATTTATTTTTATTAAAATGATCTGTGAGTTGAACAATTTGTGGTGATCAAACCAAAAATAAAGACCATCAAATAAACAAATAAATACAAATGGCTCCTCATCAGACATTACTGATTTGATTAGGTTTTAAATTTTTTAGACAATGAGATAAGAAGTGAAGGAAGAAAACTTAAAATGATTTTTCCACACAGTTTTTTATGCACTTGGAAGATTATAAAGTTCTATACTTCTCTTCAGACAGTTTAGGAACCCTGTAAATACAAGGCAAAAAGGCCAAATACATTGAAATTTGGGTCAATAATGTGACCAAAAAGAATATAGTCCAATAGTTTAATTGGCATTGATACTTTCAACACACACTGTAAACACAAAGAGGTAATTGATATAAGTTAGATTTTGTACAATTGTTTAAATCACAAAATATTAGAAAAACTGGAATATTAGTAATAATGTAAAACACAAGAACCGAGTGACTGATAACAGAACAACACATCCAGAAAGTGACAGTTGAAAGGATGAGATTCCTTGTCTTCTCAGCTTAAAGTCAAATGTCAATACCTTAGTAAGTAAGGTAACAATGAAAAGGCAATGACGCCAAGCTGTCTGTTACAAAGACATTTCCTGACTGTGGCTTAGTCACTGCAGAGCTCAGACTGCAAAGCCATCTGCCACCAAAATGTCTAAACCCTCTCCTGAAAACTCAACATGTTGCTGCTGTTTTTCAGCATGTTTTAAAAGATTCTCCACAAAGTTGCTATGTCATACATAAAGAAATAAGCGGGTAAGTTGGAACATATCCAGACATTTTAGAAGGAAAAAAAGTCTACCACTTTGGTCAGTCATTTTCAGTTTTTTTTTCTTTTTACATTTCTTAAATCTAAAACATCCCAAGCAAACCAAGAAAGTAGGTGCATGGCATGCCAAAGGGTAAATAGTTTATATAAACCACAAAAAAAAAAAAAATTGAAGCTCAACTAACTCTAAACATTAACTGAGAAAGAAAAAGGGCTCTGTGCTGCATAACATCCCACGTTGCCAAGACAGACTCGAAGGTGTCTGCATGAGTTAATATTTGGCTTGGCGACTCATGGAAATCTGAGCTTGGCTGATCAGTTGAGACCTAGTCTTTGAGGAAATCCCCTCACATTCTCAGACACTGTTCAAGTGTGCATTTGAAAAAAAAAATGCTGGACTCAGCTCTCCCAGGGATCTTTGAGTGTAGCTGATCTCTTTGAAATCTAGAAGTTAACAGCACCTTGACAATGGAGGTAAAAAAACCAGTACCGGTCACTGAATAGAAGTCCACTGTATTGACGGGGGAGAATAAAAGTGGACAAAGAGTGACAAACGGTGTGCAAGCTGTGCTGCTAGTCCTGAAACTGAGCAAGAAAGAAACTCTGTGTCACTCTGAGGCAAACAAACCCAATAAAACACCCTCCCTCTGCTTTCTCTCTCCTCTGTCCTAAACATACACAAACACAGACCCTCAAAGTTGTCTGAATCACAATGTGTTGAGCAACAGATGGCTGTCAACTCTTCCCCCTCACCCTTCTCAGCTTGCCCCACATCCTCTGGCCCAGCTGTCGCTTGGGGCCCCTGGATGAGGGGACTCTGACGCCAACCTCCCCTAAACTGGGGACAGCTGCTGAGGAGTTGTCAGTGTGAAAGGAGGGGTGGGAATCAAAAGCTGTAGCCCACACCACAATCCCTATCTGTCTAAACAGGCCCAGTCCAAACAGACCATGCCTCCCCTTAGGCTGATCCGGTTTCTCTCTGTGTGCCCCCCACCTCACCATCGGTCATCCTCCACCTGAATTCCTATCGACTGGAATTTCGATTGCTCGTCTGTTGGCCCTCCTTCCTCCGGGTCCACCTAAAAAGAGGGAAGAAACTGTCAACACCGCAGCCAAGTTTTATTTTGAGACGTGTGTTTAAAAGTTCCGCTTTCTTCAAACCTGAATCCCGATGGAGAGGCACTTTCTGAGCGCTTCTCTCTGCGCCTTGCTGTCGGCCGAGACAGAAGTGGTTGCCGTGGCGGTGATGGTGATGGTGCTGTTGGTGACATGCTGGCTGGCGGGGCCGTGTACCTGAGCGTTGGCTGCCTCGATGGCCGCCGTCAGGGCTTTCATGCTGTCAATGCTCTCCGTGGAGTTGGAGAGCCCCTGCTGGGAGCAGATGCCGGCCCGCTGGCTGGAGCCTCCATCCATGTAGGCGTCTTGGGCCGACTCGGTGCTGCTCTGGGCCGTTATGGAGATGAATGGTTTGGACGGGGTGGTCCTTGGTGGCACAGGTGGAGGCGTCTTTTTGTATGTAGTGATGCATGATGACACTGCAGAAAAATAGCAGAAAAACAATGACAAAAAAACCCCCAACTTATTTATATCTGGAGAATAAATCAAAAGCTTATTGCACATATTGATGGTAAATAAAACCATAAGGTAATGATGCGTAAAAAGCTTTAAAATAAACTTTACATTGGATTATATTTGCATATTCTCAACTTCTTTGGTGGTGAGTTTATTTTTAAAATGAGCACATTTATGCAGTGTGTTTGTGTGTGTATAGATGAAGAGGGAAAATCAAAATCTCTGGTTCAACCTCTCAAAATTCCTATGAAATCAATGTATTAAGTGTTTTGAAGTACACTATATTTATTATGTAAATTGGTGCTTATTAATTTTTTCATTATGATCCGTGATGGCCTATTTTCCTAGAGTTTATTCATGATGTGAATAGTCCATTCCCGATAGTGATTCTTTAAAATGGGGAAAACAAGAGAAGTTTACATTCATATATGTGATTTGAATGAAATCCTGACGTTTCTACCACTCTCTTGAAGCTTTAGCATCTGATTCACAATTATCTACATTAGAGATGCAGTGATTGGCCTTTATCTATCCAGAACTGATTTATTTTATAGAGAGCACAAATGAATCCAAGTAGCTTCAGCAATGCTATTTGTTCAGGAACTGTTAGAGGAGCAATTAATTGCAAAGCTAATTATTTTGTTAAAAACAATTACATAACACTAGTTCCAAAGTTTTTCTGCATCAATTCACCATCTATAGTCCAAGTGTTGTAGTCAACAGATTAGGGGCAACTTTGACAAATCTGAGATGCATCTTATAATAGGATTAACATGTGAGCGACTTGACCCACTGATCTAAATGGTTAAGCTCTCTACAAGCTGACTATATCTTAAATAATTTGGTAATGCTGACAAAATGGTTGCCCGCTGATGAATGTCTGTTTGCACAAGTAATCACCACAGAGGTTAATTGACACCACGAAAGTCAACAATAGAGATCTATTCAAGCCAAATAGATATCTTTAAAAAAATATAATGAGAGCTGTCTTCTGTAACACGCTCATTCTTTCTGTCAGCATTCCCTCCTTCTCATGTTACAGCTACAGGTCGTGTACAAACAATGGAAGCTCTCACACACCCTGACTCAGAAGCTTGTCTACAGAAACACTCCAGCAGACAACAAAAACACAGCCTGTTGGTGGAGAGACCAAAATGGCCATCTCCTAACGACATTATGACTTGGAATCCCCTCTTCCTGTAATGGTGCCGTCATCAAAACTAGGTCGCGCTCTCTCTGTGCTCTGCGGCAAAAGTAGGCCAGCGGGTTTCCTGGCTCTCTTTTAATCCCTGTAAAAGACAAACATCCTACCCAAGTGAGATTGCCGCTCTGCATGCAACAGACAACCTGTTGCCAGCCGCACCCAGTGCCAGTAGCTATGTCTAAAAACTATTAGAACCGGGGTTCTTGTTTGCTTTGTGTCCTGACATACTGGAGGAGAAGAGAGGAATGACTTCATCTTGACTTTGATTTGTCTGAGTCATCTGCCGCCTCCAGCTGCAGCAGTGATTGGATGATCCCAAACAAGAGTTCAGTTAGACCTTGACAGGCTGGAAATGTACCTCTGATGATCTGCACTGTGCTGAGATCATGTTTGACAATGTGAGTGTCATTAATGACAGCATAACAGAAAAAAAAACTTCATGTATTCACGTCAACAACAGAGTGTCATCTGCTTGAAATGTGAGCAGGAAACTCAACTTGAACAATTAAGATGATCCATTAAGTAAGCAAGCTACAAAATGGGCCTATTTTGAACAAATAATATTTATTAGTTTTTTGGAAACAAAAATTCCAAAATTTTGAATTTTTATTCAGACCCTTCTGGTTCAATAATTCATTCAGTTTTTCTGCAATTACAGTTGCAAGTATTTTGGGGCATCATTACCAGATTTTTACATGCAAACTGAAATTGTTTTCTATTATTTGTTGTGAAATGAGGTTAAGTCAGATTAGATGGAGTATGTTGACTGTACCAGGGTAAACTCTGTTGCAGCCTCAAACCACCAGTATTGCTCTGTTTACCTCCATCCATCTTCCCAACAACACTGTGACCAATGAGCCTGTCTGTGCTGAAGAACCCACAGCATAAAGACTTTCTCTCAATGATGACTTTATCATGACAAATTTTTCTGTAAATCCCAGATTTGTGGGGTGAATTGCTAGCAGTTATCCAGTAAACAGATACTCCAAACAGAGAAGAAGACCTTTGAAATTCAGCCATAGTCACAAACTGTAATTTATGCTCAACCTGTCAGTGTAGGTGGATGATCATGTCTTTGGCAGATTTTTGCAACTGCGTCATACACTGTACAAACAGAGACAACAAAGATCCTGGAGACGTTCAAACTTTGGGAAATTGTTCTGTAGCCTGATCTTGCTTTGGGTTTCTCCACAACTTTATGCCATAACCATTCGGTGTGCTACTCGGTCTTGCCGTTTGTTCACTAATGTTCTCTAACAAACCCCTGAGAACTTCAAAGACAAGCTGTATTTATACTGAGAAAAAATTACACACAGATGGTCTCCATTTAATAAGTAATGATTCCACTAGTTTTATTCAAAGTTATTAAAAATCAAAACATGCCTCAGAATTTCACAAGTAAAAAATTGGAGAACAATTAATCATTTTTATTTAACTTCACATGTATATGCAGTACTTTGTGTTTTTCTATCAAATACAACAGTTTGTGGTTGCACAGTAGAAATGTCTTAAAAAGGAATACAAATATTTTTGTTAAGTACTGCAACTGCCCTTTAGGTCAAAATTGGAGAGGGAAAAAAGAAACAACAAAACGCATGCAGATGCACTGAGGGAGAGAGTGAGGTCCTGCCCCTATCAAACAGGAGGTTCAAAGGATAAAATGTCAGCTGCTTTCAGACAATCTATCCCCTGAAGTAATCTAAAAGTCACACATGAGGGTGTGTGCATGTGTGTCTGTGCTCTCCTCTTGGGCCCTCAGAAGAGTTGGAGGGTTTTCATCCGCTCAATAAAGCACTATATGAAACCGGAGACGGCAGGGTAGCGTCCCACCTTGCTGTCAGGGCAAGAGCCAGGGACTCCAGAGAATGATAAGCGGTCTCGAATGCTAAGGCAGGTTAAGTAAACACACAGAAGAGTCTGGACAGGCCCACATACACATGAGCAAATGTGCAGGTCTGCAGAGAAACACTTATAACACTGACACAAGCCAGCGTAATGTTTCAGCCTCTCAACATCAAGATGTAGGTGGGGGGTAGTGCAGACTTCCTGTCCATGAAATGCTCTCCATCCAAAAGGAGGGGTTGTCAACAATGTGCCGGTCTGTACAAGGGACTATGTTGGCGTTTTAAGAAAATTCCACTCATGAAAACAAGTGAATCCCTAAATTTGTTCCGGCCTGACTGAAGTGAGAGAAAAACAACTGTCTTGATAAGACAAGGGGTAGCGAGAGGGGGGGTGTGAGGTGAAGTTTCCCATAGTTTCCACCGATTTGACAAACCAGTTTGGTTCTGTTACAGAAGTGAAGGCGCTGGGAGAAGTATACTTCGCCCAGACCTCCCACGTGCAGAGACGGTCAAGGACAGAGCAAAACAGGAATGCGACACAGGATTCCATCAAATCCTCTCATGATAATTAAGGAAAGATCTCCTCACCTAATAACATCAAAGACCAAGCAGGAAAGAGTACTCATTATCTTGCGTGGAACAGAAAAAGACAGCATTCTCACTTCGTGGAAATGGTCTTGAGGAAATTCATCTCATCTGCAGCCTGCTGTGAGCATTGTCTTCCCAAAAGAGGAGAGGAGTTTGTGAATGACAAAATTCTAGTGTCTCCCTGCCAAATCTCTTTTTATTTGACAAATGCTTCAAAAGTCTCATGCTGACAAACTGGTGTGAATAGTGGCTTGTTTTTTTTTCTTCTTTTTGGCAGAGCACTCTCTCCTCCCTTGGCTTTGATAATATCAAAGAAAGCCTTCCCTCCCCCAGGACAAAGTGGCCTCCATTCATTTTTTCTAGCCCCAGAAACAAAAACAGAACTTGCCAATCCTGGAGCCCACCTCTTTATTTGACTCACAGATTGCTGTGTCCCACTCCGTGTGTCTGCCTAGGTGTGCGCTGTTTCCTTTGTTTTAATCACTGTGCTCAGATTGAAGGCAGACAGCTGCTTTGTAACCTCCAATCTGTGGATCTGTGATAGGCCACTTCAAAGAGCAGATGGTTTGGTTTAAGAGGGCTGGCTGAGTTGGTGGAGGAGCGAGTGAGCTCCCCCGTGCGGAGGCCAAGGGGAAATCCACTGCTAGCCAAACAAATGCAAAGATAAAGAAAAGGGGGTGGATGGTGAACGACTGACAGCTGAGCCCAGCTGCACTGTGTTTGGGGGTGAAGGTCTGTAGGGGGGGCGGTGTGCTAAGAGAGAGGAAAAAACTGAAGAAGATTGAAGAAAAAGAGGAGGGATGAGGATAAGTCACGGCACGGCTCTGTCCATTTTTCTGTCTTCTCTCTTTTTGTCTGTCACACTCCCTCACGCAGAATCCCACTGTGAACCAGCTGGAGTCCTTTGTAACAGTGTCACCATGGTAAAACACAGCAACACAAGGTTTGCCAGTAGGCCCGGTGTTGTACCAGCAGCAGGCAGAGGAGAGCTTCTATTAGCTATTTGGGACAGTACTCCAAGCGCCAACCTACAAGAAAACACAGCAGGAACGCTGGCTTGGCAGCCAACATAACACCGACAAGAAATAAAACAGAGAGCAGGATACACCAGCACGTCTCATGCCTTGAAGCATCCGCTTTGTGAAGCTGATTGCTAAAACTCTCCCAACCAGTTTGACTTGGATGCTAGTCAAAAAAACAAAAAGGTTTGTCCTTCTGTTTCTAGGGCAGCTTTCAAGAATGACAATGACGTTACAAGGTTCACACTGTGCAACATTACACCATTGTTGTGAACAGAAAGGCAACGTGACAGATGTTACTTGATTAGTTTATTGTTGGCTGGGTGCAATCACTGGTATGGATGTGGAATAATCCCTCAGAAATAAATTCAATTGAGTTATTTTAATGTTGAATATTATGATTAATGAGAAATTTGTGTTCTGTTTTTCTGGCGTATGAATGTGACATGAAACTGTTACCTATGTCACTTAGTACTTCTTGGAAAGAAAGACAAATGAACATGCCTTTTAAGTTGTGTGCTGATTTTTTTTCCCATACAATACTACACTGCTGTCAGTGCCGATAAGGTAAATTTAAGTAAAGAGGACTTACTCACCTGTAAAAGAATTCTACAGGTGAGTGGCTATTTTATTTGAGCTATTTTCTGATGTTAGCACACATCCTAATTACTTGAATGACAAGTTCCTATTTTGAATCGTGGGCTACTATGTCATGTCCTATTTATAAATCAAGGAAAAGGCAGGTCAGGAATTACAAAAGTAAAAATTACCAAACATTCTAATCGATTTACGAAAGTAAAACATGTGCTAAAAAAATTATCCAGCTATATTTGTCATACAATAATGTTATCCAGTACCACCATTTTTTTAATGTATGATTAGTTTTCCCAGACTAAAAAATTGCACTAAAATTAGAGGGTTTTCTACAATTTTTAAAATGAGTTTTATGTCTTTAATTCACAAGCACAGAAAAAGCCCCTCTGAATGCTGCATACAATAGTCCCTTTAAAAGGACTTACTGACGGCTCTCTGAGCCACCTGAAAGTCCCTCTGAAAGCCTCATGTCAGTCTGCAATTCTTAGCCTGCAGAGGTCAGAGGTCACAGTAGAGGGTTTCTGCTCTCCAGATGCCTGAGATCTCAGACACAATAGCTCACTGTGTGCGCCTATGTGCATGTGTGAGCATGAGGGGAAGGTGGCAGTAGGAGAGGGCCTTTTAAAGGGAGTATATTTAGCATGTGTGAGCGCCGGTTGGGGAGGAAGTTATAAACATCCTGTGCTAACTTTTGCACTTTTCTCCTTCTTTGACATAAACTACAGCTTGCATATCACTGCAGAGCTTTGGTTTGTATGTAAGTGCAGTGTCATCTGACTGGCAATGATATCAACAAAGCTGGGCTGCCCTTTCTGACACAAACCTGTGTCAACAGCAGTCAACTGCTCCGCCAAGCTATTCAATCTCTAAGATAAGAATGTGTTTACAACTGTCGGCTGCCACTAAATATGGGAGCCAACTGTGTGGTGTTAAGCAACAGATCCACTTCACTTAACCTACTTTCCTATGACCCAAGTTCAACTAAAAGCCTTGTTACATCAATGCTTCTTTAATAGCTTGAGGCTCTCCATGCCAAGTATAGTGATAAGTTGAATTTTACACAATTTGAATCAAATTGTTTTCAGTTTTACTTTAGCGCAATCTCTAAGTTTTAATAGTTTATGTAAATATGATGTATGCAGACGATTGTTTGATACCATTTAAAATTAGCATTGCTTTACTGCAAGTTGGTCTAAAAACAGCACCACTGGCAACAGAAAAGGTCAACTCTAGTTAAATCTTTGACGTAAGCAAAAATTTGGAGCATTGTAAATACTGTCAGAGACTTTTCCTACACAAAGGTAACAATGTTTAACTGCACATCGTGGGATGAATCTACACAGGAAATGGATAATGTTAGAGTCATCAGAAGGTACTAATACTGATAAACTCCTGTTATCAGTGTTTGAGAGCCATTCAACTTTTATTGTAATTTGTTAAGAGTTAACTTTGGAATTGTTATTCAACAGTGTGAAAACTCCCTACCACTTCCTATATTGTATACTTTTGCACCCGCAAACAATTCTAAGAAATGTTGCAAATGTTGTTGCACAAATATTAATATAATATTTTTGAAAAAGACTTTTACTAAGTGTTTGTTCTTGCAAAGTTTTCCCAATGTTTGGCATTTGCAAGAAAATATCTGGGTGACTTTAGCATAAATCCAGAAGATATCAGTACAAGTGAAGTAAGTGGCAGTGGAGACTACATATTTCCAGTGGTGATTCTCTGCCAATGTCTCTGGCTAGAGCTCATTTCATGAAGGGGTTTTCACATAGTAGACCTGCTCTGTCACAGCTCCAGGCCACTTCACATTGTTCTCCACTCCTCCTTCGCAACAGCTTTTCCCCGTCTAGCCTATAACTACATGAAGAGACACATCAGGCTTCTTTTACTGTTCAAAAGACCTGCTTTCAGGGGACTCAGAGATGGAGAGAGAAAAAGAGAGAGCATAGTCACCCATTTAAAAGGGAGAAAAAGTGAGAAAAGGTAGAGACAAAAAGAGAACGGGACAAAGGGGTTAGTTGGCCGTGCTGTTTCCTTCAGCTCATGTACATTCCATCAGCCTTGTGGGGCATAAACTTGAGGTTTAGCCAAAACACTAAAGCTAACACACCCACACATCTCACGCATGCTTTCACTAGTCTCATTTCCCAGAGCATTGCTCACTGACTGACTGATACTTTAAAAGCATGACTGTCTCACTGTGCTGAGTGACACATCAGATGTGTCGGCAGCAATTCCAGTGGCAACTGTAAGGAGTCCAGCATAGCTGGGGGCAAAATCATGTAGCTGGAAGAAATCAGTCAGTCATTAAACTGGATTTGTGACTGAGGCTAAAAAAAGGTCTCTGAATATGTAAATAGTTAACGGCAAGTGAGGTTTGATGAGCACTGTTGTGCTCATCAAAAGAAACTTTTCTACTTTACAGAGTAGAAAAGTAAAAATAACTAGAACACCATCAACTCCTCACTGTCTTGAAGTGGCAAACACAGCTGTGGCCATATATCACTGTCCACTAGGGATGTAACAACATCTCAAAAGATTAAAACTCCACTATTATTTTCACTGTGAAATCTGCTGCTTGTGTTCTTATGGGAGTTGAGTTAAGTTGCTTGCTAGTGTGTTTGAGAGTCTTATCTTGAAGTAAAAAATTAAGTAGTTGTGTTCCGTTAAGTCTGCTCTGTTTTGTTGACATTGTCAGCTGAGAAAGACCGCTTGTAGAGTTGACCATCGGTTAGAAAAAGCACTGAAGAACTCTTTAAATAGGAAGAGTGCGGTGGCAAGAATTTGTCCTGTAAGCACTCGGTTGTTGGTTCCAACACCTGCTTCTTTTGTCTTCGTCATTATGTCCTTGGGAAAAATCCTTAACCCACCTTGCCTGCTTGTTGTGGTCAGAGGCAACCTCATTTCTGTCAAACTGTCCCAAGGACATACCATACAGTGGTATGTCCCCAAGGCATACCACTGTGTGCTACAGTGGAATGCTACACTGTAGCACACCGCCATCAGTGTGTGAATGTGTGTGGGAATGACTGAATGTAGTGGAAAGTGCTTTGGAGTTCTCTGAGCTAAAAAAGGACAGATTCTTTATAAGGGTTCCAAATAATCAATGTATCCATCTTACAGGAGATGGGAAATGTTTACCTCACCAGAATAAGATGAAACTAACAATATTTTGCAGAAAATTAAGAATGACATTTTTGTGGTCAGGCAAATTTTTTGTGGGGTTTGTTTAGCTTTTGTTTTCTGCACAAATCAAAAGGGTTTCAAGTGAGTCTACTGAATCACTTTTCAGAGAATTATTTTGTTCAGTTCACTATTTTTCTTGAAAGAAGGAGCTGCACGAGTGCAGTTTAATTTCTTTCAAATCACTGAAATAGATCTTAAATTGAATGTTTCACAAGAAATTCTTATGAATAATATGAACATGATGAAAGTCCTTTCAACCTCTTCAAGACAATTAAATATTTCACAAATATCTTTGTAATATTTTGTTTACGCCTCAACCAGCTTGTTACTGTTCAATTCTTCTGCTATATACCGGTCTCTAACTTGTTACCCAATATTGTGTACAAGCTTGTCTTATCTACTATTCACCAGTTATAAATCCTAAAAGTTTTGTAGCAAAGTGTAGGAAAAACCCTCAAAAATTAGCACAAACCTCTAAAACAAACCACACGTAAGAGGCGGAATCAGCCTTAAGGGCCTAAACACAATGCCAATGTCGTGTCATTACATGAAAGATTGCTGCCCTCGCTGCAGCTGTTATTTACATATAAATGCTGCAGAATGTGGTCAAAAGTTCACTTCTTTCAGCCTTCTGCTGCAATCTCTCTAGGGACTCACAACAAAAGACGACAAGTAAAACCTGTGTTTTAAAATTTCAAAAAGGAAGAGAGTTGCTTTTTCAAGTGTGCTGAGTTTACTTCTTGAGGAAAGCAGTAAAACATCAGTGTTGGTGCCTGTTTTTATTTTTTTCCCCTGTTGCATTCCTTTCCCTCTCTCCTCCTGTTTGACGTTCTTTGTCCTGACCACTTGCACATGGAGCGAGGCTGGAGGGGGAGAGAGGAGACACTAGCAGCCTAATCCACTGCCAGAGGCACACTTAAACCATCTGAGCCCAAAACTAAACGTCAGGCCTTCTATAAGAGAGGAGGCGATAGGAGATTGGATGGTTAGGAGAAAGAGGAAGAGGAAAACGAGGGAGACAACAAAAAAAAGGCAGGAGGTAGAAAAGAGGTGGGGGAGTGGAGGGGATTTGGAACAAGAACCAGGCAATGCTGGTGCATAAAGTTTTTTGTGGTTTCCAGTCCTGACCCTGTGACCTTATACATCCTGTTGAAGGAGGAGGAGGAGAAGGGATCAGATGGCAGCTGTAAGTCCTGGCTGGGTATGTTAGTTTGGAGGAGTAACAAGCATATTTTTCTGGAAAAATATGAATTACTGAACTGATACATCGGTGCTGGGTCTGCCAGTTTGAGGTGTGACTTTTCACACCAATCTTCCTTTCTCACTTCCTGCGTATTTACATTCACTACCTGCATAATTTGACTGAGGACTGGGGAACAATGGCTTCCCCAGCATTCCCACTCTCCTGCCGAGAGCTGTCGTTTGTCTCCTGCATTCCTTTCCCCATTCATTTCTCTCTCCCTCTGCAGAAGAGAGAAAGAGAAAAAACCCTCCTGCTTCTCTTTACATGGAGGAGGGGCCTGAGAGCACGTCTTAAAAATCTTAAACCAAACTCCCCCTCCTCCTCCTGTTTTACTTGGTTAGTGAAGCAGCAAAGCGTTAAGAAAGGGAGGAGAAAGAAGGGATGCATTTTTTCTCTCTTTTTCTGTCTCTCAGTACGTATCAGGGTTGAGTTTGTGGCTTATTTTTAATGACTGGCTCAAAAAAAAAAAAGAAGAAAAAAGAGTGGGGTAGGGAGGGGCTGGGTCTCTTCCCCCGCCGCTCGCACACAGACTTCTTGCTCAGTCATATTACTGTAGCCGAGTCTGGGACTTTCACAGAGAAGTCTTTAATTTGCACTGGGGCCTGGCCTCCCACACTGTGCAGCCCAAACCACCCACTTATAGCCATGCACCATTCCACCAAGCTACTCCGACAGATTCTGCTCTGAAAGCAACATGAACTCGGTAACCGCACCATTTAGCTGTCAAGCAGAGTTTCAAAACATTCAATATTCTGCAAAAAACACAGCGCTGAACAGAAACATGTTTGTCCTCCCCTGCATGAAGTCTGACTACACAACCCGTTCCCTCATGTTTTTCATTCCCTGGGGCTTTAGGTTTGCAGGCCCTGCCCTGCCCAGCTTCAGCATGCAGGAGCCACAGGGATCATCCACAGTCAACAGTGAGGAAATCCTTTCGGGGCTTTGCTTTTTCCTTTGCTCTTTCTGATGCCAAAACATGGGCAGGAAACAGGAGGAGTGGGACAGAGAAAACCCACCACACACCTGATACACCAGTCGGCCCATTTACTTCATTTCCAAACCTGGGAGGGTGGGTGTAATCCTCGTTTTACTTTTAACTGGAAATAACTGCATGTGTGCTGACAGCAGGGGTGTGCACAGCCGCAGCCATTCTTTTGCTGTTTGCCATCACCTCCTCCTCCTCTTTGCGCCCCCTCTCCTAAATTCTTTTTTTTTTTTTTTCGAACTGAGAGCAGCAGGAGAAGCATGAATGACACTCTCATGCTTTGCGCTTCCTGTGTCAAAAGATATCCAAATGCCACTCTTCCTCCCTGAATGGCTATAATCAAAGCATTCCAAAGGCCCCTAACAAGCCAGGACCAATTAAGTCGTAAGTAAACATAAACACCCTGCGGCGACTGAAAGAAAAGCTTAAAGTCCTTCTGATTTATCCTTTTACCTTTTATTCTGCTCACGAGCTTGCTCAGGCAGGTTACGGGCAATATTTCAGGTCACTAAAAGACCTGAAAGGCTACTTGAGATCACATCATGTCACACCTTACAGCGGCCGTATTCACTTGAGCTGAATCAGATTACACAAGCTTTAATAGCAGCACGCTAACACACAGGTGTGACAATGGTGACATCTAGTGAAGAATCTGAAAAAAATCCTCATTTACTTTTAGCACCAAATAATCTTCAAGATACAAGAAGAACAAAAGACAAGAAAGTTTCAGTTGCTAAAGTCAGACATCTGGAGAACAATTGATTTCTCTAAATGTAATTATCTGGTACATGTCTTATTTCATATCTTGAGTTTATATTGTGCTGCATAAAAGAAGAGATTTAATAATGTCTTATAATCTATGCAACATTAAGTTTTTATACATTTATTTAAAACCTATGATACATTTATTTAAATGGGAAAGTTCTTCTAAATCACTTAGTCCTGGCTGCACCTTTTACAGATGCGAAGGATATTATAAAAATGTATTTAATGTCAGAATAGCCATGTTAGTAACTGACACAAAACAACTCTAGAGAGAGCTCATGATGGGAGCTGAAAAAGAGCATGTAGAGTATATTTGGCTAATTAAATGGCTTATCAAAAAACAACATCTCTCTGTCTCTGAAAGCTGAAATCAATGGTCTTATCTGGGATTTCTAAGTATGCCTGAAATTTAAGTCTAAATGAGAAAGAGAGAAAAAAAGGACATTCAAAAGGAGGAAGGTCTCCTTTTGATAGCTTCCCATGCCAGAAAACAGTGAAAGTATAATTAAGATTGTTGGAACTTTAAAGATCAGACGGTGAACAATTAAATTGTTACAATAAATATAAATATTCATATTTAAAATAAATTATTTCATGCCAGTTGGGCTCTTGGTTCTGGGTCTCCACATCTTTTAGCCCACTATTCTATGACTCTTTTCTCCAGGCTCTTACTAAGGACACACAAAAGACAACATCACTTAAGATGACAGAGAAATAAATTCTACTTTTTTTTTTTTCATTTAATATCTCTGGCTGGAGACAAAAATGAATGTCTCAAACAAGCACTGACTGTCAATCGCAGTAAAAAAGGAAGGTAGCATTAAGTTAAACACTTAATTATGTCACTTCAAAACCTTATTGACTTCTAAACCTGCAGAATAAGACCCTTAATTTGAATAGAATCATTTGACAAGCACTGACAAATATGAAAGAACTGTTTCTCTTAACATCTACACAAGACTTCAGATGTAAAAGTAAAAAAAAAATAAATAAAAAAACATTCACACATATTTGGCTCTATTTATGTAGCAGTTAGCATTATATGTTGACAATGAGCTGTTTGAAAGAAACGGCGAGTGCTTTTTTTTTTTTTTTTTCCCCTCTTTGTGTCAGTGAAAGAGCGACAGTGCAAGTTCCCACTGGCTCACATTCTCAGACAGCCGTGACAGGACGAAGTAATTACCGAGTGGCTGACACACCAGCATGGTAAGGATTTATCTCCTCCAGGAAAAGAGATAGCCAAATCACAGTTTACCCACATCCAGCTCCCAGTTCGGGCTTGATCCCGCAGCTGTGAACCAAGAAGCCACACACAAACACTTTGACACCATCCCATGTGCGCACACACCCTCATGCTCCAAAGCGAATACAGCTGCCAGCCACGACTGAGACGGGCCGTCTTTATCTTTTTTCTCTCTCTTTCTTTTTTAATTCACGTGCAAGCAGTGCATGAGCGCAGTGTGTCCCCACATGCCTCGACTCGGCCCTGGTTTCCTGTCAAACACACCTACTTGCACCTTCAAAGCATTGGGAATGACAGCATTATATGCAGGTGTGTAAGAGGCCAGAGGAGAGACAATCCAAGAAATGGATGACAGAGAGAGAGAGTGGTGTTTAATTTATATTCCTCTTTGAATATAAATTCCCTCTTAGAAGATGTAGACTTTGATCCGCTCACATGCACCTGTACTTTGCATGCAAAGACACACGCAGTTAAATCTGAGCTTTAACTGGCCCTGTAATTAAAGAGCAGAGGAGGAAACAAAGAAACCTACAAGTGTGTTTGTGTGTAACCAAGGACAGAGCTCAAAATGCAACATCCTCACAAAAAGCGGCTTAATCTTCATGACTTGGAGGCACATATACATCAAGTGAAGCATGAATGTCAGTCATGACTCAGGGCTTTAATATCCAACAATGTTCACGCTGTATCTGAGAAACCATTTCTTATGTAAAAACACTATAATTATGTCGATACAGAATCTGGGCCTAGAAGATAATATCAGAGCGCTTGAAGGAAAAAAAAAAAGTTATATTCAGATGTCTTGCAGGGATGAAACACAAATAGTTAGGAATGCAGCTCCCTCTAGTGGTGACAAACCGTTACTTAATAAATTCAACAGCAAACATGTTTAAGAAATCAGACTTAACTAAAGAGATCTTAAAATGCAACAGATTTTTAATACTGTTTTTTGGCATCTTCAAAAGCTCAGAGTCTGCCTTTTTCCTGCCCTGAGCATTTTATAAGCCATTACAGTCCGGTCCATAAATATCTGGACAATGACAAGTTTTGGCTTTGGACATCAAACCAAAAAGTGGTGTGCAAATGTTAGAAATTAGGACCTTTGCTATATACATTTCCTTCATTTTAGAAGCTCGAATGTATCTGGACAAAAAAGAAAGATTGAAAATTAAATACTATGTTTGAATGCCGACTGCCTGGTCATGACCAGATGCTGAATAAACCACAACTAAAGTTTTGTTTAGTTGCAGTTAAGCAATTCATAACAAAACAGTTAGGAATTGCTTTTACCACAATGGCCTTTCGTTGCAATTGATTTTGGGGTCTTCCTGTCTGAGATTTAGTCACCAATAAGTGACTCAAAAAAAAGGGAACATAAGTTTAAACATTAAGTCTAAAAATATGTTTAAGTGGAAGCTTTAGGATGATGATCATAATTTGTAACTTCTTTTACTTTAAGATAGTCTCCCTGAGTAAAATGCTAACAGTATAAAGAATAATTTAATAATAATATATCAAAAATAAATAAATGCTAGCATTGTTGCAGTTTTTCCAAATTAATCATTTTTTTAAAATTTTTCTATATATATACAGGGCAATAACTCTGTCTTCTTAAACTCATAAGGTTCTTATTAACACAATAGCAGTATAATCCCTCATAACCCTGGCCTAGTTGGATGAACATGCCTATGTGCTGAATACTTGTTTGTGTGTATCCATGACATGTTGTGCTCAGCTGGGTTTTTCAACCTCTTCTTAAAATAGACTTCTGAAAGATGGTATGTGAGCAAGCAAACAGCTCAGCTTGGCAAGCGTCTCTCTGACTCATTTAAACGCAGATGCTTGAACAGAAACATGGGGCCACAGACTGATCATCTGTCAGGCAGTAGGGCGTCAGAGGTTCCCTATCGACCCTCGCAGGCCTTGAACCGGTGGTAAGTGGCACCACTTATCTTTACCCCCTGAACGTTATAAGGGTGCAGAATCTTTCGTCTCTAAACAGCACAGGACTCTGAGATGAACCCCAGTGAAGCCAAATTCCAGAGGGGACTTTAGTGTAACCTAAATATCCAGACCATGCAGAGGCTCATGTTGTGATACAGTATCACCATGCCTTCCTCAATCACCTGTCAGCCCGGTCCATGTCTGAAATGCGTCCCAAAATAAATCCAGAGCTGGAAGCTTCCAACAGTGTCTCTGTTGGAAGCAACAAGCTAATCTGACGTGGTCACATGTTCATATGGAGTCCATTTGGGAGGGAAAAGAGAATGGAAAGATCCTGAAAGTTTATAAAGGCCTCATTGCTGTAAACCACAGTCCACTTACAGGGTCTTTCAAATGTTTTTATACCATTTTATCCAACACAAACAAACCTCTGTGTATTTTTTGATAGATTTTATGTGTTCACAAAATGCAAACTAATCTAGTCCATTGGAAGGAAAATGCTCAATGCATCAATTTTAGTAGTGCTAAAGATTCTTCATTGAATTTAAGTCTGTAGAACCCATTCAAACAAATGGATTTCCTTTGACCTCATCCATTCCATTGAAGCTCTGGTTGTGTGTTTACTGCAGTCCTGCTGGAAGGTGAACCAAGTCTTTTGCAGCAGCTTTCAACAAGTATTTTATTCAAGACTTTCTTCCAGCTATCTTCAGATCAACTCTGACCAGCTTTCCTGTCAGTGCTGTGGTATAATATCTCCACCACCATGTGTCCATCACACATAACGATTTTCATGTTGGCCAAAAAGTCTTATTTTGCTCTCATTTGACCAGACTTTTTTCTGCATATTTTTTCTGGATGCATTATAATAAATGAGGCGTCTCTCTTACAATGTTTTTTTCCCCCTGTCATTCGTCTATAAAGACCACATCTACATATGTGGTCTTTATGTAGATCATTTGTAGATTACAGAAAAACCATAAATTTTATAGTCATGGTTTCATCAGAAACCATGACTATAGATTCTCCCACCTGGGTGGTGGATCTCTGCAGCTCCTCCAGTTACAAATCTTGCTTGCATCTCTTATTAAAGTCTTTAAAGTCTTGTCCACATGGGGATATTAACTATTTTTAACTATTTTTTTCCCACGTCCACACATAAACAGTACTGAGTGATCTGAAGTGGAAATTGTGCCCTTGCGTATTCATGCACAGTGAAAAAAGCATATACATATACCACAATTGAAGAGGTATATGTATACTCTACTTTACAATTAAATGCTAGTTTGTACTGGTCTATCACATAAAAAATTTAAAACAATTAGGTTTGGGACTGTAATGTGGAAAAAAATGCAGAGATGATTATGGGTATTAATATTTTTTGAAAAGACATACTGTGTGTCTATAACCCTCTATTAAACTACTAGACTAAAACGTTGCGTTAAAAATATCTTTAGAAACATAAATTACACTGCTTTCATATAGCGCTTAGTTTAGTGACCTCTAAATTAATTGCATTGTAAAGACAATAAGTACATTTTAAAATGAAGGATGACTAGCCAGAAACTATGAGAGGGGTGTTTGTGTCTACATCTTAAAATGTGTGAGGTAATTAGAAATCATGAGCCCAATTTTCAAAGTATATCTCAGTGCCATTTGGACAAATGTAGGTTCAACTCGTGCCACCAATGTGGTCATAGTTTTCTTTAACAAGTAGAATTAAGATTTCACAATTTTCAATGGATGTTGGACATACTTAACTTTTTCGTTTTAATTATTTAATTAAACCATGCTCTTATTCTGAAATCACCGTCCTTGCTTCCTGTGAATGCTTCTGTTTTCAATTCCCGGTCCTGATGCCATCCTCAGTAACAAACAGCTCTAGAACTTTACTTACAGAGTCGGATCCAGAAGTCCCACATGCTGTGGAGCGTGTTGTACAAACACTGAAAAATCTCCATGTACAGTCTCTAGATCTCAGTTAAGCTCACACAAGTCGGCGTGCGCAGTCCTACTTTTCTCTCTGACACAAGTGAATCTTGTGTCAGTGGAAACTCCCACTCCCCTCTCCAACCGAACATATCCGACACAAACTTATCCAGGGTGGGACAGTCTCATTTACAGTCATCATCCTAACTTTCCCCCGCAGAACCTCCTGACTTCTCAAATGTCTATGTATGTAAGTGATATCATTCACCCACATTTAAGAATATGACAAAGTCCATTTTTGTTTTCAATAATAATTTGTGTATTTTGTTTAGAAGTCCAGTATTATCTTGTATCACAAATTAGTAATTCATTTATTTTGTTCTTGTACTAGGAAACATTTTTTTCTTACCAAGTAATTACTAAGCCATAATCTGTCATAACAGTCTCCTATGTCAATTTATTCAATAGTTACGCAATAGAAAGGGTATTTGAATTTAAACTGTTTGATTATTTTGTTACGGTTTTTGATTAAAAAGCAATTAATTGCAGCCAAGTTCCACTACTAATGGACTGCTGGTTTAATTGGACTGCTGGTTTAATTTTTATTAAACCAGCAGTTACAACACTGATAATTCACCTGAATTTCCTCACCGGTCCCCTTCACTGTTGTGAAGGGGACCTTACTGTGGGGACCTTCACAACGACTATGAAAAAAAGAAACAAGAGTGGTCTTTTCTTTTGCTTTTACCAAACTTGAGTCATGCCGGCACATGACAACTTCTGGCCCTGCTGCTGGATGTTTGCGTGGGCCCGTGCTGCTTGAGTGGTTGGCTTGATCTTGATCTGCTCAGACTGTGGCACTCTGTATCCCTGCTGCCTATATTTAGCGCTGTGGGAAATCCGATGATATTTATTCTCCAGGGCTCCATTCTCAGATCAGGACCTACTGAAAGGAGTCGGCGATGGCAAGGATTGTTCTTAATTGGGTCAAGCTGTCTGGTAGTTTTTCCATCCACCCACTCACCCAGCTACTGTAAAAGAAGGGGCAGAGGTGGAGTGCTGTGTTAAACTGAGCCCCTGGGGGCAGTGTTGTACAGGTCTTCACATTTAGCTTCTAGTACTCCACTGTACAATAGAGCAGCAAATACTCAGCAACACTGTGTTTTTCCAGAATAGTGGAAAAAGAAGGGACTTACTACAGCCATGCTTATGAGGTGAGTAATGCAGTCTAAACTCCCTGCATTTCTTTATTTTTATTTAAGTGGTAAATTATGTGTCTTTTATGCTTATTGGCATGAAATCTAATCTTCATTAATTTGAATACATTAATTCAGTAGAGAAAATGTATGCAATTTCACATCTTTTTCTGAAGAATATATTTTAAAGACTTTATATGCACTTTCACCAGGAGCTAAATGCAACTGGCTCTGAATACAGGAAATGCAAATATCAAAAATAAATGTGGAATAATTGAAAATAAATAAATTTGAGTGTCTGTTCTGTAAAATAATAAGTAGGCTGTTTTGTCTTTTTTTTAAGCTTTTAGCCTGTAAAATTGGGAAAAGAATGTATTTAAAAAAATATGAATAAGATGCATCTTTTTATAACTGAAATGATTTCTCATGTTTTTGTCTTCTAAATGTCAAATTCTAATGCTCAAAAATTGAATGCATCTTTTTTTTTTTTTTTTGCAAACAGCTTTATCTACTTTTGTTTAACCACTCCAAATCCAGCATAGCAATGTAGGCAGGGAAAAGGCACATCTCCACCTGAGAGTTAAAAACTAAATGAAGAGGTGCTATTCCACTGAGTGTCTGAAAAGGCACTCAGCAATTTAAACTGCTAGTATTCCTCAAATGCCGAACGCCTTAGGGAGTGCTTTATTCAGTACAACGCCTCTCTTTGGAGCTGAAGAAAATTCACAGCCATTAAACACCGACCTGGATAGTTTTATAGAGTCTAGGTGGGGGGAAAGCCTAGCATTTTAGTCAATCTAATACCACTTCTATAGAAAAAAAATGCATAAAAATCTAGATCAGACTATCAAAGATAGGGCAGAGAGAGAGAAACAGTAAAGTATGACAAGTTTCTATTAAAATCAATGTTACACGTTTGTAATTGAAAGCTTTCTTGCTTAAATCTTATACAATAGAAAAAAGGAAGGGAATGTGGCAGTTGTAACAGAGGCGAAGGAGGTGCTAGACGTAGCAGGGTGAAAAGGTGATTAATATGTTAACTGAAGACGAAGCGAGGTGGAGGAGCCACAGCTTAGTGGCGGTGAAATCCTCACGTTAACTGATTACTATGGATTTACAAAGAGGATCTGCCGCAGATTCTGTTAAACCAATCCGATGGAGCTGATGTCTCAGCCAAACGTGTCAGTCGGGGGCTGCAGTTAGCAAACACGTGAGTGATTGCGAGGGTACCTCGAGTGTGATGCGGTGTGCCAGTTTGAGTGGGCAGACAGGCAAAGACAGAGGGATAGAGAGAGAGGAAGCCGCTTCACGTTCAAAGAGAGGAGATCAAAGGTTCATTTCTCCTCCTTTGGTTTAAAAGATCATCAATAATAATGGGCAGGAGAAGCGCAGCGGTGAAACGGAAAGGAAGCTGATGGGATTCTCACAGCTTCCAGAGTGCGAGTGTGTGCTTGGTGAGATATTTTGGCGGTTTGCCACTGGGACAAACGGGAGCAGGAGCCATAAGTGTGGGTTGTTTTTCTGGAACCAGTGTTTGAGAACAGCCTTCTGAAACATCGTGCAATATTTACTAAAACAACATCTTAACTTCTCACTTTGGGGCCCCCAGCTGATTTCCTGTGAAATCCACCGAAATCTCTGCTTGTGCGCATGTGTGAATGTGCACGAATGCCTGCTTTTGTGCTTCTTCTGTATTGTGGAACAATGGCAATAAATAACTGTGAAAAAGCCGTTAAAGGATTTTGCTTTGTGAGAAATGACTGTATAGAGCAATGCAAATGCTGTCCACTTAGCAATAAGCAAGAGCATAAATGAATGCAGGATGTAATTTCCAAAAGCAGAATTGTTTTGTGCTGTTGGTAAAGTTAATATCAGGTTGTAATTACTCTCCATAAATACTGACATTCCTGATAAAGATGTATAAAAATCTGGTGTCTTTAGGAGGTTGAATGAAGAAGTTGGGCCTAACCTGTCATTCTGCTGAGAGTCCCAGTCATAACCTGTTACGACATCACCAAGTTTTCCCTTTAACATGTCCTGGTATTTTGAAGAGTTTATGAGCCTGTGCCCTCCAACAAGTTTTCCACCTTCTAGTTGTGCATTGTGTCAAAATAAATACTTCTCCTCATCCAGGCTTGAACTTTTTATGGTTCATTAGTTAAAAAATATAGAATTATTGCTCCGACTATGAGTAAGTTGTACTTACATGGTCTTGATTGGTCTGTAATATTGTCATTCCTCATTTTAAGGACTACATAGGAGGAAGTAATCTATGTTTCACACCACATTTAGACCACAAGGAAAGAGGAAATTCTTGATTTGTATGTGCATTAGATTAAAAAATATATTCTAATTATGCAATGCTCATCCAAGGCAGTCCATGTAACCTATTGGTATTTTATTCAATAAAAGTGATTTAAAATTATTATCTGAGAACAAAAATATCTAAATGGAAAAACTGAACATTAAGGGACATGAGTGGGCATTTAATCATATTTCTTGTGCAGCCAAGCTTCCAGTATTACATTATGCTAATAGGGGTCACAACAGATATGAACATGAAATAACAGCCCTCAATTTTGAGGGATGTAAAAGGAGACTTAATTAAGGCATGGAGTTTCTTTCAGAATGATACTTACCATGACACCTGTATTTAACACTGCATGAGCAGAAAATTGCTGTCGTGCCATCCTCTGGATGTTAACCTCTGCACATGAGACGATGTTCTGATAGGGAGCAAGAACGAGAAAACGTGGCCATGCTGAGCTGTTCTCCCTCTCCAGTCACCACCTTCCCACTGGACCAGGCTAAAAATCAGTAGCTAATTAATTTCACTGACTGTTGACTAGGTGATGAAAATCTCAGGAAGTGATGAACAGTGCAGTAGTGCAACTATGACAGTAATGTGAAGGAGTCCTTTATTTCCAGGAAAACCACGGCAAACTGCTCCCTACATCACCAACCTAACATCCCTCGTCTGCTTGTTTGCAGCTGATTATGAGGCACATTTTCATTCAAAGGTCAGAAAAAGTCCAGAACAAATTACATACAACTCTGACAACCAATCAGGAGCAATGCTGAATCGGACCTGACCACACCACCAACTAATCTCTTGTCTTGTGGCAAACTGAGGCTAAAAAAAATGGATGTCCACTTAACTGCCTGCTTCTCCGTAGCCATTATGACTGATATGAGTGCTTTTTCTGCTGGCCTTTAAAGTTGTTGTCTTTGTGTTACAATTGAGAAAATATTACTGTGAAAGATATGAGAGACAGTAAATAGCAAAAGAGGCAAAGAAGAGGGATTCTCTGTGGTATATTTGTGGTGCGGCAGCTGTGTAGGTTGAAAACCGAGTTTTGTTTCTCACTGCATCTCCCCTGATAGATGGCTTTCATTAACTCCTGTTTCCTCTTGGGAAGGAACTGCAAACGTCTGTGTCTTCATCTCAGTCTTCCATAGATCAATACCTACAGTCACGCAACCGGACAGTCAGCTGGATTAATCATTGTCTTTAATTGCAACGTTAACCAGCACTGTTTCTGATATACAGTGTCTTTCTCGAGATATTCATTTCGCTGACATTTTTACATGTCACACTGCAGCCTTATACATCAATGTATTTTATTATGATTATGTGTTACAGACAAACACAAAATAGACCATAATTGTGAAAGTGAAGGAAAGTGAATCTAAACTGATTTTGAAGAAGCATAATCATGAGCTACAATGGCCCAGTCAAAGCCTAAAACTAAATTTAATGGTGACACTATGGTAAGTCTTGCAAAATAGAGGGCAAAGTTTTCCAGCCTCAGAAGAACAATGCTCAAGTGTCTGCACATGCATGCAAACTTTTTCAAATTTTCTTCGTCAAATATTTTAACGTCATGCATCATTCTCCTTCCTTTTCATAATTAAATGTTAATTTCTCCTAATAAATAATAATCATAACAAAATACACTAAGCTTTTTGACTATGACATAATAAAATGCACAAACATTCAAGGGTTATGCAAGACACTGTGGTGAAAAGAAGGAATTACACTGCAGAGATTGTCTCTGAAACCCTGAAAAGAGTTAATTGCAGAGGAGTTAAACCTTTTGTCACACTCAAAAATTTACTTCTTGTCACCATTGTTCCATTTTGCAGTGAATGTGTTTAATGAGTCAACTGGTGTACTTGTCAGCTTGGTTTGGAGAAATGCTCTCGTCTAATTGGCATAATTAAATAAGAGCTGAAGGGAAAGCCAGGCCTCATCAAGCGACAGAGACTCAACACGCGCGATGTACCCAAATGACGTTTGGATTTTGCAGCCTGAAACATGGAGGCACTCGGTGCTGAATGCCAGGACTACTAAGCATCAATCCGGCATATAGAGATACTGAAAAGTCAAGCTCTGTAGACCATGAGGCACAAAAGGGGGCTAAAATAAGATCCAGCAGTCCACAAGCTTTGGAGTTTAGTTAAGCTCTCTACGTGGGAAAAGAAACAGTTCTGGATTCAACTAATTGTACTGAAGAAGGAAACTGGGTCAGGTGGATGGCAATATAGAGGACGGTTGTAGAGTGTGACTATGGGCTGCAGATTGATCACAGCCTTTGTAAGGACTACCATGTGCAATCAAATGCCAATAAAATGTCTTTGTTTGATGCAACTGGAACACTCTTTTCTTCCTTGGTTAATTTTATTCTCGAGCTGTATTATTTAGAAACCTCTGCACCCAGATTAATATATAATGGGCTATAGAATATTTATGTATATGAGTTAGCATGTGAAAAACGAACGTTTCCCCAACCTGTGCTGCTCTGAATGGTCCGGACAGTAGTGGCAGTGCGCGGGGGGGAGTCTGCCCCTCTCTCACGTAGCAAGACGACGCCCTCTTCCTCCTCCTGTGAGCATCCCTTCTCTATGGCACGCACGTAGCTGTGGCTCCGCATCCGGAAGCAGCCGGGCATGGGCAGGTCCAGGGCATCCACCGCCTGCGACTCCATCTCGCTAAACACCGATTCACACACCGCCTCTATTTGCCCGTTCACCTCCACCTCGCTCACCTGTGAAAGAAAAAGGCCCTGAATTACAGCATGCCACAAAGCACTGGATAAAAGAAACGTTGAAAGGTGACATTTACGAATTGATAGACCAATCATAACATATTTTGGTATTTGATGATATTTGATTCTGATAAGGCCACCACAACAAACTTTATGCACATATAACATGTTTGTTGGTGTATTTGAATATATTTAAAACATGCAGAAAAAATTTGACCCCTTATTTTAGATTCTGCAAATTTGCTTCTTTTGTTTCACAGAATGTGTTTAGACAGTAGAAAAAGAAAATCAAGGAAGACGTATGAGACCAGGGGGTGTTTTTTTTTTTTCATTTAGATAGTCAATTTGAATACTAATCTTTGCAAGATTGCAAAGACAGAAAGCAGAAAGTCCTCCTGCAGTTGGAGGACTTCCTCCCACTGCAAAAGCTTACAAGACATGGTGGATGAGCTATAAGATACAGGCCTCCAGATATCCACTGACCTGACTGATGGTGCTCATGGCTCTCATGTAGCTCTCATTGCGGGAGCGGAATTTAGGCGAGGCCAGCAGCCCTGCTGGGTCCAAGCTGTCCAGGCTCCGGTTGATGGAAACCTCGCTCACCGCCCGCAGGTAACTGTGACTTCGAATCTGCAGCTTGGGCGAGTGCTCCGTGGAAATCCTGCCACAAGAGAAGGGAAACGGGTTACTGAAGGAAGAGGAAAAAGAGAATGCATCACTCAAAACAAATCAATGTAGAAGCAGGACAAATGGGTGGGAGTACATAACTTTGAAGGGTTTTAGAGCAAAAACACCCCCTGTAAATAACTAAATTGGAATCCATCTGTACAATGTTTTTCACAGTAAAAAATATAATTTGATAATATGCTTTTTTGATGTAAAGAGAGGTTAATGTGTCATCTTCACTGTCTATTATTTTGGTCGATAACTAACAGTTTAAAATAGTAAGTGCATTTTCTGAACAGAATGAACAGTTTTGCTACTCCAGAAAACCTTTTACTTCAGTATATTAAAATAATTGCTGTCTTTGCATTAAGAGGAATAAAAATCAAAGGAGGGGAGACTGACAGATCGGTGTTGCAGATAAATACAGGTGAATCAGCAGACAGACCAGTAAAGTGACCGTGGGTGTTGTTAGTGAACAAAAAGCCTAGTTATGATTCAATACCCAAGCCTGTGTCATGTGTAATTACCCCCATTCATTCTCCATTATCTTCAGTACTTTCTGCACTGTGGTCAGTTTTTTCTTTCAGACTATGCTTTGGATTTAGAAATAAATTTAACACTGGGTATAAGGTAGAATCTTTTCTTTAAAACTGCTAAATAATTATGGTATTTTATGTTACCGAGCTGAGAGTATGTGCACCTGATTATATAGGATGTAATGATCCAGCTCTGCTGCTTCAGGACAAACTTATCTAATGAATAAGCAAAACACTACAATATAGCAGTAGCATTATTAGTCTGTCCTTGAGATACTTAGCAATATTTTCTGAAACACTTAACCATTGAGACTGTTTCATAAATGTCAAAAAATGGATATGATTGTACTTGTGCCTTTAGGTTTGAGTTCATTTGCAGACTTTTGAATTGAAGCAAAGAAACACTACAACTTTCAGCCATGTAAAAACCCACTAGGGTGACAAATTGTGTCTCCTTATCTTCCACCTGCTTCCAATCTGATTGTGCTGCGTGATTTGTGGTGCCTGTTTGCATAGGTGTGAACAACTGTGTGTTTTGGGTCACTGAATATGGGTCAAACAAGTCATCAATCAGGAGACATTGAAATAGGCATCAGACTTGTTCTCCTCGTCGTACATATCATGGCCAGCTCACAAAAACAAAAATTTAGAAGATCGTCAATCAGATTCTTAAATATACTAATAACATAAAGGCAAATATTCAGCGTTTCCCTCTCCTTTTGGTTCCCATTTTATTATCTAAGTATTTAAGAACATCACATAAAAACATGCTGTACAGCTCCTGCTCTCTGCCTCCAGGTCAGATCTCTTCAATTATGCATTTCTTCCTTAAAATAGAGCCTGGTTGCCACAGCAAAGCAAACCAGATTAGTCATCCTTGGATGGAACACTGGAGGATAAAGGTGAACTGAAGGGACAAATTATTGGGGCAGGAATAAGGATGTCAAATGCCCATTTAGCAATTGCAAAATTTCCATCCATATTGTTTGACCCTCTCTCAAGAGGTATCAAACACCTCAAGAATAGTTTATTCTTTTAATATATTTTTTTCAACATATTCTAGAAGTACAGCTCATGTCTTTTTCCTCCTTTATCTTAAAAGTAAAAATGTCCAGGTCATAACCCAGAAATATCAAATATGAAAAATAACTCCTCAATCCATAATGAACATTTAAAGCAATTTCATGCACAGCCAGTGCTCTTGAGGGGCCAAATTTAAAAGGTTTGAATTAAACCAACTGCAAGACTTCCTCACTCAATGTAATCTGTTAAGATTATTTGTGACACGAGCAGCTCTGTTAAAACTCAGTAATTATTGAAATTTCACTTAAATGTCTCTTATAAAGGACTGACTTCACTGAGAAGCTGCACATAAGAAAATATACTTGCTAACAATTTTAAAAAAAGTCTGTACATAACATGTTTGCTTTGTTAGTTGGTTCAACAATTTTGTAAAAAAAAAACCAAAAAAAAAAAAAAACAACTAACATCCAATGAATTAAAACAGAAGTTTTGCCGACCTTGTGCCACTATATTCTTCTGCACTCAGGAGACATTAGATACCTTTCAACTGAGTCAAATTTGTCACACCGAATGTTTCAAATGTCAGAGATACTTGTGAATCATTCATAACAGAAACTTGGTGTGGGTGATGCACAGAGGAATGGAGTCAAAAACAAAATTCTGACAATGCCTTTGTTCTGCACATCTTTTTCCATATTACAGTGAAGGCTGTTTATGGAATCAATGACCTCTGTTTTGACATTTCAAAAGTGAGATCCAACTTGTAACACATGAGACTGACTGGTCAGTGATTTCTAAAGGATTTCTCTACAGAGCAATTGACATTTAGATGTTTTTCATAGTCGACAATAAATAATAGAGTAGCTCTAGGTGTCTGATGAAATCATTCTACTTCTGTTCCCCACTTTGCAAATTCTTTATTTGCAGTTCTTCTGTAAAAAAAAAAGAAAAAAAGAAAGGAAATAAAAAAAATGAACAACAACAAAAATATTCAAGTAGGAGAATAGAATAAACACGTTGCCTAACTTTTTGGGAGCAATTCCAGGCACACCAAGGACAAAATGGTCACAGATTGCCTTTTGAAACATATGGACGAACAAAGCTGATTATTCAATCATTGCAGAGTGGAACAGACTTGAGCCAGCTCACAAAGACTTAGTATGAAAACAAGTTGTCAGCGGGTCCCGACTCACTCCCTATCTCCAAAATGCAGCACTGCAGTTTGGGGTTGTTTCGCTGGATTGTATCAAATGATGATGGCATTCCCTGCGCCTCACTCAAGTCATTAGTGGGGCCCCAAGCTGTGCCACATGTTCTTATATAAGAATGTGTGTCTTTGCATGCTGGTGTTTGTGCAACCATGAACAATGACTGAGCATACACTTGTGTTTTTCTCATCTCCAAGTATTACACAGCTAATCAGTCACAGCCCCATGCTTCAAAACAAGAAATGTGTCCTCCTTTCTTTCTCTGTTTATGTTAAGTATAAAGTAAAATACCTCCATTTAGTGAAAGATAAAGATCTAGTGTCTAGGACTTAATGAATGCTTTAAAATATTTATAAGAACTAGATTTGTTTAATGGTATGGAATAACCTTGAAACTTGAATATATTTTTCTACCTCAAGCCTGTATATAAACCGTTTATATACAGGCGGTTAGAAACGTCCTTTTTATGATTGAGTTATGAACTCACTTATTTGTAAGCTGTATTCAACAGAAAATAGAGCTTTGGAAACTCAAATACCTGGGCACAATGCTACAGTACTTGACATACTATTGGCTGCTGTTTGCAAAGCAACCAGTCCAAGAGTAAATGCTTCATAAGGCCATCGAATATTGGTCATTTCCGCAATTTTCTTAATATCATATAAAATCACTTTCAGCCACAAACAATGAAAAAGACTTTTGCTCTTCTTAAAACCAAACTTGGCATACATGGAGTACTTTAATACATTTATCCTTAAACTTCTTAAAAATACAAAAAGTTTTCTTTTGTTGTAGTCTCCACAGTGCTTTCAGATATTTGCACTTCAAGACTTTTATAGATGTCCTTGATAGACTTACATTTCTGAATTAGTGCTGTGAGGATTAAAAGCAACACTGAGAAGCAAACACCTTACCTAACAATATCATTAATTGATTACCCATTAATAACACTCAGCTCTTAATCTGCTTTCAGATAGAAAACAAAATTGACAACATTCCTGAAGTACAGCAGATTTTTCAGCGATGTAATTAGTTTCAGAAAGATTTCTGCACACAAATAGGGATCCATTTAAATGATGGCTTGGTCTGTTCACAGTGCATTTGAAATGAAATTTAAATGTAACTTGAAATGAAAAGATACAAAAAAAACTGAATTGCATCAGAGCTGTAATGAGAAGGTGTTACAGAAATCACACAACCTATGTTGGTGACAGAACTAAATGGTTTCTACTAGTTGGTATATTCTGTGCTACTAGAAATATGCATATATTCTCTGAGGCTCCCTGGGTGTGATTTTTGCTAGTTCTGGTAAAATGATACATGTTGACATGAAGAAATCTCTATTCTTTAGGTAAGACTGAAGCCAGTCAAATATTCTGCCAGAGAGTGCTACTCAACTCCAGTCATTTCAATAATATATCATGGTTAACAGTGTTGAATGTTGCACTGAGGTTCAACAGAACCAGCGCTGTGGTTCTTCCACAGTCTGCATTTATGTGAATCTTACTGAACACGTTGCCAAGGGCAGTGTCAGTACACACCGGACTGACATTTAACATTTGAAACAGCTTTTTCAAAAAACCTTGCAGATGAATGGTGGGTTGAAGATTGACCTGTAATTCTGCAAAATGACTTGCCCAGATTGTTCTTTTTTTATCAGTGATTTGATAACTTATGTTTTTAAAACCTGGAGTAAAACATTTGGTGAGAGGGATGAGTTTACTATTTCAGTCAGATCAGATGCAATAACAGGAAGACCTTTCTTAGGAAAACCTTTGGGTAGCCTTTGAAGACAGCAGCAGTAGGAGCTTAATCGGTGGATAATTTCCTCTAAGTTTTTATGGCGGAGTTGGTAGAATAGTGCAATTTTCTCTGAATTTGTTTTGACTGCTCACATCGTTGGTGCTGGGATTAATGAAGATGTTCAGATCAGGCATCTACTTTATTTTCTCAGTGAAAAAGCTAGTAAATTTATTACAAGACCTGGTAGAGTGAAGTTCAGATGCTACCGTCAAAGGAGAGAGTTTGCTAATCTGACAACCCTCTCAAACAAGGCATGAGCATTGTTAATGTCTTTGTCAATGATTTCAAAGAACTGTTTTATTTGTTTCCCCCTTTTAAGAATCACAATGACTGCAAAATCATAAGCAGTCTGTTCTAGAAAGTTATACCTTCAAACAATAAGGGATTAAGTATTGTGCCTCACAAATGGTATAATTTGTCAAAGCAAAAAGAGTGTTAAACCTTTTGGCAAACCAGGCAAAAAAATGAAATCGAAAGCAAAGGCCTTCTATTTCATTGGCTGCTGGGATGTTTGAAATTGGGTTGATACTCAGTCTGCACTACCTGACCAAGTCCAAATTCAGTTGAAAAATTAACTAGATGATGTTTTACTGGCTCTAAAAATATTACCAATTTCTCATGCTGACTTTCACCACCCTTTAATATTTTGAGTGAAAACAAAAAAAAGCCGTCCCAAAAATGACCAAATCATTTATAGCGTACACTCACTTGAGCGTGGTCATTTCAGTAAGAGAAGGCTGTGTGGCCTTCAGGTAGCTGGCTCGCCGTGCCTGGACCTTGGGCGAGGGCTTAGGGCTGCAATCCGAGTCGCCGCTATCCTCCTCTGCCATGGCCTTGATGTAGCTGCCACTGCGCATTCGCCGGCAAGGGATCTCATCATCCTTCTCCACTGGAGAGAATCCGCTCCAGTCATCCTGAGGCACCTGCAGAGATGAGGTGAGATTAGTAAAACAAAAGGAAAAAAAGAATTTAACATCCTTCCCACAAGCAGATCCACAAATTTATCCAACAAGATCAGAATATATTCCAAACCGGCCTGTCTTGATCCTACCATTAATCTCACAATGCCGATGGCCTTCTTTTGTCCGTCCCATGATGCGTGCTGCATATCAAGCGTGGGAAAATTAATTGTTTTGACAGAATACCGCTGTAAACCCTGGCCTCTGCCTGCTCTCCTGGCTTTTCACACTCACTAATGAAGGTAAAAAAAAAAAATACATAAAAGGAAAACCCATCTCCCAGCTGGCATAATCTAAAAGAGAGCGAGTCAAAGACAGCAGAGATGGAAAGAGGAGGGGAAAAACAAAGGGGGTTTTGTTCGACACAACCACTGCACTCCCAATGTGAGTGGCTTTTAGGGCACCAGCTCTGAAGTGAAAGAAATGAGATACAGAGTGAGGAAAAAAAGTGCAGGGAAATCATTCAATGGACAACTGCGTAGCTAGGAAACCGAGCTGACCTTAATGTCAGGGCCAACTACAGAGTGGTTAAAAAAAAAAAAAAAAACACGTTTGCACTACTGTGAAAAGAGGTGCGTGAAATAAGGGCATGCTTAATTTTTTTTATTTATTGATTTGCACTTTATAAAATAAAGCACTTGTAATATGCTGGATTTTGATTTTCTTGCAAACATTAGCTTCCAGTATGCTTTTTTTGTATAAAAACACTGATAAATATTTCATGCTCCCACTAAGTGATTAGATTCACTTTGAAGACAAAGAAAAACAAAAAAAAAAGCTTTTTGTGTTTGAAAGAATTGTTGCCACGTTGCAATGACAACATCCTTCCTTAATCAGCTCAGTCTGCTTTCCAGGATGCTAAAATGCATGGCCAGAGAGAACGCACACTGCCTTTGCTTTCCCCCACTCTGTCCTTTTCACTCATGCTTTTCTCTGCTGGCCTTATTTACCTTGTTTTTTGTAGCGTATGCACACACAGGCATGAACTGTGCACACTGATACGCCGTTTGTACTATCTGTCAACATTTCTAAAAAGTACATTTTAACCAACTGCACAAGATGGAATAAAATACTTTACACTTTGAACTTTATAGCATTTTGTCCTCCTGCATCCAGAAACATAAAATGAACCAAAACAAAGTAGTGCACAACTGTGAACAGGAAGGACATTTTAAAGCAGGTTTAGGATATAAAACATCTTACGTTGGGGTAAAAAGCATAAATCTACATGAGCCTAGGTATCCACCTATACTGACAGGACAGTCTGCAGTCTGGACAAGAAAATGATCAATAAGAGAAGTATATTTTCTGTCAGCAGGAGAGGAAGGTTGGTAAGAGTTGATTGGAAGATGGATGGAGAGTCCTGGACGAAAAATATGGTAACTACTGCAAAATGATTCAGACTGGAGCATACAGCCCAAGCTAAAGTAGAATGATTACGTTTAGAGCATATTTAGCTCTTATTTGATTGAGCTTGAACAATTCTGCTAGAAAAATAGAATAAATAAATAAATAAATCAGTCTGCAGATGTGGTAAAATGGTCAGGACATAACCCAGTAGAGCAGCAGCTGTTTTAGTTAGCCATGTCCACAAAGTCAATACTTTGTGGACCTGGACAAAGACCTGGACACAAACGTACACTATATTTTTGTAACTTATTTTATTCAAAACAGTAAATTTATTTTCTATTTGTTAATTTTTCTGTGCATTTAAATATGATTTTATGACTATTGTATTTAAAATAATTTTAAATACATTAAGGAGATACGCATACTTTTGCAAGAAACTGAAAATCTTGAAAATTCTTCTGCAAGCAGAAAAACACCCCTAACATATGCGTGACCCGGCAACGTTGCAGTGTCAGTATGCATGTTTCTCTGTGTTGCTGTGTGACCACTGAGCTTTGGGACTGGGGCAGTTTACTTTCAGCTTCTGTCTGCTGAACTTCCTGCTCGCTCTGATCTTGCAGCGGCACCACACTGACTGAAACACGCAATCTCATGACTGCTGCTAAGACCAGACCAAGCATGATCTTGACAGCAGAATAAATGTAGTTTGACACGAATGTGTGCCACTCAGAAAAGATTACATTTGCACTCTAAGTGTTCACTCTACTGTATACTGCAATTGCAATTGTTGTACAGAAGAAACAGTAGAAGAAACTACAGAAGAACTTGATCTTGTCCCTAGTCCATAAACATGTCACAGCATAAGCCTATAAAAACTTAGAAAACTAAAATTAAGTGCACATCAACACAAAAGAGGAGATGCCATGGTATGGTTTTTCAAGAATGTTTTATGAGTATACAAAAGACAAAACACAAGACAATGATCAAGATTTGACAGGATGAATCATTCATTCAACTCCTACAGACATGAACAAATGCATATCCATGCGGGAATAAAAACAGAAGCATAGAGTAGTAGCGGGCCACAGATGACATTTGAAGCATGACATGCAAGAGATGGTGATGATGCTACAATCCTACCTGTAAGAAATGGCAAGTGCGTCCTGGCTCGGCTTTGACGAGAGCTTTATCTAGATTGACGGAGGCCTTTTGGTACACCTCCCTCGCTCTGCTCACTGTCAGCGTAGAGGACCATGAGCTCTTCTTCAGCTGGACTTGTCCATCGAGGGCACTCATCAGCGGCAGACCTCCGCTGCTGCTACCCGAGCATGTAGAGCACTTGACATCGTTGTTGCTGCGTGAGGTCTTGAGTGACTGGGCGCTGATGGTGTTGTAGGACTCCATAAAGTATTGTGACTGGGATTTATCTGGGTGGCGTCCAATAGTCATAACCCCTGAAGGCATGGAACCAATTCCACCCCCGAGGTGGTGATGGTACAGACACACCTCTCGGTCAAGCGTGTCATCTGAGCTCCAATACCCTGATGTTGTTGTACGCATCTTCGGTTCTGACTTGGAGCGGTCTTTGCTCTTACTACGCTTGCTGTGCTTGAGGGTCCCAGAGCATGAGGGAGGATCATCTGGGCTGGATTTGGTGCCATTTATCTTCCCACTCCCACCTCCTCCAGAGCCTGAAGGCCCCTCCAGAGAGTGGGACTTGGTGAAAAGCTTCTGCACAGAATGTACAAGGTGGCGAATTCGACCAGGGCTGTCACTGCGTTGGTGCTCCAATGCTGTATGCTTGTATTGCAGAGTGTGGTAGCCTTCACGTCTCAATGGAGCTTGGGTCTCAAATTGCTCGAGCAAGTTTGACGGTATGCGGTTGGTGTTCCCTCCGCTTCCCTTACAGCTCCCTGTAGGCCCTGTGTAAGGCACCATGGCGCTGCACTCTTCCTTTAGCTCATGCTGGGAGCTGTAATGTCTGCGAGGGAAAGTGCAGCTGGTCAGGTCAGGATAGGCACTGCACTCAGTCTGGAAGGCGTTCCGCTGTGTGTAGCAGGGGTTTTCAGTGGGATGAGCTTCCCCTTGGTTGAGGAAGTAGGACCGACGGTCGGCGTGCCCCAGAGTCATGGAGTCATAAGATGGGTCGCAGGTCACTGTGTGGTGACTGCGACTGTTGGACAGGCCTTTCATGGTCATTTTGGCCCGGTTGGCTTGTGCACCCGACTGCTTCTGCAGAAAGTCTGCACAGGCCCCAAATCTAGCTCTACAAAGAAAGACGCATCCATGAAATAAAACAGACAAACAGGAAGAGAAAGACAGAAAAGAGAATTATAAATATGTTGATGCTGACTCTCTATCATTCATAACATTTCTTACTGCAATAATAGAAGACAACTATATATCCTGCTTCCTGGAGAGGTTTCACCAGGTGAGAGCAGAAACCCCCTGAAGTAACATAAGAAATCAGGTTGCCTCCTATTTAAGCATGATGAGAACTATATATTTGTAACATTATTGTACACTCAAGCACATTATAGCATCTGCTTCATTTTGGAGAAAGTTTCTCATGGCCCTGAAATGCAGATGAAAACATTTGATGCTGAACCTATTCATCTCAGTCACTGCTTTATGTTTGTCCTTTAAAACCATACATATAAGCACTCTAAATTTAGAAACAACAAGCTACAATGCCGCTGACACTCAAATCTGTCGTCAAGCTTCTGTGTACATTTTGTCTGTGTTTGGCTTGAAATTACCAGAAAAAAAAAAGCCAGATATAAACTATTTGTTCAAGGATATTGTCAGATTACACAACAGTGTAATAAAAAATAATAAAAAAAAGACCACAAACAAATGGGTATAGCAGTTTTAAAAATTTGAAGAGGTGGTGATATGCATTTGCCAGGCAAGCAGTGGCATTTTATACCACAACCAAGTAACTGTTACCTCCAGTTGTCATAAAATTGCTGTATAAGTGATTATCTTCGAGTGTCATGCCAAATTAAAAACTCAGGTGATAAGCAGGGCTGGAATAAACTTTATGAAAGTGACAAAGGTCAAAGATTGACAGACACCTAAATACATGAAACATTAGTAATTTTTTTTATTTTATTTTTTTTAATTTTAATTTATTTTATTACACCCAAATATTAGAGATCACTACAATGTTGCATTAAGTTTCTGCCATGTGAATGGTTTAGCTGACATTTGTGTTAAGGAGAAATTAAACAAGTGTTTCTAATGAAGAAATTAATACAAGCTTAATACAGGTCTTTATCTTAAAAACAAACAGGAAGTAGGTCTTAAACAATTCTTATTGGTTAAAAACTCATCTTTTTTTTTCTTTTGTCCACCAAGCCACTGATAGTTGCAGTGGACACGTACCCAGTGCAACCATCAGATCCAGTGCAGTGAACAGATTGTTTTAATTCTGCAAGAGAAGCTCACACAAACTACCCAGAGTCTCAGGCTTTTAATCCAGGGCTTTTACAGAACACTAAACGAAAAAACTGGGTCAAAAAGAGCATTTATTTTTAGGCTTACAGTACACCTGTACACAGTGAATTCATGCACACACATGTCCACAAACATGAATTATGTTTGTGGACTTTCCCTCTAAACCTTTAGTTCTTTACATGGCAAACTATCGGACCCAACAAATAGCTTCTGGGCTTCAAGTATCAACTGTAATAAATGACCTTTTCCTGTCATGAAAACAAATACATCCATCAGCACCCCTTAAACTACTTTTTTTACTCATCTGAGGATGGCTAGTTGCTGAATCCACACAGTTTTTAATAGACTGCAAGTAAAAGCAGCAAAGCAAAAATAAAACCCCATGCACCTCAGTGTAGCACACTGACAGCAGAACGGCTGAGCCTGAGAGTGCAAATCATTACACGATTTATAATACAGCACAGACTGTTTTGTAGATAAACAAAATGTGGGGGAAAAAATGGAGGACAAGAAGGATAAAAACGGAGGAAGTGTACCTTTATGCAAGTAGAGGACAGGGTGTAGGTCAAAAGCAAGATATTGAGGTCCATTTATTATTTTCTTGTTCGATTAGTTGAAAACTCAGAAATTATGCATGCACTTTTACTGCTAATATTAACACGGGATTATATCCAATACCAATATTAAGCAGCACGGTCTCAACAACAGACCCACAAGAAGGAACTCAAAGTAAACATATCAGTTAAACATACACTTCTTGCAGGGTTATGTCCAGCTAAAGGTATTCATTTCAGTAGACAGAGATCCTTTCTGTTGGCTACTGAAGCACAGAATGTGACCTAAATAAAGGGCCCTCATGGTGATCCACAGAACTGCGTCTGGCACAGCTGTCTGCTACACTGCACTGGAGCTGTAAACTGACATTCGGTCATATATGCCATTTTCCCCGCAAGCAACAAACACGTAAACATGCACACATGAAGGCAAACATGGTGTACAGCTGACATAGACCATATCCACGTGGATGTTTGATGCTGCTCAAAAAGCACAGCTTTCAGCAGGTAGATCTTTTTGGGTTTATTGTGCCTGTCAGGTAAGGCCCACACTGGCAAGCCCTCAAAGACAGCTGTGGTCATGGATTATAGTTTGTGTCCATCGTAACTGACTGACCTATTTGTGTCTCTACCTCTCGGGTCATACCTCCCCATACAGCACATGAACAACCCAACAGGCCTCTTTGAAGTATGATCCAATGATAATGCTGCTTTTCTCACAGACAACTAATTTGTTCTTTGCTACATATCATATTCCTGGTAACACTAGTGCTTTTCCACCCACAGCCCAGTATATTTGATAATTACTTTCAGAAATTTTAAAAACATTCAGACTTCATCTTATGGATGTAGCTTGCTCCTTGATCAATGAAAAGTATAAATCAAAATCTAACTGAAATGTCACCAACTTTTTCACATTTGCTTTACATTTTTTAAAGGTTATCCAAAATGCAGCCTAAGAATAATCAACAATAATTGAAGCAGAATAAAATGAGAAATATGAACCTTAGTTCATGAATGCTATTATAAAATGAAACACATATCTGTAATGATATTTTTAAAAAATCCATATCTGTTGTATCTTAAGTTATTTTAAAAATGGAAGATTACACACTGATACTACGATTGTACAAATTCAATAAATGGTTTTATATTTCATAATTTAAAGACATATTTCACTTGTTATCTCACATACTGTGTTAATAGCTGTGCTGCTTTGCAGTGGTTAGCTACATCTTTAATGTTCTTTGCATCACCTTGAGCCTCAAGTCTCCCTAAAGTAAAGTAAACAAATGTGGTATTAAAATGCAAAGCCACATTGAGTCACTCCACACAATCTTTAAAGGAAACGGGGAAATCAATAAGACTTAGTGCAAGAGGACTGTCACAGCTACTTTCTGTTGGGAAAAAAAATAAAAGGGGTAGGGACTACAATTAGTATGACTAGTTCTTTTGTCTCAAAACTCCAGTTTGAAAAACAGAACTGAGTGCTTTCCCAGACACATTTCTAGATTATCAATCAAATAGGCCTTGAGAATATGATTAAGAGGACAAGTATATATGTTGCGAGGTAAAACTTAATTTAGCTTCGACAAAATCCCTTTACATATTACTCTATAAATGAGACCCTGGCCAATATCACCGTCTGTGAGGGGATACCGTTCAGAATCTGCTAACTTAGTGGACCTGTCTTGGACTCCATAAGTGAAAATTCTGACAAAAGCAAGTGATGAGGTGGTAAAATATTCTAGGCATCACAGTTGAAAGTGACAAATGAATAGCATTTAAACAGCATTTTTGCAAGTCGCACCTCACTTTGATGACAATATCACAATATTAAAGCATTTTAATATTGTGAGATGTCGTTGACACCCAAAGAATAAATGTGACCAAATGCAGACAGAGAACAGGCTGGGATGTTGCTGCCTGACAACACTGCTTCCAAATGTCCCACTATGCATCCCTGTGAAAGGAAAAAAGAATATAAGGAAATAAGATCTTTTAAAAATCTATGAGACAATCACCAGAAAACTGTAAAGAGAAAATAAAAAGGTGATTGGAAGCAGTCAGATACAGACATCATGGATGTTGAAAGAAAAAATCTACACCAGAATGATATAGCATAGTGTTTTAAATTCAACCAGAGGCAAATCAGACATTGAGGATGATAGTATCTCCTTGAGTTTCTGCAATATGCAGTGTTAATTTAGAGATGCCAGGAGATTCAGAGAAGATCATTTTAAGACAGGTAAATGATGGATGAACTAATCTTTTGTTCTTATCTGTAGTAAGAAGAGTGGTTTGGAAGAAAAGTGCAACTCATATCTTGTGGTTGTGAATCAATTTCACACTTTGACCATTTACAAAAACAAAGGCAAACTTACACAATCTTATGTGGTGATATTACCAAATAACTCATACAAAAGTGTTTTTTTTTTTTTTATCTACACCCATAAATATAGAGCATTAACATGTCTTTGTCATAACTGCTTCCATGACATGTGACTGCAAGTAGCAGCTTGGCATGTTCTCAACACTTTCAACAAGTCAAATGTACAGCAATGCTTCAAAGCATCTACTTTCTTAATGGGATGATGTGCTTTGACACCAAAATCTGCATATTTCTGCCAGCTATATTGGCTGCATTATTATACAGCAAGCCTTTACGGGTGAATGGATGCGCCTGGTTCTTGTAAGACAACTCCTTTGTCACAACCAATATAATTAGGCTGACTGTCGGGGCCTTTTTCTGACAAATTGAGTGACTGTGCTGAATTACGGGAGGGGATGCAATAATCAACTTCCAGAGACAAATTCCACTAGTCATGAGGACTATTTCAGAAGAGTGAACAATTTAACCTAGGCAGTGGGTTTGGGAGAAAGCCTGGAAAAGGCTTGGAAGGCTTGGAAGAAGGAAACTGACTTGACAAGCAGCTCACCATTTCTATAGAAATACAAACCACATAAAACTTTAATCTGTTTGAAAATATATCTTCTACTTTGTGTATAAAAAATGAATGTAATCATTTAAGAAATCTTGGCAACTGAGTCAGAGGAAAAAAAAACTGAAAAGCCTTGACACTTGACTTTGACTTCATAACAAAAGGCCACGACTCCACTGAGATTGCTTTTGATGGCTTAAGGTTGACTCCATCAAGGGTATACAGTAGAAACTGAAGAGAATGATGGCAGCCCAGACCTCTGTTTTTCATTGTAAAGGTTACATTTACAGTCACATATGAAGTTATTCTTTATCAGGCAGTCAGAGGTAAATTCCTAGAGAAGGAATTACCTCTCTTTCTATTAAATGTTACATCTATGAGATGTCAGGTAAAATTCTGATAATCCAGTTCAAATGCAAAATTCACAAGAAATAATGTTAAAGTGGCAGGACTATTTTGCTGTTAGGAATTTGTAATGTCGCTGCGCAAACATATCACCTACTAGACTTTCTCACAATAATGTATAAATTTATTTCCTTAGACCGTTTGTGTCATTAATTCAAAACTAATAGTAGTCCGTCAAAAGATGCTCTCAACTGTGCAGCGCATCTCTGCTGCTCCTCAAGAATTGCCACGGACTGCTTGGCTGCTTTTCTAATTAATGCTGTTCTTGTCAAACTTGTTAGTGAAAGTGGATGGCCATGTCTTACCGAGTTTCCAGAGGTGTAATCTCTCCATTTTCAGATGATGGATGTGAAAAAATGAGGTAAAACTCGAGGGACGTGAATACCTTTGCTAGGTGTTGAGCAAAAGCTGTACTGAAGTTCAAAATGACATTTATTCAATACAACATCAAAGAACATAAACTCTGATAACTTGGAGTGGTGATCCAAGTAACCGCTCCAATACAATTCAATGATTGGACTGTATTGACTTTTTGTAGAGCCTTGACATGGTATGTGTTGTGAATGAGAACTATCTTCACATATAATGTTTGGAAAGTCAAGCATTATAGCTAGTTTAACTAAACATTTTTTATTTTCTATTTTTTCTGCCATCATCCCTTTGAGAGAATACAGAAGCATATTCTGCTTTTCTTCAGAATTGACCATAAAAAAAGTTTTTTTTTTTTTTTCACAATTCTAAACTAATTGACTAAAAGGCCACAAGATACACTCACACACAGTGCTAACTGATTATAGAGGTTGTCCTAAGCCTGTTTTGAGGACAATTGGAGCATTTAAATTAAGGTAATTTTAAGCCTTTTTAACTAATCTATTTTCACTAACCTCGATATAACGTGGAAAAATAATTTCCTGTTTTCTTACTTGTTTTTCTTTAATTTTCCAAAGTCTAATAAAACCATCCATAAAAAGCAGCCAAGGGAAATTAGACAAGAAAGGAGGGTGCCATCATCATCACAAATAGATTTTCTGTTGAAAAAATAATGATATATTTTTTTCTTCATGAAAGCTCACAGGTGGTAGGCACTTTTAGATTAAATGTGAGTGGCAATCACATGATCACCTGTTGTAAGTGTATAAAGGCTTTGTAGGGAAATTGTGAAAATGCTTTAGCATTCTCAAGGGGATGATGGCGTAAGCATGAATCCTTTATGTGGGGAGCGTAGAAATACAGACTAAATTTCTGCAAAGTATCATTGGAGGTTAATGACTCCAGTCAAAGCAAACTGTATAAAAAAGGCTAATATCATAAAATTTGTCATCGTTAGACATTTCAGCTCAATGCATCATGCACCTGCAGTCCATGGTGAAAAATGACATCTATCAAGAGGCTGTAAGGCAGGAAACCTAAGGAACTGTCCTGCAAAAATGCTTTATTATATTTTGCACAATCAAAATTGAGAAAATGGCTTTTAAATTTACACTTTGCTTTTAAAAGGACACATGGACCTTATAGTCTTTATTCATTAGAAGCTTCAGAGGAAGAAGAGTGAAGAGGACAAGAGAAGATGTACTCCATCTGGGTTATGGACTTGAGCCTAGAACAGCCACGTTATTCAGAATACATGCTGCACCTGCGCTATTTCTGAGTCAAAAAGCTCTCTCTCAAAAACAACAATATAAAATCTAACATTATTATATTTGTAATCATCTGTTGTGATATTGTATTAAATTGTTGTTTCAAATAAAATAAATTAGATATCACACATACTGTATCTTTTAAATTTGCTTATACTTACTGTGATATAAAATCTCTTTTTTTTCTAGTAAAGCAATTACACCATGATTACCTCACACTACACTGCTTTTCATAATTAAATAAAAAGCAAATAATTTTTTTTGTTTGTTTTATTTCTCTCAATATACACCATTATAACTGCTCTCAAATTGGGACACTGTAGCATTCATGCAGCTTTTATTTTAGCTCGTCAATAAACAGGCTTTTGAAGCGCCCGATAAACAGCCTCTGCCTGTTTGGATATATGCCGTTTTCTCCTGCGCTCAAACAGAGAAACAATGTCACATTTTCTTATTAAAGCCCGTAAAAAATCTGGGGCAGCTAATTCTGGTCTATGGGAACGCAGGCTACCACTGTGATGGCGATAAGAAAATCAAAGCCTGGTGAGTCTGAGTGTTATCGCATATTGGGGCCTGATATATCAACTGCAAGCATTACCCAGAAGGTAATAAAAGCTGCTGTAAATGTCAATGTAAGGCTTGCCTCAGTTTCCTGCTTGATTCCTTCTTCATTTATTGTGGCTTATAATAACTGTACAACTTCATTATCGCTGCTATTTTTAGCTATGAAGAGACTTGGGAGTGCAGCATATAGTCAGAGCATACACAGATAAAAGGTACACAACTAAGAGCATTTTCCAGCTGTTTCTGTCTAAAGTGACTCACCTTCTCTGCAGGAAAAAAAAACAAAATCAGGTTATGCTCATGCTCTTTGATTGTACAGTAGGCACAGTATAGTCACTTGGCTCTGTCATCCAGCATTAGCATCAAAATGCTGCCAGAGGGGGACGCAGTGTCAGGTGATTTCAAGCCACTGACTACAGTTAATTACATGCAGGGAAAGAAAGCTGTGTGCACACAACTAATGTGTTATTATGCTCTCAGCTAATGCAGTCTAAATACACATTAAATGTCTATTGCTGTTGCATTTATCAACTTTAATTGAACATTACAGGTAGAATAAGGATTAAATATTATATTAATAGTGTGCTGGAGAAAAACCCAATCGTAATTAGGATTTGCATACGTTGTCATTCTAATGAATTCAGAAAAAAAAAGTAATAAAAATAGACTAGCAAGAGGTCATGTTCAAGAGATCATTCTACTCTTCCTCCACTAACCTATGTGTTAAACTCATGAGAGGAGAGGTCATGACTTCGTAATGGGAGGTGAAAAGATGAGGGAAATCTTGATGGTTTGTGCTTCCCCTGTACTGTGGGTGGCACGACACATCAAAGACACATGAACGGACACATTGACAGGTCTGGGAGTGAGATCCAACTGAGTAAGAGGGAGGCAAGAAGGGGAGGATGGGGTGCAACTTGCTGTCTTCTCCTATGAGCACTGGAAGACATGTATAAACTGTGACACCCACATGCCAGAGTCAACCAATCACAAATACAGATACGAACCCCAAGGAAACACACTGGGACACACACACCCCTGTTGAGACTGGGAGGAATTATTCCAGCTCTCTCTGAACACCATGGAGATTTCTTCCTACACCAATGCCAGCACAGAGAGCAGGTGTCAAAGCAGGTCAAGGCTGCACACTGATGATTGGCAACTCGGCTCCCAGCTGACCTCACATCAGAACTTAGCGACATGAACAGGGCATGTAAATTACTCAGTAAACAAAAGTCTACAGGGTTTATGCCAACAAAGTGGACATTATGTCTCATGTCAACTCATGCTTAGCCAAAGTCTATCAAAGACTCCAGACTGAAGTCCAGTTGCTTTCCTCTGATCACTGAGTCACTGGGCAAACTCAAGAAACTGAATACTCCCTGGAGCACATGTTTGTCTGGTTACTTTGGTTGTCCAAAAGGACAATGACCTTAAGAATACTGCTACAAAATGCTACAAAACTACATGGAAACCTTTGAATTTTAAATCTTCTTTCATCATTCTAGCATTTTAGCCAGCAGAAGAAAGTAATCCAAATGAGTTTGGGCTGATTTAATTTTACATAGTAGGGAAATAAGTTTTGTGTTTTTGATAGTAAAAAAAAAAACATTATTAAGACTTAAAATAAGTCTGCAACAGTGCAAGAAATATCAGCAATATATATATATATTTTTTATTTCAGTGAAATAGTGAGAGCGGTTTCAGATTTAACGTTCTTCAATATCACCTGGTGTTTTTTTTTTCTCCTGTTGTAAATGTCATATTTCTCACAATGCTTAAAAAATTTGATTTGTTTGTTATAAGTGTGCTAATAACTGGTGCAAAAAATTGCACCTGTATTTTTCCTGTGTGAGAATGTTTGAATTTCAGAGAATAAAAAAAGGTGATTTGCAGTTGGGCGTTTTATGAGCAGCTAAATGAACTGTGAAATGAGCAAGTTGAATTAGCTTCCCATTTCATAATTTGCTCAGGTACACACAGATAAATATTCCCTAATTTTACTGGTAACCGAGGTGACACGGTGCATCAAAGAACATTAACTTCTTGCCTATTAGATATTATCATGGGTGTTGCTTGGACGAGTACTGCATGTAAAGGGTCTTTGTTTTCCAAAAGAAATGGCCTTAATTCACATTTGAAACACACATATATATATATATATATATATATATATATATATATATATATATATATATATATATATATATAAGGTTTTAATTGAAACTTTGAAAAGTAATTAAAAATTAATTGAGGATGCTTGAAGGAAAGACTAAGAGTCAAAATAGCTCCTCTTAATACCTTAATCTAAAAACGTATTAAGCAAAGTCCTGGAGAAAGCTTAGAAATACCTACAATTTCTACAACAGAATATCATCCCTATAAATTGTGTGAAAAGTCATCACTGATGTGTCAAAATGATTTTTGGATCACATTCACAGCCACATCACAGCTTCATAATTCTGTCTCAGAAATATCATTTTCTTCCAAAATCTATTTATGCCATTGAGTGTTTTGTCTATCGTCTTTGCACACAGTGTAAAAAAATGAATCAACATTCTTCATTAGATACTCCATCTGAACAAATGTGTCACGGCATCTTCAGTAGATTATCTGAGGCTGTGTTATATATTGTTAAACTGAGCAGAAATGTAGAAGTGAATGTTGTATGAGGAAAAGATTCAACACTCTCATTCTGTCAGCTGTGTATCCAATATTCCTCTACATGTCCAATCATGTACTTCACTTTCCTTTCTTCATGATGTCGTGTTTTGCTCTCACCAACAATCATTTTCAAAGCTTTAAGGTTCATCTTCTATCATTGCACAGTTCCTAGCCATTGGCTGTTCGTTATTATCACCAGATCAGAGCTGTGAGGATTCAGTCTCCAATTACTCACTAGCTTGCACTGTACTCTCCTTAAACATGCACTTCTGATGTAATGAATCATCATCCATCAGTATAACATTCAAGACCTTTGTTATGTGAAACAATGAAGAAAAAAAAAAAAAAGACAAAGCAGCTCTGAAGAAATATTGGACACAATCTATGCCCCTAATTTCCAGGCCTTTTCTATTTTTAATGCTTCCTCTGATACTCAACTTTGTGGCTTAGAGTTGGAAAAGAACATGGCTTATTTTTCAAATAGCCTTCAATGACGACCCATGCCAAGGCAATGATATGTTTTCAAGTGGTAAGCTCTGCTTGCAATAAATCCAGTTATTTGGCAGCAGTCGTTGGCCTGAGGATTCACAGCTGGTTTGCAAACTAAAGCTGATCAGAAAAGAGCCGAGCTATTCAACAAGTTACAATTTTCCTCAGCTACAAAACAAAAACAAAACAGAAAAACATTTTTAAATTCAGTTTGGAGGAAATTTACTCAGAATGCTGAAGATTATTTTCAAGCAATTTATTCTTTTGTGATACAAAATTTCTGGTTATAAAACAGTAAATCTTTTCAGAAATATGTAAAATTATGGATTTGTATTTTATTATTTAACAGCTGCATAACTTTTTTGCATAAAGCAGAAGGAAAAAATATATCTATTTTTTAAATTAGAGCTGTCTGATGTGTTGAAAAAAGATGAATCTGCAATAACACTGCTGAATATTGAGACCACCAAATAAATTATAACCCACATTTATATATATATATATATATATATATATATATATATATATATATATATATATATATATATATATATATATATATATTTTTTTTTTTTTTCCATTATTTCAATTCAACAAACGTTATTAAAATCCTTAAAACTTTTTTTCTAAATTAATACTACACAATGAGCATATATGCAAGCTAATTCTGATACTGCCACCTGTTTTACCACATATCAAAATTAATTCTCTGGTTGTCTGAAAAGAGCTTCCTTTGACTTCATGGTCTGGTTATTGTTATGATAGGTGCAGCAAATGAGACTACATAACCTCAGGTGTGTGCCATTTTTAAATCGTCAATTGACTCAGTTTGCCTTGTGTTGACAGAAATTTGTCACATTTGATTTAGTGACAACACTGGGGGAAAAAAATAAAATCGCATATATTTGTTTGCTTGTTTTGTTTTGCACATAAAATATTCTAAGAAAGGTTGATATTTGATTTTAAAGGACAACAGTTTAAAATATACAGAAAACATATTTCAGTTCTCTTATATTTGAAATAACATATTGCAATAATAACACATTTTGAGGAGAAAAATTATAGTGCTTGATATGAATAAGCTTCTATACAAGAATCAATTTAATAAAGAACAAAAAAAGGATTCATGGAAAATAAACTTCACACAACCTGCTAGGAAATTTATTTCCTTTGAGTCTCAAACTAACTTTGAAGTATTGAAATATATGATCGAGGGGCACAAAATTCACAAATTATCAATTATAGGAATGGTAGATTAACATTAAAATTATTTTTAATTTAAGTAAGACATTTTACTGCCTTCATGTTGAACAATTCTAGAGAAGCTTAAAAACCTTTTAAACTTGCTTTTTGCATTTTAATTGAAAAATGTCGATTTTAACTGTATACAGTCACGTACATAAAAAATCTTAGTTTATTTAAACACATTTTCTTAGTCAGATTAAAATACGTTTTCAAAATAAGTCTTAAACAGGTATTAGACATAATTTACTTTAGAGAGTCCCAGCCCCAGGCATGTGTATACAGTTCATATGTTTCGAGTTGTTACCACCATTTGGGCCATTGCTTTTGCCCTTTTGTACAGCTGTAATCTGCTGCTTTTAGACAAAAATGACGAAGTCCACAGCTCTATAGCATCCATCAACAAGTCAATACAGCAAAAACTACTATCCTAGTGTCAGATTATGAAAGCATTAATGTTTTTTTTTTTTTTATAAATGTGTCCCTAAATCCTTGGCTCTGCCCTCTGTTTTGCTTTCTGCAAAACACTGCAAGAGTGCTAAAGCTTATGCCTGGCAGAGGAAACATGTTCAGCACTTTTACTTGCTATTAGGCATTTTTGAACACTTTGTCCACGTGTAAATCCCTCCACTGCCATCTGCTCTGTCACCAGTTATCATTGTACACAAACAGGAAAAAGATATTTTACCCAAGCAGCCTCAGAAAACCTTTTATTTTATCTGTCCTTTGTATTTCTCCTCATTTGAAAATTGTCCCATGATCTTCATCTTCATGACAATTTTTTTTTCCCAGACCATAAGTCTCAGAGATATCTTTGTGGCTCTCTCTCCTTTCTGCTGCTGATTGTAACCTGTCAACCCTGACAGATGCGTTTCTACTGAAGATGCACCATAGCAGAACCACAGAAGGTTGCTCTCAAAAGGTCAGAGTTGAGTTATGAATGTGTTAACTTAAATTTGATATTTAATGGTTTACTCACACTCCGGTATTGGATTGTTCATGTGTGACACTGTGGCCAAAGCTATATATATTGAAGACTTTTGTGCAGTGCCTGGTAAAAGTATTTATGCTCTGTAATGTTTTCATATTACAAACATAAACTTCAGTGTATTTTGTTGGACTTCTGTATGAGAGTTCTACACAAGCTAGTTCAGAATGTGAAATGGAGAGACAATTTCATGTGATTTTTGTTTTACTCTAACAAATAAAGATAGAAAAAGTGTGTTGTGAAGTTTTTATTTTAATTTAGAAAATTAACATGAGACTTGAGTGTCTACTCATCTCCTGGTCCATCCTGCCATCTCTTCTGAACAAGACACTAAGATTCCCAAACTTCTCCCAATGAAGGGGAGACCAACCCAAAGGAAGCAATCCATGTTTTTCTAGCAACGAGGAAAATGAGCCAACTCTCATTGCAGATGCTTCACACTCAACTGCGAACCACTCCAGGGAACCCCGAAGATCATAGCCTGAGAATGCCAACATAAACCCGTCTGCAAAAAAGAAAAGCCGTGTCCCTGAGGCTCTTAAGCCAAAGCCCTTCCTTTCCACAATGACACCTTGAGATCCTGTCCAGGAAAAGCAGAAACCTCGGGGGCAAGAGGCAGTCCAACATGCACTAACAACAAGTTTGACTTTATGTTAAGAATGCAGACAGTTCTTGGTTAATTTATGCAAGGACCTTGAAAGCACATCTTAGGGGAAAACGTCTTCTTCAGAGCCAGAAAACACAAGTGGATGTTACAAGTTATTTTCTTCCGACATAGGTGTGTGGATTTGTTTTGCACCATTTGTGGCAAATCTTTAGAATGTGAGACTTTTTAAAAGTGTGTCTCAAAGAATACAGTATGTGTGCTTGTTCTTAAGGATTTGAAGAGTTTTAACTGCTTTTGTCTTTGTGAAAGACTGAAAAAGAAAACTTCATTTATAAAACACCTATTGGATTTTTCTCAGACTTCAAATTCACAATTAAACAGCACAAACGCTTTTGCACCAAAAACATCAAAACGTGAAAAATTTAAGGTATAAATACTTCTGCAATGCACTGTAGGAGTTGTAACATTCACATAAAAAGCACTCATCCACAGTCGTAAGTAACTCACCGGCTTTATTGTTTCATCTTTGGCATCTTTTTTTCCAGTTTCTCAATTCCACACTCCTTGCCGTCTGCGTTTCCACATTTCTGCACCTTGAATAGAATAATAATAAAAAAAAAAAACACACATAGTTAGTGCTTAAGAATTCATCACAACACATCAAAACACGCAGAGCCCCCCTTTGTGGGTAATGTGTTAGTCCATGTGCCATGTGCTCATGCTGTGCTGTTGCTCTCTGCTCTCTTCCCTGCACTCACTTCAGAGTGCACTGCATGTGTTTCATTACTGGTGAAATGCTTGGTGACAGAGCATGTTGTAATTCTTCAAAAGGCATTTTTAAGAATCTATGCCTGCTTTTAAGATGACCTTGAAATTAAAAACTAGAAAAAAAGCAAACATAAAATGGTCTGGATTAATGACATTAAAATATGTGCATACCTAACTAAGTCCCATTTTGTTTTAGTGAAAAAAAAAAAAAAGCTGCACCAGCATGTTGGTTTTGATCCTAAAACCCCGCCTGCTTGGAAAGCTGCAAACAGAAACGGAAGGAGGGAGGGGATGTGCAGAATTCATTTTAAGCCTATTTGCACTTGCTTAAATCTAGCATGTCAAGTCCTTGAGGTATTCTGAAAGAGAGTGAAAGCCAGCCTTTGTATCAGTGCAATGGCTCCTCACTGCTGAAAAGCAGAGCAAGCAGATTGCATTTACCTTCCACTTCCTATGGCTTTTATCAATGGCCCATCCTCTTGATTTCTTTCTCACACAAAGGTAATGCAAACTGATTTCATCTTTGGAGCAAACGAAACCAAACATAAAACAAAAGCAATTATATATATATAAAAAAAAATTATGCTTTTAGTAAATTAGGTTGAGCAAAAACACCAATTTTCTAATACTCTATGAAAGTGGCATTTAGTTCAGCGTGGGGGCACCGAACAGATGGTGGTCTGTCTAACTCACGCCAGGTGGAACTGGGATGGAACAGGTTGCACACACATACTATCTCACAGGTCAGAGGAAGGTTACTAATACTCCAGTGAGCACCAGAGTTTTTTCACATGAAGATGAAAGTGTAGGTCAAGAAAAGATGGTGTGAAATCCCTAAAAAACAAAACAAAAATAAACTTTATTTCATGTAGATAAAAAGAATCTCATTCATTCATGCATCCAGAGAAACTTAAAAGGCAATTCCTCTAACACCGGTTACATGTATTGATGTCATCTACTCATGAAGTTCGTATCACATTAAGTCTGATCAGGTGTCGCTGCAGCAGACGTGATGCAAAAGCAGAACTTTTGAAATTAGAACTGCAAGCACCTCTTGAATTAAGATTAACTGGGTTTATCTTGTTTTTATTTCTAAAGAGGATTATTACCACTTAGCATTACACCTGGCATCTAGTTTAAATGAAGTTGAGTGGAACAGATTAACACTTTGAGACGCTCATTTTTCTAAGGGGTAATACTGAATATTAAGATATTTTTGGAGGGGTGTCTGAGAAAAAAAGATTTGCCTTTCCAATGAACCCATATATCATTGAAACATAATAAAACGAGAAGGTTTAGTTGAATATTGGAGATGATGAAAAAAGCCAGACCCTTTCCATTGTTGACGTTCACACATGAACTGAACAGTGGGAGAGTTTCTGCTGGAGATGCTCTCCACTGGGAGTAGCATCTGTTTAAAGCACCAAGGGGGCAGGGCTTTGTGCTAAAAATACACATTAGAAATCATTTTTAGCTTTTCCCTTTACTTCACACCTGATATTTCACTAGCTTTTAAATGTACTCTCAATGTCGAAGAGATTACAAAAGGTTATGTCCGACAGATAGGCCTTATGATTCAGAATCTCTTAAAGCGCCCTTCTCACCAGATTATGCTCACCTCACTGGTTTCCAAAGAAGGTGAAAGGTGACATTTTCTGTCATTGTCTGACACCTGCTGGATCTTGAAAATTTTGGAAGACCAAATTTTAATGTCAAGGAATAAGGGTATCACTACAATAATACCATTTGAAAAACCTGCTCATACTTTCATCTGTAGTGGTACTCCACCATGAGCCACTGAAAAAAAACAATACAAAAACATTCAAAGATGACAACAGTGCAACTTCCTTCTTCACAAAATGCAAACAAAAATGGATTAGCGTCAGATTTGAGCAATTGTGTTTCTCGGCAATTTCTATTTTGTCTTCGATCTTCTAATTTCTTCTTTTAGCATTAGACTTGCATGTTTGTTTTGGTTGTATTGACCCAGAGTGCACTGTACTATAGTTCGCTATAGTACAGTGCATAGTCTCTGGTCTGCTTGAGTCTACATGCATTTCACCAAGACCAAGGGTTTTAGCTTGGGAAAATATTTCCTAACCTAAACATCTCAAAACAATATTAGAATAAATAAATAAATCTCCTAAGTTAAACATTGAAAATCAGTGTCTCCTCTCTTTTTGCCGTATTATACTTCATTAAAAAGTAATGTGCCACATATCAGCAAGTAGTTAAATCAGCCAAGACAGGAAAACCACTGCATCTAAAATTGAAATCTGAAAAAAGTGCTTGGGGTGTAAAAGCATGTACTGTAATAGATTTATTGTCACTTTCTCTTAAATTATTTTTACCAACTCTTCCAGGGAAAATGTCCATTTAACACACTTTGTGCCAGCATACAGTTAACACATCACCTAAACAAAAGCACAAAATCAGGAAAAAGGGAGGAGCAGCAATCTAGAAAATAATGTCAACTTGCAGGAAAATGAATGAATAAATAACCAAGAGAAGAGCTTAAACAATTATTGGCACACTATATATTTTGAACAATAGTTTAAAATTTCTATCTTAAACTGTGCTGCGAAAGAAACAGAGACTCGATTATTGCCATAATTACATGTGCAGAAACATGAATAATATTACAATCATTATATATATTTTTTAATTGAAATTCAGCCCTGAAACTGCAGCGGAAGCTTTCCAGTAGATCCTACCTGAAGTCTAAATAATTTATCTGTGTTAAATTATTTAAAAAAGAAAATGATTGACCTATCCAAAAAAAGAAAAACTTGTAGAAAGGAAGTGGAAACAGAAAAATCAAGAGGAAATGAATAAATTCTCTCTACAAAAATAAAAATCCATTCTCCTGCTTCAGAGGGATACAGAAATAGCTTTTTCTGTAGTCGTGAATCTCTCAGAGCTCAATCAATGGACTAAGCGATACATAAAAGATGAGGCTGTGTTTGACCTGACCATGGAGGTGGAGGGAGGGGAAGTGAACTGCTGAGCCTGGACTGAAGGAGATGGAGATTTAGACTATTGGGGGATCCTTTGAAGTTTTGGCAGCTGAGGACGAGGTGTGAATCAGCCCGTTTGCCCCGCTGCATTAAACCCCCCCACCCCCCAAGCTTCAGCTCCGCTCGCACGACGTCAGCAGCAGCACCAGCTGGCTGCCAGCCGGCCCAGCGTGAGGCATAATCTCCACTTTTGTGTAGCAAAAGTCCATTATACAAAACTAAGATTCAAACTTCAGCAGCAATCATCACTGTGCTTTGTAATATTTTCACAGCAGTATAATTTCACACCTGACAGCAGCAGGCCTCCTGTTGCTGCTCATTTCTGGACGCAGATTAAATTTGTGGAGCATGAGCTTGTGACACTCAGATGTAATGTTGATTCCTTATCAGTAAGCAGGAACACCAAAGTGACAGAAAACAAAATCAAGATCAGTGAAGATTGATAAACACAGACAGAAAGATACAAACATACACTGAAATTATGCCTGATTGATTAAAGGAGGATGACACTGGTAAGTAAATTGTGTACAGACAGCCTAAAGACCTATACGTTAAGAGGCTAAACTGTCAGTCATCAGTGTGGAAGTGATGACTTAGTCGGATGTTTCTGTCACGAAGGCATTTAAAAAAAAGAGGTCAAATGTAAATGTAACAGGTTGAAGAAGCTTCTTACAAAGGAACCGTATTTCCTACTGAGGGTTTACTTTGCCCGTTTCAAACTTGATGTCAAGACATAACATTATAAACACATTACAGCAAAATTGCTCTGTTGCTTTTGAAGAGTCCAATACTGTTTACCATACAAGAGCATGGATTAATCTTTTAAAAATGTTGCCCCCTAAGCGGACACACACAGACACCAAAATAGTAACGCTAGCAACCCTTTTTTCTAACATGAAATTCTGAACATGATTTACATGTCAACATCACTGTATCCCTTTTACATGCCGTCTTACATTGCCTTTGGTCCTAAAATAATTATGATCATACTGAATCACAACCACACTGGTATGGTAAATGAAAAATGAAGAAGGATTCACCAAGTGTTTTGTTGTCCTTTTTTGTACCCTCGGGGAAAAACTGAATCAACTTAAATTTGAATTGGCAATTTACAAAAGTGGGAATTATATATTCACAGCTAAATTCATGATATTTCCAGCTGTAAAATAATGTTTAACATTTAGCTTTATCACCTCATAAAAAAAAAACATTTCAAGCCAAGTGACTTACTCAGTCTATCCACATGCAATGTTTACTATTTGTACCATCAGTATAGATCAAATAAAAATCAACTATAGAACATCTCAGTAGACCCTGAAAGGCAAATGTATTGGCAAGCAGAATGCATGAAAATAGCAATGATTGTGAGCTTTTAAAATCTCATCTTGCAACAGAAAAAAACAGAAGAAAAAAAAGAACAATCCGATTTAGCATACAACCAAATCTCTATGTGATTAAAGTAGTTCCAGATTTGGAGTAATAAAACAGTAGGTGATTAAACTAACAGACTCATCTGATGCCACAGTCTCAAGTCTGTTTTTTTCTTTACTCCTGAGGAAGCTCTGAGCTGCTGAAATGCACCTTGAAGGTCCCTGGGTTACAATGAAACTTAAACACATATCTGCCCGGTCAGTCAAGATTATGTAAGGATGAGAGTTTGCCTGTTTAATCTGTAGTGTTTGTCCAAGGACAATGAAGACTACAGTATTTGCAATTGAAATGCAGGGAATGATTTGGAGGGCAGAGGGGGGTTGATGGCACCCCACCTGGTTATTTAGACTTCCAAAGGGCACTTTTAATGAATTCACAGTGGTGCAATGTGAAAACCCCCACACTGGTGACAAGCACTCATTTATTAAAAAGCAGGTGTTTGGCTCTCCAGTGTGTTTATATGTACATTTATATAATGCTTATTCAGATATCGGTGAAGTAAATTCAGGTCTGAGTATTTTCACAAGATAAAAATAATTCTTCGATGTTTTTGTTACCCTCGAAGTTATTTTGAGGGTATCATGTCTCTTATCTTGTAAACAAGGGTTTTAGACAAGTGTTTTGTGGTGCAGCTGCAAAACAAGGTCTCCTTTGGTGAAAGACACTACATGCAATTGTCTGGAGTGAAATAGCTTGATTCTAGCACATTATATAAGTCATTGACTCGATTCTGATCAAAGATTGCATCTGTCCAACTAACCCTACTTTTCTCCATGTCTGGATTTAATCTGTGCATTTCATGCAACAAATCTAGTCAAATAAGTGTACCATTTAAACTGATGCTCATAGGGAAAGAGAGCAGTAACAAAGAGTCCGTTTCTTTCTTTTTTTTTGCTCTATGCCAGCCTGTCTGTGTGATATGGCCTGTTCAGACAAAGCTTCGATCTCTGCAGACACACACCTGAGTGGCAGAGATGTGACCGGAGAGCAACATACCACAAGTCCTAAAAAAACTACACATCACTATTTTCACATCACATGAGTTGATTAGTTTGAACACATTCTCGAAACAATTATGATCATGTAGTAATTTTAGGTTAATATCTACAGATTTTTCCTTAATCATTATTAAAGGAGTTTGTCTTAACAGTGGCCTTAACCCTGTAAGACCTGGACACATTTTTTTTTTTGCCGCTTATACTCCAAACAAATAACTGTAAGCAGAAAGTAGAAATAAAAAAGAATTGTCTTGTATGTTTTAAGCAAATTCAGAAAAAGGACTTGCTCATCACTACAATTTACAGACATTTGGCCTAATCTACAATTCACTTTCAACAAGAAGACTGAGAACCAGTAGGCCAACCTCTCTTCCACGATGTCATGGAAGAGCCATCCTGGAAAAGATGCATCAAATTAGGACAAAACTTCAGATACTATATGTGTATATAATCGGTGAGCAACTCAGCTTCAGATTACATAGGTGGTAATGGGCTGCTTTCGCGTGTCCAGTTTACAATAGGAAAACTATCACAGCGTCACAACAGAGAAAAGAGCCAAACACTGTGTAGCATTAATAGAGCATCATTAGGAGCCAATATGAGTTTATGAAGTCTGTAGCTTCATGTGTCATTTTAGGAAAATCTCACAATACAAAGATTCCTGAAGACATTTCCCCTGGGTGCAAAATTTTACTATCAAGAAAAGCAGATACTGCAGCATCCAGAATTCCACTGAGTGATCTAGATCATAAAACCAGTACAGCCCTGACAGTGTTTTGCTTTACAACGCTCTAAGGCTGCTGGCTTTTCCAGCATATAAATGGCTCGAACTGATTGGGACTCCATATTGACTCATGGCTAGTCTTAAAATACTAAGATGAGAGAAACATTTTGACCCCTGTTATTGTCTGATAACTAAAAGAAAAGGTAAAACAAGAAACAATGCAGTTTATTTACATGTATAAATCTTTGTTTATATAAATTAACCTCAGTTTTATAACTGGGGTTTATTTGTGAAGTGATTTTGTGAAGTACTAGTCTTTTGGAAAAAGCAAAAGCCTAGTCCTCTAAAGAATAAATTGTATAAATAAATATTCTTATTCATGATTAGCTACTGAAACAGTTCTTCATTGTTCCTGCAACAAATTAAAATTTTTGACACCACTGTCAGTTTATGTTAGATCAGATTAAGAGTTGCATTATTTTTTACCTAAGGACAGCAGTCAGTCAACTAAAATCTTGGAAGGGAGAGTGAAAGCCTGTAGTGCCAATGCTGTGAAACGAGAAAATAGAAACATATGGCGCATTATGTCTGACTGTGTGACTGTTACTGAGCCTCGGAATGAAATGAATACCAATGTGATATTTATGGAATCATAAAAGGCAATACAAGAAACATTCTACATTGTTCTGCTTTCTCCAGACTGACTCAGTAGACGTTGACAGCTGAGCGTGTACTCCCATTCTATCTTATGAGTGGATCTATGTACATGTGTTCTCATTATCATTATTGTTATAACATTAGATAGCTTATATAAAAGAAAATCTAACTTTCAATCCAAGGCAATGCAACAAAAGAAACTATCAGAAAATTTGCCAACTGCTATTTTCACATTTCACAAATCACAATGCTGAAAAAAATATTGTTTTTCTACCCTTAACCAAGTAATTTTGTTACTTATTTTATATCAGGCATTTTGAAGTAAGAAAACAAATCACAAATCAGCAGGAAAAATAAGTTACTCACTTATTAAAAATGCTACCAAAAATATTAAGAAACTGAACAGCATACCTTGAACATGAGCAAAACCCACAAGTATTGAAGCTGCTGGGATCTGCAGCTTCAATACTCAAATGAATGACTGAGTATTGTTGGCATGCTTTCTTACCCTCTTTCGATTGCTCAATGTCTACAACAACAGATTTAATGGGCATGCTCTGCATAATTTCTTGTCATCAAGTCACGTTTCGGGACAATTCCACTGTATGTTGTGAATTATTGAAAAACTGACTATGTAACTGGGAATTGTTTTGTTCTGACTCACTGGTTCACCAATGTACAATAAAAATTAAATTTAAAAAAAGGGATACACATGTGCATAAGACAATTAAACTAAAAATTAAAGTCCAATAAAAATGGAGCTAATCAAAGGTTATAAGGGAAAGTCTGTGTGCCCTCATCCTGAACACCAAGTGCAACATATTTCCACTTTTTGACATGTCAAATACACAGAAAATCTTAACAGAAGGAATAATGATTTAAACTTTAAATGATCCATCCTGAGCTTAATTTATAAAGGGCAAAAACAGATGGTCCATTTGCCTGTCATCTCCACATGTACCCCGATTTAAAATTCTTTCTCATGCATAGCTGGACTTTCTTCCCATCGTAACTTTTTGCCTCTAGAGAAGAACTTGTTTGATCTTTTCTTTCCAACTTCATTGCCTCAACTGCCCAGAAAGGACTGGTGTAACCACAAGCCAACTTTTCAGAACATGTTGGGCAGTGTGTTACTCTAATACAACACACACACACGTAGAAAAGTGTGTGCCTTGCTGCAGCAGATCAAGCAATAGTCAGCACTAGTGATTTCATGCAAATTTTAAAAGTTGCCCAAGGCTGTAAATGATTGGCATAAGCTGTTGGAAAGGAGCGCCTGCAAATAGCAGTGGAAGAGAAGGGTGTGCTCAGTGATTAAGTGGAAACACAAACTGGGGACTCTAATCAGACCAAATCAATGTGAACTAATCCCGTACCAATTAAGAAACTGTGGTTGAATGCCCCGGACATAATTCAATTTCTTTTTGAGCTCCTGGTGTGAATGGATTGATTGAAACCTCCAGATGCAAGCCAGCTCAATAAAAGAAGCAAGAGCCCCCCCTTCCCCATCTGCAGACAAATCTGATGGTTTTCAGGCTTATTCTGACAGCAGGTCAGACGTCAAGTGTTTATCTCTCGTCCATGGCTCAATGCTCAGCAGCTTTCTGATAAGATGAAAAATAAAATTTCTACGGTGGAAAAAGGGAAAAGTAATGACAAATAAGATGGTGGCAAAGTGATGACATTTTTCCTCAGCCTGATTAGCCTCTTCTGTCAGGTTCTCGTTTATCTGTCTGTGGTATCCTCTCTCTTTCTTCCTTTCTCAACCAAAACCTTTTACTGATTATTAAAAGAAAATCTATGCACAGATGCATTTTCTGCTTCTTTGTCATGAGTAGACCATCAAAAGGTGAATTATATTTCTGACAGAGAGATGCAGACAAGGCTCAGGATGGGGACATTGCCTAGAGCAAGAGACTGAAATGAGAAAGACGCAACAAAGAGAAGTGCCTTTATTGAAATAAACTACTTGGTTCTAAAAATCGTCCAACAATATGTGGTGGCTGAAATTTCTTCTGGCACCGGATTACAAATCACAATATCGGCTAAGTTTAAATCTGTTCTAAACTTGAAATAACTACATAAGACTGAAGGCTTTGTTAAAAAAAATAGTTTTCCCAAGTATTCCTTTTAGCAAAATATTCAAGAGATGAAATTCAACTGCTTCAGTACATTACATTCTGATTTGAAAAAAAAAAATGTCATTGTCTTCCAATCCAGTTTTTTTATGTACAACAGATCCAAAAAAGTCTTGGTTAACAGTGATGCAATTAAAATGATTTCTTCTAGATATTACATGGCCTTCATGGCAAGTGCAAATGCCTTCCTGTAATTTAGCAAGTCCAGAGTCACATGTGGGGTTCCTCAAGGCTCCATTTTAAGGCCACATCTTGTGCTCCTGCTTGCTAAGATTATGGAGTACTAATTCAGCTCATACCACTTACTATACAGAAGCACAAAACTCAACTCAATGAGGCAAAAGAAGTCTATTGGCAGATCACCTTACTACCCTCACTACAGAAGTAAAACAATATATTTTTTATAACATACAAAAAACCGAGGCATGCTTTTATTTTCACAAGGTTAGATTTTTGTCAGTGTCTTTCATGGTGTAAAAAAAAAAAAAAAAAAAAAACATACAGCGACTTAATTATTCTAATTAAGAGCAAATTATCCGTCATTTGCAACACTACGGAATGAAGGGGAAACCGATACATAGAATATTCTTTGAGTGGAGTGCCTATTCTCAGCCACATTGTGTACTTTTTGGCAATACTTTTCTTCAAATAAACAAAATAAAGACATTCTATTGTAAGCCTTCTTCAAACAACACATGAATGACTTTCAAAACAGGTCAGTTCAGAGTTCATACAAAAATAAATGTGGTTCTTAGAGATGTACATCACTGGGCTCCGAAGAACAGCTTGTTCTGAAAATCTTACTGACTGAGCTATTAAAGATTAATAATATAAAATAATCCACAAGGAAAAATTTATTCCAGATTTGTTTGCTTTGAAACACTCATTTCCTTATTTTGCTTAGTAGGAGGAGATCCACAAAGACAGTGAGAGGACACCTCCCACTTTGAGTGTTAGTCAAATCAAGGAGAGGAGTGTTAGAGCTGCAATCATGGCCTGCATGCAATATTGCTGAGATTAGAATAGAGAGTGTAATACCTTGTGTTAAGGCTGCCTTAATCTGGTAGACCTGCAGGATTGGGTCAACTTCATATTAATGATTGTAGGATACTAGTGTGGACTACAATTTGCATAACATATAGACTAGAATAGATATCAATCAAGCTTTTTTATATACATACACCAACATGTGAGGCAAACAACGTTATCTGCTTCACGCACAAAAGGAAATGGCTGATATGTAAATTCCACCAACATATATAAGGCTGTCTTACTGCTCCCACTGGCATTCCCACAGCTCTTTTAGTCAAGACCCCCAGGCCAGCTCCTCCTCTTTCACTGACAGAGTACAACCCAAAAAAGGTGCATATCAGCAATATTCTTTCCGTTGCTCAGACAGAATGCTGAAGAAGGGTTACAATGCTGCTATGAGCACAGAAATAGCTTCACTCTATAACGGGAAGGGACCAATAATAAATCTGTCCAAGTCCAAAGGGCTTACTATAGTATCTGTAGTGTCAGAAGCAAATTAATCCAACTACAGTTAAAAGGAAAAATGTATGAACCAGAGATGCATTTTGCAAAAGGATAGACTCCAGGCATGAGTTGGGGTCTTCATCTCACCAAATCTGTGTGAAAGGCTGCAAAGTGAGGATTATTTAAGTAAATGCTTATAACTGACCACTCCAAGTTATTGGAATCTATATAAACGACTGGTTGTCATGCTAATTTCCAGCAAAGTACGTAAAGGTTATTCTGTTTCTTCTCAGTGAATAGAGTAAAAGGCAACTGCCAAGCTCATTTTTTTTTCATATAATGCTACCACTAAGCCTGCAATAACATTAAGAAAGCTACAGATTCCCAGCTCTGAAAGAAATATCAATACTTAAATAGTTGTTTAAATTATTAAAAGAGGAAATTTGTTGACTATGATGAATGCAGGTTTCTCACCTGACTGTTTATGCTTGTTTTGCGTTATAATATTGTCATGGATATTCCTGAAACTAAACCCTTCAGTAAACAACTTTGGGTCACTTCAAAACAAAATCAATTTAATGTTCCTGGTTACACCCTGGACAGGTCGACGCAGGACAAACTGTGCAGACACACACTCATGACTTCAAGACAATGGTATGAATTCATAACCTACCGTTTTACATGGACTAGATGTTATGCACCTTAAGTGAGAATGTTATTTTTAAACATTTGTATACCTGATACATCAATTTCAGGACTATATGCACAAATATTTACTTTCAATACCCATCTTTTCAGTCTGAAAAGGATTTTTCCAGCTCTTTTGAATACACTTACTGGCAGAAGGAAACAGTAGCTACAGTTCTTAATTCTCAATTGAAGGATAAGGGAAACATGCAAAACCCATCACTACCCACATTTAACCCAGACAGAAAGAGAAAATTGTGTTTCACAGAGCAATAAATATAGATCTGAAAGAGCATAAGCTGTCACTTCAGTAGGTTACTGTAAGATAGATGAGTTATGCAGCTCAGGTGGGTTTTTCCACACAAATACTCGAAATGCTTTATTTTGTTTTTTATGTCTTGGATATACTCAAACTCACAACATAATTGACTCATGACTGAAAATGCGCTAATTGAAACAGCTCTGATGAGCCTTCACTGTCCATCTAAGTCCATCAAAATGCTCCCAATTCTTTTTTATTGTATAGATAATTCAATGACATTTTAATTGTTTCAAATTGACGGGTTAGTTTTCTCCTAACTTAAGCAGTGACAAAATGTTAGAATCCAATAAGTTTAGGAAATACAAGGAACTTTGGTTTAGATTGACAAGTAAAGACATTTAAGGAGCTCAGGAAGTCTCAATTCCTGTCATTTTCAGACATCTCTATGAAACCCACAGAGGCACTGCTTGAAACCCTTAAATCTCAGTTTTCTCTTTGAGAATTTTTTATGTGGCTCAGGATTTCAGAGAGAAACAGCTACATCATGTTTGAAAGATAGAACTAGTGTGTCTGCCACTAGACCTATTTATTCTATAAGACTTAATTTCAAAATTAATTATTATATTAAACCATGTTTTAGCCACAATATTCCACATTTAATGTGCATTGACATTTTTGTGAACTGTTGTTTTGAAAGAAAATTGTCTTGGGATCTTTCTGCATTTTCTCCACATTTATGTGAGGATTCTGAACAGGGTTCTGTTCAGGTGCTTCAACTTCCGCCTACAGTTCAAAAACATTCACATTAGCCTAATTTGTCTCTCTACGTTGCCCAGAAATAAGAATATAAATGCATTGTTGTCTACATCGCCATTCAACGTGGTTTGCCACACTGAATGGCAAACCATTCGATGTGTAAAACCGTCTCTTGCTGAGTGGATGACCACAAGTTCCAGATATAACAGTTGTGATGTGCATAGTGGGGAAACCAGATCATATTTAAAATCATCCAGTAAACATCATCATGAGAGATGTTCTGACCTGTTCTTCATATTACATTTTAAAGCATTATATTGTTGTTTACCTTAATAAAGACTTTTTCTTAAACAGATTAATTTATAATCAACAACAAAATAATGTACATGATATTTAATGTTTAAAAAATAATAATTCAAAGATTAAGACAAGAAAACTGAATAAAAAATATTTGGCTCATCATTACATTGACGCCCATCACCAGACAGAAAAACCTAGACAGACTGCTGTGCAGAATATAAAAAAGCCAGCAGGAGGAGCATCTCCCCATTCATCTTGTTGACACCTACAAGCTATGCAAGACAACCCCAAGAAGTACACAGTACATGGTCATTAAATCTGTGTGTACACAATATGTGCAGCCTCCTATGAAATTACTACACTGTGTGTAACCATGGACTGTTGTCTGAGTTACGACATTAATGCAGCAGAGTGTGACATTCATGCAAGAAGAGGGCTTGATTATTAGAGCAAAACAAGGTTGAAATCTCCTCACTAGACAAGTCCATGTTTAAGTGGCTATGTGAGAATATCTCTGGGACATAAGAAGCTAGTTTCCATGCAAAACTAAATCAGGTTTATGATAATAAATTCAAGGAATGGCATGCATGTAAAACAGGATTTTAATAAGATAAATGCAAAAAAATGTGGCAGTACGGGATTATAGTGTAAACATTACAGCACACGACATATGTTTTAATATGTTGGAGGGGCTTTACTTTGAAAGAAATCCAAATGCAAAGCTAGATCAGGCATTTTATTATCCAGAAAACATGTGTTTTCCCTCAGAAAGGCTCTCCACTCTGTTCGTCGAGGAGTCTGATTTCTCCCTCTCCTAATCTAAAGTGAAGGAAGTAGGGATATCAGAGGGGAATTTAAGGGGATTACACAAGCTGAACAAAATAAGGCTTAGTCAGAAAACTAGAAGATCTGCTGCGTTCACAAGGACATGCAACACACAAGAAATTCCCGTGTGAGAAAAGTAAATGAGTCATATTTTCTGCAAAGTGGAATATGTGTAATACGAGCTCTTGGCACTCTTCTACTTTGACACAGCAGAGGAGGGGTGAAGTTGTTTTAGAGGAACTTGACTATAAATGCTTGCACCCAGCATGTATGATCTTTAATAGAAAAAATAAAAAAAGTAAAGCAGTGAGTTAACCGTTTGTATTATTGACTATCTATTGTAAGGGTTCAAGCATCAGAAAAGAAAAAACATACACTTTCCTTTCTCCTCCATGACTTGATTCCTTCCATCTTTTATGAATTATCAGCAGCAGATAAACTAGCCAGCCCACGACAGACATTATGGTTTCTTGGCTAACGTGAGATTTTCCAGTGATTTTTAATGGGTAACAGTTTACCAGCGTGGTCGTTGCAGCCTACAAGAAGGCACGACCTCTGGAAACCCAAGCGTTGTGTAGTCAAGTTTGATCCTGGCATTTCTAGTTTCTTGTCAAAATTACAAATCAAACTCAAATATTCTGTTACACTGAGAAGTGTGGTGTGGAAAGAGACAAAAGTAAATCTTGGCTGTATAGCAAACAAAGCTGGTCCATCAAGTTTGATGCAACACAGTAGATTTCAAAGATGGCAGCCTTTCCCATCAGTCCTCCTGCTACATCTGGCAGTCCACCCATATACTGGTTAGACATACACAGAATGTTTATTTACACACTCTAGAATTTCTAGAATTAAAAAAAGGTTAGAGAAAAACATATTGCTTCTTATACTCATTTCAGAACAATTCATTTGTTGTTCTTACGCCACGTTGTAGCTAATTTGACGGTATGCTGAGGGTCATTGTCTATTTGTGCTCTGAGTTTCTTGCTGGTGAAGAAACTTCCCTGGAGATATTGTTTCGTTATTTCCAAGTGGGTTCTTACTTCCTGATGTCATCCAATATGTGAAGTGCATCAGACCTTACTGCAGAAAAATACCCACTCAACCCTCTTAGTTCAAAGTTGGAGTAGTGGTTTCAACATTTCTTCCAAATACCTTCAATCTTGCTTTATCGGACAATTCGCCAAGAAAGTGTTCTTGTTGATTTTTCACTTCATTTGTTCTTTATGTATTTTAAAAGATGTGAACATGATCGTATAGACACAACATTGTCAGCTCTCCAAAATCATTTAACAACTGTATTTTTATATTGCTTTTGGAGTCCATACCTCCAGCAGTCATTGGGCAAGAGCCAGACTACAGCCTGAACAGATCACCACATTATCACAGAGCAACATGGACAAACAACAATGCACAAACTCACTCACTCCTCAGGGCAACTTAGATCAATTGACCTAATAGCCACAATTTTTGAGAGTGGGAGGAAACGGAAGACCTGGAGAGAACCCATGCATGCACAGGGTGAACATGCACGTTCCATGCACGGAGATCTCAGGTAAAATTTGAATCCAGGACCTTCTTGCTGCAAGGGAGCAATTACTTTGATTGTATAACACCGTATGTTCACAATAAAGATTCTACTTACTGATGCTGAAAGAAGTAATTAAGCAACAACAGCCTGCCAGAACTGATAGAATAAAAGCTCTAAAAGAGACCCAGAAATACTGTTAAGATATTCTATGGGGTTTGTAGTTCTTAATGAAAATTGCAGCTTTTCAAAGACTGCAATTTTTGGATATTCCAGCATATTTTGAGCTCATTTTTGGCATTCAAATGTAACTTCACTTGGGGTTTATAATCTCCACTGTTCACTAGAGAAAACACTCAAGAAAAGGTACCAACTGCTTATGCAAACTAAGTTTTATCTCCATGTCTTGTGGCTCAAGACAATCTGATCATTAACTTCTAGTCAGACAATTTTGCTACATATTTTTAAACATTTCACCAAAAATTTGTCATTGGAATGATTAAGACAGAAATACACTGAAATTGTCACACTCCAGTCCTAATGGTCCAGTGTGTGGCAGGTTTTAGATGCGTCTTTGCTCCAACACAGCTCATCCAAATGGGTGAATTATCTCCTCAGTAATTCAGCTGAGGAATTAGCAGGCTTCATTAGCAAGCCTGCTTGAATTTATTCAAGTGTTGTCCATACTGGAGAATTTCAAATTAAAAGAATAGTGCTACATGATATTAGAAAACAGGCATTGCTATCTTGATAAATACTGCCATGATAATACCAGATGTGATAAAGCCATATTTTCCCCTTCTCATCCTTTTCCATCAACATAATTTCTCCACCACTCAGTGACCTTTACAATTTGGCCTCTGACCAAATCTATTTGCATGAAGAAACACAATACACATCACTTGAAATATTACATCCTATCAAACATTGCTTCCAAGCACTAAAAACAAAATGAGAAGACAAGTATTTGAAACATGGTTGTGGTTTTATCTATTTAGCAGTTCTAATTGGCAGCCATGTACAGAAAAGCAAAGAAACATAATCTAAATCCACTGTTTAAATTTGTCAGCTATCATCCACAGAAACAACATCCCAGTGACTTTTTAAGGCTAAATCTATATGTAAAATAAGTAGGCTTAGACATAAAGCCCCCAATGGCAAGAAAAGAGAGTTCTTAGGAAGACGAGAGTCATAAGAAACCGGGATGCACTTGTTAACCAATAAACTGACGGCTGCAGCATTAAACTTAAAGTTTGATCAGTCAATCTTTTAAATGTAATCCAATGGAAAATATTGAATATTACATAGACTGAAAATAAAACATTTTAAACCACCACATTTGATTTTAATAAGATTTAGTGGATAAAACTCAAAAAACATTCACCCTCCACTTAGAATGCATTGAGTTAATTATTTATGCTGACATCTGGCTCAGGCAATATGAGAATGTCTGGCACATTAGTATGGCCTTATTAAGCCTTCAAAGGAATCAATAAACGCACATTGACTCTTAGATAATCGTATTGCTCTGGGCAGACTTTAGCAGACACCGTTTTTGAAAAGAACTTTATTCTAACAACTTGTGTTTTGTTTAATATTTTCCTAACTTACACACATTCAATCAGTGTCATAATTTGCTTTGAAAACATTCCACCAGTTTACTGTCAGGAGAATAAGACTACCACAAATTGTGGTTGGCACTGCATAAAAGCTTAATTAGAATGTCTGAAAGCATGGTGTAATTTTAACAGGGTCTGCTCCAAGAAATCATTGCGTGGCTTGAAATCAAATAAATTTATTTATTTATTCTCCATTAAAAGGTTTTGTCCTGAAAATTAAATTAAATTATCTGGCATCTGAATGCAGGAGAGATTCCAAACATGCAACATCAAAATTATAATTTGGCAACTTCACTAAAAATTATGAAGCAACAAAGTTTATGGCTGAGAGAAACCTACTGTGATAAATTAGACAAGTTAATTCCCACATTTAGTAAATGCGACTATGCTATAGCAGTGCGTCAGAAATGATCCAATATTGAAGTTTTCAACTTTTTATGCAACCTGCATGCAAAGCACAAAAAATAATGCCAATAAAATGGAATCATTCTCTTCCATTACATATATATATATATATATATAATTTATTTATTTGTTTCTCTGTGTGTGTCTACATTAATAATATGCATCTCCCACTCTTCCATAAAGCTCCACCCTCTGACACGCCGAATCATTATGACAGTGACTGCTCATCCCTCAGGCTGCCTCATCATCAAAGCTGGCCCAGATTCCATCAGATTATAGAAATGACATCACTGTGTGTGTTATTATATTGTGCTCCTGCATGCAAAGGCTATGTTGCATTCTTTCAATGTTGTGCTACAACACGTCTTTATCTGCTTGCACATTTCCAAGCATTTCAAAAGTACAAATATCATAGGCCGAGCATGTGTTTACACTCAGATTATACAGTTTCTAAGCATTGCACAAAAGCATCCACATTTAAGCTACATAATATTTTTCTTTTGTTGTAGACCCACTAGGAACTCATAATGCATAAAATTGCACTTTATCTTGCTTAAAATATTGCTTTTGTTAAACTGAAGTCATAACAAACAGAAATGTTTATTTTGATTTTCCAAACCTAAAACCAAATTTGAACCCTCAGTTTATTTTAGAGATAAACTTGACATATAACTGTGGTTGATATGTCAACTCACAAAATCACTGAGCAGTTTAGTTTTGACCAGAGATGATCTGTCCTGTGAATTCTGACTTCAGTAAAAAACACAAAAAAACAAAACAAAAAAAAAACAAAAAAAAAAATAAAAAAATATATATATATATATATATATATATATATATATATATATATATATATATATATATATTTATATATATAAATCTACATTGTCTAGCAATTGAACAATGAACCATCTTAGCAAAAGATTAAACAATTATTTATCAAACATATCCAAAAGTTACAAAGTTGTCTCTCTCTGAGTCACTGAAAAAAGTCTGCAAATGCATCAAAGTTTTGGGACAAAGGGTTCTATAAATAAAACCCAACTAAAAAGAATTAAAACATATTCTATTTACTCTTCTCTCTACAGTGTAGCTCACCAACATCTACTTCTCAAAATGTGTGCATTATATTACAAAATGTATTGAAAATAAATAATTCCAAAAATGATCTGCTGTAGTCCTGCTCTGTGCTGTGGCAACCTGAAAGATCATCGGACATGTCTAAATAGAAAATCTACTTTTCTTTCTCAAACATGTAAGTTTAGCATCTCCTTTATCTTCTTTTTAAGTATCTCAACAAATTCAAAAATATCTAAATTAATCTTTTTCAATCTAGCAACTCCATTCACCAAACAGTGTTGTCAGCACAGTGTATTGCACATAGGCGCGTTTACTGATCATAAAAAGTTCACACAATTCAATCCGATTCATTCCAGTCAGGCAGATTCAGTTCATCATTAAAACTCGGCAGAGTCGTTCGCCTGACAAGCAGATTCAATCACTTATTTAATATGGTATCCAAAAACACAAGAAATTGATCATATTAAAGTGATTTTACCTGAGCAGGACATATGGCCAACAAAGCACACATTTTATGATATATTCTAAGATGTTTGTAGATAAAAAATTACCAATAAAGATTGTGATAAGTGTGTCTTGCATTTGAAGCATCCAAACTGCCATTTGCAAATCTAAGGTTGCTAAACGAATCAATGGGATATCACTGTTGAAGTCACAAGGTTCACATTGAGTGAAAAAACCAAGGGGATTAGAGAAATTGTTCATGACATTACACTTTCTATTTCCAGGTATTAAAGGTTTTTCACATGCATTGCTGCTCTTTTGCAGTAGCATTTGCAGAAAAAATGCTATTGCAAATGCAGTATTATTTGTACATACACAGAAGATACATATTGTATGTGTTGCACATACTTTAGACATACAATGTTTAGTCTTTTATTTATTTATTAATCGTTTGCTGCATAAGACATGTGTGCAATGTACTGGTATATTTTATATTAATGGTTTACAACCAACCCTAAGTTTAAAGAAATGAGAAGATTATTGTCTTTTCTGGTATAAAAAATGCAGCTTTAATTCTGCTTCAATAGCATTGAAGGAAAGAAGACTTGAACCTTCTCTCAGTTTTACAAATAAACCATAAAAAGAAGATAAAACAACAACATGTTGTAAGTTCTTTAAATACAAACTCAAATGTACAAAAGCATAAAAGATTCCTTTTAAAATACAGTATGTGTTAAACCCATGATGCAAGAGCTTGTAAAACCACCTTCCACACAAAAGTCATGTCTAATAGTTACAATATTGTGAAGATATTTTGCTCCTTTCCATTTTTACAAACTTTCTTATTTACATTAAGCTCAACTTTCAGTTAAACTTTATGAAAGCATGACAAACTTCAAATAGCTTTGAATAGTCTTGTCTTTCAAAAACCATAAAAAGAAAAATTTTCTTCCTATCACTAGCACAACTCTTATCTGCTAAAAAATATCCAATACTCATGGCTGACGTAACTTTAGTAAAATGTATGCTGGGAAAGTGGCATCATTAAAATCTTTTCTTTCTCGGTTTCTTGAAGCCTGAGGAAAATGCCCCAGCTTGTCACAGCTACCAAAACTGTTGGCCAGTGATGACCCTGACAAAGCGCGCTCTGACAAGAGGCAGTTGGATCTGTTAAATTAGAACTATTACATAACAAAATAGAAAACTATCTTGTATTGTTCATTTTATGTTTTGTAGTAATGTCAGAAATCAAATAAAATTATATGGGTTTTTTTTTCTTTCAAGAGATGATAGTCTGTTAGGAGGCAGACAACTTAAATAATATTGGCTGAGTAAGGTTGTTTCCTTCTGCACATCCTGCAAACATGTTTACTGTATAACATGAGCCTCCAATTTCTGTTGCACAGCAGTTTTAATTAATCCATAAATGTACATTTGCATTTGAAAAAGGGTGCACGAGTGGATGTAAACAGTGTTCACCAGTACAGATAAAGCATTGTCATATGCCTGAAGAACTTAGTGCCGTCCATGGTGCTGAAACCATTCCTCAGAGCTGCTGTCTTTACTGGATGTTGTGAACATTCATTCATCTTCTGTTCCCTTTTCATACACACAAACACTCTTAGTGAAGTCATCTGTCTGCACTTCCCCAGTCCACTGATTAAAATACAAATACAGAACCACCGATTATGCACATCTACATTTTCTATACTAAAAATAGCATGATGTCAGAAAAAGCTCAGTCAGAAAAGTGACCTAAAAAATGGAAACTAAACAAGGAAATAAGCTGGCTCATTCCAGAACATCCGCCCCATCACCCAGCCCTCAGGACCAGGCTGAAGCCTGACCTCCAGCTGTCTGTTCATTTTTGTGCTCAATTAGAAAGGAACTCTCCCAATGCATGCACTGGATCCAAGAAAATGTGACCTTTTCTCCCTGCTAATTTAATTACTAGAAAATCCAGATGAAATTTCTGTGTCACAAATGGGCGGACGTGGATGTCAAGGATGGAGGCAAGCCGATATGAACATGACTAATTTGTTTCCCCACAAACTCATCTGCAGGTGGGAAGCTGGTAACAGAATGATATTAACCATTGTTCAGTATGTAAAACAGGGTTACTATGGTGCAACATCCTATTAAAAAAAAATAAAAAATCAAGATTCAGCCTGGGCATGAAAATCAGACTATGCTGATGTGAAAAAATTGAGAACTTCCATTGAGAAACCTTGTTTTTGCTTTCCAACTTACAATGACTGTAATTATTTTAACAATAATTTAGGACAGTTATTATTTTGCAGTTCATTCTAAAATAATACATGGCATTTGTAAGTTTCTAGTTTATTTGGAGTGTTGTTTTTTTGAGCCACAAAAAGCAAAATCCAATATGAGCAACCCTGTTTTCTTCCAGTGAGTGAGATTTGACTAGCAACAAGTGTATGACGCATATAACCCAAAACTATTACAACTTAGTTATTATGGTCTCTTATGTACTTTTTCAAACCGCGCTTCCTGCAGCAGTAAGTAGAAGGAGGAAAAATTACCCTTTTTTCCCGTGCAAAAACATAACTCTACCTGCTTTGCTGTAAGATAAAAAGGGAAGACAAAGAATAGAGAGGCAATCTGGATGATTGGCTCTGAAACAAGGATTCTGCACTTCTGGATCCATTCAAATCGATTATTAGAGCAAAAAAAAAGAGTTTTTCCCTCTTATGTTCTCTCTCTTTTCCAGGCCTGCCTCCTTGGTATCAGCCATGGTTTTGCATAGCAACACCTTTTTGGAGACATTTCTGTCCCACCTCTACCTCTACTTCACTGACATGTTTAATGGCCTCTTGTGATGTCATATGACCTTCGTCATTTGAGAGCACAAACACAACTGGACAACTTATTCTCTCCACAAATGAGGAGATAATCTGGGTATTAATACAAACATAACATTTGGTATTTTGCCACATGTTGTAATGTAGGCCAAATACAGAGAATACCAGCTGGTAGACTCAACAAAAAAACGGAAATATGCCTTGAAATGATTGAAAACAAAGCTTATCATTACTGCAGATTTTTCAAAGTGAAGTCTTTAGGTAAATGTGCTAAAAAAAAAAGAGGGAAATAAACCTACTTCTTTTAGAAGTTATTATATAAAAATCAGGGATGCATCAATATCAACTATTTAACCAAGTATCAATATATATTCCCTGCATTTTCAACAACATGACCATTCACATTGTTTCTCTGCTTCAAGCAGCTCACAATCCTGCACTACTTCACTGTGACTATCATCTGTCCAAACCTCGCCCTCTCAAAATGCATACACAAACAGTAACTGTCAGTTTTCAATTTGTTCCACACAAACATTGGCGGCTACCAAAGTTAATGCAGATATATCATGCATTGCTCAAACAGTTTTTTGTTGTCGTTTTGATTTTCTTATCAAAAAAACAATTGTAAGTGGTGGAAAACTTAAGCTTGATATGGAATCAATAACCTTTAAAGTTTAGGAGAAGCAACAAATAAATGCAATTACTGTGGTGGATATCATCACTTCTTCACACACAGTCACACTGAAACCAATATTAGTTGTCTAATTAGTTGGGCTCCATTAGTCCTCCTGCTCTCTATTTAAATGCTCTAGACATTTCAGATATCAACTTTAACTTAAAAAAAAAAAATCACAACTTTAATAACTGGAGAAAGCCATGTCCTTTAGTTTTCAGCACATTTAAGAGGTTTCACTTAAAGTTATGAGAGTGACAGTGTTGCTGTTTTATTAAACAGGGATGGAAGGACAGGTGAGGAGAAACTCTTCTCCAAACTCAGACCACTCCAGATGTTCCCCGGCATTTTATTAATGGGACCTAAAACCTTTGGAACAGTATCCTGCAAAATCTTACTTTTTAAAACTGTGGTACGCCTACTTCAAGTTGGTAGCCAGCATACCAATTTATTATAGCAGAGTAAGTGGGGCAGAATATAAAATAATGCCAAACTTAAGAATTTTAATGTGTTACATTTTGCATGCTATGTTGCGCATCTTCCACTTCACATTATACACTGGTTCGTGTTGGTCTATCAAATATATTTTCAATAAAATTTACTTGCATGTGTGGTGGTAATGTGACAAAATGTGAATGAGGAACATTTTTGCCAGATAGTGGATAATGCTGTTCTAATTTTTATCCAGGCAGCTTTAGCATTTTTCATGTAAGATTTTTAAATAGTGTCAGGAATGCTTTCATATTCAGAACAGTTCTTCCATGGCCCGAGGCTTTTCTTTGACAGCAGCCAGAACTGTTTTCATAGTTTGGAGCTGCTCTGTTTACTATAACCTACCGATAACCTCACAGGAATAGCTCCCTCAGAATATGACACCATTTTCATGGCAGAATGTCTAACACTTTACCACTTAATAACAGGGCCATGATCGTATGCTGTTAAACTTGAGCCTCCAAATGAATCAGATCTGAAGAAAAATAAACTTAATCATTTCAAAGCTGGCTGCTATTGGCGTCGCCAACTGAATTCCCACATTTGGTTCCCTTCTCACTTGTTTCTGTGCAAAAAAAAAAGAAAGAAAAAAAGACAAGGGCCCTCATGTAGTGTGTATTCACACACTGACACGCATGTATGATCGTCATCTGTTGCGATGTAACATCCCCAAGCTCACCTTCCCTTGCTGTTCCACTGGGACATCCTCACTAATGATTCCTTAACTTTGTTACCACCTCATTGTGGCAGTTAGCATGAGCCAAAACTAGATTTACATCTTGGTAATGGACAAAGCGTTGCACACTCATCTGTGTGACAGTTGCGCTGATTCACCAGTCCATGACGTACATGTACAATGCTGACATCCACCTGCTCTCGAGTTACTCCAGTCATTATGTCCATCTGCCTGATACCCTTTTGTGTCTGATAAAACAGCCGGAATAGTCACGGTGCAACATTTGACTGGAATATGTTTTAAATCTCAATTCCTTTTGCAAATAGCTTTCTAGGGATCATGATGACTGATTAGTTGAATGCCAACAGAACTTTGTCACAACCTTCAAAATCAGTATTTTCTCTAAGAACAAACTGACTCCAGTGCTGTCTGCCTCGTTATGAATCCAGTATAGAAACGCCTGTGTATATGTAAAAGCAACTAGTGGTAAAGAAAGAGAGACGGGTTGGTGAGGGATAATGTCTCACCACAAAGTGACGTCTATGTCTCACGTTTCCATAGTGAGATATAGACTTCACTAACAATCACCAACATAGTGAAGTTGGTGAGAGCTGGTTCACTGGCACTGACATAATGATGACCTTTTGGTCAAGAGATGAGCAGTTGGTCTTTGGAGCAGATAATCCTTTGGAAAAGCTGGTCTTACAGACTTAGCAATATTCACTCCCCACTAACACACACATACGTACGCAGTAAACAGTAGTACAGCTGTAACAGGACAGTTTGTAAGTATAAATGAATTGCTTTAATATGTTCCCTGGAATGTATGGCTTTGCATACACGATCTTGAAAAAAATAGGACTAACTGTTGAACAGTTTATCAAATTACTGTCATAAATTTCAGTGAGTTTTCATGGAATCGCGTGCGAGGTTTTTAGAAGGAAAATTACATGTTTTTGTTTTTGCAAGCAAAAATCTGTACAGTCAGGCATGCATACCGTTTATATTTCACCCTCTTTAATACCCCAAAGTAAAAAATAAAACAAAAAACTAGAACAACACAGTGTTGGAAAAAATCCTCACACCAGTCTCACAGTGAAACATAATATTAGCAGAATTATGGTATGGACACGTGTAATTTTTATTTGCCAAAAGGCAGAGGAAAGCAGGGCAGAAGCTGAGAAAAACCTGGCAGAGGATGGAGCTGATTCACGAATGGGGTGGAGGTTTACAGTCCCTTACACTTCAATAGTTTGAATTCATTTTTTTCAAAGTCCAGACTAAAATCCAAATGAGCGTGTGGCAAGACTTAAACTTCGATATGCATAGATAATATTCATTTAATCTGGTTACGTTTTTGCAAAAGCAAAAAAAAAATAGTAAAATGGAGTGCGGTTGAGGATGGGCTTTATTTAGGTTAATCAGAGTAAGTGTGGCTGAATACAAGTAAATACCTTGACCATGCATCATTTTCAGCTTTTACAGAAGCCATTTACACAATTTGGTAAATTGTCACTACTGCCAAGTCAACAAGATTCCCTTTTCAATTAATTAAACACAGTGAATATTAAAAATAAGATGAAAAACTTGAAGAAAAGGCATTAAGTATATATGTAACAAACATTTAGAAAGAAAAACAAAACTTTTTTTATTTTTAATACACAACCTAAGCAAAATTGAAAACTTCCACTCTAACACTTGCTGAAATTGAAACAAAATCCAGCAGGCTAAAGATCAGCTTTTCACTAATTCAGCGAGCCACGTAAAACTAACTATAACTACTAAATATTAGAGCCAGATGGGGATGATTCCTTAGATTTTTTTTTCTTTTATTAAGTTTCATTCTGATCTTCTTAAACAAATGGGTTTAAAACTCATCATGAAAAGGTCTGTGGAATCCATCTTGCATAAATAATTTCAAAAATCAACTTGTACATTACAATTGATATAAGTTCTGGTAAATCCACAACAAAAAAGAATTTTTTGTGTCGCAAAAATGTGACGAGGGTGTATAAATTATTTTGCAAGACACCTGATACTGTACCAACTTATCAGTGAAAAAAAGAATGAATTAGGATGTTTAAATTGAGGCAGAGGAAAGGAGTGAAATGACAGATAGTTTTGTGTGCTTCTTCCACACAGCACATTAGCTATCTCCGCCTTGTACTACTGCTTGCTTTGGCTCCTCATTCATTGGCTCTTAGGCCTGATTTAGCCGGCGCCTTGGGCCAGTAGCATCTAGCCGTGGTATAGAGGGCCATGTAAATGTCACCATCTCAGAAGCTGTGCTCTGCAGAGCGTGAAATTAAATCTGGCAGAGTTTTAGGGCCCTGCCTCTCCTCACATGGACGTTCTACAGTTCATGGGCCCCAATATAAAATCCATCACCATACTATGATTACATCAAGGCCCACACCTTCTTTCTTTATAAATTATCTATTAGCCATACGCGTTTTTGTCACATCAGTATGACTGTAAAATTTCCATAAACATGATTCTAGTCATGTGATGTTTTTTTTGCTGAAGGAGCTTTGTCAAAATCGGTATTAAAAAGTGTTGATGTGTAAGTCATAATTAATTAGAAAGGAGCATGCCTACGCTTTGTAGTACAACAAATTTAGTCATATTAATTTAATGCTAAATCTAGACTGGCTGATGCTAAATCCAATGGAAAATGTTGGAAGAGCTGCAAGCACAGAATGGTGATGAGCAGTTGAAGGTTTTAAAGCAGAAAAAGCTTCTCTTGGCTTTTCCTACTGGAAAACCTGGCGGTAGACTCAAGAGGCTGTCTTAAATATTAAAATCAGGAACACAAAGGGGCTTTTAGTCTGAGCTGATGCCAGTTGGATGCAAGACAACAGCTTCAAACCTTTGTGCAGAGTTAGGACTGCCTCAGACCATCTTATACTCTTTTCTTGTCAAGGATGAGATCAAAGAAAGGACAGGTACTCTGTTTTCAAGCCCTTATAAAAAAAGAGCATAAGCCATGCATCCAGCAGACTGTCAGACTTGGGATGAGCGCAATTAAAATCTCATATTTTTCTTCGAAAGATCAGATCAATCAAAACCTGCCACTCCACATCATCTACCTCATGCTGCTTATTGCTACTTCATCACCTCAGATTTGCACTACTGATTTAAAAATAGGCTCCAGAGAACCATTCAGAGACCTGCCTTTTCCAGCTTATCTTGTGTAATGGGCTCTTGAAATAAATCTCCTTGCCTTAAATACACAGGATCTGGGCTCACAAAGGCTTACTTCGATGTTTGGAGACATGATAGTCTGACCTCCTGTGGAGACTCTTGTGCAGAAGGCCAACTACTTCTCTGAAGCAGGGAGAAGTAGACAGATTCAAATAGAGTTGTGGAATAAACTGATAAACTAATAAATAATGATGGCATCATAAAACAATTGCATATTAGTGGAATTATGAATAATTGTTGCTGCACTTGCATTCAGGTAGACACTGAGAATCTCATACAGTGTGTTTGATGAATCAGGATTTTTTTAAAAACAGAACTTGTAGAACATACACAATAGGTACATAGTTTGGTCAGTTACATGGTTCTTAAGCAAACTGACTTAAGAACTTTAAAATAAATGTAACTGTGATCACACACACTCCCTCACTATGTGACGATCTCCGGAAACTGAGTTGTCATCAGTTCCGGGGAGATCTTTGTCATGCATCTGATTCATCGTCTTTCTCCATCTCCTGTCACAGCAAGTGAGAGGCGGCCAAGCCAGAAGCTGCAGGCTAATGCAGAGAGCTTTGGCATGGAGGAACACTGACATAGAAGTTCCTTTGCTGCTCCAGAAAGCTAATCCATAGCTCTGGGAAACACCAAAACTGTCAATATAACCACGTGATTGAAAGTTCCCCAACTGATGATTGAGCTAATCTTTCAGCAGGCTGCATCTAATTTGTGTTTTCAGACCAATAAGCAATGACCTACCATCATCAGAAAGCTTGGTTGTTTTTTATGCACGATTATAATTGTTGCCAAATTATGTCAAACTGAAATATAATAACATGGAGGTCACCAAGATATTTGGAAGAGAAATTTCCCTACTCAGTGCCTGGGAAAAGTGGACATGTCGTACTAATTTGTTATTGTGCACATGAAATCTGTACTTTGTGGAGGTTAAATAGGCTGACATGACTGGATCATCACATCCCGGTGACTGCAGTAAAATTACTACTCCTACTAAAATAATTAGACAATGTACCTTGGGACAATGACACATTAAAAACACTCTTACAATTTCAGGTTAACGGCAGACGCTATTACACTGTCAAGATAAATGTGACAGAAAACTCCTCAAGTGTCCCTGTTTTACTAATTAAAAATATACAAAGTAAACAGATTTAAATAATTATTTTTGATTAAAAAATCCTAACTATTTTCTAAACTCCAAAATTCAAACTGTTCACAGTGTGTACACATCGATACAATGCTACCATTTATTACTAATAAGATCCAAATCATCCCCATTACTAACTTTCTGTATGAAGGTTTTTCCACGCCATTATTCCTATGACTTTAAAGCCCAGACTCACCACTTGTTTGAATATAATTGGATTTTACACTTCCAAAAAAATAAGACTTCTTCAATTTCTAAATAGTAGGCCTCAAAGTTGAAGAAAACTCACATGACTCACTGGTCCAAACGTCTATTCAGTTCAATGTGTCAGCTGACAATCTTATGTTCCGAACATCATACAAATTGTTTTCTTCAGAATCAAAATGTCATAAAATGTGATATAAAATATAAAATGAATTGTGATTTTGGTGAATAAGCCCTACTTCGCAATAATATGTTCTTTAAATGAGCACCAACAATTATATCTTAAAGTCACAAGCACCAAATACAGAATGTTTTTTTTTCTTTCCTGAATAAAGTATTTTTCATGTTAAATGCCCAGCTCATTTTACATTGTTGTGAACAAATACAACACAAGGTTGTTTTGGACCTAATGGTTGTTCACTATTCATTTAAATGCTTGTTAATTTTTCTTTTTCTTTTTTATCTATACTCTTGATTTGGAACTGAATTGTACATACAAAGTTAAATACTCTTTCAAGTACAAATATGGCATTTGAAATATTGTCTTTACAAAATCACATGTAATTTGATGTGATAGTACACTAATGAAAATCAGTAATTGCTGCAGCTCTAATAAGTACATGATATGCTCAGCCAGTGCTGTAAATCTACTGTATGCTTTCTGCTGGGGGAGCAACAATGACTGAGCTTATTAGATTCTAGAGAATCCAATACAGAAGCAGAAGTCTATATAAAATCAATCTTGAGCCACAGTGACCATAAAGAGACTTCTCACAGACACATTACTATCTGCATCTATTCTGCAGACAACCATACACTCCACGACACTTCATTAAAATCATCAACACACCATTATATATGGGAGGCCTTTACCCCAGAGGAGCCATTTGTATATCCACATTTGGCCATATATCTGCTCACCTTGACATAATAAAAAAAACTAAATCAGAATCTGCCACCATCATTGCAATTCCTCATACAGGCATGACGCATTGCATTCTTTACATTCAGAATTATAACAAGGTTAGAATGTGTACACTCCATCACACAAGTTAAGTAACAGTTGCTTAGCATTCTACAGCAGACTCTGCACTGAAAGGCATCTGCATCCGTATGGGGACGTTGATAAAGGCAACTCTCGCCCAGTCTCTGCATCCGTATAGGGACGTTGATAAAGGCAGCTCTCCCCCAGTCTCCGGCTTAAGGCCTCCCTGGTGGATTATGTTGCCCAACAATGGCACTGGCCTTTCACAGTTGGAGCATGCTCCAGTTGCTGGAAGGCATACAAACACGTCCTCATTTCCTTCTCCCTACTTCTCCCACCAGAATTAATAGTGTCCCCTGACAAAAAGCATCTCTCGAATACATTTTTATACTACCAAAGCAAGTCCTATTTTTTAAGTCCTATTTTTTGCAATAAAGAAAGAAGAAAATAAACCGTTTTCGTTTGTTTGCTTTTTTCTTAAAGCATAGTATGCTCATGACTGATGTCCCAATTGTTTTGAGCTTATTAGATTCCAGAGAATCTAATAAGGGAATCCTTATTTTTATGATTCTTGTAAAACGTAAAAAAAAATAGTCTTATTCTTTATATTCTTTATGCTTAAGCTGACAAAAATTGGAGACAGACAAAAGCCTTGAAAGAACAATGGAGTAGTAACCTTGTGTGCAAATATACAAACTACAAACAGAGAGGAAGAAAGACCAGGGCAGTATTATGCGTTTTCCAGACACATTCACATTTTACAGCAGAATCAAACAAGTTTTTTTTACTTCAGCCATTATAAAACTGCTACATTCATATATCAAATATGACCTAAACGATATTTTATGGACTAATTTAACACCTTGAAATTTGTCATCTGTCTCTTTAAAAAGCTTGCCGTTTCTGAAATTCTGCCTACAGGAAGTCATCACAACAGCACTCATCAATTAACCCTTTAACATTTTTACCAATATAGCACTGAGAAGTAAAGTTAGGAAACTATATTAAATTGCTAGTAGTTCTTTTACTACAACTCAAATGGCACAAAAGTGCTCAAGACACTATACATGCTAAAATTACAGAATTTGTATGGGAGTGCTTCGAGAGGACCCTTAAAAGTGTAAGTATGTGAGATTGAAGTCTTGAAAATGGAACATCGCCTGTTCTCCAACGCAGAGGGACAACAGGGGGAGCGAGACATAGTTGGACTTGACAGGGCCCGGTTCTCCAACAGTGCGGCGTAATTAAAATTTGGCGAAGGAAAAAAAAAAAAACACACATGCAGGATTTACAGCACGTCGGAGAACACAATAACGCCTGACTCATCATTGCTGTCATCCACAAGCGTCATTACAACACGGCCGAGACTTTTGGCCTTCTTTAATAAAACCTGCAGGGGGGCACAAGTTATGAGTAACAGGTCTGTCATCATTACGCTTTGCAGAATCTTCTTGTGTGATAACCCCTGGGGTGTTAGAAAGCAATCATTGTGCCAATGCTCCTCAACCCTCTGGTCCTTGAAAACGCAATGGCCATTTGTTACATTTATATCTAGATATACAATTTCATTTTAATTTCAGCGTTCTGATGCTTCAAAGTCAATCTCAAGTAGTACAACAACAAAGCCATTCTGTAATGACGCATTTCATCTGGACAGCATTATCTGCATAATCAAGCGAGACGTGCTGGGGTATGTAAGAAGTGTGAAAAAGATGTTGAATTATTAAACAGTTCTTATCTCACTTGAAAGCATTCCCAATATTCCACTGGCATCACCTACAAAGGATTAACTACGTATCTTGTAGCAGAGAAGATGACTTAGTGCAGGTCAGAAAATACATATATGCATGCAATGGTATAATGTGATTAAATTTGGGGCGCTAATGATTTATTTAAACTTTTTCCAGGGTGGCATGTTAGCAAAATATATATAAACACATATATATAATAAAAAGATAACCTCCTGACACCCTACCCCCTAGGGACAAGGGTGTGATGGATGGATGGATGGATGGATGGATGGATGGATGGATGGATGGATGGATGGATGGATGGATGGATGGATGGATGGATGGATGGATGGATGGATGGATGGATGGATGGATGGATGGATGGATGGATGGATGGATGGATGGATGGATGACCTCTGCACTATTAAAAGTGCAGAGGTTAATTACTCTGCACTTTTATCCATCCATAAAAGTGCAGAGGTCAATCACACATAGGTGAGTTATTGTTATTTAATGCATTTTAATTTTTGTTGTTGCTGAAATGTGCGATACTAATAAACAAATAAATAAACAAATGAACCTGATGATATTATATGTAACTCAGGAGCAGAAAAAAATTCTTGGCTCACTGACCAAAAAAAAAACAACAAAAAACAAAAAGGTACCAGTCATAACATATTTGCAAAGAGATAGATTGATTTAATTTATTAGCAAAACTGAAGAGAAAAATATACACTGTGATGCATGAGCTCCTAGAGTTCAGCACAGAAACTAACATTACTTGACAGGCAAAAAACACAAGACTTCTGTTTCACAGTACAATGAAACCCCTACAGTCAAGGAAGAAGCAGACAGTCTCTGCTGTGTGAGGGAGACTGCTATGGCCTTGTGAATAATAAGGAAAGCGTGCATGTTTGGTCTTTTCACAAGTTTCACAGGCAGCAGTGGAAGATCAACAGATTGTTGGATTGGACTGCTGCATACTTTAGATAAGAGAGGAGAAAAATGTCCACCTTAAGCCTTTTGGTAGAAAAGTAAAACTAATGATAACACAAGGAGAGAATTAAAAAAAAGTTATTCAGTTCAACTGCAGCATTAAGTGTTTTCCCTGTTATTCAGGCCTTGCATTTTAATTAGTTGATTAATTATGGCTTCAGTATTTTATTCCTGATCTTAGGATTTCAGTCTACCTCTCCAGAAATAAGAGGTTTCATTGCATTCGCCTCAGCTCAAACACTATTGCCTAATTACTGGGCATATCCTTAGAATAATTTTCATTTTCAACCTGCAAACAACTATCACCCAAGACAAACCAGTCAACCGTTTAGATCAGACAAGTGATCCATTCGAATTGCAGCTGGATTCAGTCTGGAGAGTAATTTGGAGATGCAACATTGTTCTTTTATACTGACTGAATTGCACTGGCAATGCCACTCCAGGCAGTGTTTTAATGACTGTAATCACACAGTCAGTGTGGAGAAGTGCGAGTAGGAAAGACTCAGAGAAACTGAACTATCTTTGAAGACAGTTGGGTACCAAACAGACTGAACAAGTTTGACATGGATCCATGAATGATCCATGTAGTCCCTTTTACTAAGGATGAGGGTTTAAAGGCTTGAGAGTGTTCCTCAAAAATGAACATATGCTGTGGAATGACTGGAGGCTTTGGTCAATTTAACATCCCACAGTCCTTAATGTGCGGTGAGATGATCCTGAATAAAGCTGCGACCTCATCCCACAAGTGATAACAGCGTTAATGGATGGTAAAGAGAAAAGGTAGAAGTACGATCGCTGCATTAAAAAAAACAGAAATTCTGCAGCTTGTCCTCATATTTAAATGCCAAATACGCAATAGCAGACGCAGGTCTGCCGTCAAAGCGCACGGATGGGGATGATTGGATATTCCACAACTGCCTTGTTATCACTGATTGAGAAAGTAGGGACAGCTGTCAACGCGCCAATTAAAATAAAGCAGTCTACCAAGTTTGTCGGGCACGTTAACCTTATTTCTAAAATTTACCAGAATCAAGACAAAGTTGTACATCTCCGTGCACAAAAATCAGGCAACACGACAGGACATTGCGGTCTGAGTCCCACCAGTCCAAAAGTGCATATGTCATAAAGTACATGATCACTTCACTTGATGACAAAAATATTCTCTCTGCAGAATGAATGAAGCGTGTTGGCGGGAGGGCGCAACATGCAAACATTTGCTGCCTACCTTGTCTGAGCGGAGTCCGACCGGGAGCCCCTGAAAGAGTAATCCTGTGATTTCCGCTCGAATCTCCTTGTTTCCTTGAAAATGATCTGAAGTCAGGACTGATTACGGCACGTCACTTGCACGGCAAGGTCCCGCAGAGCGTAGTATCTTCCTGAACCGCTCTGTCTGTGGGCTGCAGAGGCATCACTGAACGTATGAACCAGCGCTGCACACGAAGGGAGAGAAGGAAAAGCCGGAGTAGAGTCTGTTCAGTGTGGATTCTCCTGCCTCCAGTGCGCACTGTGCCACTGGAGGCAGTGGCACAGTGCTCACTATTTAAAATGATTTAAATAGTGAAATATCACTCAAAATGTTCATTCTGGAGTACTAAAGAGTTCTAGATTTTTATGCATCTTTGAGCTCCAGCGCTACACCTGAAAAGCCTATTTATAGCAAAAGAACAGTGTGATATGTTGATTGGTTTTATGTTTTTGTATCCACAATCAACTGAACTAATGACAATAACAAAGACTAGCTATATACAGTACAGACCAAAAGTTTGGACACAGCCTTCTCATTCAATGGGTTTCCTTTATTTCATGACTATTTATAAGGCAAGAAAGCCCACTTATTAACCTGACAGGACACACCTGTGAAGTGAAAACCATTTCAGGTGACTACCTCTTGAAGCTCATCAAGAGAATGCAGTGTGTGCAAAGCAGTAATCACAGCAAAAGGTTGCAACTTTGAAGAAACTACAATATAAGGCGTATTTTAAGGTGTTTTACACTTTTTTGTTTAGTACATATTTCCACGTGTGTTAATTCATAGTTTGATGCCTTCAGTGTGAATCTACAATGTCAATAGTCATGAAAATAAAGGAAACTCATTGGTCTGTGCTGTTTATAAAATTGTTTTGCTTTATTCTTTGATTTGTTTAGAGCAGAGATATAGAGAGGATCCAAAGAAGCTCTGTTTTAGTTCAAAATTCCTATCTGTGAGGTGCATTAAATGCTTGTTTGATTCTCTGAACTCCAGGGTCAACAACTCAATTTGCTGTATGCATTTGTGTCCTTTCAATGCTGAGATAGTCTGGGGATCTTGTAAATCCTGCAAGAATAAAACTCAATTCGAGTAAATAAATCAATATTTTTATTGTTTACAATAATCTGTAATGTTACAGTTTTTTTTTTTTAAGATTACTTACACAGTAATCTTAAAGGTCAACAAGGTTTTAATCGCTTTATAAAACCAACAGAGGAGGACTAAATGATGCAAAAATCTGCACTGGCAGTTCCATGATAAATAAGCAAATCCATCCTGGAGAAGATTATTATGATATAAGCTCAAAATCTTTTTATCACAGATATTGTGACTAGATTGTTTTGGTCATTCTCGTGTTTTAAAAGTGGATTTATCTATCAATACATATAGAATTTTTGACTATTTAATCAACGTCATTAAATGCCCAGTAGTTTCAGTAGAAGTTTTACTCTCAAGATGTTTTATTTGTATACTGTGCATTTCTTCCATAAAACCCCCTTTTTGTTGTGCAAAAACGGCACACCGCACCATCTTATCCCAGCTCTCTGTGTAGCTGATGCTGTGGAATGACTGGAAGCTATCCTGCTGGGAAAGATGAAAACCAACAAAGCAAACCAAGCCATTGCTATTTTGCCTCCCAGGCAGCCTGGATCTAACAACAAGGTTGCATATTTTGATACCATAACCCTGGCAACAGCAGCTGTACCAAAATCCTCAACTTGCTGGAGGCTACATGGGTCTGATAGTGTGGCCTTTGAATGATCAGAAATCAATGGCAGTATGCATGTTGAATACAAGCAATGACAGGGGCTTGGGCATGACACTGCATAAGAAAATATTTGCACTCGGTCATTATTGGATCTCTTCGCCATAGCTCGAAGCATTTTCATCAACTAGCTTTCAACAATTTATTGGTGGCAGTCGGTCAATAATGGTGTTCCCTGGAAGTGTCAGAGGAATCAATATTTCCCCCGTGATACAGCTAACATTTCAGACAGAGAGAAAAAGCAACTGGAGTGATAATGAGAGGCAGTACTTGCTTTGTATGCAGATTACATTGATTACTAGTGTTGCCAGTGGAGCGTTATGAATTAACTGAGCTGAAAGAAATTTGTATAATTCACAGCTGATATCATACTGTGTTAATATCAGCCATCAAGTTTGATGTCATTTCACTCCCTTTGAGGTTAATTGTTAGTGTGATGATTTAATCCTGCTTTATCCCAGTGTGAGAAGTCATTTTATTTTTAGAAACAAAACTCTTACCCAAAGATGACTGCAGTAAATAACTACGGCTTTACCGAGAGGACAGTACATAATTTTTGTTTTGTCTTCAATTCTGTCTGCATCCAGCAGACTTTGATTTAACCACTATAGAACCTCCACTCTGGTTCTATTGTGACTTTGTGGGTGTTTTGCAAGTGCACTTCTGGAATAATTGTGGTAGGCTGGTCTGTCTGAGAAATGTCCATCCCTGTTTCATGTTTGCGAATAACTGTGGTTCACTGGAATCCCAAAGACTTTAAACAATTTCTAACCCTTTCCAAACATCAGTGACTGTAGTTCAGGATTAGATCCCACCACTCTCTTTTCCTAATCATGACTCTAATGAGCTTGATGATGCTCATTAGATAACTTCCACCTGGTGTCTTGGTGAGTGAATAAGTGATTAGCTGTAACCTACACCTAATGGGTGTAGATTACGTAGGTCACATAGGCCTGCTTTTATATGACACACGGGGAGTCACAGTGGGAATCTCCTTAGCATCTAAATCCAGTGCAGGTTTTTCCTCGGCCTTAGGCTCAGCATGCAACAGCTATTTATCAATAATTCAAAGCAGAAAAAGGTTTGAAAATGTCTGAAAAATGAAAGAAAATGCAAGGTTCCTTTAAATCATTGTTAAGGAATAAAAGCTTAACAGTTAAATCAGATTTAGACAGTCTGTTTGAAACTGATCAGGCCCTAAGCAAAGAAATCTCAGAATCTCTCAGTTTACTACAAATAAAGCCATAATTATCTTTCTCAGCAGTTTAGATGAGTTTAATTATTCGGCCTATAGTAATTGCTATGCCTGAATGATTAAATCAATAGTGGTGGTAGACAAAGCTCAGGTTATATTGTTGTGAATTATTAATAACTTCACAGTAAGAAATTCTCTTGATGCTGCTAATGCAAATATAGCCTTGCAACAATGCAAATGTTAATGAAACCTGGATATCAAAACAAATGACCAGTACACAAAAAGTCTGTTATATTTTCTTTCTATATGGTTCATTGCATGAAAAGCACAATATTTTGTTATTTGCAAAGTATTCATACCCTCTGCACTTTTTGTCATTTTGTCACATTATAATCATATAATTCAATACACTTCATTGCATTTTTTTAATTAGACAACTGTTAGTAAAGCTAAAGGAAAATATTTTATGAATAAAAGTCTGGTGTATAGCAGGACTCTATTAAATAGGTGACTTATAAAGGCAGACACATGTATTAAATTTTATTTAGGGGCATCAGTTTGAGGACTAGATAGGTATGCCACACAATTTTAGATCTTAGCTGCAAAATAAAAGTAAAAACCCTACATTATTTTCCCTCTGCTTCACCTTTACGGTAATTTGTGTTATTCCTTTTCCCAAAGTAAAAATCTTATTCTGAGAGACTCTGTATTTGGAATATAGTTTTTATATTACCAGTAATAATTTTCTCATAACAACACCACCAGTACAAACAGTTATACAACCTTGACTGTAGCACCTTCTGCAGTTTTCTCAATCTCACTTTTCCTTTTGTCTCTACACCTATTTGAGGAACAATTTTAAAGACTTGAGAGATTAGCAGATCTGAGCCCTGAGGCATGGTTAGATACAAGAAAAAAAGAAAACACATACTCACATCCACACACCCACAGAATAGAAGGCTGTAAGCACATTCCCGCCAGTGCTTTCAATCGAAGCTGGTGAAAAGGCCCAGGGGGACATCTGAAAACCTTTGATTTTTTTCTTGAATACTCAATTGCTTCCCAACATGATTTAATCTAGGCCTCTTTGTCTTGAAACATGATTAATTGAAGTCCACATAAGGCTAGGTGTATGGGGGTGTACACGTGAGTGTGTAAATTCAAGCCTGCAATTTTATTGTTGCATATTTTTCAGTTCCCAGCAAATTATTACCTAATTCTAGAGATTCCAGGGTACCCAGAAGTTTTTGTGCATAGATGAGAGTTTTTGAACACAAGGATAAGAGCTGGAAATGTACTCTATGTTGTTCAGTCCGTATGCTAAGGCTTCTTCTGCAGTCATACAAACACTCGTAAAGTACTAAGAAAAGAACTGGCATTGAAGCTGAATTATTCAGATGAAGGGGGTGGAATACACAATGAATTGTGAGATTTCAAAACAAGCCCTGGAAATGTTGGCAATCCATCACTATCACAATTAACTATGTGTCTGTAGGTGGGATATGGAGATTTGGAGATCATTTGATTGCACTTTAACAGAACTAAATAACACTTAAAACAGAATTGAATTCATTCATTGACACCCAAAATGTGTCAGGTTCATTTATTAACAGCGACTTGATTTGTGATTTTGAGTCGGAAGGTTACCGAAAAATACACAAAAATACACATGATGGACATAATCATGATAACACCTATGATGCTAAAACATCTCCACTAACTCTTCCCGTTATTGAATAGAACAGGTAGTACTTAGAATTTTCTATTTCTCTCATTCATGCAGCTGCCAGCCTTCATCGTATCATCACATCAGGGGAACCTTTCTGTTCTCTCTAAGGGACACAAGTTTTTCCTCTTCCCTACACTTTACAAAAGAAATTCATTGGGAGCTATTAAATATTGAAGACAGTATAAGGGTGTGTTACAGAGGGCTTTTGACATTGCATATGATGACAGAGTAAGAGGAAAGGATTAATAAGTCAGGCACTGATATATGTTTTCTTTTAAAAGAAGAAATATCATTCACAGAGAGTGTATAAATAAGGGCTTTTTATTCAACCATCAAATTAAGGACCAATGTGATAAAAATCAAAGAAAGAATATTTGTTTTTATGTTTTCATAGAGCTTGGTTTGAAAAACATTAGGACTCAGAAAAATTATAATTTTTCTTACCTTTATCCTGATGTCTTTTCTTTAACACTTTAAAGTGCAATACTGGAAATAAATGTCTGAAAAACTGAATTTAAACATAGCAACAAAATGTCTTCCTTTTCACACAGATTTTTCAATCAGTGTATTATAGTTCATACTTTAAGCATTTATGTTGATACTGCTGTTGTTTTTCCAAACCAACAGGATGCAAGTTGTATGCCTAATGAATAAATACATATTTTGATAACTAAAATGTTAAAATTGACAAAAACAGTTTTACCTAAACGTTTAATTATAGCTTAAGTTATTTCTGGTGTACGTAAAAGTGCAGGATATAATACAACAGGTTTGCAAGGAAAGCGACAGTTTGGAAAAGATGTTTTAAGTAGAGATCTTAAAAAAAATTATATTTCAGAAATAATGTGTCCGATGCCATCAGGTGAAAGCTCCACGGGTGGCCTCATAATGTTCCTCACTACTGTCAACAATTTTTCCACACAACGTGAAGAAAATCGGCTTGGGAACCCCTGCGGAGGACCATAAAGTTTTATCTACCGGTTTGTTTTATTAGTCTGTGAATGTTATTGATCCGAAGCATTTAATGGTGAACTTAAGTTGATGACACAAAATGAAATGTACAAAGTTTATTTTCAAAATCGACTGTTTTCAGAGTACATTTCAGAAATAATTTTGTCCCCGTTTTTGTGGCTGCATGGCTGATAGATAATTAATTCAATATGTAAAACTCAGCTGTGAAAAATGACTTGGAATGAATGACAAGGCATTTTTTAGTCAGTCGAAATATTTTGAACGGGATAGAAACAGGAGGACATGAATGCATGTAGCGTCATTACACGTGCACAAATTGAAGCATTGACCCCTGTGTTATGAAAAAAAAACTTTGTCTTTTTAATAACCAGCTTGCAGCTTTGAGAGTGAACGCTTCACAGATTCCTCACAGCTGAGCCTGATAGTTTTGTGAGAGAAACTCCTGCTCCCTGGAGCCGGTTCCTAATACTGCTACGGTGGCACTGTGTCATTACTTTCTGCCATCACATTGCTGCCTTGTCCTTTTTGGTTGAGACAGGCAGGAGCAATTCCTGCTTGAACTATTTGCTGACAGCTAGAAGGTGCTGAGGGAACCAAACAGACTACATTCTCTTTGCTTCGCTGCACTGCTTTCTCTCCCTCTCTTTGCCCTCTCCATCTCTCTTTCCACTTGAAATGACAGGTGTCTCAAGGACTCCCCTCACATCCAGTAAAGACTTTAACCTTGGCAAAGAGTCTGTGTCACATTCATTAAGACTTTTCTGTGTGCTTTCCGTCTGTCAAAAAAACATGAATGTACCCTGTTCGCGAATCATTAAAATTCACATCTAAGTATAGTTCGAAAAAAAGGCTTTTTTTTGCCACATGTACTCTGACAATATAAGTAGCCCTTACTGCAATATGCATAAACCAAGATGGAAAAGAAAGAAAAATATCCACCTGTAGTGACAACTCTTTTAATATGTTATGAACTGTTGCAAGTAAACACCAAATGCAAATGACACATTATATTTGACTTTCGTACAGTGCCTTGTAAAAACAATCACACCTCAAACCTTTTCACTCCCCCATATTACACCAACAACAGATCAATGCTACTGTTTTCGTCGAACAAAAACATCCTCACAGTAAGACACTACCACCACTTTCTATGGTGAGTTGTAGACTCTGCAACTCAGTGTTAGTTTTTCCACCTAAAAGAGGTCAGGTAGAAAAAAAGCTGCAGCTATTTGGTCTCCACAGCTGTTCCAAACTTCCTGGGAGTATCTTGACTTCTCTTATCAATGCTCTCATGCTTGGGTTATTAGTTTTAGTGGAAAGCCATGTGTTGACAGCTTTACAGTTGTCTTTAGGTGCTCTATGAAATGTACAGCGTGTGGGATATTTCATTTATAACCCTGCTTTAAACATCTCAACAACTTCATCCATCACATGTTTGCTGTGTGGTGCACTATTTGTTCACTTATGTTTGTCTACTTATGTTCTCTGTGCAGAAACCAAGCGGGATTTATGCTGAGATTGTATTAAACACAGGTGGACTCTATCTACTAATAACGTGACTTCTGAAGGCAATTTTCTCAAACTTTTATTCATATGAAGTATTGCAAGACGTGCCATTTTTCTTCCCCTCTAAATTATGAACAACTTGTGCTTGTCAAAACACTATATTCACTCATATTTATGGTAGTTGTTACTAGACAAACAATAACATAGTTCAAGGTATGAATACTTTCATCAGACACTATGTTATAAGACATCTTATGGCCATAACTTATCATTTTGAGGATGGAAAGACAACAAAAATTGGGCTTTTTAAAAGAGCATTTCAAAAACGAAAGTTTTTCTGTGAATACAAACTGCTGGCATTCTCACTTAGAACTAAGCAGTTCTACATTTAAGGCACTCACAATGTCACTAAACCACCATGCATTCTTCCACTGGGAGTTTACGACTCTGGCAGTATTGGATTCAGAGATGAAAGAATGAGGGGTAGCTGGATATGAAAGTAAATAACCCAGGACAGAAAGAAAGAGAAACTGAGACAAGCCGCTGCAGGCAGACATGTGTTAAATGTTAGTTTGTAAAAAGGAAAGCTTTGCTGTCAGGGCATCAGGGAAGGATCGCGGCTCTATATTTACTATCAATAGAAATCACAATCATTCTTGTGGGATGTATTCTGCACAAAAGTACACTAAATCACTGCTGAGATCAGAGGAGCTGAGCTATACTGCAAGCACACCTCGTCCTCTTTCTCAGTCTTTCTCAACAAATCCCCTGCTTGTTGTCAACTGTGAAGCTGCTGTTTTCTCTCATGCATGACAAACATTCAATTTGTCTTAATTTTGTTTTCTACTCCAAATAAGTTTAGCGTCGTATGGAGTGCAAAGCTGGGGTAATTAAATTAAAGAGTTTATGATCTCCATCCTACAGATAATGAATGCTGCTGTGAGCAGAAAAGCTGAAAATTGACTTTGACCTGATAGGACTTCACATATTAATTCAGAAACAGAGGTCGATGATTTGAACAAAAGCCTTGATGGATTTACAGATGCTGAAATCTGTAAATCTGAAGGTCAACCAGCAGGAAGTTACTCGCCACAAAGAATGGAAACCGAAAGAAGATATGAATCTCAGAAAATCTCCTGGAGAGATGAGAAGACTGAAAGACATTTGCTAATTAGAGTAAAGGTTGATCAAGATGGAAAGTTATTTTATCAATTATGCTTGTATTTTTGGCCTTCCATGTCTGAAACATGAGAAGTTTGCAGGTTGGTAAGTGTTTTGCGTGAAGCTTCCTTCTCTGATTGCAGGGTGCGACCACCAGGTGTGTCTTCACAACTGAAGCTGAATAAGTTTAGTCAGGAAGAATAAATTCACTTGAGGCACATGCCAGATTGTTCTTACTACACAAGTAGTAATCAAGCTTCCACTAGTTTATTATTCGGCATTCTCTGATGTCTGTGCATACCCTCTTTGTTATCCTACGTTTGGGAAAATCTGTTCCTGTTCGTATTCCATTCCGAGTTTCCAGTGTTCTGCCTCCTGGTTCTTTGAATTCATTGGCAAACTCACCTCAAGATCTTCTTCATGAATTTCCTCATTATTCCTCTGATTCATGCTGTCTGGACTTCTCCTCAACCAGCATACCCACCTGCCCGTCATCCAATGTTCCACTGTCTCTCCTCTCCTACTGGAAGAAAGAACAGACAAACCACAGCCAATATGCATCACACTCTACCTACTGCCAATCTCAACCTTCATGGGTGAACTAATTTCTTTCTTGGAAACTCTGCCATCTCACAAACAGTATTGTCACATTTAGTACCTCTTGTCCTATAGTATCTCATTGACTACTTACCTTTCCTCCACAGTGTAGACCTACCTTTCCTGAATCCACACAAACAATCCATGCATTATCTTGTCAGTAAACTGTTTAAATCCTTTGTAGTCTGTTATTGTTGCCTTCACTATTGACTCACATAGAACCAACATGACACTGCATCACCAAGCAAACCCCAAGGAATATAAAGAATATAAAATATATAGCTAGTGTTACATAGTCTTGCATCAGAACAGTCAGGTATGTAGATTTTTTTTTAAATAAATGGTTTTCAGATCTGGTTGTGTTTGGTGTCAAATAATAAGACAATCAAAACAGTCCTTCTCTTTGTTTAATGCTCATTTATCAAATTAAAGTCCAGGGGCTGAATCCGCCTGGCTTAAAATAATAAATAAATAAAGTAAGCCAGTGTTGCACAAGTTTGAATAAATGAACAAATCAACAAACATAAACGGCAGTTACAGGACTTGTAACTTCTGTCCTGTAGTCCTGGAACTGCTGTTTATTATGAACTTGAAGTGACTGGTGAGACGACTCTGATTGTAATTGGGTGGGAGTGCTAAATTCTATTTTTCTACATTTTCATGAAACAATTTTTCTCAGTTACTTTATAAGCTTGGTGTTTATATGTTGTGTTTGAAGCATTCCAAGTCATTTACACACTTAAAACTGAGGCGCTATACAAAGAGTCAAGTGTTTATGAAATGCAAGCAACGCATCTCCTGGGGTATGCATTGGATGTTCATATATCGAATAGTGAGAGTGTCATATAACTCATCTACATGGGTGACATAAATAAGTCACAGTTGATTTTCAGCCACACTCATAAATGTTTTCTTCCAGGCTGCAATTAACCAACAAGAAGTTGTTGCACACTGTGATGGAGGAGCCATCGTGACAAGCTGAGGGTAAAGTCTGTGCCAACGTGCAATGCAAGCACAAATACACATCCGACATAACTTACTTTTTGGTTTCAGCACAAGCAAAGTAATTTGCGGATCACAGCAGGGACCCACGTCATGACGTGATGACGTCATCGAAACTTTGCATTAATTGAGAGGTTCCTATTAAATTAATTTTTGTATTTTTGGTCACAGATTTTTTTCAGTATTATGATTATTTTATTTTTCAATTTTATTTATGTGGTTTACTGTGATATGGGTTTACTTGAGTTAGAAGTTAGTAGTTTTGTTTGTTTATGCTTTCTTCAAGGTGGTGTCTGTGACTATAAAAGAGGGCTCTGCATCTGAGTTTAGACTTCCAACAGTTGATGGACTTCTGAGTTGCAATGAAACTCCTGCTATTTTTGATTTTTATTTTATTAATTTTTTTTGTTTGCCTTTTTACCTTTCCTGGGTAAAAAGGCAATGGGTGCTCATTGTAAATATGCTGCACAGCTTCTTCAGCTTTTTTTCAACTGTTGGTTTAAACTTGATTTGAAGCTCTGCAGCAGTCTGTCGCAGTTACTGGTCTTTTTTTGTAGCATGAACTGATTATTTTGACAGGCTCCTGCAGACCAAAGTGGCTTCATATGTGAGAATTTATTTTATATGACAGCTTGTTGAGGATAGAAATGTGGGAGACTTAAGGGAAGAAAACTGTGATCCCTGTGAAATTTCCATCATCAAAATTCAGAATGTATTGCTGCAGGCTGGCCGTATGAGGTCAATAAGTTTCCTAATGAACAATATTGGACAGCGATTCACTATTCTGTGGATTCAGCAGTCAGTGTCCTTGAAGTGCGAAACAACGAGAAACAACACACCATGGCAAAATGAAACAAAAAGACAACAAAAATGGATTATGTCACAAAAGAGGCAATTATTACAAGTAAAAAAATCTGCCTAAAAATAGGTGAATAAAAGTGAGGAAAAGTAAAGAAATAACAAAAAATACAGAAAATACACATCCATAACAGAGATGATAATGTATCATCCCCTCAGAGATGTCTAAGCAACTATTATTCCAGAAGGCATGTGAATAAAAACCTGCTGTGGCGCAAATGTCCCCTTAAATTTAATTGCTAACATAAAATTTCTCTGTACACAGGGAAACAGAGGACGGTGATAAAAACAAGATCCAACAAAACATAGGAATGTGTTAATTTAAAAAAACAACAAAAGAACACAGAGTTTAAAAAAATTCTGAGAATCATAGAAAGATGCTAGAAAAATATTTTGTCTTACATCAGTTTGTGTTCATGAGCTTATATATAATGATAAGCTCATAACCACAGCACATAAATACTTAAAAAATGTCTTCATGTGTAATGCTAAATTGAAGTAAAATCTTAGCTTAAATTAAGATTACAAGGAAGATTTCCATCTAATAAGATGTAGAAAAATGCCAGAGCAATATTTTACACATTTTAAACATTCTTCACATACATTTAGATGTTTACATACATTTCCTTGGTGTTTGGAAGCATTGCCTTTAAACTGTATGACTTGGAACAAGCCATACATTTTGAACTTCTTGCTACGATCTGCTTCAAATACTTTGCGGAAATTATGGACCTTTTCAGGCATAACTGGCGTAATTCATTTTGTCATCCCAAGATCTACTTTGATCTACTGTTGGTGCACCAAGTCTTTGCCCATTAGGAAGACCCATTTGTTTCCAAGACTGCATTTATTTTTTTTTTAAATACACCAGTCCCTTCTGCAGCAAAACACTCTCAAAACTATAATCAAATCAAACTACAAAACAACCTGAGGTTCGAACAGATATACGTGAAATTAACTTTGTTTTGGCCCTTAAATGTTTCTGTTATTGTAGTTTGAGAGTCTAAAAGTGCAATTTTTAAAAAATTTCTTATCTACCGGTGCAGCGTAGATCTATTTATGTTCTTTTTGGGACATGTTTTTCGGTCGTTAATTTTTCTCTATTCCCCAGTACAATTTCTTGTCTCTTGTCACTGTATTTGCTGTGGGCAGAGGCAAAGTTTCTTAGGGAAGAGTTTTGCTTCATGTTTTATTATTTATTCTCAAACTATTTTTAGCAAATATACTACTTTTACATTTCTATTTACTTTGAATCTTTGGCCGAGGTAGCTGTGACGAAATGTCTCCCCGGGGATAAACAAAGTATCCCTGATTTCTGATTTAAGTCACCGTTAAAGGAACAAGAAAGGCTTAGATATGAGATATGAGACAGAGTTCCTTGCAAAAGTCTTTAGATCCCTTGAATGATTGCCCCATTTCAACCACAAATATCATGGAGCAATAAAAACTATTGTAAAACTATGACTACTACAAGTTTTTAATTATTTTTTTTCTTACAATAAGCCTTAAAAATTGTTCCATATGTTACGCCTCTATAAAGGGGAGTAATGAAAACACGGACACAATGTTACTCTTTGCATGTCCGGTGTTATAATGGAGCATAACCGTTACGTCCCCCTACATTCCAACAGACAAAACAATCGAGCCCCGAACGACCAACAAACTCTCAAAACATTCGATTCATAAGGTTAGACTTTTCAAGAACCACAAACAAACACAGGCGGAAAAGCAACAAAGAAAAGTAACAGTAATAAAAAGTACATTTCTTTTAACTTCTTTAAACTTAGGCTACCTTTTGCCGTATCTGTACCGTTTATCTGCCTGTAGCGCTGAACTTGAGAGACCAGAATAATCGATCGCAGATCGATTATTATGGACATAAATGGATTCAGCCCTCTGGGTCAATAATTTAGAGCACTACCTTTCTCTGTAATTAGAGTTGCAAGTCCTTTGGGCTATGGCACTATCAGCTTTTCATATCTAGGCTGAACATTTTGCTGCTTACATCCACTGACCTCTCGGGGCTCTCTAAGTTGAAGAGAGCTTCTTTTTTTGTTTTGCTTTGTTTGCAAGCTTGTTGTTACACCTTGATGCACAGCTGAAATCACTTTCGCTTCATCAGTTGACTCCATAAAGTCTTCAGTCATTCAGTGTCAAAACAATTCTTACTGGGCATACATAAATTGCTTGACTGTTAAACTTAATACTGTGTATGGATTATTTTTTCTGTTTGGTTAACTGTTTTAATTCAAGATATCTTGTTATTGATGGAAACTATGGCGGGGATTCTTTGCCATTTTCTTTTACTTAGTCCTTTCCTGTTTGTGGTCAGCCAGATAACTAATGCATTGTATTTTCATTTTCAATTAGGTGAGGACTGTTAAGTGGGGATATTTTTGTGTTTTGTTTATGCCTTTGAGACCTTGAAGTTTACTGCTTTTCCTTTTGTTAAGTTGTATGAATCTGAATTTGGACAATGTAGTACAAGTTCCAAAAAGTGACCAGGGTTAAGTTCAGTGGATTTACTTTCTATATTTTGTATTACACCCTGTGAATCTTAGACTTCAATTTCATGTTTTGTAACATTGTCCATTAATTTTTTCAGACTTAAGCCCAGCCAGGTTTTGATCCCAAATTTACTGATTTTTTAGAGACTCTAAATTGGATTTGATCAAAATTTTGATTGCCTGTTCTTGACACATAATATACTTTTATCTAAGCCAGTTCTGGATGTATTTTTAAGGTAACTGCGCTTAAAGAAAAATGCCCTTCTGCTGCGGTCTAAAGCCTCTAACTAGTTTTCTTCCTGTTCTAAGCTCTGTCCACCTTTGTACCAATTTTTACTGGTTTCTCTGTCACTGTCACAAAAAACAGAATGTCCTCAGGATAATCTGACCACCACCATCACTTTTTACTGTGATCATTTGTTTGATCAGAGCAACATGCACTTTGAATGCAGACTAAAAATATATAATTTTGTCTTATCTTACACAGCACATTTGTTCATGTTTTCTGCTTCTCCAACATGACTTGTGCCATTCTTTAAATTGGATTTCCTTTGACATTCTTTCAACAATTGTTTTCTTCTCACTGATCTTCCATACAGGACAGGAACGTGAGGTACTTTGCTTGTAGTTTTCTTTTGAGCAGATTTTTATATTTGACTTGTGAATCTTTAGATACCTCTGGAGTTATTATGGCCTTCTATTTGATATCCACAGGTTGACTCCATTTACTAACTGACTTCCAACAGCAGTGGTGTATCAAAAAGATAGCTGAATACAAATACATACCACACTTGTCAATATTTAGAAAATAAAATAAAACTATGTTTTATCCCAGTTCCCATGATCCTTTGTGTTGATTTGTAATATAAGATCTGAATAAAGTGGGCATTTAAGTTTGTGGTTGCTCTGGACAACAAGAGAAGTAATTCAAAGGGTATTACACATTTCACCCATACTTTCTCACCTTTATTGTCCTCTGCCATCCTGATTTGTAATCCAAGTGGCACAGCCACCAGTATTGGTCATGGCAGTATAATTGTGACATTAACAGGCACCTTGGTTCTATGGGGAACCACAAATGTTACTCATAAATTTGCAGCGTGAAAGTCACATAATCTGCGCTGGGGAGAGACGAATTCACGGAGCCTATTAGTCAAGGTCTCTAAATACCAAACGTTGTATGCAGGACGGTCCCTATTATCCAATAAAGCCTACACAGAAATGTCTTATAGGCATGCTTTTTCAACTTTCCTAATTGAAAGGATTTGCAGCTTTTGCAGGAATATCAGATACAAGTTGTTTTTTTTCCTGCAAACAACAAAAAAATATAGGAACTGTGTTGTCATGAAATGATGCTTCGATGTTATAGGATTTATTGTTGCAAAGATCTAAATGAGTCACAATGTGAATCACAACATAATCCCAAAGTGACAGTGATCTTTATTAATACCCATCATGCACGTATCCCTCATAATGAAAGTGATCAAAAGTGGCGGGCGTGTAATTGGATGTGATTTGGCTCATTAGATGATGAACAGCCAACAAATTGGGCCTTGTCCTTTGGCAGCCGCCTGGGTCACACTAATCACTCAGTCAACGTGAAAGAGTTGTCCATTCTAAGCTTTAGAGCACATCTTCAACTGACACAAATTTCGTTCTGACTGTAAGGTTTGTAACAATGTCAAGTGTTCTTTCGGTATATTTAGCTTCAATAGAGTGGGAAGAGCTATTTAACTTAAGTGTCATGAAGAGCTGTAACAGCGGAGAGCTTTTTATCCACTCTTCTATGATGACTATCAAATATAATAATTTGTTTTCTGCAGCATACCCACATAAACACTGATTTAATCTATGCATATAACTAAACCCCTCCACAAAAAAAAACAAAAAACTTTAATCTGAAAAAGTAAGAAAAAGCATTATAAATCATTGGAGACACATCAGAGGAATGCAATCTCTTAGTATGCATACAATGTGATGCTGTTGTAGTAAACAAATGTGGGCAGATTGATATTGGATAAAATGCCCCCCCAAAAAAACAAAAAAAACAGAGCCTTAGGGAACCTCAATTGCCAAGTTCCACATTATAGTTTCAAATTAGACTTTACCAGTTGGCGCTTTAATATTCGTTTTGACATGTTCTACTTCTAAAAGTAAATTAAGAATCAGAGCCTTTTCTTATGCATATCCAAAAGATAGATTCTGCTGCTACACTTAAAAGCAAACCGGCAACTCCACCTCTTAATTGATGAAAATAACACAGAGGTTTTGGAGTGGATTCGTCAAAGTTCAGACTTGAATTGGATTGAGATGGTGAGACGGTAGCTTAAATAGGCTGTTCATGCTCAGAGTCTCGCAAAGCTTGATAGTAATTGTTGCCACCAAAAGTAATACAACTACTTAGTGGTTTTTATGGACAGTTTGATGTACACAGAATTGTATAGAAGTGTGAACACACTAGTTCAACCTAAAACGTGTGCCTCAAGCATACCTGAACCATTGTTGAGTGGATCAATAAAAAGAAACAAAAATGAAAAAGTTCCGACATTTAGAGCCTTAGATTAAAATACTTCACATAATCATAGTAAATTTTCACCATGAAATCTGTTTTGTTAGAAGCAAATACGAAGAAATTGAAAATGACTCATAACTTGTACATAGCATTGTGTGTTTTGTCTCCCCTGGCAGATGGAAATCCACTCCAGCAAAATTTGATCGAATCTGTGCACTATTTAGATTAATAAAATATTCAGAGTAGTGGTAAGTCTCATCTCCTTAACTGACCATGTATTGTCATGCAAATTCTTCCACAAGCTGCTGGTCCACACAACTCTGACAGCTTGACAAGGCCACCTTATTAAGCAATGGTGCCACTGTGTGGTCAAAAGCCACATTTACAAGACCTGCAGAGGCTTATCTTGACTAAAAAGGAGTCAGCACTCCTTTTAAGCAGAATTCAAATATTAGCCATTCTGTTTCTAAAAATGCACCCTCTACTTGTACCTTCCCCAGAAAGTTGTAGTAAAAATGCAGCAAACATTTAGGAAAATTTAGAAATTAACAATTTAACAAACTTTATATATTTTTTCACTAAACTATGAACAACAACAACAAACAAAAAGACAAGTTTGAGGCACATTTTTTGTCTTTACAGAAGAGGAAGTTTGCACCCTGTCAGCCATGGGAGATCATCAATCTTTCTTTATCTTTGTTAGTTTTTTTAAAGCTTATTATTTTTTTAGTTTATAAACTCCCCACAGCAGCCTTCCTAGTTTATTTTGGACACATTCAACTGTTTCGAGTACTTTTTATCCAAGTTGGTCTTTACTCTTTGCCCTGCTTTTAAACAACAAAATAACAAACTATTTATGACAGACGGAGATAACAAATGCTATAAAAAGGACACACTGTGACACCAGTTATGATAGGTCTTGTCCTTCCCTGTTATACGTCTGAGACTTAACTCCGTTTGTTGTTTAAGAGCCACAGGGCAGATGAATAAAGACAAATAGATTAAACTTTTTTGGATTTTTAATACGTTTTCTGACAAACTTTTCCTCCTGTGTAATTTAAGCCCTCACGGTCACCATGGTAAACCACAACCCACCCAGGATTATACTGATGTTTGCCGGATTATTTACCTTTTGTCCTGCAATTACTTTAAACTTTCTTTCAGGCTTTGGAGAGCATTCAGGTGAATATGTTTGTTTTACATGAATCCAGTCATCTCAAGGATTTTAAAAGGATTCTCCAGAATAAGTTAGGTAACTCTCAATGCAGGTGTCTTCAGGCAGCGCACAGAAGATGTCTCACTCAAGTACATGACATCTGTAACTCTCGCTCAGTGGACGTTTTTCATGTGGAATTTCATTTTTTACTTTTGTTTTTTTGCCATGTTTGTGTACTTTTTGGCTGGACTTTGTAGAAGGTAAGCACTTTTTTTTCCTAAATTTATTTGTTCAATACAGACAACACAAACATAGTGGTCTAAACCAGGTGCTCAGTTTTCAACACTTTTAAGTTACAGATGGAAAGGTTCTATGGCTTTTTCACAGGAGGAATATTTCTTTCTGTTTTAATACTTTGCATCACCCTTCTGTTCTGTCACATGTGGGAAATCATACTTTCTTGTACTGAGTCAGTTTATTTCTCCTCAGTGCACTCATTTTCTCTTTACACCTTTCAGATTGCTCAAACATCACATGAAAAGATAGATTATTTCCCCACAGGCTCCTTCTGTTTGTCGACATATTTGACTATATTATCTCTGCCCAGTGCAGGAGTACATATGAGTGGATGTACACCACACCTGCAGCATTGCCTTATGGGTCTCATGTCAGCATCATCATATATCTTAGCTTGAACATCACCTGGCTCTTTCTGTATGACAGAGAGTAAGTACACTAACTCACACTAACCATCAGGCTCCTCCTGTTGTCATCTCTTTTCATTCATATGAACATTTTATTTCTCTGTGTCCAGAATGCTGCTCCCAGTGCTCGTAACCTCAGCTCTAATGATGTTCACTAATTACGTGATGCTATTTTTCTCCTGCCATGGTCTAAAGATTTATGGTGCCTGGCTACGCAAACATCACAACGCAGACCTCTGGATGTTCAGGATATTGGTAAAACTATAAATATATGGCAACGTTTTTTGGGCGGCTTTTTATTTGGTCTTTGCAACATATTTGCTATGACAGCTATGACTAAAAGCTTGTAAAATCACACAGCTTTGATAAGCAATTGTAAAAAAAAAAACATTCATTTTGATGATGAAAATTATTGACTTCTTCCTTTTTACTTCCCTGTTTTCTGTTTTTATCTTGTTTTTATCAGCCGAACTCCCCCTTCAAAGTCAATGGGTGTTGCTGAGACCGATTTCTTGGCTTAAGTGTTCATAAGCAAGTAACTGGAAGAGTGTCTAAATAAATGAATCAAAAACACACATCTTTGCAGCATTTACTGACTGATCTTTGGTTCACTCAATCTATCTCTCATTGTCTCAAAACAGGTGCAAAATGGAGCGGCAGTGTATGCCACTTGGGGGACACTCTCCACTTTGCTGAACCTGACAATCTACTTGCAGCATCAGACGGAAGCATCTCGATATCACTGCACAATGTTGTCACTGCTGCTGCTCCTGATGGAGCTGTTAGTGTGGTGAGTCTGACTCCCAGCTGCCTTTTGCAGTTTAACTGCTGCTGTTGCTTGTCATAAAACAGGAGCAGAGAAAAATAAAAGCCTTTTTTGTCTTCTGCTGCTTTCAGGTTTCTGTTGGAGAACTTTTACCTTGATGAGCACATACGCTATACTCTGACCATCTATCCTGTGATTACCCTGTGGTTGACAGGCATCCTGGACAACAATACATCTCCTGGTACCAATTTGTACATCTTTGAAGGTAAAGTTTCAAATGTGCATCAATACGGAAAAGATAAAACACGTAAAACATTGTCGATTTGCGTGTATTAGTCATTGTGGACAGGTTGTGTTTTTTAAGAAATAATTTTATCATTGAACAACTGCAGTGCTTACAGTAATTCCAAAATGTTAATGAATCTCAAACCTGGGTGCTTAAGTGAGGTGTTAGCTTTTTGAGGAAAAATATATATGTGGACAATTATTGGGAAAAAAAAATTAAAGTTATTATTCAACTAAATGAAATAGACAAAAGTTCTCATCTCATTGTAAATCTGCTGTTTATGAAGAGCCTACAAGTTCCAAGATTATGTACACTTGAATACTTGATTTCTGTCTCACGCTGCAGTTTTGATCCTGGTGACTGCCTGTGTCCTGCTTGTGGTTCGTATCATCCTGGTGGCGTGGAGACATCACAAACAACCGCTTTACACAGACAATGAACTCAGTTTGACTCCAGTGGAAATATCATTGTCACAACCCAGTCTTTTCTTATAAATACTTTCCTGTGATGGTAAAATATTACATCTACATAGAAAGAAGAATGTTTACATCATGAATGCTTAGAATGTCATTCCACTTTCTTAAGAAAACTTGAGACAACATGCATACCTCAGACTGCCGGAGTGTTTTCCTACAAAATTGAAAGAATAAGCAGATTTGGACAATGGAAGGATGTATACATCTTGGAAAAGTGTTGTACAATGTTGTTTTTTTATATATATAAATGACATCAACAATCTAACTTTTGAATACACTGAAAGAACTTATGGGAAATAAATTACAATACATTGAGGAGTGGAGTGTACTCAGTTTTCAACCTAATTTCCCAAAAATGTCCTATGTTCCAAAATATACATATGCATTTTTGGGTCATGGAACATAATATATTCATATTCTTGAATTTTCATTTTGCACACAAGTTGCATTAACATTGTTAGTAAAAATAAAGTTCATTGGTGGAAATCAATGAACTTGCTAAGAAAAATCTCTGAAGATAAAATCCAGATAATTATATAGTTTTGTAATGATTTAACCACCAGAGGAAGCATACTCTGTCTCATTGCACTCCATGTGGGTTCAGAACTTCTGTAAACAAAGAGTGACATGTAGGTTTAAAGTCCAGAACCTGACGTGCTTCATTGACAGCTGAGACCAAGCTATGTTTTATAGGGTCATAGAAGACATGTACATGAGTGAAAAGGGGCAGCTAATGATTTTAACTCTATTAAACTTTATTCTTTCTGGGAGTTGTTAAAAGGTGTTTTTATTTGTCTTGTAATAAATGTTCAATTTAAAATAACTATATTTTTCTCCTTGGAGAAATTCTATTTATGGATCAAATAGTTGGACTCAATATCCAAGCTGTTGCAACATGTCATGGAAAAGTAATCAGATCAAGATCATAAAATTTCTCTGCGAAAGCCAAGTTCCAAAGTCCCAGGAACAACATAATAGTACTAATGCGTTGTCTTCAGAATCTCCCCACTGTAGTCGGTCAGCATATCACAACTTACAACGACTTCCATCATGTTTCTCCGGATTGAAAATACTGGTTTCCATTTAGCAATGCACGCTGGCAGCATCGTTCTTGCAATAATCACTCAGATGATTTCAGAAGTCTTTTTTTACTTGGCAAAGGAAGACAAAGTGCCCAATGGTGAGTGATACATCATGCACGCATTTTTCAATCATGGAATTAAACCTCAAAGATTTTAGGAATCAAAGAAATGTTGGTGTCTTTTCACACAACTTTTGAAATTAGTATTTTTGCAAGATCGTGAGAACACACAGATTAGTGATATTTAACTTTTGGGTCCTCAGCTGTTTTTCAGACTTCATCCTGGAATGTTTCCGAGACTTTCTCTCTAGAGTTGACTATGGACTTGTGGTCTGAGGACTTCTGGATCTGGATTGATCTGTGGTCTAAAATGTGGCTTGTTTATGCAGCTGTGAGCCTCTTCAGAAGGTACATCTGCCGTGCAAGAATAAAGATAGTTTTTTTCCAGAATTTCTGATCTCGACATTGCTCTCCTGTCTATAGAAATGTACTCGGCCCCCAGTCGTGCAATCCTGAAATCCACCCTCCCAAATTCTTTCTGATGTGGACTATCATAAATATTACAAGAGTGTGTAGCATGCCTATGTGGGATAGACAGTAAGTTGCATGCAGTACTGTATATCATGTGGCTAAGATTGAACAAATTTATTATTTCTGCCAGTAAATTAAAGCTATTTCTGCTTTCTACAGCTATATCCTGCCAGCAGTGTTGTCTAGGTGGATTTTACCACTTCACAGCTTCTACATGCTTTTCCTTTCCTACTCCAACCTGAACAAGCACAAAGCCTGGCTGGCAATCAACAACCCTGGTGTGATTCCATGGACACGTTATCTGGTGATAAGACTGTGCTAGATTTTGCAGTGTTACAGTGCCTTCCAGTAACCTCAACAATTGTTAAACTTTTTCACATTTTGTCATGTTACAAGCAAATATTTCTATGTATTTTATTGGGTTTTTATGCAGTAGACCAACACAAAATAGTGCCTAATTGTGAAATGGAGGAAAAACATGAATGTGTTTTTTCTTTACAAATAACAATTTGAGTAGTGCTATATGAATATGTACATATTCATATCTAACTCTTAACATGTGGGGTTTTAGTCTAGATTTAAAGGAACATAGTTTTTCGGCTGCTTTACTATTTTCACTTAAAGTGAGAATGGCAGAATAGGACTTTAATTGAAGGTATCAAAGTAAAGGGGTTGAAAATCAATGCAGGTCTCACTTTTAAGATTTTCATTAGAAAAAATAAACTATTACAGGCAGTGATGATTTTCCTTTGTCGCCAATTATGCACAGTGTTGTGGTCTATCAGAGTATAAATCTGATTAAAATATACTAAAGTTTGTGTTTGTATTTTTGACATAACCCAAAGTTTGTGAGGTATAAATTATTTTGTGAAGTGTTGAAGGAAGTGAAAAATGATCCATGTTCAAATCCCTTTTTTTAGACACAGAATGGATTAGCTGTGTTTGCCTGGTGGTCTCTCTTTCATTCTGTGGTGGGCTTTGGCATAGTGCTTAAATATTATGCCGGTGTGCAGGACCGAGTGGCCAGTGCCACTGTCCTTTCCATCATCTCTGTGTTCATGATTACATGGTAAGGGTAGAAATTCAGAACATGTTTTGCTTGGGAACATAAAATAAAAGAATAAGAAACAACTCACCATGTTTGTTGCCAATCTTACAGGTTCATCCTGCAGAACTTCTTCTTGATCAAATACATGCGGCACACATTCAGCATTTATGCCATCATCATTCTGGGACTCGGTGCAATGTTCACCAGCAGCTACCGTGTCCAGGATTTCTCCATAAACACTGCCGTCTGTGGTAAGTTGAGAAAGTGTGATGTATTATCCTGACAGACCACTTCATCATTGAGTTTCATCCATGTTCAAATCCCGTTTCATACTGAGCATTTTGCACATTTAGGAGTCCTTATGCTTCTGATAACCATCATGAGCTTCATCCATTTGATCTCTGCATGTCTGGAGAAGTCCTACAAGCCTGTTGCTGCAGAGCTGAGACTTGAAGGCTGTGAGACTGTGTGCAAACCAGAAGGGGATATTAAACACAAATTAGAAAACTGAGTTGAATTGCAAAGAAAGAGACCATCATTTGATCAATATATTTATTTAAAACAACACAATAATTAATTCTGTTGTGTGTCTGAACATACCCTGTGTACTAACCTCATTCGCTGAAATTTTTTAAGTGTGTGGTATACCTCATTCACCAAAAGGTGGTAGCAAACACTTAGATTAATGTTCAGACATTTAAACTGGAGCTGCACCAGGAGATGGCACAATGATGCAAGCCTTGCATTTAATGTGCATAAGGAAAACAGTTTTTACATTAAAAGAAGCAATACAGGCATTCAACAGATGTTAATTTTATTGACCGTTGTGGCTTGAAATGTGCTGCATTCTAAACTCTCAAAATAAACTGAGTGAAGCTTAAAAACACAGGATGTGTGTATGCGTGTGCAAGCGCCTTGTTGTGTTTACATAACTGTAAAATCCTCTTAATAAATTAGAAAACATCTGTATTTTTCATCTCCCTCTCTGCTCCTCTGTGGGGTCTGTGATGCTGTACCAAAGACATAATCATACTCAAGTTTAAGAGCTCTCTCTCGACACTGCTTAAAGAATGGAATATCAAACATGCCCTTTGGCTTCAGGGAAGAGCAGCTCAACCTTTGATGAGGACACTGAGCCTTATTAAAGTAACAAATGAAAGCAGAAGAAACAAAGACAAGAGATGATACAATGAATGTGACCATGGCAGTGACATTTGTTCAACAAATAAAGATTTGTCATGCAAAATGGATACTGTTTTGAAAAATGGAAATGCAAAATTCCGCCGTTTTCTGCATGATACGGGTAATTTTATTTCACATCTGCTTGTTATGTGTGTTTTATTGTTCTTGCCTGCCAGCACAAGGTTGCATTAGTATTTGAACACAGACATTAACAAGTAAAACTGGCCTCTGTGGTGTCATTGACCCTCATCATAAGCTTAAATTGGCCATTTGTGCAACACTAACATTTTTCTTATCTACAGGAGATTATCAGCTCTGATTTTAATGACAGATAGATTTGCTTTGAGGAATGTTTAAAGACACCACATCAAAACCAGAAGAAAATCTGCTAGAGATCCTGCCATAACATATTCTGTAAATATGTTATGGAAATATCTCATTACTTATGTTGTGCAGAGAACACTTCTGTTCTTACTGTACTTTGCTCCCCTTAGTTATTTTCAAAGAACCACGATAAACTTATTTTTCTCAGAAGACTACATATGTGCTTTTAAAATTAATGGTAGAAACAGCTCAATTCAGGAGATAGTAATTTATATACACTGAGTCTTTGTTGGCATTGTGAAAAAAAAAATCCTTCTCAGCTGTCTTGTGCAATGTGACTCAGATGTGTTGTTTTATTTTCTGTTAAACATGGACAGAAATGAAAAAAGAAATAGAACAAGAGTCTAACAAGAAACCTTACCTACCTAGACTAAGCACAGGACTGATTACCCTCTTGGCATTAGATATTTTTGTTTTTTATTTGTGGTGCTTTTTTGTGTACATCTAATTTAGATCTAGAGGAGGGAGCAACCTTTTGACAAGATTCACAATTGTGTCAAGGTTTTGCTTTCAGTTGATCAGCTTAGCTAATTGGTGTAATCATAATCAGAGATGATTTTTTAAATTTATTTATTCTTTTGACTTCTTGGTGGGTCTCCATTAAAAATACATGTATTTTTAAGACTTTTTACCTGCATAAATGAAGGTGTGATAAAAAGGAGAACAGAGCATGCTGCTGGGTATTTTTTTTTTGGAGATCACACAAAGTTTTCCCTGAATAGTCGAAGAAAAAGATGATTGTTCTGCTTTGTGAAACCTGTTCACACAGAGAAGGCAGATTCTCAAAATATTATTAATTGAATTCATGTGTGAATTTTGTCGTCCTGTAGCATTATACAACATATAATTTTTGCACAAAAAAATTACAGATTGCTGTCTTTGCTCAGTATGTGGGGAAGAAAACCTCAAATAAAAAGCCATTTCTTCTCTGCAGGTAATTAATGCAGACAAATGTATTTATTGAACAAGCATGACATATTTTCATTTGGAGTCTTAAACATGTGGCCTTATATGACGTCCATAAAGAAAGAACGATTATATCAATATTAAGCCATTCTGCAAAGAAGAAAATAAGAAAATCTATAAAAGATCAAGTAAACTTTTTGTTTTCTCTAGCTTATTCCAATTCAATTGATTATGCCCGTTGTTCCCTGCTAACTGTTTTCTGGGTTCCTGCTGCTCCTTGTAATTGCAAAGCAGATTCGGCGCTGCGCTGGCCTGTTCCCCCTGCTGTTTTTAAACAGAGGGAGAGCAAAAAGCAGACTTTTACAGCTGAATTCCCTCCGTTCCTGTTCAGCAGACAGAGCCTATGGATGAAAATCTGAGACAAAGACTGGTAGAAGGCAGTTCTCTTTGCTGAATTTAGATTAACCACGACATTCACACAAGTTAAGAAACACAGAAAGGTTTGCATGTTGGTTTTGAGTTCTATTTTAAAATGTAAGTAAAGTTTGATTTTTATTTGGATATCAAGGTCCCAGACCTTGAAGGGTAGAGAACCACAGAATCCCTGTTACTTGAAGCCCAGTGTGAAGTTTCCACAGGTAGTGATGACTTGGGGTGCCATGTCATCTGCTGGTGCTGGTCTAATGTGTTCTCTGAATTTCACAGTTAAAGTCATCTGGGAAATATTACAAAACCTCATGCTTTCTTCTGACAAGCTGTATGGAGATGCTGATTTCATTTTCCAGCAAGAATTGGCAACTGTCCACACTGCCAAGGCACCAAGGTGATTCAATCACTGTGGCGTTACGTCAGTTGATTGATCAGAGAGCTTGGCTCATATGAACCCAGGAGAAAATCTAAGGGATACTGCCAAGAGGAAGATGAGATACCTCAGTCCCAACAATGCAGATGATCTGAGATCACTATCAAAGCCATCTGGGCTTCCACTACACCTCAGCAGAACCACAGACTGAATACATCCTTGCTATGCAACAGTAGTAATTGATGCAAAATGAAAATTAAACAAGTGTGGAGTTCATAGATACTCCATACTTTTCAGGAACTTGACATTTCTTTATGAAATAATATTTTTTTTAATTGAGTTAATTCCAGTGTTTGTTGTGGTATTAGTACATAGTCCCAAGATGCATGCCACAGTTGCCATCTTCATTACGATGCTTGCAAGCCAAATAGAGATTTATACGATCTGGATGAAATGATCCATTATATCACACCGTGTTATAAGGTAATTGAAAGTAATAGATTAATAATTACAGATTTGTAAAACATCTGATTAACTTACAAGGGCTAAGTAAAAAAAAAAAAAAATCCTGTTAGTGACAAAGCATTAGTGTTTCCTGACTAACTAGAACATCTTCAACACCCACACATTTCCTAAGGAGCTTCCGGTTTAACAGGACACTCTGGCTGTTTCACTTCCAACAATTCATTGCACCAGACCAGAGGATTAAAAATATCTTTGGAATTTGGCACAATGGTCTTAAAATGCAAGGGGAAAAAGAAAAACATCTCAGCATGACCATAAAAATAAGATTCTCCTGCACTGTGTACTCGCTGCCATGGGTTCCAGAAGATATAATCCCATTTTCTTCAAAACATCATTTTCAGTGCTTGCTTCTCTGCAAAACAAATAATTAAAGATTTCAGGTGAAGGCCAATAAATTGCTTCACGGATGGCGCTCGTGCACATATTGCACCACGGCTTTATCACATCTCTCTGGAGCTCTGCGGCCAAATCCTCCCTGGGGTGAAACACTGGCTGAAGGCGGCAGACGTGTTGCGAGAACTGGTGGTATTTCACTGTCTGGCAGCCCTGTAATTGTTTCTGTACTCTCCAAAGACCTTACCCTCCATAAGAGAAATAACCTAGATATGCAAATGTGTATTCCCAATTAATTTCATTCATATAATTATGTAGAGGAAAGAGATTGGGTTGGGGAAGAAAAAAAAAGTGTTACCTTGTGCCAAGTTGTCCTCCCACTTGAGCCCTCCTGCTCTACAGGGTACAGCTAAATTAGCTTAAAATATTGAAGCATGCTTGGCTGCCCAGATGAGCATCAATTATCTCTAACATTTTAATGTGAGGTCTTCAGAGTCTGAAATCAACAAACTGTGCTGCTGGCAGAAATCAATGCAAGAGGTTTAAATCCAGCAGCTACGTTCCTGAACATGACCCCATTTTCAGATATTCTTAAGGTTTAAATTAAAGTAGAGCTTTAATATGAACCACAGGGCTGCTCAGCGTAATGCTTCTTATAAAGAAGCTGATCTAAACTAAGGAAAGCAGTCTTTGTTTGAGACAAGAAAACATTTGCAGCTGCTGCGTATTTAAGAAATGACCTCAAGGAGGTTTTAGAGGAAGCAAAACTTTGTTTTCGATTTAATGTATCACATGAGGGGTATGATGTGTCTTTGAACAATTATTATGAATAATATTTTTACTGCAGCAGTTATCAGGTGATAAAACATTTCCACACAATTTAAAAACAAAACTGCAAAAATTACTGAGAGAACTTTCAATTTCAGAACATCATTTGCAAATGCCAAACAGTGGCATGATTTTTGCTGTCTGATTATTTTGGTAAATGCCATCCTCATCAAAGTCTCCTCATCAACTAAACCAAAGGAGGCCTTGTCATTGTGAACACTTGGAAAAAAATATCTTTTTAGTACAATCATGCATCGTTTGCAATCAACCATTTTTATTTATTTATTTATTTTTTTTAAATGATTGTCATTCAAATAAACGTACGGTCAGTATGGACATTTTGAAAAAAATATTAAGGTCTTCATTATAAAATATGTAAATATATATTTTAAAACCCCTGAACAGCCATCAGAGTCCTGGTCCGTTATATATGAATGATTATAAGCTTATCATAAAATACAGTGATGCATTCCTCCTTTTAACAAATGTACTTCATATTTATAGAACCAATATTATATTTAAGTATACATTTACATTGGTTACATAGGCAGGCGAGCCTTTCAATGAATTACTCTTTGTAAGAATGGCCAAACTGCATCATAATTCTGAAATGTTGACACTCAGTGTCAACATTTCATTTGAATTTTGAAATTCTTAGAGTAAGAATGAAGTTTTTTTCAGCCAGCAGAAGTGGATCCCAGAGAGTTTCCAACAAAAAATGAGCCTCGCTGCTGAAAATAAAGTAAACTTTTTCAATATTCGCATGCGCTCACACGCACACACAAAGCTGTATTCTTATTGGAAAACATTGGTTGGCTTAGCTTGCAGGTATCACACCGAAGCTTTTAAGGCCAATGTCCTGCAATTTGAAGATGAGTTTCAGTGTCAACACACATGGAAAACATAATTAGGTATTTGTCAGGACTCCATAGGGGAGGAGTTCAAGATGAGGTAAGTCAGTAATTTAATTTAGATGTGTTGGTCTTGGGACACATCCAAAAGTGTGCGGGAAACTGGCCCTCGTGGAAAGAAGTTTGTTACTCTGTCTCATTTCATTAACATTCTCAGTTAATTAATATTCTTTAAATTAATGTTGATAATGCATTTTATTTGTTGGCGCCTTTCAAAACTCACAAGGACGCTTTACAAGAAAAAAACAACCCAAGACTACACAAATAATGAAAATAGAGGTAAAAACAAACTAAAAAAAAACCCAAACGAACTATATCTTCATGCATAAAATGACAAGATGAAATAGAAACCTTAACCCTAAAATGTCATTAAGCAATCGTTTTGAATTACAGCACTTTGTGGACCATAACTAAGAGCAGCCGATGTGACTCACACAAAAACAGAAGTTGTAACGAACAAACTTTGGTTGAATTACATTCAAGTGGTATTCTGGGTTTGGTGCATTTCACAAAGCTAATGGAGCAACAACAACATGCATGAGGCTGACATATTTACTCTTTGCTGGTAACAAACAAACTTAAGAAGCCCTCAGTAATTCAACTGTGGCACACAGATGCCAATTAGTTTGCCAAGACAATTAGAATATATGTAAATGCTCCGAATTAATTATTCCCATGACACAAGAAGACTAATTAGCCAGTAATCCCTGACTCCTTTCTTGCTCCATATTTAAGACAAACCCACCCAGTCCAGATACGGGGACAGGAGATAGAAAAGTGTGAAATCTGTAAGAATAATTATTCTTTTAAACGGATGAGGTTTTTTTTTTTATATATATATTTGCCTAATTAGCGGTGATACAATTCTGTGTTTGCAGATGTGCATTTTAAGACATCTTCTAGGACTCAGGCAAACCAACAAGGACAATCTTCATGTTAATCAAAATATATGCACTTTAAATTACAGTTGTAATTAAGGTAAGCAATAATTATTATGAGCATGGTTCTCTGGTGGTCCATGAGTAGCTTAAATGAGACAGAAACATAAATCATTTATAAGAATTATCACTACTGAGGATCTTTTAAAAGTTTTTTTTTAACAGTATTGCTTTGAATTCTTACATTCCTGCATCTTTGACCAAATTCCCTGCTTTTTTATATTTATGTTCATTTTGTGCACTCACTTTTTTAAAAAACCAGTGTTGCTATAAATGTGCATTTTGCTCTCATTGGTGGGAATTTTAAAAACTTACAAATAGTTGATTTGAAAAGTTGAAAGCAGACTAATATTTATTTATTTTGTGGGTCTTCAAAGACTGTATTTAATTAACAAACATTATGAACTAATTCACAGACTGAGAGAACATCAAGTTGCACATTAGAAGGATTTCAATAAAATGATTTCAATCTTAGTATTACTGTAAATTCTGAAACACTGAAAATAATTTAAATGACAAGACCTTTAAAAACACAAACAAACAAATTTGGTTTTGAACCCATTTATTCAATTCCACCTTGACTTGGTTTAAAAAAAAAAAGAGAAAGCAAATCAACACAGAAACCATGCTAATAATGATCAATTAAAGAAAGTGCTGGTTTTTAAATATTTGACCAAAGTTAAGAATTGTGATATATGACCTCATAACATTTTATAGTGTATTTTAATATGTAATGTGATTATTACAAATTATGTCACATTCTATGATGCATTTGTTTTGGTTTTTGTGCTGCCCCATTGTCACACAAAGTGTTTTCTGTTTTTTTTTTTTTTTTTTCATGTCAAACTTGTTAATGTCACTGGCTGAAGGAATGTAAGTTAATTTTTTTCTCTTTCATTCATCTCATGTATTGGTTTGAATTTTTATCAGAATAGTTACTTTTCTATTTAGTTATTTTTATAGTCTTGTGCACTGTATTCCAGGTGGCCAAATCAACCTGGTCTTCTTCTTTTTTAAAGATCCTCTTGAGGTACAAATTTATTTTAGTTTCCCTTTTTATATATTTATATCCAAAATGTCTTCATCGAGAGCAAAATGGAACTGAAGTTAAATTACTTGTTTCTGTGAACCATCTTGGCAAATAAAACTGATTCTGATTTTCTTCTTCATCATAAATTGCTTTGTCGCTGCTGAGTTTTTCTTGTTACTTGGAAGCTTAGTTTTCTTTTACTTGCTGTTTTATGTGATTTTTGTGTTTACTGATTTTGTCTGTTCACCACTCAACTTCCTTGGTTAATGCTGCCGTACATCTGTTTCAAATTTTTATCTTCTCACGTCATTCCTTTTTGTCAAATCTTTTTGTATTCCACTATTTTGTCAATTGGTCAGTTTATTCTGGAAGTGGTGCTTAGTGAATAAAATTTCTCCACATGTAACATTTTTGTGTTCTTGGAGTTTTGCATTTCCTGTTAATCAAATTCAGAAAAGGTTTTGTGTTATTCCACATAACCTCTGTCATCATTTGGTTTCTTTTTCCTCAAAATTAAAAAAAAAAATTGTGATGCATAACATGGCAGTGGGCCACAGCCTATATAGCAACATGTTGATAAGACCACAAGAAAGCCTGAAGAAATGTTGATAAAGAACCCCTTCTAATCTAACAGAAGTCTAACAAAAGAAACAAGAAAATACTGCAATGTTTAATGTTTAATGTTTTGCCTTTCAGCAAAATATAAGGATCTCTACTCTCTCCACTCTACTGAGAATATACTGGATAGTATGATTGAAAACATTAAGCAGAGACAAGAAACCATCCTTCAGTTTGTTGCTTTTACAGAAAAAATAAGTCACATTAGTTATATGTCTGCAATAAACTACATTCAGTTTAAGCAATAATTTAGGTGATGGGAAAACCGTAAATGTGTTCGAAATTCCTCTGTGTATAGCTGATCAAAATCTGATTTAAATCAAATTTTGAGCAGAGTGGCTAAGTATTGATTTATGCCATATTTAAAAAAAATGTACTAATGGACAGAGTCACTCCCTATCACGAGGCGGGAAAAAAGACACCTTTTAGAATTAGAGCTATCAGTAATGACTTGATATTGTTCTCACCAACACATCAACATACCTCGATCAGGAAGTGAAAGCAGACTGTTACTGTATGTTCTTCGATGGGGATCAATTTCAAGTATCTGACTCAATATACCCCAAAGGTCTGAGGGCTCTGATTGCAGCAAATTACAGATTAAAGGACCCTTCATACTGTTTCAGAAGTGGTCATTACACATAAGTGTCACAAGAATTGTGAACAGTGAGGCTGGGGAGTCTGAAATTGATGTGATCCCAGTGTGTCATTTTCTCGGAAATCAGTGGGCTTATCACGTCACTGAACAAGGTGAGACAAGAACCAGATTGTCCTTTCAGGTAACAGATGGAAGACATTCAAGAAAATTGTTAGGCTCTGACATCATATTTTAAATATTAAACTCAAAGTGTTTTGACACAGCCAGAGCAAAGCCTGGGTCTGCAAGCTAATACACAGGGTTATTAGATTTGTTGGAATTGTTAATTTTTTTTCATGCTTTGTTATAATATCTGACAGGGATTTAATGGAGCAGAACAACACAAATGTGTGCCACAGTAGAAGGAAAATTCTACAGGGTTTTTCTACATTACTTATTTTATTTTATACCAACAACAATGCAAAAAGGCTGTAGTTTGAGGAAATACATTTCTACGCTGGAGTTACAAATAACTTTATGATTTTATGATCTAACCCTCAGACCTCAGCATAATTTCATCTTTGTCCTCTGTCTTTTATTCTTTGGTCTTAATGATATCAATTTGCATGACAATAACATTGAACCAGAAGAGTGACAAGCTGAAACAAAGTTCTAAGAGGAATGAATATGTTGGTAAGGCATAACCACTTCAAACCCCAAATCACGAATGTCATTTCTTTTTCATTGGACAGTCTCAAGCAGCCACAGACAGATAGCTTCTCTGCTAATTCCAAGTCATATGACCTTGACTATTTTGATAAATTTTATATGTTTTTTAGGGCAGGCCCTCTGGCTATTCTTGTAAAAAGGCAATCAGGGGATTACTTGACACATTATATTTGAAATTAGACAATTACTAGTTAAACTACCTTAAATAGTTCATTAACTATTTCAATTATAGATTTTTGTTGAGGAATAATTAAATTAAAGTGATTGAATTAGCCCTAATACTTTATATTCAAGTTTTTCTCTCAATTAGTCAAAATGTAGTAATTATTTGAGGTGTTTTCAGAGTAGATTGGCTACCATTCAATTAAATTATGCCAGGAGTATTTGAATATTTGAAGGGGGGGAAAAAAAGAAGAAAACATCATCTTCAATTTCATTCCAAATCTAAAAGCTTAGCACTTTAAAGCGAGATTTCTGAAAGATTATCAAGCACAATAATCCTACTTTGAATCCACTCATTGCAAAGGTTTGGGAGAAATTTAAATAAGACAACTGGAATTGGAACACAAAGAACTTCCTCTGGTCTGTGGATGTATTTGTAATTGGATTTTCTTATCACAATCCAGTAATGAAAAAAATAACAAATGGTCAACAGGCTGTGGTTTAAAATAAAACTTTTAATTAAAACACAAACCCTTTTTGCTTTTTCTAAATGGTAATCGGCCTGCTCTTGTATAGAACTTTATCATGTCCAGAGGAACACAGAGAATTTCACACTACATTCACCCATTCATGCACTGATGGTGGCAAGCTACCAGAGGTTACCCAGAGCTGCCCTGGGGCACTCTGTCAAAAGCGATGCTGCCATGTACCTGAACCACCTGACCCTCAAGCCACCAGGTGGGAAAGTGGGTGAAGGGTCTTGCCCACGGACATAACCACTTAGAAAGACATAGTGGGGGATCAATCTGGCAACCTAAGATGAACTCTTATCTCCTGAGAGACGTCACCCTTTATAAAGTCTGAAATTGATGAGCAGAAAATTACTTAGAAAGATTACAATATTGTTATTCATTTGCTTTTGACCCCAAAAAATATATGTATTGTTTTTCATTTTAACTTGAGATTATGTAGTTTAAAATATAAATTCAAATTGATGCATTTCAAAAATCAGGATTGTAAATAAGAAACAAACCTGTTTCCTCTATAAAATTAAATTCTAACTGAGAGTAGCAGCTACATTTAAGTGAATATAAACTGTAGTAGCATTTCTGGGTGGGATTCTCAAGATTAGTCTGTGTGAAGAGTCATAAATAAATAAACAATACATCAAAAAATGTTATATTTTACCAGTTATATTAACATCAAGGCATCACATTCTTGTGCGAACGGACTGACATTTTTTGGGGGGGAAAGTAAATAGGTAGTAACGATCAGACAAACTTGCCAGTTTTCCACTGCTTCAAATTCAACTGAAAACATAGAAAGATGGAAAAGTATTTCTATTCCTGGCTTGTACACTGCATCACATGAGGCCCTGGGTAATTTATCAATCTGATGGTTGCACAAGGAGGAAATCTCTGCAGTACCACGTTACAAGTGTTTCCAGAGCCCATATAGCGAGGAATGATGCAGGAGTGTCAACTAAAAAGTAGTAAAAATTCATTACTACTCCAGTAGTAATGAATCATGTACAAGCAGTACCCAATGATAGGCGACAAACTGATGACTATCATTTTTTATTTATTTTTTTTGAATCCCCATGTGGCATTGTGTTGCACTGGGTCCTTCAGAGCCTGTAAAAGTTTGCCTGGAAACAAAACAAAGCAGTAATATTTACAGGAATCCACATAATAACAGAAAGACTGCGACAACATAAAACATAAGAGCTACATCGATGGCCATTGGATATGTATCAGGAGCAAGTAAGTAATGATAAATACACAAAAAAAAGATGTAACTCCTTCCCAACAACTAGGTAGTTTGTCCCATAAAAGACATGGTTTAGCCTAATTCTGCTGTAAATGGGTCATTTCACATTTTATGTCTATTTTATTTCTTTTGTGCCATAAAGTTGCAAAACTCAAACTTCACTACAGTCTGTGGTGAAGTTTGAGCTTTACTTTGTACAAATAAAGCTACCTTTACTTGCACGAAGCACTTTTCCTGATTTATCTGAAATACCTTGAAGGTATTTAACTTTTTTTTTTCTTACCATGGATGTCTACATCAAGCCTGATGTCAACCATTCAATGCAATTTTCTCATGACCTGAGTCTTTTTTCCTTCCAAGAAAAGTTTCAATGCATTTCATACTCCCACACCAGGAGGTTATTTCTACAGCTATCAACATAATTTTAGACAAGGTCAAATTCCCTCTTGAATATACAGATTCCCAGACACCTTGCAGCAAGAAGTGGTTTAAAAAAATGCACTAAATATAAAGAAATGAATCTTTATCTCACACTGATCGTCTCTTGTTTTAATTCAGGTACAGTTACCAAAATAATTGCTCCATTATTATAAACTATCACTCCAAAAGAAACAAGAAAGTAAGATTGCAGTTCACAAATGCACATAGAAAATATACCTTTATGTCTCATGACATTTCTTGTGACCTAATGACACTAAAGTAGAACCGTTTGTTCTTAATAGATATTGTAACTGCTGCCCTAAAGATATGTACTGTTTAATGGCTTGATAGTCAGTTAAATGCTTTCTTACTAAGACTTAACACAGCTCACTCCACGTCCACAGGCCAATTGATGTTGCAAGGATGTTGAAACTGAAGCACACAAACTACAAACAAGCCCATTTAACTTATAAATGAGCAGCCAAAAACATTGATTAGAAGTCAAATAATTAACTTTGACAGCAGCTTTATCTGTTCATTTATTTGTTTATCTGAAATGGTGTTGCACATGAAACAGCCTTATAAAGTAGATTGGCAATGTCAATTCAACACCAGTAAATATGTTTTCCCAAAAACAATAAACTAAAACTACAAAGAATAACTTAATACTCTGGAGAGTATAGTTTTAGTAAAGCAGAATGTATTTTTATAGATATAAGCCTGTTGTTTGCAAAACAGACCTATCCCCATCCAGTGGTTAAAGCAGTTGCCATCTAATTTGCAACAGGAAAAAGTAGCACATTTTAGGAAATCCAAATAATATTGTTTTGGCAAGATTTAGGAAACACTGATGAACTCATATTAAGAGCTTAGACTTGTCAAAGGGTTTGTTTGACTCTTGGCTGGCTGGAACCTGCAGTGTGACATGCCGAATAGAAGCGTACAATTACCAAGAATTCATCTGTCAATCATTTCCTTGTTGGTTTGAATGCAAACTAACCAACAACAGCTGTGTCTCCAATGTCTATGAAAGATCTTAACAACTCAGTTCTAACCAATGTTTGCAAACCAGAATAATAGGGGAAGGACTGACCAGTGCTACTAAAACCCTTAGTGGCACTAAAACTGAATTTCATCATAATTTCATCATAATCTTCACATCCCAACTCTCCAAAGATTTTCAAAATGCCTTAAAACTATAGGACATACAAGCATAGAAGTGATTGCTATAATGAAAAAGGCAAAAGCTTACCCTCTCCTTGGGTGGCAACAAGTTTTTATATCTCAACACATTTACATAATGCTGCTTGCCCAGAGGCAGGTTTGGTGCATCTTCAAAAATGAGTGAACATCAGTTTTTCTCTCTGCTATTTTGATGAACGAGAGCAGACGGGACCTATTCGGAGAAGTGTCTTAGAATAGACATGAGCTAAAATAAGGCAAGAAACAGTGACAAGAAGTGCAGCAGCATCATTTCAAGACAAGCTTTAGATTATGAAAACATGAAAACCATTTCTAGTTCAAAAATATAATTTTATGTAATGTAATTTTCAATGTAAAGTTGAAAACTATTTAAAGCATAAATAAAGAATGAATCTCATAATATATTTTAACAATTAGTTCCAAAGGAGGTATTTGTCATTTCAATTCATTTCAATTCAGTTTACTTAAACATCATGACCTTTACAGAAAAATCAGCACCAGTATTGTTGAAGTGTCTAAAGATGAGCTACACTCATGAATTTGTCCATGCACAATCACTGTTGATAAAATACATTTTCATGCCAAGAAGCTGTTGCATCATTCAAGATTTCCATTATGTCGTGATTTCTTTGAATAACAAGACAGCTTCAAAGTTCATTTAGTGCTATTTAAGAATAACTAATTGAGGATTAACTTGGATAAACATGGTGAGATGTTAGCGCTGTTAACATGGAGAACAGTCTCTGAATTCTAGACTGGGGTCTTTCTGAATGGAGTTGCATGTTCCCTTCATGAATACATATATATATATATATATGTATATATGTATATATATATATTTTTTTGTACTGCCTCTTTGTGATTATGGAATTCTCTCCTGTAGTGCTGGTGTTGCATTTACATTCTTGTCAGTTATCCAATTAAACAGCCTTTTCATCACCCACACACCTTCTCACAGTCTGGTGCAAGCTGACAGTCTATTTCTGCTTATTCCTCCTCTAAGTACAAGGTCATGCCTTTGTCTTCTTCCCACTCAAAACAAGTCGATCTGTTCCCACACTGTGCCTCAAATGGGTCCACTATTTCCCTGTTCTCATCCCTCTGTCCATCACAGACAAACACAAAAGTGGAGTAATCTGTGTGTTTCAGCAGGTGACAGAAGTCTGACTTGTACTCAAAGTTTAAGATGTAGAGTGTGACACACAACCACTTCAGCTAATACATTGTGGTCAGCCTGTCCGTCACTATCACAGGCAGTTGTGGAGGCCTCTCAGATTTTCTGGAGCTTTGCACATAACACGGCAAGCTAAGTTGTTTTAATGCTCTGGAGAAAGGAAAGAATGTGATTCTCAAAGAGGCTCTCTGAAGCATGAAGACAGATGATGGCATCTTCAATCCCTAACAAGTTGTTAACACGTTGGAGTGGCTTTCGAAAAGTGGCTATTTCACCCTTTAGGTCCACCAGTAAGAGACTTACAAGGACATTCATTTTCTGGGAAGTCAAAGAATTGGGTTGATAGTTTACACCCAGGAGATGAGTTTTTGTTTCAAAGAGCAGGCAAAATGTCATCCAATTCTGTATGTATCAAAACATAGCTAAAAAGAAATTTGGCTTCACAATTTAACCCCTTAAAATTGGCCTCTGTCACATCATCACAACAGTCGTTCTCATTATGCCGTTTACAACAGTTCTTAGGAGTATTGGACAAGTCATTTGTATGATGATAAGCTCAGCAGATTCACAGTTCCAAAAAGTGCTTTCTTTTTGCTGCTGCCGCTAGTCTAGAGGAGCTGAGTGAGGAAGGCGTGTGAGAAGGGATCTCTGTGAGATAGAAGTTCAGGTTGGGTACTTTGTGAAAACAGACTTGCTTTGAGAGAGCAAAATGTACAGGCGCCCTGAATGGCTGCCACATGAGATAAAGGGATTTCTAAAAACATGTATGAAAGAATAAAAAAAAAAACACTCTAGGTACATTTGAGTGGAGAATAAAATTATGACCTGAAAATGCTTGTTTTTGATTGTTTTTTTAACCCCCCTTTAATTCCGGCCTTGGTTTTTGTTTTCGGAAATTATAAATTACAGGTTATGTTTTTCTACCAATTTTTAGTGTGACATTACACTTCTACCAAGAAAATCTGTTGATCTTTGGACTTTCACCACATTATCACCACAGGTGGCAATAAGTGTGGAGGATGTTGGGAAAGGCAGTTGAAAGGCATGGAATTATGTTCCACTTTTCATAATGCAGCATGTTGGTGGAGCACAGAATAAATCCAATATTTTGTTTTTTTCTTGCAGCTGCTCACACACTGGTTATAAAGTTAAACATCATTCGCTGTGATAAAACCGGCATGGTTCGGCTCTCCAGAGACTGACGTGGATATATTTTGACTGTTGTTTGTAGCCTGGCTGTAACTGATCTGATGATGTCTTATGCTGTGTCATCAGAAGCTAAAGGCCTGATACATGCTGCCCTAAAAATAACACAGTAGAACTCTCTGGGTAGATGTTATGAAGGAAAACTGGAGGCTGACAGTTTAATGTGTACAGCACAGATCTGCTCTCTCACAGTAATACTTCTGAATAAAAAGTATTTGTCGAAGCAGCTGTTTAATCAAACATTACTTCCAGAAAATTATTAAAATGATTTCAGATTATGTAAAAATATAAATCTATATTTAATAATACATGTTCAGCCTATATTTGGAGTGCATTTTAATGCTGTTGCACTGAGGACAACAACAAAAAAAGAGTAAACAGTTCATAAACCCAAAGTGGTGTGCTGCAGGATTTGGCATCTATACAAAGTCTTCAAAATTAAATCCTCAGCTTGACGAAATGTAATATTTACACTAACTTAAATTTGAGCAACATTTCTGAACACACCACAAGTTCAGAGCATCGTTCAGGAGTTTGTGCTCTTGGTGTACTCTGCCAACAGCTTGTCAGACAGTGTCTGTTCCTCTCCATCCTCTCAATTTACTGAATGTCCTCTGCTTTTCCTTCATGCGGAGCTGCTTACATCAGCACATCACAACCTAACACCTTGCCTTTCTTTCTAAGCCTCCACTGGCTTTCACAGCCACTGACATATGTTGAGGCTGTAATTAGCTATGGGTGGTAGAGTGGAGATACATGTCATTAAGCTTCAAGGGCAGCAGAAAGTGCAGCATGATAGTTGCCTTTTTGTCTGCAGTGCAAAGAAAACAACAACATCAATCATTTAGTCCTAATAAATTTAACCAGGTACACAAGTGAACACATACAACTGTTGGAAAATGTGGTACTTACAATAGATGCTACCAGTGGCGGCTCACGCAGCCAAGTTAACCAGAACAGCAACAAGGCCAGCAGTGGTAGTGATTTGGTTTGGTGTCTTTGACACAGAACTTGGACTTCTTACAAGTCAAGAATCCATAACTTTTATGATTTTCAACATTAAGAAGTGGAAGCAAAATTTTATGTCCTTGTGCATATTGTGTGAGTCACAAAAGTATCAAAGTTACACATTCAGATGTCCACTGAGATTTAATTAAATGTTCTTTAGTTTTTCTTCACTTGAACCACTTCAAAAATCTGTTTTAGCACAGCATTTCTAAGATTTGCTTAGAAATGGCTTCTAAGGTCTTTCTGATGAATTATATTTCCTTTTTAGATCTTCATTTCATTCCTTGGACTTTAATACTGGACTTCCCCATTATTTTTACAGATTTCTCAATCAAATGAGTTCAGTCAAACATCTTTTTTTGTGCTGTCAAAATGAAAATACTAGCTCCAGACAATGGTGTGATTAAATATATAATAATTTCAGAAGCTTATCTAATCATTGTCTTATTTCATAAGGCCTGCATCTTGAAAAAAAGGGACCCAAACTCACTTTTTAGGCATCTTGCATGTTGATTTTGTGTGAAATTGAGTGAAATCATAGCAATCAGAGCAAAGAGCATGTAAAGGACTAAATCATAACACTACTTTAGCACAGCAATTAAGATTTCTTTTGCTGATCACAAGTCAACCAATGTGTGACGGTCTGGGATCACAGAACATACAGAGGACACCCTAGAATGAAAATCCAGGTTGAATTGTTCTTTACTTTCAATCACACCTTACATTGATCCTGCAAGTCACACACAAATACACTGGTACACAACCAGGCTAGAATTTACATGACATGTTTACTGGTGAAGTCCCTCACTCAAGGCAGCGCCATATTTACACTCTGGTCATTTCACAGGACCTGCAGAGTGAAGTTATAGATGCTGATGGCCTTATGCTCTGGTTGCAATAGCAGTAATTGATGATGAAGGCAATTTATGGGGAAGGACAAGTGTGGCAGGACAAGGTCGGAGATGTGATGAGTGGGAAGCTGCACAGATGAAAAAAAAGAGGACTCTGTTTTGGAGAAGAAAGAAGAGCAGAGGAGGAAGGATTTTCATGAGAGTTGATTGTCAGCAGCTCAAAACAAGGCAAAAATATACATTTCCCCCCAACGGGGTCCACATGTATTAAAAGACATTGAAGCTTTCACTTTCCTGTGAAAAACTTTACTTACATCCTGCAAGATATGAGCACACTGTTATTCTTTACTGCAGTTCATTTTTATTTCGTGGGGCTTTACCAGCTGAACACTTTTAGTCATGGTCTTGCATCTGCATACAAAGGAGCAGTGTCACATGATGTGTGGATTGCCATGATGAATATTTTTTTGTGCAGCAGCGCCTTAATGAGGGAATTCAGAGAGTAGCTGAAAAGATGCTTTAGCTGCCTGAATGTTTCCCTCTCCAAGAATTGGCTTTTGTGATAAACTCTCAGTGTGCCTTTGCATGTGTGCAGCTGCATATTTCACAGTAAGTTAGCAGACGCTATTTTGTCTCTGAGAAATCCCTTGGATTAGAAAAGAAGTAAGAGTCAGAGAGTTGGATAAGCCTACTCCACACATGCTGGAGCAAATGAGTGGGATGGTGTGTGTGTGTGTGTGTTTACATATCCATCGCAGATCCAGGGGAAAAGCTTGTAACTTCATGCAGCCTGTGCAAAAATAAACTGGCTTGCTTCATGTGTAGTAAAATGGAAATATCCCTTGGCGCTGACCATGGTGCTGGAACCAGCTGTTCCGGAGGCACATTTATTACCGGGTTTCTTGTTTCTTTTTGATGAAATTGCCCATCAGGTTAGTACTCTAAACTGATTTTTTGTTGTTATTTGTATATTTACAACCATCTGAATGTCAGTTCAGATAATGCCAATAAAAACCTGGCATTATAAAGTCTGAGAAGAATCAGACTTTATAATGCAATCTCATCATTTATAAGGCAATCTCATCTATTATTACTTTGCTTGGATTGTTTATTAATAATAATCAACCACATTTGTTTGTGGTTGATTGTGGACTCAATTGAAACATAGTAGAGGTGTGGAGATAATAAAAATGTTTAATGAAAAAATGAGAAACAAGAACTTACAAATATCCACAGGAGGCCAAGGTAGAAAATAATTCTGAATCCAGGAATCCAGGAAGTAATTGCACAGAGACACGAAGGACGGAGCCGAACGGGAAGTAACAAGGAACCAGCAAGGAGTGTCTGAAAGAGAGGAGCTTAAGTACTGGGAAACGAAGAACTGATTGGCAAACTGGTCACATGTGTGAGAGGAGAGAGTAAAAAGGCAGACTGAGGAGCGAGAAAGAATCAATTTAACACTAAGTAATAAGAGACACAAGAAATGATTAAACTGTGGTAATTAAGAATAACTCGAAGAAATAAACACAACTAGCAACACTAAGAAGGACTGAACTAAAGTAAAACCAAAACACAACTAATCCAATATTCTTTGTATAATTCAGACTTTATGGGCATCAAGGGTAAAATAGTTGCAGAGATTTTTTTTCTGCTGTTAGACCAAAGCTCAGCATTTGGGTTCATTTTATGTAACCCAGAACGTTTCAGGGTGTATGAAGGCTGCTACATTAATGAGTCTCAAAGGAAAATTCTCCCCTTATTTTTTATTTTTTTTTGCAGGACAGCCTGTGTCCCGCTGGATCTCCCTATGCTCCGATCAAGAAGAACTCAATTAGAAGTTCTACAAGTACGCTTTCTCTTAACATAAATTGGATTTCAAGCTACTTTCTGTGAAATAGGGGTTCATCGTGTTGCCCTACAAAGATACTGCAGGGAGGATTATCAATCATAAAGCAGCACGAGCCGTTCTCCTGAAGCTCGCTCTGATCACTGCATGGTCAGACTAATTGGAAACAGGGAATCTTTCCAAGACGCGCTGCTGACGGGGATACATTTATGCGCGTCCGTTCCGCCTGTTAGAGAAAATAAAAGTTGTGTTCAGGTGCGGATCACAACCAATCAAGTCTCCCTCTCCTGCAAGAAAACGTGGCGTTTATCGTTTAATTGGCGCGAGCCCTCCCCTCCTTGAGCTCGCGCCGTGGTTCATTCCAGCCGCTCCGTATCCTCCGGAGCGAGGCGCGTTCCTGCCGTCATCCACTCACTGAGCCAGGCGGCTCAGTCACAGCACTGAAACACCAGCAAAGTGAATATGGATGAAGAGATCAGGACCAAGATCGTCGGGACTGCTCCGCGTTTAACTGTTAACGGGGTGAGTTATTGTTCAGGGAAGGATGACCCGAAATTTTGTTTTCCAACAAGACATGAAAAATTGTGTTTTCTGACTACTCTTGTCTCAAAGGTAAAGGTGTGTTTCTGGAATGCAGTGTAACAAGTGTCTTCCGAGATTATTATGATGAAAGTGGTGACAGAATTGCAATCCTTTTATTGTATTGTTGTGTAAAATCTAAATTATATTTAGACATCTGTACATGTGTGGCAGAAGATGGCAGAAACCCCCCCCCAAAAAAAAACAAAAAACATACAATTTGCATTGATTGACAAATTCATTCTGCAGGACCAAATTGGAAAAAATGAGGCTTCACTTCCCTCTTTTTTTGCATTTTTCTTTTGAGGTTTTAACACAAGTCAGAGGACACATCTCAATACCTCCGCTTCCTTTCATCCGCAAATGTCAGCCTCAGAGAAACTCTCCTCAGAGGAAATTGTTCAACAGCTGAGCAGACAACAATTTTCCTAATGAAGAGCTTTTTGCACAGAGAAAATGTCATTCACGCAGGTACAGTTTTAATCACAGGACTGGCTGTGACACTGCATTTGGACCCCAAATGTGAAATGAAAATGAGATGTTACATTTGCTATTTAACTAATATGGCTTCTTTGCTGACAAACTTTCTAAAAAAAAGAAAGTCACATTTTTATTTTCAAACTGTAGCAAAAAGAGACAGGAAAAACAATGACAGAAACAGTCATGAAAGAGAGGCAATCACCGTGGAGACAAAGTGCTTTTCTTTCTTACAGAAAATTACGTTTGCATCCAGAAGAGACTGGCTGACAACTGAAAGGGTTCTGAGAAAAGGAAACATGCCCCTGCAAGTTTTTGAACTCTGTGTTGGATGAGCCTTGGAAAGGTATAAGCTCCTCATAGATTGCTGTTTTTGTACCACAATCAAGTACATCCTTCAGCTTGAAACCCTTCCGTACCTCTTTCCTCCTACTAAATGGTAGATGTGGACACCTTTGCATAGGTAATGAGATTACAATCACAATCCATTTATGTCAGCTAAAATTCCCAGGAGTATTTCACCCAAGAGCCAGCTGGTTCTTTCAAAGTACAAAGCAATGTAGCTGTTGCTCTTTGACTTAAATGACTGTAAAGCCATTTGAAGTCATTTTCTCCATTCCTCTCGCATCTGTGTATATGTATACAGGCGTGTGTGTGTGTGTTTTTCTGTATTCTTCCATTTGGGTGTTTAGTTTTTGCAAAGTGTGTGTCCACTGCCCTTCCTGACACCTGCCCCTGCTTCTGTAATATCAGCAGAGTTACTGCAAGATTGCTATTCAGGATGCATGCATACTCTGTCACCTTTTCCCTTCACAACAGCTGCCCCTTTGTACAGCATTTTTATTGGGCTTGTTAATGAGAGAGGGCAGGAGAAGGAGCACAGGGGTTAGTGTTGTGAAGTTATTGATCGGAGGAAGCAGATTGTAACATCAAGAGGTAATGTAACATTTCACTTACTGGCTTTCTCATATGTCACACATACAAATTTGGGGAATAATTTAGTGCATTATTGTGAAAAGAAAATTATGCAATTTCTAGCTTTGCCACATAATTTCATTTGGATTTAGGCACGCTAATGAGAAAATGTATAGGGCTGTTTTCCTGTTGAAAGGTAAGTTTTGACTTCAGTCTCAAGTGGATCTCTGTAGTTTCATGGTTCCTTCTGAATAGTCCAACCAGTAGACTTAAGGTCAATGGCCATGCAGTGGTATGTTAATAGGTATGCTGTTCTCTTTCTGTTTTTAACCTCTGATGCCTTCACAGAACAGCAGGATTTGTCCTTAAATTCACTTGCACACAGAGGGCATAGGTTTAATGACTTTTGACAACAGTGTGTTGCACTGGATTCAATCCAGTGCAACCCACTGTTGCACTGGATAGACAGTGGGTCTATCCATATAGGGGGGTACTTTGAATAGGGGGGTTGAAAACAGAGTTGAGCTTTGATTTGAAGTAATATTTTTAAATTCGCTCAATGTGCTCCTGCTAAGTGGCAAAAATATAGATGGCAAAATATAATATCATTCATCAAAGATTTTCTCTCTATGTAACTTTAATTTTATGCAACAGTGCATGCCCATAATTATTCATACCCATTTCAAATTGTGAAGTTAAAGGTTCTGCAAGCCTTTGCAAACAGGCTGCTTTAAAGCATCCCAATAGCCCATTTTATTTCTGAAAAGTGCTGTGCATCAACCTAGCAAGTGAAGAACATCTGCAGTTGTTTTCTGACAAGTCATGGCTAAAGCTAAAGAGCTCAGTGAGGACATGTGACTGCTTAAAACTCAGCGATCCAGCCTACCAGGCTTTATGTAAATTGTATGTATCCTTAAGTTCCAGAGGCTGCAGTATCAGACTTTCCACTCTGGAAAATCTTAGAGGATTTGGTTGAAAGTCAAAAGTGACACCTACACAGGAAAGGTTGATGTTGTGTGCAAGGTGAAAAGGTATACGAGAATAATCCCCATTATGAACCACATCAGCCATGCAGCTGGCAACAAAGAAGACAAAGCTGGGTGAAATAAGTCATTTCTCTAAGTAAGCCCCACAGAAGTGACCATCGCCTTTACAAAAAGCTTATCTGGACAAAGAATAAGACTTGATGTCTTTTGTTTTGTAATGAGATGAAACATAAATTTAATTGTTTGTCCGTGATGTTGTAGCTTCAATATGGCACAAAAAAGAAGAAACATTTAACCCCAAAAACACGCTCCTCGTGGTTTAACAGAGGGGCATAAATATAATCCATTGGATGTATTTTTAGCCAATGGGGCTGGAAACCTAATATAAATGGCATAAGAAACAGCAAACATCAATGCTTAACATAAGCTGATCTGATTAGAAACAGTTGCTGCTTCAGAAGGGCCTTAATGGTATGCAGGCCATATATTTCAGATTCTTATTTTGTTTTTAGTATTTTCATAGTTACATAACACTTTGTGTTGGTTTGAAATGTGCCCCGCCACCCCTCAAAAAAACCTCAAGAACAAGCATCACGAGTGCTTGTGGTAGTAACATGACTGAATGCGAAAAAGTTTTGGTTCAGGAAGAGACTTCAACTTTTACATGACATTTTTCTTATAACAACTGATGAATCTTTTTGTGATGCACAGGGAGAACATCCATCCGATTAAACCTTTTGGGCGAATAAAGCTATGACACGTAAAGATTTCAACCAAAGCTTCTTTTGTTATCTGCTAGACAGATCTGATTTTATTCAATGGATCAATTCTTTAATCATAAAACTATGGAAGTCTGGGTAGCAGATATTTATTGTATGGATGGAATTATACTACAAAAATTGATTTACCTTATGAGCAATTGGGATTCAGAGTAGATGGGGAAACCAGTTATCATCTTGCAAAGCATTCAAAATGCTTCTGTAAAACTTTTCAATAATTTGTAGGTGTAAAGGTCACGCAAAAATGTTCATATTTCACAGAATTCCTGGGAGACGGTAAAATGTTTAAAGCATGCAAAATCATGCATGTAACTTTAATCACAGCTTGTGATTAAAGTAAATCACAAGTTGTGATTAACTTTAAAATTAGCATCTTAAGGGATTGTTAAAACATGCATGTATAGATATATTTTCCAAAACTTAGTGCACGAAATTGTTATTGCTAATGTCTAATGTAACATTTTTTACACTAGTTAAATAGTTTAGGAAAGAAGCACAAAAATAAAGATCAATGCCAGGGTAAAGAGGGAAAAATCATATGTCACAAAGTAACAACAGCACTTGGTGGGTTGAAATGTACTGTTTCTACAATGCTGAAAATCACGCTGTGCAGACTTTAGAGCTAGGCGAGCATCCTCCTGTGAATGTGTTGATATAGTTGGCACTTTTTTTTTTCATGGCTTGAAATTGGAGTAGTAGTATGTTGCAATAGAATCTTTTCAAAGCAAAAATTCCTATTCACAACAAAGCATATGCATTCCTAAAGCATGAAGCAGAATTTGCTTATGAGATAAATTTTTGTGTGTATATGTATACAGTATATATATAAAATGTGTGTGACATTTCGAAAAATTAAAACTGCAACAAAGACTGTTTGTTTCATGGTGCAACACACAGGTCTGCTTCTAATGCAAATGAGAGCGCAGCAGTGCGATGATGAAACTGAATATTTATGGTCTTTTTCTGAGCTAGAGATGTTACCCTGAGTGCTTCTGAGCCTTTTTAATAGCAGATGAAATTGCACTTGAAAAGTTGTAGGCAGGTTGCTTGACTGCTGAAATGAGAGACTCGAGTGTGTTTTACCATTGTGAGCAAATCACTAAACTACCTCTCTTCTAGAAACACAATGATGCACTGCAGTGCATATTAAGAGAGTAAAAATCATACTAAATGCAATACATTAAATAGATATTCCCATCTTTTACCTTCATTTGCATCAATGAGACTTGGTTCAGATTGAATCACAGTCCCCGTTTCTGTCTTTTTTCTGCAGAATGCATCGGCTTCCTGTAGACATTTTCTCTGAATCTGCTTGGCCCATGGTAGCTCTGGGGTCGTGAGGAGCTACCATGACGTACAGCAACTCCAGCTCGCTGACAGCCAACTTCAGTGGGGGTCTGGACAGCTATGACTCCGGGGGAAACCTTTACCGTCCATTCTCCGTTTTCAGCGTGCTCACTCTCACTTTATTGGCAATGCTTGTGGCAGCCACCTTTGTGTGGAACCTCCTGGTGCTGGTGACCATCCTCAGGGTGAGGACATTCCATCGGGTGCCCCACAACTTGGTGGCCTCCATGGCCATCTCAGATGTGATGGTAGCTGCACTGGTTATGCCGCTTAGCCTGGTTCATGAGCTGAACGGCAGACTGTGGAAACTTGGACGTGTCCTCTGTCAGGTGTGGATCTCGTTCGATGTGCTCTGTTGCACGGCTAGCATCTGGAATGTGACAGCCATTGCACTAGACCGCTACTGGTCCATAACCAGGCACCTGGAGTACACACTCAAGACTCGGAAAAAGATCTCCAACGTGATGATTGCGCTGACATGGCTGCTATCTTCCATAATCTCCTTGTCGCCACTCTTTGGTTGGGGAGAGACCTACTCAGAAGGGATGAAATGTCAAGTGAGCCAGGAGCCATCCTACACCATCTTCTCCACCTTTGGGGCATTTTATCTCCCACTTTGTGTGGTTTTGTTTGTCTATTGGAAGATCTACAAAGCTGCTAAGTTTTGCATCGGCTCCCGTAAGACAAACACAATCACCCCTATGGCTGAGGTAATTAAAAATTCTTATTTTATTACAATCTCCTTAAAGCAGCTTGTCATCCTTGCATAATTCCTTGCAGAAATGTATACAAACATTGAATCAGCATCTTGTCTCACAACATGTCTCACAACAGTTGCCAACCTCATTGTACTGCATTGAAATTTTATGACAGAGCAACACAAAAGGCATGCATCTTACTGTGGTAGTGTCAAAGAATCAGCAACAGAGTGTGCGATGGTCTCCAGAATTCCCATTTTCAGCTAAAAAAGTATAACTGACTATTCATTCGTAGCAACTACACTTTTCAACTTGCATAGCTTCACAATAAAGTCCATCAAAAGGTGAAAATGTAAAAACTTTTGAAGGAGTCTTCCAGACATAGCGGTCCAACATCTCTTGCATCGGCAGGGGAAAATGGAGAGGAGGTGGCATTGAAATTGGAACTGGAAGATAATAATGCACTTAGAGAACCTGGAAAATGCCTTGAAGTAGCACATATTTGCAAAGTGAAAAGTTAATAATTTATGATTGTTTGCACATTTTCACAAATACAAATCTGCGAAATGTGGCATGTTTTTATTTAGCTTCCACGGGTGTATTGCTACTACTGAGTCAAATCCCATTGCTATTCAAGTCTTCCCACAGTTTTCTATTGTGAGTATGAATTTTGACTTAGCCTTTCTGAATATAAAATGAAACTATTTTAATCTGAAGCATGTCATGGTAAGTCTGCTGTATAGTGTTTTCCTGCTGGAAGTTGCTCTCTCCCACTCTAATCCTAAATTAAATTCTACCATCTCTTACAACAAATCATCCCCACAGCATGATGCTACCATGACCACATTTCTTCCACAACAGGAAAGGTGTGTTTTGGGTGACCTGTGATGTTAGTTTTCTACCACATATCAGTTTGCTATGCTTCTGTATTATTAAGATGTCTTCTGAGGTTTGTTGCTTTAGATTTTACTTAAAGGATCTGAAGAAAAACTGCGAGACTTTTTAAGAAAACTATGTCATCTAATAGTTTCCTTCTACAACTCAGTTATTTCTACTTTGTGCTACTAATGCATGTAATGTATTGAAATTTATAGTTGCAAAATGAAAAAACCTAAAGGTTCCAGAAATCTGAATCCTTTTGCAAGACACTAAAATGGAAACATTTGTGTCATGTTTCCATTTTAGCCTCCTATATTTAAGTTGTATCAAGCATGAATATCTTCTATTCAGACCTATTGTTTATTACTGTCTCTGATGAGCTGCTCATCAGTAATCAAAGAAATGCACAAGTACCTGATGTGTGAGCGTATGGAAAAATAATTGAAGTCATAACACTCATCACCCGCAGACTGTTGATGTGTGCGTAGGCCGAGAGTTGAAGACTATAAATACTGTCTCAGCATCATTAATGGGGGCCTGCACCTTCCAAGCTATGCCGATTATCTAATTAGTGCACATGAAAGTCTGGATCCGTTCCATTTTACATTAGCAACTATTAATCAGGGAAGTTTTAGCTGAGAAAATTGAGCAACCCCTTATTTTTTTGCTTTTGTAAAGACATCTGAGATTAACATTGGCGTTGGTTGGTTATTGATTTTTTTTTTTTCTCGAACCTTAATGTTTTCTTTAAAAAAAAAAACATCTGAATATCTTTCTACTAAGATTTTATTATTATTATTATTAAATGTTCCCTGACAACCATTTTTATTTGTAATGCATTTCCCCCCTTTTGTTGTGTATCTCTGGCATCAGCCCCAAAATAAAATCTCTTGGCTGAGAACTAAATAAATTAGTCTCACTAAATAAATTACCTACTCTGATATTTCACTACCCTTCTTTTGTCAGGTTTCATCAATCAGACAATCAATCTCCAAGCAACAGGTAATAGATTTTATTGGGGCTGGGGTTTGTTGTTTTTGTTTTTCCATAGACGGCTGTTGGATTAGCGACATCTCAGTAAAACTTCTTCTCCCTTCATTTCCAACCATAACCTGCAAACTGTTAATTTGAGCAGTGATATGAGCAGAGGAATCCAAGAAAGTAACCCTCCTGCTCTCACACATCAATACGCCCACTCAGACATTAAGATGTACCCACACTTATAGACACTGCAGCAGAAACATGGAGTATTAATAGGTGTGATGCACGTATTCCTGACCTAGATGCACAAATAACACTCAAGGAGACCATAAAATTGATTGCTTTTTAAACCAATACTTCAGTGTGAAAATATGTAGAAAAATTTACCTCTGAACTCATAATATTCATCATCACCTATCTTTTGCTACTGATTTGTTTTGTTCACTTACACCAAACAGATTGTGAACCTCACAAGAATCTTAAATCCTTCTTTCTCTCTCTCTCTTTCATAGTGTATTTTCACAAAGCTCTAGGATTAGTAACAGTTTTTTTCACTAAAGTTGAAATATTTTCTATTTCTATGATTATGTTTTTCCATTAACTTCTTGTGAATTGCACTTTCTGCTGATCGCTTGGTTATGGCACAGCTCCTGCTGTTTCTGGCTGTTGCTTAGCCAATGCAGCATATGCGCTCCAAAACTCAACAGCTGTTCCTTTCATATAATCACGTAGAATGAACTAAGAAGCATGACTTGGCATGATTTAAAGCAGAAGCCACAGCAGTTGTTTTTCATTCCTTACAGCTTATCACACTTTTACCAAACCTTCATAACTTATAAACATATTTTTCTTACAAAAGAAATGCACACAAATGAATTATTCTCCAAGGACTAAGACAATTCTATTGCTTATGTATGTATCAGTGTATCATATTATGTAAGCAAAGAAGTGTTAAATGTATGTCTTGTTGCCTGCACTATATGTTTTGACTCATCTTATCCAGAGAGTGTTTGCTGCTTTGGCCAAATGGTCAAAATAATAAGCTGCAAAGCAACACTGCAAGTTTTTTTTCTGCAAGATAAAATGTGTAAAGCTCACACGTCTGAGAAACTCCTTCAGTAGAAGTTATAACAGCTTTAAATGAGCTCAGTCATATATACAACCCATGAAGATGTGACCTTTATGGTGTTTGATTTCGCCCCCCCACATCGAGCAGAATGTTATCAGGAATATTCCAGCAAGAGAACGTTTTTGTTATATTTCAGTGCATGCATAGTTGAAGACTTTGAAGTTTAATAAGCGACAGCCAGTTTCCTTGAATTCTAAACAAAACAACCCAGAATTAAAACCCTAGTTGAATCATTTTATTTGATGAGTTGTTTCTTATTGTTTGTGAATGCAATATTATATGAAAAGACATGAAACTGATGTGTGATGTATTTTCAGCAATCGGTTTCATAGGCCTTCTTTTGTATTTTGGTTTGATAGTGTAAGGACGTTGGAGGACTCTCAAGATGCTCCTTTGATCCCACACATCGTGATATTCTTTCTACTCCTGATTGGAGCAATTTTTCTGACTGGAAAGGAGGGACTTGAGGTGAAGCTTTTCACCTCAATGCCACATAAATTTAAAACATTATATTACAATAATTTTGGGGTAAACAATAAATTCTCCATCCACTACATATACAAGACATTGTTTTGATATTCTGCCTACATTTCAAGCAAACTGTGATTAGTACTTGCCTAGGTTTTTCTTCTGCAATTTTTAGTACTCTCTTAATGTGACATGTTGCGTTTTCTCAATAGATGCTATTCACAGAACACAAACCTTTTCGTCTCATCAGGAACCGAACAGGAAGGTAGACATAATAAATAAAATATTATTCAGATCACCAACCTTTTGAAATGCCCTCTCACAAAAACAAAATTAGCATTTTAAGCTACATCCATCAAAAGACATTTACTCATGGAAATGGTTTCATTTTCCCCCTTGGTTTCTTATTCAAAATATTATGAATTGTCTGCATCAAATCAGCTTTCGAAGATTAAATTTCTTTCATGTCATATTTATATTTGGTTCTTCATCAAAATGTATATACTCTCGTAGCCCAAGTTTTACTGTGCAATATATGCACAGAGCACACTTGACGTAACAGTAAAATCAATATACAAAGACAGCTAGCATTTTTCTCACATGCTTCTTTACTTTTTTTTATGTAAAGAGGCTGAGGAGATTGTGTAAAAGCTAAACAATAAACACAACTTTATAATGTTCAATATATTGTATAATACAAAAGAACTTTGTTCCATATATTTACATTTGCCAATTCCATTGATCACAATGGTGAAGGATCATATCTCCTACTCCAACATCTCTCTGTCTAGCTTCCTAACCATACAGGCAGCCAGAGAATTAAAGATAAGACAAAAGCAAGTGAGATTAAATAGCGGTGCTTGCCAACAACTGATGGTGTAAACCTGGATATCCTGCTGTGAATAAAAAGTATATAATTACTGAACCCTTGAAATACTTCCTGTGTCCCGGGAAATTAAGTTGTAAGCATGTCATGCAAATGATGTGTCACATCATTTTCATGACAAATGATGTGACACATTTGTCATGCAGTCGTGTCTGCAGTCAGAGGCCTCTTCAGAATAGTTGTAATCTGTTACTGGAGCTCTTTCCAGTAGCAGTGGTGCCCACATACCATCATCTTCCACAACAATTTTGACGACACTTGAATGAAATGAGTTACACCATTTTATTTCACTTTGGGTATATACTGTATATATGTATATATATGTCGAATTGAATATGAATACTTCCAAGTGAGTTGTGGTGATAATGGGAACATCTTTTGTTTATTGAGCTTATTTTGTTAGACTTATTCATTTGTGCTGTGGTATATCTTTGTCCAGTGCTTGGGAAACTTTGAAACCATATTCAGATCCTCAAACATGCACATAATGCTACAGCCTAAATAGTGATGATGTAATGCTTAGAGTACAGAAGGATTCGGTGTCCGTCCAACATAAAAGTGTCTGAAGCTTCTGACCTATATTTCAGTTCACAAAGTTGAATGTGATTTATGTAGTTAGGAGGAGGAAGTCAGGAGAACTGTTGTCTGACTACAGTACATTGGAGACATAGAAAAAACTGGCACCCTGCAGAGATTTATAAGTTCTCTGTGGTGAGCCCTGTTGGCCTGCCAGGTACCACTGTGGGTAAAGACGGCTTGTGCCTGGAAGTGTAATTGGAAATTCTGTCTGTGTTCAAGTTCCCATTTTCCAGCCAACAGTAGTACTTTACATTAGCGAACCATGATCACTGATCATTCATGCACCCTCACACTCTTAATGGGTAATACTGCACTGCAATAGTATAGTTGTCTATCTATAACCTTATGTAATTGTCTTGCCAGAAAAAAATATCAGAGTAATGTTACAATTTTAACGTGCTCTTTATGCTATTGTTTAGTATCAGAAGTGAGACTTAGTTCCTGGATTATTGTACTGTTAACATAATATATCGATGGCGTCCGACTGGAGAATTTTCTTATGAAGAAATGTCAAATCAAAACATGTGCACCTCTTTCCTATGTTTTTTTTTTTCCTCTTTCATGTTGTGCGCTAGTAAAAGTGGAGGCAAGCAGGGCAGACTTAACTGCCACATAAGTTGGTTATCTTGTTGGCAGTGTTGCAGCCTCAATGCAAACAGCACTTGACAACATTACCCATCTGGGAGGGGAGGGTGATCAATCACAGGAGGCTGCCTCCTTTGGATTTTACTTCTGTGTACCCAAACATGCTCAACGATAATGCTGGAAAGGTGGCAGGATTTCCATTAATTTAGAGGTGTTTCAATAGCAAATAATAGTAGATAATAGTATAGCTGTTTAAGAGGCTACATTTTGTTATTCAATGTTATTTTTTTTTTCTATTTGAATTGCAGCCAGTATTGCAAAGAGTCATAGCTTTGTTGAGGGGCCCTCTAACTTGTGACCATTATGCTTCGCTCACAATTCTGGTATTTTTAAGAAAATGGTTTTCTCTCACAAAAGCTTTGACCTTGGTAACTTTACCAAATAACAGGATGATAGTTTTGAGCTATGTTTGGCAATAAATTAATCAGAAGGAAATAAAATGAAGGTTGAGTTTGTTTGTCATTCTCCACCTCAAAAGAATAAAAAATAAAATGTAGTACTCAAAGTTAAAATGTAACTTTCCTCCAATGTTGTGTGCTTGCATGGGTTGAATGAAAATCTTTAGTTTGATTCATATTCTAATTAGAAGTCTGCAATCCATCTTTTTGTTCAACAGCATTCAGCGCAGTAATTGGCCATTTGTCCTTTTGTTGTTAAAGATTTTCAATCATTGAAAGCAATCCAGGATTGCTCCGAATGATAAAGTAGTGAAGTGTCTGGCTTATCCTGTGCTCCTAGGTAAAGGAGGAAGCCCAACAGCCACAGATGGTGTTCACCGTGCGCCACGCAACCGTGACCTTCCAGACAGACGGGGACACATGGCGGGAGCAGAAGGAGAAAAAAGCAGCCCTTATGGTTGGCATTTTGATCGGCGTGTTTGTGCTTTGCTGGATCCCGTTCTTCATCACCGAGCTCATCGTGCCACTGTGCTCCTGTGACATCCCACCGATTTGGAAGAGTATCTTTTTGTGGCTGGGATACTCAAATTCCTTTTTTAACCCCCTTATATACACTGCCTTCAATAAAAACTACAACAATGCCCTAAGGAACCTCTTCTCCCGACAGCGCTGAATAAATCTGTGTGCCACTTGCAATGTTACCCAGACTGATCCGTCTGTTACTTTATCGTCTCATCAGATAGGTGATAACCAGAAATTGTCTAAAAACTAAAGACTGTTTTGTTTAAGACTGAGACAAGCATCTGCCTGCATGATTTGGCATCTTGTTGAAACAGTGCTCTGGAAAGGAATTTACCCCTTTACAGTCATCATTTCTCTTTTTATTTACAAAAGCTATAAAATGAATCTGAAGAAAACTCGCCTTGTTAGATCATAAATTAACTGATCAATCGGAGCTGCACCATGCACAAACCTGTGGAACCAAGATATCACTTCAGCAGAACCTGACATGAAGAAGATTAGAATATCTCAAAAGTAACTAATGTATCAGTCTAAAGAAATTCCATAACAGAAGATAAAAACAGTTTTTTTTTTTCCATCAAGGGGAAAATGTGTTTTCCTTTTCACAGATAGCATCAGCCCAATGCAGCCTGCAGCCCAGAACACCTGTCAGACAGAGGAAGCTGTTGCTGGCACTTTGTGATGCAAACCTCTTGGCCACATCAAAGATTATTGTGCCAGTTTTTTGCAGCCTTGAGCGAGATGGTAGTTGCAGGAACAAGATGAACAGAATTGTCTTCTGCCACACAGATGGGATTGTTTATCTTACTGACCATATTGGAGTTTCTAACCATCCTGTGATCCTCTCCAAGATAATCAGTAAACCACGATACTTTTCCACACTGGGTTGAATCTCTAGTTGACAATATTTTGCCAAAGGCTCATTCATTATTCTAGTCAAATGATTTTTAATGATTTGATCAGAATAATTAGATCATTTGTTTTATTTTTTGTTTTTCTTGTAGCTTTGTCAGCTAACTGTGTGGAGCAAGATCTAAATGCAGACAAGATCGAGGCAAGTGAAAATAAACTATTTTATTTATTAACAGACATGTAAAAAGTCCAGAGGGGCCTAAAATAATACATCAAAAGAGGAACACCAAGAAATAGGCTGTGGTGAGTAACAGTATGATCTGACTGAAAAACATTTAAGGTAGAGAGTTTACTGCTGTTTCAGGATCAGAATAGCTATGGATTGTGCTCTCTCAAAAATTTGTGACCATTTTTAAAAAAGGTAAACTCAATTATATTTATGGTTTTCAGATGATGTCACAATAATCCAGAGCATAAATATTCCTCTGAATAGCTAAGTAAATTTAGATTTTTGATTAACCTAAGTCCAGAATGAATTCAAACCTAGATCAGAGGACCGTCGACAAGTGGTTAATGCTCATAAATTGTCCAATGTCACTGGACGATGTCTGTTTGATTTTTCTTTCCTTTTTGTGAAGAAAATAAAACAAAAAAGAATCTGTCAGAGTGAATATTAATTTTTATACCGTGTTTATCAAGTGTCATTTTTATCTGGTTGATCCTAATGAAAAATAAAAGCCAAGCACAGTAACTTCTTTAAACCGTTTCATCATCATGTCTGCATAAAAGCAGAAAAAAAAAAACATCTGTCAGAAGTAAACAAAATTAGTCACATAAATAATAAATCAAGCAAAAACTGTGTATTTTGTGCAGAAATAGATGCATAACATATCATTATAGAAAGCATTCAAATTACAAAAGATGGATTTTTTTCAGCTGCACTCTTATCCGTGTATTGATAAGCTGCATTCATTTTTGATTTATTAAAACGTGTGTAGATAGAGGTACACTCTGTTCTCTGACGCTCATTAGCGATACGCTTTACCTCCCACACATAATGCACGTCCGCACACCCACAATCTTTTCAGTAGAGCAACAAAATAGCAGTGCAAGTCATTACTTACACCATCTTTAAATAATTTGCTGCAATGAGAAAATGATTGGATTTAAAGTCAGTTCCTGGGAGTAGAGAAAATTATAGGAGGCATGTTAAATCAAGACGATGTGAAAACTTGAAAGATAGTCACCAACGCTAATACTCTCGCAATAAGAATAATTAAAAAAAAACTATCTGCAATGGCATTTTATGAGTTTCTATTTTGCTTAACCTTTATTAGTTTTATGAATTGATGCCAAGGATTTGTTTTTTATGAATATCGCTCTTAGAAAACAAAATAAAGAGCGGTGAATTCAGTCTCCTTCGGAAACTACCTTGGAACATTAATTTGTGGGAAAAGCAGAGAGTCTTGGCAAAAGAATAACTGAGGCACAAGAGGTCACAAGGAATTGACTCTAAACAAATCAATGTAGCAATGCTATTCAGTTTTGGAGTTATGTAAAGAAAGGACACAACCAGATAGCATGGCTATGTGCTCTCAAATGTTCACTGAAAACAATACTCCTCTTTCATCTTGCCTTTCTAATTCCAAATGTTGTACAAAATGACTGTTTTCTTGCACAAATTGCTACTTTCTACTGAAAGCATTCACTACTGTAGAATCAATGAGTGGACTTTTATTCACTTGTGTAGTGAAATGTACTGTGAAGAATTAAGCATGACTCAATGATTCTCATCAAAGTCGTACCACTTGTAGTTGTGAGAGAAACATCAAAGCTCTTGCATCAGTTTTTGCCAGGAGGTAAATAAATTAATTTGTTCAAAAACATATGACTTTTTTTTTTTGTGAAATTGTCCTTTTATTTGTTGGGAGTGTTTGTGGGGGGGGTTTCAAATCATAAGTAATAGAGGTCTTGCAAACAGAAATTGTGCAGAGAACATAATTCTGGGATAGTTGGGGCTCTGCTAAGTAATAGTCTGCAGACACAATGAATAAAGTGGAATGTCACTAAAAAAGCTAATTTATCAAGGAACTTTATAACAAATATAAATAGATTAATTACAACACAGATATTTGAAAGTCTTATTTCTGTTATTTATGATGTTTTCTCCTTAGAAGTAATGGAACTATGACATATATAATTTTTGTTTTTTACAGAAAGTTTCTTGTTTTTTGTAAATATTTTATGTTTCTTTGGGAGAAAGTCTGCATGGGTTGGATGAACTTTTGAAATATAGCTGTAGGCTGTTTTTGAATGAGCAGACGAAAAATTATGCAGGTGCTAAGAATTAATGAATAGAATTATTAATAATGAACCAAAATCAAGCACATTAAAGCTTTGTTGTACTTCTTTTGGATTTGTTAGCATCTCATATAAAAATGATTAAAAGACAGAACTCGTGATCCAATGGAGGGATTTTTAAGAGAAGTTGAACAGATTAACCTCAGATTGGTGCCTTCTTATGAAACATATCTTTAAAAAATTCTTTCACGTTCTCTTTGTTACATCACTTGATGTATTTGCATATTTTAAGCCCTTTTGGGTTTACTTTTCTTTCTTGTCACTTTTACATTTTAATCATTACATATTTCCCCTACTGCTCGACTGCAAAACCAGTCAAGCATTGCAACATTTTAAGTCCTGTTTTTAGTGTTTAATAAGAAACAAATTACCAAATTGGGTAAAATCCACACTTTTTCAGTTTATAATACAAAATAAAATGGATGAACAAACATCACCCGAAATGTGATGATTTCTTGCCAAATTGTTTCAACAGGGACTGTATTGGTGCTGTAGCCACACTGGTATGTCATTTAGAGGTAACTTCTAAATTCCTAATAAATATGTCGATCATGCTGACGGATTAGGTGACGAGATGTTAAATGTGAAATGGTATTTAACTAACAGGTGCGTGTGCTGAGCAATGATTATTGCGGAGCGTCTCTATGTGCCAAACTGTTGACTCAAAAGTTATTCACCAAACAGTCATTGTCATCTCCACAATGGGATCTTGTGTGAAAACACTGCCTGTTTATCCCAAGTATATGAATCGAAAGTTGAGTGATACAAGCTTTGTGGAGCTTCTGCTTTCATTTTCCAGCAGGACCTCATGCCTGCCCACTTTTCAAAACAAAAATTAACTGATTTTTATGTGCTGGATTTTCCAGAAAACTATCCAGACCAAAAAATAAATAAATAAAAATCTATGCCCTCTGTTAAGAGGAAGATAAGAGATACTAGACAAACTGGATATTTCCTCAGCTTTACTACAGGCTCATCATCTGCATGTCATGCTACATTGATGGAACAGGATCTCCAGCCAAGTGCTGAGTGCTTATACTCTGTACTAGACACATATACTTTTCAATAGATCAATATTAACGTAATGTTCTGGGTTTTTATTAACAGCCATGCGCATCAACAGCAGTAAACACTTGAAATCCATTACCTTCTATAGGAGTTTCACTTTTAAAATAAATAACCAGAAGTTTATAGAATTTTTTCTTCTGAGTACTTTTATGATGATTAGTCAGCCAATGGAGGCACCTCCTAAATCTCTCTGTGTTGCCTGTGGTACATTTCAGGGCCAGAAGTGAGTGTGCTACTGTTCAAAGGATCACATCCATTCATGTCCTCAGGGGAAGATAGCATGCATGAGGACGTGGCTTGGCTGAAATGAAGAACCAGGCGCCTCTGGCACACAAACCTGTGCTTCAGTTTCTGAATATTTCAGAAATGATTTAAGCAGCCTTCACATGACAAATGCAGAGATATGCAGTAAATTCCCTCAACACAGATAGAAAAATGTGGAAAAACCTTGACTTCACTAGAAAAACAGTAGGAGGAGTGTTATGTTTTTGAATCTTGAGTTTCCTCTTTTCTAAAACTTCATTTTAGAAAAGATCTGATCACCTATAAAAAGAAAAACTGGATATATTTCATCCATGTTGTAAAGACTGTTTGTTGTATCTTGCAGTGGCTCATCTCTGTTACAGTAGCTCTACAAGAAAGAGAGCTCAGTCTCTTACAGTTAGAGGTGACATCGACTCTCCGAGTCTGTTGCTGTGCCACTTGCTATTCTGTGACGTTTTTTTTTTATTTTTATTATTATTATTATCAAAATAGATCCAGACAGAAACAGCCCAGTGGAACTGGGGAGAAAAGGAGCTCCAGCTGAGAATGTGTATGTTTGTGTGGTGTGAATGCATCGATCAAGCTTGCACTCTCATCTTGCTGGCTACTTTCCATCCAGCTTCTTGGGGCAAAACCAAGGTGATTAAAAAACAAATAAATAAACAAAAGGAACTAAAGACTCAGTTATACTAAATTTAATATTAAATTTAACTTAACAGTTTTGGCAGAGATTAATTCAAAGATTTTAAATTGGTTAACATTTCAATTTTACAAAATGCTACTTTGTAAGAATGCAAGGAGTATTTTTTATAGCTTGGTTATTGTTACCATAGCTCCAGTTTGATGCCATAGCTTTCTGTTTGAGCTCAGTTTGTTCACAAATACGTCTCAACAAATAATACTAATGTCTTTTGGCCCGTTAAATGGCCAAGCACTATATGGCAAACAGCACAGAATAGCAGGGTTAAAATGAGTTTAATTGAATAATTTGGATCTGCAATACCACACCAACTTATTTGCTGATCTTATAACATGAAAATAGTTCTAATATTTTATCACACTAGTCCCAAGAATCTCATCATTTCATGGTACATGAAATATAATGGAACATAAAAATGAAATATGCTATGTAATATAATGACTTCAATGAGTATTTATAACTTCAATGTTTTCATTAAACCACAGTTATATGATTAACTAAAAAAATTGCAACACAGGAAAGACATGGAATTAGACCAGGGAGATTAACTATGAAGAATTTCAATAAAAAGGCAAAGAAAAAATTTTAATTAATTATGAGCTAAAAGAAATTCTAATTATGTGCACAATTTTTCAATATATAAGCTGAACATGGCCAAAGTGATAACATTTCTACCAAACACTCTGTTTCTTAAAAATAACAATAAAAAAAAATTGATGTTTTAATCAACATATACCAAAAAATGCCTCATTGCCAGAGTTTAAATTCAACTTGTTCGGTATTTCATCATGTTTCTTCTGTACCAAATCATTAGTCTTTTTTTTTCTAAACTGTAAACAAAGCAAAAATAATCTCTGTCATCTCTCTACAAATGGACACACTTTGGTTTTGTGTGCATTTATTTTTCAATTTTGCTCTCAGGACTCATCAACTCTAATAACTGTCCCTCCATAGCATGAATTATGCTATGCTAATCCATGAATTGGTAATGCTATGGAGGAAATATGTAGTAAGCATCTTGATCAGATTCAGCAGATGCTGCTGTTCTGGAGTGCTGGTGTTGAATCACGATTAGCGTCTGACATGTGAACAGGCTCTAAGGTGCCTGTCATGCTTCAAAACCTGTCAAAAATAGTGATACATGATAATGGGATTTTTTGTGTCATTGAAATGAATGTGTTGCTTTTCCCAAGCACTTCCTTCAAAACATCAACACACACTGTATTACATTTTTACAAGAGAAAGAGGGAAATTTTTTGAAGGACCTAGCAAGTCAATAACAACTTCACACAAGTGGCGTCAGAGTTTTTTTCTTAGTGTAAAGGCTAATAAAATGTTGAAGAACAAGATGACAAATAAAAGTTACACATAATGAGTGTTTCTGCGATGAATTTATTAAGCATAAAACATCAGGTCAGAGATGTTATGTTTTTTTTATTTCTATTTAGTTTTCAAGACTGTGAATTGCAAGTCCACATTAAATCTCAAATCCTTGAAAAGAAAGTTCAAGTCAAGCTGTGGGGTCAAAGTCCAAATGATGTCTTGGTCCATGAAAGGAAAATTAAGGTCTAAACTTAAATCTCTCAGAGTAAAGTTTTCATCAAATCTCAAGTCCAAAGGAAGTCTCAGGTCATGTCTTTGAGTGGAAAGTGTAGCTCTAAAAGAATTGTTTTGACTTTTAGTACCTAATTGAAGTTTTGAAATCAAATAATAAAGTGTCTACTCTAAGAAATATCAATTTTATGCATCAAGTGTGAAAGGTCACATGACCAGACCTCTTTACTTACTGCCTGTAATGCAGGAGGTAAATGTGCCACAAACGTTCACAAGAGGAAGTCAGTAAAATACTTTATTAAAAAAATAAGTGCAATTGTTTTGTACGTATCAAATGAGGTCAAAGGTCACTTGGCGCATTGCCACAATGACATCTGCAGGATGTGGTATTGAAATTTTATGTTTCTAAAATGTTTCTGAATACTTTTGTAACCATTATTTGTTATAAGTTATTCATGTCATAATTTTTCTTATTTTTTCATATGTATAAATAAGTCAGATTTGTGTAATTTAGACTATGCAGTTTTCCACTGGCAACAATTGCTGCAGAGTATAAAACCTACATTTTTACGAACATCACCAACATAAAATGTAATAATTCATAAATGTCATGTGTTAGGGAGGCCCAAGGATAGAAATGCATGCACTTATTTTGCAGAAAGAAATTTGGATTAAACGGGTTAACTTCTAGTCAGTGTCATAGTAATTCCTTGTGAACATCTGTTCATATGGAACAGCGAAGAAACTTTTCATAAAAGTTAACTTATATATACTTTAAAAGAAGATAAACTCCTGCTGAGATTAGACTGATTTTTTTTTTTTTTTTTTTTTTTTTTGCTGTTATGGGATAAATATGCATCTCAAGCTAAGGGAGATGTGGATTTCCTGTAGTTTTTAAGATATAGGAAGTGTCACTATGTCTTCATAAGAAAGACGGACAGTCAGAGAGACAATATCAGAGAGCATTACCATTTGACTTGTACAGAAAACAGACACTCTTGCAGAAAAACATAACAGGCAGAACAGGCAATCCCTGTCTTTAGCTAAGTTATCTGTGAGGCGAGTTGCAAACACATGAAACCCAGTTGCTATGGCACCAAGACATTAAAAGCAAGCATGATTCTTATGTTTAAAGATTTCTGAAAATCCGGGTTAGATACAGTTAGTGTGAAGTCAAAGAAAAAAAGATGCTTGTGTAAATTGTACTGCTGCCACTCCTCAATAATCCATTACAACATGTGTCAGTTCAGATAAAAGGTAAAAAAGGGTGAGCATAAATACTCTTCTCCATGTTCTGGTTAAATATTAGCACTTGAAAGCATTTTGTTTTGCACAGTCTGACGGACCCTCTAAGTCTGAATAAAGGGCCCAGAAAAATCTCACTGTTAGGCATGGAGAGGACACTTCTTCTGATGTAAGAGTCTCTGAAACTAGCAACTAGAAGAGGTGTTATTTATTTATTTTATTTTTTTGGAGCAAGCATGTTCATGTGAATGAGCGTGTGCATCGTCAGCGCTAATGCTCTCCACCTCAATCAGCCTGGAGGAGCTTGTTTGCAGCCCTCCTCTGATGTCTGATGACACACATGTCGGTGCCATGTTATCATCGTGACTCACATTTAATCCAGTGTGAGTGTCTCTCTGCTTTGAATTCCCTTGAATAAATATTACAATATGAATGAGACCTGTTGTGCATAAACAGAATGTGGCTGATTAGGGAAAATCTGTTAAAAACAAAGGGTGAGAACATCATATGTTTTCTTGCAGGCACAGGTTTGTACAGAGAAAACCAACCTACCACCCTGGTGTCCACTTGAAAGTGTTAAAGACTAATAAAAATACTTTAGAAATCATATGAGCAATCTGCTGCTGCAGAAAGAGCCAGAACTTCAGTTTACACAGTATGTTACAAACACAACAAGCATCACAGGGAAAACAAGTCTTATTTATTTTGCATTCCATCATTTGATTGAATTCCTCCTTAGGAGATGCCTCTGGCAGAGGCACACAGAAAATCCACAACATGGCCCTGAAAGTCTTCATTTTTAAACACAGAAAGCATGACTTTGTGACTTTTTTTCTTTTAGTATTTTGCTATGAACGGCAAGCTCAACTGGAGATGTTTTCATTATTCATGCAGACTTTAGCACAAGTAAATCCCTCTTTTCCACAAATTCAAATATTTCTATCTACACTGGCTCTTGGCATGTTCTGTTTTGTATTTAACAAAATGCAAAGGAACTACTATTTAATTATTTCATTTTTTCAGTTTGCAGATAACTGAAAGTTTTCACAACACAGGATGGAAAACAATTTCTACTTCAGTGTGGCACTGTAGCATTTCCTATCCGAGATGTGCAGGCTGATGTGTGTATACGTGTCTCTCCTTACCTCTTTCTTCACAGGCGTTAGTGGCAGGTGCCCTCCCGCAGCTGCTGCTCATCAAGAACAATAAGGAGGAGCTTAAACTGTAGCAAACTCCCTGAGGCAGATGCCAGATTGTTTTGCTCTCTTGCATGGTAATCAGGCCCAACTTCTCTTGTGTTCTTTCCTCCCTCCGTGTCTGACGCTAATTCTTGCTGTTCTCCTTTTTATAGGAAGCAGATCCGTGTTAATCCTCGGATCATTCCTTCCAGTGTTCTGCTTCTTTTGTTTGTCAGAGGAATCCTCCCCAAATTCTCTGTGTGACTTTCTGGTTGTCCTGCTGATATCTGTTTGGATCACTCCGGCAACTTACCAATCACTCACTTCCCATTCCCTCTGGAAGAAAACAAAGAAAAGCATTACTAAAACACCATTCACTTCAACCTGCTGATCTCAGACTCTGTAGTTACTCACCTCCTCCTTCACCTCAAACAGAGACAATCCATCAACTACAATATCTTATTTTAATTCTTTATTTTCTTTGTCAAACAATAAATACTTAAAACTGGAATCCTTCCAAAATCCCAAAAGAACCATCAACTTGTACACTGTTGTCAATAAACCTTTCAAAACTTCATGTTGTGTCCATGATTGTTGCTAGAGCTGAAGGAAATATTCAAGCAAATATGATGTTTTGAAATTCTTCATTACTGGAATATTTGAAATGGTAGTCTTTAAAGGACATCAAATTGAGTGACTCCTTCGATCTTTGTGGGTAAGGACCTTTTAAGAAATCATTTTCTCCCTTATTTAGAAATTCTAAGGATTGCATGTGGATTAGGATCATTCAATATTTGCCACCTTTAAGACCCATTCAACAAAAATAATTTTTTGATCATTTGATCAACATTTAATCTTCTAACATCATGAAAACAATGTCTTTATGACAGTGGCAATATGCACAGTACTTTGCAAAAATATTTGATCACATTACATTCACAAATTTCAGTACATTTAGAATACTGTGTGACAGACTAAAACACACTTCTGCATTATTTTGAAAAGGAAGAAAAAGGACCTGCTTTCTTCGATTATATAGTTTCAGAAATGTGTGGCATGCATTTATGTTCAGTCACCTACTCTGATGCACCTAAATAAAATCCATTCTATCCATTTATCATTAGAAGTCCCCAATTTACAAAGAGAGTCCTCAATGACTTTTATGATCATCAAGTGACCCCTTGAGAAGTCCATTTCTGTGGATTTTAGTCAAATGGTGTTACTTATTTATGCCATCAGGGAGCATACCACACCAGTCAGAAATGTATGATAAATAAGTTGATTGGCATACGTTTTCTGACTCACAATTAATAAAATTGTGAGTTAAAGATCTCTTTACATTTTTCAACTGAAACAAATCTTTTCTTATCTGTTTAGAAGCATGATTTCACCAGAAACAACTGAAACTTGGAATTAAGAGGCACTTCCCTTTGTGTTTTTCTGAGGAGTGTTGAACAGGCCTGAAAAGAATTGTTGTGATCACTTTCATTACGATAATTGTGTACTTCTCTGTTTTAGAATAGTGAATAAAATCCCAAGAGCATACATCAATGTATGTGATTGTAATGTGACAAAATGAGAAAAACTTTATTTTGTATTAGTACTTCTGCAAGACCTTGAAATTTCTTGCAATCCAGAAAACCTTCTGTGTTGTGTGTCTGTACCTCCCTGCACAATGCTTTTTATAACCACAGTTGGTCCATGCAATCCCACGTTACTCAGCCCACTTCGCACTTAAAATGGACTGCAGCGCTCCGCAGCATGTTCTCATCGCCAGCTCAGGCAGGTTCAATATTGCTAAAATGAAGAGCAAAGCTTAAAATTAATTACGCATTTAGCCCAGGAATTATTCAGTTCATGCACTCCTGTTATGTTCAAATAGTCAATATAAAAGCATCTGATAGCTCACACCCACAGGGCCAAAAAGATTTCAATGAATTATTATAAGAACTAAACTAGTGAAAATTGGGAGTTAAATGGCTCCCTGTGGAATGTGATCAGGAAACTTCTGTTATCATACCAGTGCAAGAGTATCTCTAATAGCTGGTTGCAGTCACTATCTATAGATCATTCTGTCCCTGCTCATGCATGACTATATTGTTTCAGCATTTTCTAAAGGAAGCCTGTAGGGTTCATTAATCCTTATTGATTATTTAATTAACCGGATCACAATGTGCTGAGTGAGCACAATCATGAGGGGTGAGGAGTCCCATTAACTAAAGGATGTCTTATTATGGGAGAGTGGGCGAGGGTATGTATAATGAGAAGATGCTAAAACAAAATGTAAAAATGTAATGCTGTTTCCTCTATAATAATGAAAAGTGTATTTTGTGAAGGAGGAAGGATAAGGAGGGACAGGTTATTAGTTAAGAATCTGTGCCTGTTGACTGGGTTTGGTTTCAAACTTTTGGCTTTGCCAAAACCATACAGAATATCTTCTCATATGAGCCAGTTTTAAACAAACGCATTGAATGAGGATCCACAAAAAATATCACTAGGTAAAGTAAACTATACTTGCATAGCACATTTTCATAAACAAGTCAATTCAATGTAATGTTAGATCTACATGACACTGACCCTCTAGGAATATCAAATGAAAATGCTTACCTAGTGATACTCCAGAGTGCATCAGTTGACATGAGTGGATCTACTCCAAGTGTCCAACACTTCCTAATCCACTTTAAAGTACGAATTAAAGACAGTGACATTAAAATATTTGAATGTGTCAGTACATAATGGATTAGATTATGTCCTTGAAGTCTGCAAAGCAAAGGAAGTAAAGCCCACTTTAGCACTGTGGAAAGATATCACACAGTGAGTGGTTTCAGTAATTAATTGTCTTATCCTGCAAACCAATTGCTGTCATTATGTCGATAGAGATTTATTCTGAAAATTGTGACATCAGTCTGAGAAAATTTTTTATTATATATATATATTTTTAGAAGGTATTATTTTCCAATAAGCGAATAGCCAAAGTTTGATTAACATGATTTTATTTAGGTAGTGTCAATTCAAAGTAATAAGGCACTACAGAACACCAAAAGTCTAGCTCACGTCAAGGTCAAAAGAAACTAATTAAGTCTATATTGAGGTCTGATCAAACCTAATGATTTAAAACATACAGTCAGATTTTGATCCATTGAAACTGTAAGAAACCAAACTAAGGATGTGATGTTTTAAAACATTTCTTTTAAATTGGGAGTCAAGAAACTTCTGCAGGAACACACTGGAAACTATATAAAGGGAGAGAACAAGTTAGTCTCTGTTAGTGAGCACATAAATCTGATAGGACTTTGAAAGAGTCAGCCCCTAACCTTTTTGGGATCAGCATGAGGGCTTTGATCCCAAAAAAAAATGCTCTTACAAAAATCCATCTGCTCTGCGAATCCAAAAGGATCTGACTGTCCTTTTACACTTGCATGCTGTGGGGTTACTCTGACTTCGCCAGAAAGAACCCAGGGAATAGCTGGTGAAGTTAATGATGTCACAACACATAATATGAATTTGACTCAGGTTTGCTTTGATTCATGCAAGGCGAAGAAAAAAACACTGGTCAAGTTAGCAGAAGCTTTCAATGAGGTGACAGTTAACAGAAGGCTCCAGAGCGTCGAAATAGACCAAATCAGATGTGAATGAAATTGCACGGATTGCAGCAGAGGATGATGGTGCAGTTCAGTGGAGGACAGACAGACATCAAATCATATATATCTTGAGAAGTCCAATTTAATGCTTATGGAAGAGAACTTTCAAAGTCCTATCTGTCTCCCTATCTAGAAATGTTTTTACAGGAAGAAACCTCCGGCAGAATCAGGCAGAGCAACGCCCTGACGGGTGCTGAGAGGCCAGGAAAAACAGTTCATGTCCTGCATAAAAAGAAATTAAACATTGTAGATTATATTTCACTAACGTAGCCTTAATAAGAAAATCATAAACAATGCCTCAGGATTTAAAGCAATGGTTCAAGAGATAACTGTTACATTTCCAACTTCCTGTATCAGTTATCTGTGCTCCAATGTACATTGTACATCATTAGGAGAAAAATAGAAGGTTGTTTTCTTGATGTTGTTGTCATTGTTTTAGTTTCTTTACTTGCAGAAAAATGTTTATTGTTGATTTTTGTGTAAACTTACCTTCTTCAACCTCTCAGTGGACTCATTTTACCTGATCTGAATGGAGGGAATACTACTATAATTAAAAAGGGAAAAGACATCCAAAAACATATGTAACATAATTCCATTACCACAAAAATCCCAAAATAAAAACCCTCAGAGCAAAGAAATCTAACTGGTACAAACACAATTACCTGGTGCTTTACTGTTTCCTCTGTCGACTCTTTTACTGTTTGTCTGCTTCAGCATCCGGTTTGCATGAAAACATATCATTTATCATCATTTGGACAGGAAGGGTCTGCCAGACAGAAGCAATTCCAGCCTTCATCACGGCTCTCCGATCGGGGGAAATTTATATGCGGGCAGCAACAAAGCGCGGACAAACAGATGATGATCTTCAAAGCGCAGAGGTCATCGTCAGTATAACTGCTTTTTTGTGCATTAACAAAAGCAAGTGAGATAGGGCTCTATGCAATGTCTCAAAGGAAACATTTATCACTTTTAATCAGCAAAAAATACAAACAACTTTTGTCCTTTTGTGTTTTAGATTTTCAGTCCCATATGATGGTTGCAACTAAAGACAGTGTTGTTTGCAATTAAAAAAAAAAATTGACATGTCACTTTTTTCACCCTGATTAAAAAGATTAAAAGTCTGTTAAATACTAAACAAATGCTCAGTGATGTGCAGGTTTTAACTCATGGTGAAAATACACCCATCCTCACTGGCTGACATTAAAGTATGAATCTTCAAATGGTTCATCTATTCCCTCGGCAATATTTCACAGCTACCTCCCTACTGGAAAAATCCAACCTCTTTGACTGGTTGCTCCTAATCTGTCAGAAAAAAAGTCCATATTTCTTACTCTTTTTGGATCAAGAGATCAACCACACACACCCAGAAAAGTTCCCAAAGCCCCAGCATGGTGCCGTGTATCGGTAAAAGAGATAAAGGATCTTTTGCGTGCTTTAATTGAGATTCATGGTGGAATTTGGAGCGGCATGTGTGGATTCATGTGTGTCTCCAGAGAATGCAGATCAGTCAGCTTCTGTTCTGTGCGCCTGCGCCTGTGATGTAACTGTGGGACATGTACAAATGGAAGGATGGACAGACGGAGACACCAACAGGATATAAATACATAATGAGACCATTTGTTTGAATTGGTTGTTCCACTTCGCTTAGCATACAGATGATTGCCTCCACATTGCAGTGTTCTCTATTGCCAGCAATCTTAAATAATGTCCTAATCTACCATGTTCCAGGCTGGTGCCCTGTCTGATCCGTTACACCTCACAATGTGTGGCTCTATGTAGTCACAGAAATATTTCATGAGGCATAAATTTTCTCTGTTTAACACATGCAGAGAATATTTTTTTTATTCTTTCCATGTTGGAAAAATATGAAATAGACAATATTCATCTGAAATATAAGATTAAAGCCCCATAGGAATGAAGGAGCTGTTTTTAATCTGTATAGTTACAAGTCAATAATAGCTCATTTATTTAATCCCAGAGAGACATGAGGTCATATTTAAATTAAACAAATATCTACCTTTATAATAGGGGCCTTGTTTACATAGAAATATATAAAAAGCTAAAAATTAGTTACCTAGAAGAAAAATTTCACATGAAAAACAAGACTAAAGCCACGTGAGCGATTTGTCAGAAAAATAAGACATAGAAAGAGTCCCTAAGAAGGGAACCTGGATTGACAGGAAACCTGGAGGACTGAAGTGATAAGCACTGGCAGGAAACTTGCAGGGTCCTGATTAGACAAGACAGGTGGTGATTCTGAGACTGACAAGACATCAGCAGACTCCAAGCTGAAAACAGAACCACGTGGAGCCTCGGTACAACATGGAAGATGGACGGATACAATGTCTACAGTGGCAAATGTAAGTTCAAGATGTCAATACTTAAAGGTAAAGGGAAAAACTATAGCACTGCTACAGTAACAAGGCAAGGCAGCTTTATTTGGATAGCACATTTTCAGCAACAAAGAAATTCAAAGTTGAAGTATTTCAAAGCTTTGCATGAAGTTATTATGGTTGGGCCTAAAGAAGTCCAAATTAGATGGAGTGAAGGACAAGGCTCGAATCTTCAAAGACAAATATAGACAGTTAAAAAGTCAGCCTTACGTCACCTGAAGAACATTTGTAGAATAAAAGAACTAATATCCAAACAAGATCTAGAAAAACCCGGCTATCTTTAGTCGCATTGATTACTGCAACAATGTCTTCACAGGTCTGCCTAAAATGTCAGGCAGCAGCAGCAGATCCACAACACAAAAAATAGACTTTAGATGTGGTCTATTTTCCTAGTTGTAGTGAGAATGTAAACACAACATTTCTGGATCAACTACACCTGTTTGACTTTTCCGAAATTACTTTTAGCAATGCTCAAAATGTTAACAGCCACAAAATCACCATCTGTTGCCATGAGTGAATTAAGATATTGTTTTTTTAATAGAAATCCCACAGACACTTTTTGACGCAAACTTAAAAAAAATATTCAATTGTAATATCCTAGAGTCTATAGAAGCTGAGAACCAACTCTTTAAACTGTACTTGAATTCTCATGATGTTGAGATGTTTTAGATTTCCTTTTGAGTTTGTATTTTGATCACTTCCTTGTGGCTTACTTATTGTCAAGAGGTTTGATATTTTCAAGTCAGTTATCTGTATCTATCATTGCTTTAAACATCTCATATTTTGTTACATTTCTTAGATTTTTCTGAGATTTTCGTTCCTTGTACATTTCCATCTATTTCTCATAGATTTATTTCAGGCTGTTTTCCCTCAGTTGGTAGTTTGTTTGATCCTTAGTTGTACTCCCTCGGCGCAATTAGCCTCTCTTCCTCAGTTTTCCCCACTTGCATTCTGCCTCAGCTGTTCCACATTTGCCTTTGATTAGTTTGTTTCGTTCCGTTGTCATTTTCTACCCATGACTGTATATTTAAGCTCCAAAGTTTTTATTGTTTGTTGCTGCATCCTTCTATTGCACTGCCTGTCTTCTGCCTGCATTCCCTGACCTGCTCCCCCTTGTGTTATTCTGTTGAGTTTTTTTTTTTTTCATTTTATTAAAGTATTTATTTTGCCACAGTCTGTCGCTCCAAACCTCAATCTTGAGAGGTCTAACCTAACCTGCTATGCTTTGGGAAAATGGGTATAAATTCTGGAAACAATAAAAGATTTTATGATACCATGTGTGCCATTGTTATTTCTTTGTTCTTGTTTGAGTGTTGCAGCTCTGCACAGACATCAAACTCCAACAAACACACTGAACCCTCACAATTGCCATTAGAAAAAATGCAGACAAAAAAGTCGGACCAGCATGGATCACTTCATCTTAAACATTTTTTTATCTAAACCCACTGTGCTCAGTCTCATAAAATATGAGTTTACCTCACATATTTTATGCTTCCATTGATAAACAGAAAGACTCCAAAATTGCACCCACGAATCGCTACTATTTTAAGCTCACTGTGTAATTCTTTGTATAGAGTGTGGGTGTAGCCCTCTTGCTGTTCTTGTTTGCTTTTAAGAAGAATGATTGAAAAAACATAGAAGTCCTTGAAAAGATGGATTCCACTGAGTAACAGCAAATGAATCAAAGGGAGTGAGCTTGAGACTATCAGAGAAAGGCACTCCACGGATAGATCAAAAGTAGACGAGCTCTGCACCTGTCTGAGGCTTGTGATGTGTGCAGGGGTTTGTCAGCTCACTGGGGGGAAAGAAGCCTCTGTCATAAAATAATCCTGACATATACTCTTGAATTATGATGCTGCTGTGTTAACATCTGGACTGATTTGTCAGGTCTCATTTTTATTTAACGTGTGCTTGAGTGCTTAAAGCACTGTGATGGCAACAAGTAGGAAGAGAGACATTATTTGTCGAAGGTGTTTCATTCAATGACAGTGTTGTCATAAATTCCCAACACACAGTCATGTGAGTGGAAAGGCAGAGTGTCATTTTATGTAACAAATGCCACAACCTCAGTTCTTGACACGACTATATGAGGAAATGTTTTGTTTGCCATGTCTATGAACTGTGACCAGCTGTGATCAAGATGGTGGCATCATTTTTATGTCAGGACTCGGTGTGTGAGTGGGTGTGTGTGTGTTATCATAGCAAAATGTTCAGGAGAAAATAAATATGGCAAAGAACTACAAGAGAAAGTGAGCATGTTTAGTCAGATCAACAAATTGTAACAAATTGCAGTCTATGGTGCCTTGCACAAGGATTTCTACCCTTTCATGCTTTCAACAGTTTGTCACATTAAGGCCACAATGGATTTATTATTATACACCCAGAAGAGGTTGTTTATGATTATTATTTTAATTTTTATTTATTTACAAATGAAAATTAATTTGTTTTCAACTAATAAACTGAAAATTATTCAAAGCTTGATCCAATGTTTTTCTTTTCTTTACAACGGTTGCAAGCTACATTCAGAGCCAGTCAGTTTTAATCTGCGGATGTGAAACCAGTTGAGAATGATTCAAAGCTGCACAACTGCCAGAATGTTATATTACTCTCCAAACCACTGACCCCATAAACAAAGACATGTGAGGTTTTAGACTTGAAATCAGACGTAAATATTCAATCATTTCTTACATTTATGTGCCACTGCTCACAACAGCAAAAATACAGAAATTCTGTATGCATAGGGATATAAGATATGGATTTTCCTCTGTGCTTTATGTATGACAACTTCAATGGAGAGGAACATTTCATTATGATTAAAGATTCTTTACTATTAGAAGTGAAAACTATATTGCTCCGTGGTATTTATCAATGCCTTTTTATGTGTCAAATGATCATATTATTTATTTATAGTTATTCATTTTGGGCCAATCAATTTAAGGGTTCTAAATGTAATTTAAAAGCCATTATACACCTACAAAGATCAAGAAGTTGATTTGTTGATAATATATATAAATATGAAAAATATTTCTTTATGGATGGAACGGTCTTCAATTGTTTAGTATTTAAGTAGGTAAGTGGAAGAGAGAAATACACAACACACACTAACTCAAAAGAAATGCAGAGCTCAATAGAAAAATACAGAAATAATTTCAAACACAAGTTAATTCATTACATTTTCTGTAATAAAATCTGTTTTCCATTAGTTCGTAGTTAAAACATAGCCATTCAGATCTTCTACAGCTCCTTTTAGGGGAGACCATGATGTTCCCAAATCAGTCATGGTACATAATCTGTCCAGACAGTCCGTAATCCGCCTCTCACTCAGGCTTTCTCAGTAAGACCAACGTAAAGCACCTCCTCTGGGAAAAGTCCAGAGTTTTTCACAGGTGCAACAGGTAGTTGTACTCTTCTTCTTGTTACTAACTTTAGCCTTACCAACACTGGGAGGAAAGCTACTGTTTTTGCTGCTCTCATTCACAAGCTCATTGCTTCGGGTCACCGCTTATTGTTCAGGATGGTAAGTCAGGGGTGAAATGTGGATCGATTCCCAAATCAACTTCTTCGCCTCTTGGCTCAGCTCTCTCTCTTTATGACAGATGAGTTCTATCTGCATCTTTCAGCCTTGAGACTAAGTCGATCTTTTGGCTGTATAAAAAGCACAACTATAAAACAGCTTGTTTTTCTACAGGATAAAAGCATTGTGTGTGCACATCCTCAAGACTGTTCTGTTTTCTATTCTATTCTTCACTTTAGTATTCTGGGTATTTCATTCTATCAGCCAGATATGAATAAAAACAATGTGAAAATGCCCTCTGATAATAGTGGAAATTAATGAAATAATGTGTGAGGGTGGGAAAAGCACACACAAAGATCACTTGAGGTCTTGTGAATGAAAACATGCGTCGGTGGAATCCGGATGTTAAGAAGCTTTATGTTCTTCTGTGTTACGGCATTGTGCTAAATGTCATGCCTTCCTAGTTTGAGGTGCAAAAAATATATTTTATCGGTGATACTGGTTACACTGTTTGTATTCTACTCTTGTCTTGTGTCTTTATTTCAGTTGCAAAAAAGCGTTTGATAAGGTATTGCAACATGATGTTGAATGTTTTCAAACCATACATTGTTTTAAGTAGCTGAAACAACATATGCAGTGTCTAAAAATGGCTTTATATTTTTTCTTCATAAAATGTTAAAGCAGACCAAATATTTTCCTTATTGGTTTGAGTTTGGTTTTTTTTTTAATGTAAGAATACCAATAGATTTAAAAAAGATATACATCCTTCAAACTGAGAGTATTACACAGATGAGGAGAACTATGGATTTAAACAATTGGATAAGTCTAGATATTGATATTATGGTTTACATCCAACTTGAACATTTCATTTTGGAGGCACACAATACTGCTTACTAATAACTAATAGCATGGAGAAATAAATGAATCAGCCATTATATCCAGAAGAGATTTTTGGACCTCCACCGGGCTGGTTCATCCTCTTCTACAAATGCCAAATATCTGAAAGGTGCCAAAATTGTCTGTTCAAATGAAAATGCAGAAATGTAAACAATGAGGAAACGTCCAGCATTTATACTGTTTAAAAAGAAGTTGTGTAAATCAATCCCAGAACAAAAGCAAAAGTGCTATGCTAACAGAAGCTGATATGCTTCGATTATATCTATTCATAGTAAATAACGTCTTTATTAATAATGGCTGAAATTCTATGTTAAGTGAGGAAAAAAGCTATCACTCCTAAAATCACATAAAAGCCAGAATACGGTTTGCAAATGCACTCAGGGAAAAAGACCACCTTCGTTTTGAGGCTCAATTTCAGACAGCGAAATGAACCAGTCGAATTTCATAAAGGGAATGAAAATATTATGTTTGAATGTTGAAGGGTAGATTTTTATAGAAATATATATATATTATATATATATATATTATAAAAAAAATTCCCTTCTCACCCACCGCGGGTGGTTCTTATCCTCTGAGCTCGGGTCCTCTACCAGAGGCCTGGGAGCTTGAGGGTTCTGCGCAGTATCTTGGCTGTGCCAAGGACTGCACATTTCTGGACTGAGATGTCTGATGTTGTTCCTGGGATCTGTTGTAGCCACTGCTCCAGTTTGGGGGTTACTGCCCCGAGGGCCCCGATGACCACAGGCACCACTGTGGTCTTCACCTTCCAGGCCCTCTCCAGTTCTTCCCTGAGGCCCTGGTATTTCTCCAGTTTCTCGTGCTCCTTTTTCCTGATGTTGCAATCACTTGGTATTGCTACATCTACCACAACGGCTTTCCTCTGATGTTTATCCACTACGACAATGTCTGGTTGGTTCGCCATTACCATTTTGTCTGTCTGGATCTGGAAGTCCCACAGGATCTTAGCTCTGGCGTTCTCCACCACCTTTGGGGGTTTTCCCACTTTGATCTCGGGGTTTCCAGTCCATATTCTGCACAGATGTTTCTGTACACTATGCCTGCCACTTGGTTATGTCGCTCCATGTACGTTTCCCTGCCAGTATCTTGCACCCTGCTGTGATGTGCTGGACTGTCTCAGGGGCCTCCTTGCACAACCTACACCTTGGGTCTTGTCTGGTGTGGTAGATCTGGGCCTCTATTGCTCTGGTGTTTAGGGCCTGTTCCTGGGCGGCCAGGATGAGGGCCTCTGTGCTGTCCTTGAGTCCAGCTTTTTCCAGCCATTGGTAGGATTTACTGATATCAGCCACTTGGATTATTTGCTGGTGGTACATCCCATGTAGGGGCTTGTCCTCCCATGATGGTATCTCTGGCACCTCAACCTCCGTTCCCTGTTGTCTGAGACATTCACTGAGCACATTGTCTGTTGAGGCTTTGTCCCTGATGTATTTATGGATCTTAGTTGTTTCGTCCTGGACAGTGGTTCTCACACTCACTAGTCCTCTGCCTCCGTCCTTGCGGCTCGTGTACAGTCTCAGGGTGCTGGATTTGGGATGGAACCCTCCATACATGGTTAGTAGCTTTCTAGTCTTAATATCTGTGGCTTTTATCTCCTCCTTTGGCCAGCTGATTATTCCAGCAGGGTATCTGATTACTGGCAGGGCATAGCTGTTTATCGCACGGATTTTGTTCTTGCCATTGAGCTGGCTTCTCAGGACTTGCCTTATTCGTTGGAGGTATTTAGCTGTGGCTCCTATCCTTGTGGTCTCATCGAGGTTGCCATTTGCTTGTGGTATACCTAGGTACTTGTAACTGTCCTCTATGTCTGCTATTGTTCCTTGTGGGAGTGAGACTCCTTCTGTGTGGATCACCTTCCCCCTCTTTGTGATCAGCCGACCACATTTCTCTAGTCCGAATGACATTCCAATGTCAGTGCTGTAGATCCTGGTGGTGTGGATCAGTGAGTCGATGTCTCGCTCACTCTTGGCATACAGCTTGATGTCATCCATGTAGAGGAGGTGACTGATGTTGGCCCCATTTTTGAGTCGGTATCCGTAGCCAGTCTTGTTGATAATTTGGCTGAGGGGGTTCAGGCCTATGCAGAACAGTAGCGGGGACAGAGCATCTCCTTGGTATATGCCACATTTGATGGACACTTGTGCAAGTGGTTTGCAGTTGGCTTCAAGGGTGGTTTTCCACAGCCTCATCGAGTTTGCAATGAAGCTCTCAGAATCCTGTTGATGTTATACATCTCTAGGCATTCAATGATCCAAGTATGCGGCATTGAGTCATAGGCTTTCTTGTAATCGATCCAAGCCATGCACAGGTTGGTGTGTCGGGTTTTGCAGTCTCGGGCAACTGTGCGGTCTACGAGGAGTTGGTGTTTGGCTCCTCTGGTATTTACACCGATACCCTTCTGTGCCGTGCTCATGTGTTTATCCATGTGTTTGCTTATCTTGGCCGCTATGATGCCTGACATGAGCTTCCAGGTTGTGGAGAGGCAGGTTATTGGTCGGTAGTTGGGTGGGACTGGACCCTTTGATGGATCCTTCTGGATTAGGATTGTCCGCCCTTCAGTTAACCATTCAGGGTGAGTCCCACTTTGTAGCAGCTGGTTCATTTGGGCTGCCAGTCGCTCATGGAGAGCAGTGAGTTTCTTTAGCCAGTAGGCATGGATCATGTCAGGCCCTGGTGCTGTCCAGTTTTTCATACCTGAGACTCTTTCTTGAACATCTGTCACAGTGATGGTTACCGGGGCTTGCTCAGGGAGGTTGCTGTGGTCCTCTCGTAGAGAGATCAACCACTGTGCATTGCTGTTGTGGGACGCCTCCCTTTCCCATATGCCTTTCCAGTATTGTTCAGTCTCCAGCCTTGGTGGGTCTGCTCTGTTGTTATTACCCTGCCATTGAGAGTACACCTTAGCTGGTTGAGTGGAGAAGAGCCGGTTAATCCTTCTGGATTCATTCTCCCTTGTGTATCTCTTTAGGCGGCTGGCCAAGGCTTGGAGCCTCTGTTTGGCAGTCTCGAGTGCTTCAGGTATGGGCATCTGGCTGTACTTTCTGGGTACTGGTCTTTTCATTGTACCCTTGTGGAGCTCTGACAGTTGGCTCACTTCCCTCCTTGTTACCTTGATTTTAGCCTCTAACCGTCTTTTCCATGGTGGGTATTGGGTCTCATGGTTGCTCTTATAGCCAAGTATCTCAAGGATCACTGATGCTGAGTTGTAGATCAGCTCATTGGTTTCTGTTATGGTGTTGGTAGGGATCGTTCTCAATGCTGCATTCACATTCTCAATGAGACTTTCTGATGGTACTTCACTCAGCCGTTGTAATTGGCACGAGGAGGCCTGGTTGTCATTCGGGTCATGATTCTCTCTCTCAGGTCAGCAGCTGTCTCGTTCAGCTCTGTTTCGCTCATTGGGGCCGTGTATACCCTCACTGGGTGGGGACTTGTAGTTAAGTTTATATATATATATATATATATATATATATATATATAATTATATATTATATATATAATATATATATATATATATATATATATATATATATATATGGACTGGAATATGCAGAATATGGACTGGAAACCCCAAGATCGAAGTGGGAAACGCCCCAAAGGTGGTGGAGAACGCCAGAGCTAAGATCCTGTGGGACTTCCAGATCCAGACAGACAGAATGGTAATGGTGAACCAACCAGACATTGTCGTAGTGGAAAACATCAGAGGAAAGTCATTGTGGTAGATGTAGCAATACCAAGCGACTGCAACATCAGGAAAAAGGAGCACGAGAAACTGGAGAAATACCAGGGCCTCAGGGAAGAACTGGAGAGGGCCTGGAAGGTGAAGACCACAGTGGTGCCTGTGGTCATCGGGGCCCCTGGGGCAGTAACCCCCAAACTGGAGCAGTGGCTACAACAGATCCCAGGAACAACATCAGACATCTCAGTCCAGAAATGTGCAGTCCTTGGCACAGCCAAGATACTGCGCAGAACCCTCAAGCTCCCAGGCCTCTGGTAGAGGACCCGAGCTCAGAGGATAAGAACCACCCGCGGTGGGTGAGAAGGGAATTTTTATTTTATATATATATATATATATATAAACTGAAACAAATGTTTTTTTGAGGACAGAGATTAATTTCATACAATTTGGATTAATGTTGTAACATCAAAAACTGCACACGTTTTTTATGTGTAGAAGTAAAAGTGAAGTGAAGCCCTGTAAATACTTTACATTTTACTAAATATCTGTGGTAAACAAGAAGCCATGGATTACAAAATATCCAAAGACACTGCGAAAATTAAATAAAATGAAGGCTGTGTTTTTCTAAATGTTTTATTTTGAAAGTATATCAATAAATATGAATATATCAAAGAAACATGTAAGCGACATTTTTCTTTGTTCTCATATATTAGCTTGTTCAAATCCATACAATTACCTATCTTCCATCAAGCCAATGTCAGAACATATCCATATTTATAATGGTTGCATGGTTTCCTGATGTGAAATATAAAAAAAAGGTGCTATAATGTGGGTGTGAGGCCAGTGTGAATGTCAGGGTTAGGTGACAATGAACAGACAGATCTCTACTGAACAATTTGCCTCTGTTTCATTTTGAACATAACCACATAATCCATTAGAATGGAAGTATTCTTCATTTAGTGGTCATTAAAGTTTGGCACAGGATTTCTGTTGACAACTGACCTTCTCGGCCCTCAAAAAAACAACACACAGTCGAAGCACGAGGAGAAACGTCCAAGAGAACTGCAAAATATTATTATTAGACTTTCACTGGAAGCCTGTATCACATTTAATTAGCAGGCAGCTGGAGTCCCACTGGATTTTATTTTCAATTTTCCAGTGAGTGTTCTTGATAGATTTAATCTCCTGAATCTGTTAATAATTTCTAACTTGATTAAAGAACATAATCATCTCTATGCATTTTTAATCTTGTAACTAATTTTCTTAAACTTTTGTCTGTCACAATAACTTTGATGAAATTTGCTCCCATATAAGTGAAGATTCTCTGCTCATCTTTTTTTCCCCCCCTGCATTAATGGGTGAATGTGCACACATTTAAACACAAGGATATTGAGAGTGGCAGGTACAATTCTCCTAGTGCAGATAATTCAGGTCCTCAGAGTATCACTACTCCACTCCACTCTTAGAATTCATTCCTACCTCTAAGCCCTTTAGATTCTGCATGGCTTGACTCAGAGGCATTCAGGCATAGACTAAAGCCATGGCCTTTCAGCTCAAAGCAGGCCTAAACTTACTTATCAGTGGAGGCTAAAGAAAAACTAAATATTCTCAGCTATCAGCCTATTGAATCCCTCCCCCAGCGTCTTTTTCCCCCCAACTGTAGGTGGATTTTTTTAAATGCCATGCAGCGATTAATCTAAGAAAAAGCACTGACAGTCTTCACTGACTTTAATCAGCATAGAGAGTGCAAAAAAATCTATTGACGTCAATTTGAACCACTTGATGATCAAATTAGGTTTTTGATATGCATATTCATTTAAATGATCATCCTTGTTTCATTATCTGCAATTAAATGACAAGAGAACTTTTTTTTATAATTGCCAGCAATTATTGGATTGGCAGGGCCAATTAGTATTCTGCTTGTTCTATGATTTAAATTGCCCTAAAAAACCACCAATTGTTATAGATCCATAAAAAAAAACAAAAAAAAAAACAATGGCGCTCAAAGGGTTAGATAATTGCAGACTGAGTGGAAAACCATTTAGCTGTATAAAAACCCAAATTGGGGCTTTGAGCTTCCAGGAGAAAAAAGCCTGCCTTATTAGTGACAGGAAGGATAGAAAATATATACACAATGTGTAGTCGGTAAATAAAATAAAACTACAATTGAAAAGGTGATTTAATTCAGTAATTCATGTATAAAAGTAAATCTCATACAAGTCCATTATTCCATTGTTTGTGTCTGCTGTCCCTTGCAAATGTCTATCTTTAGAGGTTAATGAGCAGGAGGCTGGGTACACCCTGGATAGGTCATCAGTCTATTATGGGATAACTTAAGAGACTCACAGCACAGGAATACACACATATATACAACTAAAAGCAATTTAGGGAGACCAATCAACCCGATAGTCATATTTTTTGTTTTTTTTGGACTGTGGGACAAATAGAACTAATGCATGCATGAAGAGAACATGCAAACTCTAAACAGAAAGACCCGAGTCTAAACCCAGTACTTTCTTCATGCAAGGCAATAATACTTCCAACAATGTGCAGCTCCTCTCATGAATATATTGAGGAAATAATCACAGAATTACATTTTCATAAATAATCATGACTTACAGATATTCAAAACTCAAAACATTATTTTTGAATACAGAAATCGCATGATCTTCAATCACTGACACCCTCCAAAAGCAGTACAAAGAGCATCGCACAAGGACAGGGCTCAAAAGATTTGAGGCGGAACTCCTGTTATGTGTTTCCTTTAGCTATGAAAAGGTATTGCGAACGAAGATGGCTCTTCGCAGACTGTTGTATTCAAAGATATCAACAGGAAGTTTAGTCAAAGGAAAAAGTGTGGTAGAATAAGGTGTACAAGCAACAGCAATATTTTGGGGCAGATTATCAAGGCATTTACTCCAGCTCAATCTGTGCTTCCAGAGATAATGCATGCAGACATATCCAGAATATGGGCTGCAACTGTTCAATTCTGTATATTCAGTCTGGGCTTCTCAATACTTTTCCTTCATGTTTTGGGTGTTTCCTGTTTGCTACATACCTGACTAAAATGAATGGTTAATTAACAGGATTCTGACTTGATGTCATGTGAGCAGGTGGTGCAATCATTTGAATCAGGTGTACTGGAGCAGAAACACATCTCTCCCCTTAGGAACAGGGTTAAAACACTGTGATGAGCCAATGTTGAACCAGGGAAGACATCTACAGTGACTCACCTGGAGTAAGGAGTTGTGGAGTAAGGAGTTGTAGGACTTTATTCTTGTTCAATAGTCTCACCTCCTTCTTTATGGATGAAAATATTTGTATGCATTTTAGTTTAAAATCAATGTCCCAAATTCTGGTCGAAGTAAAGAGAGCCATAGAATCCAACTGGCTTCAGGTCCTGTGTAAAGTTTCCACAGTCGATGAGGATGTGAGGAGCCATGTCATCTGCTGGTGTTGGTTCACTGGGTTTTAGTCAGAAAATGGACTCAGCCCTGCCCTCTGCTTACAAGCTTCATGGTGATGCTGATGTCATTTTCCAGCTGGATTTCCAAGTGGCCCACACTGCCAAAACCAGTACCTGCTTGAATGACCATGGTATCAGTGCTTTAGTGAACTCACCTTAACTAAACTCCATAGAGAATCTGTGGAGCATTTGCAGACAAGCTGAAGTTCTGCTGTTTTAGCTACTTGGGTTTCCAGAACACCTCAGCAGAGTCACAAGCTAATTGCTTTCATGCCCTCTTAAATTTCTGTAGGAATCCATCCATATGAGTTACCAAGTATTAAGTGCAGTAGATGGGCATAATTTTCACTTTGTTAGTATTTCTATATTTTTAAAAAAATTCCAATTTATGTTTCTCTGAGAAATTGTATTCATGGCTTTGATTAGCTGTAACCTGTAATCAAAAGAAATATTTAAACAGTATCACTCTGTGTGTACTTAATCTATATAATAATTTAATTTCATTTGTTAAATTAATTATGAAATAAATAAACTTGTCAACAACATTTTTTAAATTACTGAATTGCACCCAAAAAAGAGCTATTTAATTACAGTTTTCATAGATTGTGATGTGGGTGCCATCTGCTGGTTGATTATGTAAAAACAGTTCTATGTGATACCGTAACCTACCACTAGGAGGACACTGCACCACAGCAATGCGGCGTGCATGATTTGTCACATAGGAAGTACATGTTTTTCATGAGTCTTGTTTTCTGCTCCCTTATTGATAAATGAGTGTGTATCTGCCACTGGGACAATTTAAGCTTATCAGAATGAACAAACCCTGTAACACACTTACCTGGCAGTAAATGCAGTGCTTTATCAGAGACAGAAAGTACAACATTATCAGACGGATATGACTAATAAACTTGAGTGATAGCACAAGCTTATTATATAAGTGCAACTAAGTGTATGTTCTTATGATAGGGTTGATTATTTACACAAAGATAAGAACAAATTAGTAATTACTAAAGTATTCATAGCCCTAGAACTGCTCAGTAAGTTTTTTTTTCAGCCACAGACTTTAATGTACTTTTTTGGTAGGCTATTTTAGAGATCAACACAAAGTAGTGCATAATTGTGAAGTGAAAGCAACAGACACTTGGTTTATTTTATTTTATTTATTTATTTATTTTATTTTTTACATTTTGTTAGAAAATGTCAGTCACATTGAATGAACAGCATCTAAAAACAGATTATACATACAGTCTGTGGCAACTGATTGGATATACAATTGGACTTTGACAGGCTCGTTCTCGCAATTGAAAATGCTTTGACTCGAACCATTTCCAATGTACTGCTGGCTGTCTGTTTGGGGTCATTGTCCTGCTAGAAGGGGAACTTCCACATTTGTATCAAGCTGTTTGTAACTTCCAACAGTTTTTCTTCAAGGAGTGCCCGATCTTTAGCTCTATTCTTGTTTCTATATACTACTACCACCAGTGCAGTGATTGGGGTGTTTACCATCACATGTGCAGTACATGTAGGCTATGATCTTCAGTATTGGTTTGCAGATTTTCAAACCAGAACTGGTTTTAAACTTTTCCACAACTGGAAAAGTGTGGCGTTCCTTTGATTTCTTGATGTCTTCCATTTGGTTTTACTTCAAAAGGTTCTAAATTAAAACAAAACAGTTTGATTAAAAAATAAATAAATCTTGTAGTGCTTTGAACATACAATGTGTTCATCATTGTTGGTCTGACTTGATTTGTGAAAACCCCTCAAAAAATGGTCACTTTAAAAATCTGCTGCCCCCATAAACGTAAAGTTGAAAAGCCAGGCTATGATTCAAGGCTGAACATTCAATTTAAAACCCAAAAAGAAGCCCACACGGTACATCAAGGATTCAGGCGTGACAAGTGCACAGCGGGCCAACAAGGACACTGGTAGGACAGTCGTACTGTACAAGACAAACTGTTCAAACTCTCTGACGTTTGCAATCACATGATGTCAGCAAGTGGCAGCGGTGTTAAGAAGTCATACAGTCGTACGTTGACATCAAGGTCTTGAACTCTGAAATGCCGGGTTATCAGACCATCCAAAAAAACTAAAGGATCACTTTCTGTTTTACCATTCACTAAGATCATGTAAGTTTTCCTCTTGAGTTTCAAAACATTTTCACTATTTACTGAAACATAAAACTGTATACAAATCTTGCATTAACTTACATCTAAATTTATCCAGGCAATGGGTTGTGTTTTTATCAAAATGTAAAGTATTTTTCTCTGTATTTGTGACACAATGGTAGATTTATGTAACTTTAAGGTCAAGTGGGAGTCCTTTGGAACAGTAAACAAGACAAGTTTACTTTTTAACTTTTACTCACACACAAGTATTTGGCACTTCGCCTAATAAGAGGCCACTATGGAGGGTTAAATATTAACAAAACCAAGAAACACCAAGCACTAAACAGATGTGGTGTGATTTTCTCCCAGGGGCAGGTGAATGGCAGCTTCTTGACATACCTTCTTTAAAGAATTATTGTTGTAAAGTATATCATGATGAGGGGAAATACATTTTTAAACATATTTTTCATATTGAAAAATAAAATATTGAAAGTTTTGGATCAATATATAATCCCATCAAAGTCACATGGGTGGAAATGCACTATTTTGGGGGAAAAAAACACGTCTATGGTAACTTCATCTTTTTTTGTGCAAAGGGTTATTGGTCAGTTCTTCCTGGGTATTGTACATTCCAAAAACATTGATGAGCTCCGTTTAAATTGGAGTACATTGCCCTAAGGCATGTATGTGTATGTATGTCTATTTTTATGGTATCTATTTAGCACCTATTCTGGCATGATCACTTATTTTCTGAAGACAGATGGATCGTACAGTGACCAAAACCCTTGTCCTAATGCAAAGGGTAAGTATTGGGGTTAAAGCCAATACACACTTCACAAGAATAGAGACATATGTTCTCTCTCCAAGAGCTGCAAGAACAAAATTATATTTTTTCAGTCTCAGCTTATGATGCTTGCAGCTCTGCTGCCCACGGTTTGAGTTTAGGACACTTGATGGGGTTCGTCCTCCTTAGTGCCATGTGGTTCTTCTTCTGGGAGCTTGTACAGGCACCTGACTGCCGAGGTTTTGATCTTGATCTATACGGGGGCAAGTTAGGACCTTTCTCGCTGGCCTGGGGGCTGCTGCCCATGAGCTTCACTGCTGATGTGCTTCCATGTTGGGTGTGAATGGCTCGTCTCTGGGGGTGCCTGGTATCTGTCTGCCTCCTGGCTGCTGCGCCATCCAAGAGCCGAGGGTACCTGCCCAAAGCTTCTTTTTGGTACTAAGTGCTATGAATTATTTTTCTCATCAGTAGGTATATGAATCTAGACTTGGATTCTTGTGAAATGTAAAATGTCCATGCCAGATAGAAGGCTGTTTCTTTTCTTCCCATCCTGAATAAAATTACAAAATTACCTGTTCATATGGCATATGTACAGGCTTTAAGTCAATGCTATATCCTATCTCAGTCACAAAATCAATGGATGGATGGATGGATGGATGGATGGATGGATGGATGGATGGATGGATGGATGGATGGATGGATGGATGGATGGATGGATGGATGGATGGATGGATGGATGGATGGATGGATGGATGGATGGATGGATGGATGGATGGATGGATGGAAAGCTGATCTGACTGTGGTAGATTGTTTTTCCCAAGTTGTGTTACAAACCACAAGTGTTTGTGATTTTTTCTTTTTTTTTGTTGTTACTCTGTATTTTTAATTCACAAGTTTTGACATGCAAAATAATTCATTGGTGTATAATTTCTTAGTTTATTCTTATGTTCTATTCTTTATGCTTAAGGATTTTTATTTTTATTTTATCAGTTTGAGTCTTTTTCTTTGGTTTGTCATTTCTTTGTGTCTAACTCAGATTAAACATCTATAGTTTTGCTCCACTTTTGCCTCTTTTTGCCTGCATTTGGGACCTGCACAACTATGACCCCTTCAGCAATAGGCTGAATATGAAAAGAAGTTTTTATAATGATACTTCCCATGTGTATTTTTATTTGAATAGCCCTGAAAATGTCTTTGCTAAAACAAAATTCCCAAAAACATGAAGAAAACCTTCTCCTCTTCACCTTTCGCAAAGAGTGGTGCCGATGTTACCATGCATCAGCAATCTTCTTCACAATTCAATCAAGGAGCTTTTTTAAGTTGTTAGTCATACACCCATCCACATACAGCTAGCTCCATGTGATGACTCTCATGGTGAGTTGTCTCATTAGTCAGTGTATGTGAAGCAGCTCCAAGATCTGCCTGTTGTCAGCATTGTGACTAATTTGTGTCTCTGTGCAGCTTTGCTTGAGGAAAAACACGTGGGGAATATTTCAGGCTCATTGTGCAACTTCCAACTGACTCACTCCAACGCACGTCCTATCGCCCCCTTGTTAAAACGCAAACAAATGCACCCACCGAGGGAACGGCTGTGATTGGTCGAGGATGACATCTGAGTAGATGGCTGGGGATCATTCAGAATGCTGATTGGCTGTGAGTACTGCATTATGTTTGTCAGCCCTTTTAGCATAGATGGCATGAATAGAGCTTTTGTGCAAACATGCCACACACTCTGTAGGGCTATCACAAACACTTTATCTGCAGCAGTTCAAAGAAAAGGCACTTGTTGACATGTTCATTTTGCTGATGAGTCATCTGTTTATTTGACTTGTAAAATCACAAAGTAATTTGAAATGCAGTCAGCGGTTCACCTATGATGCAGTTTATTGTGTTCTGACACAGTTTTGCTTGGAAAGGTTTAGAAAGAAGCTGAACTTAACAAGGTCAAAACTCAAAAATTTACAGTCAAGCTGTTGATCTTGCGGTTGATCAAGATGTTGAGCTGTAGACAATACCGTATTTGGCATTGCCTATTATACAGCTCTAACTTTGAATACAGGTTTGATATAGTTTTGGAATCCATAACTTTCATTCTTTAATCAGTATCAGTGTCGGAGTTCAGTTTGAAAACATTCTCCAAGCACAACCAGGGCTCCTCTTTGCTATCAGGCACTTCTAGCCTTTGAAAGATTGAAGAAATGAGTTGAGGCAAATTTTCTGTTTCATCAGCTCTCCTTCTCTGGACAAAGAACATTGCTAACAATATAAATTTATTCAGCATTTTTAGAAAATAATTAGTTATCGTCTTGAAGCATTTCAAAAACTTGTTTGTCTTGAACTAACTGGAGTTTTGGTCAAATTTGATCAGTTAGTAAAATCATTAGAAAATTATCAGTTGTGTTGCTATAGGAACTTCTGAAGATTTCAAACTTTGTTGACATTTGACAAGGAAAAAAATATAAAATCATTTAAAAGTTATTTTAATTGACACTTCCTGGTGTATAAGTTATACTTGAATGCACCCTGGAGTATGCCTAGTGGGGAAACCAGCAGACCTTTATCTTTTGGTGTTCTGCATAGAAATGTTTGACATGTGAGCAGGTGAAGTAAATATGCATGGTGAACCAAACTGTATGTTTTACTACATGTATAGTCATACCCCAACTGTTAAATCTTTTGAGATAAGACAGATAACAACCCCTATCTCAAATCAATATAACTCTAAACAATCTGTTGATAATTTAGATTATTTGGGAGCATATACACCACTTTTCAGAATTTCAGACTATAGGAAAATTATTTTAAAAATTATTTCAATCATGAGTATATAAACTATTCAAGATACACAACAGAAATTTAGAAAATATGACAAACTCGTATCTGAAACTTTATGAATCAAGAAAAAACAATGGGCACTCTTAGGACAGTCAAAGATATTACAAAAAAAAAAAACCTCTTCTCAGTTTGACAAACGAAACAAACACAAAAATAATATCAGAAAAATTGAATAGACATAAAAATAAAACACAATGAAATTTTACATTTTATAAAATGCAAATTCAGTCAAGAACCAAGAGCCAAAAACACACCAAGAAATGTTGTGTTTGACAAAAAAAAAAAATTATGAATACTTACTTTATTTTATTTTATTTTTCAGGAAATATCTCTTAAAGATGTTACTTCTATAATGCAATGCTTTCATTACAGCATGCTTGCCTAAAACAGTTTAGTATATCTCCCCAAAATCCCCCTGAAAAATGTGCATGTGGGCAGATCTCCTGAATCAGGAATTTGCTTATCATCCCATCTTCCTCTCTCTTCCCTCTACAGCATTGTAGCAGGAAGTGTGCAGGATCTGCATTTCGGCTGCACTGTAACAATTTCAGAGCTGAGTGCCACAGAACAAAGGGATATGGAGATAGAATTGCAGTGCCACGCCCTCCAGCTGCTGAGGCAGGGCCTTTATGGCAACCTTTGTTAAGGTGGTAGATACACTCTCTACCCAAGAACTCTTCTTTTATCTTCTGTGCCGCAGAAAGCGATGCAGAGCTACACAAAAACTACTCACAATGCAGTGAAATATTGTTAGATGGGAAAAGAAAAAAGGGTGAGTCATATTTGGGAAATGAATTGTTCATTTAGAAATAAATACATATTGTAACCATGTGCCATATTTACATGAATGCATCATCTCCAATGGGTTCATGCTGGATTAAGGGTTCCAGAAAATGTGTTAAGAGAGGAATAAATGCCATGTTTTCTGACACATGTTGCAAAGGGAATAAGCAAGATGAAACTGCAACCATTTCCGTCTTAATCAACTCTTGGTGAGGGTGGATTAGGATGTTTCCTTTCATAATTTCACAGAGGATTGAGGGGGGAAAATTGTCAAGCTTGAGTTTGATAGATTAATTTGCCAACTCTTCCAGCAGGCTTCTTCCTCGTCTTTCCTATTGGAAAAATCCCTCAGAGTCTAACGGTATAATCTATGACATGCTTGATCTGCTCTTCATTTGAAGTGTGATACACCATCCTGTTTTATCTCCAGATACGAGGAAGACCTCCCCGACGTCTGTGCCAACACTGCTGGTTGCAGAGAGCTATATGCCGAGTCATTTTTATTGTTTAAGGAAAAGTATTTGCTAACGTGACGTGAGTGTTTGTTGCACATTTTCTATCAGCGAAGCCGCCAGACATAATCTCCAGGTACTTGGAAAAGTATTCATACCCTTTGAACTTTTCCGGCTTTTTCACTTTAGAACCAGAAAACAAAATTATTTTCATTCTGGTTTTATTTAATAAGAACATAATGCTTATTCTTTCAACATGTCTGTGAAGTTGAAAGAAAAAAAGGATGTTGGACTTTTTTTTTACAAATGAAAGTCTGAAATGTAAGGAGTGGATTTCAATGCAGCTCCCAAGAGTCAATTTTCTGGAGATGGTGGGTTTGGTTCCCTTGAAATGATAAGACCAAATGATAGAAAACTGGCTGGAGATATTTTAATTTCATTGGATTTTGTGAGTTAATTAAAACATTAGGCCAATACAATGAATGCTGTAGGAAACTACATTTCGGCTTTGGACTATTTTTCACTGTATCAGTAATGTGTTCATTTTGTTTGATGTTATTTCAGGTACAGTTCAAAGTTCAGAGTCCTCCATACCTTTTTATCTGTTGAAAACCCCTGACCTAAGGCTTGGGATTGGACCATCATTCTTTCTCTGTTATCACTGTAGCTGAATAAGAAACTTTAATGTTGGTAAAGAACAGATATTAGTCATATCTGGGAGTACTCTCTACTCTTTCATAATACTGCTTTTTACAGTTATTTACCAGAACAAAGAACTACTGTCATCAGTTCAACACACAAATATTCTCGATATGTACCACAAGATTGTGCTACAAAGTTTTTGTACAAATAGGTTCAGTCACAGGTCACTAGAACCAAACATGTTATTTAGGAAGAAAAAAGAGTTTACGGACATTCGTCTGTTGGAAAATTTATTTTTGTTCCATTATCAATCTTTCAGCATCTAGCATGATTTTTTGCAGATACATCATCTTTTTAGCTGCTATAGCTTTCCCTTAACTCCGACCAGCTTCTCTGCCTCTACAAGAGACATACAACAAGATGACATGATATATTTATTTTAGAATGACTCTTGACTCTTGCATGTCTCTCAGTCAACATAATACTGTTTCTTCATTAATGTTCTCCAAAAAAGCCCAAAAAAGAGATTGAATTGGACACCGGTGGACTCAATTACTTTTATTTCTGTTAGACTTTATTTAGGAGTATTGCATGAAATTGGCAGAATACTTAAGCATGTAACATAATTTTAAACTCTTTATTTTAATTTGAAAACACACAGAAAAACACGTATAATTTTCTTTCCACTTTATAATTATGCTCCCTTCCATTCTTTGGGCATTTCACATAACATTCCAATAAAATACTTTAAAATGCATCAACAAAATCTTCAGTTTTAAGGAGGACATAAATATTGGCACGGAGCTGAAGACCTACACAATTCTAGTTTTTATTTGTCATTAAACAATGTTTCAATGAATAATGTCAACATGTTCATCTTTTATTTGAGGATCCCTCCTCGAGTTTTGAGCATGTTCTTGCTGCAGAAGAGGAAAGCTCTGCACACTCTTAAACCTACACACACTCACTGCTGTAGGCTTTTATCCAGAGGCACTTGGATAGCAAAGAATTACATTAAAAGAAATGTATTCATTTGGGAAACATACATACTCCGCTTCCCTGAGACAAGCCTTTAATCCTGCTGCAGAAAGGACTACTATTGGTGGACTACTTTGGTGGTGGTGGAACTTCAGGGATCTTATAGAACTTTTGTGCACCTTGTGGATCCGAAAGGCCAAATCTGGCTTCCTACAACATTCATTGTATTCTATCTTTCATAAGTCTTTTTATTTTTTTATTTTGAGTGTGCTGATTTATATGCATTAAACACAGGCTTCCCTGGCATTTGGGTTGTAGTAATAGGATTGATATCATTATATATGGACTGTTATGTTATATCAATGCTTGCAAATATCCTCTAGACTGGTAAACTTACATTCAAGCATATTTTAAAGCTATGACCTGAAAGAAAATGAGACCTGTTCTGGTTTAAAAAAAACAACAAAAAAAACAATTTTCTTCACCATTGCACGGTTTATTTATTCTGCTTTCTGCCAACATCAGGACATCTCATTGAAATGAAACTGGGGAGACAAATGCTAACTTTTCAACCTCAACATATTTCCATGCCTGACTTGTTTGCTTCAGTATGGTAAAATGGCTCAGGCAGAGTGCAACTGTGACATTTATATTTAACCACTCAGTTATCGGTGCCTTTTTAGAGAACAGCTTTTCTCATTTTGTTCAAGTGAATCCAATTTAAAGTCGGTCAGTTTGAATGTGTAGTGGGGAGCTGTAATGCTTTGAAAAAATTCCTTCTGAAGCTGCTTTATCTTTCAAAATGTATAATGTCACGGTTGGAACACAAAGTAGGACACTTTGGCTTTCATATATTGGCCTATATTTGATTTACAGCTTGAAATATTTGACCCTGACATTAAAAGTCCCAGAAATGTAACAGGGATCCTTGTATTTATAATTTATGTTGTGTTCCTGATTTCCATTCGCACCACTTTTATCTTTGCAGAGAGAAATAAAAAGGTTCAAAAGACTGAATTCAGATGCACTTTGCACTTGCCAGGCACATTAAAAGGTACACCTGTTCAACTGTTTAACACAACTGAGCCAGGTCAATGTGTTCAGTCATAAAGGCATGATGAAGATCACCTGCTAGTTTTCAAATCAAGAAGCAATGTAATGGAGCCAATGTAACCGTAATGTATCCATCATCTGTTGGCTACTTTCAGGAGGATAACCCATCTTGTTACAAAACTCAAATCATGCAGTTTGTTTCTTTAGTTCAACTGCTCCAATAGCCTCAGCAGTCAGCAGCTACCCAGTACTAGCAAACTGTAACTAATAATAGTCTCCTTTGTGCGATATTGGTCTACGAGACAAAATGTCTTCATGTTTTTTTTGCAAAAAAGCATATTTCACAAATGCATTTCCATAAGATGAGAAGCCATGAGGAATATACCAAACATCTGAAATAATTTTCTCTCTGTATTTGTGTCTTTCTTTTGCTATAGGTCAAAGAAAGTGACTTACCACTCTGTTGATTTACATAGAAAATTTTTTTTCATAAAGTGCAAAAAGCTAGAATAAAGAAATTGTGATAATTTTGTAATCATTAATTTGACATCCACCTGGATAGTTAATTAACAGGACATCATCAAAGAAGTGAGGACTGTATTTATCTAAACATGCTCTTTTAGCATATTAATCTCTGCGTTGCATATAATACACACATCTACAGGCAAAGGAATATCCATGCATGTACGTGTCACACACTCTCTGATTTTAGCAGAGAGTGTGTATATGTTGTTCTGCTGCCTCCGGAACAGGGTCGGTAACATTACCACACAACCATGTATCTATGTTGTTGTTGATCCTCAGATAGGAGTCATTGACCTTCCTGGCAATAACAAAATCACAGACAGACGTGATAAAACTCCACACACCCCTAAGCCACACCTCCTGCAGACTGATCCAAAGTTCAACAACTCCTGCACCATGTGAAAAACAGAGAAGAAAAAAAGCTGTGCCACTAACCCCATTTACCAGTGCCCACCTATATATAAGAGTACCTATGAATGAAATGAGAGCAAACCTGGCAAGTTTGGGTTTAAAGTAAGAACTAAGGATTTCTTCACTTTCTCCATCCCAACGAGATCATTGGCTGATTGGTAAACATATTTTCTTGTATCTATTTTTTTCAGTTATATTATTATTTAAAATACTTTGAATTTGCATTGTGAAAATTGCAGTAACTTTTGGGAAACATTCATAAAATATTTCCCTGAAGGTTCTGTGAAGATAACAGTTGCAAAAAGAATGGATCACCAGACACTTCAGAAGGTCAAACTGTAATGTTGAACCTACCCTTCAGAGAACCTTCACGGAGTATTTAGGGAACTGTTTGTATCCATTGCATCACCACCACAATAGGGCTGGAGGGGTTTGGGTAGCTCTTATTACCCTAGTAATTCTGTTGAGGTCTCCAGCCCCTAATTCAAGATTTTGTTCTTGATGGCACTTATTTCTTTGCTCCAGGTGAAGTATACAAGCTATCATGGTAGCTTGTATACTTCACCTGGAGCAAAGAAATAAGTGCCCTGGTTCTTAGGGCACTGAAGCCCATATAAGGCAACAGAGTGCCACTTCCACCTGGGCCCACCACCAGCAAAGTGCCAGGTGCAATTTTAGACATAATCTTGATTTTGGGAAGTGAAAGTATTTCCTTAAAATGGACAGTGACACTGAATTAAACCCCATAGGGAAAAAATACAATAAAAAATGACTAAACTGGAACCAAAATGAAAATATATTTTTGTCATTTAACTACGACTAAATAGGTAAAAATGAACCCTGCAAGTAATTGTCTGATTGTGAAACACAGCGAATGTTTTGAAGAAAACCTTTGGAATGCATCTCTTTGGAAGTCAATGTATTAAAGTATTGCTCAGTTTCTACTTTCACTTCTGTCCCAGAACCGCCTAATCTCTGTGCATCTGTCTGCACCGGACAAAGGGGGCGGGGCAGAGGCGTCACGTCATATCAGCCGCCGCGCTCCGATTGGCTGCCGACTCTCACCCGACACAGCTGAGATTGTTTTCTGCAGAGGAAGCTGCTGTTTTTGTTGGTACGATCAGCCTTCTTTACTCGCCGAATGAAGCAACACGGTGTGTTTACCGAAGAAGATATGAACAAAACAACGTCATTTGTGTGACTGTTGTAGAGAGCAGGAAAACAAAGCCGGGGGGATCCAGGCTGCACGAGCAGGCGTGGAGGTTTCTGTTTGACTCAAGACTCTGAAACCGTCTCGAGAGCAAGGTAAGGGGGCCAGAATCCTGACGCGTCTCTCTTCAATTCTTTTTTTAAATTTTATTTCCCAGCATCACCCTAATAAAACTCACCTGTCTATTTATGACAAATAGAGCAAAAGTGCCAAATGCCCAGGCTCGAGGACCACTGCTGGAGCTGCTCTTGTTCACCGAAAGCTGAAACCAAGCATTCGTCCGGAGCGAACTGGTTCGCTTCCAAAGCTGAAGAGATGATGTCTATCATCACCGCGATGCTTGGCAGCGCCTACGGCTCCCTGCACGACGTCCGCACCGCCAACCTCATCCGGAGGGGTCTGGTCCTCTTCACAGTGGGGGCTTTTCTGGCGCTGGTGCTCAACTTGCTGCAGATACAGAGAAATGTCACTCTGTTTCCCGAAGAGGTGATGACAACTCTGTTGTCATCTGCCTGGTGGATCCCGCCATGCTGCGGGACAGGAGCTGGTGAGTGGACATTCACTTTATAAAACACTTTCCTACCGTGTGTCAGTGGTTGCTAACTTAGGGTCAGAATGACACATTAGCCTTTATTCATGAAGAAAAAACTAATAATGTGCTTGAGTAAGTTGGGCGCTTCCTTCTGTTGTTCATTTCCTTGCAGATGCATAAGGTCATTATTCACATGCTACAGTCTAAATTTGGTATGTCAGCCAGCTTGTTATCGAAAAACCAGAGTACAAACACGTAATATAGATGCATGCCTTCTGATTGGCTGCACAATACGTGAGATGTGCGCTCATTGGTTGATGTCATAACGGGTGAGTTGAAGGCCCTCCCTGAAAACCCCGGACACATCCGTGTTTGGCTCCTCCCCCCCATGTGCTGCGAGGCAGAAAGAGAAATGAAACAAAAAAAAAATTGTTGATTTTCTTTGTCTTTTATTTAACTGTAGAGTTCATTGAAAGCGAATTTTGTATTTCCTTTCACAAAATTAGAAGAAAAGACAGCTGCTGTGTAATGCATTGAATTAAATAAACAGTTATACATGGGGTTATGTAATTTAAAATAACAATTAGAAATAAATTCAACAAATTTTCCTTAACATAAATTAGCTACACATCAGCTAGATTCACTGGCAGTTTTCAGGGTAATATGTTTATTGTCCAGAAAAACAAACTTTCAGTATTAATATAGAGTTCCATACACATAAAACAACTGTGTTTGTTAATTAATTTGATGGACTCTTAGAACTTGTAGATTGCCAACAGTGATTTCCAGACCGCCTTACCTTGATATTAAGGATTTGTTTTAAATCCGTTAGTTTGGTTTACAGGCAAATATTTTCCTAACACCAGATGCTTTTTCTTGTTAGGTTAAAGTGCAAGAGCCTTCTTTTAGCCAGCTAACAGACAGTGTGCAGCAACATGTTAGCAGGGTTCCTACATAACCTGAGAAAATCTTTAAAAGTGTTGTTTATTTCACATGTTGTTTACACCTTCTGAGTTCCTTTAGTATTGTTGAAAAGTTGCCCTTACTTCTTGCCTTCATTTTGTGCTTTTGTTTTTGTTTCTATTTCCTCACTTTCTTCCTTGTGTGTTCACTCTTTTCTTAATTCTGTCATTTCCACACATATGTGTATGTGTACACACATACACACATATGTGTGTATGTATTTTATTGAGGTTTTGTTTTAGCTTAAGACCAATGTTTTAAATATAATGTAGGGGAGGGTTGATATTTATTCTGAAATAAATTTTATTCCGTTTTTAACCACAGAAACGGTGAAATTCAGACTTGATATTTTTGGCACATTTAAGCTACACATTTTGAAATACAAATTTCAACGTATTTTAATGGGATCTCACAAATGAAGGAAGGTACCGGAGGTATTGAAGTCCAGTTATTTCTGATGTTTTGGAAAACTGGGTCTTGTATCCCTTCCACTTCACAATTATCCTCTCATTTGTATTGATCTTTGTAATTAAATCTAAATAAAATGCATTACATGCTGTCATATAGTAATATAAAAGTTAAAGGATTTGAATACTTTCACAATGCCCTGCATGAGTACAAATAAGTCACTAAGTATAAAAACCCATGCTCAGCAGATAATCTTTAACAGCTTTGTCAGTATTGGCCTGCTGCGGGTCACACAATTTTCTGCTTATCTTGTATAATTCAGGCCTGTTTGTTCCTCTTTTTATTTTGTTGCAGCTGTTATCGGCCTTCTCTATCCCTGCCTCGACAGCCATTTGGGGGAGCCGCACAAGTTCAAGAGAGAGTGGGCCAGCGTAATGAGATGTATCGCAGTGTTTGTCGGAATCAACCACGCAAGTGTTGTATCCTTTCTCAAAGGGCTGATTCCCAAACCAGGTTCTTCTCAGAGTTGCTGTAAATTCCTCCAGAGGATACGGTTTGGACACAACGACCAACTTTTACATTTGTTATTGATGAAACTCGGTCACAATCGGTCGGGCAAATATTTGTTTGAGGTCACAGTCCTACACATCCTCCTGTCCTGACGTCAATCTGTTTGACTTTACCCTTAACTTACTCTAACCCAGAAACTAGATTTTGCCAACAATGTGCAGCTGTCCCTGACCCTGGCCGCCTTGTCTTTGGGCCTGTGGTGGACGTTTGACCGCTCCAGAAGTGGCTTTGGCTTGGGGATCACCACCGCCTTCCTGGCTACCATCATCACACAGCTGCTGGTCTACAACGGAGTTTATCAGTGAGTCAAACAGTTTTCACTCACAGCGTTGTACGTGTTGGTCCAAAGACAGGAAACCAGGCTCTTGGGGGATTTAAGCTGACAGTAAAATTTTATATATAGTTGCACATGCTTAAGCTGTAATTGCAGGATTTTTTAAACTACATGTTTTCTTATTAACCTACTTAATATATAATATACACCATGGTGTGACAAGACTACAAATCCCATAATGAAGGGGAGCAATAAAGCCATAAAGGAACTTATCATCCATGCCTTTCCTGCTCATCTTCAAAATAAATCTGCTAGTGAAACTGACTTAAAACTGTATCTATGTCATTAAAATCAAACTTCTCACTTAAGTATTTTCCAGCCTATTTGTAAATTTGTAAAAGTGTATATGTAACAATGTTAAGCCTCAAATAGAGGTTTCATTCATTAAATAAAATCCTCCATCAACAACATTTTCTGAAACATAAAACTGTAGGATGGATTGTAGTTAGGTAATCACAATTTTGAAATATTTTGTGCTTAACTGCCCCAATATGCTTATCAAATTTAGGCAAATGGTCTATGGACTGTTTTACTGCAATTTAAATGCATTCCAAATCCAGAACTGCTCAGTTATAAATCAAAGTCATTCTAAAAACCTTAACAGTTATTTGATCATTTGCTTTATTCATGTCCTCTAATTCAGGTACACATCTCCAGACTTCCTGTATGTCCGTTCCTGGCTCCCCTGCATATTCTTCTCAGGTGGTGTCACTGTGGGCAACATCGGACGGCAACTGGCCATGGTAACATTTTCTGCCTTTTCTTTTGGGCTTTTAATTCTATATGAAAGGTTAAACATTAGGCTATCTGATGCCTAATGCAACATTTACATCACACAGTTTAAGAATGTTGGTTGGTCTTAGATCAAAGCTTTGATAAAAGTATGAAAACCCTTTGTTTCTGCTATTGATTATATGTCTCATTCCCATTGACCAATCAGAGGCCACTTGGTTATCAAACTAGTTTTTTGCTCCAGATGTTTTAGTGGAATATGTCACATAATTGACTTGATGTTGACGACCAAGCTGAAATTCTGAGATATCTTTTATTCTGCTGTATTTGCTCAGAATAACTGAATTGCATTTATCTCCATCAACTTCCATGCCATTCATTAATAAAAATAAAGACTTTTAAAGGGCTCCTATTCACCACATATGCTTTGCAGTTATATAGCAGTGCTACAGAGCTCGCAGATAATATTGTGAAATGGTCTAAATTTTGCAAAGCGCATTGCATGCTTTCCCCCCCCCCCCCCCCAAGTCCCCTTGCTTTTCTGTCATAATTATTCCATCAAGTCAGCTTTGATGTCTTCATTAAGCTTGTGCCTGGAAGCCTCACCTCATTCTGTCTGTAAAGTAAGAGTCCCGTCACTCCCTCAGTTTGACTCAGTGAGAGCGTGAAAGCAGATTAAGAGCTCTTGTTTTTCACAGTCGCTGCGAGGCAATGAGAGCTAGTCAGGACTCGGCTGACCAGAGGGTCATTTGCTGCTTGTTGTTTTTGTTTACGATGAGGCCTGTGGAATGCTGGCACAAGTCTGAACTTGGGGGTTTTGTTCACTGTGGGGTTTTTTTGTTGTTGTTTTTGTTTCTTTTTCCCCTTCGTCTGGTGCTTCGGCTAAGGATCAGGGAGAGAATTAAGCTGTTGTTTTTTGCACCACCATTTTTTTTTTGTATTCAGACCATCTTTATTAAGATTCATATGTAAGCTTGTTACGGTGGGACATTTTTTTTAGCAGAATTTTCCCACCTGCAATCTATTAAGGACTGCTTTTTTTCACTATGGTTTCAGAGTTAATAGTTTGTAGAGCATGTATTCAGTGGTTGTCAATCAAATTCAAAATTAAAAGTATGTCAACATTATATTAATGAATATAAAAATCAATTTATTTTTCAGAAATTTTGGTTTTGATCTTAAATGATATGAAGAACCCAGCACTTCTGGGGGAGGTCATACCTGTTTTTCTCTTAGTGCATATTCAGGCTATAAAGTTCTAAAATATAACTTTAAACACAATAGCCTATGTTGCCATTAGTAATAGACTTTGATAGTGGTATATTGAATTTGTTCATTCACCTCAGCTCATTGCTTTCGCCTTTGTCTTTCTGCAGGGTGGCGTTGAGAAACCCCACATGGACTGAACTGTCAACTGCACAACTGTTATAGAGGAAGACCTTAAGTGAAGAACATTTTAAGCAGAAATGGATTAATGGGAAAGGAAGAATGAGAAGGATAACCTGAGAAAAACTGACTCCTTGTTTTCGACTCCATCCTTTGTTCTAATAACAAAGCACAGGTCAATTCTGCCCCATCTGCTAACGTGCCATGCCCTTCGAATCTTCTTGCAGCCAAATGAATCGGCATTCCCGATGTCCTCCATTAGCATTAAGGCATCCTTCGCATCACACTGGAGGATGGACTTAGCCTTGTTTTGATTTTGTTTTTCTTTGTCTCCTGTGACAAATGGACACGCAATGATTTTGTTTCATGAAGTGAACTCCTGTGTGCGTGAGTGTTTGAGCGTGAATGCATTACAGTCTTAGCAGAAAAGACTTGATGATTTTGCAAAGATGTCTTGAGATTTTCTTTTTTTTTTTACCTGACTGTAATATGGTCATAAAAGGGAAACTTAGTCTGAGTGGGGACACAATTGTCTTCACTCTTTCATAGAAAGCGGTATTGCATGTTCCCCATTAAAACCAAATTAAAGTATTTATTTTTGGAAAGTTTTCACTAAACTAACAAATGCATGTGGGATGCAAATTTAGACTCTTCAGTTCTTAAACAGTTTGGGAAATTATTTGCTTTCTTTCAAATTCAACTTTAGCTAAACTACTTGAGATTGTCTATGTAAAAAAAAAAAAACATGATTTCTCAAAGGTGAATTTTAATGTACAGTTACTTTAGACTTGCTTTAAATTTTCAAGCAATTTAAATTGCTTTAAATTTTCAAAACAATTCAAAGCAAGAGCCTCTTAATTGTAAATGCAATTTATAAGTTCTAGTTCCCTCACCTCATCAAAGTTGGAGCAAAGTTTTTGTACGAGGCCTTGCAGATTAGATGCGATATGAGTAAATAGTTGCAGGATTGCTTATTTCTTGCATCAGACCTCACAGGGTTGCAGATCTCCAGCTGGACTTTTCTAAGAGTTTCTTATTTGGAAATTGCGCTTTGAACATGGGAAGCAAAAAAAAAACAAATTGCTTAGCTTTTCTGCAAATGGCAAAACAGGCTTGGTGGTTGGTTAGTTCCAGTAAAAAATTAAGATGAGCTTTGCATTTGTTTTTGGGATTTCAGAAGAAAGCAAATGGTTTCCCACAGTGTTGGTTTATGTAGATGTGAATAGTTGGAATGAAAAGCAAAAGGCTGGTATGTAAAAAGTGCCATTGTTAGGATACTTTATACAAATGAGTATAAGCACATGCATTTGTGTTTAAGAGGTACACTGTAAGACATTTGGGGGATCTCATGCAAACTTGACAGCCTCTTCTTTTATTTTGTTTTACTTGTAAAAAAAAAAAAGTACAATATTGACTTACAATTGGTTGTCAGTACAATATCTATTTTTTTACAGACTGTATTTTCTACTGTTTTAGATCGGGGCAACAACAACAAAAAAAACTGGATTGTAATCGAAAGAAAGGAAAGGAGAATGTCCCATAGGCATACAACCTTTAGGAGCTAAATGTCTCAGAATCATGTGATCACACTCATTTTCCCAGTCACATCTTAAAAAACGCACTTCAACAGTTTGGGAACATGCACCCGATCAAATGTGTGGGCGAGACATTACTTTGTAAGATTTGCAATCTGTGATTGCCAGTGTTTTATAGAATTTAGTGCTTTTGTCACTAATGGTTTAGTTTCCTCCTTTGTGTAGAGATATTGTCATTAGTGCTTGTATGTGTAAAAGCATTCTGCCGATGTAATCACACAGGTATTGCCACACGAGACCGACAGTATGTGTAGTGTTTAGGGGTCAAGAGGATTAAGTGCAATCACACCACACATGAGCCGATCATTCTTATTTATTATTCCTGACAAAGGCTTAGAAATAATCTGTGTACATGCAGTGTGAGTTGCTTGGCGAAAAACAAAAAAGAGTAATAACATCGTTTTGTTTTATGTCAGATTTCATGCCTTTGGAGTCGACACCAATGACTCTCACCAGAGACAAGATTAAAAAAAAAATTCTATGTTGTGTCAAAGCGTTGATTAAAGTTCATTGTGTAGCATTATCTAAGGATATCTGATATTTTTTTTTTTGAAGTGTGTTCAGGGGCAGACCGCTCCAAGTGGAGTCTGCATTCATTCAGGTATGCTAAACAAGAGAAGAAGCTTTATTTATTGTATTTTTTTCTTCTTCTGATGCGGCATATCACCTTGTTTTGATGTGTTTTAATTCTGTCTTAAATTTGAGCAATGTATCGTTTTTGCTACCTTAAGTTCAAGTGAAAAATAAAAAAAACTGAATATCTGTGTTGTCATTATAATCATGAAGGGATGGAAGAATGATTTTTTTAATATTTAAACTGTTTAATACTGAAAGTCAAGTCAAAGTAAATAGAAAATGCAGTTTTTTTAAGAAAAAAACTATAACAAGTGAAAATTCACGATTATTTTTAAAATTTATTACGAACATGCTGGAAGTATAAATTCACACATGAACAAGTAATGCAAAATACATGTTTGTACAGTAATCTTTTAACATGCTCAAATAATATCTTGTATGATGCACATACTGTAATAATTCTGATTCTACAAATCATACACACCACTTTGCTCTTTATTTATGACAAAGGCTTACTGATTGAATTTTACATCAGATTATATTTTAAATAGTCTGAATACATCTTTTATTTTAAAAAAATACCAACAAATATGTTGATTCTTTAAAATGAAGTAAAATATTAATTTGTATTGTAGTAAAATAATCTATTTGTCTTTCAAAATTAATCACCACTTTCACTGCCAGTAAGGCTTGAAAATTCACCTCAATTTCACTACATAACAAAAGGTCGTCCTCTAAGGAATGGCAATTGGCTGACTTCATGGGCTTGAAGTAACTTTACAGAAGCAACATGGATTCACAGTGTATATTGATAAATCTTCCAACAGCATAACTATTAAGTCATGCACTTCAGAAACCTGTTGTGAAACTTTGGATAGAAGAAAACCATGTCTGTAGTTTGCCACAGGCTATTTGGGCACAGAAAGTGGAGGAAGGAGATGAGACCAAATCTGAACGTTTTTCTTTGCATACGTTTGGGAGAAAATTTCAATGCAACATGGTGGTGGCAGCATCACAAAAGGGAACTTGGCCAGAGTGGAGGAAAACGACAACAGACTTAAGATCAGGGTATAGGTTCGCCTTCAGGCTCTTTACACTATTCTGTTTTTCATAGAAACAATCAAAAATTGCATCCTTCTCCTTAAAGAGCAGCTATGCTAGAGTTTTTGCTTGTACAACAAAGCTTTTAGTTTCAATCTCATAAGATATGAAAAACACAACTTGCACTTTGGAACAATGGAACCATTTACACACATGGAAGCTTTTACCGAATCCCGTTAATTGAAAGGTACACAAAATAGTGACAGTTTGCAACTCACTGATTTTGAACAATTTCTGAAATAAAAATGAAAAGACAAACAAACACCTCTTCCATTGTTGGTGAAAACACAACTAATCCAAACAGCTTTTAATATAGCCCCTTGAATTTATTTAAGTCTCAGACTATATCAGAATTAAGCTGTCTGGGGAGCTGGTGACTGTCTCTGCTGCCACAGTGAAGCTCAATGGATGAGGACGCTCTTTTGTCCCTGCGCTCTGTCAGTCCCTGAAGCCACCATGATGTTTTTGGCTGCATCTTCCTTCTCCTTCCTCTTCTTTTTGGGACCATCACCAGTGAGCCAAATAGCCCTGAAACTGCTGCTCTCCACTTGTGTGTCACTGGGATCATAAGAGACTGCCCCTCCTGCTCTTCCTGCCTCTGTCTGCCCCATCCCAGAACATGCCTTTCTGGAGGGCAGCCTTCTATTTATACTTAGTGGGGGACTGACAGTTAACCTTTTGCACTGGGGGGAAATTTCTGGGAGAGTAGCCAATGTCTAGAGGCTAGTCTGAATAAACCTATTTATCTACGTAGCTGTGAATGTAAGTCTATATATAGACTTATATACATATATATGTGCATATACACACACACACACACACACACATATATATATATATATATATATATATATATATATATATATATATATATATATATATATTATATATATATTATATATATATATATATATATATATATATATAATATATATATATATATATATATATATATATACATATACAGGCAATGATCCAGCGCCACACGCCCTCTCTCTCTCCTCTAAGGAATGGTAATTGGCTGACTTTCAGCCTCCTTTCATTAACAGCCACAGCAAACTGAAAGACTCCATTAAGGCACCTTCTCTCTGCCAACAGATCCACCACCCTACCCCCTCTCACTCATAAGCTCGATCCTTGCTCCAGGGCACAGAGACGCGCCAGGCCGGGCCCCGATCTGATCCATCAGTTTGCCCCTCTCTAGCTCTGTCCTGGCAGACAAACACCAACCCGAGCTGCATTCTGGTGGCTTTAGAAAAACAGGAAAGCTCTGAAAGAACACCTGCCTTTGACTGTTTCATTCCACACTTCACTTTTGTCTAAAAAAAAAGAAAGAAACTATCATTTTGAAACAAATACGGAATGGAGAGAGTTAGGTCGAACGGTTTCTCTCATCCAAATGGTCCCAGCTGAGGTGAGATCAATCTTTATTGATTGGAGGGGAAGGAGTCGCAATAAAGCAGCAATAACAAGATAGAAACATCCACCATACAACACATGTACAAATATGTACAAATATGTAAAATGTATAAATATGTAAAAATAAAAAGAAGACAAAAGTTTATATGAATTGAACATTGCTTTTGGGCTTTGAATGATTGGTTTGTACTCTTCTATTTTTGGAGGAGCACAACTTACAAGTTCAGTGGTCGGAAAAGAAAACTATAAACGTATTGAGTTGCACACACGGGTTTAAATATAATATTGCACCGCTGCTGATATTTAGTTGACTGTTCTTCAAACTAAACAGCTGAAACTCTTGCTGGACATTTGACCTCTTGATTTCATGCTATCCAAATCAAGTTTTAATGTATTGTTAGGAATTATGATTCACAATCCCCTTTTGTGGCCACACAAAGCTTAACAGAACCTCAGAATAATACACAGCATATAGATTGTTCATTTTTACTAAGTGGCTTTGATAAAGCCAGTTAATCCAATGTTATTAATTACATCTATAAATATTAATTAGCAGCTTTCCCACATGAAGCTGCCAGTGTTTCATAACTAAAAACATATACAAATGTTTAAAATAAAGAAAAATAAAGTGACACAAGTAATTAAAAGCAAATAAACAGGAATATTTAATATTAATATTTAATAAAAACATTGTTTAAATAAGAATATATTCAGTTGTTTTTTATGATAAAATGATTATGTGCACACATTGCATCCATTAATATTAAAAATTATCAACAGATTCATTGTTTCTCCTCCACACAGTCATTTAAACTGCTCAGAGTTTAACACATACTAACACTAGTAGTTGTAATATTTGTTCAGTTTTCTTGTATCTATCTTATTGTTTTATTGTTATCTTATTTTTGTGCAGCATTTCAGTCAGCTGCTATGTCGTATTTTAAGTGCTTTAGAAGTAAAGTGGAACTGTTTTTTTTTTCTCCATAGCTTAACTTTATTTTAACTTTTGGTTTTCTTTCCTTTGTGTCACGTCTTGTTTGTGGTGAGTAAAAACTAAGGATCCAGAATATATGCACTAAACTCCACAGGCACTTGCATAATTTTGTATAAATATATATAAAATATATGGAAAACAACTCACAACTCTTACAACTCACACATTATTAAGAGTGCATTCTAAGTCACAACAAGTAAGTTTTCAAAAGTAAGTTAATTTAATGAATGCTTTAAATCAGCTTTGGTCATATTTGTGAACTTTTCTTGAAAACCTTTCACTCTACAACTTTTCTTTTATCCCACTTCTGAAAATCCACCCAAAACATGTTTTTGCAATAAAGCACAAACTGCATATTGTAAGACAGTTTTGCCTCCAAATAAATTGAAGAAATTGTCTTTCCTGTTACCACCAGATGACAGTGTTTATCTTCTCAGCCAGTCTGGACAAGACATCTGTGGACCCCTAGTGGAGGGACAGGGAACTGAAATGTCTTAAAAAGCCTTGTCAACCCAGCAGTTCTTTAACATTTTGATAATGCAAGTATTCTTAGTCTTCATAAATCATAAAATGAATGCTCTTCTGTAATCTGAGAAAATAACCTCTAAAGCATTAAATTGCATGTCTGAGTGAAGGAAGCATATTGATAACTTGAAAGATTTATATATAATTTCCTTGAAGTCTGATGAACATACATTTTTGCATTTGAAAAAGATGCATGATTAAATGGCAGCAGGAATATTATTGTTGGAATATTTATCTGGTGCTGCAGCGAGCAAGCTGAGTTACATGCATGATGGAAAAGGTCAATGAAATAGATTGAGAGTGGAGAAAATCCTTGCACACTCTTATTTCTCCGCCAAAAGGTCTTCAGCAGCATTAATGTGCTGCTCCCTCTGATAGATAATGAAAGATTGCGTGTATGTATAAGTGATGGAGGGAGAGAGGGGAGGAAAGGGAGGAATGGGGCAGTTAAGGTCTACTGAGTCTTCATTACACCAGAGCAGAGTCCACTCCTGTCCTTTGCCCTCGCTCATTGCCTGTGCCGGCCAGGAATAATGAATTACAGTTGATGCCATGGGAGAGAGGGAGGAGGGTGAATGACTGGAGTCCATTTTAGATCAAATTACGTCTCAGATCCCATTCAAATGGCAGTCTCAGGCTGCTCTTTGGCTTCTCTGTGTACCCCTGTCTTCAGGGTAAATGATCCGTTCACACCTCTTTTCCATCAAAGCATTTTAGAATCCATTATTCCCACTTTTCTTGCTTTGCTCCATGGCAAATTACCCAAAAGTAAATAAAAACAAAACCTGATCCAGCATCAACTTTAAAAGGATAAACAGCCATCATCGTTATCATGGTGGTGGAGTGGAGGATTTATCAGCTCAGTCAGCGAGCTCAGCCACATCTGTGTTGCTTTCCTCCTCTTCTTTCTGCAGGACAATAATAAAAATGACAGCATAAACCTGTAATGATGCCACATTATGCATCCCATCCAAGCAAATTCTTGCCAGTGTAAATTAAACACACCTAGAGCATCTCACAGCACAGATCGGACTCTGTGATGTCAGCCAGGCCAATGACGTTGAAAATTAATGGAATAAATCAAGATCCATTCCACTATCTGTCTGGAAGTTGGCCAATTTTAGGAACTCAACAAACAGAAAGGCTAAAAGTAGAACACAGGTCGACAAGCTCAACATTGACTTCAGAGGAAATAAGAAAACAAAGAACAAAAGGGACAAGTTGTTTTTTATTGGAATTTAACATGCTAGACCAACACAAAGCAGAGGACAATTGCAAAAAGAAATTAAAAAGATGCATAATTTTTGATGTTTTTTTTTGCTTTCAAATAACTTGAGAAGTGTGACAAACATACATTTATGTTACGTTCTAAACACCTTGTAAAACTGCCTTTCCTGTAACTACAGCTGCTGTTATTTTTAGGGCATCTTTCAGACGCTGGAATTGTTGCCCAAATAGCTCAAGCTCAGTCAAACCAGACAGTGAAGCATTTGATAACAATTATATATGGGTCTTACACATTCAAAATCACATTTTTGTCAGGACTTTGACTGGACCCTTCTAATTCTTGAACATGCTTTGATCTAGCTACTTGTTTACTCTGCAGTCTTTTGCAGCCTCTGGCAGGATTTCTTCCAGTACTTTGGACAGGCTGCAAAAGAAAAGCACCCCCACACCATAATGCTGCCACTACTGTGTTTAGTCATGATGATGGTGTTCTGGATGTTTTAGACCAGGAATAATGTTTCGTACGTTGACAAAAGAAGTTTTGGATCCGAGTAACTGCCTGTTCTCTGATGAACCTCTGAGGTCGTAATGGACTAGCAGTAGGTGTACTGACATGAACTCAATGACAGGCAGGACGCTGTTTGATAAGGCAGATTTTTAGGCCAAGCTGCTCTGGATTTTATTTGTCGGAACGAGAATATAGGGGTTGGATATAAATTCACACCACACTGTAGATTTTGCTATTATTTAAATATTTTCTGTGTTGTTTCTTGCATTAGTACCTTATGTTGGTTATTTCAAACGAGTCCCAGTAAAATCCATATTTAGCATAAGATATAAGTGAAAACTGTGCACATTCTAAATATTTGTAAGGCTTACACAATAAGTCTATGTGCTGTTATTTTGAGTAATCTATTCAATGGACCCTTAATGACCCAGTTAAAGCTTGCAGCTTCACCCACAAAGGTCAGTGTTGGGCATGTACTGATTAGTCTCTGTGTGTGTGGGCAGACATGCTTTGCGCCTCTCAGCTGAGAAACGTTCAGAGTTGGCATGGCTGAAAGTTAGTGCTGTGGTGCTGACGAGCCCGCGCTCCCGATAAGTGACAAATTCACAACATATCCGCGTCGTGGGGGGTAAAAACAACTCAGGTGCGGTAGCATGGGAGGGTGGGGAGAAAGGAACTTGGGCGCACATGGCACTTTCAGGGGAGTCCGGCTCTATTTTGGCGAGTTTGACTGCAAAGGGCGCGGTGCCACACAGGGAGAGGGGTCGGGTAACCGCTCCTGACTGACCTCCTCTATCTATAATTAAATCCGGGAGCTGAGCGCAAGGGCAGAGCTTAAATTGTTTTCTCACCTTTTAAAAAAATCTAGATAAAACAATGCTTTTTAAAGTTTACATAAATGTTTTCCAACTCAGGTAGACTTTTAAAACTCACTTACGGGGTCTCGTTTTTGCGTACATGTTTTGAGCCTTAGGCTCATGTTTGAACGGTTTTAGAAAAGGAATCATCAAGCTGCGCGACAAACGGTGACTGTGTTTTGCATGCATCCGTCAGGGGAAAGTCGAAAAGGCGCTCTCGACTTCACGTGAATTTCCTGTTATTGCATTGTTCCTGGTATAGAGGGCTGGTTAAACTCTCAGAGCAAGAAATCTGTGTTTACTCTGCAGCAAGTGCTTTCCACCTGTCCATCTCCCACTTGTTCCTCCCTCCCTGGCATGTCAAAAACTCCAAAACATCCCAGATTTAGCCCGCACAAGACAGTGGAAAATCCACAACTTTTGAGGGATGAACGCAAACTACAGCGCACAGGTGCAGCTGCTTTGATGATTTTTGACATTGCACGCTCTTTTCTTCAAACTCTTTTTTTCCCCCTTCTCCTTCTTTTAAATAATTGTCGGCAAGTTAACTTTTTTTGTTCCTCTCCAGCTAACTCTGGAACAATCGCATGGCAGCTTGTTTGTTCTAGAAGAATGGGAATGTAAAGCCTGGAAACTTACAGAAATAGCCACCGCGGACAGAACATTCCTTGGTGTCAGGAGTAAAACCTCCGCACTGTGAGAACTGCAGACCTGGAGTTCAACGGGACAAGCCAGGGATCTGGGACGAGTTAAGCACCGCAGACATATAGCCGCTCTTAGAATATGAATATGCATTATACTAACGAAGGGGATTAAAAAAAAAGAAAAAAAGTGCATCCATGCATATCAAAACAAACTTTAATGTCATTATCTTTGACATCAAAACATTCATCAAACACTTCTTTGTTGTTTTAGAAAGTTGCACGTGGTTTGAAAGATGGAAGATTTCAGTGTGGATTTGATTTCTATAAAAAAAATAAAAATAAAAGAAGACAAATCTGTATTTTGGGGGGAATAAATGCGGGACAATTTATTTATTTTATTTACTGATGCATTCACTCACTGCAAACAATCTTTGTTTATTTGTGTACAGACTTTATTTACTTTCATATTTACACTTTTCTTTTATGTGCACATTATTCATGAAATCCAATTTGATTCCTATGGGCTCATTCGTGCAATTTTTTTCATTACTATTACTATTACATATATATAAAGTCACACTTTTATGGACTAAACTAGCGTATATCTGTATATCAGTTAGTTTCACCGTAGTTTGTCAGACGCTTTCTTTCCAAAACGATGAATGGAACCCTTCAACAACTTGATCACTCACAAAATAAACACCTACACTTAAAAAAAGCAATTATTGACCATCAAACGGGGATTGCTGCCCACGTTCGTGGAGCTTTCAGGGCTTCGCTGATGGGAACTCAGCTGCTTTCAATTAGCCTTCATCTAATTTAGCTGAGGCCCTAATTGCGCTCAGGGTGGTAGTTGTTTGCGCTACGCCCCGTTTGAGGCTTCTGTTGAGAGAAGAAGACGACGAAGTAGAAGAAAAAGAAGTAAAAGAAGAAGAAAAAAAGAACAATCCCGATTCAAATGAGACTTATCTACGCCACAACGATCAGGCGGATTAAGACTTATTAAAACCTATAAAGGGCTAAAAGCAAAAGATTCCACAGATACAAAGTCCACAGCGTGGCGAGTCCAGAGGATCTCCCTGTAATCACAATGAAATTCCGGGGGGGAAAAAATACAAACAAATTATATAGACATCATGTAGCTGCAGTGCAATGTGCGGGGAATAAATAAGAGGGGAAATGGTTCGTGTAAAGGCAAATATTTAGTCAAAAACAGGGTCATCATAATTTAGGCACTTTGGAGAACCCATGCAACAAGATTCAATTGCTTAATAGAACTGTAAACATCTGGATTGCTTTACGATGTTTAACTTTCCTTTCAGCGCATCCTTGTTTTGTCTTATTTTCACATTTTAACAGGTGTAGATCTCCCCTTAAAAATCTATCTTAGTCAGTTACCGACTGACTTTTTTTTGTTTCTGTTTCCTCTCTTAGCAATTAGGGCTCGCTTCTACTATTTTCTGTGCCATGCTCTTGGGCGACCCAGGATCATAAGAAAAGAAAGGAAAAGAAAAACAGGGGATAGCCGGCTTCCAGATCTTAAGAAAAAAAGTGAAAAAGGGAGGGAAAAAAATCATACAGGATCATCAAATAGAAGAGACGTGCTTTCAGGTTTTTGAAAGGACACAGGAAGCTGGAGGATTTGGTGCGACCCCTGCGATGGTGACATAGCCGATATCTTAGGGGACCCCCATTCATCTGGAGGCAAGGATGATGACCGGGAAGAAGGAGGGATAGGCGGATGGCGGGGGGGACGGGGGGGGACGGTGGGGCCGCATCTGCAGAAGGTCCCACCGCCCTCTGATCAGTGAGCTGGCACACATCACGGCGTCCATTCACAAATCCTCCTCCTGCGCGTCACCTTTTGTAGTACTCCATAGTACTGACGTATACGACAATCCTACCAGGAGAGATACGGGGGAGGACGGGGTGGGGGTGTGTGTGGAATGAAATGGGTTATAGGAACTCAAGGACAGGGCACATGCGCACAACGCGCGCCATTGATTTATAGGCGTAGGGAGGGGTGATATGTCTACGTGCGCGCGCGTGCGTGAGTCAGGGAGAGGGAGGGGGAGAGGAGCTATATGTGGATGTTGCCATATACATTGACTGCATGCAGAGATACACAAGTCTTCATAAAATTAGAAGAATACTCTATGAAAAACAGGAAATACACGCGCACTTATATAGCATATATATATATATATATATTATATATATATATATATATATATATATATATATATATATATATATATATAATATATATATATATATATATATTTATTTATTTTTGGCCGCATGCATCCCAGCGTATGGTTCTTATTTTTGTACAAGAAAATACAAGAACAGGGCAAATAGAGGTCGTGTTTGTTAATGTGGACTTCTGGAATGCATGCAAAGCATTTCAGTGTATAGTATGTTTATTGCAAAAAAAAAATACAAATAAACAAAATTTTTGTGCAGCTATCAAGAAATTTAAGCGGCTGCAGGGCCTGCAAGAACGTGATGTTTGCGTTCAACATGTGAAATCGTTGCAGACACCGAGGCCTATGACTGGTTTCCAGAAACAAGGTTTTCTCTGCACAACAGCAACAGCTGCATGGCTCTTTGTTAAACGCGTCAACAGTCAAAACAACAAGAAAACCAGTTTTAAACAAAAACTTTTGCCCAGACTGCATATGTTTTAACCATTTATTGCACATTTGGGAGGAATGCAAAAGATAGAAGCCTTTTTGCACTTTTGGAGTACCAAAAAGGCAACCGGTATGATGAAAACATAGTTGGCGTACATTTATTTATTATTTGCAGGACGGTTTTTGCATGAAACAGCAAAAATCCTAATTCAAAGTACTTCACAAAACCAAACAGCTGTGAGAAAACACCTCAGCCAAATAAGAAAGTGCTACCATATATTTACCAGTTTATAGCTTAAAAGGCGGTAAAGTAAAATTAGGATTTCATTTGACTGTAGCCCTTTTGCGATCCCTTAACCAGACAGGAGTGGCTGGTTAAAAGGTTGACTCGAGTTGCAAAAATTTGCAAAAAAAAAAAAAAGCTAATAATTTCAAAAACCATTAAAGCGGGCAACTTAACAAAAACATGATATAGCAGTTAATGTTCAGTTTTCCTTCAACAAAGCGGATAGTGACCACGATGGGCGTTTGCCTGCCAAAAATGAACATATAAAATATTGATTCCATCAAAGTGAGCATTTTTACCTGTTTTTCGGGAACAAAAATCATCTGAAATTTTCCGAGCTTTACTATCTGTCCTAGACTCATATTTTTTATTTTTTTTTTGGAACGTTTTTCCTATCTTTTCCAGGGATAAGACGACTTTTAGGGGGGCTTGATTGAATAATATGTAATATATTGTAATGCACAAAAGGCCTCCCCATTCTAATTCAGAGTCTGCAGTGGTGTCATTTCCTCCAGACGCCCCTGTTTTTTTGCTGGGGAGGTTAGAGGCCAAGCCCAGGCGGTAGCGGCCTGTCTGTGGATCCATTGTCTGCTGCTTATTTAGCGCTCAACATTAATCTGCGCTTCCCCTCACAAGTGAGAAACAATCGCAGCGTGAGAGTGGCCTGTCTAATTACACCTTTCACTCTCAACTTGCCACTGTTTGGACTGGACGCGCAGAAGCGGTGGGTCTTGGTCAGGTAATCAAAATTCAAATGTTTAGGCTCGGAAATAAGACATGCATTTTTAACGTCACAATGAAGCTATTGCTCTAATATTCTTTAAAAAGCTAAATACTAGACACATATATAAGTAAGGGGTTTAACCAATTACCTAAAAAAATACAATTGCAAAAGACAATGCCTGTACTCTTTATAAACAAGGCAGCAATCAAAAAGGCGGAAGCATAAAATGCTTTTTTTTCTGCACAGCTAGTCAAATGTGACGAGAGAAGTTTCATATGCCAAAATTTCAAATAAAACAGCTATTAGAAAAAAAAAACATTCAAGCAATAATAAAACAATGCTATACGATCACATCCGTCAAAGTAAGCACAAAACATGTCAGGCGCAACATAGCATTTTAGAAAATATACACGTCCCCCAAATTTGCAAAAAAATAAAAACAGGAAAAGATGTGGAAAAGACAACGCACGTTTTTTTTTTTTTTATATAGGCCTACTAAAGAATTAACTCAGCCAGTCTCACCAACGCTCTTTCTGCAAGATTCCTCCTCCTTGACGCAAACCGTCCCGGCTCCAAAACGCCAGAGGAGCACCGTCCGTCCTCACTGATTGGGGGAGAAAAGCGCAGAAAACTCGGCTTTGGAGGTGGTCAGCAAAGTTACTCAAAGTTTTGTCTTTGGCGCGACTCCGGATCCCGAGCGGCGCGCACAAAACAGTTTGTTTGCATCACTGATTTCTTTTAAAGGGATATGGACCCTGTTCTGGGGCGACCGCAGCTGTCATGGCAGGAGAAAGCAATCACATTTAAAATACTAAAAGCACATCAGCGTTGGCTCTTCTGGCCATCGAGCTTTAATTATCACGCTTTTTAGTTGCGTGTTATGAGATGAAGTGACGCTATTTTGCAGGAAACAAGCACGTATAAAGAAAAGTCGTTAAGTTCAATGAGCTGGTAAATGTTAATATAGTGATATAATAGCTTAGAAAACCAAGGCTGTTTTACTTCATTTCCTAATGTTGATTTTTACGCATAATCTACACCAGCTGACTTTATGTAAAGCGTTTTTATTTAAAGTATGCACAGCTTAAATTTATCACAACTGTTACAAGTGGGCCTGAATTCAACAAACAGCACCTCACTTCTACGTGATACAGTAGGGTATGTTGCATTCCCCCCTAAATAGGTCAGGTGCAGAATTAGTTTCGGTTTAGGCAGATTTTCAACTGTTAATCAGCTGATGAGCATTTCTACTTTTCATCTACAAAATTAAACTTCACGTCATTCATATATGTTCTTGAACAAATGAAAATCTAATTTCCTTATGTGTTATTGAGACTGTTAAACCCCGGGGATCCTCGTGGCTGAACATGTCAACCCCACCGTTGTTTTTCTGTTTTTCGCCTCACAAGCCACATTTTCTCAAAGTCCTGAGAAAAATAAAGTACAACATGTCATGAAATACTGGGTGTATCTGTGTGCATGCACTGGATTCAAATTAGGTTTTCGTCCTCGTACATGTTCAGGGCTCTTCCCCTTTTACTAGGGCGAGGATGGGGCGTTTGTAGACTGCTCCGTAGTCTGCGTCATGTGGCCCAATTTCTGCTGTCCCATTGGTCAGAGGCACGTGTCTGGGAGGAGGGTGGGAGAACGTCACTCGGGGGGCTCGCATTGAAAATAAGAACAAAACTCCAGAGTGAGAGTATTAGAGCATCAGTTTAGGAGCCTCTTTATTTACCCTTAGTTTAGTTTAGGTGTAGGCATTCCCGAGGACGACCAAATCGGATGGTGGTATAAATTTGGATGGTGCGCAAATGGCAAGCGCTTTAGCTCTAAGATATCACTTGTAACCCGATTTTAAGGGAATATATGAGACAAATTATGCTTTTCTCAAAGGACACTACGGCAAGGCTTTGCGTGGTGTCCAAGGCACTCACTGGTATCTGAGTTGGTTTATTTATTTATTCTACCCGTGCAGCTTTTTTGGGGTAGTTTCCCTCAAAGTTCTTCGCAAAAATTTCTTGCTGCGGAGGGAGCGACAAAGGGGTTAAAGAGCATAAAGTGGGGGAAAGTGAATCAGTATGGAAGAAAATGATCACGGCAACAGAGATGCGGTGGAGCGACAGGAGTCCGCGGATGAATCCAATAGAGCCATCCTCCCCCTGCTACAGGCGCCGGGGAACCTGCAGATCCCGCACCGGGTCACCAATTTTTTCATCGACAACATCCTCCGGCCGGACTTCGGACGCAAGAAGGACGTGGACGCTCACCGCGATGAGAGCAGCCCAGCGTCGCGGGAGAGCCGCGGCAGCCCCGCCGCCCCTCAGACTGAGCCGGTGGGCAGCACTGTGCCAGCGGAGGGGACCTCAACTCCACACACAGTCACCGGGCCCAAGAAGCCCGCGAAAGCCGCCGAGGAGTCCCTGAAACCGAGCGGGGAGAGCGGAGACCAGTGCCTAAGCTCAGACTCAGACAGTTCCCAAGCCAGTTCCAACCCATCCATGTCGCAGCCCATGTTGTGGCCAGCCTGGGTCTACTGCACCAGATACTCGGACAGGCCCTCTTCAGGTTGGTGACATACTGTTTTACTACATCCCCGTATATTTTCTGTAACCTGAAATACCCCGTAACACTGACCCAGGATGGCTTGACCGAGTTTTAGCTGCAGCAGGGAGAACGATCGCTGTGGAGCGCACAAAGCGGAAAGAATACTTTTCTAAGTACAAAATATATATTTATATATATGTATGTATTTGAACCTCGAGCTGCATTCAGAAATAGAATTTACGCCAAAACGTGGCATCAGGTCCGAACAAACGTAAATAATTGATCTCATTATTATTAAACCTAAACCAGAATCTCGAACGATGAGAGTAGGCCTTTTGAGAAAATGAAAACAAAAGAGGATAAATATTTAGTGTCTGCGAAACGAATTTTTACATTTTTTTTATTCTTAGCTGTCGACAAAAATATAATTAGTGACACATTTTTTAAACTTTACGCATAGATCGTTTCTCAGTATAGTAATGAAAATCCGAGACTCTTGGACTATTTTTTATTTTTATTTTTTGCAAGTAAACACAGGCGAGCTGAGCCTCTTCCAGGCTTTAGGAAAGCCTACAAAACACTAATAATTGATGCACTTGTAGAGTCTGGGTTTGTTTACTAAAAGTTATATTTGGGGTTATAGCAATGTGATTTAATAACTATCGTTGCTCAAGATGCAACGATAGTTGTTGTCAACTATTTGGTATATTTATAAACTATCTGATAAAGTCCCTGTCATGAATCGTCTCACTGAGAAGTAGATACGATTTTTAATTTTTATTTTTTTTTTTTGGCGTGTATATAAAAAGTGGAGAACAACTTGTTCTCATGCATTATGTAATGCTATACTATAGAGTGGCGTGGGGGGACTACTACCAGTTGCAGGGCTTCAGTTCTCATTCAACATATCCTGGGTCTGTTTCGTTGATGTTTTGGCGCACTGTTTCGGATCAGAAGAGCCAGCAGGCCGTGTTTCCAGGTGGAAAGTGACTGAACGTGCCATGAGAGCAGCTCAGATCCAAAATTCCGTTCACGTCCGTCTGCCAAGGAGTTTTTCAGAAAGTAAGGGAGGAAGAATGAGAGCGACAGCAAAATTAACATTAATTCTTCACTGAGCAACAAAAGACACGGATTCTTCCACTTTTCTTGCAGAAATGTGTTTATATGAGAGTGCCTAAGACTAGACGTAAATGTCCAACGTGTATGCGTGTGTGAGTGTGTGTCTGATGTGTGTCTGCGTTTGTAAGAGAGGGAGCAACAGGGAGGCATGGCTGCTTTTGGGAGCTTAGGACAGATTTTGAGCCATTGTTTGTTGTCTTTTTCTGTAAGTTTTCAGAGCGAAAGATTATGGCTTTAAGTTATTCAGACAATTTTACTTTCGATGTTTTTTTTTTTTTTGGTTTTGTTTTGTTTTTTGTTTTGCTATTTTTTTATGTTTTGGTTATACAGAAACACAAACCGAACTGAGGACGCACCAGATGAGCATGTTTGTTTACATGCATTTTGGGCGATTAGAATAAATATTCGGGAAAAAAAAGTGACCTTTTGCTGTAAAGTGTGCTTTACGCACGGATTTTGGGTGCAACTGATGTTAATTTCCAGAATGCAAAGTGGGAGAATATTATACGATTCACGATTTAGTGAGGTAGTTTGCTCGAAACCATAAAAATATCTTCCTGGTGGAGCTGTTTTGGTTTATGTTTTGGCTGGTTTGTGGTTAGTTCGCTGCTTCGATAATTCGTATCCTAATTCGTTTCCACACGTTGCCATTTCGCTGTTTTGTATTTAAGCTATTGTAATCTGTTAATTAATCGTTGTAGAGAAGTACTTTCATCAGTGGCCGTGATACATGTCCAGTCTCGAGTAAATAGCTGTTTAATAGCCAATGTTGATCTGAAACCATTGTGTTACGCCTTATTTCCATATTTAAATTCAGACTCTTGTTTTGCGCCCGTTGATGCTTTTTTAATATGCAAGATTTTGAACCCTGATTGTACTAAAATAACTTTTATCGAGCTACTGATGGTAATACTATAATATAATATGGAACATTCTCTACACTGCAGCTTATTGGGTACGAAATGGAACTTTCCACTACGCATTTTGGGAAATAGTTACATTTCGTAGACCATACATACCTCGACCTTTTGGAGCTTTTATGGACAAAACTAGAAAAGCACAACATGGAAAATGGGCGGAAAAAAATACCAGCATTCAATTATTATGACTATTATTTGATCAATTATTCTTCTATATATACTGACAAACAACTGCGTGTGTTTCTGAAACCCCTCCACCTCCCGCTCCCCAATCTCTCCACCCTCTCAGGGCCAAGATCTCGCAAACCAAAGAAGAAATCGACCAGCAAAGAGGACAAGCGACCACGGACGGCCTTCACAGCAGAGCAGCTGCAGAGACTAAAGTCGGAGTTCCAGACCAACCGGTACCTGACGGAGCAGAGGCGGCAGAATCTGGCGCAAGAGCTGGGTCTGAACGAATCCCAGATCAAGATCTGGTTCCAGAACAAAAGGGCCAAGATCAAGAAGGCCAGCGGCACCAAGAACAGTCTGGCCTTGCACCTGATGGCGCAGGGACTCTACAATCACGCCACCGTCACGTCGAAAGATGAGAAATCAGACAGCGATTGATTCCCAGAGATGTAAACAGCAGCCTCCTGACGAAAAAGAACCTATAGTAATCCTATGATAGATTTATATAGAGATTAAAACTCTACTTACAGGAATATTTAATGTTACCACTGCAGATACTTTAACTATCACTCACCATGGATGTACACAATGGCTCCAAGAAACCATAACAAATGAATAGATTCCCTACACGAATTTCTAACCGAACCATAGGCCTCTATAGGTTCCTATGGGAATATTATAGTGATTTTTTCGTTATATGGGAGGTGTAATCAAGCCTACAATGCAATAATATGATCGAATAAAGGGCCAGTGTGTAGCCTTTACCAGCATAAATTGTTAAAAAAAAGAGAGAGATATTTCTGCAATATCACGTCTATAAAAGATGTATAAAGGTACGTTTTCATTGTTTTTGTCGTCCCCGCCCCCTTCCCGGGGCTACCAATGCTTACACTCTCCATTTTTATAAGCCGTATAAGGATTACTGCTATCCATGATTGTCATCGTGTTACATTTTAACTAACTGGCACTTGGCGTTTTTACTTGTCAGTAAAGTGGGAAATTAATAAAAAGAAAAAGAAAAAAAAAAAAAAGAAAAACTGAAGTCCAAAGAATATTTTTCTGCTGCATCCAGGCTACTGTGAATTTAAATATGCTAACAAGGTTTTTCTAATGCCATGCTGGCTTGGTTTTCTCGGTTGTTTTTTGCGTGCAAAGTGAAAATCGAAATTTGTTAGGGCTAATTGGGCACTGCATTATTATTTTTTTTTATTATTATTTATTTAATTTTGTTCCCCAAGCGTTGTTGTAGTTATGCAGTTTGTTGGAAGTGACCAGTGGCGTTTCTTGCAGGAATGGCACCCTGGGTGAGGTTGTCCTTTGGCCACCCAATACATGTAAAGAACCCACACCCAAAACCTATTTTACAGAGAATGTTTTTATTATATAATCCAGCAGAATCATTTAGAGATACACATATTGAACCTACATTTTTTGATTTGTTCATTTAGAACACAAAGACTTGGGGATGCACCGATGATTGGCCATATATCAAAGTTGCATCTTTTTTTACTTAAACAGCTCTAATCTGTGATTGGCAAATTTGTGTCTGTAAACACAACTAGCAGTGTGTACTTTGATGGAGTTGTCTTTGGTTTGGTTCAAAATCAAGTTAAGATTAGGGATATATTCTTCATGCATAAATTGCAATAATTTTGTACTTTCAACATTTCTTGTTTGAATTAAAATGACACCTATCAAAGAAGCTGCAAAACATTTTATTTTCTCTTTGCTGTGTCTTAGTTTGTTAACATAAAAAAATGAGAATTCATAAAAATGATAATTAGCACCTCATACCTCAGGAAGCCGAATATTGGCCGGAAAAATCTAATTGGTGCATCTCTAAAAAGAATCGTGTTTCTCTAAATAGAGATAATACATAATAATTACAGAAAATATCAGTAGAATTTTTTTTACCACTAATCATGCTATGCTTGATTAGTGGTAATCAAGCATAGCAAATCTTTCAAAATTTTCTCAGTTTAAAATGTGTTCTTTCTCCTTTCTGTGTCATGGCGCACCCAGACCAGGCAGCCCTGGGGATATAGCCATGTCTCAAAAACCGCCACTGGAAGTGAAAGAGCAAAATAAATTTTTTTAAATTTTCTTTTGTAACTAACACACAAAGGTAGGCCTTGCTTATATGATTATGGTCATCTCACGGCCTTTAAATAAATGTGCGTGTTCTCTTCATTATATGCCAATGCATCAGTGCAGCTATTATAGTTTAAAATAGCAATATGAATCATTTTTTGTAGCTAAACAAAGGCTATAATGCTGCCTTTTGAGTCACAGAAACAACTCTGTAGCATAAAGACAATGATGACAACCATTTCTGCGAACTCTTTACTCTTTTACATGCAGGTTGTTGGATGTTCTTGGTAAATCTTTCTCTATTTACATTTTTATTGCATATCCATATATCATAAAAAGAATGGAACTCCGTCAGTGACTGTATTACAAATCTCTTATCGTTGTTGAAAGGACTTCATATGTGTATTTATATAGATTATATTGAGAAAAAAATCTATCCAATGACCAGTGTTGCTTTAGAATAGATATCTGAGGTGTTTACACTGCTTGTTTATCTTGCAATAACTTCTTTTTGTTTCCTTTTTGTTTGTTTTTCTTTGTGAATGAAAAAAAAAGTTTATGGGGCCTTTTTTGCATGAAAGCTGCAATTTGTTGTACTTTGGGCAAAAACAACTGTGTTTATTAACTTTGGTCTTTATTGACAAAAAAAGTATGATCGAGTTTCAGACTGTATCCATACCAAATTGTGGACTTTTTTGCCTTTTTTTTTCAATGTGTTCTTTTTCTTTTGTTGTGCATCTGCAAAAAGTGTGTGTGAATAACAAAAAAAAAGAAAGAAAAATCCACCAAACAGAAACACACTTTGCCTTAAAAAGTTCGAGTTGGAACTTTTTTCCTGAAACAGAACTGTGCCGAATCAGAGAAGCAGTGTTACTTCAAATGCAGACTTACTCAAGTTTTAATGCCTTTATGAGAACTGCTGGTACGACATTATGAATTTACTCATCAGCGTATATCTATCTATATATGAACATGTTTAAATGAAATTACAACACAGAGTTGTAGAATACAATGCTATTTTTTATTTTATGTTGGAAGTATTCTTTGGTATAAATGTACATAATTTGTATCATGTATTAATTGTGTAATTAACTGCCTCCTGAAAAGCCGCAAAAGAGTAAATAAAACCTTGGAGATTATACATGAGTAGGTCTCTGGCTCTTTTTGCAGTCATCTAGTGAATGTACATACAAAAAACCTTTATTATGTAGGTTTACTCAAAAAAAAAAATACATTACATGTTCACAAATGTATGTGTAAACATAAGAAATCTCCATGAAATCTAATCAAAATCACATTCATTACTTTCCAGATTAAAACATTTGCAAAAAAAAAAAACAACAAAAAACATCCAAAGATTATGCAACTGAAAACCTTGAACAATTCCCAGGCATGTTTCCTCAACAATGCCTTATCTGCATTTCCATACTTGCACCGCTAGTCTTTGAACGCCATATCTAACGGCCAGCGACTAGCGTTGGAGCAGATTGGGGGCTGCTCCCAGCACTGTCTTCGAGACGGTCAGTCTTCTTCGCTGCCTCTGAAAGGAGCCTGAGCTTCTATCGCGAGGCAGAAATGGGGAGCAGAGAGGGGGAGATAGGAAGGGATGGGGGGAAGGGAGGGTAAAGAGAGCAATGAAGGTCAAAGCCCGTCATGGCTGCAGGTGGCTGTCCCCCCTTCCCTCCCTTCTTCACCCTACCCCACCTCCGCCTCTCTTAGTAACCCATTCTCCACACACAGCTTTCTCACTCTCTAAACTCATACACTAAGTCTGCCTTACACACATACGTATGCACACACACATTTATCACTGTATTTCCTTTTATTCTCCCACACATTCCCCAGACTCCATTCATTTCTGTTAGTTCTCTCTCTCTCCCACACACACACACACACTGGTATACACGCACACATTCACACTCCACTGTTGTTTTGATCCGACATTCAACCAATAGGAATCTTCATCTGAATGTTCACAGGAAGAGGAGCTGCGGGAAGTTCAGATAGGGACACCAATGAATGAACAGAAACTAAGGCTGTTTAGCAACATGGGCGCATTCTCCTGGAAATTAAGAGAAAATGTGTTATCTGAGGATGGTTTGGAAAAGGACATTAAAGATTTCTCAAGTGAGATTCTGTCAAAAGATACAAGTAGTTAATATTTTACCTTCAGCAGATAACTCAACTCACGTCTTCATTTAGTATGATTTCAGATATGTTGATTCTGGAAGTTAATGCGAATGGGGAGTTCAAGATGACACCGAGAAGGAAACTGACATCCACCCTCTTTAAACATCTTTATCTCTGTATGCGAACAATATCTTATGACCCCTTAAATCTTCTTCACATTTGGACTGGGTGTTTTTCCGCAAAGAAGCCGATAATTATTTACATAGGAAATGAAGCCGAGATGTAGTGCACCACAAACAAGTCCACTGTGAAAGACATACTAAGAATGCAATATATCATTTGTAAGGTATATCCAGTCAAAATAGACATCTCATGCTGCGTAAACAAAAATGTTAAACAAATTTTAAATCAACATTACATTTTTATTGACTTTTACACTGCAACACTGTCTCATTAGAAAATGTTTTACAGTGTCACATAACATATTTCACATAGGAAGACTTAGCACAGGTAAATTATTGACAGCAAGGTTTTAAAGGGGCGGAGCTAACATTTGTAAACCACAATACTTCTCTGTCATACTGATTTTAAAGTGTTTTTATTTTTTACATGTCTGTATGGCGTCATAGTTTCATTCCTTTGCCACTTGATGCTACGCACCACTGGACTCTTGGCTGAAAAAAATTCTACTACACTTTTTCTGTGATTATAATAAAGACAAATTAGGTGCCGGGGAAATATTTTCAGCCAGGAGAAACAAGAACAGCCAAAAAGCATAATAGAAAACACAAGAAAAAGTGCAATAATCAGTATGCTATGTAATCTTAGACAGTAGGATTAACTAGTTTCCAGTTTAAAATAAACAGTTCCATATTTTTCTGATTTTAAACAGTGTGAAACCATAATTTTTTTTTATTTTCAGTTATCGTACCTAATAATTTGATGCCAGCCCGTGCCTACAGACAGTGGCGGTTTCAGCATTAACTGCACCTTTGGTGAGCTCCAAAAATATTGTTCTGTTAAAAATGAGATCTTATGTTTAAAAAAAAAACATGTTGAATTAGTTTTCAAGGGTTTATTTTGTCGAATAATATCTCTTGATGGTGATATCTCTTGATGCTGATCTAAATTTGTGCTAGACTAGCAGAAGTTTAACAAGTTGATATTATGCTTGTTTATCAGTCAAACCACCTGTTAAAGTAGCCAGACTGCAATTTTCTGCTTAGCAGACACTAGTTACACGCTAGCTGTGAGAGTCGATGCTTCTTTAATTTCTAAATCCCAACTATCTATTGGAATTTCTTTATTGTACAATGAAAACATACAGTAGCCTTCTTCCAGCTAACTGACCACCAGTGCACAGCACCAAGTGGGGGAGGTGAGTTGCTGCCTTACTCTGTGCTACATAAACCTCTTATCAGTTCTTTTGATTTCTCTGGCATTTCATTCAACTTTAATCCATAATTATAGTATGACAGAATTTTATGGGAGATTTTGAAGCCTTAAGTTTTCAAAACCTTGGTGTACATCAATATCTATTGGCCTGTTGGTCCAAAGAAAACTACAGAAACTTAAACTTACTGAAGAGAGTGTGGGATGCATCAAGTAAAATATCAGTGTATATATCTCTGCACACAAAAGGGCCCCATCCTGCTATGACCTCTCCTACCATCCTCCTCCTCCCCTACTGTGTCATTTACCCACAGTTTCTGAATGCTTCCTACGGCCAGAGTGGAATCTGCTCAGAGGTGCCCAGGCTTTGTGGCGGAAACATAATTAAAGTGGTGAAAGATGTAAAAGGTGAAGAATAGGGATGACATCAGGCCAATTTCACACTTGGCACTCGAATGGCTAGGTCCAAGCCAGGACTCTTGCCTCGCAACACAGATCAAAGCCCACTGTCAACGCACCAGTGCAGGAAAAAAAAAAGAGGCAAAAGGACACCTAACTATGCTAATCCCCAGGACGAATATATTTTAATCTTGTTAGAATACAAGTTAATGCCGTGGCTCAGTGGCTGAACTTTTTTTTTTTTTTTTTTTGCAAGAATGAGAGGTGGACAAAACTACTTTTACCTTTTCTACACGAGGTGCCTCTGTCTGGTACTGCCGAATAAACAGCCAGAGTCTGAACAAACTTTCTTTTGGGCATACTCACCGTATTATCAAGCTGCGTACTGTACAGGCAGCAGATACTGTAGAGGTCCCAAACCATTGAAAAGGCAAGCAACAGTTTCATTAAGAACAACGATGGGAGGGGGAAAAAGTGTCAGTGACCCTATTTGAATCCTCACTAGGGCATCTAACATGCAAAGGAAATGAGTATTTTGTGGACCAGTTTGTCCCCTCTCACACTGAGCCCTCCTTTCTAAAAGCACCTTGGTAACCCTTGATCTCTCATGTATGGAAGTCAGGGTACTGGGGCCTGCAGAAGTTGACTGGGCAGACAATAGGAAGTGGGTGCATTCTGGTAAAAGTCACACCCAAGCAACTCTCATTTCACACACAGGGTTTGAGTGACCCTTGAAGAAGGATCCAGAACTTTTAAGCTCAAATTCTTTGGGTCATCCATTTTTTTTTTTATGCTAGCAACACATTTTTTTTTTTATGCTAGCAACACATTTTATCTATTATCGACTTGTATTTGTCTTCCTTTCTGCTTATTAGGAAGTAAAACTAATGTAAGTAATTTCAGAGTGTTGTTTTTGATAAATATCAGATTCACATTCCCTGATTTGTGGACCAATTTTTGACCAAGTTTGAACACACTGAAAACAAAGTTTTTTTTATTTTTATTTATTTATGTTTTTGTTTTTTTTATTCAGTGACCGGTAGTGTTAGATCCCAATCCCTTTGTGATCCTATGTGGATAGGCATGTATAGACAATGTATATCTGTATGTATATATGGACCAAAAAAAGTACACATAAAGCCTAAACACATAATTTTCAAAATACTTCCTGATTTAAGTCTTAAGGGTAAAAGAAAGAAAATATTTTCAAATAGTGGACCAGTGGGAATCACTATGAATAATAGTATGGCAATTCTAACATAAATCACAGTAAAGGCAAAATCAACTGGTAATTTGAAGATGTTTATTATGACTATGCTGCTTATGAAACTTATAGGAGATGATGATGACAATGATGACAAAAGTCATGAAAAAAAGTTCAAATCAAAGTGGACATAAAATGCTATAAACATTAATAGACAGACAATAAATTAATATGAAATTAGAGATGAGAAATGTAGTTTGAAAATTATGCAAATATTTTGTAATACTTATTTTAATTATGTAGGTTAAAAGTAAAACTTATATTAACGTGGAATAAATGAAACATACTTACATTTTTGTGGCAATTATGAGTTATTGTAAGCCAGGTAAAAAGTACAGCAAACTATCAAAACTCTAGAGGAGCATAAAGTTTTAGCACAATTCTTCTGTTATATTTGTAGCAGTTATACTCTTAGTCACCATAAAAGTAATGCAAATAAGAAAGGAGCAAAAATTTTAGCAAATTTATTCAAGCTATTTGGTGGAAGGTTTTAGTCAAGATCCCACAAGTAATTAGAAAATATAATACAAACTAGAAATAAGTAAAACTGATTGTATATATTATTGAAATATTGTGTGAATAAGATAAATCTAAAGATAATACAAATATAGGTCCATTATGTTATGAAGATATTTTTTATTTTTGGTAAAACTTATAGGAAAAGTCATAAAAACTACAGATTTGCAAAAATGACTGAAAGATTATGCGGCATTTATAGTGATTACCATATAAATCAGAAAAAAAGTAAATAATGAACGGGTGTTATAGACATTATATGGTATTTATGGCAAAGGCAACACAAGCTGTGAAAAACCCAAACTAGGAATATACATTAAGTAAGTTAATCAAATATTTTGTGGAACTCATGGTGATATAAATGTAAGCTGCAATAAACAAACTAAGGAGACTGAAAGTGGCTTAAATTTTTATCAAGGCATTTTATATTTATGGTGATGACAATAAAAATTTATTTCTTACTATTATTATATCAAATGACTATCATATGTTTTTGATCATATTTAAAAATTTGATTAGTCCATAAAGTCTTTCAAAAAACTGCATCTTTACTGATTCATTTTACACATTTTACAATCTAGTACCTTACCAACATAAGTTTTGCTCTGAGAGCACAGCTTATATATTATTATACTCAAATTTAAAACAAAACATATTCAACTATTTAATTACTCATTTTAAAACTGATAATTTGACATCAATTCTGCAGCTGAAATACTATACCATGTTGATTGATATTAATTCAATATAATTTTTATTGTGATACAATAACCAAAGTGAAAATATTAAATAAATGCATACAAGAGTTCACTGGAAATTTTTAGATGAAAATTTTTGACGAAACTTTTACAGTTCTAATAACTTAATCATTAGTGGGGCAATCAGCGCAGGTTATGTCTACAGTCAGCTGCTTGCAGACTTGCCAGACTTGCCAAATGCTGACACTCGCCAAATGCTGTTGAAATATAGAGCTACCGCGTTAATTTCCTGTTTTTGTTGAGACTGGAAATGTTTCAAAGCTGCCAAATTTTGCTTTCTTGTAAAAGCTGAAAAAGTGTAGTAACATTCTTTAAGCTAGCCGAATGGCAGTGTGCAGTAACTCAAGTTAGAGGGGAAGTACGATATTATGCCAAAGAAAACTTTCTCTAACATGTCATTAAAAGAATTGCAAACTGCACCAACTTTGTGTGCATGCCCAAAATATTTTTAAAACATTGAAACTAACTCTTAGCACTGTGGTATACCTTGATACTGGTATCCAGCCTACATTTACCAGTAATTAAAAAATGATCAACATTTTGTCATTTTGGTATGCATCCCTGAATATTGGTTTGAAGTGACTACGCACCGCAAAACATAAACTTCAACATATATTGGGCTCAAAACTATGTGAAATCCCAAAGTTTTCAACCTAAAACTTCTGCTTTGGATTAACCAAGCATTATTCCAAAGCTGGTTTGGGTATTTAATGCATGAAAGAAAATACTATTACTGGAAACAAAAAATTAGCTCAGGTAGGACCTGTGTCCTAGTTGTCACAAGGGACACAGGTGCAAATTAAGCTATGAAAAACATCAGTGTTTTAAGTTATGAGGTGCATTACAGTTTCATAAGTCAAGGGAGTCCAGGCAGGAGAAAGTAGATCTCTTGAGCAGATTGGTTGCTTTTTATGTTACATTCTCCTTACACATACAAAATAAAGATGTAGCTACAATGTACAGTCATGCCAGTTCAGGCCTGCTTTTTACTGAGTTCATGTTGCTTGCTGACACACAGTTAGACAGGGTCAAGGATACATCTGACTCACCTCAGACCTCTGCTTTCCCTCCGGAGAATGGCCTGTCACTCACTTTATGGTTACGGATCATAGCTGACAGAGGCACAAAGTGAGAGCTCGATGCTGCATCAACAGCACCAACATCATCGCCAAAAAACCCCATCCTTAGTGTGACATCTTCCTCCTAGTCCACCAACACAGCTCTCTCTGCACTGTGGAGAGAAAAAAACAACATTCACACACCGAGAGCTAATAATAAAGTGTCATTCAGCGAGAGTGGGGAAGAGCTAAAAATAATGAAATATAGACATTTACCTTTAAATTCTGCACACTGATGCTTGAATATAGGAAGTCTAGCAACAGAGTTGTTAAAAAATGGCAGCCAATGCTACAAAGCTAAAAAAAATGACAGGTTATATTTCTTAATTTAAGCTTTTCGCACAGACTGGGTGTAAAAATGTTCAGTGTTGAGGTTAGTGAAACAGTGTCAGGTTGCTGTATTAAGATAGCCTTTAATTAGTAAGATGACAAAATAATCGCATCCATAGAGATGTTAGCCTAGGAGCAAAGGGCTTTGCCAATCTGTGATCTTTCCACTTTGTTCTTTTTTTGTCTTTTAAATTAATGTGGAATTGAAAATAACTTCAGATGGCTAAACTAAGATGTCAACCACATATATTGCATACATAATTTTAATACTTTAAATTTTAAAATGATACATCGTAAAAAAAAATGGGATGAGGAGCTACCACTTAAGATACAGCAACAATATGCAATGAATCGTTAAAAAATAAAAACAATCTTGGCAACAAGCTGGACAAATAGCAGTAGCATTATTGCGTAGTGAGACTTAACACTGAAATGACGATATTAGAATTGGATTAACAGATTTTTGGAACTAATGGAGCAAATTTCCCATTTTTTTACTTTTGCATTAGCTTAAAGAAGAACATTCAGCTAGTTTTTAGTATTTTGTAAGGAGCAAAAACTGGTGGAAGTGTGCAACCCTACTACACTAAACCTCAACAATAATAACTTTATGGGGCCTGAATTACCGTAAAATTTAGTAACGGATATGTTTGAAAGTGTACTGATGCATTAAAATCCATATTGCAACAAAAAACATTAAGACCGCAAGCCATTTTCACACATATTTCAAAGAAAGCTTGTGCAGTTGAAAAATAAATAACATTTGTTTCAATAATTTAGATCAGTGTCCGCACCTTTAAAAAAGCAAAGATTTGGTGCAAAAGAACTGAACACAACCCCACGTTCCAGCGGGTGCGCAGTAAAAATCTGCTAGTGTCTCAATTCTAAAGATTTATTACAGAACTGGGGTTTTGAGGTGTATAAGAATTAAATGTATCGCAAAATTCAATAAAGTCATGTAAAAAAGACCTTATCTTTTTCATAAATTTAGATGCTAACTCTGGACCCAGATGGACGCAATTTAGCAAAAAAACATTGTTCTCATTGAGAATGTTGTTGAGTTGGCATACGAGACGAGGCGAGCTGCGGCTCAGCCGATCGTGTTTGCTCACTGAGGTGGGCGTCTCCCTGCTTTTTTTTTTTTTTCTGCTACCCTCTCACTCATTTTGCTGCATGCTGCCATTTTAACTCACTCCTGAATGGCAGGCGAGAGGGCGTGGCTGGTGATGGCGGCAGCCATGATGGTGAAATCACCAGTGCAGAGCCTGTGCAGAGGTTTCGCCAGTAAGGTTCTGAATATACTCTATACTCAGGTATTCGAACTCAGGTACTGTGTACGACATACGATGCATGAGATGTTCACTGAGGACATTATCACAAATAAAAATGTATTAATTATAATTTCCTAATTTCGCAACATTTGCTTTCGAGTAATTTTGAATAATCCAGATTAAAAACAACTATGCACAGAAACAACTGAGATCCTGCATCAAAAAGACGGAATTTAAATCAGTGCAAATATATTTTCTTACGAAAATAAAATCTTTTTACTATCGGAATTCTACTTTGTTAAAAAAAAATCAATTAAGGTTACTTAAAAGAAAACTTCCCTATTTTCACATCTTTTACACAAATTAAGATGATCATGACATTAGAAAGCCAAACGTCAACTTAAAAAAAACATGATTAAACACAGTTGTGTTTAATCATGTTGCAAAATCAGGAAGACATTTTTTTTTTCTTAAATTTGAGCGGCCAAATTTGGTGTCAGTCCTTACTATTCATTTAAAATAAATTAAATTAAAGCATTTACATAATTTATGTTTTTCCCATTCTAGGATGGTCACATAGCTGAAAGCATGTTAATTCCAAGACTGCAGAATTGGAAAGACAAGAGAACATACCATCGAGTCTTCATCAGCTGTTTTTAGCTGTATCACTCACACCACAATAATGGCAAACCTAACTACTCTAAATTAAATGAAAATGAACAATTACTAACTTAAAATGTATACCTTGAAAAATATGTAATTTACTATTTTACGTTACCAACAGAGTTGAGGACCTTTGACTTAATCATTTTTGACTTCTTATGTCCCTGTATAAACATTATGTGACACTGAGGCAAATTTTTCTTAGCCACCCTTTAAAATGGATAAAACAACAAAAATGCTTTGATTAAAAAAAACAAAAAATCTTGCAGTAGGATAATTTAAAACTGAAAACCTAAAAGGTTAAAACTTTATGCCAAGTACAGTTATTCAGAGGGCAAAATTAAACATAGTCATGACTGTTTTATTAAAAATACCTTTTTGAAGTGGGAAAGACAGGACAACATGGCATTAAATGAAAAAAACATGCATTATAAAGGCTAGTGGCCTAAATTTGCTCATTAGAATAGTCCTCAAAAATGCAAATGTTTAAAACAGCTGGAGCTGTGACACACAAGCCAAAGAATGGACCAAAGTTTATCTTGTCACCACAGTGAGTCGGATAGTAAAGAAGCTCTCTATTAAAGAACCGCAGCAATGAATGATACTGTATAGTCAACAAGTCTCCACAGCAACTATCCTTTATACTTCATTTTTCAATAACAAGAGATTTAGTGGCTACTTACTGCAAATATATATATATATAAAAAATAACTCCACAAGTGCATCCAGGTTGAGTCCAATAAAATGGTTTTCAAATCAAAGTGAAATTCTATATTTGGTTGAAAATATATAAGGCAGTAAATTCATGCCTGTGGTCTTTCTAAGCAGCATGTGTTTGATGTGGGTTGCATCCATACGCAGCCTCACTTCCCTCTAACTTCACCTCTAACTCTGAAAATTATAAAAAAGAAAAAAAAATGTCTTCCTTGACTGACCACAGCATCTCCTAACCAACTATGTTTGAGGTCAAAGTTCATTATATCCCCTTGGCAACACCACAGCAACTAGAAACAACGGTGTCTAGACAGGTCATGATGCCCCCTCCCTTTCCCCAGGAGTGCCAGCACCCCATTCCCCTTCCATTCCTGGCTCTTTCCGGAAGGAGGTGTCAGTGGCAGCCAAGTACAGGGTAAACAGGCCATGGTGTAGGGGAGGGGGTGGCCTTTGGCCTGCATGGGGTCACATCAGCACCTCCACCCTCCATTGATCAAAGATGAGGATCCTCCTCACCAGGATATTGGTCAAAAGAAGGCAGGGTCGGGAGATGAACCCTGCGTTTCTGTAATCTAGACGTGTCCAGGCCCAATTGTCTCCTTTCACGGCCCAAAATGGACCCTTCCGGTGCTGCTGATTACATTAGGGAGGACAACCTTTTTTCACACAGGGGCTCCCAGACAAAGAGGCTCTTCCATGCTCCTCGCCATCTGGTCCCCAAAATAACAGAAAAGGTCCCAGGAAAGAAAAGAAAAAGGAAAGGGGAAAAAAAAAGAGCCCAGCAAGCACACAGCTTTAACTGAAAAAACGCTGTTTGAATAGATGGGATGGCTGGACAGTTAAGCAAACATACAGTAAAGCCTCATGTTTAAGCAGAGATTGGAAGCCAATCTACATCAGCAAATAAAGCAGCATACGTGGGCTCCAATAAGTAGGTCTTTAAACAGAGCGATGTGCCACCGACACACAAATACCACTGCCACAAAACTATAGAGAGTCTTCATCAGCTGACAGTGAGCTATGGTACCAGTGTTGGTTTTTACACAAATGGCACCGTGGGTAAAAACCCTCTTTCACAAATTTGGATTAGATTGTATTTTATGAATAAAAGTTTTAGAAAATTAAAACGTAGTTTTTGCAAATAATTTGTAAAGAGTGTAAAAAAGGGCTCGAATTGTCAAAATATTGTGCTTTCCATTAAAATAAAGAATTGGAAATGTTTTTTTTTGTTTGTTTGTTTTTGAAAATATCAAAATGTTATTTTAAAGAATCTATGCACAATGTGTAATAATACACTTAGCCAACTAATTACTTTTAGAGTTTAAACTAATGTCAAACTCGTATCTATAAGTTAAAGGGCCATTTAGATTAAAGAAAAATGTCTTTGTGAATACCAACGTTAGCATTATTAGCAACCCAAAGTGTGTCAGAGTTTTCTCTTGCAGTCTCAACACAGCTTTTTCTTACAGTCCGGTCAAAAATGAAGCAATAAGTAGAAAAAGGTATTGAATTACCCCAAACATAAAATGTTTTGAAATGTTTGAAACAAGTAAATCAATGAAAAAAAGTATGCAAATAATTTGTTACACCCTCTGCAGTTTGGCACCCTTGGCAGAGGGCTATTACGCCCATATTAGAAAGTGAATAAACTTTATTATTTAGCAATTTTCTAGCACAAAATGTTGAACAAACCAAATCTAAATGTTAAAATGCGATAGAAAAAAGAACACGGTATATCTTAGGATATTCCTACATGTCAGAAAAACACTGTAATGTACAATTATATTCAATAAATTAGAACCTTCCAATGAGACTCATTTGTCAGCTTAAAAGTAATTTTTAAAAATAACCATTCTGTATTAAAAATGTTTTTTTTTATTGGTCTGATGTAATATTATGATCTTATCTATCAACACAGTTACCAGGAATAAAGGCTTAAAAACATCAGTATGTGTAATGCTAGTAGATGATAGTTGTAAACAGTGGTAAAAAAACAAAACAATAACATATAAAAATTTGGAAAAAAGAATTAACAAGTGAAATCAAACAAAATGGCATGATTTAAGATGTAGTAGATTTTTTGAAAATTTCAGCGTTTCAACTAGTTGATTGAAGACAGATTGGCAACATTAATTACTCTTGCTATAGCCGTCAGTTTACGATTCATAAATCTGCTTTTGAGTAATTTTTCTTTAGTTGCAACACCTATAACCTGATTTTAACCCTAATATTTCTTGTGCTAGTTGACCCATGGAGCAGATAATGTCAGCATCAAAACTCCATAAAGTGTAAGTATTCAGCAAAAAAAAAGGTCAGAATTTTAATAAACTTGGCATAAAAATGTATCGTCAGATAAAATAAAATGTCTCCATGTACACTTTCAGAGACTTATTTTGGTTTCATTTTTGCTGCTCGAACATGAGATCATTCTGAAGAAACTTCATTTCTCAAAAGGAGTTAAAAAAATTATTCATCTTTGAAACCTACAACCTGATGACTCCCCACTGCCCTCTTTTGAAGATTATGTCCAATTTAAAATCCTGCACATCTTTGTTGAGTGTAATAATGTGCTCTGCTCACTTCACTAACCTCCTTAAATAGGTGTTCATGTTCAACATGAAGTCACTGCAGGTATGATATCCTGAGTTATATTGTCACACAAATATATAACTTGGAATATCTGAAGCTTTATTTAGCTAATGCTTGATTATGTGCTCTGCTGTGCATGGCCTGTTTTTTCTCTCAGTTTGAGCTCAGAAGAAAATTTGGAGAATAAACAACCTCATTAGTGGCAGAGGTGATCCTGCCCTTGTTCTTGAATGGTTTTGTTGGGGGGAAAAAAAGGAGGATTTGCAGCACTGGTGAGGAAAGTTGTTTCAGATAACTGCAAGTGTGATTTTGTTTTTTAATTGTGCTGTTCTAAAAACAATAATTTGTTGGATTCCAAAAGATTTGCAAAACTTAAAATTTAATTGCCAACGGTCAATCCTAAAATGGTCTATTTTAGTCATATTTACACATGCACCCAGCAAGATTATCGTTATAACTCATCACCAACAATTTTTTTAAAGAATGCACGTACTTAAGATTTTAGATTTCAAAAGGAGAGGAAGAATTAGAGAAATCCACTTTGCAGGAACAAAACACGTAAATTATTAACATACTTGCATGTATTTGTAGATAAGAAACTCCCAGAAAATCTAAAGCGAAAACAGACAAAACTTTGACACTGTTATTTTTATTGACGCTTCAAAACAGAATGAAAAATTAGAATCTCTACATTTTTAACACATATCGTAACATCTTTTTTTAAGTTGTCTTACTTTTATCTAAAAACTAAAATTTAAAGCACCCTCCACTTTTATTGATGTACACAGTAAAGATGTATAAAAAGCCTTGAAATAAATGTATATTTTATTGCAGAAGCATAATTTTACACTGAAAAATTTAGAATAATCCAACCTTTAATTTGAGTACATTTGAACTGTGGAATGAAAAAATCACTTGTTATGAAATAATAATTTTCCACAAAAATCATTGGTCTCACTCCTCGTTTTGGTGCCTCCAGCAACTGCTATAAGATGAGTAACAAGTTTTTTTTTTTTAAATGCATGGTGTTTTAAGGTAAAATGGTGAGAGAGGAAAAGGGAAAGAAAAAAAACTAAAAAGTCACTGTTAGAGAACTATGGCAAAGAGTGGTGCCTTATGGTCACCTCTCTCACAACTGTTTCTCAATTAAAAAATGTTATCTAAAATCTGTAAATTGCTAAAAAAAAAAAAAAAGTTAATAAAAATTGGATGCTCTTAAAGAAAATCTGTTACATGGTGTATAATCAACACACAGTCCAAAATGGTCACAGGGCGCATTTCTGTGAGGTAGTTTGAAAAAAAAAAAGAAAGAAATCAATGAAATCAACTGACATTGGGCTTTCTTGACAGCTATACCCTAGGTGCAACAAAAATTAGTGTCAGTGTCTTAAAAGACCTGCATGAACACATGACAACAAGTTTCTCCGTTCCCTGCTGTAACTACGGCAGCATCCTGATGTGTTCATCTGTTTGCAGAGGAAGCAGTTTTCTAGCCTAATGATATTCAAAAAGAAAAACCAAAGATGGTAACCTGGAAGGCTTCTATTTCATGACATAAAGTAGTCCAAAAAAAAGTCTGGAGTTATGAATCTCCATTCAAGCTACATTTTCTTCTCTATAATGACTTGGGCATGCGTTTGCACAACGAAAGGGTTTTGATACCGTACATTTTTGATTACTGTCGTACCCTTGTAAAAATTGAACATATTTCACATTTCGGGTGGTTTAGTGATTTGCGTTGCAATTACTGTCAAAATCAGCAAGACAAAAGTTCAATACAACAAAGATGTGAATAGAATGACCAACAAGCAAGGGTCAAAAAATATTTATGTCTGCAGCATAAATCCATATGTTGCAGACAGTATATTTATTGGGATACTTGGTAAAGGTGCACAAAAAACCTTTAAATTAATAAATCTTTTATTGCATTGGCATAGTTTCATTAAAAAAAGGAAAGTAGATGTTAGCGTTGGAGATTTTTTTTTTAACTTCCATCACCATCCTTTTCAAAGTGCTTCGTGCTTTGAACTTGCGACATTTTCCCACTTGGTTCAAAATAGCTGTAGTTGTTTTAACCTGTTTCATTTTTGCTTTAACTATATACATATGTTGTAGATGAAATAAGGATAAGTGAATACTTTTTTCCTATATCTTGGCCTAAACCATTAACACACGTTCATTCATCCTACCTGAGTGTTATGTTCTCTAATCTTACCCATTTTGAAAAGTGGCTAATTAAAATGAATGTGTACACCCCCAAGAAACAGGGTCTCACACATGACTAATTAAAGGTTCTATTTAAAATGTAATAATGCGTTTGCACAACGAAAGAAAAATATTTTTGATGAATTTACTTTGTGAACAGTTTGTTTTCACACCTGTCATTCTGGTAGAATTTTTTTTAATGCAGAATCTTTGAGTAAATCAATAAATGTACTCAAACTAAAGATTGGATTTTCTATTTTTTAGTATGAAATAATGCTACTGTAGCAAAATATTATTTTGTTTTATGCAAATATGTTAATTGCAAATATGTTAGTTCCTCAACCATTAAAAAAAATGATTTTTAAAAAATGGTTGAGGAAATTAACCCTCTGTGCTACCTCCTCTATTCTTCAGAGAAAGATGAAGTCATGGAATACTTATTGAAAGTTATTCTATACTGCCGATGACCAAATTAGAATGGTAAAGTATAATTAACTTATTTTATAGAAATCGTTAGAAGTGCCACCAGTTTATATGATTATTTCATTTTACATTGGTAGATTAACTTTTATCAAGGGTAGACATGGACAGTTATCAGTAAAACATGATATTAAGAGTTAAGAGCTTTCTGTTATACTTTTCTTAGCATTTGAAATACTTTAAATGATTTTTAATGAAAGGCATCAGAGAAACTGCATGGATCATCAAATAGTGGATGCATAGCATTGCTAGTCTCCTACCTGACTGTGCACTGATAGTCAGCTGACTGAAAGAGAGCTACACAATGTTTCCCCCATGCTGCAAGAAAGACAAACTCAGTTGTTTGGAAATATTAATAAAAAGACAGAAAATCCCAAGAAAACTAAAGGAGTACCAGCTATCACTCATATTAAGGTAAGACTGCTGTCAAGTTACAGTTGCATGTTTGTTAAACAGCTGACTGTAGATTGGTTCTGTTACTCTATCATGTGCAGACTGTCAAAATAGGACTTTTTGATTATATTTTGAGCAATGATTGTTTTAATTTATATCAAACTAACAACCAAAGTGTAGCGAAATGCCATTTTGAAAACATTAATATGTAACATGCTATATCAAAATCTCATTGTGCTATTTTATTTTAACATCAGTGAGAATAATGGTTGATTTTTTTTCTGTTTTAAATAAAACAACACATAATAAATACTGTTTCAAATGTAAAATATAATATATAATATGAGCAAACCAAATTCCATTGAGCTTTCTGTGCCTTTGCACCATTTAAAAGTAAAACATAGTTCTCTACGTACTCATGTGCCTGTCCTGTTTTAAAATTCATAAACTGTTTTGCATGTTTTTCTTCTGCTTGAATAAAACAAAGTGGAAGTGCAAACATATTTGGTGCAGTTCCAGCCAAAAATGAAGCAAACCCAAGCACTGGCATACAGTACTTACACAACAATGCATCTGGGGTCTAGTCCCACTCCCTTCTAAAATGTCCCCCCAAAAAACACACATTTTAAATTGGCACAAAAAAGAGTTACAAGAAGCACAAAAGCTCCTCCTGCATATCAGAATAAAGACAAATGCCTCCAAGTTAATCACACAGCAGAATAAAATCTTCGAAACAAAGATCCCTTCCACATATTTCTCTTTGTTGTCATCTCATTGAAGAGTTTCCCCGCGTTTTACTGTCAATGCATCATTATTCAGTCAATCTCTCAATCTTTTTTATTCAGCTTTTAATCATTTTATCTAATTTTATTTCTTTAGTTAAAGCTAATAAAGTGAACAGTAAGTGTCTAAAATCCAACCCACTAAGGAGTCATTGCACATATGTATGGTGGGGGTTGCACAGATACCAGCTCAGCATCTCAACAGTGTGGAAGTGAGTGCGACATCTAAAGAGGGCAGGTGGTGCCAGTCGAGTGAAGTACATGAGCAGTCCCAGTATGTAATGTCTGAACTACATAATTAGATATTTTTCCTTGGCGATCTTCAAATTATGTCATCAGGACTTATGGAGAACTCATTAGTCAGAGTAGCAAACAAACTGGAAATAGCTCTCAATCCTTTGGAGACATGCAAAACGAATTCCGGGGAGGAAATGGAATCGCTGTGTGAAACCAACAAGAACCAACATGACACCTGGCGTTTTACAGCTCAGAGTGGTTTGTTGCACACTGCTAAGCACAATGGTGCGGAGTGCTCCTTAATTGTAGATTTGAGTTTACTCACAAATATCACATACGGCTGTCCAGAAAATGCTACAACCACTACTGTTATCTTTTGTTAACTAAATTTGCTTTGAAAAACAAAGAAAAGAAAAAAATTTGTTCTATATAAATTTTAACACACATTATCTTTTACAGTGTACAAATATTAGCAATTTCAGAAATGAACATCGATCTAAAGAAAATGATAAATTTCAGCAGAACTACTTAAAAAAATAAAAGTAATTTCATTCTAGTAAAGATATTATCCCACATAGAAAGAAATTTTCATAGAAACATAAATGTGTAAGATGAGCACCTTTTTTAAGGTTTTATTGGCTCTAGTGGCCTTCATTTGATAGTTAATTGACAGACAATTGGGTAATGAGAGAGGGGGAAGACATGCGACAAGGGTCACCAGGCCAGGAATTGAACCTGCGGCAGCCACGTCGAGGACTGAGGTCTCCCCCATGAGTACCTTTTCTTTAAGAAAAATACAGAACACATTTTTTTAAGATTCTATATTGCATCTTCAGATGGATGTTGAAAATAATTGCTCCTTATATCATACAGTTGATGCCAGAATTTGACACATATTGTACAATAAGATTAGAACCTTGACTATCATGAGTTAATTTTGATTAATTACATAGACTTTAACGTTTAAAAAAAATCACAATATTAATCGCAATATGTTTTACAAAGGTTGTGGTCGGAAACTGTATTTGTGCATTTTTGCCTGTAATGCAGGATTCCTAAACAAAAGTGATGGACAACAAAGCCAGTTCTCCTGGATCACTGGAGATTATTTTTTGCTTCTCGAAGCAAAAAATAATAGCGCTCGAACAGGATGATGGAAAAAAATTATTGTGTTCTAATTGTGTTAAATGGAGCTGCCCTAAAATACTATCTCAATCCATAAGATGTTGCAGTCCACAGTTTACACTGTAAACTGGTAATTATCCACAGTGGAACTTGTCATGTGCTGACATTGTCTGAAAGACACTCAGCACTGAGGAAGCCATTATTCCAAGGAACAAATAAAAAAGGCCTTCATTTTGGTTTAATGAAAATAAAGTGGAACTGTTTGGTCATAATGACCATCATTATATCTATATTGATATTGAAGGAATATCTAAAGACATCATCCAGGAAGTTAAAGCTCCGGTTGAGATTGGTTTTCCAAATGTGCAATAAGCATACAGCCTATGAAAATACAAGGACAGCAAAGTTAGTCTCAAATCACATACAAATCTGACCAGGAGGAATGATAGAATAATTTATTCACATATTAAGTTACATTTAATCAAGGACAGTAACTGCAAAGAACATGGCAGCTAAACAAAAACAGCAGGAAGAGTGGACTCCAATAGAAACTGCACTCTTACCTAAAGTTCCCCTTTTTGAATGAGGTCAGGTGTGCAATATTAGACAAGCTGACACATAAATGGGGCCCATTAAAATGCTGCTTTGGGTTCGGTGCTGGAAACAGCCTGCTATGCCTCAGCTTTACAGCTAACACAGGTATGTTCTTATCTACGTCCCATTTAAAACTTCACAACAAAATCCATGGTACTTTCCTGTTATATTTTTCAAATTTTAAACTCAAAGGTATGCTTTTGCAAAATTACAAAGTCCAGCCATGTGTAACTCTGTCACCAAACCAATAAACAAAAGGTGATTTTTTTTTCTATTGCTTCTATTTCTGAGTCTATTTTTAACACAGATCTGCACTTCGAGATCATGCATGGGTTTAGTTATGTGTTTTCTTTAAGCTCAGGATATTAACTTATCACTGTGTCATTCAGTTCCAGGATTTGGGACCAACTGGAAAAAAGCATAATACGGAACATTTGATTTGGTTAGGTGATACTTAATTAACCGTGAGTGAAATCCAAATAAATAAACGTACAAGAAGCACAATCTCATAATCTCATATATTCATTCTTTGTTTGTACACATTTGTTCTTGTAAGCTAATGGGGGTTCTAAACCCCAACTCCAGTAGTCACTGGGAAGATGTCAATTCATCCCAGGGCAACAGTTAACCACACCTGCATATTTAAGGGCAATTTTTTCAAGGCCAGTCAATCTAAGAGTTATGTTTTTAAACCATAGGAGGAAGCCAGAGAACCCAGAGAGAAACTACACATGCATGCAGAAAGAGCCAAGGTTGAATTGATTAAACTCACAAAAGAAGAAAAATTTAACCTAAAAATTGTGTTGTTGAGTTGTATTCTTATTGTAGAAAATGTTGATTTAAAACATGGAATACAGTAAATCTACTCCTCATAAAAATATGAGTCATGGTTGTGTTTATGATTTTTGTTATTATTTGACCCACAGGTTTTCTTTATCTGCGGTGTGTTTGATGCCACCTTGTAATTGGGAGTATTGTTCATGGGGGCAAGTAGTCAGCACAATCATTTGGTCTGCAAACATTCATCAGCAGACATTGACCTTGCTGGGCAGCTACATTTAACTAAATTTAAATCACACAGGCTTGACAGTGGAGTAGATTGCAAGGCAGGCTGAAAGATAAATGTTTGTCCTAAGGTTCTCTCCTGTTTCATAGTTGGGGTTATTTTGTGAACAGCAACATTTTTCAGTTGGAGTCAAATTACTTCAATATTTTTTCATGAGAAAAATTCAATCTTTTCATAAACTTTTCCAAGACTGGTTTGTGAATTGTACCCACAATAATTATTGGTATTAATTTTACATCATAATGACTAATTTCAATGCTTTGCCACCAAATATTTTGTGCACAATAAACCAAAACACACGTGAAGCTATAAAACACTGGTTGTGTGACGAAAAGCTTACTGATTAAAATGTAATAGCAAATGAATGAGATAAATTGATGTCATTTTGAGAGACAGCAGAGGTTATTGAGGAGCTTCGCCATTTAATGTGAACAATTTTTGCCACCTATCCCATCGAGATAAATATATATTTGTACATTTAAAACTATCCAGATAAGACATATCTATTGCTAGTCTAAGTAAAGACCATGTCACCGGCATCTTTTTATTTACAAGTAGGTGACACAAACAGTAATTGGGGAAAAATGCAGGATTGGGCTTAAATATTAACCTAAAATCTTATTCCAAATCAAGGTGTCAGATGTTTGTTTTGCACCAATTTAGCTAAACTTAGTTACAAAAGATAAACTCTACATAAAATACATCAATATACAACAAGCATTAGCAACAATTTGTGCTGTTTTTGAATGAACCGTACTAAATGTTTAAAGTGATAAAGAAGATTTTGGTTGGTATTAAATATAAGCTATAAGCTTAATGCAAGAAACATGAGCATTTCACACTTTATGAAAAACTCCAAGTCCTAATCTCCCGGGAAGTTCCATGCCACCAAAAGAGCAGAAATGACAACATTCTTCTCTTTCCAGAATTAACAATGCCCCATTAACATTTCTAAACAATTAAATAGCAGTCATTGGATACCACATAAGAAAAAGTTTAGCCTAGAGGATATTTGAAAGAATACTTCGAGAACGCTCAAACCAGTGCAGCAAAAAAAGAATTTTGGCGCTGCCTGAGGAGAGAAAACTGATTTTTCAGTTCTTTCAACACATGTACAAGCAGGTGATAATCAAAATAAACAAAAAGAAAAAGTATTTCTAAAAAAAATAAGGTGCAACATGCAATTAGCAGCAAAAATCAACCAAAAAATTGGTAGAGTCAGCCATTATTCTTAATTGTCATGTGAGGCATTCTGCTCTCTACGTTTATTTGACATGTATAAATGCAGGCATCAACCATGCAAACCTTTAAAACTATCATAAGGCCGGGAAAGATAGAGCAAAAGTTTAAGTTTTAAAACATCTACTGTAGATATTTTTTAAACTTATATTTGGGAAATTGACAAAGAATTCTTATTCAAATTAAAAGTTTAAGTAAACAAATTCAAATAATTAAGTGTTTTTTTTAGCAGTGAAGCATAATTTCTATGTGGAGAAATGTATTTTTAAAAAGTCTACCCAAACTAAAAGTTATGCAAATTGTTACGTCCTTTCTAAAGTGTTGGAAACTGAGCTTTTGTCAATGAACAACAGCTGCATTAAACGTTACTGAATAAATTTGTTTAGTTAAAGCTTGTGAGAACTGATGTAGCATCTGCACTTTGGAAATCACACTTTGTCCTCACTTTCAAAGTGACATGTGCTCTGACCTAAGAGTCTAAGAAAACATTTTAAAGAGGGTCATTAGTTACCAGTTATAGACAATAATTGCCTATTGATGAAGATGAAAGGACTCTAAGAAAAAGAATGTGCAAATGGGCTGCTACCATTCACATCACAGTCGGATTCCAGAGGTTAGAAGTTAAGTCCTGTTGATAGTCTCAAAGGGCAAAATGCTGAGAACTTCAGTGGGACTGTTTGGAAGCGTAGCCACAGTTTAGGCGCACAAACATGAAAAATATCAATTTCACATTTGGCTTAACGCTTTCACACTTTGTGTCATTGACACCAAGAGGGAAGGACTGCGGAAGACAAAACACAGCTCCTGGATAAGGATCATGTTAATGCCTATCAATTAGGATCAAAAAGGGATTAACCAGCATGGTTGCAGAGGTGGGATGGGAGCCCATGCAAAGTCACTGAATGCTTGGGGTCGCACCCCCGACTTCATTAGGCCTGACCTTTCCATGCCATTGTGTGACAGCAGAGACCCTGCAGTCGATGGGTGCAGCCTGAGCCACCTTAGAGGGCTTTCCGAGTCAAATTTGAGACACGCAAAACTAGCAGTTTGAGATCAGTGAAATATGAAATATTCCCTTTCGAAATCCAGGGAGACTTATTAGGTTACTGCAACTTAGTGCAGGTGGGTATTTACTCAGCAAGCCCCCGAGCTTCTTGCGAAGAAAATCATTTTCTTTTCTCACCTTGGAGAGAAGTGAGATTTACTAATTAGTCATGGTGCAGCCTCCCCTGAACTATGATGTACCGCGGGGATGACGAGCTCAACTCTGCCGTGCTGTCTTAATTCACAAAAAAGGTCAAATGGCTAAAGTGAAAGAAGGTATTCAAGGTGTGTTGGAATAAGCCCCAATTAAAGAAAAATGCAGGCAATACTGCCAATTCTCACAAGTCTGACTTTGATGGTAACTTTGAGCAAATCCCCTGAACTGGAGGTGTGTATGTGTGTGTGTCAGGAGGGAGTTAATGTCAGAAACACATTTCAAATATTTCTCTCAGAATTCGAAAAACTTTGAGGAGAACCCTAATTTTAGCATCAATGCTGACTCTGGGAGTCTGTGCTTCCTTTCCGAGATATCCACAAATATATTCCTTTATGATGTAGTATTGGAAGAAAGTTCATTGTTATTTTGCCAAAAAGGTTAGTCCATCAGTATGTCAGTTGCTAGTCAAACAACAGCACTTTCCTTTTCCTACAAATGGTCTTTAAGTTTGAAATGCAATATTTAATGTGTTGTGTAGAAAACTGGAACAAAACAGTCTATCAAACTTAGGTATTGACTAATACTACTATAGTTGTTAGTGAAGTATAATTTCAAAACTAAACAACTACATTAATTTGATCATATTTTGCCCAGGTTTCTCCCTTTTTTGTCACGAGAAATTTGTTGTTTTTCTTTTTTAAAACTCCTTTCGGTGTTACGGTATTTACACCAAATAAGTGGTCAAGTGAAGACTAGACTAGCCCCTAAAGATATGTCTACCACTTGTTTTTTGCTGTTAAAATTTGATGGATACTTTTGATTTCTAGTCAAATTAAAATGTGATTTTATTCTACTATGAACGTATTAATCTGGTCATGATCATTTCCAAGTTAAGTGTATCTATTTTAACCAAAACAGATAGTATCGTTTCATCAATTATTTATTTTTTTGCGAGTCAAATTTTTTGTCGACCATTTAAATCAATCTTTTATTGACAGAGAAAACTATACATATCATGCTAGTTATTGTGCTTGAAAGCAAAACACTCTCCATGAAACACTACAGCGAGCCTCTGTTAGACTCCAGAGTGTTGGAAAATCTTATATTGTGAAGTCTTTCTTCATTTGTAAGGCTTCACTCCAGTTAGATCTTTTTGCTTCGTAAATACCGAGAACTCAGTAAAGCTAAAAACTTAAAGTTAGCAGAAGTTTGTCTGAGACAAGGAGAATATTATGTTGAAAAGAAACATTACAATGAACAGCGGTCTTCCAGACGTTAGCAGCCTTCCTCGAGTCGTTTAAATGTTTGTGGATGGGCACGCTCCTTGTTAAAGTCAGGTCAGAATTCAAGATAAATGAGAATAGGGAGTATTCTGCTTAAGCTGTCACTGCTGCAGTTTTTTGGCAGAGGGGAGCGGACATGCAACACGTGCACATCTGAAGAGTGGCAGGATCACAAACAGTGCAAGAACAGCAGGGCAAACACCCAACATTTAGACTGCTGACAGCAAAACCACTTACCTTTTCAAAAAGCTCAAAAATAGCAGATTTACATTTGCACTATAATCAATGTAAGAGCGACATGCTGTTATTAATGTGATCCTAATATTTATTAATTATTTTGTGGCTTCAGCAAAAAGACAGAACCTGTGGTTAACCAAACAACAGTCAAACATTAGCTCAAGATGGCTTTAAGAAGTGGAAATTTTATTTAGAAAAATTCGTTTGAGAAAGATACATTTTCAAATATAAAATGTTTGAAAATGAGAAAAGCTAAACACAGAATACTAGTTTAAAAAAAAGAGAGAGAAAACTTTAAAAAGCAACAGTGGTTTATTCTCTGCATATTTTTGTGCTTTAAACAAACTTGAATCCTAAATCGCATGTTTTCAATAATCCAACATTAAGAAACATAAACTGAAACTGTAAAAATGCATTGAAATGAATGTGGTAAAGTTATCTTCCATTGTTGAAAAAGGCAAGAAATTGTATGTTTAATAAGGGAAAAGCTGATTAGTCTGACATTAAGCTATAAGTTGGGAACATGGAATTCCTGCATATGCATGATCCCAAAGAATTAGCGTTCTCTCTCACTTTTTGCATGACTACAGAGAGGAGACTAAACTTGACATTATGGACAGCCACTGTTGTGCTTCATGGCATAAGAACCCAGTCTGGCTTTCATACAAAATTTTAACAGTAGACAAAAACAAGAAGTAAGGAGGAGTCACTCAATTTAGCTAGATTAAATCACAGTGTACTGTACTTTCCACAAAATCTTGATAAGGCCGCTTTTTATTTCAACATACATTCCCAAAATAATGCAACCTCCTTATCGTTCAAATCGTTAATTTTTAACTTTTGCAACCTAACACCCAAATAGCATCAGTTAGTCGCTGTTTCTTTTTAATTAAAAAAAAGTTTAATATGAATCAAATGTTTTGTGAATGAAGTAATTAGATTTAAAATGAAAATAACTGCATAGATGTGAACGCATAAATCTGTAAGCAAAAAAAGATATCAACCGTGAAACAATAAATACAACAATATACCTTAAAATTTTATACTGGAATACTGAACAATGAAATGAGACAATATTTATTTTTGCATTATGCCGTGTTTTTATTTATCATGTAATATTTTTTAAATTCAGTTTTTATAAGCTGTAAATAAAAACTTTCCTACAGTTCAGGAAGGAGTTTTTTTATATTGGTTTAGAAAACTCAAAATAAAAAAATTTTACAGTCAAAGTAATTTTCAAGATTTAAATGTCTTCTTTAAAAACACTTAATTTAATTAACTAACATATGGCCTGTATAATTTCTGTAATGTAATTAGTAAAAAAAAGTGCATGGAATAGATAATATAGCAATCGATTTCATTTTATAACATGTAATTGCGGTATATAATAAGATTTAAATACTGCTTCAAAATGTTTGAAACTTTAATTTCTATGTATTTTAATTCATTGTATCAAAAGTTGTATAGCTTGCATGTTTAAAATTCAGAAAATTCACAAAGGTTGTAATTATAACAGCATAAAATAAACAATTATTTGTGCTGCCGTCAAGAAAAATGTTACTTATTAACTATTAACTACATTTTTATCAATGCATCCGATCGTGTATAATTGTTTTTGAAATATCTTCTGAGGAAAAGTTTGTGTGGCGCATAAAAGTTGTAGGATTTTCTTCAGGGACTTAGTCTGCGAGTTCCGATTCTTCTTTCTAAAAGCTTGAGTACAGTTTATCTCAACTGCCACAAAGTAAAATGGACGCTGATGGCTTTGAGATAAAGGCTAAGACCAGCCCCGGGTCTCAGTTGCACAGTTGTGGGCCCAAGTAAGTGGACCCAAGCTTTGCCAGGCTGCCAAAAGACATTCTGAAGTACACACAAGGTATTCATTTGAAATGTCCCACGACAGTGTCAGAGAAGACTGCATCATCATGCAGCAAGAACTGCTGAGATAAACACGCCACCATTTCACCAGGCAGACTGTTGCTGCGGATGCTTTTCCAGAGGGCCGTGCTTTGAAACGTGCTCGGATTTAACTCTGTTCGCACTCAGAAATAGACCCAGAAAAATCCTTTCATTAAACCTCAGGAAGCATTAGAGACAAGATGAAAGCCTGTTTTTCACCAGACATCGTCACGATGTTGGACCTCATGACCTCACTGTGGGTGGAGACAGCAAGCCAATAGAAAACAAGGGAGGATGCTTCGGAGTGCCTTTTGCATCAGCGTTTTTCAACCGAGCCTCAAGTGAAAGTTACAAGTTTCATATCTATGATTATGTCATGAAGAGATCAAAAAAATCCCTCTTGATAAAAACCAATCACAGTTTAGAAGTGAGCAATGGCGACAGTGCTGATTAGTCAAATTTTCAGCAGTGTAGTGTACAGAAAAGGCATTGCAGTTCAAGAGCTCGACCTCTGCAAACACCGTTGTGTGCCGTGGAGTGATATTTCCCTCAGGCAATCATATTCAATAGCTGTAGCACCTTAAAACCTTCCTAGAATTGCTTTACTCCATTTTAAATTTACCCAAATGTGCTTTAATGAAAAGGTCAAAGTAGATCTTACCATTTGTTGACAGGAAATCATAACTGTCAATGTCAGCGGCTGCAAGAAAAGCAAAAACATGAATCGCCTGTGAGAATGAAGAGCTAGCAAAAAAAGTGTGAGACTGTGTGGAAGATTTCGCTGCAAGCGCAAAATCAACCATTTTCAAATAAAAAATATTTTGCTGTCATTGTAGCGCTGAATGGTTTAAAACAACCTAAACTTTATCTGTCAGTCTAAAAAATAGAAAAACTAATTACTATTTAACGTCAGCTGCTTGTTCTCATAATAATAAATAAAGTTTTATTTCACTTCTAACATTTAAATTACAAAAGGTTGCAAATGCTTCTTTCTGGTACACATAATGTAGGATATGTGTGCAAAATAATTTTATTTTGAACAGATGCATTTGTACAATTTATCATCTAAACACCAGCCGCATTTATCAGATAATTTTTTACTTCTACATAACGTAGTTATACGTTTAGTTATAGAAGTATACGTCATACGTTTTGCAAAAACTATCTTTTGTGCATAAATTATTCCCACCAAAAAAATTGTAAAACCCATGTTTGGCAATTTATCGCTGAGAACACAAAATTAATAGACGAGCCTGAAAATACCTCTACTATACTTTTCGAGGAGAGACTCAGGACCTGTAAAAACTTCTGCATGTTTTCAAAGGCGGCTTCATGCCTCACTAAACAACACAATCAGCAAGCATTCAGAAACCATTAAAGCAACCAGGACCACAAGAGATTAAAGAAGCTCCTCTGACAGCAGATGAGTATGCACTAAGTAGATGATAATGAAGAGATCTGTCCAGGCTGGTCAATGATATGGCAAACAGATAAACATCACAGACTCAGTGAGTGGATGTAACTTGTATTGTCAGACAGACGCTCAGAGCACTTTTTAAGCCAGAGTTAATTTCAGCTACTTGCATTACTCCCTCAGAAAAGAAAGTTGTAAAGAAAAAAAACTTTCAACTGCACGACAGGTTTTGTTTTTTTTTGTTTTCTTTTCTTTTAATGATTATACAAGCTATAAAGAACAATTTATCATGTAATATAATTTTTTACGGTGCATCACGATTTATATTTACGTTCATTAAACCAATATAAAAATGGTTTCGTAGTAAATAAATGCTGTAAATAAAAAAGACTTTGTCCTTAATCGCATAACTTCTAATAACAGAATTTATAAGTAGAAAATTAGTTAAACATTGAACAAAATACACACAAATACAGTGAAATTAATTATGTTCCGCTATATAGTGGACTCTAGAAGGTCAGAATATTTTTCAATAACCTTTATCGAAAGCCCTTAAAAACATCGGCTAAGTAATCAAAAAAATGTCTAAATTATAAAATTAGCACTTATTGGCAACATTAAATTGTTTATCCTTCCACACCTATCATCATAGGCAGAGCTATTAATTGCATGTCATTAAAACAAACATTCAGATTTAATTTTAAACTTTTTCTATGTGACACTCCGATATTTTGACGTGTTTTTAAAAATCCAAAGTCAAGAGGATAACATGGAGAGTCTGTTTAGTGTTTTTCGTAATAGTTTGATGTCTTGCAAGCCTCTTGCACGCACGCAGCAGACAAAATGGCTACCAAGCGTCTCAGATCTGCAGCACTCGATGAGCATGTGAAAGAAAATGTGACTGAGAACCAGATGAAAATAATGAAATAGTACAGAGTTTAGTTGATCAATGCATGAAACTTGCTGAAAAGAAGAGAAAGAAGCCTCTAACTCGCAAACCAAAAAATATTTCAGTCAGAAATATCGGTTCAAAAAGGCAACCTCCCTCTGGGGTCTGCATGCTCTTTATACTAATGCATTGCAATCAAGTGCTATCTAGACTTGATGATTCATCATTAGTCTCATGTTTCTATTTTTTAAATCCTATCTTTGATTGTACACATCACGAATGCAGCATTAGTCTCAGCAGCCATCTTGCCAAAACAGAGCTGAGATGAGGAAGGAGGAACTGTCTGTCTGACTGAGTCATATGACTGTACAGTCTGCAGACAACTGCAGCGACTGGGAAAAAAAGTGTCTAGACGAGCCTAAACTCATCTCAGATGAAGTAGACTAGCAGCATCACACAGATTAGTTGTGATTTTTCCAGAGATCAATGAATTCTGACTGTTTGTCTATTTAATTAAATTATTTAAAAGTATTTTTTTTTATTTACATATTCTTTGTAAATAATGAAGACCATCAAGCGCATCGTTTAAACTAGGTCACATGTGTTCTGGGGTTTCCAGGTTAGGGTTAAACTTATGAAGTTGTCAAACTCACAACTTCATAATTTTTTTTTTTTTTTTTTTTTTTTACTTAATGGTCCAAATATGAGTTTTGATTTTCAATGTGGACTTTGAGTGTTTAATCTTATCTAACATAGTCCTACATGTTGTCTTATGGATTGTTGTACTTTGATGCTAAAATGACAGTAAAATCTTGGGATGAATGAGAAAACGTATAGGGAAGTTTTTGGAAGATAAACAATAAATATAGTAAGAAAGAATAAGAGTTTCAATAGAGGCTCCAAACTATGGTACATTTAAATGGTAGAGGCTTTGTGTAGTTCAGGCCAAATGTCTAAGCAACAGAATATTAGAGCTGCTCAACATATTGAATTGCAATTATTACTGCATTATCACATATCTGAAACGTCATAGTAATTAAGTCACATTCCCCAGGCTCGTGATCAATTTGACCAATTGGATTCAGTTTCATTGGCACTGATGCCTTTCAAAGGCAGTAATGTGGAATTTAATAAATTAGATTCAATTCAACAATAACACTTAATTTTATTCTTTCATAATATCTATCTATCTATCTATCTATCTATCTATCTATCTATCTATCTATCTATCTATCTATCTATCTATCTATCTATCTATCTATCTATGGGAGAACAATAGCTATCCCTAAAATTTATGCCAAAACAAACCTTTATGTGCTTTTATAGGCTGCCTCGTGCATGATGCACTCATCTTGAACTCCATGGGTGAGGATCAACTCCCTGCAGAGCATAAACAGACACAATAAAGGGAAGCATTTTATAGAGTTCATAATTCATCATGATGAAACAATTTAGGTGCATGTTGCATAGGATAAATAGAATACAGCTTTTTCGGGAAAAAGAAAAAAAAAAATCCCCAGTGCTTGGTGCTGTGGCTGAAAGGGTTAAAGTAAACGCACTAAGGCCAGGTTGTGCCCCTCAGGTGACTGCTGAGTAAACACAGAGCCCGAGTGCGCGTGGAGTTAATCAAAAAGCCTCGCGTCAGCAAAGGTGCGTCACCTGCGCATCTTCCTGAAGTAGTGTGTGAATGAGGTCAAGTCCCCACAACAACACGGCTATTGTCTGGCATGAGTTGCACAAAATAATACGAACGCGAATGCGGTGCGATTTCTTTTCTTTTTTTTTTTTTTTTTTTAGCAGAACAAATGAATGGGACTATCTCTTCTTCCACTCTGTTGCGTATGTAAGCAGAGGAAGATGTTGGAGGAGAAAAAAGGCATTAAAAATACGAAAAGCACTGCTGTAATGCTGCAGCATCCGCTCTGTTAGGCTGCTTGCACTCCAGGATTTGCCTTAACCTACCTGGGCACAAGGAGCTGTCTGCCTGCTGATGGACTGCAGAAGAGGGGAAAAAAAACTTTGGGCTTTTTGTTTTCTAAAGAAGAAAAATAAACATTTCGTCAATGCGTGGCGACTCAATGTGAAGCGACGTCTGAGGAGGAGCGCAAAGATCCAAATTTCCCAGCGGGAGGCTTCCTTGTAGATGCACAGAGACCCGTAAAACTCCATTTCCAAATTTATCAATTTGAGACAGACTCCAGACAGTCTCCTAACGGTTGCGTGCCTGGTCCCCTCTCACGCGCGTGCACGCGAATGGCGCGGGAAACGGCGGCGATGACAGATCTTCTCCGAAAGGACACCCCGCGCGGCCAATAGCGATAAGAGTTATGGGGCGGGGAGCCAATCAGAATGGAATATCAGCGTGACGTCCCGCCCTTCATCCTCCTCCTCGCCCGACTGTTGACAGTGAGTGCGCTGAATAAAACAACAGTCTGAGTCAAGCAGTTCATTGCACATAGATCTGGGTCACTGACTGCAGGAAATTCACTCTGGGAAAAGGGGAGCGGGTGCATGACTGAATGTGTTACAGAGAAATGATATCATGTTTAATTAACAAAGCCATCTTTCTACAATTAATTTTATTACTCTAAGACAGACAAAGCGCCTTATGAAAGTTTTCGCAACCCTTAAATTTTCTCGCGTTTTGTAAATGCGAATTGACAATTGCATGATAGACCTACACCAATCATATTAACTAGAACAGTTTGTCCATTTAAAAAAATAATTATCTGAAGTGTTAAATTGTATATTTTCTGAAAAACACACTATTTTGCTTGTGGCTCAGTCAAGAATTTCAGGTAGGCTATTGTCTCATCAAGCCAGAGCACCTTCTTCAAGGTTTTTGGTGTGTCTTGTCTTGTGGCAAACCCTGCCTTTTATGGCATTCTACAGTGGTTTTCTTCTCATCACTCGTCCATAAAAGCCAGATCTAAATCATAATTGGTCTGACAGGTTTTCCCTGTAAAATGTGGATTCCTGTTACCATGTTCCTTATTGTGGTATGTTTAAACTTTGTACTTTTTCCATTTTCAGGATGAATGATGCTCACCCCACTTTTTTGTATTTCTATTTGTAAAAGACAATTGAAAACTTTGAAACATTTACCATCCAACTCACAAGTATGAACTACTTTATGTGGGTCCGTCACAAAAAAGTAACTAGTAAGAAATTAGTTTTGGTCTTGCATCTCACGAAGTACCCATGTTTTTCAGAAACCATGGATTTGTTCTGCTTGTACAGGAGATGTTCAAAGTTTGGTATACAGTTTTACAACCCAATCCCAGTCAACTTTTTCACAACCTTTTCTGTGATATGTATGCTGTTTTTTTTTTCTTCCTTTTTTGTCTTCTTGATGCTGTTCAATCTCTAATGTTCTCGAACAAAGTTCCGAGACATTCACACTACAGATGGTTTCTACTTTTAACTTATGAGTGACTCTGAAGGCAGTGTGCACATCGCATGTTTCAGATTTTTATTTGTAAACATTTCCTTCCATGTCACAGATAAGATAAGATAAGATAAGATAAGATAAGATAAGATAAGATAAGATAAGATAAGATAAGATAAGATAAGATAAGATAAGATAAGATAAGATAAGATAAGATAAGATAAGATAAGATAAGACATTGATAGGTAGACTTAGCAATAAGATAAGACATTGATAGGTAGACTTAGCAATATTTTCTGGCAGAGTTCACAGAGTTCAAATTTTCCATTTATGCAAGGTCTGGTAACCTTTAACTTCTACCCATTTAGATAAGTAGCTCCCCAAACGGTTTCATTCACAAAATTAATCTCTTGCAGGGACATTCCGGTCTCATTCCTCAGCGCTAGTACCACTTTTTCTCAGGACAGCTGCTGATCCTCAAGAACTGACATCAAAAACTTTTGTGTCGCACAAAACAACTTCCAAGTCGGCATATAAATTCTGTCAAAGTCTACACAAGGCGTACAGACAAGTTTGTTGTTAGGAAACCTCTGTCCTTCGGATGGGAAATAGCAAGTCTTGTCTCCTTCAGCTTTGTGCCCTTTAATTTGCATTGTTATGGAAAACCACTGGATTTGGACAGAGCACGAAATCATTGAGGTTACCATAATAGAGAGTGACAGCTCCTCCTTTTCAAATCTATTTGGAAGTAAAATCAAAATTCCTGGGAAAGAAAATCCAGGGGGCATAGAAATATATTTTACAGCTTTGAAAACAGATGTGTTAGGATGTGCAATATGAATTGCATCTGCAAGATTTAAAGTATTAATTAGTGGAAAACATTTCTTATGTCACAAAAATTAAACAACTCCTGACCTTGGTTGCCTTTGTTATTGTTTGAAATTGGAAACAATATATATTTTTTATTGATCAATTCCATTCAGCAGAATCTATCTGTGTGGAATAACTGTACCTTAATGTTTGAAAGAAAAAAATGTGTTCAGTCCAACAAGTCTATTAATATTCATAGACTGATTTTTATTAATATTATTATTTTTACAGGGAAGTCCCTTGATACCTTCTCAAATTAAAAGTCTTGTGGCTGATCCTCTACATTGCCCTGTCTTTTTAGATATTGGCCTTGTGGCGCAACAAAATAGCCTCTTCCTCCCCTCAAGACCCTATAATGAGCCGATACAATGAGGCTTCAGTTCAAGTTCACTGCTCACCTCTCCTTGGTCTCTCTCAGGGTCTTTGTTGATGTTTGTCAGCCCAGAGGAATTTGGGGGTTCGAATTTGGCTGCAAAAGCCAATGGCAGATTCAGACCACCATTTTGACTCCCAGAATGACATACAAAAGGGTAAAACGTTTGCTGATTGAAAAATGGTTTCAACCTGTCAGGCAAGAAAAGACATGGGGGTAAAAAAGTTGGCTGATTGAATTGGTATAATGTGACTGAAAACTAAGAAAATATGATTTTTACACTTGCGTCTACTTTTCATCAGTTCAGCTTGTTTCAGTTGAAACATGGACATAACTATATTGAGTAGATTGTAGCACTAACATTGCTTTTTTGAAAATATGAAAAAGCAATATTATTCAGCATATCAGATGTTTAGTGTCATTAAACTAAATTTACCAGGAATTACTGCAAAAAATTATAATCTCCTTAATATAACAGAGCAAATGTACAAACCTGATATGAATTTGCAGATAGTACAGTATATTTCCAAGGGATATAATATATAAAACATGTTTACAGACCTTTAGCCGTTACTGTCCAATCTTATCTTTAATCACTAAATACTAATAAACTCTGTGTATAGGCTTGATTATAATCAAGCCTATACACAGCCCATAATTATCATTCCTGTTGTGCATGACACAAGAGGCATTAGAGAGGTCAAATGGAAAGGCTTTAGGCACTTAAGCGAGGGGTTTTACTCAACATCAATTGTGATTGCAGAGTGCTTTGAGGTGTTTTTTGACTTTTTATCATACAGACCTTTTACAGTGCCTTGCAAAAGTGTCACATTTCATCTTGTTACAGCTGCAAACATCAAAGACACATTGGTATTTGTTACAGACCAACCAAAGGTAGTTTCACTTCTGAGGTGGAATAATAGTAATAAATGGTTTTGGAATGCTACTTACAAATAAAAGGTTTGTGCAAATGTGGTGTGCATTTGAAATGTTAAGTTCATTACCTGGAAATGGAAAGAGCTTGGCACCAAGAAATGTCTACATCTAAACTGACAAGGAGAGTGCAAATCTGGTCTCACTGAGGAGGCAAGACCGTGAAATGTGTTATTTGCAATTTGCCACAAGCCATGCAAGGGACATCCACCGCAACCATGTTAGAGAACGACTTCTGGTAAATGAGACAAAATGTAACATTTTCGTCCGACATGACAAAAGCTAATACTGATTTATCTTCACCATTATCCAAATTACCGGCGTACGCCAATCTATCACACAAAGCCATACAAGAATATGTTGACTTTGCAACATGGAAAAGTATGGTAAAAGTTCAAGGGTATGAATACTTCAAAAAGGCCTATAGGGCCCAAAGCTTAATAAAACCATCATTTTTCTATAAATTATTCACGAGCCTACATCTTATATTTTATAGATAAAGAGTACTATTCTGTAGACAGATCCTGCTCTTCTTTCAGCTTCTCCAAGAGTGTTCTTGTCCTTCAGTATATAGATACGATCATAAAACATGGTAACCCCAAAAGACATTCCATGTTTACAAAACTCACAAATTATTTAGGGCAACTCCAATATTTGAGTCGGAAAGAAAGATGGGCACACTGATGCAACTTTTTCAAATTGTGAGCTGGCCGGACCAGACTTTATTTTTCCCCTGGTTCTGTGAGAGGCGTTACATTTCTATACAGGAGTTAAGGATGACCTTTTTTTTTGGTGATTTTGGTTCTTGATAATGTCAGAATTGTAAGGATTTCTCATTTCTGTCAGTGACAGTAATTTTGAAACGGAGAGAAAAACACTTTTTGAAGCAAGACAAAACTAGTCCCTCACTATCAAGATACTATATCTTTTTTCATTATGATATTCTAGACTGCATGGAAAGCAACAACAACAAAAAAAGCAGATCATATATATGTGAATGGGAGAGTATTACACTGAAAAAAATAAGTCATCGGATGAACATAAAAAAATTATGGAAAGGATTTCCACCTGATTACTTTGCTTTATTTCAGCACCATGTACTTGTGTTACTCCTATTTAAAGCAAATGTGTTAGGTCAACCTAATTTATTAAGATTATTCCAATGTAAAGCAAATGTGTTGGCTCAACTTGTTACAATGGTGATTCAATGGGCGATTCTAGATCAAACATGTTGGCTCAACGTAATATATTGTGGTTATTCTTATATAAATAAAATGAGTTGGCAAAACATAATTCATTAAGGTTGTTCTAATTTAAACCAAATATGTTGGCTTAACCAGAATTATGGTAATGCAATGGATGATTGTAAATCAAATGAGTTGGCTCAACTCCATTCATTATGGTTATTCAAATTCAAATGAAATGTGTTGGCTCAACATATGTTTTAAAGGTTCCTTTAACTGAGTTACTATAGCGTGACCCAGTGTAATGCAATACAGCCCGCCAACTAATCTGCAATGTTTAGGACCAAATCATTGATGTGACTTCATTAAGATGAATGTAAATCTAGTTGAAACCACCTTATTTTACAGTGGTACCTTCACACTACCTGATTCAGTAGGTACAACTCACTAAAAGTAAGTTAGCTCAACAAATATGCTTCATGCTAAAAGACAGCTAGTTAATCGTGTGGAAATCCTTTCCATTATTTCATGACGTTAATTCAAAGACATTTTTTCAAGCGTTAATGAAGCATTTTAAGATAGCACTAGGTGAAAGTGTAGGAAGAACACTCAACAATTAGAAAAGGTACAACACAATTGTATTTTCAGAATTGTTATACATCGTTTTTTTTACACAGCACAAAACACAGCTGAGTTGGACATTGAAATAAAAAAACAACTACAAAAAGGTTACAGTTTCATTTCCCAGCCAATTCTTTACAACATAAAACATGTCAGTATATTTGCTCAACTTAGAGAACTGTAACAATATAAATCTTTTCTACTGCAGACTTTAAACACTCATTTTCCATATGAAACTTTACTCAACTTAGCGGCGAGTTTCATATTGAGAACTTGTGCTTTCTTTGATAAGTTCTTTCCATCCAATTTCATTATTATTTCCTGTATTACTTCAAAGGTATGCTTGAGTTACTGAGCAAGTTGAGTGCTGAACGCACTAAACTTGAGGGTAGCTCAAGTTTAGTGCGTAGATTAGTCCCAGCAGCATCACTATTGCAGAAGATACACTGCCCAAGCTGTTCATAACTTCCACCCCCTCCAGGACAATCCCAACATCCAGATGTGCATCGGCACCCTCTGCTCAAATGACGATTCCGAGGACAGTCTCGGCTTTGGCCATTTCTGCACATTCATCAACGTCCTAAGGGAGTTAGGGAAGGGTATTGGGGGGCAGACAATTCACATGTAATTAAATAAATAAATTAAGACTGACATTGATTGAGTCACTCATGGACCTTAGTTGGTGAAAGTATTTTAACAACTCTTAGGAGTTCTATTGTAAACACAAAGAGAATTTAACATACCATGTACTCCCTCACCAGCTTCTCTGGATCTTCATTTAGGTACACACAGACCTTTGAGGATGCACTCTCGTCTGACCTCAGCAGTGTCTTCCTAAATATGCAGATCAAAAAACAAAGAGAACAATCTCAAAACTCCAGCAGTATAGGTTCACACACTTGAAAACATAGCTACATTCAAAGGAAGTCACAACAAAAGTGATCAGTGGCTTGCAGTCTGTTTGAAAGATATTTAAAATTGTTAGTATCCCTTCATTGTGCCATGACTAAAATGGAGTTTAACATTTTATTTAAACATCTAACTGAAGCTGTTAGATGTTTAAATAAAGACATGAATATATCACCAAAGAAATATGTGAAAAGTACAGAATGGTCAACACAGTCTATATCCTTCTACTTAAATGAATATGCAAAGCATTCCATGTCTTACAAGTACATGGACAGTCTATGTGTGGGCATGGATAACGTCGCATATGCCGGTGTTTAAGTGTAAAATGTTTTAACAGGTCATATCTACGAGACAGAGAGAGACTACACTCCTTACATTTCCACATCCCCACGCAAATAAAGACAAATAAAACAGACTGGCCAAATAAAAGTTTAGCTGAACCCTAGCTTTATAAGCTCTCTAACACTACATTCAGTCACTTTAGATCTGGCAAAACTTACTATTAGCCACTGAAATCTATAATTTGATAGCCGATGAGCCCCTTGACCAGAACTTAAGCAGGTGGATTACAGACAGGTGATCAGGTGATGTTCTGAAAGAGATCAGATATATTTTCAGCCATTAAAATATGCAATTCATACTGAACTGAGTTGTATCTTTTAGTACAAGTCCCTTGAATGCCTCATGAATATAACCACTGGACACTTGTATGCAAGCACATATGTGCAGAACAATGGTGAATTGAACATGATAGAAAGCAATAGTAACATAGGTCAAAATGAGCACATACAATGAACACAAAAAACGTCAACATTTCAAAATTAAACCAATGAACTTCAATATTGTTTCTGAGCTACAATTATTTGGGGACAACAAAGAAGAGTCCAAAAAAAAACCCAACATCTTTACAGCAGAGGAATATGTATTTTAAAGAAAAAAATTAGAAAGCTCAAGTCTGTAATAATGGATAATCCATTGAGAGTTTTAGCCTGACAAAATATACTAGAAATCCATAACTAACAGGTATTTAAGGAACATTTAACAAAGCTCAGAAAGCAATGCTTTCTGCAGGTTTCACCGACTGAAATGTAGGACTTTTTATTACCATAATTAATTAAGAATCTCGATGATGATAGAAAGGTACCAAAGTGTGTGTATCTACATTTACCTCCATAGTAACATTACTGAAATAGAATTAAATAGTTAGAAATAGACTGATGTTAGATCCGTGTGTTAAAAATCCACTAAACCTCCAGGGAGCTCAGGAGGAGCAAAACTGTGACATTTCTGGGGTCCATTTGTGTCTCTGGCAGCAGCTTTGTACACTACATATGGCTCTGCAGACTTTTTTCGCACAGAATGTACCTAAAATGGTGCGGCGATAAATGTAAACTTACCAATGATATCACATATAGCTATCTGCCTTAACCTAACCGACTTAATCTACAGAACATGAAATAATGTGACACAAGTATGGAACAAGTAGAAAATGGTGCAAATGTAGAGACATTTTAAGTTACATATTTTTATATGGATTTAGATGAAAATAGTTTGACTCTTACCTTCTTCAAATTAAGTGGATGCACGCCAGGAATCTCCCCTCTGCCCTTGAAAAAACCCAACAAGGTGCAAGACAGTTATCTCGCGTGATTTCCGTAATCTCTTGACCTGGATCCTCTTCAGCGGGAGATGAGTCTGACACAATAGCGCTTTGGAACTGACGTCACTGTGTTTTTTTTTTATTAGATTAACTTTGACAAATATTGATATGGAAAAAAAAAAACCCCAAAAACATATATATATATATATATATATATATATATATATATATATATATATATATATATATATATATATATATATATATATATATATATATAAACGTGATTGAATGACGAATGGATAATAATAATATATATATATATATATATATATATATATATATATATATATATATATATATATATATATATATATATATATATATATATATATATATATATATATATATATATATATATATATATATATGAGCTACAATTTAAAGAAAAAAATAGAAAGCTCAAGTCTGTAATAATGGATAATCCAATATATATATATACTGCGCAGGACCCTCAAGCTCCCAGGCCTCTGGTAGAGGACCCGAGCTCAGAGGATAAGAACCACCCGCGGTGGGTATATATATGTTAATTAGATGTATTCAAGTTGAGATAACGTCATTCAATCACGTTAGTCCAGTTGAGAGAAAAAAACCGATTTTCTCGCGTGTTCTCGCGTGATATCCCGTGATCTCACTCGTTGTCGTCAGCACAATATCAGTCTGACTATAATGAATCATGTTAGCTCAACATGATTCAATTTTATAAATGTGAAGTCGTGGAATATCTTGTTTATCCAACATGATTTTATCACGTTTTCGCTTCAAACCCAATATTATTGTGTGAACGGTACATGATATTCTTTTGTTAATGTAATACGCCCCGACGTTCTTTTTTTTTTTGGCGGAAGATCTAGCTGACGTAATTGAATCACGTTATCTCACCTTGAATACATATTATTCCATTTGCGAGAGAAAACCGATTTTCTCGCGTATTCTCGCGTGATATCCCGTGATTTCCCGTAATCTTGCGTGATATCCCGTGATCTCACTCGTGGTCTTCAGCATAGGATCGGTCTGACTATAATGAATTATGTTCTCTCAACATGATTCAATTTTATAAACGTTGAAGTTGTGGAATATCTTGTTTATGCAACATGATTGTATCATGTTTATGGCTCAAACATGGAATTATTTAGTTAACAGTACATGATATTCTTTTGTTAATGTGATAACCCATGAGGTTCCTTTTTTACAGTGTATGACCTGGATGATTTATTTGTGTATTTCATGATAGTTTGAGAACATCTTATTAAACAATTTGTAAGAGTAAGCATAAATGAAAATAATTAAATGTGTTGTTTTTAATAGAAATAATAATACAAGTGATAATAATACATCATAGAGTTTGTTTGATTTAAATGCTTAATTATAATAAAAATGAATAAAGACAAAATTTTTCATTAAATTACTGGTTTTCTTTTATTTACTTTGACTTATCTGAAGTTGGAACAGGTTGAAAAGGAAACCAAGAATTCCATTTACAGCAGTCCCACCCAGTTTATTCTGTTGGATAAAGGTTGCCAGTCTGTCACAGGGAAACAGAGAGGCAGATAGGACAAACAATAATGCATACACACACTCACACCTTGGGAGAATTTAGAGAGACTAATTAACCTAACAGTCATGTTTTTGGACTGTGGGAGGAACCCGGAGTACCTGGATAGAACCCATGCATACACAGGAGAACATGCAAACTCTGCAGAAAGATCCTGGGCTGGGAATCGAGGCCAGGACCTTCTTGCTGCAAGACAACATTGCTACCAACTGCGCTATTGTCCAGCCCAGCCATCTCCCTAAACCTCCTGCAAAAACATTCATTACTTTAAAATGTTTATCCATTTTGTCAGATTACAACCAAAGTATGTATTTTATCAATTAGATTTGTGTCATAGAGCAACACAAAGTAAAACCTAATGGTGAAATGAAAGAAAGAATGACATATTTTTATGGGTATATTCCTGCCAACTTTGCACATCTTGAAAATGAAAGAAATAGTTGATTTACTTGGTTTAGTTTCAGTCTCAAGTATTGTGTCACCTCCAACTGTTTTATTTCTTCCATTACCTTATATTTAACTCCAGACATCTTAACTTAACTTTGACTACAGTCCCTGGCCTAGGAACAGCCTGCAGCTATGTGTCACTGTGTGGATGATGTGCTCAAGATGCTCAGGATGATGCTTAGTTTGAGTTTTCCACCACACATAGTGGAAAAGTTGATTTTGCTTTTATTTGATAATTGAGTTGTTTCCGGTGTCTTCCACATAGCTTGTGAAACTTTAGCGTAACAGTCTCAAACTTATCCTGAATGGTTTCCTGTATCCTGCAAATTACAGATGTGGTTTTGTTTCAAGACACCTGATTTCAAATTATTTGGAATAATTCAAAAATGATTAGGTCATTTGCAGGAGTCTATTGAATTTAATTCAGGTCTGCTGAACCAGGGATTAATTTAAAATCTGCTGGTCACATGCCTGTGAAAACTGGAGTTGAAAGCCCAGCTTTAAACAGAACTTCTTAAGGCTTTGTTTCACAAGTGATTTTCTTCAACCCACTTTTCTTCCTATGGAATATGTGTAGGCTATAGTAGGTAATGCCAATGGCAATTAGCTGTTCTGGATCTCATTTAGGAGTATAAGATTGAAGCTTTTAATCTTGTAGTCCTTTAATAAAGTTGGCAGAATAAATATGCACACCACGTTTCAGACCTCTATTGGTAGAAAATGTTGAAAACCTTGTGTCATCTCCCTTCAATTCACTGTTTTAACCAGTAAATTTGGCATATTACTTAATATCCCAGGAAGAATTATAAGTCTTGATAAGCTCACGAAGTATAAATTCTTCTGAAAAATATTGAAAGTATTCATCTAAATAAATAAACGAACACATAGGGTGGTTTGAGCAGCCAATATATTCATTTCACTGGAACGCCTCTTGGTCATTCTAAACAGTTTACACATATAGGCTTGAATAGAAGCGAATTAAAAATAAATTGTGCATCTGTCCTAATGCAATGTGTTCTTGTTACCGTTAGAAGTACATCCAGTGGGGCTATGCAGCAAAAAAAGATCGAAGGACCTGCTTGTCTCTCCACGCCCCCAATACATCATCGCCGCAAACCTCTCTGCCATGTTTGTACCGTCGTCGTGGGGAGAGACTGCTACTGTATAGACGCTATTTCAGAGTACTCCGTTTTTTTAACTATCATAATGTTCACGTTCTGAGTATTAAATGCACCCACTGCTTCCGTAAACCTTAAGGGGTTGGGATTTGCACAATGGCAGCCAACGCTCAGGGTGAGTATATAAATTTTTTTGACCTAAAAATGCTACTTTAGCTATAAGCTAGCGTGGCTAGCTAATACTAATAGCAGCTTTTAAGGAGGCTGCTGCCAAGGTTGTAGGCCGTGTTGTAGACCAGCGCCGGGATGTAAAACACCAAAAATGTTTACAACGTTAATAACAACATCGCACAGCTAATTTTGTAAACGTAATATCAATGATTTTAATAAACTACTTCAATCACCTTGATCTCGTCAGAACGAAACAATTACACGCAAGCTAGCACGCAAGCTAGCACGCAAGCTAGCTTCTAAATTGGTGCACAACTTGCAAGACAAATCTGTGAACTTTAGAATGGCTGGTATAACCCCAAAGTAACGTAATGTTACCAAACACATATTACTGCTATTTATTTGATGTTATGTATTTGGCCTGTTTTTGTTTAATGTGTAGCCCGCTTTTAATGTACGACAGCTAACTTTACTTTCACAATGTTAGTTTACAAGAACATCTGATTTTTGACGAGCAATGGGACATATGCTTTCTAACCAGTGTTATATTTTATATGTAAAGTTGAACTGGAAAAACATGTGCAAGAGGGTATTATCTGTGGCGCAATTTACGGAGTGTTTTTACTCGAGGCTTGTTGTGTTTACTTGGTATTAGATTATCGAGGCCATCAGAAGCTTCGAAGCATTTTAGATTTAAGACGAGGGTAGTTCTGAGCTCACCCAAAATAACGTCACTCTGCACTTGTAGATGCATCAATAATTACAGACAGAATTTTTAAATTAAAGAATGAATTTGTTAAATTACGTATTGATCTTGACATTTAAAAACTATATAGGCAAAAAAAAAACCTTACCAAGTGGTCACATTTTACTTTATAAGGAATGTGCAATATTGTTTCCATTACTATTTCCATATCATTACTGTTTGTGTATGTGATAGAGGGTTGTTTTCTTAAGTACCTCTATTTTAGTATTGTGGTTTAGTACAACCACAACACTATTTATTCTCTAGCCTATGGAGAATTATTATTTTTTCATTTTAGTAAATGTCACAATAATGACAGAGAGAATATGTCTTATGAATGTCTTCAAAATCAGAAGTTTATATACAGAATGATTAAGGTCTCTTTAAAGAGGAAAAGCCCAGATGGTTTTGGAAAATTCTGGAAGGTTAACTGACATAGCTGAAATAATTGGAGGCTGACCCGTAGATGTGTTTTAACACCTAGAACACACTGAAGTGGAACTGTTTGGTTGTAAAGACCATGTTACACTTGTATGATAAAATTGGATGCTGTAAGCCTAGGAACCCCAATCCATCTGCGAAGAATGGGGTTGTTTTGCTTCAGGAGGAACTGATGCAATCTGCATTAGGAAATAATATGTGGAAGTATTGAAGTAACATCTAAAGACGTCAGTCAGGAAGTTAAAACTCTTTTTCAGATTGATCTTCCAAATAGACAGTAACCTGAAGCATACAGCCAAAGTGCTAAAAAGTGGCTTAAGGACAACAAAGTCAATTCTTTGGCATAGCTATCACAAAGTCCTGATCTCTAGCCTATACAGAAGTTGAGGGCAGATTTGAAAAGATGTGTATAAGTGGTTTGGTCTACAAATGTGTCTCAATTCCAGCAGTTGTGTCAGGAGGAATGGACCACAACTCCATCAAACTATTATGAAAAGTCGGTTCAAATGCAATCCTACTAAATGCTGAGGAAATGTATATAAAAATCTTATGTTAAGACATTAATAAAAAGGCTTGTCACAATAACACCTTTTGTTTGATGATAAATTGTTTCAGAAGTTATTGGAATAAATAATATTGTCATTTTGAGAACATTTTCAAGTAAAATAATGATAAAGGCATAATAATGCAAGAACACATTCTCAAACATCAGTAAATACTAGAGAATTGTCTCAGAATTTGGAAAGGTTATATTTCTGTGCAGGTCCAGGTCCTTTTTTAACGAATGAATAAAAAAAAGTAATGTTTATTCTATTTTATTTGACGTTTTTCAAATTGTATTATGCTTCTGGAACAAGAACTCAAATCATTTTGGGAAGGAATTTTTTATAGATGCTATTTAAAAAATGTATATGCATTCAGATTCTGAATATATTTATAAACCTGAAAATCTCTATGCATGTATTTAGGGTGCACCCAGTTGTTGGTTTTCCTATTCTACATTTTAATTATGAGTTTTAAAAAAGGCTAAAGTCTGATGTAACATAGTCTGCGTTCTTCTTATTCATTGAGGTTTGTGGCTTTGAAGGTTCTGTTTTAACATATAAAACCTGATAACGTTTAGCTTGAATAAATCATTCACTCGCTGAAAAGATTTCTATGCATCTGAAAATGCACTTAAAATAAAATTGCTGAAATAATAAATAGTTGAAGTTGATCTATGCATATTTGGTGTAATGATATTTACCTCAAAAATATGTTTTTGGGGGTTACTCAATGTGGTTCTCCCTAATATGCTGGGTCAGTGTCTAAGATTTCAGCATTCATGAACGTTTAGTTTTTATTAAAGTTATTCCAGATGCACAGTATTAATACATTTTTAAGTTATGCTACTTGTAGTATTCTGACCTTTTTTTGTGTGTTGTGGTTTTCTAATTTCTTTAGATCATTATGTTACAAATAGAAAAAGGTATGTGGTGTAAGTTCCACACCTAATCAAAAAAAAAAAATTTTTCAGGCTTTGTTCTCAGTGAAGTGGTATGTATTTGCTATAGAATTGGTACGACTGTAATGCTGATATACCAATGCTCCATTGCTAAGTCAGCCTGAATGTGACTGCTTGCCATAGTTGCAGTTTTAAAAACTTCATGGTTGAACCTAAAAAGTATTCTCTATCAATATCAGTGAGCAACTTTTCATGATTCAGACAGACAGAATTAAACAAAGTCTTGAACTAACCTAAAAAGTTAAACTTAAAGTACATTTAGGTTTGTGGTCTGAAATACTGTGGTGAAACTTGTCCCCATCTCATTAACCTATTTTCTTAAGTTTCCTGTCTCATTTCTCTTTCCTCTCTCTTCTAAATGTCTTTGGGGCATATATTAAAAGCTGCTTCAAGGGTGCTCATACACAGACGTGTAAGCTAATTAAAGTTTGGTATTAAGTAGCTAAAAACACATTAGTTAAGAACACTTCTACTTGTAAATGTTATTCACAGCGTAGAAATTTCATCACATAGCACAAAAATCCTCCTGGATCAGTTGCTGTGAAGAAAGAATGACCAATCTTGCTTTGGATTCCTAATATGTGGGAGTCAACTTTATCGCTCTTCGTTTTGCCTTGTGTCTCCAGCGGTTCAGTTTTTATGACCGTGTTGTAAATCTTGTTAACATCAAAAGTTAGATTGTTTCTTGAAGTTTTCCTTATCAGACATGCTGCCAGGATGATATTATCAATGTTAGTGTTGACAAAGATCGGAGTTGCTGAACTCTATTATTCCTAGATATTGAGTATTAATAGATAATATCTTAAGATGCCCTTCTTGGCAATACTCATGTAACTGTATTTTGTTTTAATTCATTGCTAGTAATTTTATGTCTATCCAAGATTGTTTGCAGATTGAGCTGTTGCTGATTTGTTAATTTATTAATTGAAGCTTTCACATAAAATCTTGCTGCTTATTATTCCTTGATACTAAAGTAACTCACTTGAATTAATAAATGAGAGAATACTATTGTTATCCAAAAACAGATAAATATTTAAACTGGTATGAAAGAAGATATGTTTTACTGCAGAACTGCAATTGGTAGCATATTTATAAGAGAAACTGTTTCTCTGTTGCAGACTATGATTTTGATGAGTATGACAAACCTGGTGCTGAGCGTTCCCGCAGAAGAAGAGGTGGAGAAGATGCTCTGGAGAGGTAAAACCTCACATCAAAATGATCTTCTTTCATATTTGTGACTATGTTGCAAGCCGAAACAGTCTTAAAATATATGAGACTTTGAATATTACTTATGAAATGTGATGCAAATATGAGCCTTCAAACATTAAACTTGTTTTGTGTTGTAAGCATACTTGCTTTTAAATGTTATTTACCTACCATTCGTGCTTTATAGCAATTATTTTTCCTGCAGCAGTGCCCTGTGTTTAGTAGAGGGACTCCAGTGATTACGATTCATTGATGTAAACAATCCTGCTGCTATGGTGATGCTAGAGCTTGTTTACTGCATTTACCAAGGCACAGCTACATACAGCATTGATATTATTGTTTAGTCAAATGAAAACTTAAACGTGAACACCTCAAAGTATTCATACCTGTTATATGTATATTTAGGAAAGATTAAAGATCTGTGCAGATGGTGAATTTATTAATTGCTTAACATGCTCAACAATATTAATAAGTCATGTTGCCCAATGATCATTTATACAAAAATAAAGCTCAACTTCCTGTTAGGGTCATGTAAAAGGTCCTGTAAAACATTGTATTTTTTTCTTTTGATGAATAAAATATAATCTTGCAGATTGACAACCAGAGTGACAATATGGTTTTAGGAACAGTAAAAACTGTCTCTTAAAATTTTCACCTTTAAGCTCCAGTTTATCTCAAAATGCAGGTGTCAAGTCATTGTTTTTTTATCCTTCCAAATATCTAAAAGTCACTTACCTATTCAGTATGAAACAACTGAGAAGCAGTATGGATGGAAAAAAAAAGAAAACAGTCACACAAAAGTATTTCACTGTAAAGATGGTTTGTAGTGTGTTTTGTTGCAACCTGAAGTGTGAAATAAATTTCAGTGGAGTTTGAAAATAAAATATATGTATAGGTTTATGTCTGGTTGAACAATGTGTGCCCAGTTGATTTTTTTTTCTTTTTTGGGGGGATTTATTGTGATCCCAAGATACTAAAGAATGACAGTGCTCGGTATTAAAAAGAAAAGAAGGCAGGATTAATTCTATCTCCATTATCCATCTATGTATTTGTTTATTTGACACTGCTCTAATTTCATATTGTCCAGTGATTTGGAAGAGGATTTGTTGGAGGAAGATTGGCTGTCTGCTAAAAAGGTAAGCGTAAACAACAATGCTTGGAAGTAGGTTATTGTTTTATTTTGCAACAGCAAAACAATTGAGTTTGAAGCAGATTTTGTGCTTACAACAGGAATATGACGCCCAAAACATTAGGCAATATTACTGTTGAAACCCTTGAGAATAGTTGTGAGGATTGGACATGTAGCAGGTGGCTCCTCCGCAGGGGGAACTGTTGATGTGAAACAGGAGGAAATGTAGTTGACAAAAAAGGCCAGTGTTGACCTGCCCAGATTGCCTTCACCACATGGGAATAAAGCATCCTCAGGGGTTGGAGGTGACCTGCCCCCACGCCTCTTACAAAAACACACACTCCAAAAAGAGGCATAGGCGGTACAATTTTAAGATGGGTTGAAAATGACACATTAGAATGATGTTTTTTTTTTTTTACTTTGTTTTAGAATCCTTCAGAAATGTCAGATGAAGAGCTAAATGATGACCTTCTTCAAAGTGACGATGACGACCTGAACACGAGGTAGATTTCCATAAAATAATGTTTCCAGATCATTTTTTAGCTCAGATTTAGCATCAGTGTTTGCTTCTGTTTCTCTGACACTTTAGTCCTGCTTCTTTTGCCATTTTTTATTAATCTAATTGGCATTTTTGTCAATGTAGCAGCTAATTAAAGCAACTGATTTCCCTCAAGATATTCAAAACATTTTTATGTAGTTTATTTCTTCAATTTTTTTTCATATTTTGTATTTTGTTATTCAACAAAGAACAAAATATAGGTAGAAAAAGCAGATTTTTCAAAGATATGTACGACACCACCCTGACTTTTTCAATCATGACTGTAGCTCTGAGGAATCTGTTTTGTTTTAAACCCTTTACTAAAATAAAACATTGGATTATGTTTCAATGTAATGCACTAAATTTATTCACCTGTTTTTATCTGCTTTAAAAAGTATTATTTTATATTTAAAATGAGCTAGTCAAAGGTGCTAATACAGCGAAAGTTCAAACTAATATTCAGTGCTTTGGCAATTACTTTACGGTATGATGATGATGTTTTCCACACTTTGCAAATCGTTCAGCTGATTAGACATGTAAATCACTTATTCTTATGATTAATTGATTATTCAGCTGATTATTTGGATAAAAAAGGGTCACATTCTGCTGATTTTTTATTAAACACTTTAAGCTTTTTAAAAATTACTGGAAATACACTAGAAGAGGCAAATAAACAAATAGTTCAATTTCTTTTTTAAGTAAGAAAATAAACATTTTATGACCTGAAATACAGTAACATAGCAATCCTTTGCAGTACACGTGACCATCTGTGTCAAAGGATGCGTCTGCAGCTAAAAATAATAATTCTAACATGTGAAAATCTCAACCTTTTCTGCTTGACTTAATGTCAGTTGTTCTTTCAGCAAATGACTTTTTTCTGAGCCTGTACACTGCAGCTAACAATTACTCTGCTACTCAATTAGTTGACGATTATTTCAATAATCATTTCGTCATGTTTAATAATTTAGCTTTTGTTGAGGTGATTAACTATCACAATGAGTCCCAGCAGCTCTAATGTTGTTTTCTCTCTCAGTGGTCAACATGCTACATACAGCATGGGAGCTTCCTATGACCAGCAGGGCAACTTGCAGGAAGCAGACTACACAGATGATGTCGTGAACCTGGGTGCAGAGGGCTGCGAAGAGGAGGAGGAGTTCCGCCAAGAGGAAGATGCATATGCAGAAACCTACAACCAGGAGGACAATACAGAGATGTCTGAGAACCAAATGGATTACGCCGGAGAGCCAGCTGAGGGTGATGATGGCTACCAGTATGAAGTGCTAGACATCAACATCAACGAGCCGTTAGACGGTGAATTTCAAGTGAGTTTTCACATTTGCTTGTTGCTGCTGTGTAAAGGTTCGCACGCACACAATCACACCCACACATTCTCCCACTCACATTTTCTCCCCACCTCTATTGTGTCCCAGAGATAATGTCTCATCTTGGGAGAAGTCAGGATGAAAAAAAATCTATTCAGGAGACGGAGACATCTGTTGGCGTTTTTTGGGGAGAGGACGATTAAAATCATTATCACCTCCTGCCAGCAAATTTCTCCATCTTGCTGACAAAGTTTACTTGACGGCTTGTTTGGCCGCTGTCGCCTTCGAATCTCACTGCCATTGTGACCTTGGGCCGTGTATCTTTAGAGCAGCGAGAAGCCTCTTTGTGTTGGGGAGATGTGCTGCCAATCGCCAGAGGTTAATGTGGGAGGCTCCCCCCCCTTTTCTGGCTTTTACACTGGATCTGATAAAGTCTCACACAGGTGAAAAGATTATTGACCTTCCTAAGGACACTCCATACAGTTTTCTAATGATTGATGTTAGTTTCTCTTTTATTCGTTCCCTTTACTCTTTAGCCAGACTAAGAGGATCAAAGATAAGGCCAGATCCATGTGCAAATGTCTGTTATGGTCCATTTACCGTGTTGTGATTGTGTTTGGCACCTGACAGAGATATATTAGCCCAACTCCCCTTTCAAAACAAAGATAAGATGTTGACCTTTTTAGCCAAAGTGGCTGTCTCTTTTCAATCTAGGGGGATGTGTGGGTATAGATGCGTATTGCTGTTTACAGGGTCGCTAAACAGGTTGACCTTGACTCTTTGCTAACCCTGGTTTCATTGAGGATTATGTGGAATGGTTTAAATGATTAAGATGTTCTTCTCTCTTGGGAGAGTCACTCCATTTGTTTGCTTCTCTGCAAGTTTGTTTTTATGTTTTGCATTTATGTGCTTTCCAGTTGGGAGGTTAATGGGGTACAACAGAAAAACACTGTTGTGTGACCTGCAATATGACCTTATTTACAAGCTAATGCTTGTTATTCTGAATCGCTTTACTAGCTCTGTTAGAAAGCGAATGACTTGTAGATTTTTGCCTCTGCAGCAGACTTGTTTATTTTGAATTTATAATAATAAATTGCAACGAATCAGAAGCCGAATGAAACAGTTATGAAGATAAAAAGAGAGAAAAACTGATTTGTCATCCTGCAATGTTTTGCTTCCTTCGCTACGCAGTCGTGAACTTACAGTTCAGCCAATAACAGAGTGATTTGTGAGGAGTCAGTCAATGATATTTTCACCATCACTGAAGCAGGGAGGAGTGTTTTTATCTGTGCCTGCATTTCTGTATATCATGTCAAACATTTACATCTCATTGAATTTCAAATGCTACCAGGAATAGTAATGAAGCCTTGCTCCCACTGTTATGGTAATTTGCCTTTGGAAAGGGGTGGGGCTCCCTGGTGCCTTCCAAATCCTCACCATAACATTTTGGTCTCCATTCTCTTTTGTTTTGTTGTGTTTTTTTTTTTTTTTTTTTTTTTTGTATGTTTTGTTTTTTGTCTTTGTTTATGTTAAAATTGTATATATCTAAAATGCAAATCCTACATTAATTCAACAAACCTGTATCTTTCTTAATTCACTCATCTCTTTTGCTTCTATTCTTTTGTTTGTCAAGATTATTCTTGCTTTCTAACAGAAATAAGATATGATAAAAAAAAAATAATTTCTAAAATACAGTGGTACATTGTTGGTAAATATCAGAGAATAACACTGACTTTGTGATTTACCTTTAAGAATGAGGAGTTTCAAAGATCCAATGGCAATGAAGCAGAAACGACTCAGGAGGAAGATGCTGAGGAGGGGAGAGGAGAAGAGCAGCAAGAAGAAAACGCAACAGAGGAACCTCCAGTCTATGAGACAGAGGAGGTGGGTCTGGACTGAGTGCTTTGATTTGTGATTAAATCTAAAACTACAAAACACAGTCTTCTCATTGGTATGACTTCTCTCAATTTTGCCATAATTTATTTTTAACAAATTTATATTAAAAAAATAAATTTTTTATTGTACCTATTAGAGATAAAAGAAAATAATCCAAATGGAAATGTACTAAATCAGAAATTAGCAGGGCAGGGCAATTAATCGACTGGGCCAGTTTTTGCCCACACTCCTGCAAAATAAAACTAACTTGACCCTAGGAATAAGAAATATATCAACTTTTTAAAATTTGAGGACCTTCAAGTTAAAGATATCTGCTATGAAATTGACCTGTTTTTAATAAATGCATCTCTTCTGTAAAAGTTGTTATAATTTTTAAGATAACATTTTTTTTAACTAAAAACTTGGATGGACCAGAGAATAGTAACTCTGACATGAATTACTGTACTGGTAGCTGGAAAATTTTCAGTGATTTACTTGTTTAATTTTTTTTTTTTTAATATTAGTAGCTCTTATTTGCAGCAGAATGTGGGTAGAGGGATTTGGGGGGAAGACAATGCACCATAAGTCCCAGATTCAGATCCTGGACAGCTACAGCTGTTGTACCTCTACACAACACAGCACCATAGTACTTGTGATTTTAATGTTGGGCACTGTCTCCAGGGTGGGAATAAGACTCTTCCTGAGGACGAAACGCAGGAGGAATCTGATGAAGAGGACGAAGAAAGTGCAGAATCTGGCAGAATACGGTTTAAATCTGAGAGGAAGGATGGCGTTGTTGTGCGCCTGGCGGATTCTGGTAGTAAAAAAAGGCACATCCCTGAAACTCTCGGTATGCTTTATCTGTTTTCTTGATTATTTTTGTGGATAATTTATACTTTGCTCCCTGAAAGAGGAATCCATAAATGTTATGTTTCTGCGTGTCTCTAGAGCTTTCAGACAAGGCCAAGAAAGACTTGATGGAGTTTGAGGTGCAGGAACGGCAGAAGAGACAAAACCGTCACGGAGGCCGAGGCAGAGGAGCAGGAATGGGAGCAGGGGGGCGAGGAGGCAGAGGAAGAGGAGGTTTCTCTGGCTTTGGAATGGCAGATTTTAGAGGAGGACAAAGAAGAAAAATGCATGACCAAATGCTGCCCCTGATGGGAAACATGAGCATACAGGTAAACTTGTGAACTTATCTGCCCAAATTCCACTTGGATTTTTTGAAACTGTTTCTCCCTTACAATAATTTACTTACGAGATACAAATTTGTTGTGACAGACCAAAACAAAGTTAGGGTATAGTTTTCAAGCGAATTGAAAATAATACTTGGTTTTCAAAATGAACAGCTTGGCATATTCTTTTCAGTTCAATCCTCTTGGGTCAGTTTTTTCTAGAAAGCATATTTTTGCACTTTGATCTGCAAATGCAAGCCTCTTTTATGGTAATTTTATATTACATGGATACAGTGTGCATTATTTCTTTTTTATGCTGTCAATTTCTGACATTTGTGACTATTATTTATAAAATCTGTTTCGCTCAAATGCAGGTATAATTCATTTAAATAATATCACATTTTTTCTGTTCTGACAACACTAACCTCCAAATTATCAGTGTAAATATATAGATATACTGAGAAAGTATACACTATTTTGAATTAGAGCATCTATATTTTAGTTGTAATGTAACAAGACATGATATTTTGTTTGAAAGTTTTCTGACAAATATGGTCACAACCAAAAACATGGTTGTACCATGTTGCAATAACACCAAATCAAACTGTGACACTAAGTACTCTTAATGTTTGTACTTCAACAGAAAAGCATAAAAACAATGTTTTAATTTGACTCAGCCCACGATGCGTCACACTACAATATTTTTATTTGATAGATCTTGTTCTGAAGTCTGTCTTTCCAACAACAACATACAGCTTCACAGGATCAAATATATGATCAGAGCATATCTCCGGTTTGATATTTTTCTAATTTTAGTTTCACTTATTGTGGCTTGTGGAAAATAGCTTCTCCAAGAGTTCTGTTTTCTATAAATAACTCGCCTGATTTTTTCTCTTGCAAATGTTCAGGGTGTTTTAGAAACTAAGAGAAAAATCTGAACTGTGGCTATCAGGCTTTTTCTTGTAACTCGAGCTGCTTAATATGCTGCAACAATGCCTTCTGTAAGTAGTACACATAAACCAAACTGAAATGAATATCTTTGAAATAAATTTTTAAACAAAAGCTGTATAGATCTGTGGCGGCGCTTCAAACTTTAGCTCAAGGCTACAGGTAACAAAACAAACTGAGCTAAAGAGAACCCCTAAGGTTAAAGTAGTTCTCAAGGCTGCATTTAAACTCTAGCACTGCATTTTTTTAGGTTATATTAATTAATAATAATAAGCTGTAAAATTTCAAACACAACACCAACACATGGAATGAAAAATTAATGGCACGTGGATGACATGCCAGCACCACAAACATTTTGTTGTCTGCAGTTAATGAGGTTGTGCTTTTTGCGACATACTGTAATTGTCAGATTTTTACCATTTGACTAATGTGGTCAGTGGCATGTTTGTTTGTTTGTTTGCTTGACCAATTATCAAAGATCAATTTGAAACACCACTGAGCTGTACCGTTTGATCCCCTCCAGCATTTATCAGTTGGTTAGTATATTTTTGCAGGTACAGATGTTTATGTTTGTGAATCATGTTCACTGTCGCTCACTTTGAAAGTGTCCACTAAGATATAAATACTCCTTAAATTAAGATTCTGTTTAACATTTATACCTCATGTTGCAAATGAAATGGTGTCATTCTTAATGGGAAGACCTGTGTTTTGACAGCTTGTCTCGTTTTCTTACATTTTCCAATTAACAGCCGTCCTCTCGAATGCCTTCCCCGCATCAGCAGCATCTGCAGTCCCATCAGCACCACCCTTCACGTCCAAGAGGACCACTTCCCTTCCAGGAGCACGGACGCCCCATTCCCCAGCAGACTCTTCAGCCGCTGCTCTCCTCTCACCTGGCTCATCGCTCCCCACCCCTACGGCCCCAGCTGGAACAACCCCCACCTCGAATGATGAATTCCCCGCCGCCTAGTTTCCCTCAACATCACCAGCAACAGCCCACTCAACCCAAAAACATCCACATTAACCCCCACTTCAGAGGACCTGCACAGTCCTCTGTACAAAGTAGGTGATCCTATAAATAATGACTTTTTATTTTGACATGTGTTGTCTTAGTTTCTTATATTTAATTACTTGAGTTATTTTTTCATTGGTGAGAAAAAAACAAAACAAGGAGGAGGTACATTATTATGAATTATTCCAGTAATCCTGCACTCCTTATTTCCCGGTTCCTCGGAGAATCAAGAATAAAGCTATAGTAAGCCATATTTGCATTTTGTCACAAGCTATCTGGGAAAAAACTGTAAACAAAATGCATTTTAGTCAGATGATACTGAAATTAAACTATTGGTCCACTTGCAGAACACTTTGTGTGGCAGAAAACCAAAATTACATGTAATCCCTAATGCAGAATCTCAATCCTGAAACATGGTAATAGCAGAATAATGCTATGGGGATGCCTGTCATAATGAGGAACAGGGAAGCTGGTCAGAGTCAGTGGGAAGATGGCTGAACCAAAATGTGGAACAATCCTGGAAGAAAGCCTGTTAGAGGTTCCAAAAGACTTGAGACTGGAGTGTAATCAACTCCTAGCAGGACAAAGACTCTGAACACTGAGCGAGAGCCACTGTTGAGCAGTTCGGATGAAAGTATACCGAGTCTCAAGTCCATCGCTACACCATGGGATTTTGCTCTGCAATTGCGGTTCCTAAAAGGGTCTTAAATTCCTCCATTTTTTTAAGTTTTGCAAATATAAAAAATGTATCAGAGATCACAAACTGGGTTTCAAAGTGTTTAATGTGTGATAAATCAGTCAAGATTTAGGATGTTAATTTCCAGATGTTGGCATTTTTTAAATTAAAAATCCAAAAACTATAAAAAAAAATCTTGAAAACTGAGTCTTAAGAATACAGATTTAAATTAAATATTGAAAGAACCCTTAAAAGACAGGATAACATATGAACATATGAATTATGTAACTGTCCATCGTTTTATTCATTTTTACATATGTAGTATGTATTTACTACTCTGACTGAGTTGTTGTCTCTGAATCCTTTTTTTGTTAGAAACTGAGTTGCATCAAAATTTAATTTATTGGATTACTTGATGCCAAATGTTATGAAACTGCAAATGCTTTCTCTACTTTTTTGTAAATTGTTCTGAGGTTAACATTGCATTGAGCTCCCTGCTCCATACCTATCAACGTAAAAAAAAGATGTGGAAATGTAACATTTATGCCTAAGAATCCTTAGTTTAGGGATATCTCCTCCTCTCTGCCTACTGCCTCTCATTTTCCTTGTTTTCCACCCTTCCCCCACCTTTTGCTCCCTGTTTCTGCCCCTCTCTTCTCATTGCAGTGCCCTTGATGCCTCCTGCTCAGAGCCAGTCCAGACCTGCTGTGGGTCCTCAGAGGTTTCCTGTGAGTAGCAGCTGCTCCTCCACCTTCCATTTGCTTCACTTTCTTTCACTCGCCACACGGTCAATGTCCCTTTATGTTAGTGGAAATATCATTACTTCAATTAGACCGTCTGCACTGACCAAATACTGTTAAAGTAAATCCGTAAACAGCGATACGAGCCTGGGTGTACAACTGGAAACGCATGATAGGAGCTCTAGGCTGAAGACTTGGAGGCAAGGCTCTGCTGTGACGGGAATTACTTAACAGCTCTTCATGGATGGTGTGGAGCTCAGACAAGCCAGCTTGGCACATAATGGTATTGTGAATATGGGATATACTTCTGGTAAAAATTCAGTCTCTGCACTAGCTTTCAATGATATCTGAGCTAGTGAAACGTGGTGGACTGAGGCTTCCCCCCACCCTCCATCTTATATTCTTACATTTGGCATACAAATGTATCTGAGATTAGGGATTTTTCTGGAAGAAAGGGTCTCCCATTTGAGTCACAAAGAAGCCCTCCCAAATTGCAACAGAAATTTCTTTCAGGTCATAATTGCATTGAAGAAGCCTGCTTGCCATAAAGTGAGCCGAAGTGCCCTAAGTCTCACCATCCTTTTAGATAATGATGCCCAGGCATCAGGTGGTGCTGCTGGTGACTGACATATTTCTGGAAATTGCATTTTATATGGATTTATGCAAATTAGCAATCAGAAAATGACTACATCCAATTGCCTTCATGTGGATGTACAAATGAGCCTGGTTGTTTCCCTGGAGATGCTCTTAATGAAAAGCTGTATTTTTATTTACCTCTTTCTCAACCTTCTGTGTCAGAATGATGCTGCTCCTGTTCCCATATGTCTTAACATCATGTTGAATGTTGACAGCAGACTTGCTAAAAAAACAGTTTGGGCTCTTATCAGAAAGCAGAAGTATTGGGAAGAGAATTCAGACAAGTTGGAAGATAAACAGCACGATGTTGGATTCCCTAGCTGTCAATCACATTTAGGCTGCCGTTGCCAAGGACATGATTTGAAATGCAGGTGACACACCAGCAGGCAACTCTCCATTTATCAGTGGACATGTGATTACGTGTAATTATCATACATTATCATCCCATCAAATTTAATTGTTTAAAGGCTGGACTAATGGGGGGTCATAGCCTCCAGTATTAATGCATTAAATTTTTGGAGGTGGAGACAGGTTTTGAAATATTAATCTTAACACTAATTAAAGCCCTTCTTAGGAATATTTGTTTCTACGCATCTTTAAGCCTCTAAACTCCAACGTATAATGATTTTTAAAAAATTATTCAATAAAATGATTAATTTATTTTAAAAATCAAAATATGGAGGAAAAAAAATGCTCAAAAGAACATTTTGTAAAAATAATTAGATGCTGTTTATTTGATAGCTTTTTGCTTAGTTTTGAAAACATTTCTACATTATGGGAATCCTTATTCTACATTATAATCTGCTGGATAGAGAAGCTTGGCTTACTTCCATCTATGAACAGTCGTCTCTTGGTGATGCCTACTGGTGCTGATGGCTGTTAAGGAGTTGCTAATGAGGTGTGTGAAAAAGAATTAATGTCACAACAGTGTCTGTGCTCAGCCAAAAAACAAAGCTAGCCAGTTCATCTTCTTGCTACCCTGCTGTTTATTAGCTATGGTTTGAAATACAGTCAGCATCTACAAAAGTTAACAGGACTTCTGTGCAACACTGCTTCTAATACTAATGTTAGAATTGTGAACTGTACAACGTTAGGTTGAGACTGTTAAAAGGACAGTTGAAACCTTTTTCAATTGCGAGCTTCTATGGAGTTTTGGAATCAGTGTCCTACACATAGTAGGTAGTAATTGGGATCAAACTGGTATCAGTTGTACTTTTAATTTCTCCCATCTTAATCAACCCTGTTTTCAAAAATGCCATCATATCCCCTATAGTTGTCATTTATAAGTGACATGTGATATGAGTCACACGTCTCATCTTCCCTCCCCCAATTTTAAGATGCGCCTAAGTCCGAAAGCCTTTGGAGTTTTGGAGTTTATCACCAAAGATGCAAATAGCTGCTCAGGAAAGGCTTTTTCTTTGCTTACTGAAAAAATTATATCACATTTTCAGCATATCAAAATGCAAATGATTGCAGAAATATTTTTTTCTTCTTAATTAACACTCTTTTGTTGTTTTCATACCGACAACCATTTTGGTTGAGTGAAAATTATTTTAAATCTAAATCTGCCAAGACTAGGACTCATTTAGAGATTAACTGTTGTGTCACCTTTATGAAACCTTTATTCTGTCTGTGAGCACAAAAAAGTGTAAATTTCAAAGCCTTTTTGACATCACCCGAGCTTAAGATGAGCACAGACCGTCAATATATGGTTAGGATTAGTTCACAGTTCTTACAGATTTACTGTAAATATGCAGTTTCCCTGTTTGGGAAAACAAACAAAAAAAAAGAAGATTCATCCATCCTGTCCATCTGTTGTCTTGTTTTCTCCAATTTTTATTTCATCTGAATTGTTAGTTCATTTCAGGACTTGTTGTACCAGTTTAAAGTGATTTGCTACATTCTGCTACTTGATATGACTCCAATGAATTGCATAATTTCTTTTTTTAACAGATGGTTGGCCCAAAAATGGATTGGAATGAAAATTAATGACAATTAAATGCAAGACAAAGCTTTCAGATGATAACATGCAATTAAATTACATATCATATTTGGGCATTTTTGCATTGACATTTTATAGCCATAATTAATTAAAATTCTTGGCTATAATAAGAAACAAACCAATAATCAAAAGTTAAAGTCAGTGGCTATGAAAAGTTTAATTTTACGGGTACAAAATTTATGTAGAAAGAGGAAAAATAGTAATATATATGTATTGCCATAGAATTAAAATATTTCAAAAATCAATTAACTTTATTGTTCACTCTAAGAAATCAATATAAAATCTCTTTAAAAAAACCCATCTTGTTAAAATCAGACATTCATTAAGAGCACTTTAACATTTGGCCACCCCTACATATTTACATATATTATACCTTTTTAGCTTGGAGCTTCACCAGCTTCACTCAAATATTGAGCTTTCCAGACACTGTTTTATCAAGGATTAGAAGTGAGAGGATGAGCTGTGGTATTTGAGAGGTATTATATGGACACCGGAGTCCTCATTGTGCAAACCTGTCTGTCTGACCTTTTAGAATAGTATGATTGTGCCCTCATTGTGATCCCCTGTCTTCATAAGCCCCTTTGATTAACTTTATGTTAAGCAAGTTTTGGGGACTCTGGCCTTGCTTTTTAACACATCTTCTCTCTAAATACCTCCATAGAGAAGTGGAATAAAGATGGATTAGGCCTTGATAGCATCTTAAGTAATTTACAATAGGCTCAGAAGAGGCAAGCAGCCCATTTGTGGAAGTGTCACGTGTTGAATAGGAGGTTAATTTTTCAACAGAGATGGATGTTTAAAGAATAAAGGAGACAGTTATGAGGGGAGATTCAAATTCCAAGGAGGGATTAAATAGTTGTTATCTGGTTTTCTTGGTTAAATTGATTGGGTTTAGAGTAGAAAGCTGTCGACCAGACAAAGTGGTTGAAACAAAGATGAGGCCACCTATTCCCCCCCGAAACACCCTTTCCTTATTAGACACTGGCTTTTCATTTATATCAATAAAGCCCCAAGAAATATTAATGCAGGTTTGCTCAGGAATTCATGCTGAAGGGTTCCTTTGGTATTGGCATGCATATTGATGTTTACATCTGTTTAAAGGCCCCAGCACTTCAATTACTCACATTCTCTCTGCCCAGTCTAATTCTTCACAATTCTCCCTTTATTAGTTAGTTGTTTTTCCATTATTGAGTTTCCAGATTGGTGAAATGATTCATGAGTTTTGTGGGTTTTTCTTCCTAGGGCCTTGGAGACTTCCAGCAGCACATGCCAGGTAATTTTGGTCCACCCCAGCGACTGCCTCATCACATGGAGCCCTTAAGGAACCAACCACCTCAGGGCCCTCAGGACAGGGAGCCTCTCTTTATAGGAGGTTAGTCTCAACGTCTAGCCTTGATGAGTATTAGGAAGCTTTCAGAGCATATTGAGCTCTCTTCATCACCTCTAGCCCTATACCTAGAGGGTATGCTGCCAGCTCTCTGGTGCTGCTGTATTAGCAGATCTCATGTTAAATGCATGTTCGTATATACATGTGAATGAACCTTGGAAATGGCTTTAAACATACATATTTATGATTTTTCATACCCATCATTAATGTAAAATTGATAACCTATATTCTTGTTTCCACCCTTCACCCTGATAGAGTTGTCTGATGTTGTTTTCATGCTGCAAAGAAATCTAAAATTTCTTCTTTAGGAGAAAACAAACTAAACTGAGCTGTTTTTGTCTTCCCTGTGTGCCCACAGAGTGTGGAGATTCATCACGGTTTCCAGGTCAGCACATGTTTGATCACCCAGGGCCTGGCTCTTTGATGAACAGCGGCAACAACCTCCACCACCACCAGCTGTCTGGCCAGGCCCACATGAGCTTCAGCCCTCCTGGAGCGCCCTTCAACCAGCCAGGCCAGGGCCCGTTAGGACTGTTCCAGAGAGAACCCCCGAGACCCAACCTCCCTCCCCACCAAGGCCACCAGGGGATGGTGAACCTGAATCAACAAGGTGGTCCCCCAAACCAGCCCCGGCCTTTCATGAGCCCTCGACAGCCATTCGGCCAGCAGGGCAACATGTTCCCCCCTCCACCAGTTCAGTTTGGGTTGCAGGTACCACGAAGAGTAAGTGGTGGACATTTCTTTATCTTGTTTATGCTCTGATTCTGCTTGAAATTTCTATTAAGTGTTCTGAATTATTATCAAAACATTCTCACTTAGCAAGAGCCAATGCATTTTGTCAAGAGAAATAGTCTAGAGCTCCCCCTAGTGAGGGAATCCTTATCGTGTCATATTTGAAATCCAACAACAATAACATAAGCAACAATTAAAGTTAAGTTCACATCAATCACCTCAAATTTTAGTTTTAAGTCAAGTTTATTTGTCTAACATATTTCAGTAACAATCCAGTTCAAAGTGCTTTACACAATAAAAGCATGACAGAGTAGCCAGTTATGAAACGAGCAATGGATATTACATTTTGCCAATTGCCATAATCAAAATTGTCAAGCAAAGATATAGGAAATGTATTGTTCCAGTTATTAATTAAAGGCAAAAAGTTTCCATATGACTCTACAAAGGTGTCTTTGATTACTGACAAGGATTCTGATTGTGACTGTAGAATTTTATCTGTGTCATTTCTAAAGATGAATTTCTCAAAAATCGAAGAAAAGTGAAATGATTGTAGAAAAAAGTCTCCACTTTGCCCTCCGGTTTTTATTCATGAGAGCTGTTAAGATTGTAGACTACACAGATAACTGTAATATGATTTACAGCTGCTAAACAGATACAGCCTAAATTTTTACAGTTTCATTGGACATTGAGAATATTTCTGAAAATGATAAACTTTTTTATTTAGTCAGCTTCAGCTTTTACTTTTATTTAATGATTTGTGTCTCTCTTTTTAAAGCAAAAGCCCAAACTGAGCAGGGTAGTAAATACTACTCTGCAGAGTTGCAAGAAAAGCTAAACATATTCTTGTTGACCAAAGATTTATTATCAAGTATTTTCAAATCCATGTTAACAAAGTGTAATACAAACAGATAAAAATATTTGCTTTTGTCCCTTTTATGGATAACCATATTCATAATTTTAACTGATTAGCCAAAATAGAGAGTGTCATAGTCTGTATGACACTCATAGTTTGTATTCTCGTTCTGCCGTGCATATTGTTGTTTTTGTATTTATGTCAATCATATTTGGACTTTTCTGGCTCCAAATCAAGTGGTCCCTTTGGTGATGATGACATTAATTTTGATCTGCTCTGTTTGTAATCAGCTGTTCAATAGTTGAAAAATCAATCAAAACTAAGTACTCCAATCATTTAGCAGTGTGTCCTTTAAAATGAATATGGATAATCTTGTAATTTTTTTCTCTTGTATACACACACAAATAAGTTAGATTCCAGCATAAAACCTGAATAGAGAATTAAAAGCCTCTGAGTTGGTGGACCAAAAATACAAAATTTCAGTTTTGCCAGCTTTGTAAATAAAATTTTTCATCCATTAGATTATTTCACTTAGATAGAAGAAGAGAGGTTTAGGGAATCAGAAGACTTCAGAGAGAGGTACAAGTAGGTGCCAGGGGCATCAAAAGGCAAAAGAAATATTTTATTCCCTGATGATGTTTCCTGGGAGGCAGAGCATGTACAGAAAAATGTAAAGGCCTCATAACAGAGCCTTGGGGTATTCCATGCGAAAGAGATGAAATTAGTTGAGCACATTTCACAAGTTTTTATTGAAAAATAATTCAAGATGATTTAAAATATTTGTTTTAATGTGAATTATGCTACCGTTGCAGGGCTTGATGCACACGCCCCCTGTCTCCCAGCTGCCACATCATGATCCTTTATCTCCCCATCCCATACATCAGCAGCAGCAGCACCACCACCATAGGCAAGAGATGCCCCATCAACAGCACCAACAGATAAATCTCAATGAGCCTCGCTCCATGACACATCATGGTCAAAATCCTTTCCATCAGCAGCAGGGGCATGGTGGCCCCAGGCACATGAATCCCCGTTCTCAGAACCCCCCACAGAGGAACATGTCAAACAGGCAGAGAATGGTAAGAGATCAACAGAGAAGGTCATTGTTGGTCAAAGTGAAATCAGAGTGTTCTGTTTTGCCATAGTGTCGCAAAATTAGTCTTTTCTCATTGTATTTCATTGTATTTATTTTTTCAGTTGGAACCCCTCAATTTCATTTGAGACCAAAATTATGCCAGTAGATAAAAGTAATTAAAGACCTGAATTAAATCTCTTTGTGTTTTCAGAACACGCCCATCTCCAAGCAAATGCAGCACCGCAACAGCAACCTACGGGAGCTCCCTGTAGCACCTGCTAACACAAACATGAACAGTTCCTCCCCCGCTGCCAGCATCAATCCTGTTGCCAGGACAACGCCGGGAACGCGTCCGGGGCAGAGCATTCAGCCGGCGTATGGCGGTGGCAGAGGAAGAGGCCAAGCTGCGAAGACTGAACCACAGGCTGGGGAAGCAGGCAGGGTGGTGACTCAACAACAGGAAACTACAAACACACCATCCAGCTCAATACCACAGGTCAGTGATCCAGGATCAGACCCAATTGCAAGAAAAAAACAACAACAAAATTGCTGTTCAGATAATTGAGAAATGTATTTAACTCAGGAAATACTGTGCCTTGTTGCAGTAGAGTTGTTTAGTACCTTAAAATTTAAACTTATTTAGAGCTCAATCTGGCCAATACTGTTTGTAAATCTAGTGAATACCAGCAGCCACTGAGTCCATTCCACATTATCTAAATGTTACATATTTTAAACGAGCACTAGTCCAAGTTTGGTCATTTGACTTAAAAAAGGGAAATTCTGTTGATTCAGAAGTGAGGTCCAGCATTTAATTTTTTTCTAAGTAGTGGAAGTTGAGGTAAATGTTTTGTACAGTGAATTTCTGATATTGGTGGGGGTTTAAGATGTCAAGTAGCAATTTCTCTATATATTTCAGTTTCCCAATATGCACTTTTCTTTTAGAATATTTCAGTAATTTGGAATCATGTTCCACAGACAAATCTGGAAATAGACAGGGCTTCAATGTTCTCCAGTGATGTAAAATCTATTTGGAGTAAAATAAATTAGTAATGCCTTAAAAGATACAACTTAACATTATGTTGGTAAAAAACGTTAATTTTGCTTTCAAGTGCGATAAATATAGGATGTTTTAACCCCACTAAATAACTATGGCATATTATAATGATTGTAATATTGACTACAATTATTATGATTTTTTTAAATTTTTTGAGCAGCCCTTTTTACTGTTAAATCATCTTTTGCAACATCCTTTTTATGGTGCAGGACCCTGACGAAGATGAAGAGACTCGGCAGTACCGTCTGAAGATCGAAGAGCAGAAGCGTCTCAGAGAGGAGATCCTGAAGAGAAAGGAGCTGCGGCGGCAGATGCAGGCTGGTGTCAGGAAGAAGGAGCTGCTGGAGAGACTTAACGCTCAGACAAACACACAAAACCAGGACTCTACTCCTACACAGACTCAACCTTCACCACCAAATCAGCTCCCTGTACCACAGCAGCAACAGCAGCAGCAGCAGCAGCAAGAACAAAACCTGCAACAACTACAGGCTCACCAGCAGCAGAGGCCGGTTCCTCAGAGGCCACAACAGTCAGTAAATCACACATTAACTAATCCTAATCAGGACAGTGCCATGCCTCCTAGCATTCCTGCCCTGATCCCTGCCCCACGCCCCAACGTCAAGTCACGCCTACAGATGGTAAAAGGGAGCCCACAGGAGCAACAGACCCCTGGCTCAGGTCCTGAGCAGCAGTGGAAGCAGCCCCAACAGAACCAGCAGCAGCAGCAACAGCAGCAGCCACTTCTGCTGCAACAAAGAAGAAATAGCTCTTTGCAGAGTGCAAACAAACCAGGCGCTCAAGTTCCTCAAAAGAACACCCCTCTTTCAGTGAGGCAAGGCCCAGCTCAGACTCTTGGACCTAAACCCGGGGCGAAAAGAACTGTGATGCAGCGTGTGAAAAATGCAGGTGTGGAAGCCCAGCAGGTGCCACAGAAAGTCAGAGTCGTCAAACTATCAGGACCGGTGAGCTCAGGTTTTCATTTTTACTTGACACTTCCTTTTGTGTCTGACATTTATTTGATCCTTTGCTGTAGATTTTACCCACAAGGGAAACTGCATAACTGGGGATGGAAATGCCATTGATTCTCTCTCACTGTCTATTTTGTTATGTAGTTGATATCTAACCTATTAGAATGACATGGCGATGTCTGTGTCATTTTGGTAAAATTGGATCTGTTAACAGTATCTTCTATTAAGCATTAGGAGCTGGTATTTAAGCCTCAATGTCTTTACACACGTTTTACCTCTTGGAACTCAAAAAGTCTGGTGGCATTAATAAAAAAAGATCAGTTTGACATTTATCTATGGAGTTGGGAGATTCCTCAGCTCTGCTTTTAAAGGTTGATGTCCTCTTTTCAAGACGAATGAGCAAAATAAGAATAACAAGATATTCAGGTATGCCATTTCATACTCTCCATTTCAAAACTATTGATATCTTTTGAACTTTTTAAACATTTTGATTACATTACAATCCCATGCTTAAGAGTTTTTCATTGAAATATTTTTTTGATTGAACAACATTGTCGATATTTGCAAAGTGAAACAGGCTGTATTAAGTAGTGCCACCACTACTTAATACTCTGAGTAATTATTTTGTTGGACCACCTTTTGGGTCAATTACAGCTGCAAGTCTTATTAGGCATATCTTTACAGTGTTGCACATCTGCAGACTGAAATTCTAGCTCATTCTTCTGTGCGAAATATCTTAAACATAGTGCATAGTGAATGTCATTGTTTTTTTGACACGGTAGTCTGGTAGACTCTGTTCGATTGGTGACCAAAATAGCAACTTTTGTTACATTTTCAGTTGGTGCAGTTGGGTTTCACATTGCAGTGTCAAAAGAACCAAATCTTTTGAAAAAATGTTCACCCCCTCACCTGTGGTGTATGCACCAAGATCCACAACATGAAAACCTCTGAAGAAGACATATAGGGCAACTTCCTTCTTCACAAAATGCAAATAAAAATGAAGTAGGGTCATATTTTAGCGGTTGAAGGATTTCTCTTTTGTCTTTGGCGACCCATTTTTTCCGCTAGCACTATACACTCACGTTTGTTTAGGTTGTATTCACCCAGAATGCCCTGCTTCTAGTCTGATTCCTATTTTCTATCTCTTTTTCACTTGCATCTGCATGTGGTTTCAAAACGTACCGTAGTTCACTTCAATGGAACTAAACCTGGGTTTAATTACATTCACATTGGACTTTCTGGACAATCGAACCAGAGTTTGATTAAAGCAGACTAAAAAGAGCTGGTGTGAACACACTAATAAACTTATAAGATTTCAGCTCTGTGCTTTGACGTCACCATTCTTGTATTCACACACACCAGGATACCAGGATTAACCCCCAGATAGCTTATAATTAGTTTTCAGTATCTGCAGAAAAAAAGATCACCATAGCATGATGCAGCTGCTTCCTTGCTTCACCATAAGGATGATGAATTCAGGATATGCAATTACAGTTTTCAGCCTTTCATAGACTATTTGTGGGACAAAAGGTTGAGTTTTCATCTGATTAGACAAAATAATCTTCCACAATTTTAGTTTACTGTGTGGCAAACTGTAAGCAGGAAATCTTACGAATTTCTTCAACTTTCAACCATGGTTTGTTGTTCTCACAAACCAACATAGCTTTTATTTTTAAATAAAGACTATGTTTGTGTGGTACACTATTATTAGTTGTCCTGATGATGTATTTTTGCACATAGTTTTTGCACATAGCCCTACCATTTCCATTCTTGGACAATGGGTTGAACTGAGCTCTGTCCAAAGTTTAGGTTAATGATTTATAATATAATGCTGCTTCAGATTTATCAAGAACCTTATCCCTGACTTGTATGCCGTGTTCTGTAGTCTTCATGATGCAGTTCATTCATCAATCCTTTCTAACAAGCCTTTCTGAGGCCTTTAGAAAACAGCAGGGTTTATACTGAGATAAATTATAAATGGAATCTTATTGAGATCTGTCAAAGTAAAGCATGTTAAACATATGTGCATGCCACACTTTTTTTTTACTTTTATTTGTTAAATCTTTAAAACACATCTTTCTGCTTCACAATTATTCACGTTTTCTATTGAGCTTTGGTATAAAATCGCAATAAAATACATTGAAATGTGTAGTGTAAGATAACAAAAAAACTTGAAGGTTTATGTTAAGTTATTGTTTTGTTCTAATTGCACACTAATCTTTATTTTGTTATTTTTGAACAATGACAAAGGGAATGCATGTTGAGCATTAATACTCATCATTGAAGAGACGTGTCAGCGGGTTGTGATACTATTTGAAATGAGCTGCTTTCAGCCCCTCATCCCTTAGGATGAAGCAGCTGCGGTAAAATTGCAGACTGGCTGCAGATGAAGTTCACAGGGTGTCACTGTGTTAATGGACATACTAAATCAGGAAATCAGAATGAGAGCCAAAAGTGTAGGAGGATCTGAAGTGGAGAAAAAGTGGTTGAAAACGAAAAGCCTCATAAGTTGCAGAGCGAAAAAGATTCCCTCCTGCATTGTTCTGCTGTCATCAACGAGAGCTTGACAATGTTATCTCCTCTTATTCCCCTTCCCTCTTCCTCTCTGTCATCCCTCAGTTGCTTTTGATATCAACCCATCTCTCAGGTGTGAGGCAACAATAGATGCCAATCCAAGACCCTTGTAATTAATCTTTCTTGGTTGAAGGTGTAAGGGGGGATAACATAATACCTGTGTAAGAAAGTTGCCACTTTTGAGGATTTTGGATTTGTATAGCTTAGGCACAGAGATAAGAGGCAAATTATATTTTAATCAAAGGTAATACAAAAGCAGTGCAAAACACAAAAGCTCAGGAAAATGGTTGTGTGCGAAGCGGGAGGAGGGATGGGATACACATCGAGCTGCTGTCGCTTCAGTGTAATACAGCTTAGCATTTGATGGGTGCAATCAGGAGCTGTGATTTCTATAGAAGGGATTAATCCATTTACTCTCCGCTGGGGACAGGTCAGAGATAGCGGCTCTTTTCTTCCCGTGTATTGATCTGTCACATCTTTCTGCAGAGTCGGAGAAGGGACGACCTTCAATTCCTTGCCGCATGTCAACAGCAGAGCTGTGACTTTATTTCATAATGAGTCCATCACCTTGTTGGGTTGATCTTTATTCTCTGCAGAGTGGCTGATAGAAATCCAGTTCCAGTGATTGCAGATATTTAGTTTCTTTTGTGGAGCTCCTTTCGCAACCGTTGGTCAATTATATACAGTTCCTCGCAGAAGTGTTAATATCCCTTCAACTTTTCAACATTCTTCAATGTATTTTACCAGGATTTTATGTGACAAACACAAATAGTGTAATAGAAGAATGGAAAGAAAATTATACATTTATTCTTTTTATATGCAGGTTAGAATATTAGGGACATTGCAAATGTTTAGAAAAGCTGCTCTGGTCAGATTAGACCCAAATAAAACTTTTTAGTCTACGCTGTATTCATTCCCATAGTGGAACATGGTGTTCGTTGTATCATCCTTTGAGCATGTTTTCCCCCCTGATAAACAAAAAAAAAAAACAACCTAAAATTATAGTCTCCTTACTGTTGCAAACCTGGTAACCTTTTGCTATGTCTTGCAAAAAAAGTCATTAATTTCAGCCAAAATTGGAATCGGCAGGTCAGGCTTCTTAGAGATTGGTGATCGGACAGAAAATTGCAATTGGTGAACCTCTACCTACTTCTAAGTACAGTAATCACTATAGCAATCAATGTAGAGGCCATTAATCGGAGAAAAAAAAAGCATATTTAACAGTTACCGAAAGAGTACTAGAACATGTTTCGACTGTTTACATTTTCAACAGAACATTTCTGAGAAAAAAATGTTAAAATTGTCTTTATTGAGCTTGTATAAACTGTATTTAACACCCGTTCTGTTTCTATCTTTTAATCTTTATTTACTTTATTTTTCTCTCATGTATGCATTTCATTACAAAGCTCTCAGTCTCAAAGTTGTCAGAGTATTTCCTAAATACAATACTAAATTATTTGACAGTTATTTCAGTAATCAATTCATCACAATTAATCAGATGAATCGTTTCAACACTCATTTTGATTGGTTAATAAAACGGGCAATACAAGTTCTACATGCTGTGCTTCTTTGAGAGAGCACAGAATTATCCTGCTCTTGGATAATGGGAGGACAAATGCTACTGTGTAAAATGTTGGCCAAATACTTCATGTTGGGGCTGCACACAAATAAAGACAAGCAGAATTTGGTTAGTGACTCAGTGCTTTTTTTATTTTTCCAATCCAGAGTGGAAAGAGGCCCGAGGCAACCAGCAGCCCAGCGCAGCAGCAAGGCACCTGGCAAGCACCTCCACTCAACCAGAGCATCCAGAGGAAGGTGACCATGATGGGACAGCAGCAAGTGGGACCAGGTGGAACACCGCAGGCTAGCCGCGGGGGCTCGGGAGACGCACAGCAAAGCAGGGTGTGACATGAAAGAGATCTCTCTCTACCTCTGTCTCTTTTGTTTTAGGACACTAAGAATCTTTTTACCTGTAATGTATTTATTACTAGTGTAAACTCGTGTTTCATGGCAACTCCCAGCCAAAACGTCTCCTGTAAAAAGTGATTATGCCAGCGCTAGGTAGATGTAGCAATCATACAGTGGGACAGAGCGGTGTGCCAGGTTCAGGAGTATTGACAGGCTGAAAGCAGCAGAACAAGCAGAGATCCTCCATCTCCCCTGGCCGCTCCGTGCACATGTCACCACCAGGCTCTTGTCACTGGTTCCAGACTTGCAGATGCTGACAGTGTAAGGCAGCCACCACTGCGCCTGCATGGCTGCTCTGCCTTTATGCTCCCTCAACCCCCAGATACACACACACACTCATAACCATATTTCCTCCACCTCCTCCTCTTTCTGCACCAGGGGAAACATACCTCTCTCTCACACAAGATCATATGAAGATATGTCATGCAGCCTGGCATCATCTTCTGACGTTTATGTTCTGTGTAGAAATGTGATGAGTCAATCACGTTAAAAGTCTGAAAGGCACAAGAGGAAAAATGTGTGACGTTTTTTAAACGCATCTTTGCACAAAGAAACGTATCTTCAACAGAAGCAGAGTTTAGATTTTTTTTTTCAAGCCTTATTTTATTTATTTTTCGCTCACTGCTTGGTATAGGTTGTTGTATCGGGTCGGGGTCGAGGTAGAGGGACTGGTCCGGTGGGACGGGGTCACCCACTACCCACTAGGCAGAGCCAAAAAGGAGCAGAGAAAGAACACAGCACTGTGTGCATCGAGGGCCTCTCCACATCTACTACTGAGTTTCAGCTCAAGAACCTCCTCATGTCCATCGGCCCTATAGAGGTAGGACACGCCACATCTTTATAAAGGTTCAAGTTTAAAATATATTTTGCAAACTTTCACTGATTTAGTTTTAGCCACAAACATCAATCTCATTTATGTGGGTTTTATTTGATGGAAAAAACCTTCTGATGAAAGAGTTGCTAGAAGAAAGCAATTTTTTAAGTAAAAGCAATCATGTCAAAGTAGGTGAATCCTGTGGTGTACAGCTCCATTTCAGTGTGAAACAAACACTTCAATGGCAGTGGCAGCATTATGCTGTGGGGTTGCTTTTCTTTTTCAAAAACAGGGGAGCTGTTCAAAGCTGATTGAAAGATGGATGCACTTTACATTGTGTTGATGATCTGGCAAAGAAGAGATCTGGAGAGCACTTTCTGTGTTGAAGTTCTCTTATTCATTATATGCTTATATATAAGGACATTTATTTTACACAGAAATTGTGATGAAACTCAAGATCACAATTTTACTGTTGGAGAAAGAAATGTTGACATTTTTTGCCATGTTGCCCTCTCCCTTTCAGTTAGTTTTTACCAAATATGGATCTTGATTTGGGACAAATTCTCCATTTAGACACCTTGAATCATCTGTAGTTTTTATGCCAGGCCACTACTTGGCTGTGAGATTGTAGCATGTCGTCAGAACATAGGTCTTAGCTTTCACGTAATTTAGAAAACAGTAATCCGTCTCCAGTGAACCAAGTTTTTCTGTGATTCAGATGTGTTTTTTGTCAGAAGTATTAAGCTGAACAAGTTACGTGGCACAATAGAGTACAATGCTATCAGCCATTGTTTTTATTTGCCCGTGCTGGCATAGATAAACCCTACAGCCATGTGTTCTGGGCATGTGCTTTTTCACAGTGCTTCACACCTCTGCAGGAGTTGTTCCTAAGAACTTGCTCTCTGAAACATGGTTTCCAAAAGTGATCGCGTCAGAGACTCAAATCAATCACTGGCAATGTGCAACACAACGGCTGGATCGCAACACAAATGTTAGTTTTTACTAAAGAGCAGCTTTGTGTAAATGGGGGCTTCAGTAGCAAGATTAGAAACTGATGTTCACAGAAATACTTTGTCTAATTTGACTGAGCTTGAGTTACTTTTCAAAAAAGTAAGGGAAAAAAGTTCAGTTCCCCAGAAACATCGAATACAAATTTATGTCACACTTTTTAGATTTCTAATCCTTTAATTTCACTTTAATTTTCCTGTTTTGCTCTATGTTTGGTCTGTCACCAGTGAAAACATTGAGGCTTGGTGAAAAAATATGACAGAGTTCAAAGAGTATGAAATTCATCTCTCCACCAGTGTAGAAATGTGTTGAAACGTGATCTCTTAGTGCCCTCTGTTGGATTGATTTTGAAGTTAATGAATAAATTACCCCAGTCGGCCCCACCACCCCCATGTTCTCTTGTGTATTGGATGAGTATCTCTCTATTCAGTTCGTTCCTTCTCTGTCTCCTGCAGATGTTCAAAATGATGCCGCAGCAGAGAAAAGCTATTGCCAAATTTTCCAATCCCCAGCATGCTGAGAGTTTCCAAATGAGCTTCCATAGGTAATCAATACTCACCTTCCTTTCATCTTTGTTTACATAATTAAATGATTAGTAGTCCTGATAGAGCCTATGATGATGTCTCTCAGCAGTCTGTGGTACAAACAATATTTTCACCATTGCTACACAGGCACATGATTGATTTGTCCCACATTGATGTGTCGCTGACTGATGGCTGAGGAGCTCAGCAGATCCACCAAAGGGTCTCTTTCTTCTGCTGTGGTGGGAGTCTCTCGTGCAAAGCTCTGCTCCACGTGGCTACAGGATTATTTCTTCAACACACTCATCGTCTCGCCACCGATTTCATCATTCGTCTCCCTCCAGTTTGGACAAATGAACACAAAGACAGTACCTATGTGCATGCATGTGTTTGATTCTGCTTGCCAAGTGTCTGTAGTTTTAAAATGGCATTGAAGAGACACTAAACAGTGAATCATCCCTTGATGTTTGAACTTTCTTTTTTTTCCCCAATCTCAAAAGGACATGGTAAAATCTATCATGGGATAACTAATGGTTGCTACCCTCTTCATTGAGTTATCTATATTAAACTTAAAAAGTCACATAATTATTATTCAGCTTTAACCCCCTCATAGTATGTTTATTTTATACTTCGGTTTCATGCAGGCAGAAGTTTGTGGTGTAATTTTTACTCCCTTGATGTAGGTGGCAGTATTTTATCTCTTTCGTTGCATTGTTGGTTTCAGCCTAAGCTTTATCCTCAGGTTGTTTTTTTTGGGCCAATGGCGCCATCTAGTGGGGATGTTTAATGCAGGGACAGAAGGGACCTGGATGCTGATTGGATGTTTACTGTAGCAGCAGCTGTGAGAGATCCTTAGATGGTTTAGTTTTCAGAATACCAAGCACTCTAAGGAGTTTGTAAATACTGTTAGCCTTTCTGGTTCTCCTCAGAGTCCTCTGGATTTAAAGATTAAAGAATTTCTGTTTCTTTTTGTTCTGAATATAATTCAGTCTTTTAGCTGTTGGCATTGGAGATAAATGTTTTCTTTTGACATGCGGTTTGTTTGTTAGATTATGTACTTGTCAAAAGTTCAGAGCTGTACCAAAAATAGAAAGGTTATTATTATCAAAGTGACTTGATTTCTTATAGTTGGCAAGTGCTATATTTGGAATCATTTTTTTAATTGCTTTGGGAGAAAAACTGCTTTCATTCATTCCTTTTTTTTTAAGCCAGAGAAAGGATCTAAGATTTTGAAGTCATCTGATTGGTTGGTGTCTTATAACTGAGCAGTGTGGTTTAGTTGGATTTGAAATCATTGTCACTGCTTAACACTATTAGTTAGAAGAAAAGTCAAAGAAATTTAACTGCAAACCTTTTTCTACAAATTGAATTCACACAAACAGTCATCTGAACATGCTGAAGTAGTTCAGTTAAAAGCTATTGGGAAATTACCCAGATTTCTCCATTACTTATTATGATACATATTTTTTCCAAGTTTTTCTGACTTTTTATACAGTAATACATAAATCAGTGATAAACGGGTTTCCTGTAACATTTCAATTGACATTTAAACTCATTTCATTTCCCTTTCTTTCTCCACTACATTTTTAAGTATTCCACAAAAAATATCACTGAAGTTGGTGACATTCAAATATTATTCGTAGTAAATGTTGAGGGAGCAACCATTAAACTTCTAGTGGTCGTGTATATAAGTAAACAAGACATTTTGCTCTTAATTTATCCTTTTTGACTATTACTTTCCTTTTCCTGTGTTAGTCAAGTTGTAACAAGTTAGTTTTTTTATATGTAAAAGCTGAGCTAATTTGTCCAGAAAGAAATCCTTTTTACAAGTGGTGTGTTTCTATTTTAGAGTCACAGCAAGAATTGAAATTTCTGTTCATGAGTGAAAAAACAACAAACGTTTAAAGGAAAACAACAAAAAAATGCTAATAAAAACATGGCCAATATACCGTACACATGCTGGTATGTGAAGCCGGTCAAACTTTAGCTCAAAGATGTGTGCTTGGTTATGTGTGCTGTTCATGTGTCTGGTGCCTTTATAAGGACGTCTCTTTATATGTGTGTTATATTTTAATCTTTTGTACTTCACAGAAGCTGTGAGTTTATGGGTATTCACCAACGTGTCGTACATATGGAAGATTTTACTACTTCAGGATTAAACCATTTCTAAAAATATTCCTTAGGTTTAAATATTTAAGAGCTAGGCTTAAAAAAAGGATTTCATTGTCCATTTTTGCACTGATTTTATCAGGAATATTAGACATTTTAACATTCAGATTTTACCGTGGTGACATCCTGATGTGCAGCCTCATAAAACAAAGCCTGCATAATTTTACTGTGGTGTAATTTAGATGAAATAAGGATAGATGAATTATTGGAGTATTAAATATGGATGTTGGATGGTTTGATAAAACTTTCCCTTGGCTGCTTATCTGGATGACACCCCAAATGAAGAACCTAATTTTGTGTCTTAAACTACAATCTTGTTGTTTACAAGTTCTTGTTTACATCTGACCATTCTGCATGTGTCACAAACTCTTTTAGTTATATTTCCTTTCTAATTTGGGTTTAATTGAAATAATTTACTTTTAAAGAAGCTGCACATTCATGAAGTTACCTCACTAAGATCTTAGTAACTGAGGGTACTAATTCCTTCTTGTAAACAAGAAGTTTTACATTTAAGTTATTCTTTGTGTCTGAACTGACTTCAGCATGTTTCATTCTCTTTAATTTAAGTTGAGCTATTTTAGAGATTTTTTCTTTATATGTTTTATGCTCCTGTGTTTTAAGTTGTTGATTTTCCTTAAGGTATTAGTAAATCCTATGGATTTGGAACAAGTATCAGCAATGCTACTCATAATGACAATATTATAAGACATTATGTCTTTATAATTCCAAACACAGATTCACATTGAAATCTTTTGTACTTTACAATGAAGAATTGCTTGCATACAAACTGTGAATAGTTGAACTTGATGCAGTAATTTTGCATATTAACAAAATACACAGTGAGCTGTTTGAACAGCAGCAACTGCTTTTTATCAGACCACTTGTGGTTACAATAGACTTCGTGCATTTTTTTTATTTTTTTATTTTTGGTTTATTGTTTTCCTCTTATCTTTTATTAAAAAGTTCTAATCGGTCTATTAATTGATAATCATGTTTATGCCAGCTTTGGTCAAAAATGTAATGTAGTTGGATGCTCAGAACCACTAATGTATTGTTTGTTTTCGTGTTAGGCCTCGGGATCCAGATGATCTGAAGATCTGCTGTAATCGTCATATTAATGTTCTTTTATGTTTTTTTCCAGATCAATCCCATCCATTAAAGACGCAGTTATTGTGGTTTAAGCCTGAGTGACCATATAAATGGCCAAGCATGTAGTAGAACATATTTTTCATTGCTAGTACGGCATACTCATATTTAAAGGAGATGATTTAATAGAGTTGCAAACATCAATCATTCAAAAGTGGCAATGTCTCAGTTCTGTAACACAGGGTTTTACTATTTAAACAATGGTTGACTTTTTAAGCTGCTATGCTGTATTGGACATTAGCGAGGTTAGCTTCACAAAACCCATAGCATTTGTGGGTTTTCTTGGTAAGTCAGTTCCCTACCTGAACTATGATTTGCTAAAGAGTGCCAACATTTTCAAATCCAGTATGTTACCTTACAATCCAAAGTTGATCATTCTAAAGAATGCTGTACTTTATCAGGCCTTCCTGTTATCTGCTGAAAGTTATGTTATTTTTGGCTCTTGTGCTGAGTGAATGTAGCTCAGACATTTGTCAACATGCTGTAGAAAATAGTTTCCTTTTAAATATATTTTTACGTTTCTTTGCTTCTCTTGACTTCAACTCGCTGATGCTGAACGTAGTTGCTTCGTCTTTGCCATCTTCTCTCATTAACAACTTTAACACTGAATATTGTTCTTTCTATCACAAGCAGGATAGGCAGGCCTAAATGAAAATGTTCAGTTGTTTATTCTGATCACAAACGAATTTTCTTTTGGTCATTTTTGTAATTTAGTCAATACAACTGCGTGTTAGGATTATTTGTGGAATTTTTTTTTTGTCTGTGTAATATTTAAATATCTGACCTTACTCTTAAAATAAGAGTAAGATCAGATAGTTTCGGTTGGTGTTTTTTGTATTTTATGAGCTTCAAAAAGTTGAAGCTCATAAAACCTATTCAGATTCACTTCAGATGTTTTTATTTCAAACATAGCAATATAAAGTAACAAACTGTTTTGCTTCACTGGAGGCACGTGTTAATATTACTTGTGTTCTAAAATTGCCTTGCTTTTCTTCAAGTCCTTGTTTTTTTAGAATTAAACCAATAGATTTGCTTTATCAAAAAAAAAAAAAAGCAATACATTTGTTTTTTGTCAGATTCTGTTCCATGCCTCGAACATAGGCTTGTCTTGTACAAACTTTATAAATGATACTTAGACTTTGTTGATAGCTGTAAACCTAGAATAATTTTCTTTTTTTTTTCTATTCAGTTTTATTTTTTTTTATTTTATGTAGTCAGGTCTTCTCTGACATTCCTAGTATTTAGTATGATCCACTTCGTGTACTGTTTTAGACACACAGGCTAGCTAATAAGTGTTGCATTTAGTACTGTCTGTAATGTCTGAATTAAATCTATGCACTTTATCTTCAACAGAATAATCCTGAGCACTTTGATGGACCAAGGACACTCCTGTCTTATTAATGCTGTTTCATATGCTTAACACTCAGGGTTTTCTTTCAGCCGTTCAGTTCCTGGGCTCAGAATGAAGGTTTTATGTTGACCTTTTTTCCCTGAACAGCTGCAGCAGATCTTTTGTTGCTGCCTCTTCTTTCCTTTGCTCTTCTACTTACATATGGTACACAAACTTGACCATTTCTCATCTTTCCTTCCACACCTCTGTTGTTGAGTGAATTGCAGCAGGTTGGCCTGCCTGGATTACCATTGTTTGTTAGCCCTGTGGATGGAGGTTTCCACTTATGTGACGACTTCTGGGCTCGCAGAGCAGACACGTAACTCTAAAGAGAGCTGCTTTATGGCTTTCTCTGCACCAAAGGGTCCTCCAAGCTTCTTGACAATCACTGTTTGGTCGAACTCTTTAACGGAAGCCTCTATGGACTCCTGATGTCGAACTGTATGTCGAACAGTGACTAAAGAAATCCAACATGGAGTTTTGATAGAAAATGTTGACAAAGCATCATGTTGTGTCTTTACACCCTTCAGTGACATTTCAAATGTGAAATGACCAGGATTATGTCTGAAATTATTGTTCTGATGCTGTGAATGTGGAAAATCTTCTACAGTTATGTACATTTGAACTTGCAAAATGTTTATATAAAGTTGTGATTTGTTACATTGGAATGCAAAGATGGAAAATAAACTACTTGACAGAGCAAATGTGTGATTGACTAATTGGGGAGAAATGTTTTTTTTTGGTACAAAGGATTTATACCAAAGTTATTTATACAAAATTGTAATCAAATTATAAAGATGCACTTTTTTATTTTTTCTTTTGCTTCAATCATTGGTTTTCTGAACTTGGCATGCATATTTTTTCATGGTTTTGATCTTCAGTTTTCAATAGGACATTTTACTTGGAGGCTGTTGGTCAGTTGGATGGAAGAAATCTTCATGAATTAAATTGTTGCATTTTTCTGATCATGCCGACCTCTCAACTAGCTTTGCACTATTGCTAATCACACTAAAGTTAATATGATTCGCAGATCAGCATGCAACTTGAAAGTAAGTGCTCATTTGGTAGAAGTGGAAAATGAACCATTAACTTTCTGATTAAATTCTTAATGCACCATAAACGTCAAAGATTTTCTCACATACATAATCTCTCAATATACAAAGTCTGGTTTGGGCAGTTGCTGGTCATAAATGATGCGTCTTGGATCATATAAATATCCATTCAACCACTCTTTATTAAAGTCGCATTTTACTAACGTCTGTTGACCAGTTCAAACAAAAGGAAATAGATCTTGATAGAACTGTTGTTTTGAATCTTGGTGTTATTTCAGTGAGTGCAGTGTTCAGCCTCTGGTGGTCATGATATTCACACTGGGAATCTCATATGGGCCCATGCCTACCCAAACAGAAGCCACACATAGTACTACTCAGGCCAGAGGTTCCTGCAGAAGATGGTGAGGGGAGCTGAAAATGTGCAGATCTATTTTCAGAATAGCTGCAGACATACCTTTAATTTTTATTACCTATTCTTTTGATAAATTTGCATTTTTTTAAATTTATCTGAGAAAGAGAAGACCTTTAGTATTATTTTGGTGTAGTAGTATTTATATATTTTATTTGTTGGGGTTGTTTTAGTCATTTTGGAGATGCAAAATGACAAAAAAAATTGACTTCTTTCCAGTTATTGTTGAATTGCATCAGGTTGTTGATGCTGTTCATTTCCCTCTAACTTAACACACCTCTGCCGCCACAGAAGAGCAAAAAGGACTGATGGACCAAGCAAGCCAACACCATTTGCAAAAACTGGGAGTTTTGTTTTCCAGCAAAGCCAGACTGTTCATGTTTGCAAATGTCAGCATTTGTAAAAGCGGTTGTTGAGCCCTGGCAGACTGAGGGCCCCCAGAGGGATTAGAGACGGCTCTGTTTACCTGCTCTGAGGAATGCTGCCCTCCGCGGATGCTTTTGTATCTGGTGGGGACCCAAGGTCACAGCACCGGCAGAGATGGGCCGCTTTGTCTCCTCCCTGAAGTTTCCACCTCACAATATCAACAGGACAACACAATGTGGGAGAAGAAAAGGGAATTCCTGCTCATGTTGCAACAGTGCTCAGAAACTCAGGTTCACTGGCCCTTTTTACCTTTGAAAGCTCAATGATGGATGACTTTAGGTGTCAGTTTTTCAATCTGTATGGTTAAAACTTCCTAATTCCCACCATGTTCTATTTCACATTTAGGATTACCAGCTTTTCTGTTTCAACTTTGGTGCAAATTGTTTACTGAAATTCACCACTTTAGTCATTTTTTTTGGGGGGGGGAGAGTGTTTACTCTAGTGGTCTGTATTTGACAATCAGCTAACAAGAAAATGAGTTGTGAGTGAGGGGGAAGACTTGTGGTCAAAGGTCAACAGACTGAGACTCAAACCTGTGATGGCTGCATATACGACTGAGACGTCACTATCTGAAAGGATTATTAAAGTGTCTTTAACATCAGTGTGAGATTTGTTTAAGAAAGGACAAAAAAGTTGAGCATTGCCAAACTTTTCAGACCATCTACACCAACTTTTTCTGTCTGCTGCTATCAGGAGCACCAGACTGCTACCCTGCTTTCTGCCCCGTCCTATTAAAATGAGGCACTTCATCTTATTGCAGGTGTTGTATTCAGATCTTATATGTGTTATAATATTTTAAGGCAATCTGTTGAATGATCTCAAAGAAAGGCTACTCAAAGTAATTTGAACAAATTCCTCAAAAGTATTTTATTTCAGTCAGGCCATCCATTCATTCTTCCAGTTATCCAGACCAGGTCACATGGCTAACAGATCCAGAGCAGTAACCCAGACATCCTTCTCCCCTGTGACACGCTCCAGTCCATTCTAGGCAACCCCAAGGGGATGTCCAGGTCAGAAACTTTGTATATGGTGCCTGGTTTGTGTTCTTGGTCTAACCCAGGATCTCCTCCCAGTGAGAAACCTCTGCAGGAAACCATCCAGGAGGAATCTTAGTCACATACCAGAACCACTGATTTACTCTTTCATGGTGAGGAGTTCTGGTTCTATATAAAGACCTCCTCAAGAACTCTTACAGGTTCTTGTTATTCTGGTGATGTAATCACCAGAATAACAGATCATTAGATCCATTTTAAGGAGAAGTTTTCTCTTTGCTTTTTTTAAAGATAGTTCACAATCGTAAAAGGATGGATTTCTTCCATTGGGTGAGCAATGCTGTCTTTTCCTGGAGTGGATTTTGTGAAAGTGGATTTAACCTTTGACCAACAAAAATAAAATAAACTATGGTAGAAACCTAAACTCAGATTGTTTCTGCCATGCAAGCATTTCTTGTTAAGTGAGATATATTTGTGTGTTCAACATTCTCCAATTATCAGTACCTCTATTTTACCACACGGTGTCACCATTGTACTGACTAATAACCTCCGAGCCACCGTGCAAGAAATTGGGCGCTGGAATCAATTTAACAAAGATGCACCTTGAAAGCGCTCCATTAAGCACTAAACGCGTACTATAAGTCTGTATGAAAATAGCGGAGGATTACGGAGATTTGCTCGGACTAAGTGAAGCTGTGATTTTGGGACTATATTTCCTACAGCCCGTGTTTGACCTGAAGCCGCCGCCGACACCGGTGGCACAACAAACACGCTCCTGTTTAATCTGTCTGCACGTTGGGGAAGTTGTTTGCAGAGGGCAAAGCTCGTTAAATTTGACATAGGCTCTCAACATTTCACAAGCATGCAAAAGGCGGTTCAAAGCGCAATATTCGTCCCACCCTCTCTGCTTTTCTCTCTCTCTCTCTCTCTCTCTCTCTCTGTTTTTATTTATTTTTTGTTCTTGAGTGTTCTGCCAATAATTCAAGTCATCCAATTAGAACACAAAACGCCAGATTCTTGCTCATTACCGCCACACAGTTTGCAAATAGAAAATTGTATTAACATAAGAAATAAAGGTAACTTACGAGCTTTAGGGGCTTCTTCTTTATGTGGGGGATTTTCTTAAGTGGAGCTCATTTAGACAAAGACAACTGCAAGTTTGAAGATTTTTCTTTATCTCGTTTTTGTAATAAACATATAAATAATAAACTCTAGACATTTCTTGACACATCGCCCTGTTATGAAAGTTAACTGGTATGGTAGAGACTATCCAGACATGTGCATCTGCCGCAGGTCATTTTCTATACATAGAAAACTATGTCCCTATTACAAAATATGAAAAGAAAAAAACAAATATCATTTTAGTACATTTACAAGAGTTACTTATTAATTTATTTAACGAAGTTGCTTCAGTACTACTTTAATGGTTACTGAACTGTCAAAATCTGCTTCTTTTTTTTGACATGTTCATTTCCTCTGAAGAAAACAGAAAAAAAAAACAGAAACATACACACACACACAAAAAAGCAAAAAATACAGACATGACACCAAAATAATAAAATAAAACAAATAGCAGTACAAGAATTCCAATACTTTCCAAGCTACTGTATTTTTTTTTAAATTAAAATATATTCTCATATCTTACACTATTTCAAATAACGAAATGTGATTCGGCAGCAAATCTAATTTACATTTCTGTGTATAAAAATATAATTTATGGAACCCCGCAAAGTTTGTTCTATACCCCCAAAATATAACAGTCAGTTGCACATGTATAGTGATCGTCTTCTCTGTCCAGTTATATTTTTTTTAATTCATTTTTATATTTTTTGTTGTTTTTTTTTTTCCTTTTTCAAATCTTTTTTGCTTTTTGTAGTTGAGATATACAAAAATAGATTATGCACAATTTGCTGCTCGCATCGTTTCACAATCCATTTCTGTGACAGCAGCAGCAGAGTTCACATGAGAATAAATTATTCAAAGAGGATTTTTTTTTTTAAGGCTCCATTCATTCATTGAAAGGGGACGCATCATGGAAAAGTCACTGAAATAAATATCCCAACTCCGCTGGGGCCTTTTTGTTCGTTTTTCTTTTCTTTTTTTTAATTTTAAGATTATTATTATTATTTAATATGTCATTCTACTGATAGTTCGAGGGTCCTACTTCAGTCTGATTTTGTTCCTGTGGGGGGGATTTTCAGCTTGGGTATGCTGACATCCCCAGTGGATGGATCGAGTGGTCGTCCAAGAGCCACGTCCCCAGCTTGTAAAGGAGTTTGGAGTACCAGTGGACCCCCTCGTTGTGCGCGCTGACCCGAGGCCGGGAGATGAACAGCGATGAGGACACCCAGTGGGCGATCCTAACGGGCGCCAGGGCCCAGTGCGCAAGTTGGTGGTCCTCGATCACCGCGTAACAGGATGCCAGAACCTGATCCACCATCACGGTCCCCTGTGCCGTCACGGGCGCGAAGGAGCCCTCGTGCTCTTGCGTGTAAATCCGTTTCACGTGAACCGCCACGATTCGTCTCCGCTCCCCGTCGTAGACGAACACCTGCTGTCCGGGTCGCACGTCGCTGGCGAACGTCGCCGTCCGCGTGGAGTTCTCACGGGCGACAAAGATGAGGTGCGCGGCGGTGAGGGTGATCTTCTGGCCCGTCTCGGTCTCGATCACGTGGAAGGTCCTCCTGGTGGTGGAGTCTCGGTCTATGAACATGATGAAGTCGGTGAAGGTCGGGTTTCCGTCGCCGTCCGCAGCCAGGACTCTGTCCCCAGGTTGGAGGTCTCTGACCGGCTTCTTGCTGCCGTCCTGCAGGGTGACTGTGGAGGATCCCGGGAAGCAGCCACCTGACTTTGCTGCCACTGAATTTTCTGTTGGAACAAAAGTTTATGTAGTCATTACACTGACTCAAAAAAAAAAAAAAAAAAGAAAGAAAAGAACTTAAAATATAATTGTTATTGAATTTTTGTTCAGCCTTTAGTCATTGATTCATGCTTGTTGGAGAGTGATGTTTTCTTTAAGTCTGACAGTTCCTATGAAACCAGAAGGCTTTAACTCATGTCATAGCCACTATAAAAGAAGTACATTTCTTTCCATTTTTTTCAGTCTTGACACAATTTGATGAGCTCAAAGATTTTTGCATATTTAAGCTCTTTTGGTTTTGCTTCAAATGTGCCCTAAAACAAGAAAGTTCCTGTAAAATTGCAACATTTAAATTGATAATATAGCCTTCATATGAAACCTGCTGAAGAAGGCATTTCTTGACAGATCTTTTGATGTTCACACATCTTCTTGAGCCTATTTGCATTTTTATACTGATGCCAAACTGGCTTCTTCAAACAAGATACCTAAACCAGATTTTTTTGTGTGTGAAATCAAAAGACTCAATCTCATATAATAATCATCATTACAAAAACAACTAAGAACTTATTTTTCTTCAACTTGTTCATTTTCCACAGGTCTCAGTGCTCCTCCATGCATGTGATATATGTGTATTGACTTAGTCTATAACCTGAAGGTTTTATGATGTTAGAAAATGTAAAGTCATAGCCTTAATTACAGAATCATTTCCTCTTAAATTTCTTCAGGTGTCACATTTGGGGTCTCCTTCATATTCTATGTGTATCAGCCTGAAACTTGATTTTCTTTTTTTTTTTTTTTAACAGTCATAAAACAGCTGTCATTCAAAAGCCACTCAAGAACTAATTCCCCATGATTTTCTTTTCTTTTCTTTTTTTTTTTAGCCTTTAGACGTCTTGGTGTTCCTGTATGCATTTTGCATATTGATGTCCTGCAGGCTCCTTGATGTCAGATGTGTATTGGCTTGGCCTGTAAAACCTAAAAGCCTGGGCTCATCTATCCTTAATTAAAAAAAAAAAGCCCAATAAAGAACAAGCATTGTTATTCTAAATCAGCTTGGTGGATGGAGCTACTCTTCGTAAAGAACACTCACGCCTTTCCCAGCTCTCTCCCCATATTTACTCAGGTGCAGAAACCTCCATGTGACAATTCACACAAATAGGCGACTCACAACTACTATTTACTCAGTGGAGCCACTTTTCCATGCCTCTCGAGTTGTAGATTTGAATTTAAATGAGTGCCCCCGGACTCTTAAATGCTTGCTGTTGTGCAACATCAATACACACCCCCTCCACCACCACCCTGTCTACCACCTCTCCTTGCTTTGTTGTCAGTCTTGATGACGATAATGTTGGCCTTGGTGGAAGCTCTCCACATACCAGTTTCTAGGATCATGCAGAAAAAAAAGAAAGGGGGGGGAAAAGGGAGGTTTTTCTACTCAGAATTTGGGGGCTTTTAATCTTCTTTTAAGGTTCCCGAGCATGAAATGAGGTGACAACTGCAAACCAGATTTGGCCAACATTGTTCGGCCAAATCCTTTCTGTAAAGTCGCATGACCCCTGATGACATGTCAGCCTAGAGCGTACTGTGATCTCAGAACGTGTGAGATGAATGAGAAATAAGGGATTTATCAATAAAGTGGACTGAGAGAAGCGTGATGGTTCATCTGTGAGTGGTGTGTATATATATATATATATATATATATATATATATATATATATATATATATATATATATATATATATATATATATATATATATATATATATATATATATATATATATAATGAATTTTTTAAATAAATGGGATTTATCCAAAATATTGTTGTATCCTATCCATTAAGCTTTAGCTTTTCTGGGTCACAGCCAGCAGCCTTGTTGAGACTGCAGTCTGTTGTTCCCACTAGGAGACGGTGTGGGGCAATGTAAGATAAAGGAATGAGCTGCATGGTAAATGCTCACAAATGGATGACAGGTGCTCGTACATCACTGCCTGAAATATTCTTATGAAATTCCTTCCTCATCACCATTGGCACTGCCGGGAAGCGTATAATGTTGATTAATCAGACTCATTTGAGAACATTTTTAAACAGAAGACAATTATTTTTAATCTGCAACCTGTTGCACCTGATTGACTGCTGTGGTTTTTAAACACCATGCGTTTGTTTTCCCAGAAAAGCATCTAGAAAAGAAAATTGCCTCATTTTTCTGATGACCAACCTTTTACAAATGTAAGTCTGTTTCTGTATATTTCGTTTTCGAAAACAAGTTTCAAGAATCAACCCTGAATATCTTTAGTCCAGGTATGACCTATTGACACGTTTTGATTTTTATGCTGCACAATATAAGGTTGGTCTTGATGCCAAAAAGTATTGAACATCTCCCTTTTTTCAGAAGCAGAATGTCGATTTCATAGTCGATATTAATTTAAAAAACATTTGTTAAATGCTCCCTAAACAACAATAAGAAGAATCTGAATTCAAATAAGTGGCCAATCTCTGAACGTTTATATTTTCCCGTCCTCCAATGACTAGACAACTCAGTGAGTTTTGGGAAACCAATTCAATGACAACTGACATTAAACCTTCTTTTTCCCAAGCACTATTGTTGCCCCCTGACAGAATTACATCCTGGGCTGTGAGCCAAATTGACATAATAAAGAAAACCCAGTGGTAAGAGAGGGACAGGTACTCCTTCCTGGTACTGTTTGTTCCCCAACCCTAGCCTGTCTACATGGTATATGGTTTGATTTGTCTCAAAAGTTAAACCTCTCCTCTGGAAATGATGAGACACCCAAGTTCAAGTTGGAGATTGGAAATCCAGCATTGTTGGTTGTTGTTTTGCTAACAACAATTAGCAAGGCTAAAGATTAAAGTTTTCCCCTATTTTTTTGTTTAAAAGTTCACAAGTGGAGCTCATACTGAAACACAAGGTAAACACTCCTTATCAGTTTTCATGTGTGGAAGCCATGTTTGATACTGAATTTAGGGGACATTATTCTTCCAATTCTGTCAGAAAAAACTGAGCATCCAATTTTCGAGTACAAATATAGCATAGACATGCTACCCTGAAGTTATTTATTCCCCCTCGTGGAAAGCATCTTACCCGGCAAACCTAGTGTTAACCAGTAGGACATGTTTTAAAATGTAGCCTTTTTTAATCAGCTCTCTTCACTTTTCTTTGCAGGGCCATCTGATAAGTCCAAAAAAAATCCTAAGCCGCACCTGCTTTTGAGGATTCATTTGCACAGCAGTCTACACCTCATAGCTCCCACTTTAATGCAACGTTGCAAGCAGGGGAGATCAAGGGGGCTAATCGCCATTCTATAAATTATCCCTACCCACCTCCAGTAACCAGACACTTATGTGTAATACTTTACATGACCATAAATTGAGAGGAGTAGTCAAGTTACAACTCCGACTTCCTCCAAGTTGTCAAGTTACACGACAATGAGTTACATTTTCACTGCATTTGTTCATAAAACTAAGCAATGCTTTTTTTTTTTCTTTTACCTATACATTTTGAGACAGTATTAAATAAAATGACAGTATTAAACAAAATGCAATTCTATGACGACTTGATTTTGGTCCCTATCTTTCCCCCTACTTACCTGCTTTCACAGAGCAGTGGATGTGGGCCTTTGACTCATAGTAGACCCAGTCGAATCCGGCTTCCACGGCGAGCCTGGACAAGGTACCATATTTGCTCTTGTCTCTGTCTGAGGTGGTGATGTCCACGGCCCTGCCCTCGTAGTGCAGGGACTCATCGAAGTGGTGGCCGTCCTCGTCCCAGCCCTCTGTGACCCGGAGCTTCACCCCGGGCCACTGGTTCATCACAGAGATGGCCAGCGAGTTCAGCTTGTCCTTGCATCTCTGCAGAAATCAAGTAAATCAGCTGAAACCAATGCAGATCATTCAAATAAATTGAACTAAAAACTTGAATATTTTCTGATTCTATTGCCACACTTTCATTTGCACACTTTCTCCATTATACATCTGTTTGTTTTTTTTGTTTTTTTATATCAGTAGCAAGGGAAAACGAACATTTGGACTCAGTGAAGCCTCTCCATCCCCACATAAATCCATGAATTCTCTCAGCTGTGCTGAAACACTGCACCTCTGATCCTGAGCTTGCATTTCTCAGTGTGAGCAGCAGCGTCAGAGGGCACAGCTCGGGTAAGAAAGCTGCTCATGAAATATGGATAAAGCACTGCATTCGCTTCACTGGCCCTATATCATCTGGGTCTTTGGTTTCTGGAAGGTGCGTGAAATGTCCCCCCTTTTTTCCCTATCAAAGAAGGAACCATCTAAACAAGATAAGTACATTCTAAATGCTCAAACTAATGTTTGTTTGTTTCCTTCAAATCAATAACTGGTTCTGAAGGTGATATGAAGATTATCTTTCCTTAAAATGTGTGTGTGAGCACTCAGTGAAGATACTTGGCCCTCTCCAGGACAACTGTTCTTAATATGTCAAATAAAACATCACAAAGAGTCCTTTCAGACATGGGGTGTTTGTGGGGGGGTGACTTTCATCATTCTGCTCCTGCAGAGTCCTGGAAAACGTGACATGCCTCCTTAAGTGGAGGTGTTATTAGTTTGCTGACAGACAGACCTGTGAAATATCAGAGGAGCCTCACGGACAGCTCAAGATTTTTTGAGGTTTCACAGAGACCTTTAATCTGTGCATCACACTTGTAGCATGTGATGAATAAAAAATACAATCTGTTTGGGGGGGTTGAAGGGGAAAAACTCACAGAGTGGGGATTGTCTTGGTCAAGAGACGTAAAAAGCTTGAACCCTGTTTATTAATTCATCAGGTCGTGTGCCGCAAATTAAGCCAAATTCTGCTCAGCCACCATGAATGAAGCAAAGCCCAGCAGGGAGCCTGCAAACCTGCGCTCTTGCGCTCCAGAGGGGTGAGGCGCTCAGCAGCCCACCTCTTAATCTTTTTTCACAAATGATTTGGTTAGAGGAAACACTTATCAGCTACCTGTCAGTCTCTTTCCCCGACTCACTTATTACGCTGCATAAATACCTACTTTAAAAGCGATTCAACCCGTTAAGTCGAGCTCATCTACGTTAAAATAGAAATCAGAGACTTAGACCAGCTAGTTAAAAAAAAGGAAAATAAGATATATCATAAAGAAAGTTGAGGATATGCTCATCTCCACCTGTTTATTATGAGACACATGGAGCTGACTGAGCGGTGAAGCCGCAGTAAAAGCTGCCCCGTCACTTTTGGAGCTATCCTCCTCCAAAACTGTATCAGACTAAACGGGATGGTTCTCACGTTCCCTGGCAATGAATTGAAGTTTCTTCACAGGGTCGCTTGCTTGCTACATTCTGACACAGCTCACATCTACCAGAGTTACCGCCTGGGCGTTTATCACCGAATATCTATTTTCTAAAGCGCCGGAGACTGGGTTAAAAACTGCGCGGAAAGTTTTGCGCGCCAATGCGCGCAACTTAAGGCACAGTGCAAACCACGCTGGTAAATCTTTATACGTAAGGCTTAAGTCACCTGCAGCCACCGTCACTTTTCCTGTGTGTTAACTCATTGTAATAGTTTTATGTGATGTGATGTAAATGAAAAGAGTGGCCATCGGGGTCTGCTACTTGGACTCTAAGAAGTTAAACTTTTGCTTCAAGTCAAACTGAGAATGCCTTGGAGCTTTTCAAAATAAGACGTGGTCCAGGTTAACAAATTGGCTGAAAAATAAACCATGCAACACAAGACCACAGTAACGTAGAAACACTTTTAACGAAGTTAGCACCCTCCCTTCCACGCGTGTTTAAATCTATTCCAGGAATAACATCCAAGTTCCTTTCAAACGTCAATTTCTATTGGAAATTAACCACAGAACCCCAAAGTTTATCCTCGCGGCTCCACTCTGGAAAGAAGCCATCCTCCAAAGGCCTATAATTTCCTAATCCTCATCTGTTGGTAACTTACATGTATCGGATAGAAAGGAGAGAGGAGGGATATGTGGGGAAGGCTGAGACCTTGAATATATATTTGAATATTTCATCGGAGCCCATGCCTGGTGCAAGGCGCGAGTTCAGAGACTCCAGCGCGCCACCTTCGCCACCATCACTCCTACCGTCGCATTTTTATTCTCACTGAACCGGTACGAACCCAAAGCTGCATGTTCAGTGTTTCCTAATTCGCCGAGCTCTCAGTGCCGGGGAGACGCTGGGGATAGGAATCGAGTCGCGCTTTAAGATCTGCCGTCCTTCCTGCAAAACTCGCTTGCAGAAAACGCGTAACCGGTCCACGTCCACTGGCTCCCCACCCTTTAAGAAATCAACATCTTTCATTGCACCCCCTGCGCGCACAATCCAGATGGAAGAAATGTCTAAAACGCATCACCACGAAACATGATCACCTTAATCCAGAAACACACACATACACACAAGAAAGAGTCAAAGAACGAGGCTCTGCTGAGCTCTCAGATGGAGCCTCATTCAGATACAAATTTAGATTTGAGGAGATGGAGGAGGAGGAGGAGGATGAGGAGGAGGGTGGGTTGGTGGGGGGGGGGAGAGCGGGGGGGCGCATTAATATTTCAAATTCACTGTCACAATAATGAAGGCCGAGTGTCCTGAATGTCCGCCTGCACATCACTCCTCCAGCTGGATCTCTGTGCGAGAAAGTCCCAGGCTGGCGCATCAGAGTGCATCTGCATTTACAGTGAAGTTAAAAGGCTCAGTGTGAAGAGTTCAGACTTCACCTAACGTGCGCAATCAGTCTGACAGGGAGGCTGTTGCAGTGCGCGGCGATGGTGGAGGAGGAAGAAAAATATACAGGAAAGAAAAAACCAAAAAAAACAAAAAAACAAAACAAAATTATTCAGTGCGCTTACCTGAGTCATCATCCTGTCGGCTCCTGTGTTCTCCTCATCCTTGAAGATGATGTCTGTGTTATAATTGGGAGTGAGCTCTTTAAAGCGCTCGGAGTTCCGTGTGATCTTGCCCTCGTATCTACCGCTCGCCCCCAGGGTCTTCTCCGCCACGTTGGGGATGAACTGCTTGTACGCCAGAGGTGTCAGCTTCTTGGGGTGTCTCCTCCTGCCGTAGCCCCTGCCCGGTCCGCATCCCACCGCGGAGGACACCAAGGACAAGCAGATGAGAGCGACAGAAGCGATTCTGGTCCAGCGCTGATGCATGTTAAAAATAAAATAATGAAGAAAAAAAAAATCTAAAAACAGAAAAAAAGAAAAAAGAGTCACCGCTGCGGCTGCTGTCTTATCTCAGCTGCCGATGTCCTTGTCTCCTCTCTTCTCCCCCCTTTTTTTTCCGCCTGCGTCTCTTGGTCTCTTACCGCGGCAGGTGCGGAAATGAGCGCCTCAGACTGATGGTAATAACGGGGCACATCGAAAGAGGATATAAAAAAAAAGAAAAGTAGTGAGAGAATTATAAGCCACGGGATCTCTGGTTTAAACTGCAGCCGCTCGTGTGAGCCGAGCGCTTTTACTGCTTTGTATTATAGCAGCGATCTATAGCAGGGGTGGGACTTAATTGGCTCGCCTAGACAAACCCTCCTGATGTTATCCCACTGAAAAAAGGGGGGAAAAAATCAGAAAAAAAGAAGAGATTTTCTCCCACCTTACGGTTAGTCTCCCCTTCTCGGAGGACGCGGACTCCTCCTCCATGGGAAAACATCAATTATGAAGCAAAGCGTCTCCAACCCTCCCGTTTTCCAGCCTACTCACAGCAGAGGGACAAACTTGCAAAGTGCTGGACAGAGATCTGAAATCAGTGTTAAGTTCTCCTTGTGTGCACCGGAGCAACTCTCCGCATGGAGACACTCGTGGACGCGCAGTGCGCATACCTGTGTTGGATGACTTCGCCGTGATCCGTATCACGGCGACATAAAATAAGACTTCAAATAAAATGGAGATGTCGCTTGGGCCTGAAATGACCTGATCTGGCATTCCATGTGAAAGTAAAAAAAACACCAAATATAAAACCTATGCGCAAAGTTGCGCAAAAATGCCACTGGTGACACTTTTAGAAAGCTAATCTAAAGTTTTTGAGATTCCAATAACCTTAATGGAATTGATATTATCTTTTTAATGGAAAACAGTCAAAATGTTTTCGAAAGAATCAGATCTTGGGTGCGCTCCTGATGTGCGCCATTTTCCGCATCCAAGCAACCAGACAGACCAACAGAAAAAACAACATATTATTAACTTAGATCCTATTGAAAAACTAATCAGGGACACCTAGAACTCCAGAGACCATTAGAATGACCGGATTTGATGATCAGATGAGACTTGTGTTTGCTCGACCGGTTCAAAGCAGGGCATAGCTGTGAAGTGGAAGAAAAATAATCTATGTTGTCTATTTTATTTTCTAGCGAAAATAAAAAAAACTGGCGTGCAATTGTAAGCCTTCAGAGGTTTGTCTCTACCTGCTTAGAACATCTAGAGATTGAAATGATTGACTTTAAGCAAACATAGCTTAAAGTCAGTCACATTGGATGGGGAGTATATGAAAATCAGTTTTTAACTCTTACCATAGATTCTTAGACTTTCATCAAAACCTCAACTGAGCTTTCCTATGGATTTTATCCTGCAGAAAAGTGAAACTTTATCTCAATTTCACATCTTTTCACATACGTTTTAGTCCATGATTTTTGCTCCTATATCAACTCTGAGCAGCTTTTCTGACTCAAGCGATGAAAAAATGTCCCTATAATTATCATACTGCCTTAATGCTTATCACTTTAACTGATCGTGTTCGGGAGGTTTGTAGTTGTGCCTTTCAGTGCACATTTTCAGATGAGTGATTGAACAGTGCTCAGTAAGATGTTCAAGGCTTGGAACCCGACCCGTCTTTGAACTTCTCCAGAACTTTCTCCTTGACCTGTGTTCCCTGGTCTTCGTGAAGATGTTTTTGACAGAAGTTTTCAAAGACACCTTTGGGACTTTCATAGAGCAGCTGTATTTTTACCAAGATTAAATGACAGAGGGGTATCAGAGAAAAAGATTATTAATGCAAATGCATATCACATTTTTTAGGCTTGTATTTGTAGAAAAAAGAAATATAAAACACCTAATTGTTCTGCCTAATTGTTCTGCAACTTCACAAATCCAAATAAAATACAATAAAAGTTGCAAATAATGTGACAAACTGTGGGAAAGTACAAGGGTTTTAAATATATTTGAAAGTTATTGTAAGGATGAAGGGCGGGGGAGTGCAGACATAATCATGTTCCATTTTGCACCTGTACTGTTTTCTTATGTATTCAACTAGACTTTATGAGTCAGCAATATAGAAAAGCTGCTTTGACCCAAAACAAAACCAATTAAGTCTTGTTTGACATAGCTTCACTCTGTTAGTCCTAAACCCTCACTGCATTCAAGACACATGGGTTCAGACAAAAACCAATATTCAAAACAGTTTCAGGTAAAAAAAAAAAAAGAAAAAGAAAGATTTGTCTCGTAACAAAGAGGAATTACAGGCAGAGGACTGTTTCGGGGCCAAGCTTGGCTCTCATCACACAGACTGCGTGGCACGTTCGCTCTGAAGTGAGGACAGATATGCCAAGCTTTGGTGTGGCTTCAGTCTCATTAAAGCAGGCTCTGGCTGACCTCCAGTCTGTCGTTGTTCAAGCCTGTGCCAGGCTTGTGGGAACCAGAGGGGGTAAGGCTACCTACCGCTCAATAAGATCGTGATCATCAGCTCCTGGCCAAAAGATGGCGTGTGCACCTGGCACACTGCTGTATAATCCTAAAATGCTTCCAGTGGTGGATTTCAGTTTGGGTGTTTGGCGGATTTTCTTAAGATGTCCTCCTCCATAGTTGGTTTTATAGATGAGCTAGTCAAACATAAGGCTCACTACAATTATTGGAGCATCATAGTCAGTGTTTTTCCTGGTGGACCTCAGAAGTTTCCTTCAGACTAAGTAATCATAAAAATGACTGTCAGGCGAAATAAAACTCATGATAAGGTGAATATTACAGGCCAAAGAGGGTTCTTTGTAAATTAAGCGAGTGACAAAACGCGACGCAGAATAAAATGAATTATGGAGAAATCGCAATGAATTATGCAGCCGAAGGAGCGAGCTGCACTGATGGGTCTGAACTTGAGTTTCTCCCACAGAGGAAACCAAGAATCTTTCAGGCAGACCTGGGGCAAAGAATATTTGCAAACATTACACGTTAGTGTTTAGCTTTGGTCTATGGCAGCACCAAATGGGTGGAGTTAGAAGCTAAAATCAAAGGAAATCTCTGCAGGCAGACAGCAGAAATCTGGTAGATGAGAGTTATAGTACACATTTTAAACAACATGATTTCATCAATGAAGAAATGATATGTAGCATGATATGTGCATTTAAATTTTCATTTACCAATAAAAATAAATAAAAGCAGGAATGCATAGATACCCCAATTAAAACCCTGTGACCAGACAGCAGACAGAAGTTTAAAGCAGATTTAGGTTATAAAATAACATCTCCCAGGGCACAGTTCAGGCCGTATTTTGGAAATGAAAAGGCGAGGCAGATAAGCTGTCATGGTGACTCTGGAGGAGCTACAGAAGTATACACTCAATCCCTTCTGATTCACAGTGAAATATTGGCAACTTTTTCTGTGCTGAGTGGAAGTTATTTGCAGAAAATTCACAAGTTCTTCCTTATAGCATCTCTAAAATATTCTAAATGATATTCAACTTGGAAAGATGAAATGCAGAATGCTACTTGACAAGTTTTTTTGTCAAGGAGCCAATCGAGGAGTGCCATTTCTTTTCCTTGGCACTGATTGGTTGTATCTACAAAAGGCAAGGAAGACAGCAGATGTTATCAACGTGTAGACAGTTTCCATCCATCCATTTTCTGTACATCCTTGTCCCTAGTGGGGTCAGAAGGGACCAGGGCAGAATCCATCTTAAGGTATATTTGGTAGTTAAACTTTCAACTTCTGTGGTTGCAACCATTTTTAGAGGGGATCTCAAATATTCAAGGATTTCAGCTGTTCACATTTCAGTTATGGTCCCAAAGGCCCCTGAGAAGGTGGGGGTCCACTGTACAACTCAAATGGGAAAATCTGTGTACTGGATAAATATTTGTAATGGACTCCACAAATCAGAAGTTGGAAGGACAAATTGATAAAACAAACTTTCAATTCAACAAATAGTTAATTAATAGCAAATTAACAAGCTTTGTTTGCCATCAGGCACCACATTGCTCCATGGTGATATGGCAGCAAAAGTCAGGTTTGTTTATGATGTAGTCTGGATGGGATTGAGGTCATTTCAATGACACAATTCATATTAAGAAGTCTGTTATGCCTTTCCCATTCAGGCACAGAGCTGCCAGTGAGTAATCACTTTTTGCCATTTTTGTGTCTCTCCTCCCTTCAGACTTCACCTGCGCTGCTTCCTCTCCTGGAATAAGAAATACTCGCAGCTATTATGCTGCCTTCATTTTAAAATCCTCCCTCTTCATCTTGACATTCAAAGGAATTAATAGATATGCTGTTGCTAAGACAAAATCCACGCCTATGTTTGATTTCTCGAACCACAGTCCTCATGAAGCACAAGCTAGATGCAACCAGGAGTGTTTGATGGAGTTTAACCAGAGTAAGTCCCCCCAATTACTGCTTAAAGCCTCCTCCTGTCTGAATGTTTTGTAACATTGTTAGACGGATTAGGACTACAGAATAATCACGCACAAAACATTTAAGCAGTGTCAGGCTGCTGTGCTGTTTTCCCTTTACTGCACGTAGAGTTTCCTTTCTGTCAATCGGAAAGCCGGCCCAACCGCAATTCATTGTGGGTTTTTCTCGCTCGCAGGTGGAGTTCACATTCAGACCTTTATCCTGTTTTGAACATTTGACAAACCGTTTACAACACAGGCAGGTAGCCACCAATCCCACGAACATGTGTCCTCTTTTGTCCCGGCAATAATGTGTGAATGGCCTTCCTCTCAATGGTTTATCTAAGTCGCACGCATAAAACATTATGTGGAAGCAGTGAGTAACAATCCAGCCCAACAGATACAGGTGCCCTGGAGCTAATCCGTGAGCTACAATGGAAATTTCACAATACTGTATTTGGAATCACAGCTCTCCCGGAGTCTGTAAAGGCATTTTATTTGCACTCTCCAGCCGCTCCCAATACTTAAACATTAAACGCCAAGGCTAGACAGGCAAAACCACTTTGAACTGCAGGGCAGGGTGAACTCTGAGGGAGGGGAGGGAGCGCTGAGAGAGCACAGAGCAAAGGGGGCTGGTGTTTGAGATCAAGGTGAGTCAATGCAACACCATCACAGTCTTTTGCAATGGTGACGGAGAAGGGAGGGACCACATGTGTCAGTATTTTTAAATATGACTGTATTTAAAGTTTCACACCAGATAATATAAACAAAATCATATTGTTACTTTTATGCTTCTGTGTTTATGTGCAAAAATGTATGATGTAATATGCCTTTAGTATGCTGAATGCAATTATCTTTAAAGTTGCATGAATGTAATATTTTTAAACAATGTTTTTATATATATCTGTGAAAAAGAAATGGAGCTTCTCCTTGTAGTCCTATTGCCATCTGCATAAATACACTCAGTCAGGCCATGATCAGATTGCTCAGACTGCTCAACAGGCAGACCAAGCAGGCTACTGCTGGTGTCATTTGTGGACATGATTGAATTGAGAAAGGAGCATCAATAATTAGCTATAGAAGCATGTTTTTTTTTTTTAGTGTCAGAGCAAATGATTGATATAAAGGAGAACCATTTGTCTGCAGTAAATGTCTAATTCTACTTCCTTCCCTTACAACCACTAAATATGTTGTATTGGGTTGGAGTGACTTTCAAGACCTAAACAACACTTTAAATGATGGTTATTGTCAAAAACAGTCTTGTGGTGAGGCCACCGGGTAGGCTGGGTTTAAATATTGCTAAAGGGTACAGGTTTGCCAAGACTCTCTGCAATTGCTTTCACACAACAATTCTCCTGACTGGATAAATCACCATGTACATCTTCACTTTATAAATTCACATTAGAGCTAGATACTTAGCTATAACTGCTTTCCTTTTGGTTGGCCATTGGGTTATGGCATTTCAGATTTAAGGTCACCATTCCTCATCTTATCCCTTGTGTTCTATATTTTCTTTCATGCAAGCTCTCATTTTCAGAAAATAATATAATAACTGATAACTAAAGACATAACCATATCAGAAAAAAAGTTGCAAAACTGATGGATGATATATATGCCCTGCAGAATGCACATCTAAGGCATTTGTGGAAAATCCACCTATTTGTGCATCTTTTTGGAGAGCATATCTAAAATATTTAATAGAAAATGCAACTTGGGAAACTGAGACACCTTGGCACAATGTCACCTGACACTCTTTTGGCTGGCATGTGCAAAGCAGCCAATATAGGAGCAGCATTCATTTTCCTTGGCACTGATTAGATGTACTCCTGAGAAAGGTTTTAAGAAAGTCTATGGATGTTAGGTTCTGTGGTAGTGCAAGACGGTTTCCACTCTGATATCAAGAATGAAAAATTTAATAAATACAGTTTGGTGATGGATACTGGCTAATCAACAGCTAGGCCAAAATGCAGCTGTCCTGCAAAAGTAAATCAACCCTTGCTGCTTTTATAAGAATTAAGAATGAAAGACGCAGCCAGGCACATTTTATGTAATGAACAACATCCAGTGACTAACAGCAGGTGTGACCGTTTGTAGAAAGGAAACTGTATTAACTGTTTGCTCAGCTGAAGCATTCAGGCATGTGATACATATTGCTGCAAGGCAATCTGGGAAGGGTTATGACAACATCAAAAAATGTTGAATTAATGTAACTGCATTTTAAGTTGTTACATGGATGACAGTGACTTCTGGAAAAATGGGAATTGCAAAAAATCATAAATTTTTTGTGATTGTGTGGTGCATTTTTTATTGTTTTTTTTTTTTGTCATTAGTGTGTCCATCTTCTGCTGGCAAACTCTAGCAGGACAGCAGATCATGATGCTAATCTCAGTTCCTCACACATTGGTTACTTGAATATGGCAATGGGTGATTTTTTTTCAATGGTCATCACAGTCATTAGATCTACAGCAGTGTTTGGTGATGTGGTTAACCTATCCTAGCCACTTTTTTTTTTTTTTTCGTTTTTGTCTTGTCTTTGGTCTAAATTAATATGTTTCCTTACCTCCCTCCACTTATCTTCCCCCAAGTTCTCTTACAAAGCTTCTTAATAAAAGAGCCAAAGCAGGAATTTTTCTCCAAATATGTGAAGCTTTCTCCCATGGCAACAAAAGCCTTTTGCTGTTCCCCTTTATATCCAAATAGACTTGGCATGCTTGGAATGAATCAATATTGAATTGAATCAGAAATAAAACTGAATTGTGACTTTATGAATCAGAGCCATCCATTGTTAGAACAACTAGCATGGCCTGTTTCATATTTTCAGTGTTGAAATTTACAATCCAGGCTTTTGTTGTGTAAAATAAATTTTGAAGCCTTGACTGAAGAGCAAACTCTGACCCAAATCATCAATGACAATAAGCGACAAAACTAGTAGAATGTAGTCAATTGAAAACAAAGAATAACACAATTTTTTAAAAAAAAGAAAAGACTCATTTGAACTCCTGCTAGTATGAGACGTCTGTTCCACTCTTGTCTAAATCAAAGCCCTCATCTTAACAACAACAAAAAACTTCAAATGACAGGAACTCATAACTGAAAACAATATCAACTACAGTTGAAGTGCATTAAAAAAGCAGTAATTTCCATTGAACTTCCCCACATTTTATCATATAACAAAATGTGTTATATGACACATTTTGTTATATGAAAAAATGTCATATAACATTTGTCATAATGTCGTATGACAAATGCTGTGTGATGTTTGTTAACGTTTTGTTAACAAACGTTAATATTGTTCTCTGCTCTGACCATTGGTGAAGGTACGGTGTTGAAACAATGCCTCTGTCAGACTGGCTGATGGCCACTCTCTGCTCGCTCAGTTCAGACAGGCTGCCTACAGCCGCGCTGCGGATCGTCTCACCATGAAAAAGAGTCTCTAGATTTATCAGTAGTTGCTATTTAAAAAAGAAAAAGTCATTGGGGGAGTACTGTTGACATCAGTGCAATTGACAAAAGTACTGATGACAATATGTTGAGATTAGTACTTATTTGTGTCTTTTGGTTCCGCCCACTTTGTTGAAATTATGCCTTCAGAAGGGGTTAGTCACATTTTAAATGGATTTGTGGAAAGCATTTTATTGTATACAGGTTAAGTAACAAATTTGCTCCAGAAACAGTTTGACTCTCCTTGAGTCTCCAGCCATGGTTCAGCTGAGATTGAAGAATATGTTCAATGGAATTCTATTATGGAAAAGTAGTAAGATGAAGTCACTGCTGAAAGAAAGTCATAAAAAGTCCCATTAACGTTTGTCACAGCTATGTAGAGAACACAACAAACAGGTGGAATAGGATGTTCTGGTCAGATGAGACCACAACTGATCCTTTTTGGCCTACATACTAAACACCATACCTGGTGGAAAACTTGTACATGTACATAATTGTGAACATACGCATGGTGATGGCAGTGTCATGTTGTGGGGAAGCAACATGGAGCAATGAAATCTGATTCTAAAATGAAAACTACATTGACTCTGGGGTACTGAATACAAATAACTCTTAGCACTTTTCAGATGATTATTTTAAAATGCTTTGAAAACTGTGTATCATTTTTCTTCAGCTTAACAATGATGAACTACGTCGTGTTGGTCTGTAACATAGAATCCCAACAAACTACTTTGACGTTTGTGGCTGTAATGTAATGAAACATGAAACTTTCCAGGCATGCTTTTCCAAAGTTTGACAAAATTATAGAACCATATTACTATTTACATTTTTTGTTGTTGTTGCATCATGTTGATTATACTCTCAGATTTTCTCAAAGCAAGCGTTATAAAGTGGCATAAAGAGTACAGTTAGAGTGTTATATTTGACACTAAATGTGAGCTCTGGAAGATACAGTGCTTGTACCAACACATGTTGATCTACAAGCTTACAGGAGAGCTTCAGTGGGAGAACACCACCAATGACTCGAAGACATAAAGTTGAGAAACAGCATTATAAATGATTAATGCCCCAATCTGATTCACTGTGATCTGAGAGCACTGGCTGTACAAATATACTTCTTAGAGATGAGCAATGTGCTTCAACATGAACTCCTCTGGGTTTGCTTTCATTAAAGTGAGGACACTGATTCTATCTCTCTAATGAGCCCTGAGTGCTTCGAGTGTGTGCCATTTCACCTCGGGCAGCAAAAAAGCGATGGTAATAACTCCCCTCTGACTGAAAAGGGGAATAGGAACACAACAAACAGCAGGAAAAGCTTCAATCACACCCCGTTAGCAGGCTACTACACTACCTGTGCCGACCGCAGTAACCACCTGTCTGCCTGAGTCACTTCATTTCTGATAACGAGGAGCTCAGAAATTCCTCTCCTCAATCAGCTCTTTCTCATTTGTTGCAGTTATGAATGCAAAACATCGAGTCTCTTAGCAAACTGACGCCAAAGAGTTTGTTTGTTCCTGTGCAAGGTAAAAAATAGGTCTGTGTTTTCCATAAGATTTCAACCAATCCCAGGTCGATTTGCAGCAGATATCTTAATTTGTAACCAAAAGAGGAGGAAGTGGTGGCATGCAATAGATAGACTCGGTGCTAGTGTTAAATCAAAGCTGATAGCAATCAACCTATATCCTTCCCGCTTCTACTCATTCATTCAGACCCCACTAATCCAGGAAACTGCAGCTGCTGATCAAAGTTGTTGCTTAGAAGGAACAAGGAAAAAGCGCTGATGTGGCTGAGCCTCATATCTTACTGCAAGAGGTTTGGATGGACACAGATCTTTGTCAGCTGGATGTTTGATCACAATCTGTAGCAGAGATATTGGCAGTTTCACAGTGTTGACAAACTACTTGTAGAGGTAGGATTTGATTTCACTAAACCAACCTCAAGCATCAACATTTAGGAAACAGACTGAAGTCAAGAGGAAGTGATTTGTGGTTTGCAAACATTTTCGTGAATAAAATCTAAACTCTGCAGGGTGTATTTGTTTTCACTCCATCTGAGTTACTACTTTGTAGCATAAGTTTTTTCAGTAAATAATGTAAGGGTTTTGGAGGCGTTTCCAAAAGCCCCCAAAAGCCTTCGTGTTATCTTTGTTCATGCAGAGACAGAAATTTTTGCCTCTTTGCAAATTAGTTCAGTCAGACTGAATGGAGAGCATGTATGGAAATTATTCTAACAAAGGGATATGCTTTGATCTAAATCATTTTATATTTAGGCTCTGACTGAATGTTTAAGGTAGTCGTCCTCCTCAAAGGTGAACCTGCTCCAGAATAAATTCTGGAACCGGCATTCTTCCAATATTGTCCTTTATTAAACATCATACTTTTTCCTATCCAGTGTAACAACAGCGTCTGTCCCTATTGAAACAACCTCTACTTCATGATGCTGCCACCACTATGTTTCATTATTGGGAGGTTGTAAATCAAGTTGGTGTGCAGTGCTTGTTTTCCTCCAAGCAGTGCTATGCATCAACTTGTTCTGATGTGATCTGAGAACCACCTTCCACCTATTTGCATGTCTCATACAAGATTCGTGGCAAACTGCAAATTTGACCTGGTGTTTTCTTTCAGGAGCGGCTTTTGTTTTGATTTATAGAGTGGACAACGAGTGCTGGTTTGTTCCAGCAGGTTTTCTCACCTGAGCTGCGAATTTCTGCATCTCCGTCACTATGAGAGTCTTGGGAGTTTCCCATGTGACCAGAGAGAACCAACGCTGATATGAAATGCTCTCAGCTCCACCTTGGCTTATACCCTCATGTCCTCAATAGCAAGATCCACCCTGAGATGTCTTCAGTCTGTTTCGTTTTACAAGCAGGACCTCTCTGAGAAAAGATTCATAAAACGGACCAAATCCATTGACGGCAGCTTCATAAAAGAGCCAGGCTCTCGTAGCTATTTTTATGATTTGTTTAGCTAGATTGCTCACATGAGCTCAGGGTCTAATTGTCTTAAATGGCAGCGGCTTCTGTTTGTGACACTTAAAAGAGGCTATATTGAGGTGACCTGCATTAAAACCTCTTTGATGTACGGCAAGCGGTGGATCGATTTAACTGAGAGGAAAGCAGACCACAAACAGACATGCAGCTTAATTTAGCTCTGCCACCAAACGTTCATTTGTGGTGAAAATCATTTTATCAAAGACATAATAAACAAGATGTGACATTAATTTATTCAAATAAACAAAAGGATTATGTATTAAAAACTAAAACAAGTCGAACCATAAATACAATTTATTTTTTTAAGAAAATATACGTTTCCTCTTAGGCAACATTCTAAATCTTTTTTTTATCATTTTCATTTACAATTTTTTGCTTAAGCTGCAAAATCTTGAAGTTACACATATATAATACCAACATTTACAAAGTAAAATGAAGAATTAAGTTAATTGTTTTTCCCTTAATAACAAGAGAAATCACAATTTCAAGACTGCCGTTTTTATTTTTCTGGTTATTTCTATCTCACAATAGAATGGATGCATGTAGTTAGATAAGACACAGTAATGAAAGTAAAGTTGTTAGACTTTGGCAGAGGTTCATCTTCCAGCTGGAAAATTACCAGGAACGTAAAGAATTTAGGTTAAAGCAAAATCAGGAATTAGAATGGTCTAGTCAAAGTGCAAACGTAAAACCAAGTGAGAATCTGAGGCAAGACTTGAAAGCTGGTTCTCACAGCTTTCTAAAATATTTATATTTTAGGAACCTTTTCATTTCCCTTCAGTCAAACTCTTAGTGTTGATCTAAAATCTCAGGGAAACACATGGAGATTTGTGGTTGTTCACTTACAAGAATTGGGAATAGTCTTGCAAAGCAATGTCGTTGCAGTCTACAAGCTCTCTTGACAATGTATGATCAGTTTGAAATGATAGATAATACACATGTTTTTCACCACAGTTGTTGATTCACAAGCTGAGGCGAGGCACATTCTTTCACTCTCCACCAAAGTTCACAAAGTCTAAAGGCTGCCTCTACTTCTCGCTCCGTCTGTGCACAGCTCGGTAAGCCCGGACTAATCCTGTCCTGCCACCGCAAATAAAACCTCAAGCCCTAAATACATTTCTGAAGTACAAATGAGGAACTGGAGCATTACTTTAGGTGGGATGTATGACGATGAAGATGGGCTGCGGGGGCATGTCTTTGCAGGTCCCAACAACATATTTGGATTGCTATATTGGTTTCTTTTCAGAATTTGGCTCCTATTACAAATTGATCTCTGAAAGGTCTAAGAAAGTACCTATGTTCGCCTGCTCTGGTTTTAAACGAACTCAAACCCATTTCCTGTCGACAGGTGGGAAACTCCTCATCCTTTATCTTTACTGCCTCAGAAAAACGTCTGCCCCGTCAGTCTCAGAGGGAGGAGTTTCACCTTTCTTTCCAGTGTGCTGCTGAAGGTTTATAAAAGGCTTAGATCACAGGTGAGGGGATCACAGAGCAGACAGCACAGGTGTTTGAACAGTGAACTGAAGACTGTTTTAGTGCCCTGTATATTTGAACATAATCTCAAATCGTACGTTATGTTTCAGCTTTGTGAAGACGTGTTTCTGTCTGCAGATCAAAAGCACAGGAAACGGACCTGCTCCCACTGGAGATGGTGGCAGCATATTGTACTGTCGCCCAGCTTGCAGATTATCCTGCTCAGGGCCTTTATTATTTAATACTAGCGTAAATTGATGATTGTTTAGGGCGCCTTAAAATTGATGTTTATGTCATTACAGGAAAGGTGCTTCCCCCAGTTTAGATCCTTTTTTTTTGTGTTTCTCATGTAACCTCGCCTCACATTTATTTGAAAATTCCATTTTGAAAACTTTTGCGTATGAGTTTCATCCAAACATTTTGCACCTTTTAAGGAAGGTTAGGGCAACGGTGGGAAAACATTCTCCACTTGCGAAGCTCCCTGAAAACTGACAAGACAGTGTGCAAAAACTCACCCACTCGCTACATTGTCCACGCTGCCAACCAGACTGGAGCTCAGCACTCAAAAATGTATCAAATTTACTATCCTCAAAGTATTTTCCTTAAATACGGAGGCACTGAGTGAGATGTCACCGTCTGAACAGGCAGACGAGGAGAGTCAAGGAGGTGCTAAAAGTTTTATCACAGCAAAAGGTTGGCAAATCTGAGATTTAGTCTAAATCTCGGGTTTAGACTAAATCTTAGACGAAAAGGTACAAAAACAGACTAGGAATGTCAGCTGCTCTGGTCCCTATCAGGCTGTTTGTCTGTCTGCATGTCTGGGTCACAGTTGAAACAGTGTGCAGTGTGACGCACAGCAGGCCAGTGCAGAAAGCAGCGGGCAGACTCATCCAAGGTGCTTTGGGGGTTGCTGGAGGTGGTATATGGTGCTCCATATCGTTTCATTAATTATGATACAAAATTGAAAATCTAACTAGTAGGCAGCAAATTTGTTCCTAGAATGTACTTACAGTAACGCTGCATTGTATTTAAGGGTGCAAGAGTGAAGAAGAGAAAACAGAAATATTACTCACATGCACAGAAAGATCATGCAAAATACACACAGACTGGATGATAGTTTCAACAAATAATTTAGGAAGATTTATCACAGTTTTTTTTGATTCTCAGGAGATGCAGACAGAACTTATTGTCTGAGCATTAGTGAGTTAAAGCTGCATGTAACATGTCAAATCAATACACTCAAGTACAAAAATATTTAAAATATTTAATGAAAGAGTAGTTCTCATGCTAAAAGATTTAGTTTCATCAGTCACTTTGGTTTTCACTTTTGTATCATAATTAATTTAGTGTTTACTAATTTTTTTTAAAAGCGCAATTTGTATTTATATCCATACACAGACAATCCAATACGCGAGTTTTCCTTAAATGCACTATTGAAGTTCACCTTGTCTGATATAGGACAGAGACCCCTAGATACACTTCTGGGGTGTGGTAAGATGTCTGTACAGCAACAGGTACACATTACATGCAAGTTTAAATTCATGAATGATGAGCAAACGAATTTAGAAATAGATTGTGGTGCAATTTTCCCTTCAAAAACACAACTCACACAGTAGGAACACTCAGAAATTTCAGCCCTAAATACCTGAGTTAAAGTATGATCCAGTCATAATGAATGAGGCTAAAAATGAAGCAAACAGTGAGAATAATAAGGACTAATTTTAGAACTACGACTGTTACAAATCTATTTAAAAAGCTGTTTGAAGTTTTTCATTTGATAAGATTCCACCCCCATGTTCCCCAGTAATATACACCAGTTTCTGCAGCTGCTATCATCTTAATCACCTAATATTAAGATGATATTGGCAAAATGTTAAAAACACTGAAAAGTGCAACAACAGGGAAGACTTTGTTTTGTTACTTATGTGCAATTAAATTACGAAGTCACAAACTACCACAAAATAAAAGATTAAAACTAGACTGACATTTTGTTTTGTAGTACAGTTGGTAGCTCAAAGCTAACTGTTTTGAGACTGATTTTTCTTTCTTACCTCCATTTCACGTCACCTGCAAAAAGACACTCCTATAGGTCAAAGTTCACTTCCAAGTGTATGTGTGCTTCACCAGGATTTTATCAGGGTTTCAGTAACCACTGAGCAAGCAGACACAAATGGAGGCAGTTTCTAAGCTAACATATAAAGAAAAAAAAAGGTTGATTATTTACACTAAATGTAGCGTCCTGTTGGGTAAAAACATATATTTATTCATTTTAAAGCGTCAATCTTTAAATTTCACTGTAATAATCACATTTTTGTGGAATTAGTTTTCACACAACACACACTTAGACATATTTTGTTCAGAAATATGTTCAGATGATGCTTCTTCAACTTTGTGTTGTATCATTCAAAAATGATGCTTCTACAACCTCACGTCTGACCATAACAACAGCAGGAAATAATAAAAACAAAATCACATAGCACATAAAAATAGATGCTGGATAATAAAGGTTCCCCAAACACACATAAAATGTGTCCCATAAGAAGCAATATCTTTAACACTAAGGGGGCAAGTAAATTTCAAAGCTGAGGTAATGGATGTTGAAAGATTAATAAAGAGCGCCCTGATTGTCTCGCCATTGTTAAAGTTGTGGTTTGTAGACGTTTACAAAGGTCTGGGCTGCAGCACTTGAAGCTTTGAGAAAGCTATAAAAAGTAAAAGAGTGACAATCAGAGAGCGAACCACCTCAAAGAGAGTTGGATTTGTGCTCTGCTCCTGCTTTTACTGCACAGTATTCATACCCCTTAAGTGTGTTCACATGCAAAGAGTCTGTCGCATTGAAGCCATAAACTTTGATTTGTTTTATTGGGATTTTATGTGGCATACAGTAGCACGTAATCATGAAGTGAAAGGGTCATTGTCTTTCATAATAAAATCTAAAAAGTGTGGCGTGTTTTTGTCCACCTTTATTATGATACGCATAAATAAAATCCAGTGCCACCAACTGCCTTCAAAGGTCACATACTAGCTAGACAGAGTCTATGTGCATGTACTGTAATCATCTGTTTTGTGTGATTCTGGAGGAGCTGCAGAGTTTCACATTATACGGGGGAAAATCTGCAGACTGGTCAACTATCAGACATGCACTCTTTAAAAGTATAAAAGTAAAAGTGTCAAGAATGAAAACATTGCTGAAATTCTAAAGTTAACCATAAGCCATAAAGATTTCCTGAAAATTATATTTTTTAGTCAATATCAAAAACACAAGCATTGTTCAAATCCCTTTTATTGCTAGGTTATTGTTGGCTTGTGCTGCTAAGCTTTAATTTGTACAACCATGTGTTTCTTTTTTATGCCCCCTAGTTTCCTACAGGGATTCATTTCTTATTTCTCATTCATTACACATGTCTTTGTTATCTTCAAAATTAAAGTGGCACAAACAAAGAGACACAATAATATCAGAAAGATGAACACCAATGATGGGCCGAGCTAAATACATGGCAAAACTGGAAAACTGAAATAAAATGAACAGGAGGAAAAATTCTAAATGTATCAGTATTTTTGTAAGGAACTGCATAAATAAGATTAGCAGGATGGAAACATAAATGCATCTATTTATTGCTGTCTATTTCATCTCCATCTGATTCCATCATAATCATTTCTGATTGGAAAAAGAAAAAGAATCAGCTAGTAATCTGGATAAAAACCAAAAAACATGGACAAAAATAATCTATGACGGCCTTTTATTCTTTCAGGTAATCTTATTGAACATTTTTTAAGAAGGCCTGAGTTTAGACATTATGATTTTTCATGCCTTTTTCCTCATGCATGTGGAGGATCAGTGTGTGAGAGGATCAACAGATGATGTGGGGGCCAACAGGGGGCACTGGGGGCCTAATCCTCAACTCAAGGGAACCTGGAAGAGAATTTGCTTTCACTTCTGCTAATACCTTCCTGCACCAACTTTGTAGCAGGCGACTGAGTCAGATGGACAATTAATTTCTCTTATCACATTTCAAGATATTAAAGTGCTTTCAAGAAGCAATCAATCTTGTGTGTTCAACGAGCCTGCGGACACGACTGCTCCCATCTGAACCGTCATCAGTGAGTCAGGGATGTCTAATCAGGACTTGATTGGCACCCTGGGTAGAAACGACCTGTGAATCAATCAGATGTGAAGTGCATTTTCAAGGGCTCAGCCAGCTCTCTGCAGGCACACACACTCCTGTTGTGCTCTCTGTAGATATTCCCATGCATTTAATGCGGTACGTTTTTCCACATATATGCCAGGTTTAAACCTTTTCTAAGAATATCTGCTTCAAATCGGATTGCATTCAACGTAATCAACAACTTTAAGAGGCTTTGGCTCTAATTATTCTCTAAGTCTCTCTGCTTCTGTGAGTTATTTGCTGTGGAGAATTATGATAAAGCACATTGTTTTCACCAATTATCCTCCACAGAGAGACTGACCTGCTCCCCCTCTCTACCTACTGAGCTGTGGTTACCAATGGAAACGGTGTGAGACTAACATTTACTCTTTTGTGTGATGCATTGCAGTTTTTTTTTTTTTTAAATGAACAAAGCACAGAAGCGTACTGTGTGCAAGAGCGAGAGGGAGACAAGGCTCTGCAGAGGCTGAACTTTCTCAACTAACGTACCTTGTGAGGCTGATGGTGACAAAGATAAATTAGCCAGAGAAAGAGCAGGGAACGCTTCAACAGCAGCCGACCCTCCGACACCAATTAGCAGATTGATTATGCGCCTGAGAGAAGCGGACGCTTGTCAATCAGCGCCACACAAGGGGAGCGACAGGAAGGAGCTGGTGTGGATGTACCTGGAATGTTAAAGGAACAAGAGGCTGTTCCAAGGGACTCATACAGAGGCACTGATCCATAGGACTGTGCAGCGCTCAACACTGACACACTAAAACAGCAAAGGTGCAAATACTACTATGCCACATAGAGGCCCGAATACCTGCAAACTAAAATACCTGTATGACTGGATGAAAGCAGGCCCATTTGTGCACCCAGATTCCTGTACTAAAAAGATCAGAGTAGATTACTGCGCATTACAGTGGCCTGCAAAAGTGTCTATACTCCTTGGACTTTGTCACATTACAGCCAGGAACATGAAGTGAATGAAGATGATGCAAAATTACTTACAAATCAAAATCTGTGTCATGTACACCTTTTATTCTGATACCCTCACATAAAACCCAGTGCAACTAATAAATTAATGTGTAATTTACGTCTAACCTAATCTCAGTATAAATCCAGGTATGCTGCGAAGGCCCCAGAAGTTTGTTAGAGAACACTGACGACCAACAGCTTCACAAAGAACAATACAGCAACCTAAGAATAAAGTTGTAGAGAAGTTTAGCACTTTTGACCATTATGTATCTCATTAAACTAGTTGCACACATAATGTTCTGCAAAATCTGTTTGCAATCATGGGCCTTCAGCTTTTAAACAAAAAAATGTGAAGAAAAGGTTTGCTAGGAGCTTCTACCGCTTACAGTCGTTAGCGCCGAGACATTCTAACTTGCAACAAGAAAGCACTTAATTTAGGTGGGAGGTAATTCCCAGTTCTGAGTTCAAATGTTTGTGGAAATCAAATGCAGCATAAGTACAGGGCAAAAACAGAAGAAAACCTGTTAGAGGTGGCAAAGTACTTGGGACTGGTGAGAGATTCATCCTCCAGCAGAAGGGTAACACTAAACGTACAGGCAGAGCTATAGTGGAAAGATTACAGCTATATATATGGATATAAATTCACATATGTTCTTTTTCTTTCACAAGTAAGCACAAACTTTGAATTGAACCAGTAAACAAAATAACTTCGTGTGCATAGATGTTTTCGGCTATATGACAAAATATGAACTTTTCAACAAACATAAAAATATTTGCAAGGTATTGTTTGTGTATGGCACTAGGTTTTCTCATTTTCTCCAGTTGATGCACAAACGTCTTCATGTTATGCATTTAATCCTGAGGAGGTGGGCAGTGCTGTCCTCTGGATGGTAACAGTCCTGTTCGACTTCATTTAGCAAGGACACGCCAGCAAGGACATAAAGTAAATAAACGCTAAATTTAGTGCAGCCTGACAAAGGCGCAAAGAAGAGGTGCTTCATCATTTTTAATTTACATAGAATATTGGAAATATTCTATGTTTCCATCAGTTCAAACTGGGTCATGTGCATAGGGTTGATTATAGCAGGCAGATGTGCAGCTGCAGCTCAATGTGATGTATGATTTCACATATGCAAAAATACTGACTGAGGAAAGTCAACAGTTAAAGTCCACAAAGCTCGATGGGATAGCTAAACTTGGAAAAAGATAAGGACAAAATTAGATTTGGCTGCAGGAGGAGAGACCATTAGGTCCCGATTCTCTGTCTCTCCCTCACAATATATGGTCCACAGTCACTCTTAAATGGATGAGATGATGACATCACCCCATATTCAGAATACCAACTGCATGAAAGAATGAAAAAAAAGACAGGAAACAGAAACCAATTTGTTAGATTAAACATTTCTCATGCCGCTGCGTGATTTAGAAGGCCCTCTGACCGCAGTCGCACAAGGTTTTACCCGCCGTAGAACACAGTATTCTGTCAATCTAGCCCAGACAGAATTTCTAATTATAGGCTACAGACGCAAGAAGGTCAAAGGCTTATTAAAAGTCAAGATTAAAATTCCCAATGCATATTATAAAAGTCCTCCTCCCCACACTAGCAGTTATTTGCTAACTCATGCCAGCACAGTGAGCAATAATTCTCAAGAGGAGCAGGTTAAAGTACATTTGAGGTGAACATATGAGTATGTGTGTGTGTGTGTGTCAGTGGGAGGATATTAGTGTTTTGAATAATGTGCAACAAGATATTTCACTGAGCAGATACCTGCCTATTGCTGTTTGTGATCTGTCATAAAAACTAACTGACTTTGTGATTAAGTATGTTTATTTAAGTAATTATGAATACTTAACATTAATTTGGTAGTGTCAATATCTTAAAAACACATGTTTTAAGTGCTTGTTTAATTAATAATCACTGAAATTATTTAGAATTTAAATTTTTCACGAACCATTTTAGTTTTTACTCCAATATTGGCAAAATGATCTATTAGCAATCTTGGGGTTGCATGCCTCTTGTGTAGCATTTGTATATTCTCTGAACATGTTCAGTCAAAATGTTTTTCACAAAATACGATGATATGCGTAGCAGAATAGAGACTGTATTGGCAGCTGCAGAACTGCAGCTAGAATTCTAGTTATTAAATTTGACATTGTTCAAAGATGAACAATCTTTTTCTGTAGATTTTGACAACAAACAATAAACTGGACCAACAGTAAAATATATCACAGGCCAAATTACTGAAACACAGAGGAGACATGTTGGCATTAACCTAACATTTCAGAAAACTGCTCCAGAGGACTTTCTTTTGCAGAATATGGGTATATTGAAGACTGTAGCTTCATGTATAGATTCAGATTTAGATGAAACGGTGAAGGTATGGTCTGTGTATTTGAGGTAACACACATTTTCTTAACAGAGTTAACTTGGAGCTCAATCACTATATTGAGTCTTTTGGCAGAATTTCTGGTTGGAATAAAATATCTGTTACAAACCAGAGAAAAAGAGTTTGATGCAACTGCTGTGTGGTATTGGAGAGCGATGGCACCATTACACACTAAAATATGGTTCTAATTATGACCAGGTATTGCCCCTCGAGTTGGTATCGGGGGAATAGCTGTTCTTTCAGGCCTCAGATTGACATTAGGGCCAAAACAATGACGATTGGTGCATCATTTCTACTTTGTTCTTTTTTTCTTTTTTTTTTAAGAGTCAATAATTTTTTCTTATTTGAAAAGATACTTTCCAAAATAAAAATGTTTGCATTACATAATTTGTAATTGCAGAATGCAATATATATTTTCAATGTAAAGGAAATAAAATGAATTCCTTGATGAGATTGCCTGAAAATCTACCCTTGGAGTAGCATGTTTAGGTGCCATGAAAGCTGCCTTGCAATGTCAAGGCAGTTCATCACAATATACATCTTTTTTTTCTGCCTCTTTTCTAACAGTGACTTCTTTACTCACCTTCTTTAAAGAACCTCCCAAAAGATGTGCAGACAGACACTCCACTGGACCAGATAAGCTGTTGCTAGCAGACATGGTCTGTTATGAACCAAGGCCATTTCCGTCAACAAGATCAATCTCACTCAAGAAAAAAATAGGCTGTCTGCTTTTTTTTTTTCCCTCTCCTGTCGCTGGACCAGTTCCAGTGGTGTCTAATCACTTTGCTGCTCTGTTATAGAGTTCACCTTCCATTACAGCATTAAAGCTCCTTAATCATAATTGAAAAATTGATTAAAGAATAATGACATGACACTTGTTTAATCAGCCCACTCGGAGCCAAGCAAATAAACTTACTCATCCACACGCAGGCGCTGCCTGGTGTGTGGATAATGAAAGCTGCAAGGTGAAAAGCACTTTATCAAATGAATGGCTGAAACAGAGCCCGACCATAGTTATTATCAGTCCGAGCTGGAGGCTGACACTCCTGTGAAGACAGAGATGCAGTTAGAGAGTTATCTCTAACTGGATTTAATTGCTAGGTAAAAACAGCTATAAGAAGGGCAGAAGGGGGACAGAGGGGGATTGCCATATTTATGAAAGTAAACATGATACCTCACTTCCATGCTGCCTCTTCACATGTGGTTTCCCTGTCTCAGGTCATCTTCCCTGCATCTGCAGCTTGTGAAGGCAGCTGAGAAGGAAAAAAAAGCATTAATTATGCCTGTGCGGTTAAATGGTGTCTCAGGGTATCGGCGTGGCACTGCATTTTGAATTTGACCCTCGGTGATTCTCCTACATTTGGGCTCAGATGCTAGACCGGGCACGTTTCTGGTCGGCGCTGATGCATCCAGGGTCTGAGGCGAACTCTGGAGTAAGCCATGCATTTGCATTCATATATTCACAATACAACAATAAAGCTCTCTGTGGCTCCAAGTCGGGGATGACACGAGCTTTTTCGACTGTGATCAATTTACCCGGCCACACAAAGGTGTTGGTTTTTTTGAGCACCATTCCCGCTTCTTCTTTGTGATCTGACTAACTCAAAGACTGGCACAGAAGACAAACTCTGTGAATCATCTTATTTTGTAGCCTATATTGGTTGGCACTTATTTACATTTTAATAACAGGGTAAATTGATATGACAGTCGTCCACAGTGCTGCATTCATGCAACCTGCACAACTGAGCAGGAAACATTTTCAGTGGTAATTTTACATGCCTTGCAAATGTACTCAAACCCTTTGAACTTTTTCGCTCTTGTTCTCTTTGTGAACAGAAATTGTATGTATCGTAGCTAGACTTTAACTGACTGTCAAAAAATAAAAGTGCACTGTCTTTTTCTTTTCTTTTAAAGCCACCTAAAAGTGTTACTTGCATTTTCCTCCTTTACTCTAACACAACACCAACAATAAAAAACTTGTGTTACAAACCTCCGTACTGGAATGGTGTGTGAAAAAAACACCTAGAGTTGTTAGAAAAAATTAAAAGAACGCTATGAGATCAGCAGATTGCCATAAGGTGAGTTGTGGCAGGAACTTCTTGAAGAGACACAGGCCGATTTTCAGGGCATCACACTGCAAAGTTAAATTTCTTCTAGGCTGTGGCATTTTTATAACAAAAAAAGAAAACATAGTTACTAGATAGAGTTATAAAAGGCTGTTATGTTCCTGAAAAAATACATAATACCCCCTCTTTAAGTCCAAGTGGTCAGGGTTGAAATAAGTTACGAGGTCTAGGGGACTATGACTTTTTTTTTTTACACAGATGTAAATGTTAATGTTGTGTTTGATAGATATTTCCCTTTAATAAATAAAAACGATATTTGAAACTCCATTTTGTACTTACCTTGCTTATCTTTTGCTCACTACAGAACAGCAGGGATATGTTTTGGGGGGTTTTTTGTAATAATGTTTCTGAAGGGCAACTTATTGCACTAAGGTTGAATTTCTCTTTTATTTCTGTTAGGCATGTGAAGCAGAAGAGTTTAACCAAAGAAGATTCATTTGTTTCATCTCTAAATGCGCTAACACAGATCCCTTAAGGACAGCACTCAGTGAAGTGTGTTAAATGTGCATCTTTTGACTAAATGTTAAATTGGAAAGCACTGTTTGCCCAGTTTGATCCGTGCTGAGTATTATCTTAATGTTCTCTAGATCTTTGCAAGTAATGTGTGCTGCTGCCTTTACATAAAATAAGAAAATACATCACATTTATGTACCCCTAATGTTTTACTGAGATGACCTTAAGCTAAAGTTTAAAACTAGATTCATACACAAATTATTTGGTGTCAGTTGAACAAGAATATTTGCTTTAGTAGTACACAGTCTGGATGCTCTCACAACTTGGCAGCACACTGGGAGTCACTGAATGGTAAAATAGGGACAAAGAGAACCAAACACGAAACAAAAGTAAAGTCAAACAATGAACAATCATAAACAATCATAAAAACGCACTCTCAACCCAACATACATTGTTTTGCAAGTAAAACTCAGCGTAGTTATTTTTCATTCCAAGAAAACTGTAAATGTTCTCCATGAGAACACGGAGATCAGTTGATGTCCTGCTTGAGGAAAATATATTTTATTAATGAAATTTTCCCTGTCTGTTTCAAATAGAATAATTAAATTCATACTTAAATATTTACAATTTCATAACGCATATTTGGTTTAGCATATCTGTTTTTTTTTTTAAATACACATCAGACTTGCTGTCTTGCATTTGTCCAAATTTGTGGGAGTATGTGAATATCAACTTTGGTTTTGTTTTGGCCCAGTCATTGTCTTTCCATCTGTGTTAAAGAGAGGCAGAGCTCTTCACTGAGACACTTTGATTAAAAGTAATAAATGTGAAGGAGAATAAACAGCATGACAGTAAGTATCAATTCATTATACCCCCGGCTGTGTGAGCTATAAAGCAAGCAAGAAAAGCATTAGCCATTATGTTTGTAACAAAATGAGTTACACTGACAGTTGTAAACATCGTAGTCTATCACGCTGACAGTACCAACATATTCAAGATAAATGAACATCCCAGTGACCCAAACTGTTGGAAAGCCATCAAGAAACTCTCTTCTGACAAACTCTAGTGTTAAACCTTAAAAAATCTACCAAAGTACAACCACGACCACCTATAAGTAATGAATATTGAAAGAAGTTTTTCTGTTTGTTAATTTTATCATTTGGAAGAGGAAAATAGTTGACAATGTTTTGCATTAGATGTGCATTCAGGTATATTTCAATTTAAAGGTAAGAAACATGAACCCAACAATGTGGTACATAATGCAAATGTTTTTAATTTATTTCCAAACAAGCTTTTAATAGAAACACAGGGAAATGGTATTGGTTCTGTCATGTGTCGAAGTACATAGTTGTATTCATAATATATATAATTTGTGTTGTTTGACAGACATCAAATCTTGCTCTGCACTGCAAAAACTAATGCCTCCTGTGCCGACAGTGTTGTCCATGTATCTTCAATTGCCTCCCAGCAATATCAGTGACGTAATGTTCTTCCAGTGACAAATACAGAAATATGATCTTACATCATCGGCACTAAACCTGGGAAGAGAGCACAGACGTGTATGATCTATATACACACTCTCTCTCTTTCTCTCCACCTCTCTCTCTCTCACGCACACACACACACACACACATGCATAAACATCTTGGATAATTAAGCTTTTTGCTGCTCAGGCTTCATTGTTGCAGCCTTTCAGAGCCTTTGAATGTGGTGCTAATTTGGCAACGATGGTGCTTTTTATCATTTAGCAGATGCTTTTCAATCTTGTGTGATGCAGTGGGAGGAAAACGAGGATTTCAGGATAGTTTAGGGGAGTTTGGTAAATTGGTGGATCTTGGGAGGGGGGTTGGGGGGTTAAGGAAGCTTTCAATGTTTCTCCACTCATGGTGGGAATAACAAGACCAGAGTGCAGGAAGAACTAATTACATCCCCTGAAGAGTTGTTTGACAGTTTTATAGTGCAACATCTATTTTGTCTATCCGGCATATTGATATCTGTCTAGGGAAAAGGAAAAGGGGGCTGGAGAGGGCATTAGTTTCTTAATTCTTTAGATTCAAATGAAATCTCTCTTAGATATTACAGGCTAGAATTAATATTGACCACTTCTTTATCATAGGATTTTATGTGTTTGCAAGGATCACGCAATCCTGATAATCAAAACAAGATAGGTAAATTATTGATTAAGATTTCTTAGATTGCTTGCTCATTAAGAATGAGGTTTAGTAGACAAACAACAGTTAAGACAAAATTCAAGACACCATTAGTTAAACTAAACAAACAGAAAATGCAAGTTGTTGATCCTACATTTGATCCCTAGTTTAGTTCTCAAATCATGTAGATATTATATCTGTTGCTTTTCTTTGTGTGATCCAGGTCCCTTATTCTTGCATCCTTATCTTTCCTGGAAATGAGACACCTAGACATGGCCACATGTAGTTTAGTTACACAAGTGATAAGGACGGATCTCCAGATAGCAGTGTCCAGGACAGCAAATATTTACCTCTCCAAGATAAAATACCTGCCAAAGTACAATTACTCTCCATAACTTCCAAGAAAATGATTTTGACGGTATTTCATGACACCATCATGAGCGCGTTCCCTTCTCTTTCTCAGTATTTTTCAGATCTGCAGTTGAATTTGATTTAAATCATTTGAACAGTTACTATCATCATGTGATTACAACATAAACATTAGAACAAATACTGTTGAGTTGCTACATAAATCAATAAATGTTTTTGACCATTTGAAGAAATAATTCACCCTCATTATAAAATGTCCCTGCAGGGTTTTATCCCTTCATTAAGTCAATCCATCTATTGCTGATTTCTGCAGAGAGGAGGGTGCTATTTTCTAGTGGTCATTGGACAAGAGACATCATACATTATGGATATGTTATGCAGATCTAGGAAGGGGACACAGACACACAAATGACAACTGACCATGTGCACACATGTTCTTACCCAAGGGCAGTTCATAGAGACTAATTAACCTGACAGTCATGTCTTTGGACTGTGGGGGGAAGCGGGAGTTCCCGTAAAAAGCCCATGTATGGGGAGAACACTCAAACTCCATGCTGCAAGACAACATCCCATCTCTAAGTCTACAAAAATGTCCTCACACAATTTTAAACACCTCAGCCATTGAGAGCCAGTGTCCCGCAAACTTAACAACTCACCTGAAGCACATCTTGTGTGCTGAATATAGAAAAGTCAGCGTGTTCCTCTGTTCTTTGCTAGATTGACTGGCCACCACTTATCTTAATCATGTTCTCGTCTTCCAGAATCTTTGTATTTCCACTGAATGGTTCCTGTATTTTCTTCCTTTCTCCTGCAAACTACCTTTGCTGAGACCCAAGCAGCATAGCTAAACTTCAGCACATCTTTGCAGCATTGCTCTTTTGCTGGTGTTTAATGCAAAGACCTGTGTCTAGTGTAATGTTTATGGAGTTGAAATTGACCATTTCAAGCCACCAGCACTTAAAAATAAGACGGCTGTTGAAGCCGACGCGCCTGGAATCAACAATATCTTGTCAAAAGTTGCCTAAATCACATGCTTATTCCTGCAGAAAAGAAGCGAAGTGCTGACTCGATGTCTGCAAAACCGAGCTCTTTGTATAAACAGGAAGATGTTTTTGATGATGCAGAGTCACTATAGAAAGATTTTCATTGCCCACATTTCATAATTGTGTTGTTATGACGCATGCACTTCCATATGTAACAAATGGCTCGATGTATTGAGGCTTTTGTATGCAGTGAGAGTTCCCGATGTCTCTCACAATTATGTGTGAGTATCATCACTATTTAGCGGAATACCCTGTAATATTATTCCTTCTCTCTGTAAATTAGGGACTGTGAAAATTACAGGCTGGAGTTCTGGCTCACAGATTTATGAACTTTAAGTGCTGATATTGATGGAAGGGTAATAGTAGAGCTCAGCCCTGAGTGTAAATAGTGTCTAAGGTGATTACACTTTTATCACAAGGAGAAAAACCATGAGAGACCTTACATGAAAGGCTGTACTTTGGATAAGAAAGCACAAGGTTTGTTGCAATTTGAACATTACGGATTAAAATCTTTACCGTGGATTGTTGATAGTTAATGAGAGAAACGTTTTTATGTAACAATGCATTATAGAAGCTGTACTGCCATGTATTTCTTGCAGATTTCTCATTCAGATCCAATAGCATTTGGTGCCTTCCAAATAATTAGGGCAAACATCGTACATAAAAGTTTTTCTCTTTTCTGTTTATGATGGGATGTTCCATGAAAGTTTGATTTTGTTCATAACATTTCACACGCAGTGCCGCAGTTGGAAGCACCGCTGCCTTGCAGTATCTATGTATCTCTATACATAGAGTTAGCATTTTCTCCCTGTGCATGCGTGGGTTTTCTCTGGGTACTCCCACTTCCTCCCACAGTTAAAAAACATGACAGACGGGTAAATTGGTCTCTCTAAATCAGGGGTGTCAACATCCAGTCCTCGAGGGCCGGTGTCCTGCAACTTTTAGATGTGCCTCTGCTGCACCACACCTGAACAGAATAATTAGGTCATTAGCAAGGCTCTGGAGATCTGATCTACGCATGGAGGAGGCAATTAAGCCATTTCATTCCTGTGTTTTGTACCTGTGGCACATCAAAAAAACTGCAGGACAGTGGCCCCTGAGTACTGGAGTTTGACACCCCTGCTCTGAATTCTCCGTAGATGTGTGTGTGTGTGCATGCATGGTTGTTTTTCTGCGAGTCTCTCTGATGCTGACCTGTCCAAGGTGACCCCGCCGCTCGCCCGGAACGTTCATTGGAGATAGGCACCAGCACCTCCCGACCCCACTGGGGACAAGGGTGTTAGAAAATGGATGGATGGATTGATTTCAACCTTATACTTGTTTTTCTCTACAGTTAAGATTTTTTCTTGTATTTTCAACTTTTCAACTTTTTTGTGACATTTAAACTTCTCTCAACACACTTGGAATTTTGACTACTTTTGTCCAAAAACTATTTTGATATTTTCTCAACATATTAGTTTTATTTTTCTTTTCATAGTTTGCATCCTTTTTTAAATCAACACCAAAATAATTTTTTTTTGTTATCTTTTACTTAGGCTGTGCCTATGTTGACATTTGTCCTTGCCAGTTTGATTTTCATTTCAAAACAGGTAAACAAAACAAAATACTTTATTTTGATTTTATTTCCCAAGTTACATGAATGCGTTCAACTGCAAGTGATTGACATTTTTTCCCTGTATTGCACATGCTTTTGTTAAACAATTAATGTTTAATGACGTTATGAACTAAAAATTCTCACAAATTGTTCACCTTAGATGCTGTTGCACTCGTGGCCCCCACTTGACAACTGCTAGACATCCTAAGAAGCAAGGAAATTAGGGATGCTTAAGCTGACATCCAAACTGAACACTTGCAGGTATTTTAGGATGCTCATCTCCACCTGTTTGAGCGATAGGACTTGAAATGTTCCTTTAAACTTCTAAACTGTAAACATGAAAAAGACATGACAGATATACAACATAAAAAGCAAAATTCCATGTTTAACGAGGTCTTGCTTGTGAAATATTTCCATGTGTATTACATGCAAAACAAAAGCTTCTTTGAGATTCAACAAAATGACGGGAAAAATAAAGAGCATCTGATGATCAAACAGCTTGTAAAACCACCTGCGCAGCCATAACTTGCAGTTGTTATCAGTCTCGTTATCAGCCTCTCGTGCATAATCGCTCTGAAGGAAGTTTGACCATCTCTTCATTACAGTATTGCTTTAGTTCATTGACCTTTAAAGGGCATCCTTTTCTGCACAGCTGTGTTAAGCCCAACATTCAAACATTTAAATGAGGTCATTGCAGCACCTTCAAATTCTTCTTTGTAAGCCTCTCTGTAGATTTGATGACATTTGCGAAATCATACTCCTGTTCACAACCCAGTGTCAGCCGAGCTTTGCCCTTTACCTTTTGGACTTTGGATTAGATTTGATGATAATTTTGGCACTTCGTGGTTGACTCAGCCACTTCAAGGTGCCTTGTTTATGGGGCAGCAAAACAAGCCCAAATCATAACTCCTCCAGTACCATGCTTAACAGCTTGTAAGAGACTGATTGGCAATGTTTGATGGAGTGCTTACTTGTCAAACATATCGATTTTTTTCATCTATACAAAATATGTTTCAGAAATTTCTTTGTTCCTTTGTTCTTTTGAAGAAACTTTGCAAACTTATTCAAGCCACCTTTCTTTCCAGAGAAAGACAACATCTTTCTCTGGAATTGTCTTATTTATTTTAGAAAGTATTTGACATTGCTCTGCAAAATGAATCTGGCTGTTAACTGGATTCCTGCAATCCATACCTAAAAAAACCTTAGAAAGACATATTTCTACAGAATGCACTGTATAGTGACTTAAACATTTGCAAAATACAAATCAGATTAGATTGACAGTGTCAAAGTGACTTTAAATACAATAGAGATGATCAGAACGCCATGTATTCATGCTAATTTTGCAGCAACGTCTGTGAGTGAAATTATTACCATCTTCTAAACAATTTAAAGAAGCCCAAATGATGTGATAGCTTTTTAAGCTCCTGGTAGACAAAGTCATGTAATTCAAGTGATTTGGAGTTACAGCTATCGATGTAATGAAAAGACCGGAAACACACTACAACCATGAAATCAGGAAGACAACTATGGGCCTCCAAAACTCTTATACGTTCTCAGGAATGATAAAGATGGAGATTAAAAATAAATCCAATTTGTCAGATTATCAGATGAAAAAAAATTTATAAATCTGTGCAAACAATGAGCTAGAAAACTATATAATCGCTTTCTTAATACATGATTTGTATTCATGCTTCAATTAATTTTCCCAAATGAAATTTATTTGAAGGTGCTGTGGATGCAGTTTATGTTCAGATTGCTTTCTATTAAGTGAAACTTTATAGGCAACATTAGTCTTGATTTTTTTTTTCAACACTATGTTTTGAACCCAACGATGGAAATACTGTTCAGGTTGATGTGTAATCCAATCATCTGACAGTGATCCATGATCAGCTCGGGCTTGCTCTACAGCAGCAGATCTTGACATTTACTCTCCTTTCATTTCCAATCAATCTGCCTGGCAGCTTCTCTCTTCACATTAAAGCATCTGTTAAATTGTTTTGGTAAATTTTAATCTGAAGGTTCTCGTTGCGCACGGCTCCCTGTGAAGCTCTCCTGACACCCATGTCAAAGGGGTCAGATCTTTTTTAATTTTTTTTATTTTCATCAGTGCTGCGCCTTCTTCCTCCACACGGCTGTCTGCTGAACATATAGCCGATATCTTTCAATCAAGAGCTCCCCTGTCCTTGCAATCACAGTCATTGTTCACCTCATGTTGTGGAAAGCTCTTTTGACAGAGTGCTGTGATGAATCACCTGGCTAAGGCTTTTGGAAAAGAAGCATTTAGATCCCATCGCCGTTTTTTTTTTTTCTTCTTTTTTTTTTCATAGACTTAGAGGGGGAAAAAACAACATTCAATTCACTTCTGCTCTTTCATGTCTTCTGCAGCTTTTTTCGTTTCATACACAGTGTTTTAAAAGTTATTCACAGCAAACCCTCCTCTTTTCTTTTCGCTGGGATTCACAAAGCAAATATCTGGCGGGTTTAGCTCATAAAGGGAGCGCTTTTACTTGCTTAAGGTGCTGACGGCAAGGCACACTCTGTTATGTTGGAGGCTTAGAAAAACAAAACTTTGCAGGGTAAGTCTCAGCCGCCAAATTAAGTGGCAGAGTCTTCCAATTCTTCTCCGTTCACCCCGTGGAAAAACGAATCCCCTTGCTCTTTTGTCCAATAAGCCTTAGAAATGTAGAGAAACTTGTGGCCCTTTTCAGCTCAGTCATGTAATTCTGACATTTTCTACATCTTCTTCGTCCTCTTATATCAACTCCTAAAAGTGAAAAGAGAGACGAATATAAACATGCAAGAGGAGCATGTGAGCACACGATGCGGTTCACGGGTAGTGTTTTTGAAAAGGATGATCACATCTTTAAAAAAAATGAACTGAAGGAGTGCTGATCGCAATCCCTTCAAAACAGGCAGATTAATTCTGAGCACCTGCAATTTCACTACATCAAAATGCAAACAGCGCTAATAATTCGGGATTTCTGTTTGTGGGCGAACTAAAGCTCAATCACAACCCTATACTGAGATCTGTTGGTCTACCAAAACTGATAGGCAAGCAGAGAATAGGTCAAAAAGCCTGTGGTGATTCTAGGGGAGCTGCAGAGACTCACAGCTCAGGTTGAAAAATCTGCCTGAACTGTGATAATTATTGCCACTAAGCAAATCTGGCATGCAGGGGGAACATGCTGAAAGACCCCAGGATCTTCTTGCAGCAAGGAAACATTGATACAGACTGTGTTACCTTGCAGTCACATAAAATGTTGATGAGAAGATGGATATAACTAAATAAGGAGCTAATAAGAGTGGAAAAACTTTGATTGCTTCATGTGCAGAGCAACATTGTAGCAAAACATTGTTCTATAACACTCAGAAACTTGACTGCAAATGCACACTTTTTGAAAATCATGCATCAATTCTAGTTATTCTAATTGTCTACTTTGTGTTGCCCTACTAAAACAAACTCCTAATGAAATATATTAGGGATATATGTTATCTGTTAGGGATGGGCTTGCTGAAGATGACCAATGTTGTGCACAGTGGGAGAAAATAATTTCTTACTCCAGAGGCATTTCACCTGCCTGTTGTACCGACATCACTCCGCCCAGTGCAACACACACACAAACGTCTCTAAGTGATTGGACTGACAGTTATGGAATGGCCTCCAAAAGCTGAACGTTAACCAAATACTGCAGATTTCAGTGACGTACAGACAAAGGAGTGTTCATGCCGATATATTTACACCCTCAATACATTCTGATCACAAAACAGGGAGCATGTTAGTCACAAACTGTATTCCAGTAGTCTCACATAAAGAGTAACGACCAACCATTAATTTTGTTTGGGAAAAGAGAGCATGCAGAACGAGATGCAAAAACACAAAGCTAGATATTGAACACATGCAAATTTGTGCTACTATTAAGTTCAACTGTTTGGCGAACATAGGTTTATCAACAAGACTTTGAACAGCATTTTCTAAACGTCTTTTCTAGCATTGAATGCAGGGCATGTTCCAACATCAGTTTTTGTTTTGTTTTTTTGTTTTCTGGTCACAATTATTTTTTAGTGTTTCTTTCATTCCTGTTCTGAATGAGGCCATGCAATCAAGACACAGCAGCTTCAGTGATGTGAAATTTTGAGACCTGGACAAGCCCTCCGCTGTCTGCAGCGGGGAGGCCCGACACCTGGGCAAACACTGCAGGCCGATGATCTGTCATCAGCTATGGAAACCAGCTTCAACCTGGTCCCTTTTGTCAACGCACAAAAGAAAATGCCTCAAATTAATTTAGCACTCTGCATTCATCTTCTGTGGAGGCTTAAGACCTCATCTAAGCTTGCGAAACAGCATAGAGCTCATGGAGCTCATGTAAGAATTTTGGCTCTTAGATGAAGCCAAACGCTGTTAAGACATGACATGTTGACTGTCTCGTGAAGTATGTGTATCCTGTTAATTCAGACGGTTGGTAATACCTGGGATCTAGAAAGCCTTCAGATGTACTTCTGTGTGTACCTTCCTTCTCTGATCTTTTTTACTCAGCCTTTTCCTCCACAATGCCAGACCTCTTGAGGACATACACGATAATTGCCCCCTCAGCCCTCGTCCACCCACAAGCAACTTCAAATGGAGCATTACCGATACAAGATCACGTTGAGAGCTGTGGTGTTGACCACTGAGATGTTCAGTGATGACACATTTGTGGTATTCCTAGTAGTTTTCAACTTGATGTCACACCTAATATAAGTGAAAATTCAAACAGGAATGCAAATATTCAGCGTTTTCCTTTTAAAGACATTATTTACTAGCACCCTTGAAAAAGATTTGTGGAAAAACTTAAGATGAATGAAACCTTATTGAAAATATATGTTTACATTAATATGTCAAAAAATCTTAATGTAAACATGATTTTTTTAAATATTTACATTAAACCTTAGAAATGTCAACATTAATATTTTTTACATATCTTGAAGTAGTAATAAGTAGTAATTGTAGATCAATTTAATGGGGAGAAGAACCATTATGAAAGACCAAAAATCCTACTTTTGGAGCAAGAAAGGCTACAAATTTTAAAAGTATGAAACAATAATAAATCAAAATTGGTTCTTCCATTGATTTTCAAAACATCCACTTTTCTGATACAAAGATATCAATTTAAGCACTTTTGTTGGGGAAATTGTACATTTTTATCAGACGTTTGTTTAAATATTATTTATTCTGAATTGCTTTAACTCTGTTTTTGAGTGTGTTTTAATGAGGCCTCACTGAAGGGAGCAGTTGACATGAATGTTTTGAAGAAAGGGTGCAGTTGCAGCTGGTTTCAGCAGATAACTTTCGTGTCAAGAACTTCCTGTGCCCTTGACACGAAAGATTGTGAGAAACTGTATAACTTGTTTATGTTTTGTCGTACATGGACATGGGTTCCAGAAGATATGCTGTGTAATGTTGATCCACGTTGCAGCTATGTGACCTATTTCCATTCCTTACAGCCGCAATGTGCATGTAACTAGGGAACGCCCCGAAGCAAATAAAAAGCGAGGGTACGGCAGGTTGTTTTTCAGAGCGGTAGGAGATGGTAACTGAAACACATCTCTGTCCGTTCTCCTCGTGAGTAAAAAAAGTATCTAACTCTTTTCCTGTGTCTGTATTTGATGTCTTAGGTGCTTTAAACCTGACAACTGTCAAACAGTAACAACTTCCATATTTGTTTTATCACTTATCTGGAAATGTTTTGCTGCACAAAGTGATTGATTAACAAAACAAAAATTTCTAATGTAAATATAATGAGCTTGTATGTGATTGATAATTGTCAGTAAAAGGATTTAACGGTCACTTGATTCAAAGATAATCTATGCGGGATAAGTGGACTGGAAGTTAATAGAAACGGAGATGAAACGGCCCAGAATTTATATATATATATATATATATATATATATATATATATATATATATATACTGCTCAAAAAAATAAAGGAAACACTCAAACAACATAATATAACTCCAGTTAAATCAAACTTCTGTGAAATCAAACTGTCCACTTAGAAAGCAACACTGATTGACAATCAATATCACCTGCTGTTGTGCAAATGGAATAGACAACAGGTGGAAATTATTTTCATATTTATTTCATTCATTCAGATCTAGGATGTTATTTGAGTGCTCCCTTTATTTTTTCAAGCAGTATATATATATATATATATATATATATATATATATATATATATATATATATATATATATATACATCCCATGTAGGACAAGCCCCTACATGGGATGTACCACCAGCAAATAACCCAAGTAGCTGATATCAGTAAATCCTACCAATGGCTGGAAAAAGCTGGACTCAAGGACAGCACAGAGGCCCTCATCCTGGCCGCCCAGGAACAGGCCCTAAACACCAGAGCAATAGAGGCCCAGATCTACCACACCAGACAAGACCCAAGGTGTAGGTTGTGCAAGGAGGCCCCTGAGACAGTCCAGCACATCACAGCAGGGTGCAAGATACTGGCAGGGAAAGCGTACATGGAACGACATAACCAAGTGGCAGGCATAGTGTACAGAAACATCTGTGCAGAATATGGACTGGAAACCCAAAGATCAAAGTGGGAAACCCCCAAAGGTGGTAGAGAACGCCAGAGCTAAGATCCTGGGACTTCCAGATCCAGACAGACAAAATGGCAATGGCGAACCAACCAGACATTGTCGTAGTGGATAAACATCAGAGGAAAGCCGTTGTGGTAGATGTAGCAATACCAAGTGATTGCAACATCAGGAAAAAGGAGCACGAGAAACTAGAGAAATACCAGGGCCTCAGGGAAGAACTGGAGAGGGCCTGGAAGGTGAAGACCACAGTGGTGCCTGTGGTCATCGGGGCCCTCGGGGCAGTAACCCTCAAACTGGAGCAGTGGCTACAACAGATCCCAGGAACAACATCAGACATCTCAGTCCAGAAATGTGCAGTCCTTGGCACAGCCAAGATACTGCGCAGAACCCTCAAGCTCCCAGGCCTCTGGTAGAGGACCCGAGCTCAGAGGATAAGAACCACCCGCGGTGGGTGAGAAGGGAATTTTATATATATATATATATATTATATATATATATATATATATATATATATATATATATATATATATATATATATATATATATCATCCATAGTCTACACAGAAAAGGTTTTGAATGGCTGAAATGATCTCGGGATTAATAGTGCAAGTCAATAAAAGCCTATGGAGTGACTGAGATTATATGCTCTACAGTGTGTAGATAAATGGCCCCTTCACAGTATGCACTGCCAACATGAGCTGCATTTTGAGTCAGACCTGCGGCCCTGAAGGAATATGTTTACTGCAGATGAGAATCCTAAAGACTACCACAAAGCATTGCACCAAAGGAGTAACCTGAGTGCCATTTCCATGGAAACACCATGTGGTTTGACTGCAATCAGCACTCGGTAGCTACAGCTGTCACACAAAGCCTTTTAGATGAGGAAAGACCTTGACAGTCAGACGGACCGAGGTGAGGCAGTGTGACAGGGATGTTATGGTTTCCCTCTTTCTTCTTAGCACCACATAATGAGGTGCTAGTAGTTTTTAACTTGATTATGAGATACTCAGAAACTTTACGGGTATCTCATCTTTAGTTCTTTAAACTAATATGCAATGTGAAAAAACTCATGTCTTCAGCTAAGAATGCAACTTTGGTTTTCTTTGCTTTTCATTTTTACAGGTAGAAATCTGGAAAGCGTCATGTTCTTTGGTGCTAAGTCTTTCTGAAAGAGTACTTTCAGAATCACCTTTTTCCTACAAGTAACCCTACAAGTATGTTTCTACCAGCTGTGCGCTTATGGAGAGAAAAATATTTAAAAGCATCAATTTGATCAAGTTGTCTTTGAGAAAATATGCACTTAAATATGCATCTTATGGCAAACTGCACCCGAGCTCTGAGCTGTGATACAGTAGGCCTGTTGGCTGTTTCTATTTTAGCAGCTGGTTTGGCCTACAGTCTTCAGCTGTGCCAAATAAATGATCTGTGAGCTTCATAACTTTATCAGAGAGCTGTTGCTGAGCCCATTAATCTTCATCAAGAATATTCTCTATTTATACTAAATTAAATTTTTACACAGAGGGGGACTCTTTAATAATCACAGTTAAATCTAACATTACATTGTTTACAGAAGGGTGAGAAATAACAACTGAAGAAACTCAAGTCTAAGGGCACTAACTTTTGAGTTGCACTAACTTGCTAGTAGATGCATTCTTATACTTATCAGCAAAACTGCCTTCTTTTATTTTTTTATAATGCTTATTCATTTTATTAGGAGCTCAAACACTATTAGTGGGGATTGATAAGACTCGAACTGAGTAACTTATCATTCATTCTTAAGTTTACAAATCCTTTCCAAGTTTTCTTCAGTGTAGCCAGAAGACGGACAATATGCTTTGTCCCTAAACTCCGTCTCCTGGCTTGCTTCCCCACGGGTTTCTTTTCAGCAACAGGTTAGCCACAAGGGCAGATTAAGCCGTCTCCCCCTCCCCAATCATGCGGTAATACCAGCGGGCTGCACTGGGGTTTTTGCCTGTTGAATGGTGGCTTATGGCAGCTAAAGACCTCTAGAGGGGGAATCCTGAGGGGATTATTCTCACGTCCTGCATGAAGTGGGAAATCAAAACAGTCTGGAGCGCCCTAGGGAGGAACCTCATACATCCCGCATTCCCCCGCCTGCGCACAGACACTAGTGCACCTATACGCTCTTCGGAAAACATGCACAATTATACTGTTGATACCCATGTATAGACATCTAGCAACTAATCGCTCTTAGAGAGGATTAGTTGGACTGATAATGAAATCACAGACTGAGGAGCTGTGGTTCAGAGGATTTTGCACCCAAAAAAAGCCTGAATTGCTTTGCATTTTCTTTGTCCTATACTTAAGATTGGAAACGTAAAAAAATGTGCAACTTCTGCAACGCATGTCATCGTGTAACCTCAAACCACTAATTCGCAGGGAATCCCAACATTTCCAGCTTTCTTATAGGAAGTGTTTGGCCTGGCTCTCAGCGGCAGCGGAACGCATCATCATGGCATTAATCTGCTGCAAGGCCTACATCGTCTTTCACCAGAAGAGCCTGACTGGGATTACACAATCTATCCATGTTCGCCTGTAAAACGGAACTGTTGGGCAAAGAAAAAGAGTCTTCGCCACGGTGAATTGCTAAGGATCCGCATCAACTTCTTAATTAAGTGCAACAAATATTTTTTTTGTTTCACTCCTGGTCATTCTGGTTCTGAGTCAATTGGAATTTCATGTAAATCTTACAGCTAAAGAAATTGAAAACATCTAGGATGTGCATTTTAAATATTTCAGATTACACACGCATGAGTCAGAATTGACAAAATAATTAATTTGATAGCAGTTTTGTTTCTACCTACGATTTAATGAAATATTCTAAAATCTGGCTTTGCTAATATATATATCATGACATAATTAAGCTTGAAGTAACTTCCTATATTACTCAAGATTTAGAGAACATTATATGCAAACCTACAAATATTTTTGTTTAGATCAGATAATTAAATGCATCTTGAGATTTCTAGACATTGTTTTTTCCACTTTAACTAATCTTTTGTCTAATTATGTGACTCCTTGATCTATTTTTAATGCAGTAAAACAATTGTACGTAAAGATTTCTATATAAAAACATAATTTTGTGGTTAAAATTATTTTTCAAACTTAGCATTTATATAGTACTATAAAATGATTTCTTCTATAAAATTGTGATAAAAACACATTTAGTCATTATACAGCATATACATTTTGGCATGTTTTTATCACTGTATTGCCTGAGTCATTGGATTCTATGTAACATATTATAATATATTAATTTCATGTAATATGTTGACTTAAGATATAATTGAGTGGAGACAGCAGCCCATCACAAGGAAACTGAGCGAGGACAAACTGCCGTTTCTTAGCCCTCTAGAAAGCAGACTCTCTCATTGCCGGTGCAGTGAAGTTATTCCAGGCAAACAGGGAAGGAACAGCTCCACTTTTAAGGCGGCTGGTGGTGGATCCGCTAACAAAATCCTCCGGTGTGAAGTGGCGGCTACATACGAAAGTGCTCACCGTCATTATGCAAAGGTCCGGACCTTCATCTCTTCGGATCGCCTGGATCCACTGCCTCCCTTGGTCCGGGTCCGTCGAGAACTCATGTTATGACAGATTAGGCTGTTTTCTTGCCCCACATGAACAACCAGGGACTGAACAAAAACAACTGCGTCGAGACTGAGCCATTTTTCTAGCCATTTTTCTAGCCTTTTAATGCTAACGCTATAGCCACCGGAAGCTGTCCGACCTCACATCCGGTTTAAAACCCGGCGCATGCGCACAAACAACCCGGCCCGCGCATGCGCACAAACGACCCGGCCCGCGCATGCGCACAAACGACCCGGCCCCGCGCATGCGCACTAACGACCCGGCCCCGCGCATGCGCACAAACGACCCGGCCCCGCGCATGCGCACAAGCGACACTGCCTTTTTCACGGCAACCGGAAGCTGAATCTGAAAGGGCGATTGCACTTCCTGTTTTGGTGACTGTAATTCAAGTACTCTGAAAAATGGCTCTTCTCCTCCGGTTCTTTACATCGTCCTTACTTAATTTGCCAGCCCCTACTTTCACTGATGTGGAGGAAATCGCAGCGGCTAATTCATCCACCAACAAATATGTGAAAGGATACAAGTTCTTCCTCGAAAAATATATCCACCGCTATCAAGGTAAGAAAAAACGTAGCTTAGCGAGCTAACCGCTAGCTACAATATATGAACTACACAAACATCGCAATGATGCTTAACTTAGTTTGCTAAATTACGTGGAATATTAGAGACAAACATAATTTAAACTTTTCAATTATATTCTGATTACAATACATTCTGATTACAGTTTGTGAAAAACAGCATGCTAGGACTTAGTTATAAGATACTAGATGACGCTTGATGTTGAAACTGTGCTTTACTCCTGCATGCCTGCAGTGTCTAATATTGTCGAGGACAGGTAGTTGTCAGAGCTAGATGCTTCAGGTCCACTAAGAAAAATGAGGAACCGCATAATCATGAAACAGTCAGAAAGCCGATTGACTCTTGTTCGGTAGTTCGAGTTCCTGTTCATATGTGACAGATGAAGAACTTCTGGACAACTGAGAGCTTTTTTCTAACATCTTCCTGTTCAGAGGTTACTATTTGTTTTCTGTTTTTGTTGCAGTTGCAACAAAAACAGAAAACTGTTGTTGAAGCTTACCTTCAAAGTGGAATCTATTGTTTAAAGCTAAACATGCTATATGTATTGATGTATATATGTGTTACTAAAACAGTTGTCTATTTTAGATATCACTGGGTGTTGGGAAAGAAAAGGCTGAATTACTGGATTATTCCTGTAGCTGTGCAGCTGGTAAAGGTTTTTGCAATCATGTAGTTGCACTTCTTTAGCAGACTGCACACTACTCCCAACTCCAGCTGCCAACTGTTCCTCCTGCACAGACCAAGAACACAGGTAAGAAAAAAAGAGTGGTACACATTGTCCTAGATATACTAAATTATATACATTGCATATACTGTCATACACATTTGATCTTAAAATAACAGTACTATAGTTATGTACACAATTTATTCCTCCTTTGATTGTGTCACACTGCCATTTACGTTCCTTTCCCACCTGTATTTTATAATCTCCATATAAAATTTGTTTTGTAATCTCAATATACTTGTGTCAAATATAATTTCTCTCATAGTTTGTTTGGAATATTTCTTTTTTGTAGGCAATGAAAAAAAAAATAGGCTCAACTGCTATCAATTAATTTGTTTGCAAATTGGGTAAAAATCTAATCAGTCCCATTATATCCTAATAAATTGCTCACTCATCAATTTATTTGTCTTTAGTTTGACATCTTTCTGTGTATTTCTTGTAAGGGGATACATCCTGAACCTGCCAGCAACATGGTGGTGCGGAAAAGATATCTGCACTCCACACTTTACAGAGCTTGCACAGGTATAAGGTTTGGTTTATGTTTTTACACGTATGTTTCCTTTGTCAAAATTTAATATGATTATGTCACTGATGTTTGTAGGACCACTTCCAGATCCCGACATTCTGGCATCAGGAGAAAAACTACGCCTGCTGGAGTCCCAACCACTTATCGCTCTTGTCCTAGATGCTCTTTCACATTTGGAGCTGGTTCCATCCACATTTGGGCCTGTGCCACAGGGCTCACCAATGTCTTATCAGTGCCCACCTGAAAAGTCCTCTGGTAGCATCATTCTGCACCACATGGCTCCAGACTTCCCTTCTCTTCCTTTGATGCTGCATAGTCTTCCAAATATGTGCTTTGTGCCCACACTTGGTCAACTTATGCATCTTCATTCTCTGCAAGTGTCACTGGAAATGTCTTATGAAATAGAAGCCAGAACAAGAGAGCAGTCCAGAAGTCCTGCATGGGTACATCTTCCACAACCAAGACTTACTGCTAGCCGTTTCTGTGATGCTTGCAGAGGAAGTGCAGAGGAGGAGTCTGCTGTGCCTGCTGTGCCAGTGCATTCGAGATGCACTGGCATCTCGGATGATTAGGGGCTCCACTAGACAAACTACCGCCATGAAGCGTGGTATGCAGGTGGAGTCTGAGGTTCTGGCAAACTATGCTGAGATGTTGAGAGTACAACGTGCTTCCTGTGGGATTCATTGTTCGCCCTGACAAATCATATCTTGGTGCAACTCCAGATGGTAAGGTGCACGACCTGTCAGAATCACCCATGTTTGGACTGGTTGAGGTAAAAAGCAGCATGAAGAAAGATGCATCTCAGGTTGCTCACCTCAAGATCCAGGATGACCACTCAGTTTTGAGGCGTTCACACGCCTACTACTGGCAGGTACAGGGTCAGCTGGCAATCAGCGGATTGGATGGTGCGACTTTGTTACAGACACGCTAACAACAATAACTGTTGGGCGGTGTGGCGTGATGAGGCTTTCATTGATCAAATGAAATCTAAACTGGACTTATTTTACTTCAACACCTTCACTGATGTGTTCATGTCAATGCAATAAGAATTATAAAATGTGTAACTAACCCTTTTGTTCCTTTGCATTTCAAATATCCAATCTCAAGCTGTGTGAATCACTGTAAATAGTTGTTACTCATGAAACATACAGAGATGTGCAAATGTCTGTAAAAGACAGTTGGATAATTTACAAAAATGTGTTTTCTTAACCGCAGTTGTCTTGAAACTTATGTTTTAAAATTTTTCTCCTTGAGGTTGTCTTAAGTATTTTTTTTTAAATCAATGTATGGTGTACAATAATAAAATATGAAATAGTTATGGATTTTTTTTTGTTTTTAGTAGATATTGTAAATTGTACTTGATTTGTTTTCCTTGCAATTCAACTTAATACAAAAAGAAAAGTGTGCTGCTAAAGTGTGTTTTAATTTAATATTTTTTGCAAAAGTGTAGACATTTAACTTTTTACATAGCATTACAACAATTAACATACAGAAATAATTTAGTCTGCAACACAAAATGGGCCTTGATAATTTGCCAAATTGCAACAGTTGTGCCAGATTGTGCATTGTCTTGATCCATGGTTCTAAGTGTTGTGGTTTTTCACTTTGATTTTATACATGCACCGTTTAAGATTGCTGTTATTTTTTACTTTTAGGGTGTGCCACCTGCGGTTTACAGATTGTACATGGTTAAAGTTTCTTGTATCCTGTTTATGATTTAGATTTTAGCTTTAGATTTAGATGTTTGTGTTTACTACTTTATTTTCCCTTAGCCTTTCACTGATTAACCCCTCCTGTTTCTCATGTCATTTAATCGCCTCCCTAGCAGTTAAAAGTCGGTAAGCTTCTTTACCTCCTTGTCACATCCTTCCGTTGCCTTTATCCGGATTAACACTACCGGTACAGACGGCGTCTCTCCACCGCGCTCTTCATCACCATTTGTGACACCCTTGATTTACACTACTTTGGGGTCAGCTTCACTGCAAAGCCTAGAGGTGCTCCAGTAAGCATGCATAAAATGAAAGATCACTCGTCAAAGTCGGTGGAGAAAAGGAGTGATGTCGTATAAAATGCTACAGTTCTCAACTTCCAAAGTTAATTGTTATCCATTCCTCTCTCACTTTGTCTGCCTTGACTTGCACTCCTAATATGACTTCAACGAGAAGGCCTTGTCAGTTCAGGTAATGGGGTGTAACAATACAATACTTCACTTTATAATATTTCATGTCGTGTTTTAGATCAAAGGGTATTTTTTTGTTTCAAGATAGATTTGGTTTGCACCGTATTCGAAGAAAGATCTTTATATATATACTCCAGCAGCAGCTAATATAAATTCAGAAGAACATCATTCAAGGACCTGTCCACCCACATCATCACATCGTCAAAGGAGGATTTTCAGACTTAGGAAGTTATCTTTTAGCATGTACAATAGAGTGAGTCATGCACACACACATATAAAAACAGTTTCAGCAGGCTTCAAAGCAGCAGCATCATAAACAGCTGTTGCCTGCAAAGATAAATTTACATTTTGGTTCGGCACACCAGCAAAACTAATGATTTCAATAAGCAGCTCAATCCCACTTCCACTGAAACTGACCTGTAGCTTACACGCTGGTGAGAAATGTAGGTCAAAAGCTAATTATGTGACCTGGCCAGTGAGGCTTATATCAAGAAATTTCTCAGGGACTATGGCAAATCTGCCTGCACATGCTTTCTGAAAACCTATACCATGTGATCAATTAGGCTATTATTAGCTTGAGTATGGGATACAGTCACACCTTCGCATCATGAACTTAATGGTCTTCAAAAGCCAAAGTCCAAATGTCAGTGCAAGCTGTCATGGTGGTTTTGTTGACTTAAACCAAGGTCAGAATACAACAAGGGCAATCATATTTGTCAAACCCATCCCTCTTGGAGGGTCTCATAGAAGAGCGGTAATTTAGGGATCAGAATGGGAGAGCCACCTGTTGAGAGACGGGCGGTAAAAAGAATCTGCAGGCCGTCCCCGGCGTGCCTCTGTTTGTAGCCAGGAAGTAGCTTAATGTTGCATTCCACACGTCTCAGGAATGCCGTTCTCAGAGTGCGTGAGATTAATATGTAACAACATTGCGTTAAAACTGCTGCTTTGAGTGTGGTTTAAATGGCTGTGTTGTCAGAAGAACCCACCTGTCACTGTTATCAGGCTCTCCTCCATAACAAAATGTTTACGCCTCGTCTCAAATTACTTCTCCACAAGTGGGGTTAGTAATCAGAGGTGAATTATTTTCACATTATTGTGGGGTCTTGACCTTAATGTGCAAATTACTTTGAGATTAATTTGCTTCTACTGCCTAAATGAAGAACTATAAATTATTGGATTAGTTAGAATTTTGCTGGAGGTTAACTGTTGACATGTTATGACAACATTAGATAAATCCATCCTAGATCACTAACGCATTTCAACCCACCCAAATGGAAATAGGTATCTGTTTTATTAACACATCTTGATGTAGAGACAGAAAAAATAATAATCAATACAGTTCGATTTCCTGTGGAATCTGGGTCCTCATCAGATCCATGCATTTCCAGGCAACAGTCTCCTACCCAATGATCTATGGACAGGGTGTTGGAACCAATGGAGCATGTTGCTACTTAGTCTACAAATGTAAAAAAATAATGACGGATATCTGCTTGCTAAAGTGTTCATAGCAAATGATCAAATTACAACCATAAACTACAAAGTATATTACTAAAAATTTATAGAATAGAGCAACACAAAATAGTGCATAATTGTTAAGAGGAAGAAAAATGACATATGGTATTCAGGATTTGTTGGAAATCTGAAAAGCACAATATGGATTTTTATTCAGCTTTCATGAACCAATATTTGTCGAACCATCTTTTGCTGTAGTTGCAATTGCAATTTGCGGGATGTCTCTATTAGCACATCTAGAGGCTCAAATCTTTGCCAGTTTGTTTTTGCAAAATAGTTCCATTCAATTCAAAACACATGAAGCATACAAAATGCAAGACAAAATACAAAAGTTCAATATGCATTAGGAAGGTACATTGCAATTAGCATTAACAAACTCAATTCAAACTCAGACTCTGTATCTGTTACCAACAGTCTTCAAGTTTGCCCACACATTATCTCTAGGAAGTAGGTCTGGAAGTTTATAGTGCCATTCTAATAGTCTTTGATCTGTACTGTCCCACTGCAGCTCTGGCTGTATGTTCAGAGGTATTGTATAAATGCGAACCTTTCTGCCAGCTTCCAGTAATTTGTTGCCTCTTCCAAACTTTTACCCATCTGCTGATCACATACACCCAGATTCATCATCAGCGTAATTACCTCTATTCTATTTTATTTAGCAGTATTCTAGTAAAGAGAATATCTCACTTTTAAGATTTTTAGATCATTTTAATTACCCTGTTTAATTGAGTCATATAAAATCCCACTAAAATATTATAAATTAGCCGTGTGAATATCTTTTCAAAGCACAAAATACTTGATGGCTGCTTTAGCTGTACATTCTTGAAACGACACCTCTTGTGGTGTTCAAGTAGTGTATATAAAAGTAAAATTTTGTTATAATCCTAAATATTAAATGTAGCAAATTTAATAATTTAGATTTAGGTTAAATAGACTGTCCAAATAATTAAAAAGAACTAAAAATATAATTTTTGCTACTTTTTTTTCTCTAGGAAAAGATGTACATTTACGAACAATTACAAAATTACTTTGTGTAGCTAAGAATCAAAATTTTATTGCTCACAATTATTGATTTTTGTTCTGCGTCTGATGTATGTCAGAGACAACTCATCTTTTGCAGGTAAATCATTATAAAATCATGTTATTGACATCCTGATTTTGACTCTATAAAAGATTAAAACGTTACGTTAAACTTATATTTCCAGGAATAGTGTGTTGGCTAGGAAAGTGAAGAGTCCCACACCTAACTGCTGGTCAAACCTAACTCTCTCAGAGCAATCACTGCACTGATTGGGTGACAAAGATGAAAAAAGGCTTTTCAATAACCCGGACTAATGTTGTGCCTTTGCTCAGACCGGCTGTTGCCCCGGGTGCGTGTGAAATGCTTGCCGTGGACAAAGTAAACCGGTGCCGGTGCCCATGCTCCATTGTCCTCAAAGCCTCCCAAAGAGGTCTCTTCACAGGTCCAGCAAACACACTCTCCAGACTCTTGGCATATCTCTGAAGATCCTCCTTTTGTGTGAGGAAACACATTACTCTCTCAAGGGGAGGAACAGGGGAAACAAGGCAGCACTGGTGAAAAGGCTTAAGTATCTCACCCCCACACCCCGACCCCCGTCAGACCGCCTCGCCTCTCCTTCTTGCCAAATGATAATTGGGGCTGAAACACTTTTTTTCTGGTCAAAACCTAATTCAGTGAGTAAATTGCAACATGGGAAAAACATGAATGGGGCCCAGGCTGTGTGGTGACTCAGCCATAGAGGCGCTAAGAGTTGCTCTTTGTGATTGTGTACAAAAGGGAAATGTTCTGTTAATCAGCATTGTTGTATCAAGTAAGTGTGATTTCCTTCAAAACTGCATGAATGCTCATCCTGAGCTTTTCATCAAAAATCATTGATGAAAAACTCAATTTTATCAAACGTTAATTGACAAATTAACATTTACAAACCCGACATTTGGGATGCAACATAACTCACAGGTAAAACATCTGTATGCCAGGCTCATCATTCTGCTGTTGTGTTTCTGCTGTGTTTTACAAACAAAAACACAGCATAGACAGTGGAAAACAATTAACTGGTTATTTTTCATGGCGGTTAAATGCAGTTGTCACAAAAAACAAACCACAATGCTGACCTTACCAGCTTACACCGAATTATTTCCCTCTTTGCTTGTTTGAAAAGAAAAGCAAAGAAGATTAAAACTCAATGAGGAATGCAAAAAATGCCTCTGCACACGGATCAGCGACAGTTTAAACTGGAGCGCACAAATCTTTGTTTCGCAACGCAAAAACTCAAGAATATTTAAGACATCTTAAAATGAAATTCCCAATACGATTTTAGCAGTATAGAGCACCAGCACTAGAATAGAGAAAATAGGAAGTATTCTACATATTTTGGCAAGAAAATGTCTTTAAATTTCTAATAGAGCAGAGTTGCTGGGGTTTCAATTTACAGAAAAACTAAATAATTGTAAATTGGGCTGCACAGTCTCCTGGTAAAAAGGCCCCATGTTACATTTCCCATCAGGATCTTTGTGCATGGCACTTGCATGTTCTCCCTGCACATGTGTGAAATATGTATACTTTAATGCTCATTATATGTAGAAAAAAGGCCACTGTTTACATTGTTTTTTAGTGATGAGAAATAACCCCCTCCCTCCCAAAAGTAACAATATTCAATTGCTAGTTACTCACCTCAGCATAATCCACACTTGGAGCAGCTCCAACTGTTCATCACCCACCCACTTTCTGACTTATTGAGCTAAAATTTATAGAGTAAAGAGTAACCACCAGATGGTCAATTGAGCCTTTAACATAGAAAATAAATAAAATGAGGCACTGTTTTTATCCCAATAACTAAGAACACTTTAAAAAGTAACACATTACATTCATTAACATGACAAAATTTTACTTCACAATATGTGCCTAGTTTTGTCATGTTTATATTTGCCTTTTACTACAACAACCTACAGGCAGCTATGTATCAGCTTTATGCATAAATCAAATGATTCATGGGAAATTGTGTTAAAAGCAATTACTAGTGCTTTCAAACCTTGAGCAGATTCAGCTTATTCTTTAAATTAAGTAAAACAATTAAATCAAAACTAAACAAAGTATAGCTTTGGGCAATCTCAGGAGATAATTTTCAAAATTGCAAGTCTCTTCTTTCCTCTGTCTCACCATAGAAGCTCAGATCTTATTTAGACAGCCAACTCTCTCATTACTGCCTTCTTCATGCACGTCACGTGAACAGGTTAAACAGTAGTTGTACTGAGGTCAGCTGAAATTTCTTTGAAACAAAAAAAAGCTTTTCTCTTTTTGATTGTGATTTCTTTATTATGAAATGCTTGTGAATCGGCAAGAAGCATCAGCAAAAATAAGCTGTACTTTTTCAAACTCGAGTTGCAAAAGGGAAATATATTTATCAGACTTACATGCCTTCTATTTATCAGGGCTGTCTTAACAGAGCATAGTGTCGCCTTTCCTGCAAGATCCTGGGAATTGCATTTGCGTTTCGTTGTGTATTCTGCATATCCGCCACCTGCAGTGGACGGCAAACCAAGGAACTTAAAGGATGATAATCTCCTTGGAATTCCTCTGCATTTTCTTATATGGATGAGAGGAGGGCTGGACAGTGGGGTTGAAAGGTCAACGGGACCAGTTTGCTGAGACCCATCTGTCGGCCCCTGTTCTGTTTACGCACCATCTCAGGAGTGAAAGGCAGGCGCCTCAAGAGCTATCCTGTTCTCATAACACCATGTAGCTGAAGAATCCACAGAGAGAAGCATGAGGTGGTCTGTCCACGATGAAGAGCAGCATTCCTCCTTCTATTCATCATCAGCTTGACTACTAATAACCAATAGACTCAAGCTGCTTTTAAGTTTGATGCTGTATGCTGCAGTCTGAGATTCTCACGGTTTGACAACATTGGTTAAAATATGTTGATTTTACACTTTTTCTGTATTATCACAAAAATGCTACACAAAAGTGCCAGCTGTACTTGATATTTGCTCATTTATAAGTTGGGTAATCTGACCAATAAGAGCCTGCAGTTGCCTGTTTGTTTGGCCAGCAGTTTATAGCTTACCAGATGAAGTTTTAAACATTTCCAAATAGGCCCAAAATAATTTCTATGCATGTTGAAAATGATTAAACCCTTCTAAATAATCACTGGAAACGTCTTTCTTGTGATTGCTGACCATCGTTTACATGCATGTTGTTACTTGTATTTTGACAATTTACCTTGAGTTGTGGAGATTCTATGCTGTTACCCCAAGAGGTTCAAGTTGGAAATCTTGTTGGGTCAGTCAAAAATATTTTAGCCAATATTAAACTTTTAATATTAGCTAAAAGATTAACTGTATGTCAAAAGATTAAGAAATTACCTGAAAATGACATCCACCAGTGATTTGAAAACTGTTGGGTTTCATTGTGCATTAATGTGAGTTAGGGTTGGATCTCCTTAGGTTTGCACAACATGACAGTAATCATTATTTGCAAAGTATTTTCAAACAGACAGCTCTGCCTTTACTGTCAGCAAGAAGTAGCTTTGCTCTCAGCCAGCTGACCAGAAGCATATAACAGCATATAACAATGGAGAGTAGCAACACTTATAATAGAAGACAAGGTTTGAAAGTATGTTATTTTTTTATCTTTATCATACCTTGATCACTGTAGATAGAAGCATGAAAAATGTACCCAACTAAAGGTTATTCTGAAGACGTCTCATTAAAACTTGTGCATGAAATTCTCCTCAATCAAATAAAGTTGCTTTACAAAATTACAAGAAAGAAAAGTGCATAATGATTAGCCATCTATAAACATAAAAAACCGATCCCAAAACAAAATGGCTTCTTATGTAGAAATAACTGATTTAATATTTAATTTAGAGACAAGTAAACTAGCTAACCGTGTTTCTGTGTATTCTCTATACTTTAGATCAAAGTAAATCTAAGCTTGTATGAATTCATTCCTTCAAAATGACACACTTCCATATGGAGAATTGCCAGCAGTAAAATACTCTAACTAAAAGTTTCATACCTGCCACTTCACTGAATCGTTTCATTCACAAAATCTATGATTATGTGTTTTAATAACACCACTCCACTCGATGAGAGAAAAGGATGGCTCAGGGAATATCAAATGTTGATGTATGCAAAATTAGATGGTTTCCTCACTCAGGTGAAACCATGATACTGTATTTAGACTGCATTTTGCCTTAACTTGTAAAAATTACAGCCTTGGCTATGTGTTTAAGAGGAGCTGACTAGAGTTGGAAGGCAATATATGAAGCCCATGACCACATTAAACACTACTTTAATATCTGACTTCAAAGCAGAAGGGTAAAAGCACCAGGAGCAAAAACAATAATTTCAGACATAATTATAAATATTAGTTAGGATTTAAACCCATTTTAGGAGAGATTTTTACACACTGACCTGATATGGAAGAACACTGGAAGACGAATGCATTAGGTGAATGTCTCAACACTGCTAAATATTAGAAAATAAATAAACATTTGCAATGCACTACTTCCACAACATATATTAACATATATTGAATTGCTCAATAAGTAGGTCAATTTAGAAGGTTTGTAGGAGACTTTTAATTTGTCTGAATTATTGGATTGAATTGACATTTTTGCAAAGTATCTTGAAACTATGTGTTGTGAATTGGTGTCTGAATTGAATACGTCAGTTTGTCGTATTTATTATTTGCACAGTAAAGCAATTTTTTCTACCTTACTGACTTTTGTAAAATGTTCCGTCCAGTACAAATCTCAGCAACTAATTTTATGTCTTAATATTTACTAATTCAGTTTGTACTACCCAAAGAACACATGCTTTCTGAGCAGATCCTCACTCTGCTTTATTTGCTTTTCTTCCTGGCTCTGTGATGTACTGGCATCACAGAGCAACAATTAGTTTAAAAGTGTTTTATTAACACGTCTGAGGTTAAGTATATAAAATGTGTTACTAGGGAGAAGGTATTTATGCTAGTTTTAACATTATTTAGAAAAAAAATAGCATTTTTTCCCCTTTTTTTAATTTTCTGAAATGTTAATAAAACCACAAGACAAGATTACAATATGATTTTTTAATTTGAAGAAATGGTATAATTACAAGACAGCCATCTCAGCAATCATAATTACATTAATTGATAAAGATTAAGTCGGTTCAGATGAAAGATTTTGAGGTAATCAAACACTTAAGGTGCACCAACCTTCCAAAGAAAAGGAAACAAATGAGCATAAATCTTCTGTGATAATTTCTCTCTGTGCTGGAGTTGTGTAAACTGGGGAAATTCCTATTGTTGGCAGATGCACCAAGAGGCCTTGAAACTCCTTCAGGCATCTGTTCTACAAGTCCCGGCTTTACGAGACACGGCCTGAGGAGCTCAGCCAAAATATTCAAACCAAGTATACAAAATAAGTCAAAACGTAGTCTAGATGAGAGATGGACCAGGAATTGTCTCATGAGGATGACATGCAGGGAAAAGAAGCACAAATATGTCACTTTGATTTTATGCTGTTCAGTAAGCATGAAATAATAATGGCTTGTGACAAATAGGAGCATCAAAGTCCTTGAGAAAGATTTAGACTTGCTTTGTGTGGACAGGCACGTGCAGGTCTAAACAAGCCTTGATGAACATTTAATAAATCTTACATTGAAGGAGGAAAACCCTCAGCAGATTGATTAACTGCTGACAGCTTTATGACAAAATTACTATTGTTGCACTGAGAGCACTCATCATTAGTTAAATCAATAGTAAGGCATGATCATTTATAGTACACCACACTTCTAGAGTTTCTGTCAACCCTTTCATTTGGTACAGGTCTATCACCAGTCACCTGCACTGCAGCACACAAGTTCTCCTAATAGGCAGTAGTTATGACCTGAGAACCTGTAATGTGATACCTTGCAGCATTTAGAGAACAACATACCTCTGAGGCTGTGTTGGAAATTATTCATTTTGCAAACATTTTATTTGTTAATGCTTCAGATTTGTTTGGAAATGCTTTGGCATTAGAAGTGTACAGATTGTTACACAATTCCTCCTGTACTTGTGTTAAGCTTGCAGAATAGACTGGAGTCAGCAAAATTAAAGAAGGTTTCAAGGATTTGACAGCATCTTACAGAACAGGCCCCACATGTGTCATTTGCTCTTTTGATGGAGTGAAAATGCCAAATACCAAAAGAAAATCACTATAATCTCTTTTTGTTTATTTCGGGTATAATTTTGTGCAATTTCCCCAATATGAATCTGTTTTTGATGCACAAATTAACGATGGCATAATGTGCTGACCCTCAACGTTTGCTGGTTGAAGTTAAAGAAGGCCTGAATAGTAGAACAACAAAGACTGCTGATTTTAGTTACAAATATGGAAAAGAATACTCTTGAAAATAATTTTTTGCTTAATTTATTTATGAAAATAATTTCAACACCCCACACTTGGCTCTCATCATCAAGACCAGAGGAGTTTGCAGTGTTAGTGTCTTCAACTCTGCTTGATACAATTTATGATTATGCCTACATGAAGTTTAAATGTTAACTGCAGAAAAATGCCCAAAGCTGTAAGAATTCAAAACTGAAACCTCCATCCATCCATCCATCCATCCATCCATCCATCCATCCATCCATCCATCCATCCATCCATCCATCCATCCATCCATCCATCCATCCATCCATCCATCCATCCATCCATCCATCCATCCATCCATCCATCCATCCATTTTCTGATAATCATCATCCCATCTTTAGCAGGGCAACACAGAGACAAACAGGACAAAACTAAAACTTTTCAATTTGATTTGTTTTTCAAACTTGTTGCGCCAAATCCAGTTGCATCTACTTTTTTCTGACTTAAAATTATCAAACTTCCAACCTTTTTTAAATTTATTTTTATTAAAGTTCATTCTTCAGCTAGATACTCTTCCTCCATGGGACAAATGAGACAAATGGACCTTGAACAGTTTTAAAAGGAAAGCTTAACATTCAGTTGTTAGCATCTGTTGGCTTTGGCTGAGATTTTGCTTCCTAAGTGCCAAGATGTTACTTGCTCTTTTAATGGAGCAAGGGGATGGATAAACTCCATCCTCTTGTAAAAGGGGATGGAGTGTATGAAAAATTTCTTTATGGAAAATTAAGACCTTTTGTGATTCAAAATGGGATATCTGAAAGTTTTATCACAAAACAAACAGAAACATCATTCGTCGTAAAAGGTGAATGATGACCCAAATGTGGCCAAAGTGCTTTAGGAAAGCCAGATTCTCAGGATAATTGCCATTTGTGGTTGTCTTGGCCCCCCTTCTTATACCTTTCACATTACATAAGTCAGGTAAGCCATTGTTATACAAACATTTTTTGTATAATAACAATACAAAGTTGTTCCCATAATGTTGTCCAAAATTCCAGTCTTGCTGCGCTTGGGCTAAACATTAAATTTAAAATGATGCCTAGAAGTAAGTCGAACTTCACTATTTTCTATTTTAGGGGTGACTTTTTTTTTTTAGCACAAACTGCCAGTAAAAAAAAAAAAAGGAAAGAAACACCTACTTCAAACCAAACAATGCCAACTTGTTTGAGTGAAATGCTTAAGTTTAATCTCATTTGGTTGATTAAAGAAGCTTAAGGCATGAAGAATGTTATGCAAGTTGCGTCATAACAGAGACTGGAAAGGAGATTTAGAAACAGGAGAAAATCTTACAAATGCCAAAGAGTTGGGTCAAATACACACAGCCTTTCCAGGTTACTAAAAACAGTCAATTTTGGAGCAGTTGGCAGTACTGTTGCTTTTGAAACTGTCTACATTGGTTCAAATCCCAATCTGGAGTCTTCATGTATGGAATTTGCATGTTCTCTCCATGCTTACTCCCTGGGTACCTTGGCTTCCTCCCACAGCCCAAAAGAATTATTCTTTGGCCCCTTTTTCTCAGATACCCCTACATAAATCTTAGTCTTACAAAAGCTAAGCTCTATTTTTTTTACATATAACAATGGGCAGAAAAGTTGCTCTGCAGATGTGGAGAAGGGGTAGAGTAGGGATCTCAGACTCAAGTCCTGCATCTCTCAGATGCATTCCTCAATAAATGTAACTGTATCAAATGCCTTTATTACCTCCTCAACATGCAATTACAGTCAACAGAGTCCTGTGGATGAACAAATGGTTCCATTTGGGTGTGTGCAAGAAGAAATTAATCAAAAAGTTGCACAACAACATTAACTCTGGAGTGCTTGAATCTGATAACCAAGAGTATAGGCATGCAGTACCATGAAGACTTCCAGCTGTGACTGCAGTAAAATATGGTTCTAAAAAATATTAACATATAGGATACAAACATAAATGTGCATCACACTTTTTAAATTTTAAATTTTTCAAACGTGTTTTGAAAACCATGCATTCTTTTTAATGCACAATTTTGATTGATCTGCAGATACATTCCAATACAATTCTGAAGCTTAATGTTGTAATGTAACAAAAAATGAAAGAGGTGGTTCCCTCCGGTGTGTTGAATTAGCAAGTAAAACCCTGTTTGCCTGACGTCATTAAAAGTTTTGACAAAACCCCGTATGAACCATCCTTGAGACTCAATCGACACATATCCCTCCTCAAGTGGACGTCCTCCACCTCTTCCCCACTGCAACTCTCACAGAACCGCAGGAGAATGTAACTTCAGCTCGGTTTTATCATTTTTCTCAAAAGGTGCGCGCTGTTCACAAAACCACAACAAATGTGACACTTAGCACGTCGGCGGGTACAAAGCTCCAGTCGAGTGATCTGGACCTGGCAGTGAAAGATGAAAGCTCACACCAAGACTGGAACTCTGGGTGACGCTCAGACAGACAGATGGAAGAAAAGGACGGAAAGACAACTGGGAGTTTTGGACAGGGAAGACAGGTCGGTGGGGGGAGGTTAAGCCAAGGCCAAGGCTAACATCTTTCCTGTTTGATATACTTTGATATGAGCACTGCAGTCTGAGAGTGTAAAAGGGTGATAAGCAGGGACTTGTCAGACTCTTTATGGGATGCACCGTTTGTTTATTAATCACTAGGTTCTGTGATGTGTCTCTCATCACCCCAACAGGTATAATTAAGCTTTAAAGGGCATGGGGGAGGCTTGATGTGTCTGCAATTCATTTTATCTCCTTGTTCCTTTTGAAGTCGCTGCATGTGAATGTACACTACAGGGTGTGTGTACAGTAGGTGAGTAAATCTCTGTATGGTCAGGGGGGCCACTCTTCAAGGAATCTGTCTGTGGTTCCTGAGTTGCATGACCTGAAACGTCTGCTTACACGCCAGCTCATTTAGCCTGACATGTCTTGTTTAGCCTCTGTGGATGCTGTCATTTCGAGCACTGACAGTTCAAAGGTTGGCAGATTTTGATGGCCAGGTATTGTGCTGCTTTGTGGGACATCTTGGGTTCCCAGCAAGCAGCTGTAGAGGCCCCTTCCCTCCCTCCTCTCTTGTCCCCTTACCGAAAGTATGCGACAGGTGTCGGTGGTGAAAACAAAACAAAGAGCCGTCTTGTTGTGATTGGCGAAGTGCTGTTGAGCAGAACCAAAAGGTTAAGCGAAACGAAATATACATCAGAGAAATGTTCTTTCTTTACCACTTCATATGTCCTGAAATTTACTTGTGGTGTCAAATGAGATATTTTGAGCAAGACATCATGTAGGAATGTAAACAAGTCAGCACTGCTCCTCCATGGCCTTGATCTTCTGACTGTCTTTCAGCAAAGTATATTCTTACGCATTTTACCTTTAAGAAAAAAATCTACGCAGTCTCGTCTGGTATCTTCTCTTTTCTGTTCCAAGTAAAATCAGGTAACTGAAATAACATCTTTGAGGCAATACGTGCTATCAAAACACCTCTGCTACCTGTAAGAAGGCCAGACCATTGTCCCTAGAGTCTGATGTGCTTCGTCTTGATTTTGCTCTCTCAGGAATCAAACTAGGTGAGAAAAGATGAGACACTATCTTGTTTCGTTTGGCAACAAGTCCTGAGGAGGCCAACAGTCAATATTTTCCTTTCCGGTATTCTCATAGAAGACAAATCTACGCAGTTTACATAGACGTGATGCTGGTGCATTATAATCGACGTTACTAATCCGCCATAATAATCACAATTATATTTAGCAGACATGAGGTGATACTTCATGGTTATAACAATGTGAAGCATGAAGAGGGTCACCTGATTTTTAACTGCAAAAAGTCGTGTTTGTGATTGATTATTACAAAACATGAAAACAAGGGGCATAAATACTTTTACAAGACACTGTACAGAGAATTGCTCTAAGAGACTTTCAACCATCACTTACAATAATTCATTTATTTTGTTCTTCATAGCAGAAATTATGCATTGGATGTAAAATATACATTTATAAACCATGTAACTAAATCTCGGTTACCTGAAAGCCATCATCACATTTATACATCATAATTTAATGATGTACATACTAATTGTAACAGCCAGTCTGTAATTGTTGGTTTTAAATAAGCTATGTTGTGGCTTCTTGGGCATAACAATTAACTCTGACCTAAAAATACTTCTATCGTGTGAGCCATGCTGATTTTTTTATTTATTTATTTATTTTATTGGTAATACTTATTAAACTGACTTCTGAAACCGTTTAGCATTCTTGGTAAGGATCTCTTGCTCATGTGTGAATCACTAAGCTGCTGCTCAGCATGCTGATGCTTTGGGCCGGCCCTGCTTGCACACACTTTCGTGCACCTGAGTAATAGAGGCCGTCAAGCATCACATTTATATCACCAGTTACAAGGCTGGCACAGGAACTTCTAATCATCAGACGGAATCATGATAATAAGTAAATGATAAGTTAGGAGCAGAAGTTCCTTGTGATAACAGGTTTTAGTTGTCAGTACTGATACATTTGATACTTTCAAATTGAGCCAATAAAGCAAAGTGTCCACAAATAAACATTCATCAGATGATCAGAGAGATATACATGATCAAACAGATAGTAGAAACAAAAACATCTGTGCCTGCACCTACTTTTGGCACACTGCGTAGCATGCAAATCATGTGTTCATATTTCAGCTTTCAATGAGCACTAAGGTTAACACCTTTGTTTGGCACACTCAGAACAAGCTTTGTTGAGGGTGATAAAGTGCCAAACTTATGGGACACAAATTATCACATCACAGGTTTGTGAGTGCTACAGAAGTGAATGAGTGGCAAAGGCAGATGTCTGCCGAAACTTTGCTTTTCTTTTCCTAGCAGTTCTGGATGCTCAACCCATCTGATGTTATTTTACATAAGTCAGTAAGAGCTAATAATAAATACTGCTATGGAAATTAGAACTTAAATATCAAGATTTCTGTTGAGATAAAATATAAGCCAATGTCTGGTTAAAAAAAAAAAAAAAACGAGCTGCTGTACCTCTGCTGATGGTTTCACAACATTTTGAAGTGAAAATGTTTCTGTTATTAGTAATTATTATTATTACTAATAAGAAAAATAATGTTTCCATTAATGGTAATTATTTGTCTAAATACAATATTAGTAAATATTCTGTTTATATAAATTGTCTTTGTTTAAAAACATTGTTTCTCACTACTTTATTAATTAGTGCATTTTAGTTCATTATGGTGTTTTAGTTTCATATATCAAGATGAAAAATAGAAATTGATCACAGTGATGCTACTCTTGGCCAGCAACAAAGGCAGTGACAGAGGTGAACTGGGACGCGGGAGGTGATGCAGGTGGAAGCAAACTACCAATGCTGCTGTCCCCCAGCTGATTCAAAATTACTGACTTGCTTCGACACTATTTTATAATCAATATGAAATAGGGGGACAACATTCTGACTTGCAAAAGTATGAACATCCTTTTATTGTTTTCACAGGACAAAGTAAGATGATGTTTTGGCACAGTGGGTTGGGTGGCGCGGCGTTTACGGAGGCTATAGACCTCAACGCAGCCGTACCAAGTTTCCCTTCCAGTCTTGGTACCGTTGCCACATGTTGCTTTCTCTCTGCCCCCTCCCTGTAAAAATAAAGGCCACTAACATTGAAAAAAAAAAAAGTGTTCTGACTGAATGATACCAAAATGTAACTTTTGAGCCAACATATCAAGCACCATGCATGAAAATATTTGTAAGCTCTTAAAAGATTAAACTCTTGGTTAAAATCAGATGGTGGCAGAATCATGATGTAGCAAGGGTACTCCTTCCTACTGAACACTAACAATAAATATACAGCAGGATTTTTAAAATGCTACTTTATGTTGTTCTGTAGCTATGACACCAACATGGAGGGCATCTATTACCGCTGCCAATAATTTCATGTTTTCTTTATGTTCTATTTGTTCACTCCTTGAATCAACTATCTAGGAAACAGTGTATTGTTTTAATCCTCTGTGCTGTATGGCTGGTTAAGATCATATATATGTTCAAAGTGAAATTCAAGTGCACTTTATTAAACCCAAAGAACAATTAAATGCTGTAGCTCATTTAGTTAAAAAGTCATAATAGATGGTGACATCTGACAGAATCTAGGACATTTTGAATGCTGCAGTGTCAGATTAGAGCACTTTGGGAATCTCTATGTTGTTGCTAAAATACATAAAATAGCAGGTATTATATATGTAGAAGCCAATTCAGAGTCTGATTCCCAAACTCAGGGCTTTTGCTGGTTGTCTTCTCTCCTTTTCTCTCTGTCCATTTCTTGTCTGAAACGCTTTGAACAATAGTGCCACAAATTACATTCACTCTAGGAGCCTTGTGTATGTGATTGATATATAAGTCAAAGTAAAGTGGCTTCACAGACAAAAGACCAATCTTCTTAGAAAAAAAAAACTAAAAAAGAAACACATATAAAGAAAACAAAAATATCAGCTTAATCAAGTTTTCTCTACCCTTCTTCATCTTGATATGAATCCATTTTGGTGCATGTAAGGCAGCAGGGAGGAGACAGCAGGGAAAGTCCCCAATTATGTGGTAAATCTAGAGAGAGGTTGTGATATTTAGTCTTATTGCCCAGAAGAACTTGGCATTTACGAGACTCACCACAAACACATTCCCCGCAGCAGCGCAGGCAAACTTCAAGCTCTGTGCACCAGCTCAATCAGATGAAATAGCTTGTGATTTATGGTGTAGTTTTTGAAAAAAAAATAAATAAATGAAAGTCTCCAGCAGCCCTGCTTATTTGATTCAGGTGCTCTTTTAAAAAAAAAGAAAGAAAATGAAATAAGTTAATTATGTTTACAGTTGCTACTCTTTGACAAAAAGGTTAATGAATGGGTCTTAAATTTTCCACAGCTGGGAGCTGCTAAGAACTCTGATCTGTGTTTCCAGTTCAAGGAGTGCACACTTTAATGTCTAGATGTTAGGAATATTATCTGGAACCATTAATGAACAATGACATTACATCAGGCAAATGGCAAGATTTTCACAAATAATCTTTATTTCCTCCAGAATTGCAGGCATGCGTTGCACCTTTAACGCTCCATAAAGGTCAGCTGATTGCCCTGTGAGCTTAAAGGGTATGATTTGGCTGAACTGTGTGTGCATTGTATGTAATCAGCATGGTGTCAAAATGTACGGACAAAAAGGGAATGCACAGATGTCGTAATGCATCTCAGGCACAACGGGGGTGATTGGATTTTCAGTGCCCTCACAGGCCACAATTTATGGCCATTATGGTGGTCTATTTCCAGCTATAGTGATGGATTCTGCTCAATTATTGTCCATTATGGAGAAAGATGGCTGCGCAGCCATGCCAGAAATTACTGATTCCTACAGCAACACATTGCACTGAAATCATCTCTGCTTGTTGAGCTAAGCCAAAACTGAAGCAAAATTATGTTCTTTTGTTTTCAGGCTGATTAAGAAAGTGATTTTCAACTCTTTCTTTGCCTTTAACTCCTGGCAATTACAGTGACACTTCTACCTCACAATGCATTTTTTTTTTATTGTTCGTCTATTGTGGCTGTTTAATGTTCAGATTTTTCAGAATTGTCAAAAGAAGGATATGACACTTACCTGCAGAAAATGTAAAAAAGTATAGCTTGCTACAAATGCATTGCTGTAAAAAGTTCTTTACTCTTAAAGATGTTTTCCTTTGATTTTCTGTATCTGTTTATGACAGTGATAACCTTAAAACATAAAAAATAAAAGCTGCTTTAAAATGATTTTGTTTACCAAACGGCTACAAACTGAATAAATTCAGGCCTGATTGCATCCAGATCAAAAGAATCATGAAATAACTCAAACTGAATCAGTGTCACTACATGAATTAGGCCAAAAGATTTGAAAAAGTAACACATCCTGACATTTTCTAAAATAATTGCACAACAAAAACAAAGTTACTGACATATGTGAGTTTGGAAAGGGTTACAAAGCCATTTCTAAGGCCTTTGTACTCCTATTACCCATAGTGAGACAAACTATATTACTCCAGGGATTCATTAACAACTCACCCAAGAACTGTAAAAAAAATAAATAAAAAAAAAGAAAGAAAAACATCTAAATGACTCCAGGCCAAAAAATAGCATCTAAATTTAATAGCACTGCCTTCCAAAAAGAATGCTTCTCAAATTTGTCTAAAAGACTTCAAGGTGATCTCCAAAAACTTTGAGGGAAAGGTTGAACTTTTAAAGTGTCCCCATTACTTTGGGTGTAAAGCTGACACCGCATTTTGGAAAAAAAAAAAACTTTACAGAGCAGTGATAGTGTATTTACAGTGGTCAGGAGCTGCTTTACTCTATCACGACTTCAACAACCTGATCTATCTGATGGAACCATGACTTCTGCTTTGACTTTGTCCACAGTGACTAATAAACTTGACCAGATACAGATTTACCTGTTTTCTTGAACACGCCATTCATGTTCATATAGAAAGATAAGAGAACATGTTTTTCACATAAGTTAAATCAGCTCTTATGTTTAAATAGACATAAATTTCTGCTATAAAATAGCTACTCTTCTAAAACTGCAATAAATAAATCTCTATAACCACCATTAGATGCTATCTACATAGAAGCTGGATGTTTGTGTAGCATGCCAGAAAAAAGCATTTTCTGTCCACCATCACAAACATAAACAATTTGAGTTTTCTAAACACTACAAGGATTTAGGCTGGAATGTTGTGGTCACATGAGATGAGATTTAGCTTTTAATTTTTATTTTTAATTTACTTTTAATTTTCACTTGCTTGTTGCTTACCTCTTTGCTTTTCACCATTCTATGACAAGTCTTCTCTACCACTAAACTGAAAATGGGCCAATATTTACAACCAGTTTGTCCACAGTGACTAATAAACTTGTACAACTACATACAGTAGTTGCAGTACATATAACTACTGTATGTAATAGTTGTACACTACTACATACAAAATCAACTTTCTCCCCTAATTATCTCAGGGGAAACAGCTGTACCAGCTTTCCAAAGCTAATTCAACTTTTCAAGTTGCTATGGTAAAATGGAATGAGATTGTTTATCTATTAAATAAAATGTAATGGTTCCATATTTTTGTAATTGGTTGTACTACATCAAGAAAATTTTCCAATTTATGAACATAGAAATAGGCAACATATTTGCAAAGTTTGGTCTTGAGCTACACTGCAAACATCACGCTCAATTCCATTTTTTTTTTTTTTCTGCTTGGACATATTTATGCCTAAATAATACAGAAGAGTCTGGAAGCAGGAAGAGTTGCTGTTATTCCGGGCATCAGGGCACTGCAGTGACTGTAGCATTGCCAGAGCTCAGGCTGGCAGTCAGCACAAACTGCAGGTAATTGAGCAGCCAGCTGAACAGGGGGAGCTTCAATGGGCCTCTGAATGCCACAAGTAGACATTAATCAAAATCTTCGATCAATAACTTCTCAAGTGCTAATAAGCACTGGCACATCTAGTGATATGTGAGCCCCTTTATCATTTCAACCACCCGCAGATTTATAGGAAATCCATTGTTAGGTCCAAAGTATGAGGTAATGTAGCACTTAGTAAATGAAGTAAAACCAAAAGCCTGCGGTGATTTGTATTTCATTTACAAAGGACATGTCTAATCATTAGAAGCTCTATCTCTCCAAGAAGCAACCAAACGAGTGTAATGATGGCTGTGTTCTTTTATAGCTTACTTACTCAGCAATAATGCAGGACATGACAACAAGATAGTAAAGCCTTGCTGTCCTTCTCTAACTGGTCCGCTCCCAGATGGCCATGGGGGACTCCTGTGCTTCATGGAGTGATTAAAGTCATGTTAGGGAAGCATTATCGGTCAAGTCATAAAATAATTTGATTTCTGTTCCCCCTCCACTGTCTTCTATCAAAGTGATTGGTCTCCTGGTCATCTCACTGGCTGACATAATTGTTAATTAACCATTATGGACTGCCCTTTCTCATCTATATTGCACTGCAATCATTCATTTGACAACAATGCAATGTACAGAAAATGTGTAAGATGTGCTAAATATCAAGACAGCGAGAAGAGCTTTCATGTAAGAGACTTAAGTCACAGTTACAATAATGCAAACAAGTCAAACTGGACGGTAAAGAGCAGTTTTCTGCTCTGTAGCTGTACATTTGTGATATTTAGCATGAGTCTTTTAAAAGTTTGTTTTGATGTTTCCATGATAAATTATCAACCTTGCATGTACCTTGAAAAGCATTCTCTACTCTCATCCCTTGAACTATTTCACTTTTTTTTATTTTGCAATCACAAAATTCAATGCTGGGAGTTCAGAATTACCTATTTTGAAGTTGAACAAAAGTGAGATATAGGCTAATTAAAACAAACAAATAAATAAATAAATAAATACAACTAAAATCTGAAAAGTGTGGTGTTCATTTGTATAGTTTCAGTACTTTATAGGGCCACCTTTTGTCCTTTGTGATTTATCTCTATCAATCTGTGCATAACTAGAGAAACGAGTATTTAACCATTTTATTTGCAAACTAGCTCATAATAGTCCAATAAATCGGCCAATAAAATTTGATCTCAGCATGCAAACATCCCGGTGTGACAAAAAGAAAACCATTGCACTGATCTCATCCTGACAGTGAAACATGGAGGTGGTAGCACCATGCTGTGGGGAACAAGTTAGAGCAAATTTGGTCAGAGTTGATTGTATGATGCACAAAGCTAAATACAGGACCAAAAAGTTACATTTTTGTCTCATCTGACCACAGTACTTTCTTTCATGTTTCTTTTGTCCATCAAATGGCTTATTGCAAATTGTAAACAGGAATTTTTATGCGTTTCAATCAATAATGGCTTCTTGGCTTCAATATGGTGGATTTTTAAAATATAAATAATATGTATCCTTTCCATTCCACTTAAGTATGATCTATATAAAACCCTGCAATATATTGTGAAATCTGATGTGCACGTTTACATGTTAAACAATTCAAAGAGTATGACTGCTTTTTCAAGGCACTGACCCTGTGCAAATTTGCAAGGTAGCTTCATCTTTCATATTTAGCTTTAAATTCTTGCTTCATTAATCAGTTTTTTGCGTGTTGAAGTTAGTTATCTTCAACACTGAAAACAGAAAGAGGTGTGGGAGGGGAGGGGAAGTTAAATAAAAAGCTCTTTAAAACATTACTCCCAGACAAAAAGACAAACAACGTCCCTAAAATCCATTCTGATGACAGTTGGAAGAATGCAAGCTTTCTGGTGGACTGGAGTCCCATCTTTGCTGTATCTTTTAAGCATGATTATTTACTTTAGAACAACAAACCAAAGCTCCAGGTTTGGCAGTGTGGATTGCAGGCCTTTGATTGAGCCCTGAGCCTCAATTCTCAGCTAATAAACTGCTCCAGCCTTTTGTTTGGGGCATTAACAGCAGTGGTCTGCGTTTTTCTAGCCCTAATCTCAAGAATGCAGCAGTCTCTTGAGAAGCTCAGGAGTTTCCTACTCTGACAGAGCTAGGTCTTCCCTTTGTTTTCTTAGAGAACTTCTGGGGTTGACAGCCCTTGCTCTCTTTAGCTATCTGTTTGTGCTGATTTGGACTGATCCCATCAAAGTCAGTCAAGGCTGGAAAGCATTTTTAAAGTCACACATACACCCAAACTTAATGTGAGAAATAAAGTTAACTTTTCATCAGGGACAAAATATTTTGTATTGCGTGCTTATCTGTAAGGTTTTCCATCGAAGGGCAACCTGGGAGGGATCTCTTAGCTCACTGCACAGGTATGAGCAACTTTGCTTTGTTACTCTGACGACAGCTCAGTGAGTCACCTGGACACACAAACTAACCGCCTTTTAGACAGGTTCCAGCCGATCACTGACAACTCCCTCACAATAAAATAATCATTAGTGAAAATGAGACCCTTTTCGCTTCAAAGATAAGAATTCTGTTTAAAAAGATCACCAACACAAAAATATGCACAGAATGTAGCATTTAACTTAAGCAATAAATACAATGATAATGTACTGCAAAATTCCAGAATATTGCATAATTATTTTCATTCTTTGACAAACTTATTTACTAAATTACCCTAGAGCATGAATGCTCTTATTCAAGTATAACAATTTAATCACCTGATGATGAAATCAAATTTGGTGACGGTGACGCTATGGTAACCACAGATCCAAAGTCTCGTTAGTTAAATAGAAAACACAGAGTAAACATATAAAATAGAATTTAAAAATGCTTTTTGATATAGTTTGAGCTCTTAAGACACCAAGCAAGCAAATGATAAAATGAAATTACGACGTAGGGCATAGTTTTTTAAGGAAAACACCAAATACGACCAAGATTAAGACGACTCAAGCACTGTTGATAATATGGCAACTCAGAAGGTTTGGTGCTGTTTTTATCTTATGTTTTTAATTGGCTTTCCATAAAAGGTTGTTTTAAATAACTGTTAGTAATTTGAGTTCTTTGTTGGACGCTACTAACTGCAGACTGTGATGTTTTTATTGCGCTTAACTGGTTAAATAGAAAACACCTATTAACTCTTCACAGTGTTACATGAAAAAGCATCAAAAGTATGTCAGTGTTTGCCTATTTCATCTGAGTTTACATCTACCAGAACAGGATGTCTCTGACCAACTTATGCTTTCTGGATTTTCTGTGACAGGTAGAGGAATTTCTTCTTATTTTCTTTATGTGATAATTAGCTACCTGACAAATATTTTTTCAGTCCAGTTCAAAAGTTCAGAATCGTATCTTTGCTCAGGCTTGAATATCACTGTCATATTACACTAAACAGACATTACAGAAACTGAAGTCAAGAAGGATCAATGACTTGGTAATTGGCAAACAGTTTATATGCAGTTATATAGTATGGCCTTGTCAAGCTGATTATTAGCTTTGATGCAGACCCTCATCCTTACCAAGCATGGAGTGACGATGGAGAGAAATTCTGACATTTTAAAACTGACTTCAGCTCAGCAGCTTTCAACCCCTTTATAGCAAGTGCCACCTAGAAATCCCTACCATCATAGCGTCAAACTTTAGAATATGGTGGCTAAAGCTTATGTATCAGTGAGCAAACTGATTAGATCTGTACTCTGTCATACAGTTTGAATGAAATGACCCAAAAAGATGCTGAGAAGCCTTCTATCCTGTCTATTAAATGCTAACCACACTTATTCACCAACACAGGAATGGATGTCATTTTAATGTCTATTTGGACTGCATTTATAGCCAAAAGGTTTTGGTTTAAGCCTTGATGGTTTCATGTAGTTGTAAAGCTAATACTGCCATGTTGGCCCTCAAAAACCTTAATCCCAATGTTTAAAGTAAAAATATTGAACACTATAGATTAGTTAGATAAAACTCTATGCAATTCATTTTGATGACATTCACATCCCTTTAAAGTATTTCTACCACAATATATCTCTGTGGCATTTGACAAAATGTGGGAAAATTTAAGGGGTGGTAATTCTTTTTTCATGGCACTGAATGTACTGATCATTTATATTTTTTTGTACTTAATGGGATGCCAATCAAGAGAAGCTACAACTGCAAAAATATAATGTCTCATTCTTATGCGATTAATGCATTTATATTTGGACATTTTTTAATTGTAAGTTGGATTTGGTGGCCTCCCGTACTGAGAGATTGACAGAAGATGAATGGATCCAGGTAACGACAAGTTCTATACTGCAAGAAGAATCAGCTAAGTTGTGTGCTATTCGCAGGGAGGAGTTTTGCCTTCAGGCTCAGGTATTCCCCAACACAGTAGCTGCTTGTAAATCTTTTTTTTACCCCTTCGTTTTGTATCTGTTTTTAGGGAAAGCTGTGTTTCTTTGCACAAACGGATAGCAACACACAAAGAATTTTCCTTAGTCACCCTCTTTCCCCCACTGTTCTTGTATGTTCTAATCTGTGTAGACAACTGTACAAATTTACCCATACTGCCTTGGAACTCAACTGTTAGGCAATGATCAGTGTGTTACTGTGAGGGTCATTCTGTCTTTTGCACCTTTCTGATCCCCTTTTAAGACGCCAATCTCCTCAAGAATGTGGAACTAGAATAACCAGCCTCACAAAGAACAGTTGCCATAGATGCACATGTAAATATTAGTTTAACTCAGGGAAAAGAAAGTTAATTAGAGCCTGCTAACAAGGGAAAGTGACGAGAGTCTTTGTTGAGTTGGCATTTTCCTGCAAACTTTCAAACTATGACAATGCAGTTGTGGTACAGTCTTGTACTTCATTGATGTGATTGTTAAAACTGCTTACAACAGCAGTTGTTATGAGTCACTGGCACTGACTGTTATTCACTCATTTATCAACTTTGTTTATTTTAATCCTTAATAAAAAATGATTTATTACAAAAAACAGTTTTTAATAAGAATATTAGATGCACAGGGTATTTATTTTATATCATTTTTATATCAAGAGAGACTCAACATTTCTCTGTAATTTAATAGGTTGTCAAAGGGTCTTGGAGATTGTGCACTACGGGGAGCCCTTTCACTGGTGATGGAGTGTGTTGGTCAGGCCAAAAACAATGGGAAATCAATATGCCTCCTCCTTGCACTCAAGAGGTCTGAGTAAACTGGTTTGTGTACCAAGCTTCTTAGCTTTGGTTGTCTCCTTTCAGACGATAAAAGGCTCTCTCTCAAAGGTATGAGGAGGCAATACTACAGGTCCTATATAGCCTACAGGGGGTCATGCTGACTTCTTCAGTCTTATTGGACAATAGCACTGAAAGCTACGGACAGATATCTTTATATAGGTGAAAGTGTTTAAATGTGTGTCTGTTGAAGATTAATTGAGGCTTCCCTTGTCAGTAAAATAATATAAAATTTGGTAACAGTTTCACTACTTGTATTTTTTTTACAGCACATGTCTTCTTTCTCTGTCTTGCTCTCATCCAGAAACTGCATGCAAACCTTTGAGTGATATTCTGGTAGGAAGTGCTGCCCAATGTGCAGAAGAGAGCGCGATGAATGAGAAGGAGAAGCACTAACTGTTTTTAGATCACATGACAATGACAGCATTTTGAGATTTAGTTGCAACAATCTGGATCTTCCAGTTGACACATCGGGATACTTTCTGCTGTGCATGTTTGGGTTGATTTTATCTTCATTCATTGAAGCATGTCAGGAGGACTGCCCATATTCCTAAAGATGAAAGACTTTGAAGTGGTGAAGAAAGAGTCAAATTTTTGGATACTTTATGCATTTAAATTTCTGTAATTCTGTAATGGAAAAGATGGACATGATGGACAAATCTCTGACCGTTGGTTTAAATAATTTCACTCTCATGCTTCATGGTACCCCATCAGAAAAGGGAACATTGCCACCTAGTGAACCTGTCCAAGCTGAGATCTTCAATAAACAGCGAATACAGCGGTCAAGATTGCTCTGAACCATTTATCAGCTCTCAACAGAGGGGGAATAATTTCTTCTGAAAATTCACTCATTCATACCTCTTTATGACAGATGAAGCTCCAACAGATGGATGTTCAATGTCAAGTGAAGAGCAGGTGGTAGTTCATTCTGTGTGGAGTGTTGCAATCACACAGAGTGCTTTGCTTCAAAGAGGCTGATTAAGGAAATCGACATATGCATGAGGTCCAGACTTACAATATGTTGCAAGGGTCAGCGTGTCCTACCCTCTCTCCCTTGTCAGTTTCCAACATCTCACCCATAAACCGTTCCCTCTTGTGTCTCATAAACAAAGATGCAGCATTTACCGAGCCAATTAGCCCAGACCTATTCCTGAAACCCAACACATATGGCTGTGTACAGGTTCACATACTCAGGAAGGAGAAAGAATCATTCACTGTTGTCAGGTTCTTAATAGTCAAGTAGAGATTGACTACTTGAGATTCATTTGTGGTCTCAGTGCCATTTTTGCATGTTGAAGCTCTACTTAGAACCTCCTTAATGTCCAACAGTGCAAAATGCGAATTCTTGCCATTTGTCATCTGGTCTTGCAATTGTGATCAGGATTGTATATATAGGAGTGCTCTTAAAAATAATCTCTCATTGGTTAGCTCGTCGTCTTAGAATTGTATACGTCCTTCAGTCTTGACTCGGTCTCGGTTTAGGTGTTCTTAACAAAACACAACGCATGTTAAATTCACCTGTGTGCTGCAGAGGGGGCATCAGGAGCATGTTTTTATGTAAAAAGAGAGTTATGTGATGAGGCAAGAGCTCTTCTTCTATGAATTCACAAATATGAGATTATTACTCATAATAATTTATCTTAATTAAACCAAACTGACTCCTAAGCATTGTTTTGCACATCCAATATGTTTCTGAAATACATATTCAACGTAACAAGTACAGTAAAGAATATTTCTATATTCTTCTATTCATTTAAACAGTCATTATTTTGACTAAATGAATGCTCAGTATTGAACCATGTGATGATTAATTATTGATTGCTCTAAGACCAATAATTAATTATCAAAAAAGTGTTTGTCAGATGGTTAATGCTCTTTGTGTTTTTGCAGATACAATTCAACTGGTCAATTAAAGTGGGCGGGGAAGCCAAAACATCTGGAAATGAAAAGTTAAAACTGAAAAAGTTGGCTTTTAACCATGACATTTCTACATTTTACTTAACTAAAAGGTTGTCAAGTAGTGGGTGGTCAGTAGATCATCTCGTATCTTTTGTCTCAAAGCAGAACGATCTTCAAGAGCAGTGTAGCATGGCGCCGACAGGTGTGATTGACGTAATTTTTCAGAGGAAAGACTTATTTGGTTAGCTGACTGTAATGCAAACAGGCACGTCAGTGCTAAGCCGGGACCAGTGTAAGATGGGAAACCTATTCTTTTAGTTTTTTCTTGTGATAGCAGAGGGCAATAAAGCATCTTTGTATCATAAAGCCACAGGTGTTCCCTAAGAGAAGAGGGGAAAAACACCTTCATATAAGGCCACCTTCAGTATTCTTATCAGCTTATTCCAATGCACAGCTTTCAATTTTTGCTCAGCTACACAGGTCCGACCCTGAGTCAACACATTAAGCGAGACACTACTGACATAGATGGATTGCAGCGAGATAACAGCTCAGGGCCCACCTCCGCTTCCCCATTTCTGTGCCCTCTCTCATCCACTTCTAAAGTGGAACAAGGCAAAGTTCACCTCAGGCAGTGCTGTTTGCCCTGACTGTCGAAAAGTCAGCCAGAGACATAAAACCCTCCATTTGAATGGCTAAAACTTGTTTAATTAGTGATAAAAGCCTAGCTGTAAAGCAATTCTGATGTGTCTGTGACTTAAGGCTTAAGAGAGAGCATTTGTGTACGTGTGTGTGTAGGCGTGTGCATGAGCGTGTGTCGCACAAAAGTAAGTTTGGCTTTTGCAAGCCTACTCTTTTTATGAGTTATGCAATTGCAATTGAAAGTTAAAACTATAATTCCAATACTTATTAAATGTTCATGTGTGCATGCAATACATGAACACATTCAGCGTTTTTGATATTGTCTGATAACAGTTATTGTAAATAAGAAAAGGTAGATGTGTATCAGGTGTAGGCAAACTTGTAAAAAGAGATGCTATGTCAAACAACCCCACAAAATGAAATCATTTAAAAACTATGGTTAAAATCTTTATTTGTAAGAATAGTAGTTGGACATTGAGCCTGAGTGCCTCTACTGTCGAGGTGGCTTATTGGAGCTGTGGCCGCAAGGGTTTCGGTGCGTGTTGCAGCAGCAACCCTCGAACCTTTTGGTGGACACCTTTGGTGAGGGATGCTGTCAGGCTGAAGAAGGAGTCCTATCGGACCTTTTGGGCCTGTGGGAATCCAGAAGCAGCTGATAGGCTCGGGTGGTTGCTGAGACAAAAACTTGGGTTTGGAGAGGCCATGGAGAAAGACTTCCACATGGCTTCGAGGCAATTCTGGTCCACCATCTGGCATCTCAGGAGGGGGAAGCAGTGCAGGACCAACACTGTTCATGGTGGGGTTGGTGTGCTGCTGACCTCAACTTGGGATGGTGGGCAGAATACTTCGAAGACCTCCTCAGACCCACCAACATGCCTTCCACTGAGGAAGCTGAGCCTGGGGTTAGTTCAGTTAGTTCTGCAGAATGCTAAAAAAAAACAAAAAACAAACAAAAGAAAAAAGCTTTTGTGATTGGATGGGCGAAACCCTTCAGTGAAGTCTGGTTAAATGTTTAGCAGCACTATATGTTCTTTTTCTTTGGTTTTCATTAATTCTCCATGTTAGTTGGAGACATGACAGTTTTGATCTGGCTATTTAACAACTACAACCTGTCAGCATGCCTCAGCCATTACAATAAACTCACAATCAACCATCGCTGAAACCACAGCTCTATTGTGTATCTGAATGAAACATTCTCATCCTTTGTGTCACTAAAATGGTTTTTCTAATTAGTTGCTGGAACTGAATGACAGCTTTGTCCGATACTCACACCGACATGGAGGCTTTTCTGAGTGATATCGACCGTACGCTGTCATCAAACAGACGAGTCCTCGAACAGCTGGAGAGAAAAGGCATCTCAGAACGTCTGGAGAACGAGTGGGAGCGACTAAAGAGCCGGGTCGGAAACAAGACACAATTGGTCATAAAATCCTGAATTCTGTTTCCAACATTTCCTTCCTCTTAACATGTTAAAGCTTGCAAAGAGACAAGAGCGTCAAAGCTGCTGCATAAAGAGTACGGATGTCCACAGATGTGATCATTCACTTTACAATGTGAATGTAGAAATGTGGGAGTAGTAGTCTTTTGTTTACTAAAAACAGAAGCAAGTCTGATAATGCACAGCAGACTTTTTATTCATAGCCTGGACTGCCACCAGGGAGCTGAAAAGACGTTAAGATTTGCTGCTCCTTAAGGCTTCATTGTGGGCTTTCTTTACCAACAGTGCCGTTTTTCCATTCAGGAGACCTGGGCGTGCTCAAAAAAAAAAAATAGATGTCTTTATTTCTCTTTATCTGGTGTGAAAAGGTTGACCACGAGGCAGGAGTGGCTCAACCTTGACACGAAGCCTCAAATGGTGAATGTGCTTTCAACACTTACCTTGCACCCTTTTGCATGGGTGCAAACTCTATAAAGCGGAGTGCAGCTTGCTATGAAACATTTAACAGCAAGACACATTGACATCTAAATACAGGAAGCTGACACTGGTTAATCATTGGTGAAGCTGTGCTTGTTTATAAGCACAACTCAGCTTGCAAAAGTGTTTGCCCCCCAAAACCTTTATAGATTTTGACATGCTACAGACGCAAACTACTATGTGTTTACTTGGGATTTGTGTGATAGGCTAACACAAAGTAGAGTATGATTTTGAGGTGGAAGGAAATAAAAAAAGATACAAAAAGCATTTGTACTTAGCTCCTATGTTACCCTTGTATAAATCCCATGTAACCAACAGATTTCAAAAGTCACTCATTGAGGGTAATTTAATATAAGAGGACGACAAAAGCTTTTTAGAGAACATTAATTGTAATTTGAGCATTTTTGATTATCACCATAATTCCTCCAAATCAAAAATATTTTACCAAATGAACTAAATCCATTTGCAACAATTATGTACACTACATGTGAATAAAAAAAAGTTAGGATTTAACATCCAAAGGAGCTAAATAATGTAAAAATGAGAATGTCCATCCAAGGTCACATAGAACTTAAACACCCAGACAAAATAAAAGCAGGTAAACATTTTACTTTTATTTGCAAACACACAAACAACAAAAATACCATTTATCAAACTGAGAAATTGTAAAAAATACATTCACAAAAACATGTACCAAAATTTACATGCAGAGATTGACAGACAGATGGATAGAAATAAAAGTTACACCCGCAGCACGCAACGACTTGACACCTTCATTCAAACATACACAATATGGACTGGAAAGCCAGAAAAATCATTCAAAATGAAAAGTGGTCCAATATTTATATGCAAAGTTTTATTTTTCCCAAGAATTACCAAAACGTTCACTCTTTTTTTTTTTTAAGCCAATGGAACTGTTATTTTATTTCAATATTTCACTCAATTACAGCTTGCGTATATGAAAGGAGAAAATCTTTACTTTGACTCATTCATCTGCTTCTCTTACAAGGAACACTGTTTAAATCTTAATGAATTTACAATATCACTTTTTATCTTCAGAATTCATATTTTCACATCATCCAAAAAAAAAAAACAATAAAATACAAACAAAAACAAAATATGTCTGGCAGAACAGAAAGTTATTTGTATTTCATTATTGGGAAATATTACTGGATGCCCTTTGTCATATTTTTGTGTACTGCATGACATTGCCAGTGTATAAAAAAACAAACAAACTGCGCTGTACATTTTCTTTTGTTCAAGTTTTGAATGCATATATAACTTCAGATTTCTATTTGTCATGGCAAATAAAAAAAATGCCACTCTTCATCCAAGCACAATCATTCCAACCAATGCAAGAAAGTGTATCTTGCAATGTATCTCCTTCCTAAACACTAAATAGTGAAAAAAAGTAACTCATAGCTGGCTTTGAAGCAGAAACTCAGTGGCAGATAGGATCACAGTGCGGCTGTGCAAAGAGACCAATTACCATTACATTACGCCTCCAAGATGTTTTGTCATAAGGCATTCGAGGTGATTGTGAAGACAAAGAAAATCACAGTTTAGAAGATTACATAGCATTGCAACAAAACGTAGAGGGGCGCCTGAGTTACCAAGTCTTTCTCTTGGCTACAAACCTGGTCGGCTTGTGGTGCTCTGTGAATTCATAGAACAAAGTGTGTGTGATTTACAGATGAAGTCGATGTTGGTCCTGTAGCAAAACCTTCTTTCACTTGCACTTCTTTATTGTCTTTAAATTATATTTCACTACAAACAAATTGTAGACAGCCCCTCTAAATTACTGGTAAATCAAATTGTTCACTTCCACAATCTTCAAAGGGAGCCAAATGCAAATCCATCTGCGTTTATAGAACATCTACTATCCTTAGCTCTGCAAAGGGTGAGGTCAATGCAAACAGATACATCTGTGCAGCAATATTCCAAGCCTACCATGTCTAAATTTCATAACACATATGATTAAAATAATATCAAAGATGCTTTCTGTAAAACCTTCAGCGGGCTCAGTGAAAACTGATTATTTACATCCAAACGGAATAAAATCTGAAACAAATTATTAAATACATGTAAGTACATTTACAAAACAAATTCCTGTGTGCCTGTTTTTTTTTTTTTTTTGAGAGAGAGCAAAAATAATTGTGCAAGATGTGCATCAATCCAAAAATTAAAAGTAAGACAAAACTACAGATTCCCTTCAGATGAATTAAAGTTTTCCAATCAGTGAGATTTGGCTTGGTTAAAACAGCCAATTTCTGATTGGCTTAAATCAAATCAGGAGCACCTTAAAAAAAAAAAACAGTGACCTCCTTCATACAAACTGACATCATCAAAAAGTTAAAGCCCACTTGCATAAAGCCAGATAAAAACACATACGACAGCAAACTTACAACAAGATAAGACGTTCAGACCTGACAGGTGCAGTGCATAAAATGCAACCCACAATGCGGTGCAGCATTCTGCTCTGGCTCTGTTCAGTGGGAATTTCAAAAAGTATTTTTTGTCAGTTTTTTTCTTATTTTGAGTTCAAAGAAGAAAAATATCAATTCAGATCCTCTCATGCTTGCATCACTATGAAAAAAAAACAAACAAACCAACCAACCAAAAACAAACAAACAAAAAAACACATTCATTCTGAGTTTCTCACCAACATTAATTACAAAAAAATGAATTTAAATACCTTTGTAATTGAACAGTTGGGTTCTACTTCAGCAACTGATTTAAGACTTTCATACAGAAACGGAACCAAGCAGAAACTGCTTTTATCTAGTGCAAAGGTAGGAGTTGCAAAAGGAAGTAAGGTGACGACGACGGGTGCAAGAATGCCCCAGAAGCAAGAGATGGGTAGTTAAAGTCACAGTTGAGGTTAGCATCAAGGTCAGTCCATTGATGCCAGTCTTTTTCACTCCTCGGTCTCAGCCCTGGCTCTGTCCCAGCTTCCATCAGAGACACAGAGGATGGAATGTCACGAAGCTAAATTGCTCTCAGCCTCCATTTGCAGCAACAGTCAGACACTGCCTGGGTTTATTAAGTTCCTTCCTATCCTTTTCACCTTTCAGCACTCAGACAGTACTGTTGAAATCTCCCTGTTGCCCCACTAGCATGTGTGTGTGCGTGCGTGCTGATCCATCGTCCCTTTCACAGAGTTTTCTGATGTCCATTGGCCGAGAGCTTCCCAGATTCGGGGTCTGCGGGGCTGTTTGACAGTTGCAATTTATCCAGACCTGGGCAGTGGGAGATAAGGCAGAGAAATCTCATTAAAAAGCCTCAGACTTTCATTTAGGCAGAGGTATTGATGTTCTTTTCTCTCCTCAGTGCCTCTATCTGACATTTCCTAACCCCATTCCGTCTTGTGATCAAACATTCAGGGATAGTCACACCAAGTCTTTAAATGCAGCTCACTGCTATTTTTGTATTTGGTTTCTTTCTAGGTCATTCAATCACAAGTGCATCTCAGTAAATTGGAGAAATTACCTAAAAGTTTTTTTATTTCAGCAATTTTAGTCGAGAAGTACAACTTTTAGCTTATCGCTAACACGCAATTGAGATTCTCAGAAAATTTTGAATTAAAAAAGGCCAGCAAAAACATTTTTGTTACATAAATGTCATGTATGTCTATGTACTGCAGAATATATACATTCCATCGTCGGTTGTGGCTCCTTATAAATTAATTGGTGCATTAATGCAGTCAGTCAGTCCTCAATGGTTAATCTCCTCCATATCTTAAGGTTTCAATGCAACTGTGGCTACATTCACCAATTGTGCATCTTTTTCTACCACACATTCTTCCTTCCACTTAATCTTCCATGAAAATGCTTGGACATACCACTCTGAAAGCCAGCTTATTTAGCGGTTATTATCGGTGTCTTATTTCGTTTGTGGAGGGCCTCACAAACAAATCATAAATCAACTGGACAACTGGAAAGTCAGCAGTCTTTCCCGTAATTATGTAGACCATTTTGTATTTTAAAAATTAATTTTATCCATGATGTGATATTATGAGAATTAAATGCTGAGTTTTGATAAACTGGAAGCCATAGTTATAAAAAATTATAGAAATTATTCTTCCATGAAAAATCTACATTAAATGCAAGTTTAAAATTTTTTAACTGAATTACTAAAATAAACAAACATTTCATTTATTACCTACTATAATGTACCTGGACTGCCAATGTTCCAGAACAAAATAAGATTAGGCTTAAGAGACATTTACCTAGGGCCTTCAGGAGTTCTTCTCGCACTGCCGAGGTGAATTTTCTCACAAGACAAAGAGTTGTCACAACAGCAAAAAGCAAGTTGTATGAGAGGACGATGTAGAAGTTTCCCAGCCAATTAAATCTCCCAAAGTCCCCCAAGAGATCAAACCTGGTGATACCTGTGAAGGACAAACAGAACTGTCAAATAGCTTTTTTTCTCCATAGTGTTCAAAAGACAAAATCCACAAAGGGAATGCATACAACTTCTTTTGTCAATGCCAGTTTTGGAAAGTGAGGTTCTGTGTTCATAAGCAGGATTTTTATCCTTCTCGGTGAATAGCACAGAGGCTTCTGGAAAATGCAGTTCGACATATCTTTCTGCAGGAGCTTATCGCTTTCAACAAGAGAAAACACTCATTCTGAAAGACGGAATCAAATCAAGAAATATTTTTGTCTCTACAATCTCTATATGCCAAGTGATTTGTAACATTTCTTTTTTTCCCTTTTTTAAACATTTTAAAAGGTTTTAAAAATCCTTTTTAATCTTCTCTGCTTACACATTGAAAAATATAAAACTTTTTTTTATTAGAACCTTCAAGATATGTAAACAGATTTCAAATACATTCAGGATACAAAATAAATTTTGGAAGTCATGGACTTTTTAATCATATCAAAATAAATTGTGGTTTTCAAAAGTTAGTTTTAGAAGTGCTACAGTTTTTCCCGTAGCGTTCCAACTGTTTAAAGTTTGTTTGATGAGATGTCAGAAAAAAGTATCAGAGTACTGAAAACACACTACTTGTTCCTCACTAACTTGACGTAATATCTGTTTACAAATACTATTGGTCACAAAAATAAATCACTTGCTATTAAGCTATTGCTCCAAGAGATAATTGTGGGTGGGAAAGTCTTTCTGCATATTCATAGATACCATTTCAAAAGAAATAGGCCACCAAAACTTGATCTCCCAGTAATTCTCTTAAGTTTGTGTTTTTTATGAATATGAACCAGAACCAAATGAGGAGAAGCAGTTTTCAGCGTCTATGCACCACAAATTTGGAACAAACTTCCAGAAAACTGTAAAACAGCTGAAACACAGACCTCCTTTAAATCTAACTAAAAACCCACCTGTTTGGAATTGTATTTGAAATGTAATCATTTATAAATTAAATGATGGAACTTGACTTGATTGTTGATTCTATGTAGCATGACTTTGCGTTATGATGTAAAGCACTTTGAAATGCCTTGCTGCTGAAATGTGCTATACAAATAAAATTTGATTGATTGATTGATATGAATACAGTAAGGACTGCTGCAATTGTAATCATTTTTAAAATTGTTTTAACTTTGGTGCATCATCCGGAGCAGCTTTGTTTTGCCATTGATTTACCAGTGCAAAGTGCCCACTGTTTTCTATGTGCGTTCAGCTTCAGTGTAAACTGCAAAACTGAATAATGTATACACTTGAAAACTACTATAAAATTTAGTAAGTATTTATTTAAGTCCATGCAGAAGAATCAAAAATAAATTGGAAACTTATTTTAGCAGCAGTTGTAATGACTGTTCCAACTGCTTGGTCATTTTTTAAAAATTTTGTGTAAATACAGTTACCTAGTGGTAAACCTTTTTTTTTAATTGTATTGTTTTCATGCTCCTATGTTTAGCTTAGATATGTATGTTTGGCAAAAGTCAAAAATAGATGAGTTAAAGGCTTTACATCTTGGTGCATCGGGAGGTAGAAATTACTCTGCAATTAATTAAAGATGGTTTGCAGCTTAAACTGTCCTCCAGTAATAAATAAATTTACAGTTAGTCTTGCAGGTCCCTTTTAGGTCCAACATGACTCGATCATGTCAAATTTCTACTGCAGCCATCATTGTTGCTTTTCTTCCCAGCCTGTTTATCTTTATGTCGCCGACTCTCGTTTTTGTATAGTTGACCAACAAAATCTTGTCAGTTAGGATTTACAATGTATTTTAAAAGATAAAATACATCGTACTATGCTGTCAATTGGATGATAAAACACTGTTTTATTTAATATAATAAATTGATCAAGCCAACCACAAGTTCAAATCTGTGTTTCATAACACTTCCATATCTGATCTTGTCTATAATTTGTATGCAGGAATCATATTCTGATGTGTCAGACTGAAGAAGCCCCAGTCTCTGGGCACTAGTTCTTCTATAACATCTTCACAATCTCTGTCGTCAATTAGATTGAGCTATCGATTCAGTGTCTGCAGAGATGTATTTGCAGCCGCAGTAAGCAGTTTGGCAGGCATCGCAGACCTTTAACAAAATTGCCCATGAAGAGGCAGGGAGAAAAATGACGGAGACCTCAGTCGATGCAGCTAGCCGCTGTGGTCTGGCCAAATTTGTTTCTAATACCAAAGGTTCTGATCCTGGTTTGGTAATTTGAGAAAATCTAATTAAGAGTTTTTAAAAAATTGATTTTTAAAATGACCAGAGCATTTTTGTAGTGGAGAGTTGCAGACATCTATCTGCATGAAGATGGTTACACATCCAAAAGGCATTTATCTGTTTGATAGGGGTCATTTTTAGATTGTTTAAGTCTTTACTGAAACACTTTAGGACTAATCAGCTGCTTGTACATGTTAACAAATATGAAACCTGAGCCAGAAAATGTACCCATTTTATTTTTCTTAAGCATTTCTTCATCTTAGGAAGGATCCCAGAGTTAGCTCTGGTCCTCACCTGCTCTATGAAAGCACAGGCTAGCGAGAATGTTTTATTCTATGGTCAGTAATCTACATACTATGTGATCTACCATAACATTGTACATATAGGATTTAAATCTAGAGTTTAAATCCTATACCATTGGTAAATTACCGTATTACCTCACACCATATTAGAAAATGTGTATATCGATTGACCTTGTGTTCGGACTTCTCAAGTCTCCATAACAACCCTGACTGTAGACAATAAGTTTCTACAGTACAACATGTCTCTCAGTCAACCTTAATAAAGTTCAGTAGGTTCATAACCCAATCACTCTGCATCCTGGGAACCTGTTATAATATGCATCTGATGTAACTCATCTGTCACTCCTCTATAAAGATGACATATACTCTGCAAGGCTTTGTACTGTGATATACTTGTTTCTCCCCCTCTGGAAAGTACACAAAAAAACTCATAAACACACAAAACTTTTTTTTTTCTTCTCTCCTAACATCTCACTTCGTCACACTCAACTCTCAATGAGTTTTTTTTTTTTTATCTTTCAGTGGGAGGCCTTTTTCCTTTTCAGCTCAGTCTCATGCATCTATCCCTTTCATTTATTCAGCGTCACAAAGCAGAACCTGTTGATATTTTGTAAAGCTCCCAGTGACTCACTGTATGCTTGCTCCATCCCATTCTGCAGCCGGTCACACAACACACACACACACACACACACACACAGAATAGGGCTATTTAAACAGCTGGGCTCTGCATGTTTATTACTGCCATTATGATGGTGCCACTCCTCGCATTTCAAGCCCTTCTAACAGCACTCTGTTCTACTGTCACTATAGAAAGTTTCAGTAAATTCAGCCTAAATGACCTCATGTTGATAGTTAATCTGCAAGTGTTTGTATGGGAGCCAGATTAACAGTGTCTTGAAAAAGCAGTCATAACACTTGAACCTTTTCATATTTTGCTTTGCCTCAAACTTTAATGTATTTTATTGGGAAGAGAAAGGAAAAAAATAGAGGCAGCATCATGCTGTGGGGATGCTTTGCTTTAGTAGGTATAGAAAAGCTATATAGAATTGATAGCAAGATGGACAGAATTAAAACAACGGGCAGTCCTATTAGAAAACCTGATGCAGTTAGAGGTCTATCTTGCAGGAGGACAATGAGACAAAACCAACAGGAAGAGGTATGATGGAATAATTTAGTACAAAGTATATTATTGTTTTAGAGCGGTCCAGTAAACTTAGTGTGCACAATAGTATTTAAAAGGATAAAGTAGGCAGAGTTTTGTAAGAAATGGCTGTGAAAATTATTGTACATCAAAACATTTCCAATAAATGGATATTTTGGACATGAACTGTTTTCTATGTTGTTTTCTTGTGCTGGTGAACCAACTTTCTAGCATTCAAATTCAAATTGGTGGTTGCACAAAAGCAGTCCGGGAGGCACAAATGGCCCACTGGCCACACTTTGGACATCTCTGCTTTAACACATTAAATCCCAATAAAAATAAATTTCAATTTGTGATAGAAGTATGACAATTGAAAAAGATTGAGGAAGATGAACCATTTTATGACACATTTTATTGTTTGAAGTTAGATCATTAGGAATCATTTAAAAACTTAAATGCATCTTTAAAAAATCTACACATCAGTGGCTGTAAAATTGTTTATTCAACTTCTTCACAGGAAAAATAGGCAGTTTTATGTATGTGGTTCATTTATTTAGGCTAAGTCATGCTTAAGAAAGATAAACCAAACAAGTTTAAATATAGTGAATCTTGTCAGGCTGTTTTGTCTAATTTCTGGTTGAAAATTCAAAGAAATTGCTGATATACAAAATGATTCTAATTCAGGCAGACAATAAACTTACCAAGAGTTCTGGACATCACTGGTAGAGCTGAGCTCAGGACCAAGATGGACACACAGCAGCCGATGATCTAAAAATATGATAAAATGGTCCCATTTTAGTTTCCAGGTCGCTCAAGCACATAATGTGCACCTTATATCTGGAGGAAGGACAGCACCTGATAGTTCCAGTGCTGATATGCCCACACACATACACACCACTTAATGTTAAATTGGTTCCACATATTACACAATTAGTACCTCTGAAGTTGCTCATTACCAGGTTCCCTCTATTGTCCTTTCAAGCCCTTTCACTGAAGCGTCATGGCTAGTTAACAAGCTGCACCACTCCCAAACTCATTACCAAGTGAAAAGGTGCCCCCATAGGCTGAACAGAGCACACATCCTCAACCCCCTAAAAACCCCAGTCTCCCTCTGATGTATAAGAAAGGAGCTTGTACTTTGCCAGTGTTTACGCAACCCACAAACAAATATTGGACAGATCGACGAAAGCTGTTGTGAAGCTTTGAAGGGCAGGAATTCAGAGAAAAAGGAGGTAGAGGACAAAAAAAGGAACAGATGGAACTCCAGGAGTCCCCAAACACATCAGCACCTCTGGAGTAATTTCAACACCTTTGCCCTCCACTTGAGCCCATCTTTACCGTTGTCATGGTTGTGTCATCCTTCCTGGGAGTGAATCCCTCAAAGACACGCAGGCTGTAGAATCCAACGACGGAAGACACCATCAAGTAGCTGTTCAGCAAATCAATCAAGGAACTGAAAACCCTTTGCTGCAAAGCAGCTTTATTGAGTCTTTTATATGTTTGCCTGGATTGCTCCTTTTCAACTATCATAAAAGGTGATGAAACAACACAACATGTTCCCGGAAGGTGTTTGGCTGAGCTGTGCCCTAACTAAACAAGGCAGCCTTAGCGCTGTTGCTCTTGGTCATGGAGCATACGACGAACAAAGAGGAGGTCACTTGAAGGATACAACATGAGGATGATCTCCACCACCGCCTGAATCACGCCAAATGTGGACAAAGACGTGTTCCCAATGCCTCGCTCCTGGACGACAGAGAAAGAAAGGAAAAATGCACAGTTAGCTCTCGTCGCATAGAGCACCCCTTTATACACATCTCAAATTAAACGAAAGGTTTATGATAACTCTAGTTATTAGGAGTAAAATACTGAATTACAGAAAGCTTGCAAAGTCGGTTTGTGTTGCCCAACGAGTTTTCTTACAGAATCAGTAAAACCTGGTAAATAATGAATAGAAGAAGATGAAAGAGGCTCTGACAATATATGAACAGGTGTTCAAACAAAAAACACCATATTGCTTATGGTAAGAAGCGTAGACAGGCTGAAAGCATGCCAAAAACATAAAAACAACTAAACAAATACTTAAGCAAATAGACTACATGTCACACCCCCTAAACCCCCAATCTTTTCTCCACCTCAAAGATCTTTGGAAATCAGAGCAAGAGACACGTCCACATACTCTGAACATTCCAAGCAGCTGTTTTGTCATATGATTAATATTTGCTTTTCTTAGGCTTGGCACAATTACTGACCTTTCAAAGTGAATTACATGGAGCAACTTAATTACTTTATTGAACTAAACAGTTGGTAACTCAGATGTAAACAATCAAGCTTTGCAAATCTGAAATTAAGGCACCTGCAATAAAAAGAAAAAAAGCAAAAATGTAGTCATCTTTGCTGATCCAGAAAAAAAACAAAAACATTTTATATCCATTTATTCTGGTTATATAGGATTTTACTGAAAAATGCTACTGAAGAAAGAAGGGGAAAAAAAACAGTCTGGCACGTTGTTTCATGCCTTTTAATGCAACTGTCATCTTTGGGAGCTTACTGCAAAGCCATGCTGCAGAGTTCTTACTCTATTACACGGATAATTTAGTAGAGCTGATGTCATTTATTATTGCAGAAATGGTGAGCATGCATTTGGTTATGTGTGCACTCATTATGCATGAATATAAAATCTCACAGAAGCTAGCTTTAGATAAGAATTGTCAGGTCTTTGTACAACTAAGTCTGTTTGTAGGAGGAGTGATATATATCTTTGACTAACTGCTACTAAATAATTTAAAGAAGAAGGTATGCCTACAACAATAAAATCATTAACTGGTGAAATGAATAATTTGTTTAGTCATAGGAACAATGATGCTGCAAAAACTACTTTAAAATGGCTGACATATTGATACAATCACAACTGGGATTTCTCAATTAGGATCACAATAATCATACGATATATTAAAATATAACCATTATTACACAGTGATAATGGTTACTGATCAGATCAGCAACTGATGGGATGAATACTTTTAGTAGTTTGTATTGCTTTTGTTTTTACCCTCAGAGCCAAGATTCAGACTTAGTTGTATCAGTTGAGTTGGGTGAAACTGGAAATGACATCACAACACAACACACACAGTAGGCCCATAACAGCAGCTTTATGGCCTGTATTATAATCCACATGCTGTGTGAAGGCTTTTTTAATCCATATTCATTAAAAAAAAAAAAAAAAAAAAAAAATATATATATATATATATATATATATATATATATATATATATATAAATAATACTACTTTTCGGAAATTGCCATAAACCTGAAGGTTAAGTGTTCATTTTACTAGAATACAACATTTTTGCGACAGCTAGCAACAGAAAGGACCTGCAGTAACATCTTTACTAGTCCCTCTCAAAGTTTGTTCATAAAGTCATTAAAATGCTGCTCTCTTTAATGGGAGTAGCAGCAGCTTTACATGTTCTCTCTTTACTCTCCTGTTCTGTAAAGCCGAGTGGGACACTGCTCAGTATGCTGAAGACTGCAGCAGGACGGTCAGTTAGAAAGGAAGACAAACGTTGACAGGGCACTTTCATTGTGCGCGCTCCCTATAACAATTAGCATATCAGGGGTTCATTTGACTTTCCCACAGTCTGAGGCTTTGCTCGGGTTGTGGCGCGTCCAGATATCAAACCAGATGTTTTTCAACTTTCTTTCCACTATCCAATCAAACTTTGGGCGAAGGGAATTTTTGTGCCAGAGGGGGAGAGTGAATGAATGTGTAGGTTACATAGGTAAACAGATGGATTTCATATCAGTATTGATTGTTTAAGAGGACATGACACCCCCTTCTTCTGATCCTGTGAGATTAGATCAGAGGTGTGGATTTATCCAGTTGAACAGACATATAAGTTGTTTTAATTGGGCCAAACTATCAGGGAGGACAGCTTTGACATGATGCGTGTAATTTTTAGGGGGGGATTTACGCAGATGTGTCAAGTCAAAGCAAACATCATCTCAATAAAATAATTGGAATGTGGAGGGCAGTCCTGTTATGTTTTTGCATCCGCCAGACGAAAAAACGTAATGTGGGAGAAATAGGATACATAATGTTGCCCCCTTTTCCAGACATGAATGCAACCACAAACCACGTACATGCGCATAAGTGTACGCGTACATGCACCTCTGAGTGCCAATGAGATGAGATACAGAAATCTTTAAACAGCTTTCTTGTTAGGTGAAGATGAAAATTTCCAAGAGTCATTCCACTCTCTCAACCTCACACTAAGAGTCCTCCACTTGGCCCTGTTTGCCTTTGCGGCAATGAGGAAAAGCAGCTTTATTCAATCACCGTGGACATGAGACACGTAACAAGCTCATTGAGTCTGCAGACTGCTGTGAAATGACTCTGAATGAACTTCCAAAACAAAACCGGCAACACATGGTTCAGACCAGATTACATCTTGTTGAGCTCTTTCTTCCGAGGTGCACCTGAGCATATCCGGAATTTGATTTATGTCTCCGCTGAGGGCATGGCAAGTCTGACAGGCGTGCTCCTCTGCAGTTTACATTCTGGGTGTGTGATAGTGTATGTGTGAGAGAAAGAGCTGAAAATGTACTGCAGTTAGAGGGCTTACCGTGGATCCCTTGGGCATGGCCGTCTCATCCACTAGAAGGTAGAGGATGTTCAGCGCCACCATAATAACAGAGATTGTCTGCAAACACAAAGGAAGATATAGATTTGTTTACATACAGGGTAAATGTAAGGTAATTGTTCCATTTCTTTCAGAATTTGCAATTGTAATATACTTAACTTGCTGATTTGCAGGAATGGTGAAGTATAATAACTATTTTGTCATTGTAAACCGGTCCAACATAAAGCTTTAAAAAATGCTAAACAATGAGAAGTAGGCAAGACTGTGACGCACGTGCCATGCTTCACCCTTCTCCTTTTCTAGTGGTATTAGATGGCATAAACAGTATCTTTCACACTGTAATTTATACAAAATCCCAGTTATTGCAAGTGGCTAATCAGCACTGTTTAAAACAACTATTAGATAAAAGTAGTTTCCCCACCCAGACTCTGTGGGAAAAGTTGAGTTTGGAGGTGACTGTGTTAGTCCCAGTGGCCACCAGCCAGGCTGCAGACGCCGAGAGCAAACAGAGCTTAATGACAGGTCAGCCTCAGCACTTACCGTTCCTGCGAGCAGGATCAGCATCACTATGGGATACAACAAGTTCTTCTCCCATCCTGATGCTTTCTTTCTTCTCTCTGACAAACAGCAAAGTGCAAAGTTAATCTTAAAGACGCTGGGCCTCGTTTATGAAATGTGCAAGATGCAAAAATAAGAATAGTCATTTTCACATTCATTTTGAGATGCATTACTCTGGACTTGACTGAGAGTTGTTTTTAATCATGATGATTTATATATATATTTACCTACTATATTAGATTTTTTTCTGACATTTCTCTTGTTTGAAAAAAATAAAGGGACAATCCCACATCAGGTCACACACAGTACCTGTTCTGTGTGGACCAGAACAAAATAAGCTATGTCAACCATGGTAATGAAGCATGTTTATTTTAAATGTTCTACAAAGTTAGTGAATGAATCAGGGACAATTTTATTGATGGCTGATCAGCTGCACAGTGATTTTTTCTAAATACAAATCTGTGGCTGATAATCATACCACAGATTTGGCTAAATGACAATACTTATCACGCACACAGGAGGATCAGACAATTTTATACCTACGTCGTATTTCAGCAGCATTTATTAAGAGTGAACACATGACCTCAAATCTGACCTTTCACACAGATCAAACCACTTCTTATTGGATGCTAGAGGTTTACTCATTAACGGAAAAAAAACATCTGATTGATGGTAAATAAATCCTTAGTCTAAGAAAAATACTGAATCTTCTTTGTTTCTTTAAATTTAAGAGAAAGTTTGCTTGCTCTGAAATCCTTAATCAGAACTGATTTATGTTTAATGGTGTGAAAAGAAAAATTGAATATAGTTTAGCATAGCACATCAAAGCCTACGCTATATAAAATCAATATTGCATGCGAATGTCATAACACAACCCTAGTGCCTCAGTTGAAGAGGAAAAATTTGGCATCCAGAACAGAATTTTTTTTGGACATCGAGATATTTCAGTGGGAGATTGGGGAAGCTTGAATTTGGACTCCGGCCACTGTGGAGCCATGCATTGGCTTATTAAAGTAGAATAGTCTTATATCAACTTCCCTGAATCAACCGTAGGAACTGTTTTGTACATGGTTGAGAAACTTTGTGGCTTTGTTTCGGTCTGTGCCAATTTACAAATGAAGGCGCTGGACATTTGTGTCTGAAAAGTACATAATCCTAACTTTGTAAGACGACCAATATATCTCCCCTCCTTTCGTTTATTCATGTCATACAAGCTGTAGACAAGGTCATTAAAACAGTCACTGAACAGGAGTGGGAAATTATTTTAAACTTCTGTTCCCAGTCACTACATTTATCAACCATATACATGCATATTCTGTGGGATATGCATATTTCATAAATCATACATGGAAGAAATTCTACAATCATTTTTGTGCCCAAATCTAAGCAGTGAAGAGTGTAACTTCACCACTTTAATCTGGCTTTAACCATACAGCTTCTAACTGTATGGAATACAATATGAGAAGGTGCATATTGTTTATTTTAGTGAATCATATTGTAGGTTATGTGCACCAAACACATCTCACCTGTGAACGAAACCACAGCACCTCCAGGTAATACAAATCTCATAACCATCAAAAACGATGCTCTTCCTCTTTAATCAGCCACACTCATCATTGCCTTAATTAGCGGAAACAGTAATAAATCTCTAGATAAAATGAAACGCAGCAAAATTAATTTTGTGATTTATATTTTGGTTTCAACATCTTAGAGTGTGGTGGGCAAACCAACGTGACTTTCTTCCAAGCCAGATGAAACATTTCAATTTTATACCTACGTCGTATTTCAGCAGCTGATCAGTCATGTTTGTAGTTGCGACTGACAGCTTGTAAACCTCATGCACTCTGTCGCTGTAACATCCACTGTTCTCCTACATTGTGTATGTGACCGTCCTTATATCTCTGACATATTGATTGTCTTTGTCTATTTCCAACCAACAGTCAGTCCTCTGTATTCTCAAAGTGTATTCAGTCTGCTTGCCCGAGAAGTTTGCCAAGTGCATTTTATATGGACCATCCTTCTAAATTAATGACATCACTAAAAGGCTTGCTACAATATAAAGTTTGCATCTTGTCCAATATCCTAAGTGCCTTTGTGCTCTCCTTTCCCTGCAACACGGCTCCCCAAAAGGCTCTGGCTTCATTTATAATATCCTAAAATGGATGGAAAATTATCAGGCAGTTCTGATCCAAGTCCAAATTAAGAAATTAAGGCAGATGAAGAGGGAGCAGCTGCCTGTCAGCAATATGTAAAAAGCTAATGTCTTTGGCTAGTAATTCAAGGACTTAAAACAAAATACATCTGTCTTATCAGAGAATGCAAACGCTTACCCAGTTTATTCTTTTGATTTCTAATATTGTCCAGTTCTTTGGTGAGTTGAAAAGTAAAGCTCCCTCGGATGAAGGTGTGTGAAGATGATCCTGTGGAAGAACAAACAAATTAAACTTTTACCATCATGAAGTGCATCGGGCTTCACAAAATACTGTGCAGAGAGGATTTTATTATTGTGATAAATATCAAGATTATTGACATTGAAACTGTTCGTCAATTTATATAAATTGTTTATATTCTTAATATAAACAATTATTCATATTTTTAGATAGCATATAGAAAAGTTTATATGCTATCTAAAATTAATTTTATACCTCTTCAGGTACATCAGTTAATTAGAAGAATTTGAAGAAAATTATCTTAAAAAGTCAAGAGAAAAGAGGACTGCTCTTCCAACTACAATTTTTAATTTACCAAAAGGCAGTAGAAAGAAAATCCTCTGCCTCTCATCTTAAAATTGAATGAATAGGACTCTGAATAAACAACAACTCTTGCCACATCACATTGTGTCATTACTTATTTAGCAAAACCAACACAAAGAAGCACAATATAAGAAAAACAACATGTATCCTTACAGTTTCCTTAAGAATTATAAGATTAAGAAGCATCTAGGGGTTTCTAAGCAAATGCACTGAATAAGTGATTGTCAGCAAGCGTGAAAACCTCAAAAAAACCAACAACAAAAAACAACTGACAACTTCTCAACAGTCTCCTGACAAATTAAACATGTCAGCAGTTGGGGAAGTAATTCTGAAAATACACAGCAACAGTGCAATAATCTTAAGCACATAAGGAAATTTACAACAGAAGAGTTAAACCCTCTAGAAAAGTTATAAAAGATAGTTGATTTATGGATAAAAGATATTTTATCACATGTTAACCATTAGATTTCACAAACTACTTCAACAGTTTGATTTAGTTTTTGTAATATTTTTTTAATGTAGTTTTCAGACTTCTTTAAGAATGCATATGTTATGTCTTGCCACCAAAATATGTCATTTAACTTTTCTTCGTAAGAAAATTTCACCCAAGCATGTAATCCTGCTTAGCGCATGACAATGTTTTTAAATTTCAACGTGATTTCACACTAAAACTACTCAGGAGCTGTCTCGCACATGCCACAACTAGTTGATTGGGCTCAGTATTCCAGCAAGGGATTCTCCAGGAAAACCACAAGGCCGGCTCATTTAGGGCTAATTTATCTGTTTTACTCTGTTTTCTTCCAGCTTGACATACTTGCAATGAAGGCCGGTGAAGCCAGAGTGAAAAAGTATCCATTTGCATCCCTCGGGGTGATTGGCAGATCGAGACCAATTAGCTCAGCGTTACACCGTTACTACCATGCAATAAAAATACCATCTTTCATCTTTGTTACAAGAGTTAGGGACTGATCACTTTGATCAAACGTCTTCCTTTCCACTGTCATTATGACACGCCCTGTCTGGATGAATTTAAGTAGGTTACAAAGGTGAGATAGGAAGAGAGCTAGGTAGAAGTCTATGGCTAAGCCTTTAGAGATAACACTACCTGTCCTGGGATTTGAAAAGGGGAAAGTTTGAACCCTCAGAGCAAAATCAAAGAGAAAAACGTAGCACCTCAGAAAAAGTCGACAGTTTCGTTAGGCTATTTTCCCCTTCAATCACAAACTATAGTGATTATCTGTGAACTCTAATCTACTCGGTCAACTTTACTGTTTTATCAGTTTTTCATACAAACAATAGTTTAGATGTAAAAAGTAGACATAAATGACATCTTCACATCTGAAAAACTAACAGATTGCATTTAAAAATAAAAGATTTTTCAGTTGTTGAAGCAAAAAGGGGAAGTGATGAGGAACTGAGCTGCAGTATCTTCAATGACATCATTCCATACTGAAGTTACATATATCCTTCCTCTCCCTCTGCTGGCACCGTCACGTAACAGACTGAGTTACAGCGAGGCAGAGATGCTGAGTGAGTGCTCTGGCAGCCAGGAGGGCTCAGAGTTAATTCAACATATCCTCTCCAACCTTCTCCGGCGCTCAAAAAATTACATCATCCCCAAATATGCTAAACACCATGCTGAGAAAAGAGAGGCAGCGGCAAGGTCATTGTGCCGCATAGCATCTGGACGAGCACCATGTTGCTTTGTCTTCAGAACACCAGGATGTAAAAACATCACTTTGAAATAAAATAGTTATATACCCCAAAATCTGCATACCACATGTATTAAAAAAAATTATTTATTTTTTCTTGTCCCTACAACTTTAATATAAACTACTAGAGACATCCAGTGGTACACCACAACTATGCTTACAAATTCAGTTCTGAATTTGTAAGCATATTCATAAATTTGTAAGCCAGATGTTCATAAATCCAGGGCTTGCCATAAAGCTAAAAACTAAATCAGTTTTAGTAAGCATTTGCTGTTTGTTGAGATACTGAAGGGGACTGAGGTCTGCACAGATCCAAAGAAAATGTGGCCACACTGAAGATAAACCTGAGTGGATACAGTACTGAATGTTTAAATCTGCCTTACAATATATTTATGTGTTCGAGTCACAGAGTGTTTGACTTTAGCAGAGTTTCTGTGAGTTCTGCAAGTCATAAAAAGCATTAAGTTTAATCATCTAAATTTAAGGCTTTAAAAAGTGTTAGATGTGCCCAGATTTAATGGTTGGTCTTAAATTATATTTACCTCAGTCTTAAATTTTTTACGATTTGATTATTCATCGCTCTTTCTATAATTCTATGATTTTTTCATTCACTTTTTATGCACTGGTAGCATTTATTTTTTGGTACCTGTACCGGTGTCGTATTGTAACAAATATATATGTCCTATGATGTTCTCAGCCTACTGTAGGCATTAGTTTGGTGACTCAGATGTGAAAAGTACTTGAGTCACATACAAAAAAGAAAAACAATTCAAGTCATAGTGAACTTGCTGAAGTCATCAAATAGTTATTATTTACCAACACTTGCAAAAAAAAACCCTGTTTAGGAACAAAATGTGTTTTGAGCAAACGTTAACACATGCCTGAAACGTCCTATCAGGACTTAAAAACCTCACTTTAAAGTAATTTAAACTTAAGAATTAAAAAGTTGACCAACTTTTCATGAAATAAAATTATACTCTTTAATTATAATCAATTGCCTTGCTTGCTTTTAAACATCAATTCTGTTCATCTAGCACCAAGTTACGACAATGTCCTGTCAAAACACTTGCATATATTTGTATAATTAATGTGACGTTTTACAAAAGCCAAATTGGTACAATGTAATTACAGTCAGATATGGATCCACAGTGCAGCCCCATTATTATGGCCTCAAGACTGAACACGGAAAGTACTACCAGAATCTACAGCTAAAATGATTACTCGTGATGAACTGATTATGAAATGATCATCAACTACTTTAGTAGTTTATTAATCATTAACTGGAGTATACAGACTAAAGAAATTTGCAGTAAATAAGCCAAAACTGTACAAAAATGTATATGAAAAAAAGTTTGTCTACATTTGTAGCAATGTCAACACCCTAACTTTCCAATTTTAGCAACTTGTAAACTGTTTTATGTCACAGAGCTGCAATATTTGGAACAATTTCTTAGTTTCTACGTCCAGTGATTCATCTATCGATTTACTGGCATTTTCTTTACTGCTTGGATAAAAAAAATAGCTATTCTGACTGGTATTTCTGTAATTGCATGTTAAAACCACAAAGTAAGTGTTTAACACTGTAAATGGGCTGCAACAAACAGTTTACCGTTACACACTATGTTCATGTTATGTGAACTCTCTTGTTTTTCCACTTCAAAGAAAGTAGACACATGACTACTGATCCTCAAGATGTACTGATCCACACAATTTAAACCACAGAGATGTCCCTTTAAAATGGGCAATTACACATCGAAGGACCACAACAAAGAGCCCCACACGTAAACAAACATGAATGCATCGACTGATGAGGCTCAACAGTTTGCTTCTAGAAAACACAAACCGGTGAAGGGGATAATCTATCAGAGAGCGGACACAGGTGAAGCAAGAACACACTGACGTCTCTGGAGTGTGTCCTGTGAACTGTTCCTGAACCGATTTTTTTTCAATTCTCTAAGATCAAAGAAATGCCACCCGAGCCTTTGGTTTCACCAACATAGAAACATGAAAAACAAGTATTTGCATGTGCATAAAAAACACTTGTCTGATAAGGAAGAAAATCCCCCCTCACTTCTAACTCCCACCTCTTTAACAAGCAGAATGAACTGCAGTTTGGCCTCAGTCCACTGTCAGACGTGTTGACCACAGTTATTTTTTTCCCCTCACAGCACTTGAAAAGATCAAACAGTTAAGGAGATGATAAAGAACTGATTACAATTATTCTATCAGATAGTTCAAAGCTGGGTAGTGTGGAATGAGCCTCGAAGAGACCGTACGCATTGGTGGCAGTCTATGGTGGAGGCAGGCGGTGCATTCAAAAACACGCACGCTATCAGGGAGAGATCTTTCTCCTACCTTCCTGGTTTGAAAGGACGCTTGTCCTCTTCATTTTCTCACATCCGTACACTTGGTTGCGTGCTTCAGTTCATGCTAAAGTAGGTTTTGGAACTTAGCTTCCTGCTTTTAGAGATAATTCCATGTCAAAGAAGGATTTTATGGAACACAGAGGGGCTGGACATAGGAGGGAAATGCAGGCTAAAAAAAACAACATTTTTATCATCTTTGAACTCTAAACTTTCCCTTTGTGTACAATTCCTGAGAAAAGCCAAGGACTTTGGTCGCTCTTTCAGACATCAATAAGAAAGCAGGTCTTTAATGTCCGCAGCAGCAAGCCGCAAATTCCTCAAAAGCTTTAATTTCCTCCCTATTAACCAGGATACCATTCTAGTCCCAACATTAAATGAGGCAATCACTTCACCAGTGGTGACAGAAGCTCTGCAGAAAAACTTCCTAACCATAAAATATCGTCCACGGTTAAGGTGGCTACTTTGACCTTTGGCAGAAAGTTAGAAGAGCGGTGCCGTGTGTGGAAAAACCTATGTCAAGTGTGTGTGAATTTCTTTTGCCCCGTTGAATTCTCGATGCTAATTGATTCCAGTGAGGCCAGCCTTTATCACACCCAATAGTGCAGTCAACCTCTACCCCTGCCTATAACGTGCCAACACGTCTCCCACAGACATACCGTTTAATCTCCTCTGAAGGGCTTCCTCCTGCAAATGGATGCAGTAAATCTGCTCATCCAGGTCCTCCAGGATCTAAAGGGGAGGGGAGCAGAGAAGGGAAAGATGAAATGGGTTATAATTAGGTCCAAAGTGGGACTGGAGCGATGGCAGATGGGAGGATGAGTAGATGATTTATTTGTAGTCCTGTCATCCTTTTAATGGCTGAATGTTGGAGCTTTAGGAACAGAAGAGCACAATGTAATAGATCTGACACCGATTCTGTTAAAAGAAAAAATAATACAAAAAGGCATTTCTAACTTAACCATATAAATATTTAATTTGAATTGTTACCTACCGTTGGTTTCACTAGTAACTGCCCCACGACAGTAAACATCCTGGACATTCCCACAGGAGTGCACACTTAATAGAAAACAAACAACTATGAATATCACTTCTGTTTAAGTGCAAAAGCGAAAACAAAATCAGGGATGTTTATGTGTTGTGTGTAGGATTGAATCAAACAACGTACTTAACAAAAGCAGTCCTCCCATCAGGGATATACAGGAATAGAGGTATGGCAGATAGAACTCCCAAAGATCTAGAAGAAATTATTTCATAGTTTGTTAGTTTATTTAACATCAGATTTATTTTGTTTATTTATAGTATGTAATACATGTTTTGTAAGCATTTTTTACTGAAGAGTTAAATTTCAAGATTCTGCATTTGAATTTCTTTTTAGGGCAGGAATCTGGACCAATTTAGATCAGCTCTATTGTAACTTCTAAACTTATTTGTCAAATTAAATAAAAACAGAACAATTTAAATGTGGACAGACTGTTTAAAATAAAGAGGTGGAATGGAATTTAAATACATTTGGAAAAGGAGGTAATAAAAATTGTTAAATTTATATTTGGATAAGTCAAAGAAAAAATGTGTTAACTAAAAAAATATATATATTATTTAAACTTTTTCTAGAAAATATAATAAACCAACAATGCCCATCAAAAAATGCACTTTTATTTTCTAAACTCTGTTTTCTTTTTTTCACATTTACAGCTCAGATGATAAAATTCAATAGTTTGTAAAGGTTTTCAAAATGAGGTTGGCTTCCTTTTAATCTAATCTTGTGAATCATTATGTGCAAAATAATTTTTCTACTTTAACTTTTATGGAGTGATCGATACTGGGTCATAAAGTAGATATTTAAGAGCTCTCGCTTTTTAATAAGGATATTTCTCAGTCACAGTGGAACTGTGCCCCTGCCTGACCCTCTTACAGGTTACATTTTATAGCTACAATAGGGACAAGGTGAAGAGCTTTACAAAAAGTGAATGGTTCACCCTTGCAGGATATTTTCTAAACTTCAAAGCAAACTGAAACACCAGCTGGCCATGAACATATTTTGATGCCGGTTTGAGGTTATCCAGTCATGAACATTATTTAGTCCAGAACAATATGAATTATAAAAGTCACATTTTAGTCCAAATGTAGCCTGAACAAAGATGATGGTCAAGTTTAGCCCTTACATAATATTGCACCAATATTAATGGACACTAATGGATATGTTTAGATGTTTCTATGTCTTATTTCAAGAAAATTTCCATGTAACTTAAAACAAAATCAGTTACATTTGAAAATGCATGACAATTGAAGTGAAGAAAAATGTATTAAGCCACTTACCATAGAGTGATTCCATACTGGCAGCATCATTGTCAATCAGGGCTGATGCCACCCACACAATGCCAAGAATGAGCAAGGCCAGCAGGAAGAGCATCACAAACGTCTCCAGAATGCGAGCCTTTATGCCCTGACAGAGGACAAATTATGGGTTAATGTTTAACACAAATATCACAGAATAAATCATCAGAAAAAACAAATTATCACAGTAATATTCTGTTTTTTGTTTTATGTAAATTATGCAGTCGAAATAACATAATTGGAACAACAGAAGTCAATTAGAAAGACTTTAAATTAACTATGAACATGAAAGACATGGTCCCTATTTTAATACAAAATGGTTAAAAACCCAGGCTTTGAAATTAATTTGGTTCATCCGGTTACATTGTTTTGTATGGGATGTTCCTAATCATGGAAAATGATGTATAAAAAACTTTTTGCATCATTTTCTTGTCAAACATCTATTGAAAGACAGCTCAAATCTTGATTTGAGCTCTATTTTTTAAAACATTTTTCAGTTCTTTATCAACTTTTTCTAGTCATTAGGATTCAACGTGGACAATCCAAAGAGCCACTTGAGGCTCCGGAGCCGCAGGTTGCAGACCCCACTCTAAAAAACCCCCAGAATACCTGGAGAAGAAGAAAAAAAATGGAGACAAAGGGTGAACATTTGTACCCATACAGAAAGACTTTGTCAACTTATATTTACCAAAGTGGCATTCCTGTTTACCATTTATTTCCCTTTAAGCTATCCTTACATAAAAATACTTAATGGATGCCATTTCCAACATCTGACATTTTAAACATGAAGCAAAATTCCCCCAACACCAAATCACTCCTTTTTAAACTGCCTCACCTAATAACAGCATGACTTCTACTAACCCTACACAAACATCACATAAAGGCTCCCGTGGATCTGTGTGTAAAATAGTTCTTTTATACACGCTTATTGTAGTCTATAAAATAGGCCCAACAGAGGCTGACAGTGGCAGAGGCGAAATTAAAAAGAGGAGGGGAACAGGGGTGTTCCGAGGGGCGCAGCTACTGTCTGCGATCAAGAGCAGACCTCCCATATGGGGCCGATTAGCAACTCCCTGAGTACCGCGGCCAAGTCCCATGTTGTGCAGACGAGAGAGTTTTGGGGTAATTTGGGTTTTCCGGGTCACAAACTGCTGAGTGGTTAATAAAGCCCCTTCCTATCTGTTCTCACAGTTTCTAAAACCTCTCTCCTCTGGTGGAGACACGAGCTGTCTAGGGCAGAAAGATGGATAGGTGCTCCCAAACACATGTAAGGTACACAACCAGACATGGGATAACAAGCATTCCCTGCCTTTTTGGGGAGTGCCGTTTAAATTAAGGACATGTGAGCAATTTGTTACCAACTAACATAATGGCTGTGTGGTTGCTGTTCAGTATTTGCCAACAAGTACATTAAGGAGGACCCTCTTCGAATGCTTTCCCTCTTAATCATGAGGCCACTTTATAAAGAGGACCCGGCTGCGGTTTGAGGAAGTAAATCATACAATGTTCTTCATTCCTTACCACCCTTCCAAGTACACCTGTCTTTAGGGGTCTGCTTTATTATACAGTTCCACCACTTTATAAAAGCCTTTTTTCTTCCCATAGTAAAATGTATTGGTAACTTACTTTAAAATTGTGACATTGTTTTATGTATACATGTACAACACAAACATTGGGTTGCCAAAGCAGTTTTAATTTTGCCACACTGCAATCACAAACTTTGTTCTATTGAATTTTTATGTGATCAAATCATAATTTTGAACTGAAAAGTAAATGAACTGAACCTTTTGTCCTTAACCCTCTCTGAGCCAACACTTTGTAGAATCACCTTAGGCTTTGCAGATTTACAGACCAAACTCTGTCTTTCTTTTCAAAACGGCCATGCTACCGTTGATCAATTAAACTGGTCAGAAAGTGTTAAACTGGAATTTTAAATTGAATTTAGGTCTGGGGTTTGATTGGGTTGGATCAATATCCCTAGACTTAAACCATTCTATTAGACCTGTGAATGTATAGTTGAGGTCCTGTGTGAATGTAAACCTCTGTCTGTCGCAGGCTTCAGTCTTTAGCAGACATTGAATGACTTCATTTCAGCTACAATCAGCCTTCTTATCAACTCTGAGCAGCTATGCTATTCCCAGCTGAAAAAGGCATCACATCATGGTGCTGCTGTCATATTAATTTGGTGAATTGCTTCTTTGATTCATGCTGTCCTGAAATGAGTATGAATCAAATCATTGGCCATAACATTACAAGTTGTCATGTCAAATGGTTGATAGAACAATGTCTTTTGAAATATTGAAAGCTTAGAATATTCCTTTATCACCCAATTTTTCCTGAAAGCTCTCCACAACTTTATCCTGACCTGTCTTGCCATTTCTTCATTAATGTTCCCTTACAAACCTCTGAGGCCTTCACAGAACAGCTGGATTTATACTGAGATTAAATTACACACATCTGGACTCTGATTACCAATTAGGTGACTTCTAAAGGCAACTGTTCGCACTAGATTACATTTAAGGATATCAGGATGCATCAGAACATGCAGAACCCACAGGCAGGACATGTGTCCAGTCAAGCACACCAGTAGCTTTGATTTGAAATACAAATCGCTACATGTTCTAATTTGTATTTTTAATTTATGTGTTGGTCTATTACTTAGAACCCCAAATATCTGAAGTTTGAAAAAGTTCAACGGATCTGCATAAGTTTGCAAATCACAGTTTCTGATAAAAATGTGTGCATGTATGCATCCATACATAACCACACATCTATTGAGTCTGTATTACCAACCATTACAGAAAAATAAGACTGCAGGCTTATTCACATCATTGGTGTAAATCCCCCACAGCATCTCTTTGCTATTATTGAGCAATTACATGCCAATCACCTCCTCTTATTTCAGGAAAAGCCTCAGTGAGGGTAGAATTTTCTACCACAACAAAGAAGATAATGGGCAGGGACCAGAGTGCCCCAGTGTGGCCAACACAAACACTACAGCTACTTTACAGGTGACTGGACAGGGACACAGAAGAACCATTTAAAAACATCAACAATGTTTGCATATTTTTTTGTGCAAAAACTTTCTGAAACTGGTGACTCTATGCAGCTATGGATTTGACTAACAATTTTACTCACTGTCTTGTTCATTAAACTCTTGCATCCTTTGTACATTATGCAGACATGTTAATCTTGCATCTCACAGCCGCATACAAATACACTCAACACAAGAAGAGGAGAAGAAAATAGACTACCAAGAATAAAGAGAAAAAAATAATGAGAGGGAACAACATAGGGAGACTGGAGTCAACGTCTGAGCAAATCTCATTCCCCAGAGTTAAGAGAGGTGAGAGAGGAATGCTTTCAGGGACTTCAACCACGGCCCACATGTGCACTCTTAAGGATGCATCAGAACACGCAGAACCCACAGGCAGGACATGTGTCCAGTCAAGCACATCAGTCCACCTTAACAAGCTGCCCATGCCACACTGAAGGTATATTCCCTTTAGATAAGTCTCTCAATCATTTATAAGGCTCAAATCATTCCACATTCACATCATTTAGGGCAAAGGCAGAGCTCATCACCTCCTTCACTGTCATCTACAATCTACTTTTTCAGGAATAATTTCACTCACCACATTACTGGAGAGGAACAGTGGCTTTGTTTTGAATCACAAAACAAAGCAACTATGATGAAAGTCAGAAGGATGAAAGTATGGTTCATAAATAGAAGCCGTCCAAAAGAGTCATCATGAATGATCAAAGTTTTAATCGTCAAACAGTGAAGGCTGGGAAAAAAGAAAAAAAAAACAAAAAAAAACCTGTGTCTTGGCTTCCAGAGTACCCGTTGAAAGTTTCTATTCTTGCTATTCTAAATGTGTAACTACCTCTAAATATAGCAGTTCTAAAATATTCAGCATCCCCTGATCCTCACACCGACATCCAGCGAGGGGCTGGTTGCCTGCTGCAGATCTGCTTATACAATACTGGAGAGATTTCCAAGAAAAGTGGAAAGCATCATAAGAAACATGTGACATATTTATTCATCAACTAATGCCAAACAACAAACCAAAGTATTCATAACACTTCAACTTTTTGACACTTTGTCACATTCCAACCACAACCCCTAATTAATTTATTTTATTGGAAGTTAGCAGTTAATTGTAAAATCAAATGTAGGAACAACTACCCATGTTTTTGAAAATTTTATGCAAAACTAAAAGAATAAATTAGTAAACCTGAAAAATGTGCCATGCTTTTTTTAATCGTCCTTAAGAATCAGGATGAAAAAGTGAAGAGTATGCTACAATCCTACCAAGGCACAGCGACCCAACTAAACTGTCAAGTCAGCTAATAAGAGTCATAATCAGAGAGGAAGCAAGGAGGTCCAGGGTTCATGTGGAATACATAACTGTTAGCAGTCGAAGCCACTTCAACAGTAGCTTTCAAAATGAAGGCCAAGTAGCTTTATTGGTCAACATGCATAACACTGTGTGTGAGGGAAAAAAATTCAAAATCAATGTTGGTAGAAAACGCCAATCTGACTGAAACTGAGTAGTTTTGCAATGACATCCCAAAAAGACTTGCAGCTATAAAATATTCAAAAGGAAGCAGAATGCTTATGTATGCCACTTTCTAATGTTATGCTCGCAACAAAATTTCAAAACTATGCATGTTTCATTTCCCTCTTTTGAAATTATGAACTACTTTGTCTTTCGAATGAAACCCAATAGGTTTCAATGTGACAAAACATAAAAAGATTAAAGAGGTATGCAATCTGGAAGGTACTGTACCCAATGAAGTACCATATCTAGTGAAATACCCCAAGACCTAAATATATACAAATAATTTTCCCAATTTTAAGAAAAAATTGAACTGGAAACTCCTAGATTTGAATTTAGCCTCAGCAAGAGGCTTGATGCCTATAGCAAATTCCTCTAAACGCGAAATAGAGAGAAGCTATTTGCAAAGCTCTTACAGCCGCACTAATGAAGAATAAATAAGAGAGAAAAGTGAGAAAAAGGAAGAGGCTCCTACAGGAGCTGCTTTGCTGCTGCCATCAACTTTGAGCAGGTCAGTAGGTGGTGGCAGAGACCATTCTGCACACCATCTCTCTGCTGACTGTCAGGTAAGCGTGCAACAAGGGCCAAGAGTGTAAAAAGTAAAGAGGGGGCAGGGCCCATTTCACATCTCAGCAAAAACACTGTTCTCTTTGGTAAAGACGTGCCAGATGCTCTGGGACCTTGTTAGTGTATCCTTCAAGCAGTCGGCGGCAGTGCAATGACCGTGTCAAAGACAGAAAGCAGAAAAGAAGGACATTCCCCTGTAAAACTGCTCAGTACACTTCAAAATACTGTTTATACTTCTTAACAAAGCAACTATGACATCCGAGAATGGAAAATGGTCACCACTACAGCAAAACGCAGATTTATTTTATTTAACTTTAGTTCACAGTCACTTGAATGAAAGAAGCATCCATTCTTTACATTCATAAAGTGTGCTTCTCAGAAATGAAGAAATGTTTTCTCAGTTATTTATTTATTTATTTATTCTTACACCCAGCAACACAAGTTATACTTTTTCCAACACTGCCCAAATGATTGATATCTTTCTCTCAGCAAAAACAGCTTAGACTTTGGTCAAGAATCAGTTAAGTTTCATTCGCAACGTTTCACTTCAGTTTAGAAAAACTGAGTCATGAAAGGACAGGAAAATCTTGTTTGTCCTTTTTAAAATTCCCCCGCTCGAGCTAATATGTTGCTGTGGTAACCAACATTGTAACGGGCAGCTTTAGGGAGACACTATGACCCTAAAGGAAGGTATGTAAACACCACTATATTCTCCGGCTGGGCCTGCCTAGAAAGAAGGCCTGGGAAAAATGTCTGCATGTGCAGGAGATTTGAAATAAATATCCAGGCTCCCATTGTGGAGCGCCAACAAAGAGGAGTATCTTAGTAACACCAAACAGGGTTTGCTCGGCGAGACGTTTTCACCCTCTCCGCCTCCCCCTCCTCCACAATAAACACACTTCTCATCATCGGCGGGTTAGGGCTTAGGATGAGATTGATGAGGAGTTTCTTTAACTACCAGATGAAACCTGTTGGCCCTTCGCTGGGTCAGTCGCAGGGTCAAACTCGTTCCAACTCGTTCCAGGATCAAAAAGATTTCAATACTGGTTGGGACTAAAAGACTATTCAACACATAGCGTGTTGGCAGCTTAAAATAATAATTAGCAGCTGAAACAGATGGGAAAAAATAGAAACCCTTTATGCTTCTATACTAAAAATAGATTAAAGTTGTCTTTATCAAAATGTGTTTTAACATAAAAATAACTTCAAACTACCTCAGATTTAGTTTATTTTAGTTGATTGAAGCCACTTAGATGGCTGGAGACTACACTTTTATCGTCTTTGGGAGGAAATGCAAATTAATTCAGTAGGTTATCATTGTTCCAATATTATCTAATATTAATGAGGTTCACTATTCAACAATATCTTTAAGTTGAGCTCCATAAACTCTAACTTACACTAACAACTAACACCCCAACAACCCCGGGCGCCCAAAGTTATACAGGTCTTAAGCAAAAATCTGAGAACACGGCCATAAAGTGGGAGACATTTTACAGCAGCAACTAAAGCTAGATCATAACTTCTGACATCACAACCCTTAGTCGCCCTGATTCATCCACAATTTGGACAATTTGTTAAACTGTTAATCATTCGGGGTGACAGAGGCCCTAAAGAGTTCCGCATAAAAAAAACACACACATTAAAAAAGAAAAAACATCCACATTTCCATCCTTATTCCGTTGGCGTCTTTTAGTGCATCGTCAAAAGTAAACACAGCCACATGAAAAGGCTGACTTATAGTGTTAGCGGTGAAATTCATCATTCACTTCATTTCCGCAGGCAAAGAGACCTTGCGGGGCTACAACATAAGCCCAGGAGGTTAAAATGCCACATAAAACCTTATTACATCTCGGTCTAATGCTATTATTGGATGAAAGGATAATATCACATTATAAAAATGGAGATCTGTGTTTTACGTTCTTCTTGCTGTCGGAGACACTATTTCCTTTACAGGCGGCTACGTTTGGTGGGGGCATAGGGAGTACTTGAGTGTCAGCCCACCCCCTCCCTCTCCAAACACAATATATATATAAAAGTGAAGCTCAACACTGAACAGTGCTTCCTCTGAACAGATTTATGGACGCTATGCTGCAGGAATAAATTTTGTCAAAATCTTATTTGTTTGAAAAATTCATAGAGCATATTAAACTTTTTCTAAGCCACAATTTTCAATATCTTGTACTAGGATATATTTTTTGTTTCATGCAGATGTTGTGTGCTGGGTTAGGGGTGGGCATTTATCGCATGGTTTGTCATTTACCATGATAAGTTTCTTATCATGAGAATTTTGATTTATTGCTGTCACAAAAAATTCTAATTCATGCCATTTTTTTTTAAAAAAAAGGTCTGTATTATCGGAATTGCTATTTTTACTATTATCTCCAATGTTTGTTCATTGAAAGCGTCAATAAATCAATACATTTGAAAATCTGATTAAATGCAATTACCATGTGCAGTTTAATGATACAAATCATGATTCTTTATGCGATTACCAATGAGAATGTTTTTATAGGGCAGTATTTGTGTTTAGGGGCCTATAATTGCTGTGACACAATTGTAGCCATAAACAAGAAAAAAAATTTAATCACAAAATATCATGATAAAGCTTTAAATTCAATCTCATCCACTCCTATTCAGGGAATTAGTTTTCCACCCCATATAGTGTTTTGGATGTTTTGGTCTTATCTTAGCTCCAATTAGATGCCCCCAAGGCTCATCTTATTGGAGCTATGGATCTCTGCAGCTCCTCCAGAGACACCTCTTGGTTGCTACTCTAAATAACCATCAGTTGGAGGAAACTGTTTTAGTCGGTTTGGAGTGGTACTGTATTCTTCCCAGTTTCAGATTATCAGTTGAGAAATGCCTTGCAAGATGCTTGAAACTGTGACTTTTGCTTTATAACTCTGCCATGAACATTTCCACTGCTTTATCCCTGACCTGCCGTTTATGTGTCTTGAAAGCATCATGATGCTGTTTGTTCAGTAATGTTGACTGGATTTTATTAAACCAGTTGATTGGAGATTTTTCTGACTCATTTGCAAAACAATTTTGCAACTCTTCCCTCCACTTCCCGACTATGCACTACTTCGTATTGACATCACATCAAAACCTAGCAAAATACATAAAAGGTCTGGTTGTTTTGTAAACAAAGGGGTAGTATAACTTTTAAAAAGACTATACTACTATTTTGCACCACTGCTGTTTATTACTCAGGTTTTGGAGTAATTTCTTTACAACTAAAATTCTAAAGACAGAATTGGTCTCCTTAGTCGCTATGTGTCGGGTTCCAATTGTTCCACCCAATATACAAGTTAATACAACTTGTTCACCTTGTCCCTCTCTGAAAAAACCTAAAAAAAAAGAAACTTGTTCAAATTAAAAGAGCAAACAGGAGAATTGTTGTCCTTCCTACACACCAGGACCAGCTGTCTACATAAGAAATCCAACTGAAACAATTAGTGGCCTACCTATCCACTACAGTATGGAGTGATTTTTATGTGCTTTGGCCAGGAGGGACATAAACCAGAGGTTTCAAACTGTGACACAGGATAGAGGCATATTAAAGGTAAATCTTTCCCTTTCCTTTCTGCAAGGCTCTATTGTCCTGTGATGTTGCTGCCACTTTATGGACTCCTGGGACACGAGCACCCAGCCTTTTTTTTCTCTCCTTGGGGTACGGTTTGAGGGGAGCAGGGGGGTTCGGGTAATCAATTAAACGAGGAAGTTCGCTGAGCCTTACAACTCGATTATTAGCCTGTGCTTTTGAAGTTTTATTTTCGGGGGGCTGGGGAAGGGGTGACAAGGAATCAGGCTTTAAATCAGTGGGGCCGATGCAGCAGTGTTGAAGCGTTTGCAGCCTATGGCCTTATTGAAAGGGTTTGTCAGGATGTGGCACTGAGCGAAGACCAGATTCAGACTTTCCTGCTTAATGAGCTTTTTTTGCTGTGGCAGTTACAGTGGCCTGTCTGAGTCAAGCAGAGGGCACAGGCTACGCACCTGCTGCCGCTGGCTGTTTGCAGAAAATTTCCTGCACCGTGCCATATAACTCAATATCAATTGAGTTATATGGTAACTCAATATAACCTCCAAAGGTTTTCTGTGGAGAAATATCTTAGAAATATAATTGTGTTTCTACAAAGTAAAAATGTATCAAATTCTGATTGTCTAAGAATAATCAAGGATGTTCAAATTTGATTTAGATGGTAAAGTTCAGAAAAGTTCCCAAAGATATTGTGTGACATCTGTTTTCCAGAACAAGCTTTGAGTAATACAAATCTCGAATGGAGAATTTGAGATTTCTTGTACCTTTTTCGATCCAGCAAATCCCTCAGACTCCAGAAAGAAATAGGCGAATGGCATTAGGACAAAGAGGCAAAGGTTGGAGAACAGCGACACCAGGTTCCACAGACCTGCAGAAACCAAGCAAGCCATTAGCAGCACATACAGAGAAGCAATTCCCAGTTTACTACTTTACCTCTTAAAGATACCACGTGACCCACTTTTGCTGGTTTCCCCTCTATCCTGTTAAAGTAGTTTGCCATAAAACAGGTTGTATCAAACAGCGCTGGCTTTTAAATTATGGACTCTGGTGCCACCTAGTGGATTTCAAGTAGCCTATCAGTATTTTTGTTTTGTTTTTTTTAACAACACAGAAGTCTGAAAATCTTCATTTTTAACCTAGGAACAGTGAAGCTACCTAACGGTTTTTGTTTTTGACATTAACCATGTTAACCATTTCCCCTCCCCAATCATATAAAATGCAACTCGTAATGACATTTGGCAATCCAAAATTCACTCTTATTTCCTACACAAGTACACCACGGTAGGGGTATGGCAAAGCCTTCCTATATTCAAATATGACATGAATTTGTCTGAAGAGTATTTTTGTTTGACATAATCATGTGATCATTTAAATAGCAACAAGTAATAATTATTCTTGTCAGTGAAAGGAACAGATCCATGAACAGCATGAAGTACTGACCATGAATGAGGGAACCGTTGAGCCACTGAATGTAGTAGTTTCTGGGGAAGGAGAGGAGAATCTCGTTGCTAATAATCGAGAAAGGCAGGAGGAAGACGGCACCGCCGGACACAGCCAGCGTGAAGGTGCACAAATATAATCTGTAAATCAAACCAAGACACACACGCACACATTAAAAATATTCCCAATCCAAGCAAAAATCTTTTACACCTTTACAAATTAGATAAGGCTGTGATTTAAAGCTTTGTGCTATGACCGTTGTTGTGAGGGGAGATCAACTTGTTCCACCCGTGCGATGTATCACTCTTGAATGTGCACAGTATTAGTCTGCATTTTGACATTTTTAATACTAAATCTTTACTTTCAGCCTTGTGCTATCTTACAAATTGCAGAAAAGTATATATTTTTTAAATGAATCTTAATTCCTCAGAGCTAAAGTTGAAGCTTGAAAGCAACCAGCTTTTACTTCTTTGTTGAAATAACTGATAGTAATTTTTAAAACCACATTCCTCTGACAAGTTGTTGGTCTGCAGATTAAAGGAATCCTAAAAGTTATAGTTGAAAAACTTAAAATCGCATAATTTCTCAAAGACGAGCGAGATAAAAACAGCAACACTTACGATATCCTGTTGACAACAGCATCTTCATCCTCGTGATCGTCTGGAAAGTAAACAAAGACACTTCAGTCACAGAGCCAGACATTGTAGACCAGAATGTTAACAGTGTTGGACATCACACAGATTTTCAAAAATACATGTATTTATTTTGAACACCAGAATAAATGACTGAGTTTTAAAATATAGGATTAAGCAGGTTGAAACACAAATGCTTGGTTTCATCAGAGAAGAATAAAGTCCCCAGGAATATTTTGGGATGTACTTGATGTGTTCCGAGGAAGAGGCACACATGATGTAACATTATAAGAATACAGTTGTGTTGTCACATATAACACAACTAGGATTCGAAGGAAATTCCTGAGAGATTCATGTCTGACTAGTTTCTGACTACTCATTTCCTCATTTTTGAATAACTAAATATCTCTAATTTTCTCCACCTTTTGTTAGCCATATCCTCAGACTGCTCCTCAGTAGCCACTGATGATTACAGAGAAGGATTTGTCACCATTTTGAAGGTATTTTATTGTGAACAAATGTCTTTACAGTACAAGCAGGTAAAGTCCTAAACAATTAAGGGTGGATACAGTTCATGCTCACACAGAGCTAAAGGTGACAGATGGCTCTGTAGTAATGGGTGTGGTCTGTTCTACATACATCTGGAGTTTTTATATTAATGACCTGGTTTTCATCTGAACACAATGAAGGATTGTGTGTGTGAACTAACAAGTTTGTTCTTAAATCTTAATGATCCTCAAAGTTCCTGTAGTAATTAATGCACAGAGGCATTTTTCTGAGGAACAGTTTGATATGTTACAGAGACCGTACTTTAAATTGACGTACCACTTTTCCTTTTGTATCTGGTTATAATGCAGTAGGAGACGATGTAGAGGACGGCAAACAGGAGGAAGCAAATCTTAAAAATGAGAAAAAAAAAAGATTTTAATGATGCAGCAAATGATCCACATACATTTTTTAAACAATGTAGAGATAAAGAAGAGCTTTGCAGATTGCACAGAGAGAGCATCCAAGTAAAACCTCAAGCTGGAATCTGAACCAAGGACCTTTTTGCTGTAAGGCAACAGCGCAAACCTCGGCCCCAAAATGTACTGTACTCCACAAACACGGAATACTGTTTGTGTGGCCTGATGCACTGCAGTGTGAAACAGCTGTTTATTACTAGACGTGATAATGTACACTAATTTAATGACATCACTTTGTTTAGTCAAGATGTGACTCCTTTGCTTTAAAATAGATATCAAACAGAATTACAAATCACTACCTCATTGTGTTTTAGAGCAAGTTTCAAATAATCACCAATAAAACTACTGATAGAAATTACTCAATATTATCCATTTATAGGATATTTATTGTAAGTCATTTCATACGATGTTGTTTTTCCATGGTATAATACCTGAAATGACACAACTTCAGGCTCAAAACTAACTGGGTAGTTTTACAGAAAGATCATATACCACATTCCTTTTTCCAACTGGGACACTAATCAGGATGTAACTAATATTAGAAGCTCTCACTTCAGCACTTTGCATGCTGTCAACGCTGCATAAATCATTCTGTTTTCAGACATTACTCAACACGATTGTATACATTTCAGACATGTATTTTATACAAGCTTCAGAAAAACAACTTTCCCGCCTCTTGGTGTCATCTGGCAAATGGAGAAAATATTTATGCATTTAAAGCTACACACAATTTTACCAGCACTGGCCAAAGTCAAGAGAAGACTACGGCAATCCCAGAAGAACCCAGAATAATCCAGAACCAGGTATCGAGTTCTGACAAACCAGCTTACAACAGAAACAGAAAGACAAACTGTTCTAAGCATATCTGCCAACACTTAAATCTTGGTTACTTCCTGTTTACTCCTTAGAGAATAGCACACTAAATCAAAGAAAATAGCATGCAGCATCTTCTTTGTTCCAAGCACAGTCCAAAAATCTCAAATTCTTTTCATTGATAGTATTTCATGCTTTCATAGTACAGACAGAAAACTGGAAAGGAAATATAGAAAATGTTAAGTCACACAACAAACATTCACTGAAGACTTAGTGCAAAATCAGGTCTTTTTGAGCATGGTATGTTCCTATGCTGGATCCCCACATCAGACATCAATTGTAATTGCTAAGATGTTCAGGGTCAAAGTTGACATTGCAGTCCTCCACAATTTTAGGGATGCACCAAAATTAACGTTTTAGCCCATATTGACTGCTGACATTTAAATTTGTGCTGTTTCATGATCACTGTCACATGACCAAACAAATGCACAAAGTAAACCCCTCGGAAAACTCACACAAACAACAACAAGATGGAAATAAATAATGTTTATTAAGATCAGCCCAGTTGTACTTATGGGACCAATAAGTTAAAAATTGATAGACATTGGCTAATGCTGATATGTCATACATTCCTACACAATATACAACATTATGCAGCTGGTAAAATCAAATGTTTGTACACCTATGCTGGATAATAAACTTATTTAAATAATATGGAACAGAACTTTATTTTTTTGTTTTTTTAAAAGAGCAGCATTGCATGAAAAGATAAAATGTCGCAATAAGCAATAGATCAATTAATCCATAATAAATTCAAACAAACTCAATCACTTCCATTTGCATGATTTGTAGTCGTTTTCTGTTCTCTCTTTCTACCAAAATCTGAATGACAAGTCTTCAGTCTCTCAGCCCTTTTTTGAAGGACAAATTTGTTTACAGAGACTTTATGATTTATTTTATTTGTTCTTTGCTTTATTTATTTTCGCTATTGAAAATGTCTTCCAGGTGCAGTGTTAAATGCTCACTAGAATTTAAAGTTGATTGATTTTGAGAATGTGTTTTTGCATTTTCAACCCATTACCATTATATTACTTGACAATGGACACGAAATAACATTATTACAAGAACTTCTGGGAGAATTTATTGTCCAGCTAAATGTGTCATTGTGACAGGCCTATGCATACACAGAGAATGCTGTCATAACCTGATTTCTCAAAGAAGCTCGACTTATGTGCTCTTGGCAAGGACTGGTTTGACTTTTTTTTAAAGAATTATTTAACTGGTCATACAGCAAAAGTTCACCAACTACACATTAATTGGGTGCATATTTTATTGTCACAAACCCATGTCAACCTATTTAATCAGGTTGTCTGTACTAACCCAAATTAGTACAGACAACCTCAAATATGCTTGTGTAAATCCATCCACATACTGAGTCACAGAAACACTACTGCTAACCGATACACTTCACATCTTGGTGTAAGGTTAGGCATGTTGATATTAAGAAGGACAGACGCTTAGGACAACATGTACAAGCCAACACTGAACTGTTGAGCCTGCTCGCTTCTGAGACATTTGATAGGTTAGCAAATATTTTCTTAAAAATATTGGATTATAATTTTGCTCGTACATGAAATTTCCCAGAGTTCTCCTAATTTTCTCTACTGATGCTGTAATTGTTTCTAGCTCTAAAGAGCAAAGAAACAATTCTTGATGGTAGATCAGCATGACAACAGGGAAAAATGTAATAATGTTGCTGATAATCATTATCCAGATATTATTGTTGTTTACTAATCAACATTTTCCACAGTTACATTTTTATTACATGTATCACTATGGCATTACTATGCAACAGTGCACAGCTCTTGACAGTGACCTTACTACATTACTAGCATGCAGAATAATGAATCCACACCACTTCCAGTACATGGACGATTGCATCTCAGCAGTTTATTGTAATCCTAATATTGTACAAATTAAAACTGTGATTCCAAGTGTTATTGAACATAAAGTGTAGTTGTAGTAAGAGGGATTTTAAAGAAAAAATAAGCATTTTCATCCATCTTCATCCCACTCCAATATGATCATGCACAATAATATAACTTGTGGCTGTTTCATTACAATTCAGCAACAAATTTACTTTTCCACTCCTTGGATAAAACTACACAAACCTGGAAAACATTTACGTCATCAGTATTTCTCCAAGAATAGGTTCAAAACTGATGGTCAAATTGTGGACCTTGACAAAATCTACAACAATTTGACTTCAAAATAAAGATAGCTTGACAGCGTTGCAGCATGAACGTAAATAAAACCACGCACCAAGAAATACATAAAATAATAAATTGTGCAATAATTCGTGTGTCTTTTTCGATTTATAAGTGTAAGTTAGCTGGTGATATTGATAAGCCATGTGTGGTGTTTTCACTTGCACATTTCATTCATTTCCTTTTTAGATTTGTTGTGAATTGGTTTCTTTCTAACCAAAGGCATGATTATAACTATTAAAAGAGCTGAAAATAATTCTACGAGGTTACCCGTTTTGATGCGCTAACGAGCTAGCTGTGGCTAACGTCAGCTGTCCTGGCGAGATCTCCGGATCTCCACTATGCGGCTTAAATTCAAACTAATTTAGGAAGTGATAATATCCTAATCCACAACAATGAAGACCCGAGTATCACGTTTATAATTTCCCCCCAAAAGCCAATCTGACCCACTGATAAAGCTAATGCTAGCCTCCAGTGATGTGTAGACAGAGGACGTTAGCCAGCTAGCTCCATTACTTACGATGTACTCTCGAACTTGACTGTGAAAATTCTGCTCTCTGATGGTAACATCGTCTTCTTCCATTCTTCATATTGCAAGTACAGAGAGGCTACAGGTTCTCAACATTCTCGCTTGCCTCACTGGCAACAACTGCGGATCGCTCTGCACTGCGCGCAAACTGTATTGGCTGTTTAAGTCAGGCTTCTCCGTGGTAAATAGAAAAAAATACGCCCCAAAATAATGGTCGTCATCTCAAAGCGTCAAGCTTTTAAACGGCAAGCATTTTTTGGAACGTCATCACCGCCGCCATATTGGAGAGGGGATGTTTTTTATAAAACACAATTCAGCATATAACATAATAAAACAAACGGAATGAAAATTAACAAGGAAAAAGCAATAAGATAAAAAATAAAAAACCTTGAACCATGCGTCAGTTCTTTTAGAGTGTTAAAATGACTTAAATGCCTTATGGCTTTTAAGTTGACTCAAAATGTGCAGTTTTAAATAAACAGCAATGAATGTAAAGTGATAAATAAATGAAGCGCTACTTAATTTATTTTAACATCAAAAGCACTTAAAGAGTTGTGTAATAGTAGCTAGTTAGAAATTATTAATATATCTAAAAACATGTGGAGGGAATTTTCCGTATTTGTTAGATGTATAAAAATCATATTTGAATATGGAGCCAGACATCTTATTGTAATTTGTTTTTCCTGGTAGGTGGAATTTTTAGTTCTCCATTGGATCATGCACAACAATCATGTGGTCTCAAATGCATGTGGCCCATCAACAGTTTTTGAGTTTAAGGAATCTCTGGTTAGTTACAAGTTTCAGCATCATCAACTGTGTAGTACATAGTTGAGAACATTAAGAACACAAAGAACATAATAAATTCCCACAAACTGGAAATGCAAGAAGCATAAAAACCTATTCATATATTCATATGCAGTTTACATACATTTGAGTGTGCAGATGTCTGTAAACTTCAAGTCTCAGCTGTCTGACTACATAAAAACCGCAATACTAATTTTGTCTAAAATTAGGTAACATTTATCTCTTGACGTGACTGATTTAATGACCAGTGTCTCCCCTCCCAATATGGCGGACGCTTTTACGTCCGCCATATTTTGCGTTTTACGCATACGGTGCAACCTGGAAGTAAATAGTCACGTGTCATGTCAACAAACCTGCATGCATGGAAACACATGGGCAGTTTCAGGTTTTTATTTGATCAAAAATAGAAAACATGTTACTTAGCTACTTATTTTGACTGCAACTATTCGTGCTTTAAGTTTTCGTGTCGCCGGTCTGAATTAACTTTGCTAAGCTAGCCTTGGTCATTTCCAGACTGTTTGTAGAAATGAAAGGGGGGAAAAGGAAACAGAACATCAAGAAGAAGAAGGGGAATGCGGTCTTACAGAAGTACATGTGTGCGGTGGACGAGTTTGTTAAAAATATTGGTGATCACGAAGAAGCAGACAGGGACCAGAGGCTGCGATCCGTGAAAACCAAAAGCAGAAAGGAGTTACGCAAAGAAAAGAGAAGACTGAAAAAAGCCAAAATGAAAAGTCACTATGAAGGGAAAAAGAGCGTCAGTTTTGCCTCAGATGTTGGGGAAAAGTTGGAAGTCAGATCGGAAAATAAGCACCAGACTCCGAAGAAGAAAACTGATCAAATAAAAAGGGACGTGACAAAAACTCTTTCACACAACCACGCTGAGGTTCCTAAAGAAAAAACGGAGTCATCTGGATCTAAATCCTCCGCCAAGAAGGGAAAGAAAATGAACAAGCTTCAAGAATCCAGAAAAATGGCTCTGCTGGAGGCAAATGAACAAGAGGACAGAGAGATAAAAAAGCTGGAGCGGTGTCTTGGATTAAACAAAAGGAAAAACAAGAAAAGTCTCCCTCAGTCCTTTGTGACAGATGGACTGGACTACATCCTTGGGGTCCTTGACTCCGGCTCATCTGGAGCAGGGATATACGACGATGAGTTTGACGAAGATGAGGGTATGGACACTGCGAGAGAAAACTTTGAAAAGTTGGATCAGGATGACTCCCCTCTGTCAGATGAAGATGAAGAAGCTGAGGAGGACATGGCGAGTGAGGAAAGTGATGAAGCTGAGGAAGAAGAGATGGGGCATGAGGAAGAGGAGGAGATGGGGAGTGAGGAAGATGAAGAGGAGGAGATGGGGAATGAGGAAGATGAAGAGAAGGAGATGGGAAGTGAGGAAGATATGAATGAAAGTGGTGCTGATGCTGCTTCAGGAGCTGAAAGTGAGGAGGAAAATGACGAAGAAGCTTCCCATCCTAACCAAAGAACAGAAATTGTGAGTTTAGATTTTAACTCACATAATTTTGTTGCTTGTTTCATAATTAGTTATTGTGTTATGTTTTTGTCATTTAAAGCACTGTGAACTGCATTTTTGCTGAAATGTGTTGTGTGTTTTTCTTATAGGGCACCCCAATGACTGGCAAGTATGTCCCACCTCAGCTGCGAAATATCGCAGATGACAAACGCAAAGCTGAGCTTGAATCGCTGAAAAGGAAAGTGAAAGGCCTGCTTAATAGGTAACACTCTGCTACAGCAGCGCAAATAATTCAGTCAGTAATACATGGAAAATGTAATTTTGAATATTTAACCTATCAATTTCCTCTCATTTTTAGCACCACATTTTCACTTCAATGCAAAAATGCTCTGTTAAATGTTTCACTTGTCATATCCTTTTAATTTATTTTAATTAATGCCATAAACATACATGACAAATTGAAATGATTTGTCTGAATCTGTAATCCTTCAAATGTCAGGTTAAGAAAATTTCAAGAAGATGTGTTTTTCCCTCTATGGGTGAATTGTAAATTCTTGGGCCATCATTTGAAGGATGCCATTTATTATTTTTTCTGTAAATGTTTTAAGAACAATATCGACTGTTCTCAGTTTCGACTGTATGATATGGTTAGGGATACAGTCCCTAACCATACTATAGCCGATTAAGTTCTGAATCCTTAAACCCTTAAATTCTTATGAAAGAGTAAAAAATATATTTATTCTCCACTGTATATTCATAAATTGGGTTATTATCCAGTTCTAGGAAAGTCAGAATTTCGAAACATTAGTTCATATTTACCATACATTTTATTTATGTAAGATGCAGATAACTTACTCAGCCTTGGATCCCTTAGATAAAAACAAATGATCTCTTAAATATTAACATGTCTTCATTTTTTCTACAGTTATGTTTTATTAATCCAATCATTAACTGCGGTCCTCACCACTCTTCAAATATTCATGAATTTTCTGAATATAACCATTTTCTTCATGATTTACATGACAAAATCCTGATGGCAACAACCTGCACCCTGTCCTCCTCTCAGTTTCCCAAACTAGAATCGTCATTCTCAGGGATGTATTTTATTCTCATCAATGTACCGTTTTCAGGCTGAGCGAGGCCAACATGGCCTCCATCTGTGGTCAGCTGGAGGAGCTGTACATGAGCTGCAGCAGGAAGGACATGAACGACACACTGACGGATGTTCTGCTGGCAGCCTGCGTCACTCCCACCCTGATGCCCGATAGACTACTGATGGAGCACGTGCTGCTTGTCAGCATCCTCCATCATGCTGTGGGGCTGGAGGTGAGGCCCTTCAGTTCTTTGCCTTGAATATTTTAGATTTGAAACGAGCGATAAGAACATTGACGTCATACTGACTGGTGAGTTTAGTTTTTCTTTGTGGTATTGCGTTTAAAATAAAACATGCATCCATCTGTCGATCTTCCCTCCGCCCTTTCCATACATCTGAATGTCCATCTCCAAAAAGGCCTCAATTCTGACTGGAAGGTATTTTTATATCTAACTCCAGGCATTTGCACTGTCTTGTATCCCATCACAGGTCGGAGCCCATTTCCTCGAGACAGTCGTGTGGAGATTTGACGAGGTCTACAAGAACTCCAGTGAGGACAAAGAGTGTGACAACCTCATCGCCATCGTTGCTCACCTCTACAACTTCCAGGTGGTGCATTCTGTCCTCATTTTTGACCTCCTGAAGCTACTGGTGGGAAGTTTCTCAGAGAAGGACATCGAGTTAGTTCTGTTTGTGCTGAGGAACGTCGGCTTTGCCCTGAGGAAGGACGACGCGCTCGCTCTCAAGGAACTCATCTCTGATGCTCAGCGCAAGGCCAGTGACGTTGGAACAAAGTTCAAAGATCAAACCAGGGTATACTGTGCAAAATTATTTACCTTCACACAAAACTCATTTTCATAACATCAGCTTAGCTTAAGTTGATCATTGCATTTTTCTATTTATCCTAGGTTTATGTTATTAACCTAGTTGGCTGCTTAAAGACTCGTTAATTTATCTCCAGGTGCGATTCATGCTGGAAACCATGTTGGCTTTAAAGAACAACGACATGAGGAAGATCCCAGGGTACGATCCGGAGCCTGTGGAGAGACTGAGGAAGCTGCAGAGGACTCTGGTAGGTGGTAATGAGACTGGGATGACGTCGGTAAATCTTCTGCCAGCTTGACAGGGTTGTCTTCAGATTTCATTTTTACCCTTTTTTAAAAATATAAACAAAAGGTTAATATGCATAAACACAGACTGTTGGTATGAGATAGATGGACAGATGAATACCATTTTCAGAGAATGCAATAGAGAACAAAGTTTGGAAATCTAAACATGTTCCTGTATTCTGTTTTTCCATACTTATTTAGATATGTAAAATATTTCTGTCTAATTCCTCAGTTTTCGTAAGTGCAAGAGGATCCATCTTTTTAATCGTATCACCTGCAGTATTTTATGTTACCAACAGGTGGCACCAGAGTCCTACTTTCATGTTTCCTATCATCAGTGTTGATGTTACAATCATCTTGACTTTTTGGACATGATTAAAACTCTTACATGTTGTCTGTTTATTTTCATCCTTTAAGATGACTTTACTGTTGCTTGCTGGTGAATGTTTGATCCCCAGATCCGCAGCAGTGCTGGAGGCAGTGACCTGAAACTGAGGGTGTCTCTGGAGAACATCCTGAAAGCAGAGCAGGTGGGCCGCTGGTGGATCGTTGGCTCGTCATGGAGCGGAGCGCCCATGATCAGCAAGCAGGATGACACAACCTCAAAGCAGAGTGCTGCTGAGGGACAGGTATGTAAATTAATAGAGCAATAAAATATTATGTTAATGACAGGAATAACTTAACTCAAATCCATTCTAATGTTTTCATATGGTTTCCCTGTTCTATTTCTTTTGATTTTCAATAGTAAGTTTAATTGTATCAAATTAGATTTAGGTAAGATTTTAATATGTAATATCTTATTCGGTCGATTTCTAAAGACATATTTATTTCAAAAATAATGTTAAGTCAGAAAGACAAAAGCCTAGAGAATAGTATAGAACAAAAGTACAAAAATAAAGAGAAGTTGTTGGTAAATTCCCAGAAATATATTTCTTATGATTATGATGAGGTTTTGGATTGGAAAATTTCAGAGAAGGAAGTTTCTCTCAATAGTTTTTACTGTACATTCTATTTTAATATTATTGAACATTTTGCTAAATATAAAAAAACAGTAAACCTTCCCACGCAGTCCTGACAACATATAAAAATAACAACCCAACCAGAGGTGGAAATCCTAATTAAATGTGTTCTATAACAGACCTATGCAAACATAACAGTTTACTCATTATAGTACAATATAATGTACTATATGTTGCATTCGGATTTCAGAAAGGTGCCAAACATTGTTAAGCTTGACGTTATGTTACAATACTGTGCTGAAGCCAAACACATAAACAAATCCAAACATGCAATTCTGTTTTTTATTTTTTGTTTTTTTTTACTTTTACTGTTTTCCATCTCCTTCAGTTCAGCCACAAAGTTTTAGAGCTGGCAAGGAAGCAGAGGATGAACACTGAGGTCAGGAGAAACATCTTCTGTGTTCTTATGACCAGCGAGGACTACCTGGATGCTTTCGAGAAGTTGTTGAGGTTTGCTTTGGCTCACATAATTGTCCTTTTATTGGGTTCGATTCTCCAAAAGAATCATAATTGTCTGTTTTCTCACAAGTTTGGCTCACTTCACGCTAGATTTACACTTTTTTTGTGTGTGTGTGTTTTTTTTTCTTGGTGAAGAATGGGTCTGAAGGACAAACAGGAGAGAGAGATCGTCCATGTTCTGATGGACTGCTGCCTGCAGGAGAAAACCTTCAACGCATTTTACGCCGTCCTCGGAGAGAAATTCTGCTCCCAAGATCGACGCTTCCAGGTACTGTAATTTATGTCGGATGCAGTTATGCATTATAAAACAGTTAGAGTCACTATTTTTACAGTTTAAACTGTAATCTGTGTCAGATGAAGTAGTGTACACGTTGAAAAAAAAGGTGGTTAGACATTAATTAACTATAAAGTTAGGGACGTTGCATTAAAATTGTAAAAATAAATAACATTTTCTAATTGAAACGACTTAATTACACCAGTTACTTTGGGGGTACTTTTGAATGTATGAAAAATTATTTATAAATAATTAGTTACACATTTAGATGGCCACCCAGTGTGTGTGTATGATTTGACTGTGGCCTTCGGTTCACCTCGGCAGTGTGGGAGACCCTCACACCTCTCGCTCCTGATTTGAGTGCAAACATTGGAGCTGCGAGATCACCTGCACTACTGCCATGGTAGCCAGCAGCTCATATCAGAGACCAGTGGCCATTGTCCTGATCAAAGAGCTTTAACTAGAGCCACTGGGACTGTTTGCTCTTCACATGTAAGCTGGATGTAGATGCAGTCACTTACTGCTTGCGAGAGTTAACCTTTTGCCTCAAACGATATGCAGATAAACTGAGTGAAGTTGTTCGCAGTTTGGCACGCCAAAAAAGAATTCAGGATGAACTTCCTTATATAAATAAGAAATTAATCTGTTTTTTATGTAACATTTCTGAAGATATTTTATTGAAATAGAAATGAACATTGGAGAAAATGTCAAGGAAAAGCAGAACACATTGTAGAAGTTATTTTTCATTTTCTTGCCATTTTCAAAATGTTGTCTTCATGTTTCCTTTCTTTCTGGACCCAGTTTGATTTTGGCTGTTGAGTATCAGTCTATTTAGTCTTGATAGTCAAATATCTTACTGAAATTTGAAGGTAAATAATGGCAAAAACTCTAAAATGTCCTATGTAACAATTTTATTGTGTAATTTTTTTTGGTGAACTTTTTAAATTCCAACCTGCTTCAGTTTCTTGTGGTTCTGATCACTGTCAGGTGTTGTGAAGTTTGAGTATTTGGTATTTTAATTTATTGAGCTTCACCTCCTTATCTGTACAATTGATGCTTTTTCCATAATGTCCTTAGGGAGTTTAAATCTCTTTTTGGAGTCCAAATGTCTTGCAAGAGGCCCAAAGCAGTTGCAACATTTGTTTATACCTCAAACTGCTTTGTGAATTTCCTAGCAAACCATATTTGTCTGGAAAACTTCAGGGCAGTAATGAAACAGCATCCAGTATGTTGATTTAAGAGATTAAGAAAGTTTAGCTCTTAAGAAGCAAATTGTAAAGTAACAAAGGGATGACTTTATGTGCCGACTGCCCCCCACCACTTTACTGGATTGTTCTTGTACTAAACAAGAACTGCTACTTTCCTAGATGACGTTCCAGTTCTGCCTGTGGGACAAGTTCAAAGAGCTTTCCAACCTTCCCAGCTGTGCATTTACCAATCTAGTCCAGCTGGTGACTCACTTTCTTCGGAAGAAATGCCTCTCACTCTCCATCCTCAAAGTGAGTCATTCATTTTGTGCCACTATGTCCTGTCATAAATCAAGTAAGACATATCTTTTGTGCTCATTTCCCTTTCTTTGTATAGGTGATAGAGTTTGGGGAGTTGGATAAGTCCAAGGTGCGTTTCTTACGTCAGGTCCTGACGAAACTATTGAAAGAAACTGAGCCAGAGGAGATAGCTTGCATATTTGGGAGGTGAGCTTCTTTCTTTTCCAGACTTGTATCAAATAAGCAGTAAACATTTAAGTTGTTACAGGTTTAAAGACACAGAATTAGAGTATGCCACACTTCACAGATTTTCATTCATTTATTTATTTGACTTTATTTCATTTTTCTTACTTTTTAGAAACTATGATATTTTGTGTTGGTGTATCACATAATTTCCAATAAGATGTATTGTATGTTTAGTTTGCAGAATGAAATTTTTTTTTTGCAAATGTTCTTTATGGTGATACAAAAATGTTCCCCCACTTGAAAGGTCATGTAAAATAACTGTTCATTACACTTTGACATTTTTGTAAAATTTTATAATAAATATGTCTTGTTTCTCCATCTCACCAGGGTTTCAGGAATCGCTAAGCTGGCATTGCTGCGAGAGGGCTTGAAGCTTTTCATCAGTCACTTCCTCGTGAAGAACTCCCAGTCTCAGAGATCGGCTGAGGATGCCGCGTTCCTGCGGGAGCGTGCTCAGGTCGCCACCAAGGCTATGGAGACTAAAGACACCAAGCTCAAACTGTAAAACAAACCAAAAGTTTGTGGCATTAAAAGCTTGTTGGCCTCACATAAATCCACAAAGAAAGACCCAAAAACTCTCAATGTTGAAATGCAGGGCTGAGATCCACCTGATCTACGACAACCAACTGAAACATTTTGCATTCTCTGATTTGTGTGTGTAAGAACGAAAATGTTTTGTTTCCATCTGCAACATACACTGTCAGAGTTTATCTTTGTAAATTTGTTTAGCCCTCCCGCAAACTTAGCGGGAGACGCTCTGTAGGAGAGCAGGAGATGTCACTGTCGGTCAGTCTCCATCTCCAATTAAGTTTTAGTGAAAATCTTATTTCAGCATGGCTGCCCTCTTGGAGGTTATTTTTCACAGAAGCTGTAAAAAATAAATTCAAGTTTTTCTTACTAACTTAACATTATATCGAGGGTAAACGGCAGAGATGGAAAGAGTGGATTGATTAAAAACAGAATGTAAAAAGAAAGCAACACATATCTTTGGTTTGTTATAAAGTCAATCAGTTTGACTTTATTGTGTGTATCATTTTCATTCCTAGCAAAAAATGTGTTTTTAACATTTAAAACTCAACTGAACTTTAACGGTCTGCATTGTAGACTTTTTCCACTTTCCTGTGTGTTTTGACCTGAGCACTAAGAGGTTATGGCATTGCTCTTCAGTGTTTACACGCCCTGATAAATTGACTCGGGGACGCTGACTATGGCCTGTCCTGTTCGCCTGCTGACACCAGTATATTTCCCACATGGTTTGCATAGCAGAGTCATTCTGTTACATTTGATACTTGCTTCTATAAATTTGCTCTGTTGATGCCTGTATTATTCTAAAGATGTAGAGCGGGCAGCCTGGGGGTCAGGAACAGGCCGGGTCAACCAGATCAAATGTTTATCAGTTCATGAAATAGGCTGCTGCTGATGGGAGGTCGATCCTTTTCCATTTAAGCCAAACATTCAGTGATGTACACAATGTTAAAAGATAAAGTGTTTACACCCTTTAAATTTTTTTATTGTGATGTGGTTAAAGGACATGAAAACAATTATTTTGAAAGTTCTTCACAAATAACGAGGAATTTATAGTTTTCAGATTTATTTTGGTACCCCTAATTTAAACAAACATACAACAGTTGACTTAAGAATTCACAAAATTAGTAAGTTATGTCTCTTGCAAAGAACTGTCTGTAAGTAACCCTGGACAGACCTTTCCTCCTGTGAAGTGCAGTGGTGGCACCATCATGTAGTGGGGATGCGTGTTTTTCAGCATTGAAGTCAAAGCTGGTCCATGTTAATGAAAAATATAGTTAAATCCTGCAAGAAATCCTACAGAAAACATGAAGCGCAAGCATATTTATATAATTAAAAACTGATTTATCCTTCTTCACAAGCATCATCAATGTTGTGTCAATGAATAAAATGCATCAAAGTTGTTGACAAAATTAAAGTTATGGGGGAATGAAAATAGTAGTGTATGCAGCAATTTTTAGTGCAATTATTTTTTTGAGAAAAACATTGTTTTAGAGAAGCACTGTTAAAAACATCTGTAAGTTCACTACAGCTTGATTTTTACCTGCTGACCCTAAGCTGAACTCTAAGTCAACCTGCTAAAGCAAACAGCTCAACAGATTACTTGTTGAACCTGGTATAAATGGTGCAAAAATCTCTCCAGTGTTGCTGTCAATCTCCATCATTGCTTTGTTGTCACAAGAGTCAAACTCTAGCACTATCATGTAAAGTTAAACCCGTTACTACTTAACAATAGGAACTCCTGTGCCATAAATATTCTTAATATTGCCTGATCAGCGATTCTTATGCCTCTTGTGATGTCATGGACCCAAACTTGCTCTTTCTCTCTTCTGTGCACTTTTATAAAAATGCTTATATTAATGTCAATCTCCATTTCCAGTGACCTCTTACATGAGGACACTGGATATCTTTAAATTGGACACACATATGTTGTTGTTGGGGTTTTTTTTGTTTTTGTTGTTTGTTTTTTGGTTTTGTTTTTGGTTGTTTGTTTTTAATTTCTTACATTTACAAACTTAAGTATTAAACCGATATCACAGATTATAGCTACCGATCTTACCTTAAAATCCCAGTCCACATGAAGCCATCCAGCAGCATCCATGTTTCCCAGCTTTCTAAAGGGTATATTAATACGAGCCTATTGTCGGTGTGGTGTGAAATGTTTCCTCTGTCTGACTGCCTGCTCGCTGTTTGCTCTCACTGCCCGTTTGCACAGATCCGACAGCGTTATTAACAGTGATTCCCATGACCCGAGCTGTCAGAGCAAAGAGAGGGAACACAGGACTCAAACACTCCCTGTAAATCATGAATGAGCCTCTGTGTTTCCGAAAAGAAGCGGGGGTGAAAGAACACGCGGAAACATTACCTGATTTTAATTTTAAGTTAAAAAGAACATTCTATTTTACATTATCTGCAGGAAGATAAAGGTCGAACAATTATTTTTAGCATGCAGTTTTTTTTCCTTTCCTCTGAGCAATTTATTGTATAAATACTTAATAGAAAAATAATTTTTCCGTTTCATTTGTCATATTGCTGTGAATAATTTAGTTTTATGGCCTCTTTTCCCGGAAAAAAAAAACAAAACAAACCGCAGAACTTCGCCACTGACCCACTATAGGCTTCATGCAGTGAGTATGTGGGTGCGCAATGATAGCCTAAATAAAATGCAGGTCTTCTGATTTATTGCTTTTTTTTTAATATCAGCGTCATTTTTGCGAATTTCGTACAGGAAAATTCTTGGATTACATGCAACTGCATCAGTTTTCTTTCTTTCTTCTTTTTCTTTTTTTTTTTTTTTTTTTTTACAATGAAACTTCCCAGAGTCAGTCAGCTGGAGCTCAGCTCAGTTAAGGCTGCGGACTGGCGTCGCTGTTGTGGTTGCGCTCCTCGTCCGAAGAGCAGTCCGACGAGTTGTACAAGAAACTGTCGCCCTCGTCGTCGTCGCTGTCCCTGAAGTCTCTTATTCTGCCGTTTTTTGAGTCCGTCTTGCTGTGGTAATCTGACTGCTCAAGTCCGTCTGATTTCTCCTGGCCGCTCTTGCTGGTGCCTTTCTGCTTCTCGGCCTCCTGCGCGGCCTGCTCTTTGGCCTTTTTGCTCCTCTTCCATTTCATGCGTCTGTTCTGGAACCAGATTTTCACCTGAGGAGAAGAGGAGACGATCATTCATCCGCCAAAAGCGTCAAAAAAAAAAAAAAAAAAAGGTTATTGGACATCGTTGTTGTTTTGATAGTTTCCATTTGCTTCTTATTTCACGTCACGTCTCTTTGCAATAGTGTTTCAGTCATTTTCAACGCTAAGAAAAAAAAATATCTTATTTCTCCACTAAATGAAATTGAGAAGGGGAAAAAAAGCACTCGTCACTATCGTTTCCACATCCACGTAGCGAGATTGTAAGTGAAAAATGTGCGTCTTATAACAATTATAAAAAACGTAATAATCATAGATAAAAGCAGGTCTTATTTTTAATTGTCACTTCTTTGTGTATGTAAAAAAAAGGAATTCCAAAAGGAGCAAACAAAGGTGCGTAAAATCATCTTTCCGCTAAGCAGTTACATTTTTCACACCGAAAGAAAAAAATCCCACCAACATTAAATGGACTTCTTCATAAAAAAATACAAAATTACCTCACATTCAATAATTATGCCATTTTATCTCAAATTTATCCAGCTGAACTGTTCAGTAGCTGCTGTAAAATGATTTTTTTTTTAAAACAAGGTTGTAAAGATAGCTATAGATGCCTAAAATAGTTCAAATGTGATCAGAGTTCGTCATATAAGACTACCAGGAATTACTTTTATAGACTTAAAATATCAACCAAAATGTCAAATCTCTAAGTTATTTTTTTCTATGTTAAAGGCCGGTTAACCGTAATAGCAATGTACCGTTTGCAGGGTAAAGGGTTAATCATTTTATGTGGTTTATGTTAACAAAACTAACTAGATTCTCTCTTTCTTCCAAACTTTATTCTTTAAAAAAATGTAGAATAACCCATCTGGCTGTGTCACTTCTTTTTAACCTTTTCTGCTCTAACAAAACTTAGTAATTGTGCGTAAAATGTGCGTAAAAGTCGCCAATCAAACTAACACGGCCCTTGCTGAGCTTAGTGTCCGGGGCATTGTCACAAAAATGTTCAAAATCTGATTATTATATATTTTTTATTTACTTAATATTGTATTAATCAATAATCAAAATCACAATGAGCTGATTCACCTGCCTCTTTCGGAACTAATATTTAATCTGGAATTTAAGAAGCATCCCATAATGTCAGTAATCTGAGATGCACTATTCTAAACCCAAATAGTATAAAACAATTAAAATGAGACAAATTAACAATGGAAACATATTTTTAAAACTCCAATAGACAACAACTTGACTTATCTGGATTTATGCTATGGCATATTAAAATTTCTTAAATTTCTTTATGGTTATTGGTTTTGGTGTCATTCCAAAGTTAAAAAATGGTCCCCAGTTACCCGTCCTTTTAAAAGCTGTATAGAAGCACCCTGTCTGTCCTGTATCAGACACAGCAATGCTAAGAATGAGCTAATCCTGGGGGCCTTTTTAGAAATGCTGCTGTACCTGACCAAATAGAAACTTGGAGAATTTCTTGTATCTAAGCAAAATCTCATACAATAGACATAGAGAAGACAACCCATCCATCCATCCATCCATCCATCCATCCATCCATCCCATCCATCCATCCATCCATCCATCCATCCATCCATCCATCCATCCATCCATCCATCCATCCATCCATCCATCCATCCATCCATCCATCCATCCATCCATCCAGAAGTTAAAGGTGAAAAAACATTTCTTTAGGCTATATTCTTATCTGCTCTACTTTTAAGTTATGTAAGCCATCAAAATTATTTAACTCTCAATTGAACATTTGACTTTGTAATGTAATGATGCTAAATTCTAACAGCATTAAGGCTTTTTTTTTTTTTCTTTTAGGTTTGGAGTTTTTGAGCACCAAATATTACCTTAATTTGATCAGTGCAATGAGTAGTTATTCTTGTTTTTTGTGTTTCATGTTTATCAAGGGACAGTAAGGCTAATAAGTTACTATAATTTGACAGTATAAAAGTAGTAAAAGGTTAAGTATTGTTAAAATCTCTTTTTTAGATAGGATGTGCTTTTAGCAAAAAATAATTTCTGTATCCTGCTGCCAAAAGTGCTAATGCTAACATCAACCTTGAAGGAATGTTAAACTTTTTAACTTCTTAATGTTTCACGCCATAGCAACAAACAGATGAGCATTTATTGTTTTTGGTGACATATGAGTGAAATTATCTTAGTTTGATTTAGTTTATCTTAAAACAAATATAATTAATTATGTTTGGCAGTCGATGAGTCATCAGTTGAATCTCACATGATGTCTAGTCAAATTTCCATACAGTTTTGTACACCAAAACTGTATGGAAATAGTTTTTCATTAATTACATTAAAACACTTAAACAATGCCAAATGGTAATTTACTTTTTGTGTTTTTGTGGGTTTAAAAATTATGTTATAATAGTCATAGAGTAAAGCCATTATAAACTGGGCTTTTCTTTGTATAGTTGCTGTAAAATGCATAATACCATATAACAATTTGTTGAAAAGGTTCCATTACTTTATAAACCAATTGTAAATGTGGCTGAAAGTTGAAAAGCTGTTGGTATATAGATGTCTACCATAACTGTTGGTTAAAAGGCTTTGATTGATCAAATGGACAAACTTTAATTGTGGAACTGCGCTAAAAGATTTTGAAAGAGCCATATATATTAGTTATTGAAATAATGTACCTAAATTCAAATTGAGTACATTGGTGTGTAAATAAAACGTTCAACAACTGTCACATTTAAACATAAGCTTATGCTTTGGTAACAAACTCGTTTCAAACCTTTCCATTATAAATAAACTACAGGTGTTGATTTAATTAGCTGTAATTGTCATTTGCTAATTTGTTTATTTGAATTGAATTATAATTGAACTGATCAACTAAAATAAAAGTTAACGACTGTCACAAGATTTGTAGTTGACGTAATTTTGCATTGGAGCAAGAATTAAAATTTTTATCCAGCCTTAGTTAGCTTAGCAACAGCGTTACTGCTAAAGACACATTTCCAGTGAAATCCATTTACTTTGAGCAGGTCACTGTAAATGAACAGCGCTTCTTAGTTGAAAGTCTAAGGAGAAGTTTATTTCTGAGAAAGTAGAATTTAAAAGTTTACATCCACTTTATAGCAATAGCGCTAAGCAATAAATATACACTTTATCAATCCCACACTGGGGAAATTCACATCATAACACAATTACAAATGATAAACAAATCACAATGAAAAATAATCTAAGTAATCTAAAAGAAACAAAACACTTTGCACAATGTATAATTTTTTAAAGCTGTAATATTGCACCTATTATAATAATGTATAAGATATAACTTATGAAATATGCTACAATGCCAATGCAATAATAACTGCATAGATGAGAGGTAACAGAGACATTAGTGGTAGCAAGAAGTACAAATTTATCAACAAGTTGTTATGCTATACAGTCTGACCCCAGTTTGTTTGAATGGCCTGCTGTATCTTTCCTTCCTTTAAGTGGGTCTATCAGTTTCTACTGAAGGAGCTGCTTACGGCCCCAGCAATGTCATACAGAGCATTAAAGGAATTGAGAATTTTGCTTTCAGCTTAATGCTGTACAGGCAAGCTGACCTTTGTCACCTTGTCGCAGTCGTTGCCTGTCAGTGGCATGTGCAGGTGCAGTTTTCAGGGAAAAAAGTTTAACACAATGCTACATATTTTAAAATAGATTTTAAAGGTCTGTGGTCATCTTGAACTATTTTTGCAACAATGCCTATGCAAAATTTAAACTTGCCAGCAAGTGGCTTGAACCTGCCCAGAAATAACACAGCTTCCTTGGCAAATCTTCTTAGCTGCAGTTGCCAGGAAAAGTTTTCACATGCAATATGTTCATTGCAAAGTAGCTTTTTATGTCTTAATCGGAAACCAAGTACTTTTCTTGTTTTTTTTTAACAAGGAAAACAAGCATCATTTAGTGAAAGAAACAGTGAGGGTGTTCAAAACGTTGTGTGCTCCAATGACTTCAGCTGTGAACGTGTATATTTGGTGTCTAATGCAATGCATTTGGTAGTAATCAGTCTGAACGTGCAGCTTTTTAAGACAATTCAGACATGAAGACAATTCTGAATTGAGAAATGTGACACAAATACATTTATCCTGGTTCTATGGGTGGTCAGTTGTGGGAATGTGGTTTGTTTCTTTGATTAATGACATAAATAAAAAAAAATATTGTTTGTTGTATCTAAATTCCAGGCTAATTTGAAACCAGGCTAATTTGAAACCAGATAATTAAAACCTAATTTATTTGAGAGACCAAAAATGAATGAAATGGATTTCGTTTGATTTAATTCCACTGAAATTTGGCTAAACTCTGTTGTAAACTGGAATTGAACGAATTTAATTGTTACTATTTGATCAACTGTTTTTAAAAGTGCATGGGTAGAAAGAAAGAGTTCTGCTTTCAGTGTTAAGTTAAGTTTGTGCATTCAATAATTTGAATGCACAAACTTAAGAAAAAAAAAAACAGCTGTTGGCGTGTAACATTTTATTTCCAGGCAGGTCCTCATTTCCCGGTTGTTTGCCTTCATCATGCATCGAGCGGTCGCTAAATAAGATGTGCAGGACTGAGTTGTACCTGAGTTTCGGTGAGCATGAGCGACGTGGCCACCTCGAAGCGCTTCGGTCGCGACAGATACTTGTTCAGTTTGAACTGATGCTCCAGCTCCAGCAGCTGCTGACTGGTGAACGCTGTCCTGGGTCTTCTGCATTTCCCGAGCAGGTTTGACTGCGACTGAGCTGCAAGACAAAACAATGAACAAAGACGCGTTGTTTCCTGTGTAAAAAAATCCTTTTGAATAATTCAATTGGTCTCATTGTTGAAATATACGTTCAGATGTGTATGCTGTTGATATTGAGTCTGGTTCTTGAAATAAGATTCTAAAGGATCGTTCCACATATGAACGCAGATCATCTTTCTGCAACAAATCCGCTAAAGTGAGCAGAAACAAAAAAGCCAGTATCTGCCGAGCAGATCGCATGTCGGCTGTGGCTTTCACACTCCTCTGCCACTTTCCCCACTGTCCATTATCTGTCCATTTTAGTTCCTCTGCAGAAAACCCATGCAGCGCTGCATGACAGCCTCCAGCCTCCGCGTCGCAATCCAAATGTGAGCCTTGATATTTCTAAATGAACTTGTATGATTTAAAAAGACATGGCTGCTGATTTAACGCATCTTATTACGCCACATTTTTTCCTCATCATATTTTAGTAAATAGAATGAAACAAATTCAGCATTTATAATTTCTACTACTTAAATCTGCGTATTTCCAGTAAAAAAAAATATATTTTTATTTGGCACAGCAATATGCACATTCTTCTGAACCTTTTTTTTTTTTGGCATTTTGCTTTAACTTTATTATTGATTTTTTTCCAATGTTTTTTTTTCTTTCTTTTTGTGTTACAGTTTTAAACTTCTCATGTAAATAGAAACTTTTCCCCTAATCTTAATCAGAGAGGAAGGCTGAGAAAATTCTGCAACTCACCATTAAAATCGGACATCTTTGGCAGCATCATCCCAGCTGTGGACACTCGCAGCCAGTGATCCAGCTGGAAGGTGCTGGCTGTCAGTTTAATAGGGTCGCTGGTGTGGTGGTGATGCGAGCCGTGCGGATAGGAGTAGGACAGTGCGGGGTGTTGGCCCGTGAGCGCAGCGGCGGAGTACGTGTACATGGGATGGCCGTAGAGAGCCTGCGCCGGGATCCCCGCGCTGCTCTGCGGGTGTAGTCCCAACATGCCGTGCGCGCTGTTCAGAAACCCCGGTTTGGGAATCAGCCCGCAGGTGGAAATCCTCGGCGGAGACGGCGGCGTCTCGGCGCGCAACGACTCGGCGGCTGCTGTGAGGTCCGGGGCAGCTCCGCTTCCAGAGGACGGGATGGAGGAGGAAGATGCGGAGGAAGAGGACAGGGAAGTCACAAGTGCCAGCGGTGAAGTCTGCGCCTTTGGTGTATCGACTGCCAGAAGCGCGTCGATGCGAAAGTTTTTGGATTTCTCCATCGGGTCGGCTGTCCTGGTTGCCTCTGCGGACGATGAACTGGAGAAGAAACCAACCCTGTTTTCTTCACCTTTCAGAAGTTGATGATGTTCTCCGAAGTGTGAGAGAGGAGCGCTGTTTGACACTTAATCCCGGTCAGATGGAGGCGATTGGTGCAGCGTGAGTCAGGGGGCTGTCCCACCGGAGGCACTCAGCGGACTCAACACCGCCTCCTGCCCTAATGACCGCGCACCAAGATGATGGCAACAATATTTACCCCACGATTGGTTTAATGGCAGCGAAAAATGATGATTTCAAATAAACTCAGTCGTGACTTTTTCCAATCGTGAATTTGTGTGTGTGTGAGTGTGTGTTTTATATAGGCTACAATAAAATATTTATTATTATTATTATTTTAGTTTTACTAGTCCTCAAAATTACCAAATAGCCATTTTATTACGTCAGATAGAACTCAACTTTAAATAAGATCATTTTGGGTAAACAATTAATAATAAATCATGTTGATTTGATGTAATTTTGGTTTAATTTGAAGAGAGATGCCTGGTTCAGAGAACTCCTAATTAAACAGTTAAATAAAACAATGCAATAAGTCAGAAATTCTGCTTTAAACAAAAACTAACGCTTTTCACAACCTACAGTGCTGTTAAATGTTTAACGCAACCTTTTTATATGAATGAAAAAATAAAATAAGAAGTTTTATAATTAAAAAAAAGGATTCATAAAGCATTGACTTCGACTCGGTGTTTAATTTTTAAATGAAATCCTTAAAGGTTGGTGGTGAAGGGTTCAAAAGGCCTTTCAATATTGCAGCTCTTTGCTCATTATTTACTTGTTCTTCATCTTAGTTTTCTCAGGTTAAATTAAGGGCAGCAAGTACTGCCCTTAATTTCGGTTTAGATCAATTATAAATGAGAAAATATTGATCTGATATTTTTAGTTGAGCTCAAATTTGAATAGATTATTGTTAAATTAGACAGTAAAAACGGAAACGCTGGAGGTGAAGTGTGATTTTAAAAAAAAAAAGGTATGGAGCCGGATTGTGTTGTTTTTGTTTGTTTGTTGTTCGGCTGTATTTTTTTTCTACTTTTATTAAAAGCCATTTTATCAGAAGTCTCCCTTTTCCATTAAAATTGATCAAATTAGACTCTTTCTTAGTGACACCTATAAATGTTTATGCTTAAGGTTGTCCCTCCCAACTTCTTTAATCTCTATAATGTGAAGAACGCCAACACATGAGAGGAATGGAAACAATGTGTCTGCACGAGAGGCCAACTGGGAAATTTAAGTAAAAGCCCTCCTTCTGTCACTTCCACAGTCAGAAGCTGGCAGACGTACAGCATGTGCAATAAATCCAAACATTATCAGCAAACTGTTAATTGTGCATTTGTAAATATTATGAACATGTCAGGCAATAAAATTAGAATAAAAATATTTTTGCAAAAATTTCTGATACACAGAAATACACAGAAAAATGACTGTAGACAGATAGATAGATAGATAGATAGATAGATAGATAGATAGATAGATAGATAGATAGATAGATAGATAGATAGATAGATAGATAGATAGATAGATAGATAGATAGATAGATAGATAGATAGATAGATAGATAGATAGATAGATAGATAGATAGTAGATGGATGGATGGATGGATGGTGGATGGATGGATGGATGGATGGATGGATGGATGGATGGATGGATGGATGGATGGATGGATGGATGGATGGATGGATGGATGGATGGATGGATGGATGGATGGATGGATGGATATTTTTTTATATCCTAAACTAAGTCGTTTTTGCAAAATAAACGTATAAATAAAATTAAGACAAAAATGTCCAAATCACGACGAGCAGACGGACGGATTCGGTCTGAATAAGCCTCTTAAACCTAATGGAAGAGGAGGTCGAAAACGAGAATTATTGACACCCCGTTGCCCTTAACCTGTCTCCCAATAAAGCTGATTAGTTTCTGCCGATTCATCAGTGACGCGCGCTGCCCGGGACGTTTATTTGCTCGGGGGAAATCAACAAGTCAGCCGGGAGTTTTCCAGTAAAGGATCGCGGTTTAATTGCGGACCCTGATGATCATGACCAATTACAGAAAGATAACTGGGAGATTGATGCGGGTGCTGGGACATCATCACCTGCAGGGAAAGCTGGAAAAAACATGAATGCTGGAAGGTGGTGGCGGAGAGGGCACCTGAAATTCGCAGTATCTTGCACACATGAATAAATGTAACAATTGAACTTATGTCAAAAAAGACTAATATTGTATTTTCAACTGTTGCATTCAGATTTAGTTTTCTTTGTTCTCAAATAGATTTTGGGCACTTTGGAAGAATTCAAACGAACTGGGAGTCCTGTGGTTAAATCTGCAGTTCTGGATGTTTTCATAAAGAAACGAAACAGAAAATTAAGTTAAACGCAGTGTATCGGCCTCATTTACCAGCCCGAGTCTTCGTCTTCATACGGGTTTAATTTCATTAAGGGCCCCCACATGAATATTTCTATTAAGGGAGCGGTGAAATATGGGGCCATTTACTATTGGCCCCGACCGATCACCCAGATTTATCGCCCCTTTTCATCACATCTTTAAATGAGAGAGAAATTAATAAGGCGGCCCAAGATGGAGGCGGACCTGCAGAAGCCTTTTTCTTCCCTGAAAGCTGTTAATTTGCCCCGTAATTACGTCCACAATTAACTAAAATACAAATCAACGTGACAAATCGGAGGAGTTTATATATTAATTACCTGTGCTGAATTAAGTGGGAGCTGCTCTGTCTCTTTTAATGCAATAAATATGTTCGCCCCTACTGGCCCCAAAATGGATACATTTATGAAATGTCGGAAAATGGTTTTGGAAACATTAACTGCTAATCATTCTCATTTAATCTCTCTCTCTGGCTCTCTCTCTTTTAGCGCTTCTCCTTGGCTGATATTTTCCGATTTCAGGAGAAAAACTAAAGGCCTTTTCTAAGTTCAACTGTAACCAATAATCCAATGTGATGGACTAACTAACTAACTAACTAACTAACTAACTAACTAACTAACTAACTAACTAACTAACTAACTAACTAACTAACTAACTAACTAACTAACTAACTAACTAACATGTGATCCAAAAATTGCTGAAGGCAACAGCAATGCTATGTCCTAAAATTATGGAAACAAGATATTCTCATAATTTTACTGTTTACATTTTCTTGCATTAAAAATATGTGTATTTATTTTTTATTTGTGGAACATTACACTGTATTAGATTTTGTGGCAAGTGGCTTGTTGGTCCCCAAATCTTGACTAGAGGTGATTAGAAAGCAAAAAAATATTTTTCAAATAGATATGCAGAAAATTGAATTTCCAATTGAATTTCCACAACAGAATGTCACTGTAATACTATTTATCCATCAGTTCTTCACAATTATCAACATCAAGAAAATGTGCCCAATCTCTTTTTTGCTAAGTTTCTGTTATTTTTAAAACATATCAAAAGTGACAACATATTTATTAGAGTAGAGAATTTCAGAAAATCATGTAACATTTGAAGCTCTGAAAAAGTTTTATTAGGGGGATAAATGGCAAAGATGGCTCTTTGGACCATAAAGACTGCAGACCCCTGGTAAGCAAAGAGATGCCTAATTTGAAGGGGAAGAACAACAACACAGGGTTTTAAAATGTGCAAACCTTTCATGTGTGGATTCAAGTTTGGATTTGAATGCATTCCTCCTCAGTCAAAATTAATTATTTTTATTTATTTAATTGCTAAAACTACAACTGCAAGTCTCATGGCTCATGCAGGTTTGAACATCCATGCAGTTGTGGAAATAAAAGGAAGCACAGAAGAAAACAGGAGAATCTGGGAAAGATCAAACTGAGAGGCTTTGATGTTGGTGAGGTTGATCACAGGAATGGACGCCAGTGGGACCATTTACTTGACAGATAACAGCTGATGGAGAGAACAGTGTTGAAGAAAACACAACTGAAGATAATCTAATGAAAAAGAATAATAAATTAGATGTTTCCCAGGTAAACAAAGCACATTAATTAAAATGGTAGTTGTGTGAAGGCTTTACGTGCTATAAAACAAGGTTGTTTCGAAATTAGAGCCCCAGTCCAGGGTCACCAGAGAGATTTTGATGCATTTCAATTTGACCTGGTTTAGTTTTCTCTTTTAGAACTTCATCAACAACTCTGAATCAGTCATTGTGAAAAACCTAACAATGTTCAGCTTTGAGGGAGATTTCAAAACACGACCCAAGGTGTCATTGGGAGGAGCGAGTAAAAAGGTAAGGATCAACAAGTAGTATTGTATCAATTTTCAGAGACAGGTTGAACAACAACACAGAAACAAAACATCTGATGAAGACTTATGCTTGAGATCGGTCTGAATCTTTGAACCATGTGGTTCTTTGAAACATAGAAATAAGGGACTTCTTATATGTCTCATATGTAAGAAGTCATATTAATTTTTGGCATTTTGTGACTCATTTGGACTGAATCAACATAGTTATTCCAATTAACAAGAATTGACTTTAAAAAAGAAGAATTTGTTTCACAATTTTAATTTATTGTTTATTAGTTCTATGCGACATAAGTTCAAAGAAAGACTTCTGTATCTCTCAACCAAACTTTTATCTGTTCATTTGATGTGAAGTGGAGGAATTTAGATGTAGCTATAACATTTTCAGGAGTTATAATTTAGAATTGACACAATACCTTAGCAGTATTACATAAATCTTGAGAGGCGGGCAGAGTACCCCAAAGTCGCACTCGAGTAAGATTAGCACTATTTCAACATGGTTTAGCTCAAGTGAAAGTAAGAAGTCCCAGAAATTATTCAACTAAGAGTAAACAAGTATTTGGTAAAAACAAGCACCTTAAGTACTGAGAATGATGATAAAGTCTGATTTAATATTTTATAATGATGCAATCAGACACACAAAAATAAGGTTATGTGCAAATTTTGGTATTCTAAAGACCAAAATGAAAAAAGAGCACATTTTAAGCATGAGAGACAATTTTCTAAACGAATAGTTTATATATAAAACTGAGACAACAGGTGATGTATAAGTATGAACAGGCTAAAATTCATCTAATGACAGTGTATGGTGTTGATCTTATGGTTACTTGACCTCAAAATGGCACAGCAGATAGAATATTAGGACAATGACATTGGTGTACGAGCAAGAAGTTATGCTTTAACGTAAACTGTAGGTTTATGTCTGCATCTGGTGCATTTTTGCTTAATATTTTTACTATTATTAGTGAAGCTATTTGCAATGAGTAGAATATTTAGAAATTTGACACTAATTACTTCATAATACTTATTAAAAATAAAAGATACAAATATTTCACATTCCCCCAAAAAGCGCTTCTTATATATGTAACTAGCTGCTGCCCCCCCTCTGATTTATCGTATGTTTATTTTATCAAGATACCATTTTGAAGTTGGCAGGACATGATTGAGCATCTATGACTTTTGAGTTTGTCCACAAATATAACTAAAGTCTAACCCAAGACCTCTTAACACGTAAAACTTTATTATGAATAACAAGAAGTTGATCTTTCTCGTCCCCGCAAAATACAATTCTAGTGTTCAGACATGTATTCATAGAAGCTTCTCAATCTATCTACTGGAAAGGTGGAGCTAACGCTTAATTGACGTGGATTTTGTCCAATCACCTGCTTGGGATTTGCAGGATCCGGAAGAAGTCCGTGTTGTGATGATTTCCAGAGTGGAGGAAAAGAAGACTTGACAATTGAATATCTCAGTGTCAGTGTTTCTGTTGCACTTCGTATTTTACAAGTTAAAGGTAAGAAGGTTATTGATTTTAGATATGGTGTTTCTTGTTGTCTATTTTGAAATTTGAATGATGTCAAACAGAACATGCGGGTAGAAAGAATCCCCACGTAAAGTTAGCCTCTCTGACTTCTTAGCCGGTGGCTAGTTAGCTTCAGTGCTAACGCGAACAAAATCAGGCTAAATACACGGATATTCTTCTATATTGCTGTTTTTAATCATTATTTGTTGCATATTGGCATTGTTTTGGTTTATACGTTTTATCGTAAGTCATACGTCCCCTAAAAAACCCTGACAGCTGCTGAGTCATGAGCTACAGTAGCTAAGTTGGCTAACTATTGTTGCTACCAAATTGAGACTGTCACTTGGAGAAACTAGGTAAAGTCAGAGTGCTAACTATTCCTTTGATAACTGAAGTTCTTCACTGAGCACATGAATTAAAATGGTAGCTGTGTGAAGGCTTTACGTGCTATAAAACAAGGTTGTTTCGAAATTAGAGCCCCAGTTCAGGGTCACCAGAGAGATTTTGATGCATTTCAATTTGACCTGGTTTCGTTTTCTCTTTTAGAACTTCATCAACAACTCTGAATCAGTCATTGTGAAAAACCTAACAATGTTCAGCTTTGAGGGAGATTTCAAAACACGACCCAAGGTGTCACTGGGAGGAGCGAGTAAAAAGGTAAGGATCAATTCAACGTGGGGACAGTTGCTCAAAAACAAAGCATGCTCTATTGTGCTGTTTGCAGAAAAATAGACCAGTAATAGAACACTATCTGCCTATTGTGTAACTTATCTTGTCTCAGGAAGAAAAAGCCTCCTTGTTGCATCGTACACAAGAGGAAAGACGGAAAAGAGAGGTAATTTTTTGTGACAACTATGTCTATATCATATTAAGATCTTTTTAATTCAGGATGTAGTGTGTTAGAAAAAAAAACGTGTGGCAATATTCCACCACTGATACTTATTCATAAGTATCAGTATTGAAATAAAAGTTTTTTTCATTTAACAATGCACAATTTTTAGATCTCAAAACGTGTAAGCATGACATTATAAAATCCTCATTCAAAGATGTGTGACCAGACAGTGCAGTTTGTTGCTACGGCAGAAAATAAATGGAAAGTAACTCCTTAAATTAATGCTTGTATTCTTTCATTTAGATGTTTAAAAATAGCAGTCACTCTATTGTTGTTGTTCCACAAAATTTCTTACAAATTGAATGTGTAATTGGTCCAGAAATTACCAATATTGGCTGTTGGTAAGCCTGTCACACTTGACACTTTTTGTGACACTTAACTTTAAATTTCTTCTGAATACTTTTTGACTCATTTAAACAATTCATGATGGCAACTTGTTAATTTCTAACTTCTTAGCTAATAATGCATTCTTATATTTGTCTCTTCTGTCACTTTATATTTGTTTAAATAAGTATTATACTAACGTTTCATATGTTGAATTATGGTTGTGTTATTTTTAAGCTCTGCTTCTTTGCTGCTTTAGGAAGAAAGAAAAAGGCTGAAAAACGCAATCATCATTCAATCCTACATACGTGGCTACCAAGACCTAAAGCAACAGGTATGTCTGCCTCCTCCACATGTACAGATTTTCTTAATTTAATTTAGGAACTTATTACATTTATGTTGATTCCGATAGCTTTCTGCTGGATAAATAGTTGCAAATATGAATGTTTCTTAGTGTTAGCAGGTCTTGTCCATTTTTATCTCGGGGTGAGTTGGTGCCTGGAGCATTACAGCCTGATTCATGAGTGGTAATAAAAGCAAAACATAAGTTTAAGAGGTTGATTTCTCACCACGTATTATTATGCAATTTCTTAGTTGGTCTTTTTATTCTGACCTGAAAACTGAGCTGAATAAGTAATTTATCTGTAATCCGTTTCAAATTGTCGTTATCCAGTAAAGTCATGCCCACAAAAAACTTTTTCCTCACACATCATACTAATTGATCTTCTGAGACTAAAGGATCATGTCTGTATTCAGCTGATGGTCAACTGCCCTTAAAGGAGCTCCGATTTTATGTTTCTTCATTAAAAGAAAACAGAAACCAAGATGACATATGTACGTTGCTTTTGGGAGACTTTTTAGGATATATTTCCATTAGAAGAAGACTAAAGACAGAATCTGAATACCTGGTATTAAGTATCACCTGTTTGATTTTGGAATTCCTTAGAAGGAAGGAAGAAGGAAAGGGGGGCAAGTCTGAAGATCTGCTCCTAAGTTTTTGTATGACTAAATTTATGGTTTCTCAAATGACTCAAACTTTTATTTTTAGCATTTACTTTTTAGATTTTTATAATGAAAATGATGAACAATTTATTTCTTTATGTTTAGGTTTACCGAACAAGCATTTTAATTCAATTACTGTATTTCTTCCCTTCAGTATGCCATTCAGAGGGCTAAGTTTGATGAGTCTGTCAGTCAGTCACAGGCAGAGGGAACGCAGCACGTCATTAGTGCCACTGCTCTATGCCTCCTATCGAGACGACTTATATTTTTCTACAGACAGAGTGTGGATGCACATAGATTGGTAAGAATGCAGTGTTGCCAGTGCTTTTTTTTTTCTTTGGTAATGCTTTAATTACCATGTTATGTTGAACATCTGCTTATGTGTTATAAAGATATGGTTATGCCAGAACCTGGTGAAACACAACAGTCAGTTCGTGAAGCTGTTAAACAGTCCCCAGAAGCAGACATGTGTATTTCAGATCAAAAGAATCTTGGGATTCTGCTGCAGGTAAGGTTCTGGGCACACAAACACAGGATGCTGATTGATTGACATGAAGAAGCTGAAACTTTCTATGGACTTACATACTTATTCTTTTTCTCCCAGACTCCTGCAAAACTGCCCAGATGACAGTTTAAATGTTGCTGTTCCCATGCGGATGTTAGAAATCTTTTCTTCAGAGAGAACTTATCTTATTGTTATTCCAGATGCTAACAATGTAGCTTCATTACTTGAGCAGATTTTGCACTATATGGTTCAAAAAGGTGAGCTAGCAGTGCCTTGAAACAAAATGCATTTTTACATTTAAAACACTTTAAATGTTGTTAAATCGACCTTAATGCTACTCTTTTATATGGACTGAGGCCATTCAAATTATTGAGACTTCAGTTTGAGTTTTTTTGTGAGATGTTTAGAAAAATTACATAATTTACTGCAGCGCAATAAACTTTTCCTAAACATCTAGTTTGTGTTCATTTTTAGTTAGTGTAGTTTTCATGCAACCTAATTTCTTCTATTTCTTTTTTTGTTTTGTTTTAAGGATACTACAAGTCGCTGTATAGTCTTGTAAATCACAGACTGCCCTCCAGTCTGGAGTACAGCGATGCTCCCTCTATTCCTCTGGCAAGCACACTGTTGGAGCACATCCTCAAACCTTTGCACTTTACTTACTCCTCCTGCACAACAGGCGCAAGGTACACATAATTTTTTTCAAACATTTTTGCAACCGGTTTAGTTGTGTTTGTGGTTTTTGCTCATATTTGTTTACATGTCTGGTGGAAAAATATTTAAAAAGTGTAAAAGACATAACAAGCTAAAGGCAGTTGGGAGTTACCAGGCAGGGATTACTTAATGTGCTGAACCCCAAAACTGGGCATTGTTGGAAAAGAAACCCATGTTGAAAGTTGTTTGGATAAAGTTAAAACAATTTAGGCTTGAGATTGTAACAGTAAACCAACTACCTCAGTTGGAAAGCAGATGATTATGAACAAAGAAATCTCATTGATATCTTTGTTGAGATATTGAATGTATTTCAAAAGGTATCCATGTATGCAGCCCCCCCAGTATCTACAGAAAACAACAGGAGAAATAAGCGTGTACGTGCAGGTTCCAGGCTTATTGCTTCTTCCTATCAAATAAAGGTTTTGTGAGTGTGTGTGCTCTTCCATCAGACTTAAAGCAGTAATTACATGAGACCCACTGACAATAAGTCATAAAAGTCCCCTTGGATTCTTGAGGTGAATATCAGACTGTTGACACTCAGTTTAAGACTTTTCCAATAATGACAGGAGAATTTCTTTTCTTTTATGAAGAAAGGCACAGCAGGATGGAGACAAACTTGTGTACACAGTGATTCCAGTTAATTATCTCTTCTTCACCTCACCAGATGTTATTGACCAAGTTAGACAAAACACTCCTATTTGGAGAGACAATATTGTTTGGTTAGAACGCCAATGAAGCAGAATTGTGTTGAAACAACCTCAATAACTAAAAGCAGTTTGATCTGCTGTTTTTCTACACTTTATTCAAAGGGATTTTTGGCTGTTGTGTTGCAGGCAGTTTGTATTTGCGGCGTTTACCGAGGAGTTCATCTCTGCACCGTTCACCGAGCAGATCTTTCACTTTTTTATCCCGGCGCTGTCGGACCGTCGTCTCATGTTCCCATTCGAGGCCTTCCTGAGCTCCCTGCAGGTCACCATCGACTCTTTCTCAGCAGCACAAAGCCAGGCGCCGTGGCTCTTCTACTTTGTCCTCTCTGCAGGAGAGAACTGCTTAGGTAGGTGACACAATTAAGTTTACCGTTTTTCCGGTCCATATTCAATTCCTGTTATCAAAGTACACAAACTTAAAAAATAAACAACGTAGTAATGGTAGGTGTATGTTCGAAGGCTCACTATCAGAGGAGGGACACCTGCTCTATCTTCGGGCTCTGCAGGCTCTGCTGCCGCTGCTTCCGGTGTCAGAAAGCACCAGCCGGCCTGACGTGAACAGTGATTCAGAGGATGATGATGATGGTGACATGCACCCTACACCCATGCAGGTATAACCGACACATAAGGACACATACCTTTCAGGGAATAAAACAAATGTGTGCTTTGGGTTTTGTAAGGTGAGATGAGACCTCTACAAAATAAATTCTGTTTCTGTACTGTCATTTAACTTTTAAGCATTTATATGTGACTTATGACAATACAAACACTTGAATGAAGCTTTTATGAAGGCCAAGAAACTAAAGTTTGTCCTCTGACCAGACCACTGCATTTCCATGTTTTTGAGTGTCTATCACATTAAATTCTACGATGAATGAAATGCATTAATATTTGTCGTTATAATTTTGAAAAAATAAATTTTTTCGACATTATTTGTAGTTAAAGGTGGGTTATGGTAATAAGTCTCTCCTTTTTTCGCATGACTGTTAGGACAACAGCCGCATTTCTGTGCAGCTGATAACGGAGGAATGCATCCACAAGCTGGACACAAAACAGCAGACTAATGCCCTGCTAAACCTGGTTTGGAGGGACTCGGCCAGCGAGGAGATCTTCACCATGATGGCATCCATTTGTCACACGCTCATGGTGCAGCATCGACTCATGGTGCCAAAAGTCAGGTAGAAATACACAAAAAGGACGATGTTGCACCCTGTCTGGTGTTTATTATTGTATTTGTCCTCTTTTGCTTTTCTGATGGCTCTTTACTCGACTGTGATTGTGAAACACTTGAGAGTTTTTGGGCAATTAAACCACATGCCTTTGATTTTAAAAAGCATCCAGGGCATCGTCCTTCACTGCTGGTGGACATGTCTGTCTGTCTTCTCCATTGTAAATTCACAAAGTACTACATGGACTTTCATAATGAAAACACACACTTAATTTATGTTTTTTAATCGCTTTTAAATAATGTGAAGCAGGCACTAAACCTTATTACAGTAATTTCCCCAATCAGTCGTGGATTCCACCTGACTGAGAGGAAAACAGTTTTATGTGTTGCTGTTCCACATTCAGCAATGTAGCTAATGGGGATTTTAGACAAGCAGCTATCATTGGTCCGCACCCACTGACATTTACAACCGGCAGAGATGTCAAGGAAGCCCTCCGTTCTGGATGAGGGAAATTAGCTCTTTTACTTGTTAATTACATTAGGGTTGGGATGGATGTCAGTGACAGCTTTGGATGGAAGGCACTGGCTAACAGGAAGTCAACTAGACTCACCTTCATGGACAGTAAACCCGGTGGAGTTAATCATTACCTGTTAGTTGAATCGTATCTGATGGGGAGAGTTGGTGAAGAATACATAAATATCAGAGTGTTCATTTTAGTTTTATTTAACTAAAGAGCAATAGTGGGGCTTAGTGAAAAGATTTAATCGAGTTAATTGCAGTGAATAATTATTTAATCACGTTTCAATTGATATATTGAGAACATAAGCAACTTTGTCAATTCAAAGACTGTTTTGCTGCTAAATTATGTAAATAAAGATATGTCTTGTTTTTAATCTATTATTTAGGTTATTCAACCATCAGATTGGTGCAGGCTAGTATTAAACCCATTACGCTTTCAAGTGTTTTAGGAGCCACTAATCATTCATGTAACTTCTTTGAAAATGTACTTAGAAATATGAACTGCAGACGGAGACATTTGTGTTGTGAATGTCTGTGCTAATTATGTTGCTGCTGTATTATATTGTACTTTACACAATATCCATGCTTCTAGAAAATGGTAATCACCCATATTTTATTGGGGTTTTTTCACAGATTACCAAGTTGATGAAAGGGCTTCAGTGCGCTTTAGTTTTATACCTCTACATTAAACCCAGCGGAACCAGTTGCTTTTAGAAGCCACTTAATTAGTAATGAGAACCCACCTGTGTTTTAAACACGAAAACTAGACAATCATGGAAAAAATTCTGATCAAATCCAGCTCAGATAATGTTCTGAATCTAGAGTGGTCCAGTTAAAGCACAGATTAAGAATATGTGGCAAGTCTTCCAAGTCAATGTTCACATGGGCTCTCAATCCAGTCTGACTTAGTTTTAGCTGTTTCACAAAGATGAATGCAAAAAAAGACTTCTTTTCGGACACTCAACTTAGTTTTTTTTTTTTTTTTGGCAGAGTTCTTGAGGATTTCTCTTTCAGTCCCTGTCTTCTTTTGCAGCATCCCTCTCTTCTCCACTTTTATCATAAATCCTGTCCTTCGTCTTCCATCATTATTGGATATCTGTAACAAAATAATTAGCTCACGGAGGAAGATTAATCGCTGCAGGAGTGGACGGGATAGCTTTACAAGAGGCTAAGGGGAGCAAATTGCATCCCGGTCTTGATTTACTGCTCTTACAGCAAAAAAAAAAGGAGAGACTGGCTGCATGCAATGGACCCGGCACACTTCCTTTGTGATAAATATAGAAAATGTCTAATTAAATTTCTCTTTCTTTCTGGTTTTAATTGGAGAACTGCTTTTTAACTTGCTCAATAAGTTGATCCTTTGTTTGTCCTGCTGAGTGTGTTGTAATTTATCTTTAATTGGTAAAGTTAGATATTTGGCGTAATTTCCCAGCATAACACCAATCTGCTAACTGGTTCCCTTTGATGGAAGGAGTTCACATTTACTTTTAGATGGTTGCTGTGATTTTTGTGTTGTTGTGAAATAATGACATTGATGATGACGTTTTAATTTGCATTGAGGCAGAAACTCAGAAACTCCAGTTTCCTGGTCTCAGATCTGACCCCAGACTACCATTGGACACAGTTTTTCTTTTCATCGCAGGAAAATGAAACGATCCAGACATTATTTATCAAGACACTCGTTGCATGCACGTACATGCAACCCCCTTTTGATGCCTTGACTTTGTTTATTAGTGCTTCATTCCGTGATTGAAATTGGGGAGGGGTTTGGTTTCCCCGCGGCTGTAAATCACCAGGTCAGCTGGCATTTAGTGCTTTGTTTCTCATTTCAATCAAACACCAGCCAGACTTGTTATGAGCCCCCAGCGCTGCTTGGTGCTTCTCTTCTGAGCCTTGTTGCACTGACAGATGGTCTGTGCTCGACACCAACCATTTTTCATGCCTTATTGAGGGTTTGCCTGACAGTCTGCCCCCTAATGTTCATTTCTAATTTAGGATTTCTGAATGTGCTCTGATATATTGAAACGGAAGGGTTGGAAATTAAAGGCTTATATTGAGGATTTGGATGTTTTCTCTTCTTCGTCGTGTTAAAGGATAGTGTCTTTACAGCTGTCCCTCCTAGACAAGGGCCTATTATATTTCGGGACACTTTATTTTGCCTTTTAGCTTACTTACCACTCTATTGTCACCTTTACTTACCCTCAGTGTGAAAAACTGAGCAATTCCAGTGTATACGCAAACAAATACTCTGGAACAAAGAGCCCCTTCACACCTTCTTGCCTCAGCCTGCTGAGTACAAGAGGGAGGTATGTGGCTCCTTCTGTGTTTCTCAACTAATTCAACCTGAGTGTGGAAGCATGCTAGTCATCAGGGGTCACAGCAAGGACCAGGGTGCCCCTCCTCTATCTCCTCCATCTTCCATTGTCCTGCTTCCCTGGCCATTAAGTTAAATGGGGAGGGGGGGGGTGCTTCAGCAGGAAGCCAGTGGGGCTGTTTATGACCTGAGCTGGGCACCCTCGCCAGCAACTAGTTTACTAATGGAAGGTGCCTCGCCTAAATAAAGCTTAATGGCTCATTTAATCTCCTTTTGGCCCCTCGCAACGCTTAAAAGGAAGGAAAGGCCAAGAAGATTCTATAACTGAAATGTTTGGTCACAATCTTTTTTATTTTTTTATTTCTGTGTCCGGTGCTAAGCAAGGCAAAGTTAACAGTCTTAGCACTGCAGACTGTTAGGCTGAGAGTAATTTTATTGTTTATTGCCCTGATTGTGTCATTTGAACTGCCTTTCAATGCATTTCTGTCTTAAATCTTGTTTATTATTAATTTGTCTACAGACTCCTGTACAGCTTAGCTTTCAATGCACGTTTTCTGAGACATCTGTGGCACCTGATAACCTCCATGACAACTAAAATGATTACCGGGTAAGATACTATGTCTGTTTCTGCTCTCGAGTGAGCATTTAATGTCGGTGGTGTGATCATGCTTCTGCTTTTTCTGTGTCTTCCTCCTTAGCTCCATGGTGCCACTGCTCCAGCTGATCTCTCGGGGTTCCCCCATGTCATTTGAAGATTCAAACCGGATCATTCCCCTCTTTTACCTCTTCAGCTCTCTCTTCAGTCACTCTCTTATATCTGTGCATGACAGCGAGTTCTTTGGACATGAAATGGAAGGTACGGGCATATACAGTAAGTATGTTAAGTTAACAGAAAAAAAATGCAAATAAATAATTGCATTTCTTTTCAAGAGAGGAAATTCAAATAATCATAGTATTGCCTCAAATACAGTATCATGGCATTTCTATAGTGAACACTTGATTATTTATTACAATGGATGCATTTGCAGCTAAAACCACACTTCTAATACATCATGTGAAAAGTTAAGTTAGTCATCTTAACTGCAAGGTATATTTTTTACAGTTTTGGCTTCATTGCTGCTCTAAGAGTTTTGTTCTTTCAGCAAATGACCTGTTCTTGAGTTTGTATACAAAAGTTAAAAGATACTCTATTACTAAATTACTTTTTTTTTCATAGTTATTGCTTATTCACTAAAAGAGTTTTCACAATTGTCTACAGCAGCGTGAACAGCTTGTAGAGATGAAAGCTTGTTAGAAGACTTTGAGCATGTTCTCCTTCTGAGCAGGTCAGATGCAGTCCTCCATGATGCCCTTCACTCTGTCTGAGCTGGTGACTTTGTCTCGCTGCCTGAGAGATGCATGTCTGGGAATCATCAAGCTGGCCTATCCTGAGACTAAAGCAGAGCACAGGGAGGAGTACATGGCTGCCTTCCGCAGCGTGGGCGTCAAGACGAACACCGAGGTCCAACGGCGCATCCAGGCCGAGCAGAAGCGCTGGGTCCAGCTCTTCAAGGTAAATAATATAGTTAACTCATGAAAGCTGAGCATGAATTCTTTATCAATTCAGATTCTGATTAGCCTTTTTACAGAAAAACAATTTATTTTTCGTCAATTCTATAAATTCCTAGTATTTCTAAAAGTGAATTTTTTAATGTATAAACATAGTTCATCTTTGACAACTTTTAATACAGATTTCTTTATTTACTTATGGTACGATTGCCAAAAATATAGTTGAAGTGAGAAGTTTGAACACATTCGTCATTAGCATAACTGCTTAACATATAAATAGTGCAAATGTGAAGTTTTTGAATAGCTGCTTTTATATTGAATATGTTTTTGGTTAGACTTTGTCTCGCTGCCTGAGACAAAGTCTAGTTGTCTAGTTGTACCTCAGCAGTATGACTTGGCAGAAAATGCAGAGGTGATTTACGTTGTCCGGATTCCTGACACAGACATGGTTTTTAAGCAGAGGACACAAGTTTTAAGTGGTTTGAATTTAGATTTTTGAAAAGTCCAACTTTAAAACAGCAGTTAGTAATGTTTATGATTTATTTTTACATTTGCTAAAACTATCACTATGTTATGACAGCATAATATGAGACGGATAATCTGTAGAAAAATTGAGCTCCTCAGCCTTTTCCCCACAGTCCTGCTGAAATCTACAGAAATATATCATTCAGTCAAGGACATCCAATCAGAGCCAGGAATAGGATTTTAACACTAATTTATGTGCCGCTGTATACTTCCCCTTTCTCTTTGCTGTGCTACAGCTGGTTCGCCATAACGAACCCCGTCATAAATGCTCAGGCTATTTAGCATGGCCACTGATGATGACAGATAAAGAAGACAACGTGTTCACAAATTCGTTGACAGCGCTAAAACCTCCCTTCTACTTCTGATTGGCTGCTTTTGACCAAGAATGCCATCTTCAGATGGCAATAGTAGCTTAGAGAAGAGCTTGATGACTTCACAGGACTTTTATCTCATACCGGCAAAACATGGAGACAGTTTTAAGAAATGTGTAAAAACATATTATTGTAAAAGTTACATACTACCACTTTAATATTAAGCCACTTTTTCCATTTCTGAATCAACTTCAATGTATTTTTGGGATTATTTTCCGACTGGAACAAGAATTCCATGCTTCAGTCACTATTTCAGAAATAGTCACTATTTTTACAGTGTGCTGCGTAATCTGTGTGTTGTTGTCATTAAATTGTTGTACAATCTCTGTGTGCATTGATGCTGTAATGATTATCTGTTAGTGGAAGTTGGTAAAATATGCCTGAGTGGGTAAAGACAACGAGTACTGGTTGTTTACTGTTGGGAAATGAGGCTGGAAACAGAATCAACTTCAATCCTCTTGTAGCATTCATTTCTCTTTTTTCTGTTTATTCAAGGAAACAGGCCTTAAGTCACTTTTGTTCTTGGCTGTCAGAAGTGAACACAAGCATTTAGAAGGAGGTGGCAAATACTCCAAAAGCACATTGAGGGAGTTTTCATAAAAGATCAGTTCAAAGGCCTCTTGTCAGCTAAAACGACCCATTAAAGAAGTGAGGAGCAGGGAAAATGCATTTTCCAAATTGAACAGTGGGATTTACAGTTGGTTTAACGCCGCTGACCCCTAACACGTTAATGTTTGGTTCGTGTCATCAGCCGTCCCTCTCCATCTTTTATCACCCCCATTGTCGAGCTATCTATTTAATTGAAAGAAGTTAATTGAATGAAAATGATCAACTAAGCTTGTATTAATATTGCTAATGGAACTTTCTTCTTGGCCATGTTTGGAGAGCGATGTCACGAAGGAGTTTGGGAAAGACCCATTAAGGTTTGCACTTAACCCGATGGGCTAATTAAGGAATGCTTATTCATTCCCAGAGTCAGGGGGTGGGTCTGCTCTGAGCCCATCTCCACGCACCTTTTACAGCATTTTGCACTCGCCATTATTGCGGACTCTGGTTGCCTCCTGGTGATTGGCCGGGATTGATTGTCGCTCTATGAAAATGACATGTCTTAGAGAGGAGGGTTTCGATTGAGCTAATCCAGCTGGGGTATTATATGGAAATGGGCTGGCTTTGAGTGTTATTGCATCAATGACACACGTGACACTATTCAAATGTGTGTGAATGTGTTTTTCGCGATAGCAACAAGGAAGCCTTTTAAAAAATGAATGAGAAAGTCTTGTTTTTTGCTTATAGCTCTACAAACTTGATCTTTGCTTGTGTCCGTTATATAATGGTATAAAAACCTTTTTCAGATTTTTTTTAAAGTGGCAATATAATTTATAGAAACTCCTGATACCAATCATCAACATTACATCAAAGCGACCTAACTTCTTTTTAAGGTCCCATTAGATGGCCACTCTTGTACTCAAAGCACATTGAGCTGTAAAGCTTTGGCGTTCTCTGTCCGATGACTGATGTCAGCAGACCTCGCTGGTAATTAACAAGGCTGGACATTGAGGGACGGCACAGGTCGTTTTTCTTTTATACTCCCCATAAATGGTGCACTAATGGCTGAATTCTCAAATTGCTTTTTTTCCCCCCTCTAAGATGAAACACTTCATCCTGTTCAAGAGACATTTAAAGAAAGAGGCTTCACTGGACACTTTGCTTTCAACTATGATGAATATTTTTGTTTTAGTGAGAGATGCTAATGTGACTTCTTTCTTTTTTTGATCTACAACCCAGGTCATCACTAACTTGGTGAAGATGCTGAAAGCTCGCGACATCAGACGACCTTTCTGTCCGGTGGGTCACTGGCTGTCTGAGGAGGTCAACATCCGGGCCGATAAGGTGCTCCACCTGCATCATAACACTTTAACGTTTGCTCTGATTTCCATCTCAAATATATTTTATATTAACAAATAAAAAAAAGTATAGAGTGTATTCAAAAAGTTGCAGGTTAAGTACTAAAAATATATTTTGTTAAAATTGGCAGTATGCTGTATGTACTTTTGCAAGTGTCTTCTGTCATAGGTGAGTTCTCCACACAGTCTACCTGAGAGAAACTGAACAGAATATGGATATATAGTTTACTGCACTGTTCTGTCTATTGCAATTTCACTCAAATGTTGACTGAAACAAAAAAAAAAAAAAGAACCCAAAATTTCAGTCTTGGAAAGTTTTGACACTGAAAATGTTGAAAAAACTTAGAAACCTTAAAGCAACTATGGTTCTTCATCTTAAAGACAAGATGAACTTCATCTTCATTTCTATGTAGGTCACCCAACTTTATGTCCCATCAGCAAGACATGTGTGGAGAACAAGAAGGATGGGGCGCATTGGACCTCTTCAGTCTACGCTTGATGGTAATATAGGCTACAGTCAAGCTTTTTAATTTGATATAAATTTACAAGATGGATTATTTTCCACAAAAAAAACAGTCTGTAGATGTTCTTTCTAAGTAGAGTTCAGAACTTAAACCATACTTTGTGTCCCTACTTGCTCAAAGCTTACGTGTGACAATTGTGTCATCAACCTTTTTTAAACTCATTCGAATTATGAAGTATTTCATTTAAGCATACTTGTAATTATGTGATGTTAGGGTCATCTCGCCTGCCCACACAATCAGTGAGTTCTTCCTAAAATCACTATCTCTATGTTTGCTAACACAAATCAAGCTGGCCCTCTCATTTAGCCACACTCAGATTGAAACACAGATGCACACAGGACTCATTAGGCTCACTTTTAACTACAGGGCTTTTCTCTGACATATAGTGTGAAAACAGGCTGATAACAATGTGCGTATGATCTCCCTAATGCCACTCAGAGCCTGTATGAGATAAATTCAATTAGCGTGAAAGTACCTGATGAACTCAGCCACATCTGGTGCATGTGTTTGTCTGGCCTTTTCTCATTTCCTTAAATGGACAGGCCCAGCGCTGATAAATGAGGCACGTATTGACCACTCGGAGGCCATATTTCTCCTCAAAGATGGAAACCTGATGGGAGAATGCAGATCAGGTTGACTAATTGGGCAGAATAATTGAGCTGCATTTGAACGACCTGGGTAAAGAGCAGTTTAGCAATTGGGGCTGTTTTTCCCCTCCTTTGAACCTCTGAATTTAAGTAAACATTAACTTAGATGGATTTACAAAATCAAAAAAGACAGAAAATGCAATCCTTATTGAGCTAATGCACACAGTTACAGAAAATATATAAAACAAGAGATTTAGTTGGATTATTGACCAACTGGCTTTCTAGACTTAGTTTTTTGTGTTATGATTATTTTTAAGTTTACCTGTATGTCTTGACATATTTATGAAAAAAAAAAAGACAAAAGATATTTTTTACATGGAGTCTTAATAAACAAGATGTACATGTGTTTATTTCTGCAGTTGGTTTTGAGCCTCCACAGCTGTCTGTGTCTGAAGAGAGACACCTGGCCATCCTCACAGAGTTGCCTTTTGTTGTTCCATTTGAGGAGCGAGTCAAGGTATCCCACCGCTACATGCAACTGGAACACAAGCCTGAGTTGAATCATAATTAAACATTCAAATTTTTTGTTTTTGGTTTCAGTGGTATGAATTTACCTCTTTAAAGAATTTCTGGAATGTCTTAAAAAGCCCAGACTTTCAGTACTAGCTCTACTGTTATGTTCATATAAATGCTAATGTCATTTATATGAATATGCATTACATTTATATTCATATTTTAAATCCTTCCTTTTCATATTTAAATTATTCAGTTGTGGTCTGAATCCCTTGTTATTGTATCTCCTTTGGCATATTTTTTATCCCAGTCCTGAGGTGCGACTGAGAGCAACTTGTTTTGGCACAGTCTCTTTAAAAGTAACTGAGGCACTTCACAAAAATGCCAACAAAAGAAGACTCATCTGTCCAGCCTAGCATATTTGAACCAGAAAATGCTATCTTCTTCTAATCCTCTTCGCCCATCAATATATGATCATTAATCTCAGCTGAAAGTCCTTGTTACAAACTCCATCGCTGGATGTACATCCTCCCTCCAGATCTTCCAGAGGTTGATCTCTGTGGACAAACGTGACGTTCAGGGGGATGGGCCGTTTCCCGATGGCATCAATGTCACCATCAGACGCAACTACATCTACGAAGACGCCTACGATAAACTCTCCCCAGAAAATGGTGAGACGAGCATCGCTGTCATTTCAGTGAAAGTACCGCCATATGATTGTGTGTGTTACAAGCGGCGATGGACTTAAAAAGTCCATGCACACGTCTGGAAAACTGTTCTGTAACCGTGCCATTTTTTTTTTTTTCATTTATACTGTGATGACGAACACCATAAGACTGAGATGGTTTACTAGATGCCCACCCTGCCACTGAAACTCTTGTTAAGCTATATAAAACCCCGATATTAAGGACAAGGGTTAGATTTTGCATAGAAGATGAAGGTTACCGCCTTCCTTGGGCAGCATATTGAATTTCAGTAAAGCATAATTGTGATTTTGATTATTATAATGGATCACATAAAAGCCGAATCAATTATTTTAAGTCACCTCTTTTGTGTTGGAGTTTGAAAGGGTACTCGGATGATGGGGGCACTCTGATTAAAAAGAGTAGTAGGCGACCTGGGTTGAAGACATGATCTATATCATTTGTGTGTCTATAAGTTAAAGCTGCTTTGATTTATCGCTCTACATTTATTATTCTGGAAGACAACCTCGTATAGAATTGATCTGAATATTCTGTAGGTCAGGATGAGCAAGCCTTGTAAATAATGTTTGTTAAAGAAAAAGCCTTTTCTTCTTTTGTTGTGATGTTTTCAAAATATTCACAGTGCCTTGGAAAAGTCTTAAACTTTATAATTCAACCAAAAGCATAAAGTTACCGGTTGATGTGGAGATCATGAGATGTGCGATTGTTTTGCATATAATCCAAAAGGTTTTCAGGTTTTTATTTGGGTGAAAAAATTGTGGACAAATTATAATTGTCTTCAACTTCACAGTTTATGCTTCTTGTTGTTGTTTGTTAAAAATGCAATAAAAGGAAGTAAAGTTTGTAAGAGGAATGAAAACATTATAGGAATAAAAACAATTTAAATGGCAAAAAGTAACATTTAATGATTGAAATTCTGTGCTTTTGAAAAGTTATTTAACATAACACATTACAACTATACAAACAGCTGCTTTACAATCAATTGTGTCTTCCTGTGCCTGAGGTCTATTTAGAAAAATAACTATAACCATAATAAGGTAAATAGCCAGATTGTTCATGTCCCTGCTAGAAATTGCTTTTAAACATGAAAGAATAAAAGATGTACAAAATATGTTTTAAAAGGCTCAAGACTGCTAGTCACAAATTGTGAAAAGTTGTGAAAGTTGTGAAAATAAATTTTTGTAAATATTTACTTTTCTTTGAATTCTTTTGACATGTTAACTCAATCAGAACCAGACCTTAAGAAGAGGATTCGAGTCCACCTTCTCAACGCTCATGGTCTGGATGAGGCAGGCATCGACGGAGGAGGCATCTTTCGCGAGTTCCTCAACGAGCTTCTCAAATCGGGCTTCAATCCCAACCAGGGCTTTTTCAAAACCACCAACGAGGGTTTGTTGTATCCAAATCCTGCTGCAGAGATGCTGGTGGGCGACTCCTTCACGAGACACTACTACTTCCTGGGCAGGATCCTTGGAAAGGTGAGTGTGTCAAATTAAAGGTGGTTCAATAGAAACTCAGACCAGTGAATACAGTTGGCCACTATCAGGAAACGGTAACTACAACACTTTTCAGTGTGGATGTTACTACTGAGGAAAGAAGGATCAAAGTTAGCTATTTTGGTTTAAGTGAGAAAATCTATAATTAAGTTAGAAGAAGCACAGTAATGTAAGAAACTATTTAAAAGGAAAGCGTTGTGCAAAAGACAGCAAGACTTTATCATACTTTGGCTAAAAAAACAAAGTTGCTCTGTTTTATCCTATGAGCTCTAAAATGGATTTGGAAATATTTACATTTTTGAATTCCCTAGTAGTTGAAATGTGCTGTACAGATAGACTTGACAAAATTATGATCAGTGGATTTCTTCATTAGATTTGACAGTGTAAAAATCATACAATATTTTTGTAGAAAATTAAACGTTATTTTTTCCAAAAGCTTACATTTTTAAAATTCTTGAATAAAATTAGGTTTAGTGGTTTCTGCTGGAATTTAACTATGCAATAAGACGACGTTGGCCTGCTCCTTTACTCCTGTGATGCAGCTGTTTATTAGAGCCTAAGGTTTTTAAATCATCTCTAATGCAAGTGGTGATTGTTTATCAAGATGCCTTCCTCATGAGGGAGCTATCATCTCAACACGAAGAGGAATTACCTCATGACAAGCGGTCGCCTCTCAATTAGGGCTTCCATTAGCGGATGATTCCTACCTCTTGTTTGTGTAGCGACTGCATTTGGCTAGCATTAAATCAACAGCCTCACAAAGACAGGACATAAATAAGCGTTCAAAGTATGTGGTAATAGCATTTTGATCTGTTTTACAGTCAGGAACATCCAGGGCTCTTCTCTCTTAAACAGTCTTGGATGGTGTGGTCCATTTACCGGAGCGTCATAACTACTTCTCCTCCTCTTCTTGTTTCCTTTTCTTCTCTGTGTTCTGTTCAAGTGAGAAGCAATCAATCTGCTCCTATAGTTCCTGCATCTATCGCGCTCTGCTCTCTGTTGCTAATGGTTGAGGCAATTAGGCTGAGGGAAATTAATTTGAATTTGACTTTCAATTAACCCTACCTTTAAGTTCCTCTTTCTCCATAAAAATGGACGTTTGAGTGGCCATTTGAGAGGCGTATTGATATTTGTTTAGTGCCGTTATTGCCTGGATAAAAGGCGAGCAGTTTATATGGATTGGAATTGCATCACCGCTGCCGCAGCGCGTGTGGTGCACATTGCAGCTCAAAGGACACGGGAGATTAATATTCTTAATTAATGTCCGAGGCGTGCCATTGTTGTGGAGGTGATGTATTACAGGCGGGAGTGGCTTGTCTGGGGGTACTCACTGAAATGGGATTGAGCATCAGAATAGAGGCCGGCCATCATCCCTCTTCCTCACTTGTCCACCCTGTTGACAAGCAGAAAGATTTAAGCTACACATATTGAAAACATGCACAGAGGGTTGCTTTGCATTTCTGGCTTTGGCCTAAAGATTAGAGCATTGCTTTCTCTTTTTCACATGCCACTGGTACGAGCTGTGAGAGATTCTCCCCGACTCATTACCGCCAAACCTCCGCCCTCATCAGCAGCACTTCTTCTCACTTTGTAATCGCTCTGATTCTCCCAAAGCTCGGCATCCTCTCTGCAGACGTGTGAAAGCGTCGCTGCTCTGATTGATAAAGATGCGTGTGAAAGGCATTATAATTTTATTGATTCATAATGTTGTAAATTAAGGAATTTATTTGGCAGCTAACAGAACGCACCTGCAGTGCCGCTGGCATTTATTCCACCTGATGGTGCCGCGAGCTGCTTTAATTGCGTTGCCACTGCACTCACTTATATTAAAATGCTCCGAGCCATAATAATTAATTCTTTCAAACCCAAGTCATTTTGGCACAATTTCTGGCAATAAACACTCATAAATAAGGCTAGTGGCATTGAAAAAATAAGGCTACAAGTTTTCTCCATACACTTATTGCTGCCTCTTCCCGGCACAAGTGTTATTGATAGGTTTCAAGGGGCCATGCAGCGCATATGGTCTGAAATTAGTGCCGGCCACGAGAGTAACACTAAGTGGATTATTTTGCATAAAAAATAGACAATGTTTGAAGTTGCGCAGTTAACCTGTGTTTAGAAAATAGCTGTGATTTATGCATGTGTGTGTGTTTAAGATGCATGCATTATGGAAATCCTCTAGATTTATAATCCATTTAGCTGATGCGGTCAGGGTTTTTAGCGCCATCATTTATAAGGACCTGTATATTTTAATGTCTCCAATAGGTTCTTTTTCTACTATTCCAGTACATTAGCTTAGGGGTTTTATGAGTCACCTGCCCGGTTGCACTTCTTAATTGCATTTAGGGTCAAGGTGAGTATCGACATTTATAAAGTTTGAATCGAGGGAAGAAGAACCCGGAGATGCGTGTTCAAGATTGATTGGACTCTGTTTTGATCTCAGAACGCTGTGATCAGTTTAGCTTGACTGCTGTGAACCTTTGGAGTTCAACAGAAAGTTACATGTTTGAATATTTACTTATCGGATGGTGCTCGATGCAAACCATTGTCTGTATAGTTCAACTGATGCACAAACTTTTCTACCATTTGGGCATTTTTATATTCTGTCACTTAACCTCAGACTTCAGGGTGTTTTATGCAAAGGATCAACTCAAAACACTGCACTATTGCAGAGTAGAAAAAAGATTATCAATTCTTTTTACTTTGATGCACCTAAATAAAATCCGGTGCGACCAATTGCCTTTAGGAGTAAAAGGGAAAAGAATTGCACTATAAAAGTGTTTCTATAGAATCAATTTATACACCACACTTTCCAGATTATTCTTTTAAGAAATGTGAAAACCATGCACAATCCTGCACTGCTTCATGTTGGCTCATTCACTCAAAAACATTACATTTTGAGGATTTAACATGACAAAATTACAAGAAAAAACTTTGTTACTAATGTCGGTGTTTCTCCTCAGGCACTCTATGAGAACATGCTGGTAGAATTGCCCTTTGCCAGTTTCTTCCTGTCCAAACTTCTGGGAACCAGTGCAGACGTGGACATCCACCACCTTGCCTCTTTAGACCCTGAGATGTATCGCAACCTTCTGTTCCTCAAGAGCTACGAGGGCGATGTGGAAGAGCTGGGCCTCAACTTCACTGTGGTCAACAATGACCTGGGAGAAGCTCAGGTAACTCGACTGACCGAATATGACAAACTGCTCTTGTGTGTTTATTTTTCAGCTCTGTTTCTTTCTCCTGTTTGGTTTCTCTTTGTGGCGTTAATAATTCATTTCCCGCTTGATGCACCACTTCTCAGCCTTGACAGAGATAAAGCACGTCACCGCTGTCGCTCCAAGCCCTGCTGCAGTGCAGAGGACGTAGCAGCTCTGTTGACCATTCCGGCCTGCCTTTCGCTCCACAAATTATCTCACACCACGCATGACAGAAGCAGCCAACAGCTCTTAAGCATGTCTCTTTCTCTCTCCAAAGCTGTGCTCAGACCTGATCTCTACATGGAGCCCCTGTTTGCTCAGGACCTTAACGTGTCTTATTAGCTCTTCTCAAACAACACCTGAAACAGCAGAGTTACAATGTGGCCCTTCTGGTCACCAAATAGAGCGCAATAGGGGAAAACAATTTGTGGAAGATTAGGCACACCCGGGAGCAGCCTGCCCTGCATTTGCCCTTGTGAGATAGCCAAAGCAAGCAAGATAACGGCAGTAATTCTCTTACATTAGCACATAATCAGAATCTGGTGGGAGGCAGAAAATGGATTCCTGAAAGGTGGAGTTTGCAGCACTATGGCAATGAACAGATTAGATGGACCCCATTACATTAAATGTCAGTGTTTTCTCAGCATTGCTGCACTGAAGATTAGTGTTTTTTGTTGAGAATGCATCAAAGGGGTCCTTATTAGTGCTTTCTGTAGGTTTAATGAACAAATGTCTTTTTAAGCATTTTTCAACCTGAGCTCATCAACAGATGTGTTAGATTTGAATTTATGAAGATTTATCTATAGCTCTGGATGTTAGTTTGTTTACCATCCATCATTATACCAGTTTTTCTTTTCTTTTTCCTTCCCTGTTTTCTTTTTTCTTTTTGTCCTTTCGTTTTCTTTTCTTCAGGTTCAGTGTTTACATTCTGAGCACTTTGTCGTTCAGCATAAATGTGCAGAAACCCCGGTAATTACTGCATCGGCGTAAAGGCCTAGTTTGTGTCTGTTCCAGGTGGTGGAACTGAAGCCAGGAGGAAAAGATATCCCGGTGACAACAGCCAACCGGATAGCTTACATCCATTTAGTGGCTGACTACAGGCTCAACAAACAGATCAGGCCTCATTGCCTGGCCTTCAGACAGGGTCTGGCCAATGTTGTCAACCTTGAGTGGCTGCGTATGTTTGATCAGCAGGAAATCCAGGTGCTGAATTACTGAACCAAAGAAAGATTAGATTTTTAAAATTTTTTTTATTGTGTACATCTAAAAACCATGTTTCTTGCCTCAACCTGACAGGTGCTGATATCTGGGGCGCATGTTCCGATTTGTCTGGATGACCTGAAAAACTTCACAAACTATTCAGGTAGGTTCTTATTAGGCCTGCACAATCTTAGGAAAACTTGCAGATTGCAGTAACGTAGGCGAATGTTGCCAAAATGATGGGAGTTGAGCTTTGTAAGCAATCTCATAGGTATTAGATAGGAAGAGCTCATGTGTTAGCTAAATTTTAAAAGCTTTGTTGAACTTTTGTTTGAAGCTTAGATATATATTTATTTTTTATGAAAATACACATTTAAAAACTCTTTGGCAGCTAACAGGTTTAAATTGAACCCCTCTGTTTTATTTTGTTGCATTATTAGATTAGTGTGGATAAACCACATGGGGTTTGCAACTATTATTTAGTTGCATTATTAGATTAGTTTGGATGAACCACATTGGTTTTATAAGTAAAACTGAAGAAATGAGTACAAAAAATGATCTAATTGCAAAAATAATACTATTGGAACCTTTTAACTAATGCCCAGATAACTCTTTCAACATCTAAATTTTGTCTTTACACGTCTTTGTTTTTGTAAAATTAGATTCTGTGCTCCTAATTGACTTTAAAACCCATCTCATGTGTTGTATTTGTAGAGTTTTCATGAATCTATGCTTACTTATTTTCTTTAATTAGGCTTTGATCATGAACAGCATGAGGTAGTAATATGGTTTCTGTTCAATAATCCCTTTTAGGTGGGTACTCTGCTAACCACCCTGTTATTCAGATCTTCTGGGAAGTAGTCGAAGGATTTACAGATGAAGAAAAGCGCAAACTGTTAAAGTTTGTCACCAGCTGCTCCAGACCTCCACTGCTAGGGTTTAAGGTGAGCAATCATCCAGACTCAGACTTCCTCTTTTATTTCCTGTATGATTTCACCCCAAAGTTTACTCCTATTTGAAGCAGGTTTCCAAACCAGACAGAAGTTGAGTTAATGTGCTTTTATGGAAATACCCAGACTGATAAGAACCCTAATAATGATAATTTTCCTATTAGTTGTGCTTAGAGAAGGTCTCTGCGGTGAACTCTTATCACCACGTTCGCTATTGTGTTATAGTTCGTGACCTTCCTCTGTGGAAGAAGTCTGTCTGCAGCTCTGTGTGTGTCTGGAGACCTTGGCTGGACAAATACTGTCATTCTGAAGTTGGTAGATGGTTAAACTCTTCACCTTTTTTCCGATTGGGTCACGTGGCAGAAAGGAGCAATAGCTGCGGAGATAAATTGCCTCGAAACTATGTCTGGCTCCTTCTGAATATCATTTTAAAAGTCTTGAATCATTACAGCAAATTATATCTAAAACGATGTCCTAATTGGAAGCCATTCAGGTTTTTCATTGACCTGATTTATGGGACACTTAGAAAGGTATAGTGAAATGCTAGAAAGTGTTGGTCAGGGCTATTTAAGAGTTTTTATGCCACACTTTGTCCCATTAGGAGCTGCAAGTCTATAGTGCCTTGCATAAGTATTCATACCTCTTGAATTTTTTTCACTTTTCTTTCATTACAACCAACTTTAATGTGTGTAATTAGGAATTGATATAATAGACCAACACAGAGTGCTGCATAATTGCGAGGAAGGAAAGCGATGTATAATTTTAAAAATGTTATTTTCTAGTAAAAAGCATTTTTATGTGCATTAGAAAGTGTTGATGAAAATGGCTAAATTTGAAATAACTTTGTCAGTTTAGCAATAAACGTTTTTACGCTCTCTTGCTTTTTGGCTTTTGCGAAAATGAGTCAATCTTATAAAGGGGAGATGGAAACACACTTACAGATTAAGATCTGATGTGGCAAACACTCCTATCCACTAGTGTGTCTTTTGTCTTATCATAGGCATAAAACTCTAAAACTCCATCTCACAGGGAGAACTCTATTTTTCTGCTATATGTGATCTGTGCAAGTGTGCAACCTGTGCATCTTGTTTATTACATCCGTGTGTAACGTCAACATCTAATTTTCATTTTCTTTTTTGTGACATTTTTAAAGGTTTGCTCAAAATTCATGTGACAGTTGGATGGAAACATGGCTTGTGTTTGTCAAAAGGGTTAAAAAATTGTATTTAGCAGTGTGAATACTTTTGCAAAGCACTGCAATATACTTGTATTTCATAAATTAGAATATCATTGAAAGTTCATTCATGACAGAAACTCAATTCACTAAGTGAAACACAGATTAATTACACACTATTTTCAAGCCTTCTTTTCTGTTAATTATGTTGATTTTCTGTACGTATTTAATAAAAATGCGTTATTTAAAGTTACAGTACTATATCAGACCAATAAACATTTTCAAGACAGAAATATGGGCATAATAAAAAGTATGTATAACACCTGCTTAAATTTTATTTTTAAAAGCTACTTCTAATCTGACTAATTAGCCTCATTGAAATGCTTCTTCTAATTTATTAAATATGATTGTGATTAAGGTTTGTTCTCACTGCCATTAGTCAAGAAAATATTTGTGTTTCTTTAAACTTGGGAGTGACAACACTAAACTTTAAATCCTTCAAGCTTTAAATGATCCCCTCCCTTCTCATTTACTAAGTTTGACTTTGGCCAGCATTCAGATACACCGCCCCTCCCACACAGATGCCTCACTTGAGACTTAAAGGGTGGTAATTTGTGGGGGGGTGACCCCTGACCTGGCCCTCAGCTCCAGCCAGCAAAGCCTTAATTAGCTGTCGTGAAAACTGCCCAGGATTCATTAGAGGAGAAATAGCTCTGTCAAGAGAAGCCTTTTAAAAAAGATGATGGAAGCTGTCTTTTTTTTTTTTTTTCCTCTCTCCTCAAAATGATAGTTGTGGTAATGATACTTTTTCAATAGGCAATGATAGTTTAATACGGTAATTGTCAGAAAAATGGGGTCATTACGGCAAAGCCCCTGAAGGGCCATTTAATTGGGTAAGTATAGCCGGTGGGACATATAGTCTTACGTTAAATATCGTGATGGAATCAGGGCGGAGTAGTTTGTTCGTGATGGAAACCGTCAGTGTCACATTTTACAGATGAAGTGGCCTCATCAGCTGTGAGGTTTGATTTAAAAAAAATGCCAGATGGACAACATGAAACGACTATCCTTTTAGCGTCTCAGCCAAGGGTCAACCCGGGAGCCGGTCTCCCCCCTCAATATCTTTCAAAGCACTAAGCTGATTTTCTAAATTTATACTTTGGCTTTATTCGTTTGACTCTTTTCACATTTAATCCCTTGTGGAATTTGACATTTATTGCTTAATCGGGATGGGTTTGGAAATTGGGATCATTACCGACACGTGTTGATTCATTCTCCGTCTGGCTCCAAAAACGTTCATCCACCTCGCGCAGCTAATTAACTCCAGACGTCACTGGGATCGGAAAGACGTTTAGGAAGATATACACAATCACGTGTGCAATAAATATTTAATCAAACCTAAATAGGCTTTAATATTTTAGCCTAATTGTGGACCAGGATGCTGGCAAGAGTTGCATTTTACTTAGAAGCACCAAGAAACTGGAACTGTCAAAATTCCATCTGGATAAGCTCTGCTGGGTGACTAGCCAGATAAAAAAAAAGAAAAAAAATGGGTGGATGTACAATAACGAAATGCAGCCATGATAAGCAGGCAAATTCAACAAAAACTAATTATTATTGTAGAATGGAATTAGAAACATTTAGAGATATTTCAGCTGCCCTCAAATATATGTAATCTTTTTTTTTTTGGCCTACAGGAGCTTTATCCAGCCTTCTGCATTCATAACGGTGGAAGTGACCTGGAGCGCCTGCCTACAGCCAGCACCTGCATGAACCTGCTCAAGCTCCCAGAGTTCTGCGACCAACACCTGATGAGGAGCAAGCTGCTATATGCCATCGAGTCGAGCGCTGGGTTCGAGCTCAGCTGAGCCGCGACAAAAAGTTTGTCCGTTTCAGTGCCGGCGGACCCAATGTCACTGAGGTGGCTTTCAAGAAAAAGACTTTAAATGGAAGAGAGAAGGCAAAAAAGATGCACTGATTGATTATTTTGTTTCTGTCAGCGTGTGTGAGTGCCAAGTAAAAGAAAAAAAAAAGGGAGCGTTTTAGTGGGATGTTTTCTTTTAAACCCTTGTTTTTAAGACATTTTTAAATCATTTTTGAGAACCATACGGAAAATCAGTGTTGCATCTGACATTTAAATGCAGATGACGATAAACAAGCGCAATGGCAACTCACTGTGTCATTTAATGACGTGAACTATTGTTTTTCCACCAAAGAGAACATGGTGTTGTATTAAAAAGGCAATGTGGCAGCTTGTGGTGCACCAAAGGCTGCTGAGAGGGACCATCTTTGCCTAAAGCTAACAAAGTGTTTTCGTTTAGAGGTCGTTGAAATTCAAGTTTTTGTCATTTCTAAGTAACTGTGCCTTGCAATAGTATTTATACCCCACAAATTTTTTTCATTTTATCAAAACAAACTGTTATGCATTTTATTCAATCATTGAGTGAGGAATAATTAAGTGGAAGGATGAGAATGTAAGAAGATTTTAGATCTAAAAAAATATGCATGCATTTGTATTCAGTTCTCCTAATTCAGTCAGCCACTTGTTTTTTCTTTAAATTTTCTTACAAAGTATCTCAAGTTCCATCTGGTTGTATTGAGTGTCTGTGAACATCAATTTTCCAGTTTTTCCACAAATTCTCAATTATCTTAAGGTATAGACTTTGACTAGGCCACTCTAAACTATGAATATGATTTGTTCTGGCTTTCTGCTGAGTCTCTGCCGACAATAAGGTTTTTGTTCTGCTGGTGAATTACCTGAGTCTTCTTTCGTCTTCCGTTTTTTTCCTCTACGACTTCACTGCATGTAGCCGCATTTATCATTGCATAAACTTTGATCAGCTCTCCTGTCTAGTAAAACATCCCATAGCATAATGCTGCTCCCATCATGTTTTGCTGTGGGGATGTAGTGTTCAGGATGATGCGTAGTTAATTTTTCTGAAAAGGTTCAGTGTCTGTCTCATCTGAGTTGAGCCACTTCTTTCACGTGTTTGCCTACATGCTCTACATTCCCACAAGCCCTTGAAAGCCTTTGGGAAAATGCAAACGGGACTTCTTATGGCTTTTTTTTTTCCTTCCATAAAGGTTGAGTTTGCAGATGATATACCTAATAGTTGCTCTATTGGATCCTTGCAGCTCCCCCAGAGTTACCAGTGTTCCATTACTACTACTTAGTTTTTGTGACCTTTCATTCTCCAGTTTCATCCATCAATTAGTCTTTATGAGGCTGTTTGATAACTGTCATCCAACAAACCTCTGAGGAATTTTGAGGATTTTGATGGGCTATGTTAAAGGGTACTGGAGTGAAAAGACTTGAAAACAATTGCATGTATGAGGTATTTTGTGTTGCTCTGTCACAGAAAACCCAATGAACGACGCAACATGTAACAGTAAAATATGGAAAAGATTAAGGGCTATGAAAACGTTTGCAAGGCACTCTATCTTGTGTTACGTTTTATGTCTAAAAACCATTCTCCACACAGTGTCTGAAATCTCGAGAAGACTCGTCTTGCTGGGATAAATGAGAGGAACGCGTTATATGATTACGGCTTTGTGAATATGTATATGTTTTAAACCACTCTTGTATGAGTCATGTATTTGTTATTTGTACAGGTTTGTTTCCATTCCGACATGTACCCGCTTAGGTGAACAGTTTTTTTCCGCCTGATCAGCATATGAAGGCTTGTGTCCTACTGATGACCTGTGTAGCAACAGGGTGGAGAGAGTGAATACGGATATGAATAAATCCGCTTTTCTTTTTGCATTTTTCGTCCATTAGCCGTCCAGTTTTTCTTGTTACTTGTAATTTACAGTAATGACCGCGACATAAAACGGTGCTTTGTGGGGAAATTTCCGCTCCGAGTTTTACGGCCTCTGACATATAATTAAAGAAACATCCAGTTAAGAAACACTGAGCAGAACTGTTCTGGCCTTGAGATGCATTATCGGGTTGAGCACAAATTAAGATTGTGTGCGTTTATCATAAATCTTGCTGCCCCCCCGATGCAGCACGGCCCAGGAAGACATCCATTCCGTTTTGGACCGAGTCCATCTCTCCATCCTATCCTTCTCTTTCTCACTCCCTGCTCAGCTGAAATGACCAGCGTCTCCTTGTGTCGACGCTGGATCCTCTTCTCTTCAACTAGGCCAGAGCACTCATAGTGGTAATTGGGTCTTAAAAACTGGACTTGTCGTTGAAATGAGGGATTTATCTCAATTACTGTGAGATTTATTTAGGTCTATTACCTTGTGATGGATTGTAACTGACGACATTAATGCAGGATGTTATGAATCTTCTCCAGTATATACTTGTTTTCTTAAAGGGATGTCTGATGTTTGTTGATCTGACTTGAGAGTAAACATCTGGTTTTTTTTGTTTGTTATATATATATATATATATATATATATATATATATATATATATATATATATATATATATATATATATATATATATATATAATAGCTAGCACCATTGATACACAAGATGATGTAAAGTACTTCACACGAGAACCAGAATCAAAACAAACGACATCTCAAAGACATCTCATAAAAGAGTACAACCATGATCCCTAATAAAAATAGTAGGTTAAAATGGCTATATTTAATCTAATAAAAAAACAATACATGTTAGAAATGAAACGCACCATTGTTTAAAGTTTTAGTCCAGAACAGATTGAAGAAGTCTGACGTGAAGAATCTACACAATCATCTGATTAGCAACTCTGAAAATATACTTAGACCATCAAGATTTGAAAATGCAATTTTAATATTTTGTCCTGAAAACTGTAAGCATAGATGTCTACAAGTAACTGCTAGCTGAAACTAAATGTGTATTTGGGCTATTCGGTTTTTGCTTATGACATACTGCCATCTGGTGGCTGATTTGGTACTTGAAAACATTTTAAGCATTTCCAGTTTTTTAGCGACAAGAAGAAAAAAAAAATGCATCGAGTGATAGCAGTCCGAAAAATACATAAAGATCTTTATTACAACATTTAGGCACAGCTACTGAGAGCCTAAAGTATATTGACCTGTGCACAGTGTCTATTGCTGACATTTCTTTTGTACTTGACATTCTGACTGTTCAGATGCACTGTCTAATCAATAGCTGTGTGTAATTGTCATTGTGTTCTCTGCAACTTGCAAGTTCTGCCTCTGGATTGAACTGCAAAACAGACTTTCATTTCTCTTTGGAAATCAATTTAAGAGATTTGATTTTTAGATTCAGTGTGGCTCAAATTTAAGTCAATGTTTCCCATGTGGAGAAAAAAAATCATAGATCCTGTGGATGTGAATGTCATTGACAACCTTTGTGATGCTAGTGTCCTCTGGTGACAGTAATCAGAGAAGGTGGGAGGAGATTACATTTATTTTTGATGAGAAACATGGGAGTTTTAATTTTAATTGAAATGTCTGAAAGCATACACTAATTATTTTAGTTTTTCATTATTGTATGTTTGATATTGTCAGTAAACTATGGCTTGTGAAATACACCCTACCCTTTTTAAACCCTTAGTTTACTAGAAGTCTCTTTAAATAAAATCTCTTTTTGGGTGGGTCGGGGGACTTGGCCATGCCAAGAGGCACACCAGTGCACTATTAGACACAGAAAATTAAAGCATCCTAAAACAGCCGTAGATTCAAAATAAATGAAAACAAGAAAAGAGCATAATTTGAATTTTGAATTTACTTTGAATTTGATTAAGAGATCATTAAAATAATTCAAAAGGTGTTTAAGAATACCAAAATGCTCTTCAGTAAAACCAATTTTAAATAGTTATTACTTTTAATTAATTTAGCAAATTAGTCCATGACCAAGATGCAGCGGAAAAGAAAGTTCTGATCAAAATGTTCACATTATTACAGTATACATAAGTATTAATTAATTCTTGTTTTCTGAATCTGTCGATAGATGGCGCACCATTTGCACCAGCTTCGTCCATGCCGGATAGCGTCTGTTTCTTCTTATGAAAACTATTTTTTTGTGTGTGTGTGTGATGTATTGTTTTAAGTGGGTAACTGCATTTAAAAATATTCCGTTTAAACCCCCAATGTACCTCCACTGCAAGATGTGTTATGAATTATGAATAGCAGGTCAGTGATACCGGAGACGCAGCATTTGTGTGGACGCTGAAAGACGTGCTACTTTTAGATATTCCTCGTAAATATAGATTGCAGAACAAAATTATGCTTTTTTTTTGTACAAACCCAATGAATTCTCATCGATGGTAAGACAATAATCGAACTCAATATTGGAAATTAAATGCAACACAATCTAAACTGTATTAGAATAGTCGTATAATTTATTATTTTGTGAAAGTTATTTATATTGGGGTTTTCTGCAAATTGTAAATTCTTTTAGATATGTGATTCGAGATATATTGTGAATATTTTTACGGCCAGCTTTTAAAGGACACTCGATTGTTGGATTTCCGACAGCACCTGAAAGCAGCAGTCGCAGCTAGTGACCAAGGCCAAAAAACCTCCACCATCATTCTTAACCAGCTGCCGCCGACTGCAGCTACAGTTACTGTTCTCAGGAAAAAGATAGTCTGAACAGCAATAAAAGAGAGGGGGCATTAAAGTGAACATCTTTGTTTCAGAGGTATGTATTGTAAAAATTACCTTGTTTATTTCTTTTTTACGGAACATTAAACGCCTTAAGGCTGGGATCGGCCTTTGTAAAATCGGTTAAAATCTGCCGTGCCGCATAGTCACATTGTAATGCTATGTTGTCCTCTGTGGTGTCTTTGACAATATACTTACGTTACTAGCGCCTTTTTATGTCCGATTTCATTTTACGCCTGCACCCATACAGGCGGTTTTCGAAATCGTAGTGGGGGGTCTTCTACGGTTTAGCAAATCCAGCTAATTGCTATTACTAGCCACGTCTGTTAACTAAATAGCATTAGCTGTTCTACAGTTAGCTAGTAACTATCAGCAACTGTTTAAACTGTGTTCATAAGTAGTGTTTATTGCGCAGGTTACGATAACCTCAAGTTCATGTTTTGGCTCATAATGTCCTAAAATCTCGGGGTAAAGCTATTGTTAGCAAGACAAGGTCCACAGTCTAATGTTAAAACTACCACGGCTACTTTTTGAGGTCGTTTATTTTTTGCCTAGAGTTGTTTATTTTTAATTTGCGTGTTGCAAATGGTTTCTGCTGCAAAGTGCGTTTCAAGCTGAGAGACTTTCTAGAAGTTTCTGTACGTGATCGACCGCATTTTACGTGCTAACGCGCTATTTTAGGCGTACGATTGACCTGTTTGTGCTAATTTTCAGAAAACCTGAATATATTTAGTAGTTTTCCATTTAACTTTTAGCGATTAAAATTAGCAACAAGGAAAGTTGCTACTGGCGACAGAGTCCCTTGGGGAATGATTAAGTTTCAACAAATGATAGTGATATCATTTGTCACTATCAATTGATGGTCTTCTGTCAATTTATTATTTTTTTTAAATTAATCTAGTATTATCAATAGTATCACTGTTTGTTCTGGTTTTCCTGTTCCTTTCATAAGAAAACATATTTCATATCAATCCTTCATGTTTGGGGCATCAGCTTTGAACCATTTCTTGCAGTGTTTTTCTTGTATCAATGCCGATCCAAATAAGTGTATTATTTATGTTTACCTACCCAGAAAAGCCCCAAAAGAGTTGATCCCAATAGGAATATGAGGGTAAAAATGAATTGTCAGATGATGAATTGTTTGAGGATGTTTACAAATCCTTTAAATAATGTTTGGGATTGTTACCTTTTCTAATTTGCTTGAGGTGAATAAAAAATTTAGCAACATTTCTCATATAAAAATGTCATACATCGAATTTATTTATGATTTGTTTCTTCTGCTTTAAAATAAACTTTTCTTATAGGAGTGGGGTTTTATTTGTCAGGTATTAATGCAGGCCTGCAAATGTTTTCTTGAGATAAACATTTAAAGAGTGCCTGTCTCAGTAACCGGTATAACTAGAAAGAGCAAAAAATAGCTTTCCTGTGAAACCTTGTTTGACCCAACCGGAAGGTTGAAATTGTCATGGAGCTCTGCAATAATAATAATCAGTTTTATTTATGATTCCATTGGCATATCAAATTGAGATCTTAAAGTACACATTCACACGCAGGCTACTAGATTGTAGCCATAGCTGCCCTGGGACAGTCTAAAGAAATTAGGCTGCCATTTTGCGCCATCAGCCTTTCTGGCCACCAACCAAACCAACATGCGAGGAAGGTGGGTGGAGCGGGAATCCTATGGCATTTACAGCAATTATTTTAACATGTTTAAAAGTAATTTTTAACTAGGCCTTATAAAGTGGGTCCTTGGAGCACATTATGGCAAATTTATTTTTTGTGTTTTTAGCAAGTTATTGTTTCATTAATAGATCATAGAAACGTTTAATGCACAATTATTTTAAATGTTTACCTTTTAAAAAAACAAAAAACTAAATGTTTAATTGTATAGCTCCTCACTTAAGTTTTTCTTCTGATCTATTTTCTTTGGATAGAAAATTGCTTATGAAGTCTACAGTTGAAATGACTTTGATAGTATTTTAGTGTGTCATTTTCTTATCACAGACAGTAAAACTCTTTACTGAACATTACGTGTTGTATGACTTATTTCCTCAAGGCCTGAAACTTTCTTATTTTCTGCCTTATGTTTTTTTTTTGTCAAATTGTCTTGATATGAATAATTTAATCTACATGGTTTATACCCTAACACCACAGTTAAACAGTGAAAGTTGATGGCAAAATCCAGACCAAAGGAGTTTCTCTTGGTTCTCAAGCTCTCGTTACCCAAATCATTTCACGTGAAGGGCGTGGTTTTATTGTGGTGTTCTTCGCAGTCACCTGGTTTTCTTCTCTGTCAGCTGTGGTTTGTGTTGGCTCTTCCCTGTTCCCTGTCGTTTTGTGCGAAGCTCTTGCCTAGTTAATGTCACATTTACTGTGGTGTTCTGGATGTTTTCAAGCACAGACAAACCTCCTCTTCTAGTTTTTTATGAGGTCAGTCACGTTGTCGGAAAAACATTAGGAGTTCAAGTTGAAATCTTGGAAACTTATTATTAAATTAAAAACCTTCATGTCTTTGGGGGGAAAAATACTTAACTCTTATCAGATATCTTAGTCTCCTGAAAAAACCTGAAAGTCACCTGTAGATAATTAACGTGGGTGTTTATGTAGATGTTTAGATGATGATATTAGCATGTAAATGGTTGATAGGAATACAAAGGGTTGAATCTCATGTATGACCAATGACATATGTTTTTATTGATGTTTTATAGACCTGAGCAGTCATTTCTATCAAGAAAGCAATGTTATGGATGAAATACATGTAGGTTTTGAGATTCTATTAAAAGAAATATATTTTGGGGAAAGACTTAATGACAATGGTGACAAGTGTTTGTAATATAGGATTGGATATCTCCCAGTCACATGTTGCATTTCAGGACTAACCAGATTACATTAAAAAAACATATATATATATATATATATAATGAGTTGCATAGAAATGGCTTAAATGGGAGAAATAATAACTTATGAAACCAACTTAACACATTCAGTGTTTCCAGATTTTTGAGTTTGTAACAAAGTCTTGAATATTTAACATCTATGCTCCTGGAGTTTAGAAACTCATTGACTGAAACAAAATAATAGTGAACTAACAAATCAAAATGTTACAAAGTAATTTGAATAATTCTTTGGCGGTTGCATTGTTTCATTTAAAGGCAAAGTTGAAATACTGACTCAAAACTTATTTTAAGAGTTTTAATGTGACCTGTTACATAATGTCACCCCTCAAAGGGGAAACTCATTTGGCACACCAGTGTAACTCAGTTGAACAAAGTCTTGAGCAGATGTTGTTTTAACCTCTTGCTGCTCAACAAGTCTGGAAGTGTTTCATATCTCAGTGCATAAAATAAATAACATTAAGATCAGATTATGCTGTTGAGTTCCCTGTGTGAACAGTGCAGATCTCATGAAGATGGGAAGTTGTTGCTTTTAAGTGACTTTTAAAAGTAAGATTAAATCATTTCGACAAAAAATGTCTGATTTGATTCTTTTAAATTAAACATGATTGATGTTACTCAGGTTATGTTCTTAATTCCTATGTCATAAACAATAGCTTCAACATCTGAGTGTGTTTCATATTAAAAGAAAAAATTGATTTTTAATATTTAAGTAAAGTGAAGTACTTCTTTATTTCATTTTAACTATCAAAGTTTGGATTAATAATATTATGTAAATGAATGTTTTATTGTTGTTACTGATAAAGAAAATCTAGAAGTTTCTGTTTGAGCCTGCAACTATGAGTTACTGCTAAAAATTAACTAGACGCTTCTGTTGGAATCCTTGTTAGCTCTCATTTCCATACATGTAGGATATTTGTCTCCAACAAAAAGTCTTACCGAAAAATTGTTTCCTCTAATGAGGTGAGGGGCAATTCTATGACGGTGGAAAAAGATGTGGCTGTTATCCACCTTGTAATGGAGATAAGTTCAGTCTTGGGGTGTGTTGTGTTTTTTGGCTGTGACTATATGATCATGTGATCTGTGGTGGTTGGGCCTCTTCTACTGACTGTGTTCAGTGAGATGGGTCTTCGAATGCTTTTACCTTCGAATTAAAAATAAAATCAAAGATGAATCTTTCTCTAGTTATTGGAACAGACTCTTTGATAACAGAAATTTCCACAACAAGACGCATAAAACCATGTGTTTATGCAGTGTCGGATTTATCCGGAAGTAAATCTGGAGGACTCGTGTTTTTCTTTTTTTTCCCAAAATTGCCATTTTAAAATTTTTATTTATCTGAAACCCCCTTTTTTTCCAATTCTAACCACATTTATTAACCCAGAAAGTTTGTAATTATGGAGTGAATGAAAACAATTGAACAAATCAATAGTTAGTCGTTCACATTCACAGTTGTTTAATTTAAAGAATGTGCTTCAGCAGGAACTGCTGAAGCACATTCTGCTGCGCTTCAGCAGAATGTTAACATTAAATCCCTTTGCCAAGTGTTTCAGATGTGAAACATTGTGTACAAAACAAAATCTCTTTCTTTTTCCTCCACATAAAAAAACTCGCAAACATTAAATCCTTGCGTACTTCCATAATGGACAAGGACTTTGTTCATTTTTATTTCTTTATTGCTTCCATCTGTCACAGCATTGAAGTACAGAATTGTTAATGTTTCTGTGGTTAGCTCTTATGTTCCTGCATCAACTCCTGCGCCACCATTCCTGTTTTTTTTAATGCTTTTTTTCCTTTTCATTTTTTTCTGAAAAAGTGAAAGCTGAGTCAGCACACTAAGCAACAAAAGTGATAGCAGGCACAACTCTTCACAATGAAAAATACTTGGTCGGTTTAGGAATTTCCAGATTAGATCAATCTAGTATTCATGGATTCTAATCCAGCTTTTCAAACCTGGTTTTCAAATAGAGGCCTTGATTAGAAAACTAAGTAGATATTGTTGGCATTCTGAAGAAACAAAAAAAAATTAATTGTTGATGGATCTGGTTTATATCTGACTGAAAGGAATCAGTCTGCATAAAATGCTTCTTTATTATTAGGCTTACCCTTGTCATGATCAAATCTGTTTAGTTCATTCTTGCAAAGCATAACGATATAAATTAACACGAGTAATCTAATTTCCTTGGTCTGCAATGCCCAGTATCTATTAAATGAAATCTAAAAATATGTACATTTATAGTTCTGCAATCTGAATAATTTGAAGGACTTTGGGTGGAGGTCATCTAAGTGTAATGCTGCCCAAGGCTTATATCACTAAGTGTGCAAACATATGCAGTGTGCAAAACAATAAGCTAGCTTGGACTCACTACTTTCCATTATACATCAGCATATGGTTGTTTAATGGATCTGTAACGGCTAAATTATCTGGGGAAAAAATACATTTAAAGGGATGAGTCTGTCTTACAGGAAAATAATCACATTCTGGGTCATGTCTCTAAAGTTAGATGGTCTATATTAGGACGTGAAGGTGATCAGTGTTGACTGATTAATGTTTTATTAGTAGATGGTAAGTTTATCTGACAAAAGGGAAGAGCTCAGTCTGAATGTGCACCCCCACTGCAGCCTTCTGAACCCAGATGTCAGTGCCTGGACTGTTTTCCAAGCTGGAGTCGGTGTTTGGCTTCAACACGTGCCAAACGGCCCCCAGCTCCCCACAAATAACCCAAACACAATCTAACGGCAAAGGCCACAGGTTATATATAGCAAACAAACAGAACACCGTGCGCTCATGTCTGACTCTCTGGGTTGTTTATCTTTTGAAGATTTCTCAGAGGACATCTTTCATAATCAAAAGTGAGTTTTGGGATTTGCCTATTAGTGTGTGGTTCTCACATCTGTGGAACACACACTTTTTTTTTTTTTTTCTAGGTTAAAGTTTTACTGAACTTGAAAGTACTTTGTCATGTGAACTGTAGCAGCCACATAAAGTAAAATCTGCCCTAGTTTTGTAGTTGGAAGCTTAAATGTAGATTTGTTGCCATGTAAGGGAAGCAGATTTATATGCTGGTTCACACTGAGTGAAAAATTTCAATCTGATAGTCTCTTGATTTGTATCAGACTTGTTTTGGCTTGTTTTTCTTCAGGAGTTTCATAACTCCTTGATTTATGGCTGTACCGTGAACTTCAAAAATTAAAGGGAAACATTTTTCATAGTCTCTTATAGCCTCAGGCTTGAAGGATGTATTCAGTGGTGTCATTTTGCTTGGCTTGCATAAGTAGCTAAGCTGTCATCTTTCCAGCGTTGTTGGTTCAGAACAGCAACAGCGTTGGGTTTTTCCATCCGTTTAAAATATGTTTCTTCTCTCTGATCTGGAGTATAGGAATCCTGCAGATCACACATGACCTTGCTGTTTTGCTTTTTGTTGAGCTTGATTTAATCTCTTAGTTCCTAACAAAGCATATTTCTTCCCACACAGGCCAGTCAGAAGAGCCTGAAGTAAATCAGCACAAAAACAGACAGAGCCATGGTGGAGTACTACCAGATATTGGGAGTCCAAAGGAATGCATCGCAAGAGGACATCAAAAAAGCGTAAGTGCTTGAATGTTTGCTGCTTTGTGTTATTTATTTTTTGCTTTCTGCTCATGTTACAATTTGTCAGCCTCTTATGGAATGGAATAAGGAAATGATGCAGCCAGTACTTGGATAAGCTGGTACAAAGGAAAGATGAGGAGTTTTGAGTCATTTAATGACCAGTACAGTTCAAACAATTTTTTCTCCCTGGCTTTATGTAAACAGATGCTATGATACGGAAAAGGCATCTGTGGAGTTGAGCAATGATAATAATTTTAAGGAAATAAATAAGACCTGGTAATCTGCTAGAAATATGGATGGAAATGTATCTTTACTGTGAAAAGTTTGACAAAGTGTAGGTCTTTTTTATTTTTTAAGCAGTGTTTTTGTTTGTGGTGTTGTAACAGCAGTCACAACCAGACAGTTGCCTAAAAAAAAGACCTAAAAGAAGTTGTAAATGCTTTTTTTAATAAGCTCTTTTAATCTTATCACAGCGATTACCTAAAAGCAGAAAATTAATTGGTGAAAGTGATGTGATCAGCCAGCACTAATTGGCAGAAAGTTTTATCACTTATAACTGGTATAGTTATCTCTGGAGTCGATATGTTTTACTCTGCCCTATGACACAAAATCTCTGATATGGCACTGATATTTTATAAACATTCTGGAAGAACTGTTCATTTGCTAAACTTGAGATGCATAGAGAAATTATTGCAATGTGACTTTTTCTTGATAAATTCTTGATCTTTTTCTTGATAATTGTACATGCCTTATCTGTGTTTTATTGGGTAGTCCTTCTGACTCCACTCTTTGATGTGGAAGTTGTTATTGAGGGAAGAAATCCCCATTAGTAGTAATTTGATGTTTCTATGCAAAGTCAGAGAAAACAAAAGCTGTTCCTGCCTACTATGGAGCAATGTTTGCCATTGGAAAGAAAACGTGATTTGCCTGGGAGAATATCAAACCATATCAAAGATCAGTTTTTATAGTTTACATACCTCAGAAATTCAGGTCCAGTCTATATACCACAGACTATCTTGGACTCGTTTTGGAGTTTATTGAAGAAGAGCTGATTGACTCAGAGCTTGCAGCTTGCATAATATTTTGAAAACGTAAAATCGTGACATTGTTTAAAAATAAGGAATCCACATCAGAATAACTCCACCACCACTCTTGTTGAAGTTCAGGATTTGGCCACTCGGATCTTAATCGGATTTGCAATGACGTGTTTGGGGGTCAGTTAAAAAAACAAAACAAAACGTAACTTATTAGATTGCTAGGAAAATAAAGTCTTAATTTTGAAACTGCTTTTCTATCAAAATTTTGATTAAACTTTCTTCTTTTTTTTATCAATAAGACTAGCAACTGTTTCATTCTTGCAACATGATGTATCTAAGAGCAACTACCCTCAGTGGAATGTGGATTGCTCTGATAAAGTTTGCACATGCTGTTTCCCCCCCCCCGGCGAACTGACTGATTTGGATGTTGCACAATTATTGAAGCAGTCTGCTTTGTTTGACCTGGTCTGGCCTCTGACCACTCAAACAGGCTTTTGCCAGCAATATAATAAGACAGATTACAACACAGATGTGAGCAACAAAACCTGTTCACCAAAGTGAGTCAATCCCCTGAATAGTACACCCCCCACCACCACCAACAGACCCCCGTTCGTTTTTTAAGTCCCTTGTCTTATCGGCAGCTTCTGTGTTTCTGCTGCTGCTGGGCTTAGAAAGAAACGGCTGATGCAGCGTAAGCTGCTCTGCAAGGCCCACTCTGCTGGTCAATGCAGTTCAGTCTGTCTTTGTTAAATCAGGTCGGGAGGGGAGCCCTCTCTGTCCATTTGGGTTTGGCGTCGTCACAGTCACTGCCTCCAAACAAGCCCCTGACGTGAATGTGTATTTTTCAATAGAGGGATGTATTTTACACATGTGACAAATGAAATCATCTGGTTCTTAACGGGCTGTATAATTATTTAAGTACAGTCTGAAATGAGCAGCAGTAAGTAAGATGGAAGGACTGTGTGAAATCTGTACTGGTTATAATTTTAAAAGGTTTTGTGGTTTGTGTGATCTTAGCAGTATTGCGGAGGAATTTTGGCCTCCTTATGTTTCCAACATTCCTGGAGCTCATTGAGGTCAGAACACATAGAAGTTTATTTTAGGGGTTGAAGCTCGTTTTTTTTCTTTCTTTTTTTTTCTTTTTCAACCGTCCTGAAACGGAGTTGCATTCAGTATCAGATGTACCACCATAAAGTAAAGCATCGACTCAAGATAACCTTGTACACTTTAATCTTGATGTTGTGGGTCTGTCCTGCAATGTGTTCTTTAGATGGGGAAGAAGGTTTTCCCTGACAATCCCTACAAGACCGAACAAGTTATGCATATTTAGTCTTCATCCAACTGTACTGTCATGGAGTTTTAGCTTCCTAATAGAGGCATGTACTGGTTAAGCTGCATTTGTTTTGTTTTTTTCTGAGTATGTGTGTGTACTTAATTTGAGCATTGTTCTGTTTGACCTCTGAGTGAACCTGCTTGTACATTCACTCCTGGAAACACGGGCAAATATCCTAGATGTTTTCTTACTCATGAATAGCCTTTTTCATTAAAGAGCAAGAGATTCCAACTTGTCTCAAAATTAAATTTGGTACTGTTTGGAATGGCAAATTTGTATAAAAAAATGTGTTCAAATGAAATGAGGGATAAAAGAACAAAAAACTACTTGAATTAATTGTCAAACAATTGTTTTTAGATAAATGCTGACACAAACCTATCTGGCAATAAATGAGTCTTATACATAATTTAACTGTAATAATCTGTTATTTTAACAGCAGTAGGGATTCTTGTTTAAAATGAACCAATTCTGCCATCTTGTCCAATTTTCTTTAAAATTTGTCAATGCTGTGATTTCATTTTTTTTTAATGGATGTTACTATACAATACTTTTACAAAGTTGTTTAGAAACTAATTGCCTCATAAAAATGTGTGTTCTTTTTCTTTGAAGTATCATCTTCTGACTTCTGCTTTTCTGTAGTGTCTGACCTGCTCATTTGTTTTTTGAGGACAACGTGTAAGAGAACAAAGAGTTTTGGTTTTGAGTTTTATGATACAAGTATCAGTTTTAAATTCAATATTAATTTACGCCATGTACTAGTGAAGTGAAGGTAGCATGTGTATCTTTTTTTATTATTATTAAATGTAAAAAAAGTGTGTAAAGTAAATGCTGGTGGCTGATGTGTTTGTAGACCAAGAGATTTGAAAATTGTGATCCATTCAGTGGATTAACTAAGTGATGTAAAAGTGGCAGATTCTCATCTCTGGCTGATTGATTTGTATACCTCTGACAGCCAGAGGTGGGCTGATTGTCCCACCTCTGTATTATGTGTGTTTTTTGTGGTTGTTGTTTTTGGCATATCTGTGTATTATATGATATGCTGCTTGTTTTAACTATGCGTTTCTTTTTTCCCTCTCAGTTATAGAAAATTGGCATTGAAATGGCATCCTGATAAGAACCCAGACAACAAGGAAGAGGCAGAGAGACGGTTCAAAGAGCTGTCTGAGGCTTATGAAGTCCTGTCAGATGGTAAGATGGGTCTATTTTAACTTCAAATGTTCTGTTTTTATCCCTGATATGTTGACTCTATCCTCTGTGTTTTTCTACTCCTTATTATTCAAGTTAAGTGGTTTTGTTTGGGAGACAGCAGTTTATAAAATATTGACTGGGTATATATTTTTTTCTTTCAAATTTGTTTTAAAGTTGCTCAATAATAAACTACAAGTCTTTTTTTTTAACAAGTTTTTATTTAAAGCCTCTCCATTTTTGTAGGGAATACACTTAAGTCTTTAGTTATTTGACTTTAAAAAAAGGTTTTTCTTCAAATGAATGGACAAGTAAAGAACTCAAGGACTAAATTAACACCCTGCAGAGTACAAAAGGGAATCAAAAGACTCATAAATCCCTTTCAAGACAACATTCTATCTGTTGCAACTCTACAATTGTTACATGAGGCTTCTAACTTTTCAAAAGCATAGTAGCACCTCTCTTGAAAAATGCAACCTGTAGTCAAATGTTCCTTTAATTACGGGTTGCACTTTCAAGAGGTAAACTACTGTTGGTTTGTTGTGAAGAACAGAGGGAGTCCAGTTATCAATGTCACAGTGGCGAAAGAAGATGCCTGCAGCAGCAGTTCCTGTGATTATTATTATTATTATTATTATTTTTTTTTTTTCATTGCACTGTGTCGGACTGGATGTCTTGCTCGTGTCTGGAAGTGGCAAAATAACGCCGATGGACTCTATGGCTTTTATATAAACCTCAAATTTACGGATTTTGATTGTTAAAAAATAAAAAAAGCTTTCACTTTCAGATAAATATTAAAGCCTTTTTTAAATATTGATTTGTGAATGTTGTGTATAACAAATCCTGCTCTTCCCAAACAAACCAAATGTTTCCCAATAGCACCTAAATTACAAAACAGGGAAAACTGCTCCTGGAAGTGTTTTACCAAACAGGATTAACTGGAACTGCAAGCAAACAACATTTTGAGCTTGATAATCAACAAGTCATGTAAAAATACGTAAACATGCACCTGCCAATCTATTTATTTGAGTTTACTGGAGAGATGTAGTTATATTTGCCAACTATGATAGAAACCAGTGTTAAAGCCTTGCAGCCATTAGTTAGTGTGTGTTAAAGGTGTTTTTCTTTTCTCATTAATACTTAATATTAGGTGAAACTGTTTAGTGTTTCCAGAATGAGACAAATATAAAATCATAATTTGAGTGAAATAATGTTGCAGATTTTCTACTGATGTTCATATTCCTTCCTTCATTTTAGTTTCATAAAATGCCTTTTTGAGACTAAATACGTCTAAGACTGAGATTTTCTTTTTTTAAACTTCGGTCGAACTCAGTTCAGTTTCTTTTCAGAAAAAAAAAACTGTAAGCAAGCCAGAAATTGTCTCCAGAAGCCACGTGAGAATATTCAGACTATATATTGGTCAGATTTGACTGGAGCGTTGGAGCTAAATGTAAATCCAGGAAGAGGGTGCTGTATTTCAACCTACAGAAAAAACAAAGAATTTAATTAAAGTATTAATATTTTTTTGTGTATGATTTCAGACTAGATGTCTTAGTTTACCTGGTATATTATCTTTTTTAGCTTGACACTGCTTCAACCCACAATGTAATGCAAACCTAGTTTTGAGAAGGCATTTGACTGTTTCTGATTGATGAACCCCTATGGAACCACTGTGGAGTTTGTTTGAATCATTTAACCACTTCTTCCAACGGCTATCAAGACCCTGGTACTATTGTGGGGTTCACATTTGCACAAACAAATGGGAAATGAACAAATTGAACATCCCTAACCATCGTTTATTTTATTTAAATAGTATTTGATATAACCTAAAAATATTTGAGCAAACAGATGAAACAGTTCTTAGATTTTTATTGAACCTGAGTGTATGTTTTTTATGGAAGATGACTTCACGTAGGAAAATTTAAAATATAATCATGATTTAACCTCTAAAGGAGAGATCGTTTTGTCTTATTTTTTGCACTGCTATGAAAGGCATTCTTATTTTTCTCGCTGTGTCGTTTGACATATTAGTCAAGGCAGGTATCCAAAATGGGAAAAAAAAGTTGATGTGAAATTAAACCTTGCAGGTCATATATTTAAATTTTCAGTAAATCTTTTCTCACATAAATTTTCTTTCTCTCCCAGAAAACAAAAGGAGTCTTTATGACAGATATGGAAAAGATGGTCTCAATGGAGGAGGTAAGATGGCGTTCAAACAGGCTGAGGGTCTTTCAGTATTCTAGACTTGACTGATGAGATTTAACCCGTCATGACGTGTCATACTGACACATTATATTTGCAGTGATGTGTGTATATTGTCATGCAGTTAAATTAGTATTTTATGTTTATTTTTTACTGTTTTACAGGAAACCATTACGATAACTTCAGCCATAGTGGCTTCACATTCCGTAACCCAGACGACGTTTTCAGGGAATTTTTTGGCGGGAGAGATCCATTTGCAGATTTGTTTGGTAAGGCCACCCTACTCTGCTCTGCACACACACACACACACACACACACACACACACACACACACACACACACACACACACACACACACACGCACACGCGCACATCGTGAAACCCTAACATGTTTCAGAAGTTGGAAAAGAGGCTGTCGACTTGGATCTCGGAGCTACGATTACTTTGTAGAATGTGTTTGGTAAACAAAAAAAAAAATCAACCCTCCAAAAAGTTTTTTTCTTTATATGGAGCACAATATGTTCTATTAACAAATTTTTTTTTGCCCTCTCAGCCATGCTTTTCCTGTGGTGTTTAGTGGAGCTTGAGGCATAGAAGAAATGTCCCGGTGTTGATCCCTCTGACATCCACTCAACACTGTTCCCAAAAAGATGTCCTCTGCCAATGAAGTCTCATGTAGATTCACTGCTGACTTTACTTTCATTACATAACCTCCTCCATTTAGCAATTGTTTGACCTTTCCTGTGACATAATCTTTAACTTGCATTAAAAAGTAATTGACCTTTTCTCATTGGAGATTGTGAAGGCTCTTTCTACGACAGAAATTGTAAGTTTGCTCGTTGATTCCTCTGTACAAATAAGTTCTTTGGATGGGAGTGCATTTCCATCATGTTGACAGCTGTATCAGATCTTACGTAACCTCAAAGGGACTGTAAATAATGGTTCTGGTTGGTTTCTGTCTTATTTGTTAAAATATGTCTCCTGATAATAGGACGAAGGCAAAGTATCAGAAGTTTTATCTTTTTTATAGCACATGTAGTGCTTGTTAGGAGGCATCTGGGTTGAGCAGAAGGCTGATTGGAAAGCATGTTGTACTTCACCTCGTGTAACTCTAAATAAGGAGTTCAGACGCAGGCAGAGGTTGGATTGGACCATCTACATCACTCAACTGGAATGCATTCAAAAATAGCTTCCGTGTTGAAACAAAAGCAGATGTAATAACGGCAAACGTGTCCTCACCTCCTGTCTGAACGGACATGGAATATAGTGATTCAAGATTTTTCCTCTTTTTTTGTGATGTTACAGTTGTGTTAATATGGAAAGACTGGCACGGCGGAGCTCAGCTGTTGCTGTTTACTTGTAAACAGTGACCATAAAACAAGATGGCCAAGTGGAAGAGTGAGATTTAGTTTCTGTTTTGACTTTAAATAGCCTTTATCACATTTGTCTGACTGGTAAACAGAGTGATACATTACCTTCCAAAAGTATTCATACCTCTTGAACTTCTTTAACAAACTTCACAAAAATATGTGTACTATGTCCTGTAATCTAATTCCTTTTTTTTTTTTTAAATGGAGTGCAAACAATTGCCTTTAAGTCTTCTAACTAGTTGGTACAATCCACCTACGGGTGTTTTCTCAGCTTAGGTGACACTTAATTCTGGCCAATGTTGAAAGAAAGCAATAAGAACATCTGTTTGCAGGATGCAGAGTGGAGATGCTCTGGTCAGATTAAATCAAATGATGAATTACTACCCTTAAAATGGAAGTCCAGGAGGCACAGGATGCAACATGGAAAATAGAAAATAAATCTAGCAACCAACAAAAAGCATAAAAGTGACTTTTAATGCTTAAGTCAAGGATTTCACACAGCTTAACAAAAAGGGAAGTGATAAACATCAAGGTCTTGAAGGTCAAACTAAACAAAAACGCTCCCATTTGTGTGAAAGTAAAAGCTTTATCTGTAAAAAACGTGCATACTAAACTCCCTGTTTGACCAAAGAACAGGAAAAAAACTCAAGAAACGGCAAAGAACCCATGTTGATATCCCCTCTAAAAGTGATATTTCAAAACATTTAACTAAACAATATCTAATCGCAGTATTGCTCTAAGTACACGGGATTTACTTCTATAGTTAATCAAATCACTGATGTCAAAGGGGAGAGGGTGTGCTGTTGGATTATTGAAGCGCTTATCCAGTTGTTCCACTTTTTAGTGATCGTGAAAATTTATGCAAAATCAGCAAATGGTTCTTTTTTTTTATACTAATGCATAGTTGTGACTTTATTGCAAACTGGGAGAGGGGATTATTTCGCGCACCTTACAATAAGATAGTCTTGGAATGGGTTTAATGAAATATCAGCACAATATCAATGATTTTGATTGCCAGAAAAGGTGCTAATGCAGTGGATTAGAAGTAAAAGTCAAAATGTTCTGTGCTGCAACAACTGCTGCATAAATGCCTGACCACACCATCCCCATGAGCTAATGTGGTAGGGGAAGCGTCATGCTGTGGGAATGCTTTTGAGTGTCAAGTGAGTTGGTCTTAATGAAACACCATAGAGTAACTTAAAGCTTCTCAGCTCAATGTACCAATGGCTGAGAAGCAACTTACCATTCCAGGAAATTTGTTTATCCTCCATCATCAGTGGCTATGCTAACTAGCTTGAGCATTTATGGCAGGCTCCGTTGTTGGAAACTAGCAATAGTGTAGCATTGATTGGTTGTTTCTGACCGAGTGGTGTATTTATGCAGATGGCAATAAGACCACAGTAAGAAGGCAGCAGAGCTAAAGATTATCTCTAATTCTGTCTCTATGTTGAAACATTGTGACAGTTTCAACAAATCTGCATTTTTTTTAATTTATTTATTTTTTACATAAAAGTTGCATAGTGCAACTTTAACTAAAAAAAAGGGGACATACTGTTTTCCATGCCAGTTTTTACAGTACATGAAGTTCAGTTGGCATGTTTAGAATGAGCTCAGAGAATTTCTGATTTGTTTTTAAGTCCCATCCAGCCCTCCACTGCTGATGGTCCAGCCCTCCACTGCTGATGGTCCAGCAGTCTGTCTTGCTGGGCAGCAGCTGGTCCTGGAGATCTGTCACTCAGCCACATCACAGGGACTAGCAGCTTGCAAGGCGGAGGCGCAGTGGATGCAGGGTTCCCCTGAGACACAAACTCCCACTGCGATCCGGCCAAGATGTCTGTCAGGAACAGCAGACACTTATCTTGAAGTGAACATGGGATGAATCGGGCAGGAGGAGAGAGAGATTAGATGACTCTTGTCTGGGATCCTTGCTGGTTTCAGGGCAGAAATTTGACAGCAGCTCTGTTGGACTTTACTGTATTTTGACTTGCACAAATTTTTGTTTGAGTAATGCTACAGCATTTTTTAAGACTATTATTTAGTGTGTAATTTACAATCTTGAATCCAGATCTGAGTCGATGCCCTTAATTTTATTATTTTTTTAGTACAGCTTCACTCTTCAATCTGAATCACAGTTCAAGTGTTAAACAACATTCCTTACAGCTTACGTTCCTCTGTATTTTCCACTGATGCGTAACTTCTCTGCTAAAGCTCACTCGTGTGCGCTCACAGGTCCACTTCTTGGTAAACAGAAACATGGGAGACTTTTATTTTAAGCTTGTCTCTCAGAGGGAACAAGCAAATCATTCTTTCTTTTTTAAATGCACTCTTCGTACGTTCAAGGTTGAAGAAGGAGTCTTCTTTCAGTGCCAGTGATTCCAGCCTTATCCTGCCAGGGTGACCCAGATCGGCAGCACACAATTAGCGGAAGCTCCTCGGGGGCTTTCGGATGAAAATGAGTTTGCGGCACTTGGACAGTTTTTAACGGATATCATTGTTCCAGAAATGACTAATAAACTCTGTCACCAATGAGAGCCTTTATTTAATCTGTTTCTTGAGCCTTTTTTTTTTTCTTCTTCAAGCTGGGACCATTTTCTTCAAATATAATACTCAAAATAAGTCAATATTGATATGCGGTTTGGAAAAGTGTTAAATTTGGTATTAGTTTTCCAAATATTGATTAAATACTGGCCCTCTATAAATTCATTCATCTCTCCGTTCATATATTTGCCCAACAATCGTTGTGTTCATACTGTCAATTTATTGGCCACCCATCTAACCTGGAATATTACTGCCATCTATCAATCCATAAAACCAAATCTACCCCATTAATCCATTTGCTCATCATCTAACCTGCTGTTTATCAATCAGTTCCTCAATTTTTCTGTCCACCATTCAAGCTGTTGTCTATCCATCTTTCCATCCGTTTGACCACTGGAAAAATACTTATAAATGTGTTATAAAATTATAAGAATCTACAGAAATTTCAACGACTCTTAAAGGTCATACTGAAAGTGAGACCTTTAGTAGTTGAAGAACCAAAAAGAAAATCTCACAGTGAAACATTGCACAAATTTTGAAATAAATATATCACCGTGGCAAACTGTGTTTGCTTTTGCAGCTGATGACCCCTTTGATGATTTCTTTGGAGGCCGCGGACGTCAAAGAGGTGCGCACAGGAGCCGGATGGGTGGGTCGCTCTTTGGTTTTGGCGGCTTTCCAGCATTTGGGCCTGGCTTCTCAGGGTTTGACTCAGGTCAGCACATACTTTACATTTTTGTAATTACTTCATATTTTATTGAAATAATGGCATTAAAAAGAATTACATTGTCTGTTAGCTAAAATTAATATTTTTTTCGTTACCCATTATTAGGTTTTAGCTCCTTTGGCGATATGGGTGGCGGAGGATTTACTTCCTTTTCTTCCTCTTCATTCGGAGGCAGCGGAGGAGGGATGGGCAACTTCAGATCTGTTTCAACCTCTACCAAGATTGTCAATGGCAGGAAAATCACCACAAAGCGGTATGAGAGTTGAACTTGTGGTGCCTTGGCACACATTTATATTTTGAACTTTTCTGAATCTTATATTGATACAAAAAGAAACTTTTATATTTTTAATATTCAAAACTTGTCAGATAAACAGTAAGGACACGTTTTCCTGTGCAATGACATTCTTAGTTTGATGCCAAAAATTTTTAATTTAGGTATTAAAAAATATTAAATGAACCATGAATATAAATTTAGAAATAAACTGTACAGAAACATGAACTCGCATATGTTCAAAATTAACTGATATGAAGATAATCCCATCAGACAAGTTTAGATATATGTTCAAATTTGATGGGGTGTAATGTGCAAAGAAGAAATGTAAGCATTTAGTTTGAGTCTTATTTCATTGACCCATCATTTCAAAAGAAAAGTATTTTTCATTAACAAATGAAGGACTAAAAAGTGGCAAGCTTCCTTTACTCTGATACCCCTAGATAAAATCCAGTGCCATAACTTGCCTGCAGAAATAACCTAATTAGTAAATGCAGTCAGTCTGACTTTAATTTAATCTCACTACAAATACAGGTGTTCCATGTGGTTCAACATGGTGAATAAAATCATTCACTAATAGTATTAAAATACAAAAAACTGTTCTATCTGCTGTGAAAGGTGGTGCTACAAAGTCAGGGATGTAAATATAAATGCACACCAGTTTTCAGATTTTGTCATGCTATATGAAACACACAAAATCAAAATCTGAAAAGGGTCATTAAGTGTGAATATTTTTAGAAGATGTTTTGTTTTCAGTAATTGTTGCTCCCAGGTTCCTGAAGAAGATGCTGTGTTTCTGTGTCTGTGTGTGTGTGTGTGTGTGTGTGTGTGTGTGAACAGGATTGTGGAGAACGGCCAGGAGCGGGTAGAAGTGGTGGAAGATGGCCAGTTAAAATCCCTTACAGTTAATGGTAAGGAGCAGCTACTAAGACTGGATAACAAGTAAATATCTCACCACAAAATTTGACCAACATGCAATTGTCTCATCTGGAAAAAAAAAAAAAGTCTCTTCTCTCTCTGTTCCTCCTGCATCTCATTCCCAAAGAAGAATTTTCTCATGTTAGCTTAGTTGCCAGGGAGAAGAGAGACATGTTTTCAGTATTTGTATATTTGTATTTATTCCATTATTTAGGGGGACCAGCTTGCTGGGATTTGTTGTTTTTATTTTCTGAATTTATTGAATTGTACTTTTCTGCCATAAACACTAAGTTGGCTGTGTGCTGTATTTTTCTTCTTTCCTTCATTCAGGGTGTATATCGTCTTAGGTGTTGTGGCAGAAAAAAAGATGCTGTATGTTTAACTTAAGCATGTCATTTTTGCTCCCTTTTATTTGATTAGTTTAACAAGTGAATGAGAAGCTTAACCACCTCACATTAATGTCTTTAACATAAACTCCACTTTGCTAACCTGTTGGCTATTGTTCATGCGAGTGTAATAAAATTTGTGTTCATTAATAAATTAATTATAACAACATGCATATTTTGCTCATTTTCTCTGTTTGGAAGCGTGTTTGGTTTCTTTCTGCATGATAGAAGAAGGCAACCTTTATGATTTCACCTTAACTGCTTTGCCAGCTCAGACTGTGAATTTAAACAGCAACACCAGCTAAAGGGGCTCACCGAGGAGTTTTTTTGTTACAGATTAAATCAATAAAGCTTGGTTTATGAAACGTCATGGAAAACCCACTGCCCTCATTTGGTGTCTGTGTGTTTCTCCTCATGGATGTGTGAGTTTACCTGCTTACACGGCAGATCGCAACCGCACTAAAAAGGAACCACACCGGCTGCTTCATGTTGTACATTCACTCACCACCCATCACACAGCTCACCGTGTGTGTTATATAACTTACTAATGCTTTAGTGACTCACATTAGGGTTTGGCGCCTGTCTGTCCTCACTCAAGTAACCCTTGTCATTGTTAGATGTGTCTTCACTGGAATTTCATCTTCAGTCTTGGAGCTTTTTGTTTTTTCTGTACCCTGATGGGTATATTTCCATTGAACAAGTAAGCTGATTTTTAAAATGTCCCCTTCTTATTCACACACGTCCATAAGGCTATAAAAGTTCTGTTGGCTATAACATTTAATCTCCAATAGAACCCAGTAAATGCAGAAACATTTAAGTTTTTGTAGTGATTCCTGCTAAAGATAAGCTTAAGCTTTTGAATGTTGAATATGCCAGGATCTCATTGAAGGAGGAAAGTGAATTCCCCTAAATATCCACCAGTATTCCACGTTTTATTTAAGGGTAAAGCATTTTTGAGGTTTATATGTTAACGAGTGTGGAAAGATTTTCAAATGTTTTCTCCTATCTTTTTGCCAGTCTTTGTTCCTCTCTTTATCCATCAATATCTGTCCATCACTGCATTGTTCATCCAACTGCCTGTGGGTCTATGAGTATTTATTCTTTTGTCCACTGTTAATTGTTTTGCCCAGTTATCTATCTATTCCTCCCATCCGTCCTTCCATTATTCATTTATCTGGCTACCTATCCATCCTTTATTGTCTATTATCCATGTCTTTATTCATCCATCCAGCCATTGTTTATCCATGTACCAATTTGTTTTTATCGTTTATTCATCCACCCTTCCACCTATCCATTCCTTTATTCTCACATTATCCATCAAACCATCCATCCCTCCTTTTTGCCCAGTATATGTCCATCCATCCCTTTGTGTTCTGTCTCTGTCCTTCCTGTTTTTTCTAGGTTCCAGATTTAAAGCCTGGCAAGAATGAGCTGGAACTCGGATTACAACAGTGCAAATCATAATTCGGTTTATCGACTTCATTTTTACATTTTCCTCTACCTGATTGCAAAAGAATTTATTTTATCCAAATAGGACTGCTACATACATTTAATTTCAATTAAAACATATCAGCTTAGGTAAAGAAATGCTACAGTCTGTCCCATAACACTTTAGTATTACATCCTTTCAAAAATGATGCAACTGACCATGATTATTCATCTATTTCTAGACTAGACTAAACCCCCAATGTTGCTGATCTGCTGCTTAATGTCTTTGATGTGTGAAGTGCAAGATGAAGATGTACACAAGATAAGACACTTTAGCTCATGGGATTTTCTGTGTTGCACCATAAAGTTGGAATCATGGAGACTGCATTTGTTTTACAGCTTGCTTAGAGGAACACACAGAAAAACATGAGTGTTCCTAAAGGAATGTGCTCAGGGCTAAATGAAACAGGGCCCACTTCAGTTTTTGAGGCATGTCAAGCAAAGGAAGCAGTAAAATCGGGGTGAGGCCTGGGATGAGTCAAACTTCCACTTGGATTTCTAACTTTTTACATATCCGATTCCAAATGTGTCAGGCAGAGCTGGTGCTGAGATCAACACAGAATCTATTTCAGTTCGACCTCTTTAGATTTCTCTTCTGAGTAATAGACTGAACACTTTCAATTGTAACCCTTCAGGTTGGCTGTGCCGCCTCTTTTCCATCAGGATAATTTTATTTAGATGTGACGTGTAAGGTGTTATTTTATTTATGTATTTTAGAATCAATCATTGAAGAGATTGAAGAACTGTTTAGGGCGCAGGTGTCGGATTTGTTGAGCAATAGCGCCATCTTCCGTTCATACTGGAGTTTCTCTTAACCTTGCAGTTAATTTGAACAGTGTTACCATTTTTGGTGCGTTTAGCGTGTTAATAGGATTAGAAATGCATAGAAAATGAAAATGTCAAACTATTGAAGAATATGTATTTTCACTGCATTGTTGACGACATTTTAAACTTCAAAATAAGTTCAAAACAACAGCTATTCTGAGTTCAGTACAGTTTGTGGTTACTTTAGCCACCTCTAGTTATTTCACTGAAAAAAATATTTACCTCCAGTAAACAAAAATGCACAACATAGAAGCCTAAACAGTTTGTTAAAGTGAGACCTCTTTTGTTCAAGCTTCGTTGTTGAAGTGAAGTAGAGATGCAGTAAGCATGTTATAGGAAGGATTTTTATTTTATTTTGTGCAGTTCTATATACATTGTCATGGTAATGCATATTCTAACTGAGATGTTTCTGTAATAAACCAGAAAGCAAAAAATCCTCAAATCTCATGGGCATAAAATGTCTTTTAGAAATCTGATGTTTGATGGACATTATTGTTCTTGGTAAGCAGAACACAAACATCCGCAAATATTCATGAAAGAGGACATGATAGTTAATATACTGATATGAAAAAAAAAATCCAACAACAACAAAAAAAAAACAATACAACTTAAATGTACAATCACAATAAATGTATTTGCTTAACGGAAAACATTAGGTGGTTTCAAAGTGTATCTCTTGTGACCACCAGATGTCATCATTTGTTTACAAAAAGAAACCAATCCAAAATGGGCAAAACTGCCATTTAGGAAAAGAAATCACAGAACCCCATGCTCAGTTGAACTCAATTTACTACTATAAGCAAGTCTGAAGAAACAAGATATTTTTAAAAAGGACCTAAAAAATGTAGGCCAATGTCGTTTAATTAGGTACAAAAATTGCTATTCTTCTTTTCAATAAAAGAAAAAAGCTTTTTTTTTCTTCCTCTGCATAGAAAACAGTTACCAAGAAAACTCTTGCTGCTTTTGCTATTCCCTCTTCATCCATCTGCTCCAGTATGACACACACGTCTGATTTGTTACACCGCCCCCGTCCTCACCTCGCCTCACCTTATACCCCACAGCCTTTCCTCCCACAAACACACAGAAACACAGTATGCTTGACGGCTTAGCACGACACCAGAGCCTGCAGCCACTGGCTATTTTATGAACGATGGGAAAAGATAAGCCGCCTGCTTCTCCTCGGCTGTGTCTGAACAAGGATTTTATCTGTCAGTGCTCAGCAGTGGGGTCCCCGTCAGCACGACACCAGACATCCTGAACCCAGCGATGGTGGACTGTTGAATATAATCTGGCTGCAGTTGTCATCTAGGGTTAGCCCTCCTTTGGAGCTGTGATTTATTTCAGACGCTCTCAGTCCATGATTCAACCACCAGTCTGCTGCATGTAATGCTGTAAATGTCTCTCTCATATAGATTTAGTGTTAAGGTGTGACTTGGTGTCTGTGTTCATGCCTGCATTACAACTGGCCACATTTATTTAACCTGGAGACAAATGACAGGTGCTCTCTGCACAATAGCAGCAAATGAAACATCTTACTGCTGAAGGGTGTTCACTTTTTAAATTAAGTCTTTGATCCAGAAAATAATAGACCACTTATTTGAACATTAACTAAAACCTCATTATCACTATAGCTCGTTGATATTGTCTTTGTTTTATTTAATTAAATGCTGTTGGATTATGCAGCTTGGTGGCAGAAGAAGCCCTATTACCGAGGTAGCAGGATGCCTAATATATGCAAATATTGATCCTCAGGAGTAGCGGAGGCTGGAATGAAGCAGGCGGCCTTGAAGTCACAAATGTTTTGGCTTAATCCAGCTATCGAGCATCACCTGATGGGATCATGAAACAAATATGGGTTGGAATTGAGAGCCAAGCCACCAATTTTCCTGGTGTCTGGTGGTCCACTGAGACCTGCTGTCTCCTTGTAGGGTCGACTCGCGGTTGTCCAGTTTAATAAGCTGGTTTGTAAACTCTGAAAACAAAAGACACTCTATTTTGAGGCTAAAATAGCACAAATAACCTTAAAGTGTGAGATTTTTCAGTGTGGATTGTTTCAGAATAAGTAAGAAAAAATAAAGTCCTTTTGTGAGGAATAAATCAGACTTGGGTCATGATGAATGACCTTGGATGAAATGTGATGGTTAAAACATTCTTTTTCTGGAACTGAAAAAAAGTTTTAACTGAAGCACTCAAAGACCATTTGAAAGACATTTTATACAATCACAAGCTCATTTTGTATGTCTCCTCAAGTTGCTTATTCACAAATAGCTTGGTAGAAAGCTTAAGATTTTAGATGTCTTAGTAAAGTGAAGACAACATGTTGAAGATCACATTTAAAAAAGAAGACTTTGGTGACTGAATGTGGCATTGCTGCCAGTTCCAGACATCTGGTCTGTGTATTTTTTTCAGGAACTGATGATCCACTTTTTATATTCAACCACAGGTCAAACAGACACTAGTCAAATAATCATTATGTTTACAAAACAACTTGTTAACATAAATTACATAAATTAATGTCAACAAACATGAATTACACATAGCTTGTATCAACAATTCAGGCTGCTGATGGAAGTATAATGGTGTGCTAGATATTTTCTTGGCTTACTTTGGACCTTTTACTACCAGGTGAGCATTATTTACACACTACCATCTGAGTATTACTCCTGCCAATGTCCATCCAGTCACAACAACCATTACTTTCAACAGAACAATGCACTGGCACAATAACGCGATCATCTCAAGCTGGTTTACTGAACATAAAGATTAATTCTTCTCAAAGAGGACTCCATGCTTGATTGCAGTTGTTGCTGCCCAACCAGTTATTGTATTTACGTGGCAATCACTTTTTTACAGAAAGCCATGTTGGTTAGGATTTTTTTCTCTCTCTTTATGATAAACACCATTTAAAAACTGCATATTCTACTTACTTGTGTTGTGTGATGTTTTGAAATACAAAAATGTAACAAACATGTAGAAAAGATGGCAAACATTTTTCACACAACTCCATAAACACAGCAGAGGTTTAATCATACTCTGGGCTCTGCCGTGTTTTATATATATATATATATAAGTCCCACTGCTTATGTGTTTATGTTAGTTATATTTTTTTTTGCAAGTTGGTGCAGACCCTCCTTCAATGGGACCAGTTCCAGGAAGGCGAGCATCTGGCTTCCTTTCTTCTCCTCAGTGCTGCCTTAATTTACACAACACAATGGCGATCCGATCTGCCTGTAATCTTCTAGTATAATTACCCCTCCACTGCCACCTCACACCGTTCCCTGCCTGCCACTAATTCAATATAAATGTAAATTACCCAGAGAGAAGAATAACCAAATCTCATTTTATTTACATGACTAATCACAATCAAAGTCAGGCAGATGAAAAATGAATAAAATATATGCCTGAAGTTTGATTGAAGGGGGGGGTGCTCTGTTTACCTTAAGGGTACCTGGTTTATTTCATCTCTGTTTTTTTCTTCTTGCTTACATCAATATACCTTTCGGACTCATGCCTAACTTGCAGTAATATAAGTTTGTATCTCTATTCCTGTGTCTGATTGTATTCAAACAGCCAAGGGCATCAGAAGGCAATATGTTTTTCTCTTTTGCAACAAACACATCTCATGTCAAAAGGGACAGGAGAAAAAAAACAAAAACGAGTTTATGTTGAACACCTCGGGCAATCCAACCAGACAGCGATAAGCTTAGGTGTGATTCATTCCCTCTCTGCTCACACCCACAGATATCGCCCCCCAAGACCCATTAGAGGAGGAGTTTCGCAGCCGCAGACAAAACATGCTCCCTGGTTTGGGCCTCCACCAGCGCTACCTGAGGAACTCCGCCCAGAACCCCTCTGAGGAAGAGGAGGAGCACGGCCCACAGAGCCTGGGACTAACGAGAGGTCCGCCCTGCTGCCACTGCAGGCCTGATTAATTACCAACACACAGAGCTCTGCCTTAAAGACTCCTAATGAGCATGGCTAATTGTCTGCTTTTGTGCCTGATGGCCTCACAAAGCACAGTGAGGACGTCTGATTGGCAGATGTAAACACCGAGGACAGAGATGTTCATTAGCCAGCTCTGTTTTACGTCGCTGTAACGACCAGAGGTCAGAGTCGGCCTGCTGTTTTCCTTCACGGGGTCAGGAAGTCAGGCACAAAAGCTGAGCAATTACACACAGCCGCCAAGCGTTTTACACACGGCGGCTTCGTTAGGTGAGGAGAGAGCCTTTAATTTCAATGTGCATAGTTCCTGCTGAGATAGAGAGAGCGATCCTGGGATGCTCTCTCTGTCCTCTCAGGGAGATTTTAACTAGCATTCCTGTCTGAAACCCAGAGAAAATCAGGGCAGAATCAACAGCGAGGTCTGACCAGTCCAAAAAAACAACAATGCAAAATTGCAAATTTAACAAGCCAAATATGTTGTAGTATACTAACAGCTCATTAATCATTCACAAAAACATGTCAACATGCTGCAAAGTATTATGGATGGCCTATGGTTACTTGATGAGTCTTGTGTGTTTTACAAGATGTGGATAAAAAAGCTCCATCTGGATCACTGATGCAGTTCAGTTTAATAAGAGTAATCCCAATTAATAACTATATGTTCTCAATTTTAGCACTGAAGAAAGACCCCAATAATGTGATTAAAATGCAAGAAAATGCTTCTTTTAATTGCAACATCTGCATTCCTGTTTCCAAGATTAATATTTTTTTATTAATTGTCAGCAAAATGCTTGCAAACATATTCATCCTACTTCAACAAATGTCAGAGTGCAAGATTAAAAAAATAATGAAATATATCACAAATGGTTTTAAAAATTCTGAAAAATATGGCATACCTTTGTGGTCAGCTACTTTTCCTCCAATACACCAAAAGAAAATGTAGAGTAACAAACTGCCTGCAAAAGTAACATAACTAACCAAAAAATAAATACATTTGTTATATGTATACATAGAGAACATCGGTGAACAAACAGCATAGGTAATGTTGCTGAGAAAAAGACATTTATTTGAAAAAATGTTCCAAATCTAACAATTTATGGCTGATTGGGAAGAGAAAGGCTTTTGCAACTCTGGAGAAACAGCAGAGAAGTACATCTGTTAAAACTTGGAAGTGGATCCTCACAGATCTCCTCATTTTCGGTCTATTTTGAAAAAAAGAATAGGCAAAAGTTTGAGTTTCTGAGAAGCAGGTAGAGACATTCACTAAATGGGGTAGTTTAAGAGTTATTGACACCAAAAGAAGACATGGGTTGAACAATGCCCTCATTTACTGACACTGTTTTCTTCTTTGCTGTTTTGTAGGACATGTGGACACCAAGAGGAAGAAACTGTGGCTGAAGGAGGCAGAATCCAAAAAGAAACGAGCTCCGCGGCATTTCCCTCGTTTCAGTGGATTTGGTACCTATTTTTGAACAGTTCTCAGTTCTTTTTGGCAGATGTGCCTTCAGCTGTATGTGGCATTAGCTTGTTTTGGCTAATATTCAGAGAAGCAACTCCTGTGCTGCTGCATCATAGTTCCCTTTTTTCTATTAACTGCAGCAAAGAGAATTATGTCTCTCCTGCTTTTATTAACCAAAACCATTCTCTCTGAGTTATCTGCTTAATAGTTAGATTTGTACAGCATTCGTTGTAGTTTACTGGTTGGCAGTGGTGGTTCTTGCATGAATGGAGCCTTAGCTGAAAGCCAACCAATTAAAATGTAGGAAATCATCTATATTCTGAGGTAGAATAAATTGCAATGGATATACACACAAAGCATATAAAAGTCTCCCAGTCTCTAGCAGGAAGCAGGAGACATCAGCTCTGAATTGAATGTACACAAATAAAAGTAATAGAAAACTTGTTCAAGGTGCAACCGCAAGGTTTTCAAGTTTTAATTTAATTTTATGTTTTTTACCTGATGTTTGTGTGCTCCCCTTTCCAACCCAACCATTTAGCCCACATCAAAAGCTTTATATATTCAATAAAAAAAATAAAACAAATTCATGGGTTTGGCCTTAAAGATTTGCAGCTAACACACACAAAATGTCTACATTAATTTTTCCTGATTGAGTTTTATCGTTGCTTTGTGCATATTTGAAAAGACACAGGTGGAATCGAGACTCACAGGAGCAGCTCTGCTTGAAATTAGCAGAAAGTTTCTGAGACTGGACCGCATGTAAGAGTCAGTGAAGGTCAAACCATTTAATGAATCCATCTTTAATAGGAGACAAAGAGGAAGAGAGAAGACTGGAAAATGTGAGTGTTACAAAGGCTTAAAGCGTTGGAGAGTATTAGAAAATGATGAACTTGTTCAGCTCAGTTGAATCACATTTTTCCACAGCATGAAAGGACACGATTATCGCTCTTAAATACTACTTTAGAGAATTAATTGTTTGTGAACTCTTTGTATTTGTAATAGTTTTCTCAAGAAACGTTTTCCTAATTTGATGACGCGTGACAAATCCAAGAGAAATGTTCATTTTTCATGGACTCTCATGATAAAATGCTTAAAGAAAACATAACCTGAGTTTGTTTGTCTTTTTTATTATGAAAATGTGTTTTGGATAATTATAACTGAAAAACTTAAAATGATTCATTCTTACTGTTTCTGGCAAATGTTGACATATTTTTATTTAGGATGTCATAGTGCATCATGACAAGTTTCCTTTGGAAGTTAAACAGGCCCACAGCATCACTGGTCCTCCACCACATTCAACAGTGGAGATGAGGTGCTTTTAAACAAAATTGATGCTTGATTTTACTCCACACTAATGGTCACTCGTCAAACACATCAAGAAACACTGTTTTGTGTTGAAAAACATCCGCTCATGAACTTACTGAAGAGGAAGAGCTGAACTTGATCAACATTTTCATCACTAACGATACTTTGGTAGAACAAATCCATTGAATCAATAAACCTTAAATAAAATAATAATTTATGCAAACATTGCACATGCCATTTAACAGTATAGAATATTACAATTCATGTCTAGGGCACTTGCAAGATTTTGATTGCAGTTTCTTCCAAACGAAATTGAAAAGTGCCATTAGGAAATCTGCAAATTTCACAAATTTGTTCTTAATCGAAGATTGGCAAGAAGACAAAAGGGAAATGAAACTCAAATGAACGCCTGCAGCAAAAAACTAAGACCTCATGCCAAACAAATCATTCCCATGGTGGAACATGGTGGTGGGAGTAGGATGAAATGGGAGCAGCTTAACCTATCACAATTATGCTTTTCAATGTGTTGGTTTATCAGAAAAAGATCTCATTAAGTTTTCACAAATGTGTAAAAGTTCAAGAGGTATTAGTACTTCTGCAAGGAATTGATTATTTGCATCTTTTTACACTGTCAAACTTAAAAACATTTGTATTCAGATGCATAAGTTTCTCTATGGTGTCAAACTGTTTATTAATTCAGAGTCATCTGCTCTTATTGTATGCATGGATGTTTACCAGTTGCTCTCTAGGGAACAGTAACTGAATGGTGCCAGAGACGAAACACCCTGAATTTCCCTGTCACATGTGCAGTGCCTTAGAAATAGCAGCATTCCCACATTATTTTGAATGAGTCTGTATTATTCATGCAGCAGAACTCTTGCACATGACCCAGCAACTCATTCTGCCCTTATTCCCATGCAGCCAGCAGTCTCTGAGGGTTTAATTAAACTGTGTCAAGGCGGAGGCCCATCTCTTGCCATTGGTTTAAAATCTCGCAAACGTTCCTCCCGCTGACTTGCACTCAGAGGACGTCGATGTCCTGAAGAGCAAAGAGGCGAGGCAGCGGCACAACGTCAAGCTCTTCGGTGTCAACCGGCGGCTGCTTGAGACAAAACAGCACCTGAGTGAAGTGGAGCGCCTATTGACACCCATTACAACACAGAGAGAAATTAGGTCACAAGTAAGTGTTCTACACTGTAAGACATATGAGAACAAAAAGAGAGCATCGATCTGAATCCGACTGATTTAAAAACCAGCTGCTGAAACCAAAAATCCTTCTTTTAAAATATCAGAACATAAGAGGAGGACCCAGTAAAAGGCTAAAATAGTTCTCAAAACATTTTTTATAGCCCTAATTTCCCTTTGTAAGTTCATGGGAATCCAAAACTAGACCTCATAATACAGTCATTGTCAGTGACTTAGAGTATCATTCAAATAAGGCTCAATTGTCAGGTTAAAAGTATTGTTTGAAAATAACAACCTTTAAGCAGGTATTTAATATAATTTTTAGTAGGTTCACATGTTTAAATATTTATTTAGGTCAGGTGTAACATTATCGATTTTTTTAACTGCTAGTAGAAAATCTTCATAATTAACACAAATAAAGGCGTAAAACGTCAGTTAGTGTGTTATTAATACATCCCTTAGTGAATTTAGTGAAACAAACTATTCTAATAGTAATATTGAATATATGTGCACATGGAGAACTTTGTTACAAATGTGACCTAACGTTTTAATTCTTCATATAAATACAAGTTTGTTATTTTAATGTAAGTTTTTTTTTGTCGTTGAAATTATGAATTCTCATTGTAACTGTATCTTCGCACTAAGAGAACAAAACTAGTTTTTAGTTGTAGTTTGCTTAAAGATGTGCCTTTTGTAGATATAAGAATACAAAAGGTAATTTCTGACACAATGACTAGGTTTTATAGCACACAGTGTGAAATCTGTCAATTTTAACAAGAAGACAACCCACTTGTCAACTTGTCAGGATGGAGAGGAAGTAAGCTGGGATGCTGTCTTATACAACAAGCTATCAAGCTATTTTATGTACTTATCTTGCTAGCAGGCTAAAAATAAGCCAGCATGTCAGCAATCAGGCTTACTAGTTACACAGTTAAACTAGTGAGTACAGCAATTCTTTGGTTAGCTTGCTAAAATTGAAGTTTATAATTCAAATTTAAAAACATTTCAATATTCCTACAGGGAAATAAAATGCTGCATCTTGTAGAGTTTTTTTTTCAGAGTCGTTGCAGATACTGGTGACTGTGGGCATGCCGGAACTGCTGTAGCAGTCTGTAACACAGTGATCTGAACAAGCCTCTGACAGAATACACTGCTGTTGCATAACAGTCGCATGGCAATGATTCTCAGAGGTTTCCCAAATACTTCTGAAAAACTACTTTTTTGCACTATAATGTCCAGATGTTCCACAGTGGTCCCAGGAACAGATAACCTGGTGTCAGAGAGATTACACTCTGCACAGCAGACTTACAAAATACATGCAGTACCCTGCTGTAAAACATGAAGGACCTAAGATTCCCCCAGAAGCACAGTTTACTCTGTCCATTCTTCCAGACAGCTTCAGTGTTGCAATTCTAGTCCAGTCTGTTGCCCAGGTGAGCAATGCAGTATTTATATTCCTCAGCTTCTTCTTGAATCATTGAAATAGTGCTCGACCTATTTCTGTTTCTCCTGAAATCTACAATTATCTTTAGTTAGTCAGACTATGTGTTTAGATAGTCTGACAAGCCTTTGCTTTGGTCACATTCAAGATGTGATTATTGTTTCCCCAGCAGCTCTCTGTATGCAGCTTCTTCACCATCTCTGATAACGATGGTCTTTCAGATGACTGCAGTCATTTCCGGAGATGACAAGAGTCTGTTTTGTATTGGAAGTCAGAGTTGTACAGAATGAAAATAAATGGTGAGAGTTCAGTCCCCCATGGTGCTTCTGTGCTGTTTTCCACCTGGTTGGACACACATCCCTTCAGTCTTACAAACGTGGTCTGGTGATTGTTGAAGCCTCTACCTATCATCAGGAGTTTCTAGCAAATCAAATCAGGTTGAATTGTGTTCAATTCTCTGGAGAAATTAAAGAACATGATTCTCACAGTGCTGAAAAGAAAATAACTTAGCTATTTAGTGTGAAACAACTTGCTTATAGGCTGCTTTATATTCTCTTCTACTGTCTTCCGAGGTAGTTAGACTGCTGTCAGGCTAGTTAACACTCCTATTTCTAGCTCCAAAGTTAGCTTAATTGTAGGCTGTGTTTGTTGCAGTCTGTTATTGATGTTGTCCTCGGGTCAAAATGTTCCGCCACTGTGTTAAAACCTCCCAAAAAATTCACTAAATGTTATTTTTTTGACTTGAGATTTTAAGACTTTTCCTAGATTGGCCAAAACAATAGAAAAAGTTAAATGTTGCTTTTCTTTACATTTCCATGTAAGCTGTACAAAAAAAGGTACAAAGATGGTCTTCGGGTCAAAATGACGCATGAGGCAAATAGAGTTGAAATGAAGGTCACAGAGTTATTTACAAACCACAGAATGTTACAAAGTTTTAGTTGTTTAGTTTAGTAGTTCCTCTTCTGATTCAGAAGAGGAAGTAGAGGATGTATCCAAAGAAGAAGATGGAGAGGAATACAACCCAGAGCATGATGAATCATCTTCAGAAGAAGAAGAACCAGGGGATGCGAGTTGTGCTTGATGTGACAGAGGTACTGAAGGGCCACAATGTGACATGTGACAATTTCTTCACCTCTTATGAACTTGGACAGCAGCTCCTGAAGAGGAAGATCACCAAACAACAAGCCTGAGCTCCCACCTGCACTGCTTCCGTCAAAGGAGAGAGAGGTCTTCTCCTCAAAGTTTGCCTTCACACCCACCACCAAAGAAAAACAAGAATGTAGTTCTTCTAAGCACACTGGACAAAGATGGCGACATTAGTGATCGTGAGGACAGGAAGCCAATCATCATCCTGGAATACAACCGCAACAAAGGAGGTGTGGACAACCTAGATAAGGTGATTGAAACATATAGCTGCAGAAGAATGACAGCCCGCTGGTCCCTGGTCATCTTCCACAACATCATTGATGTGTCCTCCTACAATGCCTTTGTGATTTGGAGAGAGATTAACCCAACCTGGATGTCTTGTAAGCACAACAAGAGGAGGGTGTTCCTGGAGCAGCTAGGAAAAGCACTTGTAACTCCAGTCATTGAAAGAAGGAAGCATGTCCCCCGCACAGAAGCCTCAGCAGCAGTTGTGAAAGCTATTCAGAGTGCAGCAGTTCCTGATCAACCTGAGGATTCATCTACCACAGCCACTTCCCCAGCTAAGGCAAGTAAAAGGAAGTGATGTCAGTTCTGCCCTCAAAAGAAGGACAGAAAACACATACTGTGTGCAGCAGGTGTAAGAAATATATCTGCAAAGGCTGTGCACTTGCATACTGTCCCACATGTGCTAATTAGTTGAATGAATTATGTTATTTTTCATACTTTTGTATTGTACATTCTCTTAAATTTCTTTTACTTTTCACTGGAGAAAAGTAAAAGAAATTGAGTCATTGACATGAATAAAAATGCATTCATCCTTTTTGCACATTTTTTTTATTTTCTTAAGCTATAGAAATTCAAGTAATTCACCACATTTTGACCATAGACCAGTTGAAATTTGGTGTTTAAAATTCAATATAGCTGCTTATATTGGGGGTTTAGTGAAGACGGGTCATTTTGACCTGGAGGACACAGGGTGTATACAGAAAATGAGGACAAAAGGAGGGTTTTAAATACAGTGCTGGTTGCTGCGTTTAGATGCACGCCTGATTAAATTAAAAGTACATAAAACAGAGTAATCCTTTTTCTTCTTCAGAATCATCTAATTGGTTTGTTGCTGTATTGTTCACCGATCATAGCATATCAAATAAACTTTCAACACACTGTGCACACTCTGTTGCAAAGGGAGTTTTTTTTTTTGCCTGTGGACAATAAAAAAAGCTGAATCCTAAATGATAGAGTTCTTCAGGGCTGCTAACCATTAAAGAAAAAAGACATGAAAGTTTGAAAATCCTCATATTGTGGATCAGCTGTCAGACAGAGATTTAGGATTTAAGAGATTTAAATTGGAGTGAGAATATTTTTCCAGTGGTGCACTCAGCAGATTAGAGGTAAGGCGAGGGGGTGTTTCATCAGTTGGAGAAAGCGTTCATACTTCCACCTCCAACAATTACTTGGAGCATATTTATCTAACTGACTTGTTTCTCAATTCAAAATCAATCAATCCTGAAACATAATTTTACATAAACCTGTTTTTTTTTTTTTTTTTTTTGTATATTGTTTTGGGGGTGGTGGTTAAAAGGCAGCTTTTTCTTCACACTTAGCAAAATTAAACACATTTTCACATTTGAGTGAGTGGCTGTTTCTTTGTTCTCAGGGGTGTTTTGATTGTGCTCCTGTTTACCAGAAAATAACTATTACTTGTGCTTGTTTTGAGAATTGAGGAATTATTTATACAAGCCAAAACAGCAGCCCTGAATTTTGTGCTTGTTTACAAGTTAGATTGGGTGCATGAATCCATGGCAATTTCAGAACTGTGGCACTACACCAGACTATTGTTAGAACGATGTATGAGAGGAAGTAAAGTTTTTGTCTGACTGAGTTGCTGTTTTTCTGACAGACACAGAAACTTCTCTGGACAGTCTGGGTGCCACTTAATCCCCAGATAGAGGAGAGAGAAGCTCTGCAAGAAATTGGAGGTGCAAAATGTACTTATTTTGGGTCCCAGTTTGCAGAAGACAGACAGAAAACTGTTTAGTTGCACTCTTGAAAAGCAAAGTGACATTGTTTGGGGGGAAAGCTGTCCAAACCACTGCTGGGAATTAAACGGTTTTCTACGTTGCTGTACAACTACATTGTTTTTCATCATTACATATTTTCTTTACGGTGAAACATGGTGGTGGCTTCGTCATGCTGAGATGATGCTGTTTTTCAGCAGGGTTAGGAGACCTGAATAGGGCGTGATAGACGAAGAATTTAAGAAATTATTAGGTCTCGTTTTTGCGTTTTTACTTCAAATTGTTTTTAATCAACTTTTTCTTTTCTCTCCAGTTCAAGTATTTCATTTGTTTTCACACATCTGTCTCTTTCTGGCAAATAGCCCTCACACAATCTCTCAATCTCTTAATCATGTCTCAAATACTTGTTTTAAAAGGTTCTCAAAAAGATTTTTCTCAATGTCAGGAGAAGTCCAGCATCTAAACATAAAATGCTGCTACTACAGGTTTGAGGACAGCAATTTCAAGTGCAATGAAAACCTCACCTGGAAAGCTTCGTCTTCAACGAAAACTGGAGTTTCCCCCTCAGATGTTACTCTGTGACTAAAATGATCTGGAATATGTTTCAGGGGTGAGACAGTTTCCGCATAAAAGCGGAGTGCTGATTAGAAGCAAACTCTGAATTCAGAAAAATGTAAAAAAAAAAAAGAAGAAAAAAAATCAAACTGTGAGACAGAAATATAAAAGGGACAATCTACAGCCCCATTTAAATGACAAAAACACCGCTCTCCTGCTGCGCGCAATCAGCACAAAAACATACAAGCAGCGACTAGACGAAACAATATGTAAATCACTCTGAGCTGCCTCTGAAAGAAGCATTTACTCCCCTTATATGGAGGCTGTTGACACAAATATTGTGCTATTTGAACTTTTTTTCCCCCCAGAAAGTATTTATGGTTTCCGCTCTCACAGTAGAACACAAACATATAAGGTGTCTTGCAGATTAGACTGGTTGTTATCAAGAACATGCACTTTCACTGAGTGCACCAACAAACACTGCTATAATAGTCATTTACATTCAGTATCTGTGTTGTACTTTAAAGAACCATAAAAACTGCTTAAGAAGTTGTTTTTCTGTGGCATTCATCTTGAAGTTAATATTTTCAGTTCTGCCGGGACCCAAAATTTTAGTGCTAAAGGAATGGTTTAGAACATTTTGCCTGTTCATTCTCTTGACTGTGAAAGAAGAAAGCCACTGTGCCTCCACAGAGAGAGCAACAACACTCCACAGTGGAGAGAAAGACATCATCACAGACCTTTTGAAAGCAGCAGAGAGCATGTTCCTTTGAAGTAAAAATCAGACCTATCTGAGATCAAATGATGGTCAAAGTGCCTCTTTAATATTGATGGATAATTTCAGAAAAGCCAGTGATCAAACATAAAACACTGCTGGATTGTCTGCATGTGGGAAGATTGAGTGGAAAATCAGTACTGCTGTCATTATGCTGTATGCATGCACCTAAAGGAAACATTTTCAGGAAAGTACACATATGAACAGCTTAAATGAAAAGAGATAAATAAAGCAGTAAAATGAGCATCTATTTTTTTTAGTTAAAAAAAAAATTCAGTCAGTTTTCTTTAAAAAATAAATTTTCAGACTTTGTCACATTTCAGCCATAAGCTTCTGTGTAATCCATTGCGATCTTTACAAGACATAATTGTGAAGTACAAGGACAAATAATATGAGATCATTTCACAAGTTGGACTTTGAAAGCGTGTCAAACAGTCAGCCTTTAAAATAAAGTCATAAGAAGTTTAGTTTAAAAATCCCCTAAAGCAACAGCAGATGAGTAAAATACAGTGTTCTGGTGAGATAAGACCAAATTGTAATTTTTTCAAATGTGGAATGTTACACATATTTAAAAGTGAACACTGCACATCAACATGAACACAACAATTACATTTTAATACATGGTGGTGGCCGCACAGTGCTGAGGAGATCCAGAGGCAAAGCTGGTCAGAGGTGATTTCACCTGTCAGGAGGGGTTAAATAAAAATACACGCTGCAATTAATGTTTATAAATGTGATGGTCATGTAACATTTACCTTCCACCGCCCAATTCTTCACTATTTTGTGTTGATCTATCACACAAAATCCCAATAAAGCTTGTGGTTGCATAAGGAAAGATGTGAAATTTTTCACAAGTATGCACAATTTTCATCCCACTACATAGTGGAAAAGGAAACAAATGTTTCCATTATCAGAAATGTAAATATGTATAAGCAGAAAAACATAACCCTTTATTTTCTGGACTATATTCTGCAGTAATAGTTTGTGTAGCGCATGCCTCATTTTTATGTTTGTCCAAAATGCATCAAGTGAATGTCAAAAGAGTCAACTTCAAAAGAAGGTTTAAAGGAGTCATCTATTGGTCTAATATGCTCACTTTCAGGCAGATGATGTGTAAAGCAATGTTTTTTTTCTACATTTCAGCCTTGCAGTAACCACAATTTGGTTTGAGTTTCTACAATCATTTCACATTTAAGTTAATCTAAAAGGTGTAACTGCACAAATGAACAGATTACCACCTAGGTAGTTAGTGTAAACACTTATTTGTTTTATCGATTCAGTGTGCAGCCCTCAACACGTCCCTGTCTGAAGAACAGCTCAAGAAAATGCATCATCACGCTGCCTGCCCGCTCCACCTTTCTCATTGGCTAAATTTTGATCAGACATCAAAGTTGCTGATAGGCTGCCACGACGGCGGAGAGTTGTTGTTGTTGCTAGGATGACTGCCAGCTCCGAAAGCTCAGCAGGATACATGTAATGAATCATGGATGGTTGATTTTTCTCTAAGCACCCTAATCTGTGATGCAGATGAGCCCAAAGCCCACCCTTCTCCTTCAAACACACACACGCACACGCACGCACGCACACACACTCTGTACCTCTGGATGGGTTCATTAAAGGGAAAAAAAGATCAAGTTCAGATTTTAAGGGCTGGCATTTCAAATGGTTTCCAAAGGAGGTGGGGGAAGAGGAATAATAATGTCAATTCTAATGCAAAACAGAGAGGTTAAAGGTTATTATCAGTTGTTTATTGAAGGGGCAAAGACCAGTGGTGACCCCTGAGATTGCCCTATGACTTGCAAATCTTGAAAAATCCCTGAAAAGGAGAATGCCTGCAAAAAAAAAGAAAGAACACAGAAAACTCAATGTTCTTGTTTCACCAACTCATGAAAGAGCCCCATTAGTGTTTACAAAAGGTCATCAATTGCAGCACAAATGCGCTACTGTGACTTAACAACAGCCTTGGGCATTTTTAATATCACACTGTTACTCTGCTCAGAGGGCACATGGGACTGTGTTTAGCTCACAACATTGGGGAGGATTCTACAGCCCTCCAACTAAACCACAGCACGCGTGACTTATTTATTCCTGTCCTGTAAAAGTAAAAAACAAAAAAAAAAAAGAAAAACAACAGCTGTTTTATATAAAGCAGGAAACAGTTAAACTGTTCAGATGAAAAATTTCTCGTATAGACAGTGAACATTACCCACTGAGGGTAGGACAGTGTAAAAAGCGGTAATTACCGCCAACAGATGACAGACAATATGGACCTGCTGCTTTAATGCTACACGGAAGAAATACAGAATTGAGCAGCTACAGTGACTCTGCTGTATGTAAACATCTTGTGCTGTTTGACGCTGTGGGTTTTTCTTCGACTGGGGTGATATTTCCCTTGATGTAATTATATGCTATATATCAGAGTTGGCACATCTTGCTGCATCCTTCTGCTTTCATGTTAAACGGAAATCCTCTGGGTATATCTTTCGCTTTCTCTACTTTTTCTGCTACAGTGGTTTGCAAAAGTGTTTCTAGCTGTTGAATTTTTTTCACACTTTGTGAAATTACAACCAAAAGTTTCGATGCATTTGGTCATGTTTTGGGAGAGAGCTAACACATTAAATAATCAATGTGTCACAGTAAAGAGGTGGGCTTCAGCTTGATCACAAATGAAAATCCAAAAAGAGTGAGGTGCATTTATATCCAGGTATTGTTAAAACCTTATGCAATATGAAAAGCTTTCCTGAACCCACTAAAGAAATGCATCCCTGGATTATAAGGCTACCACCACCACCATAATTTAAGGGGGACCTTGCAATATTATTGCGAAGGTCTATGGAAGGAGGGTTGGAATTATGATTATAAGGGGGTTGTAGTTAGGGTTAAATTAGGGTTGGGAGGAGGGTTTAAAGAAGGAGGATTGGGCAGAGGATTGGAATTAGAGTTAGGAGTTTTAGAATTAGGGTTAAAATTATGGTTGGGAAGAAAGTTTTAAGGAGTTTTGGAGTTGTACCCCTTCTTTCAACCCTCCATCCAACCCTTACCCTCGTCCATTAGCCTAACCCTTACCACAACCCTCATGCAACAGTGAAGTTCCCAATTTACCAGTTACTTCACATTTTAATCTGTGTGTCATTTCCCTTTACTTCATAATTATGCACTACATTGTACATAAAATCCCCATAGGAGACTTTGAAGTTTGTGTTTTTAACATGACAAAATGTTACAATGTAAAAAAGGGATTGTATCTGAATGCAGCATTGTTGACTATTTTCTGTTTGACACCAAAACGCAATCTCGGTGGGGTGTCTCTTTTACATCCAGTCTCACTTTATCTATATTTTCCATTATTGGCCTTTTAATTAACCCAACGTCTTGATGCAAAAGTGCTTCCCTTGACAGTTCCGCTCTTTACTTTTGCTACCCTGTGCCCCCAGCTTTTCCTCCTGGCATGTCACCGAATGGATCCTTCAGCAGCCAGTTGTGTACCCAATGCTAATACCTCCTGACACGTTTGTTCACGCCGTCTTTATCATTAATAATTATGCAAAAGAGGGGAGTTCTCACCCGAGCAAAAGAAAGCAATCTCAGTATGCAAATGGTTAAGGTCCCTGTGGAGTGTGGCGATTAGATGTGTGTTGATAAACTCACTTATGATGAGTGACAGGGAGCGGGATTGAAGTCGCGCTGGTCAGTCCCGCCACAGACACTGATTAAAAACTCTGCAGCCAAATGCCAGCGAATCCCCAAGATGCATGATGGTACAGGGATGAAACTGTGTAAAATGTCATTGGGGCTATTGTGCGGCCATTAATAACCTTAGAGGAGGAAGCAAGAAGGGTAATGAGAGAAGATTTTCTCACTGATCGTCTTTGGCTTTCCTGCTCAGACAGATGTTGGGTATGACTCCTCACCTTTGTCTCATAACCTTTCACTGAATCTCTTTAAATATCACGGCTGGACCATTAATCCCGTGAAGCACTAATGTGACCCTTGTACACCTGGACTGAGTTGTGGTGAGTTTATGAATCTTTCACAAAATTTGGAAAAGCATCACATCTTACTATATGGAGTTTCTAAATGGTCCAAGGTGCAAGGAAAGCTTACAAAACATGCATGACTGCCAATTGTATCCCATAATGCTACTCATTGTGATGACTCATAGCAGAAGATAAGTTGATGTTATTGCCACAACTTTGGTTCTTTGAGCTACTGGATCATATGGTGAGCTTTCTTTCAAACTCTGTCATTGTGTAATACTTTTATATTTATTAAAAAATGATTAAATGTATTTTATTATTTCAACATAAGTTGACTGAAGACCAATCAACTTACATTGTAAAGTCTGAGGTATAAAGGTTGTTTTAAATAATTTTTTAAAAAGATGTGTAAGGATTGCCGATTTTTTTGGTTGTTTATCAAGTGTCTGATGTTGCCTACTTCAAACTTTCTTCCTAATGCGTCTAACAGAGAACAAAATCTGAAAGTTTTCTGTGAAGCTTTGTCCCTATGCCTTCTGGTGAAGAGCTGTATAATGATTCAAAAATATGAAGGCTAATATTCAATATTAGCCTTTCTTATGCTGCAGAAAAGTCAAACATTGTATCTGTTTTGATTGGAATATCAAGATTTCTTTGGGAATCAAGCTAATTTTCTCTATGGGGATGGTGGGAGTTCATACTTTAAACTACAAATGAGTTTTAAGTATGAAATATTATTCATGCAGTATCAATGTTCTGAGGATTTTGCAGCATCTTGATGGACAGCGATGAGTAAAAGGGGAGGAGAGAGCCTTTCAGGGAGTATAAGCTTAAAAGCTTGTTCGTTCCTTAATAAGATCAAAGGCATGGAGGCCTTGGACAGACATGAGAGGAGCAGCTTCTGCATTCTGCTCTTCATTCATTCCTAACAATGCAAGCAAAGAAGAAGAAAACAAGCTTTACTTTGTAGAGAAACCTGGACTAGATCCCATTAAGCAAACACTCAGGGACTTTCCAACAGTACTCCTCATGAAAATGACATGTTCGTCTTTTATTTTTTTCCTTTTATGTTTGATAAGCTAAAGCGCCTCTCAGACCTGGAGCCAAAATCTGAACGTGAAATGAAATGTTAAGCAGCTCTGCTTCTCTTGATTCCAGATAGACTTCTCATCTCCAGTACCTGGTGAAAGCATCAATTCTCCTTGAACTTTCCCACATTTGATCATATTCTATGTATTTTATTGGGGTTTCATAAGAATGTCTAATTGAAATCAAAAAGAGGTGAAAACAGACAACCTTATTTCCTTTTAACCCCCCCCCAAAAAATTATAGCATGCATATGAATTCATTCAACTGCAGTAATACCTTGCCTTTTACTGCAATAACATTTAAAAACTGACTTATTCCCACCCCAGTTTATCTCACCGATCCATCAAGTCAATACATAATCCATATTTAGACAATATGTCTACATTTAAACCAATTACACTTGATCTAATAAGCATATTTAAATGTCACGTAATCAGTTACAAATCCACAAAAACCTCAAAGTATATAAGCCAGACAGCACAAACCAAAATATACTAGTCTTTTCTTGTTTGATAATGTGATAATGTGAAAATAGTTGCAGTATTTTGGTTTATTTCTTGAAAGAATAGTGATGAGAATAAAAGTATATTTACTTATTTTTACTGGAGGCAGATGAAAACAAAGCACTTTCACATCTAATATGTTACTAACCATTTTGTGACCCATTTTTTCCTCCTGAATACTCAAATTAATGGTTGCATTTTCCTACATTTTTCATTGTGAAATAATGTTACTACAGTACAGGATTGATTTTGTGAGTCACATGTATTGATTGCTCATAAAATCTTTAAATAAATATCCAACAATTTCAGGTTGGGAATGATTCAAGTAATCTAAAATTATTTGATAAAAAGAAATCTACTTGGGCTTTTCATTAAAAACACCAATATCCAAGGACAGAGTCAACAGTGATTACAATAAACCACAGTGATCAACAAATGGGAAGGAGCTGTAAGACTCACTGAGGCTTGAGGCTGAAATGGCCCATTTGATTCTTGGCAGTATGGAGACCTCTCTGAGTTTTAATCTGCTTCTTCCAAGGTCAAATCGTTCATCGATTCTGAGATTCCCTATAAGCCTCCCTGTTTAGAGAGCTGTTTCCTAACATCGATCCTGTTAAGTTTTTTCTTCTGCTTTCTGTGGTTTTCCTCTTCGGTGGCAGTGCTTTTCATAACCAGGACTTTTCTTGGGCATTTACTCCAAGTTCTGGTCCCTGTGATGCTGCAGCGCTCCTTAGCCAGAGTAGGATGCTGAATTTAACTTTTCTCACTTTGCAGTCTTATCCAAGCTTAGGCTTTAATTTAGAAAAACCCTAAATTAAAAATCACTTTGAGTTAAACCAACCATCCAAGAGTGCAACGCATAATTTCTAATTTTGGGACTTTTACATTAATCCTCCCAAATGGAAGCTGACAGGATATCGCAGGCTATTGTAGCTAACCACATACCTCAGGAAGCAATTACGATGAATACGTTTTCTAATAAACTTGTTCCCTTCAGATGATAAGCAATTAAACATGCGTAATTATGGTTTCCATACAGTAATTTCTAAGCTGATTAGGTTTGTGTGCTTTACAAGCTGAATGGGGTGAATATTAATAGAGCTTTTTGGTTTGGAGTTGCTGGTTAGTGGTGGCAGCTCATCAGTGAATCATATGCAAATGAAGCCTCAGGAAGTGCATGAAGCTTCATTCCCACCTATTAGAACTGTCAGGGGAGGGAGGGACATGTCAGCGGGCAGCACATACATGAATATGCATCTGAATGAGAACCCCACGCACTCATTGTTGAGCAGTAGGAAATTATATATTCTCTATACATGCTTTTCATCACTTTTATACTTGTGATATGATCGGTATTTTCTTCTATGTCCCAGTTTTCTTTTTAGGGTATCCCACACCACAATGAGCAGTCTTTGTATTCACATTTAATGCTACATAGTTCTTTAGTCTTGTTTTCTCTTTCTGATCTTGTCTTTCCTGGGTCTGCAGTTCAACCAGATGTTTGTAAACTCCATACATAAGGAGAAAAAAAAGTTTTCCCCTTCACTGTCTGGCATTAAATCAGGAAAATGTTCAACATTTCAGAATAAATAGTTAGGATGTCTCCTTTAAGGTAATTCACGGCATTTCAGTTAAGTGAAGGGACACTTGTGGATGTGTTAAAAGGCAACCCCTCAAACACACTGCTTCCTTGTGTGATGTCATGATAAAATCACAACAAATCAGCCAAAACAATTAACGACTTGCAACAGTGAGTGACAAACTCTAGCACGATGCTTTTAGCAGCTTTATCTTTTTGCAAATACTTTGTTTCGTAAAACAGTTCAGTTCATAATTTGGTAGTCTATATACCAAATTACTCTGGTGTTGCATTTGACAACTAAAAGCTTTACGTGTAATTAGCGTCTTAGTTTTCCACCCGTCTTTCAGTCGACTGTGTCAATCCATCACAGAGCGCAACTATTATAATGCTACTACAAAACAACCTGGAATGCTGTCTGTTCTTCAGTTTAACATTTTACAGTTGATTTTCAAGATATTAAAACAAAACTTCAATATCAGTTTGTGGTATTGATATATTATTATTGTACTCTTGATAGATGGACAGCCACACCAATGTTGCCATCCATCCCTTTGATGTATAATCCAAAGGATTATAAATTATATAAGGGATGAATAATCAAAGGGATGGTTGGATGATACTAAGTCAAAAACCAAATCTTCCACAATCTTTTTTCATACTTATTCTGACCTGGAAATTACTTAAGTCATATTTCAGGTTTTGCCAAAGTGAAGAAAACCTGTTTTTTTTTTATTTTTTATCTCACTTTCAACTTTAGAATAAAATAAACTTAACTGAAACATTTTTTCAGATTGAAAACTTCCCCATGTAGCTGAACTCTAAATTACTGGTGTTAAAATGACAATGCTGTAACAGTTTAAATTTGACAAAATCAGGCATGGCATCATTATTTTAAGATGACATATTCCAGAGCTTTAAAAAAAATAACTAGACTCTCAAGACCTCAACTTGCTTTAATATGGCCCGACTTCCTCAGAGAGCAAAAAACAAAACTGATTTCATGTCACATCCCGGTTTCCTTCTGTGCTGCAGAAGCAACCATTTCATCTGTTCAAGCCAGTGTTTCCCCAGACACCAGCCTCCCCCAGGGATCACTTCACATCATCTTCCAGCATTCAATCAAACCCTGTTCAGTGGCCGGTCAGACAGTTTGTTCGAAACTGCAGCAGAATGATGTCAAGCAGTGCAGAGCAGAGCAGTGTTGTTTTAAAGTATGGTAGATTTATTATCAACCTGAATAAAGTCATCTTTTACTTCTCACACAAAATATATAGTTCTCACAGAGGCCCTCAGCATGTTTCAGATAGCATAATATGAGGATTCTTTAAGTCATTCAGTGTCTATCGAGCAAATATTCTGCACAATATACAAGCAATAGAGGGACAAATTTACCAAAATCCCCATATATTCTCTTGCTAAATATATAATTTTATTACTATTGATACAGGAGGACATGGTTTCTAAATAGAGGCTATAACTATCAGTTTGGTATATTTCACATTTAATATTCACAGAGATGTTCACGCACTGAACAGAAAATGTGAAATCGATGTGATACGTTGCAATTATTACAATCTGTGAGGCTTTTTTTTTTCTTGTCGTAGACCGAGATCCATAGTCACAAGAACACACATGCACATCAACATCTGACCATGTGATGCCGATGAATATATATATATACTAGACTAGTGTCTTCTGTTCACAGAAGGGGAGAAATGTACGAAGTTTTTAAATCCAGCAACAGCACTTCATCTGGAGGACAGAATCTGTACAGAAGGATGAATATTACAGGCAAAAATTTCATGTTTTTCTTGGTCTGAAAATGTTACAGTTGAGAGCTGCAGCATTTAAGTGACTGTCTTAAAGCAAAAACACAAACATAACATCAGTTTACCACTTGTCAGGACTATTAGTTTTTATTTTGCAAATAGTGCCTTTCAAAATATTTAATATTTTCACAAACCAAAACTTTAATTTATTTCATTTATCTATTTGATAGACCAACACAAAGTAGCACATTCATTTGAAAGAGGGAGAAGAGAAATTTGTTTCCAAGAATTTGAACAAATAAAAATCCTAAAAGGTGTGGTGTGCATTTGTTTTGTCACACCTTTATGCCTCTGAAAATCCAGTGCAACCAAGAGTCGACCTAAATCCATAAATCCAGCTGTTCTGTGAAAGAAACTGAGATCTGTTGCAACATTAGAGAACAAACAGCATGACCAAGACCAATAAGCCAGATTATAAAACAATAACCCAAGTTTTAAAAATCTCACAGATCATTCTTCAATTGATCATTTGGAAATGGCCAAATCGAAAACCTGTCATCCGACAACCTAAATGCACAAATCAGAGAGCATTAATCAGAGCAGTCACCATGGTGACTCTGGATGAGCTACAGTCATATTGACTCAGGTGGGAAGGCCTGATGACAGCACAACTATTATTGCGTATTCCACAAATCTGGCTTTTATAATATAGGAAAGTTGCAATGACTGAGATTTTAATTGAGCTTTTTGGCATACATGCAAAATGTTTAGGTAGTGGCAGCATACAAATACACACCACACATTTCTAACAATTTTTATTTTTCTTATTTTACAGTTTTGCACCATTTTGTGTTGGTATCTCATATAAAATTCCAATAAAATACATTGAACTGCGGGTTAGGATTTTGAAAGGAATATTATTATATAATTGGAATATTAGAATATTTAGAGATGTCAGCCACACAAAATAAATAAATAAATAGATGAACACAGACTCTACCACAATTTTTCTTTTAGGATTTCACACAAAAAATGTAACCAAGACAAAAAGAAAAAAAAAAAAAACATTAGCTGCAGCCGTAGAGATTTTAACAGATGACAGCTCAGTTAGTATTCTTCACGTGACGTTACATACACATCTCATCAGTGGCACTGCAACAGTATGTTCAGGAACAACACCACAGCATAGAGAACCATGGGTTCATATTCAGAAATTGCACAGTAGGAACACAGATCTGCATCCATTATCCTCAATCACCACAACATCCATCAAATCAACGTTCCAACTCTGTAATTCATGAATACGAACGGATCCGGCACGATATTCAGTATACAGCATTGTATGAAGGTGCAGAGGAGGTTGCAACAGAAGAGGAGACTGGAGGGCAGCGGTGTCTGCACTGAGTGGGCAGAGAAGACCGGCGCTCCGAGATGGAAGAAGAGAAGGTCTTTACTGAGGGAGCGCTTTCAGGATGGCGTTCACCTCCTCTGCCACGGCCGTCAGAGCAAACTCAAACTGCTCCTGCGGAGAAGAAAGAAGAAGATAAAGTGTTAGTGTGTGTCCAGATTTGCAGCACGCCTTGAATGCCATTTAGAAATGACTGACAGCTGGCGCCTCCTCCTCCTCCTTTGCCTCCATATCTCCTGACCCCGGCTGGGCCTGGCCACCATCTCGAGCTGAATCGCTCCGTGAGCTTTCAACCTGAAGCGCACGCACAGCCCAGCACCTACATCGATCCAGCCAGGTGTGTCTTAGAATGCAGCTTTGTGAGTCAAACTGTCTATCAGCTTTTTTTTTTTTTTTTACTCTGTGTGTTTTATTGTGAAACAGTGCATGGTTATCCCAGAGGAACTGATTGATGTCTGCCCTGTGGACCTGCTGCTTTTATATTCCTCTCCTCTCCCCAGGCTGCAGGCCATGGGGTCTTCTCGCAGAGAAAAGGGTACGTAGGAAGTTTGGAGGGAACAGTCTTCAGATGTGTCAACACACAGCCTGCCATGGTGTGGCCTGAGGATAGGCTGAATCAATACTGCAAAGCCACCAGTGGCTGCGATTATGTGGAGTGTCTATTTTCGCGTGTCCTCTGAAGTTGTGATGGTCCAGAAAAATGTATAAGTTCATCCACATTTGTCTCCAACTCAGTTAGACTCGTAGTTTGAGTTCAAAATTTTTAAATAGTTTTTGAATCCTCCTTTGCCTGGTTCCCATTTAAACCACTGGGGGGAGATCAATCTCTGCTACACAGATCAGAAATTGATGTTAGAGAGGATGAAATGTTCTCACATGTATCATAGTTGCCACATACAGACATCTGTCAAAAGCAGCCACCACCAAAAATGATTTAATATTTTTTCAATTGTTGTGTTCAACATAAACATTACATGTATGGAGCACATGATCAGCTCCACGTTGATCTAAAACAATAGGTCTATAGCCAAGCTGTCAACAGGAAGCCTCTGCAAACATTCACTGTTGAAAATACAAAAAGGTAAAGAGATTAACAAATGGGGTAACACTTTATGGACTGATGAAAGTAAGATTGTTCTTTTTTTTTTGGTTATTACAATTTGTCAAATGACCCTCAAAAAACAAATTCAAGCCAACTAATTGAAGCATGGTGGCTTCAATTTGTTGGGGATGTTTCATTTATGCGTGTGCTATTCATCACAAACCAAGAATCATCAAGACTTGTGAAGTAATCATGTTGCACAATGCTGAAGAAAAGACAGTGACTAAACACATCATTAAGCAAACACCATTGTGGTTCCAGACCAACAAAATCAAAGTTATGGACTGGCCAGCACAATCCTCACATCTTAATTCAATGGAAAACTTGTGGAAAGACATCAGACATGTTGTTTCTGAGATTAAACCAAGAAAAGCAGAGAAACTGTGGAACATAGTGCAATGATAACAGCAGTTAACACAGATATGAAGTCGTTCCCACAAATGGTGGTCATACAGCTAATTAATGTTAGGAATTTTTTAGTTTGAGCAACAAATGTTTGAGTTTGTAGCCTTGGTTTTTTAAGACAATGTAGAGAAACTGCGAGCCTACATGCACCACGGCTGTTTTGTTGCACAGAGGATGTGTCTCGATGGTACCCTAATTGGATGATTGATTTCATTAAATCAAGACTGGACTAAATCAAAGTAGACAGGCCAGATTAATGAAATAAGAACTTGTTTGCTTAACCTTCAACCATTTATTTTGAGGCTTAGTCACTTTTTTAAATGTGGCACTATTATCTTGAACACAAGAATGTCTATTGTGCTCCTCTGCCAGTCATTCAAGCTCATCTGTCTTTGATATTAGGAAGTTCAATTTTACTCAATTTAATTAGAAATAAAATTAAGCACATCATACATTTAAGGGGCTGAAAAGAAAATGATAAAACGGAATCATTATCAATCTGAATTTCTCATCTAAAACCCAGATTGAAATGCATTATACACCACTGACAGGAAGTCAACATGGGAGCGTAAAAATAGGTTGAAATTTATATGATGTTTACGTTTTAGAAGTACATCTTGTTTTTCTCTCCACATGAGTAAACACTGGGGTTTCTGTTGGATTATTTCTGAATGCAGTGGCTACTCTCAATAACACAGTGCTTTGCATGTCAATACAGAGTGTGCGTTCATACGTGCAAGTACCACATCCAGACGTGAAACTACCAGAGCTCACAAGCTATTCGATACGACCAATATTAGTTTTATATTAATTGTAACACGTTTCCTTATAAATTGTTGTAAATTTAACTGCTGTTGTTACATCTCATTTGAGATCTTTACCAAGACAAATAAATCTAACAACAATAAACAGTGGAAAAATCATTAAACATAAGGAAAAAAAATGAAGCTAACTCTACATTTCATACCTCATTACAATCTAATTTCTTTGAGGAGTCTGCAAAGAGGAATCAACCATATACTGCTGTAATTCCTGTCAAACCGAAAGAGTCTTTGAAAAGACTTTCCTCTGCAGAGAACGACTTAAATAGACTGTTCAGAAACAGTGCAGTGTGTAAGCAAGAAGCTCCCACTCTCTCCCACAGCAGCATCAATTTTATTATTATCCTCACAAACTGGGAGTAAAACAAAAAGGGAAAACTGTGTTTGAGTTGAGGATGAGGAAAAATGGCTGTTGTAATGTGAACTATGCAGAAAAGTGTCTGTGATGCCTGAAAGGTGAGATTGGGACAATATCCAACATTTTGTTGAAAATGATTCCTTTAAAGCAAATCTACTACAATTATGTAAAATATAAGAAATGAAACAGGCAAAATCTAGGCATTTAAATTCATATGCCTAGATTTTTTAGCATTTAATTTTATGGCAGATTCAAGCTGCATGCACATTTCTGTATTACAATTCTGCATTTTTTTGAATTTCAAACCAATAGAAGGATGGTTGGATGGATAGATGTAAAGTTGCAAAAGAGTTGAAACATATTCCAGACTTTTCCAGAATGCAAAAAAAATCCCTGTAGATATTTTTGTTGGGAATTACTGTAAATCATTTTGGGCTCTAAATTATATTCTGATGAATATTTTCATGTAGATTTGACCATCATTCATAACTTGAAAAAAAAATGTTTACACCCTGGAGAAGTAATCACACATTTCAGCAATACTTTATCCATCTAATTTATTCAAATCATATAAATGTGCAAACATATTTCTTTCAAATTTGGGGTAATTTTCTTTGGGCCCTACGATAAATGTGAAGTTATTGTCCCCTAAGCGATATTTCTGTAATCCTGAAAGCAGTTATCAAATAGAGCATCATCATCATTTCCTCTGATCCTGTGTGTACGAAGCAAACAATCATTACTCTAAAATGCCTAAAACCCCGTTGCCCTCCCTGTATTCCCATCTCCTCCCTCCCCCACTCCGCTGACTCAAAGCCAGGGAAACTTACCTTTGTCTGGACCATGCCAGCTCTCTGGTCTCTCAAGTGCTCCAGGGTAGCGGCAATATCAATCTCTTTAGCACCTGCAACAGAGCGAGAATTGGACTGAGTTCAAAGCGACGCAGTAATCCTGCTCACATCTGTCAATCTCTTTTTATGCCATGCTGCGCTCCCTTTGGAACAGCACAGCGATTGAAAATTATTACATTCATCCTCGGAAAAGAAAACTTGGATGGAAGCCATGGACTGTTTCTTGATAAAATATGCATAGATTTTTTGGGGACATAAAATATACAGCACACTTTGCCTTCACTACAGGAATCACATTCAAAAGACAACGTCCGACTCGCTTATTATAACGGTTTGCTCTGCAGCAGTGATTTCAATGATTAACCTGTGCAACAGTTGCTTCACCTGTAATCAGCTTCCTTTCAGTCTTTGATGTTTCTCAGGAAAATCTCACGCCATTCCAAATGTATGGGTTGAAAGCAAGCTGGAGCTGATTTGAGGATAAGAGGGCTCTAGAAAATGCATCTAAGAGAAGCAAACAACATTGCGAAGAATATATTTATGCCTGTATGTAGGAGAGAAAGAGGGGAAAAAATGGGACTCAATGCACTCAAAGGTACTCCAGGGTTCCGACAGGACTTTCATGTCTTAGATTAGCTGGAACCCAAAGTTACACTGAAGAGAAAGCTCTCTGGCCGAAAGGGAAAAAGAAAGGTTTTTGGAGTGCGAGCTTACGTTCATTTCATGCCTTTTGATTCCAGATGCAGAAAACAAAAGGTTGAAAGCGGACGGCGAGTCAGCTTTCATCACCACAGGCAACGGCACATTTGTCACAGTGGTACTTGAATTGCACCAGGAAGGGTCAGTCTTATTACTGTTTAACAGACAGTGCAGCGAGGCGTCCTTTTAACCTCTTCTGACTGGGCTGGCTCGCTAAAGGGGTAAAGGGCAAAGATCAGGGGCCAAAGAACTGACTAAGCCATGGAGGGACAAAGTCTGAGGCAACAATAGATGCTTATAACCTGGATTTCTCAAAAGAACTCAGAAGACAAATTAAACTGTTTATTCATCCAAAATAAGATGACTAAACCTATTCCACTTCTTCTTTAGCTGCTGGTTTCAGAAAATATGTTTATTTACAATCCCTTCCAAAATGTATCCGTGCCCCTTGAGCATTTTTACATTTTGTTGTGTAACTACTACAGACTCCAACATGTTTTCCAAGGATGGTTGAGAAATTATCAGAGGTTTGTCTGAGAACATTAGAGAACAAGCACCATCATGAAGACTCAGGAACGCAGTATGCAGGTCAGGATGAAAGCTGCTGATGTGTTAAAGGGTTACGTTACATAAAAAAACAATATTTTAAGTTTTGAACAACTCATGAGGTTCATTCTATCATCTGAAAATAGAAAATCCAACTCAATTTGATTCAATAAACCACATAAAAAAGCTGCTGAACCAAAGTGTTGTGTAGGACTAAAGCAGATGAAATTAAGCCATGAATAAATAATAATAATAATATATATATATATATATATATATATATATATATATATATATATATATATATATATATATATATATATATATATATATATATATATATATATATATATATATATTATATCTATATATATATATATATATATATATATATATATATATATATACAAAGATAAAATATACTGTAAAGACTACAAGTAAAACTAGAAACTAATGGTAAGCACAACTGTTATTATAAGCTTGTCACAATTGATAGGAAGATGAATGGAATGGAATCCTGGATAAAACTCTTCTAGAAAGTCATACACAAGCAGTAAAGCAGGATTGTTTAGGTTAAAGCATGTTCATGTATTAGAATGCCCTAGTCAAAGTCAAGACCTAATTCAATGGAAAAGTTAATGCAATACATGAAAACTGCTTTTGACAGATGCTCTCTATCCAAACTCAGCTACAATTAGTTTGCAAAAAGACAATGAAGATACGAAGAGAGACGCATCCCAAATGGGTAATGATTCAGAGAGGCTGAATACAAATTCAAATATTTTTACTTGCAGAATTTTTTTTTTAAAAAAAGTGTTATTTTCCATCCACTTGATAATGACTTGACTTTGTGTTGATTTGGCACATAAAATCCCACTGAAGTCTGTGATTGTTCCAAATTTCTGAATACCTCTGCAAAGCACTGCAGGTTTGTGCCACGGGAGCGCGACACAGAGATAATCACATTCAAAGCAAAACTAATAAAGAACCTTGAAGATTTCCATCAATGCTAACTATGTTCACAGTTAGCAGCATAAATGCATAAATTGCAAAAAGAAATTGTCAACACCGTTCTTTTAAGAATAAATCAATAACAAAATCAACAATGTTCCATTAAATATTAAATATTGATTGGAACCAACAGAGCAAACAGCTGTTTTTAAAATAAATTTTCAACTTTAAACATTTCATTTCCATGCATGCGCTATCTAAATTCATCTTGCAGCTGCCGGTGCAGGTCAATACAGTGTGAAGGTTGCTTAAATAGATAATTACGAATGTGGGCGGAGGTTTCTTTTTCATTTCCCTTCCCTGTCTTCCCTCTTTGTTCCGATCTCCCCACTCCCAGCAGCTACCCCCCTCGTCTCCGCTGCCTCTCCAGGCCTCAGAGAAGTCACCCTCTAATGCATCCCCAAGACCCTCCGAGGAGAATGAGAGGCTTTTGCGTTGCCAGGGTTTCAAACCAACAGAGAGAGAGAGAGAGAGAGAAAAGGGGAGCCATTGATCGTTACCTTTAGCCATCCTATTGAGGACCATGTCAATCAGGATGTAGGTCCCACTCCTACCGGCTCCGTCACTGCAGAGACAGGAGAGATGCAGAGATCATTAAGGTGGCGGCACAAAACGCTTTAATCTCAGAGTGTTCTTCTTATTAGGAAACAAATTGCTCATTTACATCGGCATCTGCTGTGAGACTTTTGAGTATACTTAAACACAAATTAGTCCATGCATACAAAAGCGCACTTCCTTCTTTGCATAAAACATGATGCTAGATGTAAAGCAGGAGAAAGAAAATGATCGAAGTCCTTAGCGTTCTTGGGAGAAATACTCAAACAGATCTGAATATTTCCAATAAATGTAATTACGCTAAACCTTTGCACATGAGCGCATGTCTGGCCTTGAGAGTGACTGTTGGAGAGAGAGAGCGAGACAGAGAGCACAAGAAAGAAAGAGAGAGTGAGAGAGAATGGTTTTCTAAGGCACACTGGGGACAAAAGCTTTTAAATTCATGCACCTCAGGAGCAGAGGAGAGGTTGAGAGGCCAGGGGCGGTACGAGAACAGCTTTTGGAGAGCCTTGCTTTTCCATTACTCCAGAGATAGCCCCATGAAAAGCCTCCCTTTGTGCCCGTCGGCCATTCAGTAGCTCTGCATGTTAATTGCAAACAAGGCGTGGACATCTCTCTAATAAAGGCACAGCCAATAAAAAAGGAGAGCTGCCTGAGCACCACGGCTTCATTAATCCAGTGCTAGATGCTCGGCTCCTTAGAGAGGGAAAGAGCAGGCTTACTGGCCCCATGCACGACTTAACAGGATGTGACTATCAAAAGTGGTCTGACAGATACTTGGTGTTTAATGCAAGCCAATCAAAGCTGGTTAACTAACTCAGCCATATGGGAAATGGAATGGTCTACCATTCAATAAGCTTGTGCCACATTATTTACATAAGAAACAGAGAGCGGAATAAATAGCAGTGGACTTAGAGTGGATTTTAAAATATAAAATGGTAACACGCACACACACACACAAACCCACGCACACACACCCCCACACACACACCCCCCCCCACCCCCACACACACACCCCAAACAGGTGTATTTACCTGCAGTGAACAATTATCGGGCAAGATCGGCCACGGTAGCACTTGTTAACCTTTCTGGAATAAAGCAAAAGAGAAAAGATCATGTTACTGCAAGCTTGATGAAAAAAACCTCAGATGCAGGGGGCTGGAATAGTTTCTTCTTGGTTGAATAAAAATAGCGATAATCACAACAAATGTGACTCAAGAGGCACTTGTGCACTACGATCTGGATAAACATTTACAATAATCTAAGCAACAAATGCAAATCTGAGATGCTTCCTCCTCCTCTTGTCAATCAGAAACTCATAAATACATCCATCATCAGGTTAGTAACAGTGAATCGCTCTCTGACGTGTGAGAGATGGACGTGGTGGTGTGATGTTGTGATTGTGGTACGCCAACGCATTAAGCTCGGCCAATTATGAATGTTATACACCAGGGGCAACGGTGAAGGCCAACAAGTCTTTTCACACCCCGTAGCTGCCATGGCAACTGACTACGCCAAGACCTTCTATCAGCGCCTCTTCGCTTCCTTTCATTTCTCCAATAGTGAAATATCTCAATTTACTGGCAACATTCTTGTTTTTATAGTGTTTCAATATGTGATATTTAGAATATGAAATAAACATATTTGGATATATTAAATGTCTACAGTAAAAAAAGTCGGCATGCATTTGCAGAAATATTTTTGTACAATAAACACTGAAAAGAATTTATTGTAATGATAAAACTGAAAACCATTTGAAAGAATTTTGCAATTTTATGAAGTCTTGGTTTCAAATCTGCAAAATGTACCATAGCTGTTCATGTGCTTTAAACATAATATACATTTTCTTTCTGGTGCAGCAAAACCTCCTCCCTAACTTGTTGCTGTGATTTGTGATTTGGAAGCTACATGAAGTAGACTGTTTATTTCACAGACATGCTAACTCTACAAACAACAATTAGCATTTCTGCATGCAAGGGAAACAGCTTGATCCTGATTTAAAACAGGGGATAACAAGTCATACTGTTTAACATTATCTAGTAAATTAACCTTAATTTTGCTAGCAGTCAACCTGTTGTTGTTTGTTTTACAGACATGCTAATTTGTTCAACACTTTCAAGAGTACTCTTCTCAGAATGTACTGCAGACAAACAACGCTGTATGGAAGTTTGTCAGGTTTAAATATATTTGAATTAGATCATTTGCATTGTCATCAGCAATAGTAAGCCTGCAGATTGCTGGTATCTGACAAACATACATGCTAATTCATGCAGGTTAACATCCTCAAGAGTTAGTCTGTTCCTAAAAAAAGCAACAATTTCAGGGTTGCTACTGGCAATGGTATTCCCAATAGCAACATTAAGCAAATAAGCATTGGAATGTTAAAAAATGTGCAAGCTTCTGCTTAATTTGATGTTTTATCCCCATTAATGACTTTAGGCGGTTGATTTTTGTAAGTTAAAATTTAAGTGGGCTAACATTGTACAAAGCTTCAACTTCGGTTCACAAAATTGGCTGTCTAGTCAAATAAATCTGTGGCATGCATTATTTTGTTTTCATTAAAACTTTATTAAGTCCAGAGTATGTCTTTTGGATACTTAAAAATAAGTATCCAACATAAAAATCAAACACAACCTACTAAGATAGTTGAAGTTCCCATGCAAGCCATAGGGCGGAGCAAGTGAGAGGAGGGGAAGGGGAACAAAGTCAGGAGAGAAATAAAGACAGTGTGTGCACAGGCCTGGCTGAGGAGACACAGTTTCCAATGATCACTTTTGTGACTATGCAACTGGGCTCATATTACTAGCTGCAACATCACAAAAATGACACTGGCCACCGCAAAAAAACCAACACGGCCAAAAACCACAAACACTGAGAGTGTTGGAGTGCCTTGTGTGGATCGGAGAGCTTTAAATAACCTACAGTGGCATTTACGAAGAAGCTCAGTCAAAGCTAACTGAATCTCAGCAGAGCAAACAATGTGCAGGTAAATTAAACAGCTCAAACCTACACAGCAATTAATGAATACACGACTGAAATTAATTTGGAAGAAATAGCACAAACCGGCTTAGGTAAGTGTGTGAACATCACACAGTCTTTCAACGTTCTCATTACAAACGAGAGGGGCAGACTTCCATCCACAAATCAGATGCATCTATTCTCATTTGGAGGGTTTTGCCTATCCCTCCTGGGTTTTCCCAGAGGAATACTCCCACTCTTCTGCCAGAACACATTATATGGAGAAAAAAGTGAGGTTATTCAGTCACTAGCTTTCCGCCCCGTCTCCTGTGTTTTGGTGAGACAGCTCTCATTTAATTGGGCGTTTGAATTAGGTGTTTTATTATTCTTTCTTTCTTTTTGTCCCAAGCCAAGCCAGGCAGAGTGGAGCCGTTAATTTGCTGCATCACATGTGCTGGAGGGAGGTGAGGGAGATCGGCCTGGGATGAAAGGGATGGGACAGAAACTGGGTCCTTATTAAGAACAACCGTTCTCCACAGGACACAAAAAAGGCAGAGGGAGCAAAAAGAAGAACCAGAGAGGCAGGATAAGGGAAGGTGATTAAAAAACAAGCGAGGACTAAAAGGTCAGCTGTAAATATAAAAATCTGTCTGAAATTTAGCTAGGCAAGACTCTTGGGTTCTACTCTCTACCTGCGGAAGTCTAACAGAGTCCGGGCTGAGCTGGGGATCCCGCGGTCCATCCAGGACAGGAAGTGGAATTGGGTCACTGTGCGCGTCTCGTTGGTCTGCAGGTTTTTCAGGTAGAAACTCCGGACCAGGAAATCTTCACACCAGATGTGTTCAGACACCAAATTGACCTAAATATTGCCAAAACAAAGACAGAAATGAATTTATTAGCTCTAACATTAGCTAACACAATCAAATTAAACAAGTTGGCTCTTGCTACATTTCAAGAGATTTTTTATTTTCTTTTTGGCCAAGAAACTTTTGAAGAAATTATGCATAATTAGGGACAACCTGTTGTACTCTTCATGTACTACTGAACACTTTGTGTTCCTCCTTCTCCTAAATTAAAGTCATTTTGTGACAAAATGAGACGTAGCTAAGTCAGAAAACAAAGAATGTGAAAGTAATTAGCTCACTTTGAATATGCACATGCTTCAGTGTTGATCTGAGAAGACAAATAAACTTTAGGTTTTCTTTGTTTGTTGTTGGAACGAGAAATTCTGAACTCAGACATATAATTTGAAGGAGCAACACCTCAGCAAAATTGCGGTGTTTTGCAATTTGCTGATTTTTAAAATTTTACACCCATTTTCCTTAACTAATTTATGTTTTACCATGCGATTTTTGACAGACAGAAAATAACATTGGGATGAATAGTCCTACTCACAACATTTTAGTTCTAGTTTTGTATCTTAGCTCTTAATGTTGATGGAATATACCTAGTTTGTAGTTCTCTCTTTTTTTTTTTTTTTTTTTTTTTTTACAAATGTACACATGCATCTCAATGATTTTGAATATCATCAAAAAATTACAATTGGAGTTACTGAAATAATTTCAGTAACTCTAATTGTAAAAGTGAATCTATGCTGCAAACACAACCAATAATGTATTTCAGGAACTTAGTTCTATTAATTTTACAATAATGGACTTACAACTAACTCACCTATAATCATATAAATCAAAATATTAAAAAATGTTTCATTTAACATTATTTCAAGTGCAGAAATAATATGTAATGACCATGTTTTGGTCTATACAATCACAACAACCTTCCAGAGGAGTATAAAAAAAAATCACTGCTAAAGGAGCTGGATGCATCCAAGCATTTTAATGGAAAGTTGAGTGGAAGAGTATTTTAGTATTTCTGGTTTGCATATTCTGTCTTCTGCACATTTTGAGCACTTTTAAAGATATCTTGTAACCCTGCTACACAGATAACATTCTGTTATAAATCTATATTAAGCCTGATGAAGTTTACATGTCTTATATAAATGCTTAGATTGTGTGAAAAGGTTGGATAGCAACACCCCCAACCCCCTGAAATTCTTTTATTTATAATTTACAAATACCGTGTAGCTCTAGTATAAGGAAGCTCTTGGTCTTCTAGTTTATTATGACAAGTCTTTCATCTAGAACTCTGGGTAAATTTGACTGTGGTAAATTACAAGGAATAATCTTGAGCTATATAACTTTGTGTCAACTAAAACTATTGATGATATTCTAAATTAGTGAAAGGAACCAGTAATGTTTGGACATTTTCACTTTCACCTGTCATCAGTCAGAACTGATGACAGGTGCCCACTTGTCACTGGTATCACACATCTTTGTGTGAAGCTCTGATTATTTGGCAAACCAGAGCCAAATTTATCTTCTGGCTCTGGTTTGCAGAACAGATTTTTAATCATTTGGAACATTTTGAGAAAAATATAACAAGTTCTGAACTTGCACTTTGATATTTAAAAACAATATATAAAATTCAACAGTGCTAAAATAACCAAATATCAACATTTGACAAACGCTTGATTTCATCACTTGGATCCAGCTTTTGGACATCTAGGTGGGTTTTCAAAATAGCATGGAAGTTTTGACAGAAACACTGTGAGGCTTGAAAATATAGTACCAATATGTTGCTGCTGTTTTGCAACAAGCTATGTTTAATGTTTTAGTCAAGAGGGGGATTTTTTTAAAGTCACATCTTCCAAAATCCTAAGTTTAGTTTTTCCAGTTACACAGAGTTTATACCTGTTATTGCATACCTCATATATGTGGTAGATGTCTGATCCCTCATCAGGCCAGTAGTGGTGACACTGCTTTACTCCATTTTCCGATAGAGGGGTCAGCATCACAATGACGACACAGCCGCTCTCCCACACCATCTGAACATTAGGAAAAAAGAAACACATCCACACATCAGAGGACAATCGGCATTCGCATATTCAGATGTAGTAAGAACTAATGTGCACCTGAACTGGGCCACTCAGAGCAGCACATTGCGCTGCATTCTTATATTAGGGTGAAGTTGTTTTCTTTATCTTTCTGCAAGAGGTACGAATAAATGTCACCTCTCTACATGTGAGAAATGGTGAATGTTGGGCGGATGAGTGGGGGTGTGGAGTGCCTGTTGTCGCTCTCACTGGCATCGGAATGAGATCACAACATCTTTTCCACTGCCGCTCCATTTCATCTTACCGCGATCTAATGCGTCCTTGGGAAGACATAGAGGCCCACTGGCAGCCATTAGGAAAATGAGGAGGAAATGCAGGTTTTATGATTGCTATAAAAACACAATGGCCTTGACTATACACTAATCACAAGTTTCTGCGATCCAGCCCAGTGGACACATTACACGCCAACTGTGCCAACTATGCCAAGATGTGATGAGATTTGGCAAGGTGATAATGTGAGGAAAATGTATTCATTTAGTCTTGTGCAATATAGCCCATTTGAGGTAAAAGTGGAGCCTATATGTCCCATCTCTACCTAAAACAATCCCACAATCTTTTTTTAAAAAAATGTGATTAAGAGTTTCTAAACTCCACAGAGCATACATCAACCCACTGACTTTTACTCGGTGAACTCATGCAGATTGGCTTCTCATTCTGAGGGGATGCAAGCATGAAGGCCCAGCAGTACTAAGGTAATAGAGGGGAGATGGATGAAGGAGTAAAGTAAAGGATGAAGGGATGGAGGAATGAGGAGCAGAGGATTAGAGCCAAGCAGCCTTTCAGAGCACCGCCTGGGGCCCGGCGTGGATTAGATAGGAGAGAGCAAAAAGATTCGCCTTCTGCATGGTCCATTTGCATGAGTGTGCCAGTGTTTTTTTTTTTTTCGTGTTTGTCCTCTTTTAATGGGTGAAAGTGTGTTTCTTTTCAGTCCTGCAACAAACCAACGTTCACCATGCTGAATAATGAATAGCTGAACATTCTACATGTCAATCAAACTGTATGCGTTGCTTTGTTATTTTGTGCTTAGATGGGAAAGATTACAAGTTGAGTTCATTGCCTAAGAAATATATACATAGAAATGTTTTCATTCATATGAAACAAAAGGAAGCATATAAGCACATAATCCTGAAAAATTACGATATCCCATGAAATATTTTGATTTTTCTGAGGAAATGCTTTAATATCTAATTCAATTTTCTTTCCATTTTTATTTATGTCATTTAGAGTAACATTGTTTGTCTTTCTGCTTGTTCTCCTTGTTTCATCTCATCTAGTTTACAGAGGACATTACATTTTCCTCAAGAATCCCAAGAGATCATGGAGGATTTTATGATGGTAGTAGTGCTGAAACAAACTATCCCCAAAACTATGATACTTCCACTGCTATGATTCAAAATAAGTCCTGATAAGTCAATGTATGGAGAAATACATTTGTTCTACAAGTTCTTCTCTTGGCACCTATTTCCTTCAGTTGAAAGTTTCTGTTTTCTGTTTTCCTGCCTACTCACCTCCCATAAAAGTTACACTATTACAAGTTTCTACTGGATACTATTTTTCTAGTGCCAAGGACAAAACCACTCTAAATTTGCTGCTCTCTTCAAGCCCCAAACACCTCCTTTCCAACTAAAACTCAGCATCATGATTATCCAAACTGAGTTATGCCCCTGATGCAGAGTGCAGGACCAGCTGGTCCACCAGGATTTATGCCTCTCACTTTCACAGCCCGGTCACGTCTATCTGGAGTCACTTCACCATATGGAGGTGATGGACCCACTAATTACTACAGTGCTGTCCTATTAACACAGAAGAATGCTATTTGGCAACCGTGCATCATTTAAGGCGCACTTCAACACAACCTGACATGTTTTATGACAGCCTCCATATGCAGGAATTGATGGGAGGTTTTATTTACATTGAGAGACAAGGTGAGAAATGGCTTTCAGATTTAACGCAAATAAAAGCTAATACTAGCACCATTTAACTCATAGATACAATAGTTTTGCTTTTATCATAATTTAATCATCCTGTTTGTTACCAAGATATGCAGTGATTATCAAAGGTCAAGACACTCTTTTTAAATTCTTGTTTTTGTTATGATTATAATCAAATAAAATCATGTAATTGGACACATGGTTTTATTTGATTAAATAAAATCAAATATAATTTGATTTTATTATTTAAATTATTTAAATAATTATTATTTAAATAATAATAATTTAAATAATTATTATTTAATTAATAATTATTTAAATAATTATTGCTATAATTATTTATAACTATAAATAATCTAGTGATCTAGGTATAGACACTCCTAATCTAATACTTGTTGAAGTATTTGAGAAGTATTAGGTTCATATCTACCATCAATTATTTTGAACCTGATTAACTGAAATAAAAGTCAGCTGTCCTAATTGAACTTTTCTGACTTTTCCTCATATAACCCCCTATGCAATATTGAACAAATGTATCTGTCAGGAGAAGAGTACAAATTTCAATTTCAAATTTCAAAACCTACAATCAACATCAAAACAACACCATGCACAGTGAAATGTAGCAACTTCATGTTCTGTGATTAACTTTCTTTAGGTAAAATTCAAACATCTATTTGAGTCCAAAGCCTTCACCAGTCAGCTAGAAAGCTTAAGATCCAAATTCACGTTAGAGTGTCAGAGCTGAATTTTGACAAAAATTGATCAGAGATTATTTTCTATGTATTTTTAATACAAGGGTAAAATGTGAGATCCCACATTGACTTGCTGGCTGTGTACAAACCTTTCTACTTCACACCAAGAGCATAAAACTGTGATGTCAGAGTCCTTTCCCTATAGCCAACATGATAAAAAGCTCATTCAGGAAGGAGTAAGATGCTGACACATAAAAACGGTTTAAATTGCAAAGTAACAGTAGCAAATTAATCTACTATACAAGAGCAGTTCTAAACCTAAATCCTTACAAAAACGCTACCTCCCAATGTCAAAGTAAGACTTAGTCATGTGCCTTGTTTGCTGTGTATCCCTGAATGAAGTATAGCAGAAACGGTCAATAAACCTTGATGATGCTGACAATATTAAAAAGTCATGCAACTGGCAGGAAAACTAAGAATTCTTGTCTACTTTAAGTCACACCAAATGCAAAGACGTCTGTGAGCTCAACCCAACATTTCTTCTGCTGTCACTTCATTGATCCTCCCTTATCTGCAGATACTGAGAATCAAGAAGCCCACAAAATACCCACAGCTCTTTTTACTGCAGAAAAGTAAATGTGACAAATAAAAATAAAAGTTGCACGGCGGATAAGTGGGCAAGCCTTACCTGCCAAAAGTCTGCTACAGTGGAAGCAAGTGGCCCCTGGGCAGCAATGTAAGTAGGATTGCGAGGGTCGTGATCCATCTGCAAGAGGAAGAACAAAGGGTGTGAGACAAAATTCGGTCTGATTTCATCAAAGCTTCAACGTGGATGCAGAATTACAAAAATACTACTGAAAGAAATTCACCTGTCCAAATATTCTTATAACTTATAACCAACATTACTCACGTAGAAGAGGGCAACATATAGACACTGAACTTTGCCTGTGAGTGCTTCCAAAGCTTATGATGCAACAGATTTTTCTGAAGTTTATGATTTGAAAAAGGCGGCAAATCTGGTGACTAATCTGACTTTATACACTTGATTTTCAATGAGAGTTTGCTTATTAGTATTCTCCAACATTTGTAGAGCTTCAAAGCCAAGAAGTGGCAGAGATGAGGGAGACTAATGGTGAAAATTAAGGAGTGGGAATTATTGTGAGAATGTAGTGAAGCTTCATCATCTACCTGCATATTAAAATATATGTATTTTATATCATATCATATCCAAACATAAAGAAATGTTTCCCTGTACCTATCTAAGAAAAATAATTATCAGCAGAACAATATTTCTGTAAATATTTGTAGAATAATAAGGAAGTCTTATTAATACATGTTTAACTTTCTGAATGAAGTTTGACAAAATGTTTGTGTGACATCTAAAATTGAATTTTTCTTTTTTTTTATTTAAAGTTTGGCTTTTCAACAAAACTGAGACTAAACAGCAACTGGGTTACGACATTTAAAAAACTGTATTAACTTGAAGTACAATCAGGGAACTGTCAAATTAAAATCCACTACATAATTTTTTTTTTTGCTTTCTGCCTACTTTGACCTTGGCTATCACCATCAAAAGAAAAATCTCAGTGACCTCAGTTTTCTCTGGCACAAGGCTGCCCCTCTTTCACCTGTGACTCTGCACTGCTGCTCAGCTGGCTGAAAGAAAGTTACTAAAATTTACTGGAAAAACAAAGTTGACTGTTTTTAAATATTCCTATTTTTATAATTATCAGAGTGTCATGGTATCTTTTATATAAACTCAACTGTTTCTAAATTTTGTTTAGTAAATTGCAAACAGCAGATCTGCTAAGTAGGGGACTGAAGACTCGCTACCACAGTCTGACAAGTTAAGCTACTAAAATCAGCTTGCTGTTTATGGAAGGTAAAAGCGATAAAAAAGTGGCTGAAATACTCTGCAAAAAAACAACAAAAAATAGGATTAAATTAAATACAGGCCTTAACTATGTTGCTTAGTTTCCCCTTCATCCCTCCTGATTAAAATTCCTCAAATACATTAGACACAAAAAAGAAAGAAAGAAAAGTCCACAGAAATAAAACGGTGATGCCAAATGCTAGCCACTCGTTTCAGCCAATCTCAAGGATGCAGGCCTGCTGTAGCCATTGCGCCTGCATCCTAACATGAATACTAAAGCAGAAACATGAAAGAGGAAAGAGCAGCCCTGCATTTCAGCTGTGGTTCCCTGTGCTGTTGTGGAATAAAGATAGACTGCAACAAAAGAGAAATGCAAAGAAGTGCTCCTTTGGCTTTGAGTGAAATTGCTTGGACAGAAAACGGCTCAAATGAAACATCTGCTCCAGGAGAAACATCTTAGCTTTCAGACACCATGCCTTGATCCTGCTTTTCTATAAGATAGAGGGGTTGGGCAGTAAATGGCTGCTAAGTTCAACCTAGACTTCCAGAAAAAAATGTTGGGTGGAAACTCTGCTGAAATTTTGCAAAAAACAAAATGCCAAGGTGCGGGTTGTGTCTGCACTTTCCTTTGAACTATTCCTCACTCTAATGATGCTGTACATCCTGGAGCTCTCGCATCATTCGTGGTCGAGGCTTTTACCTTTTTTCGAATACGAGGTGTCACCCTGTGCTCAGCAGGGAGCACAGATATGCTCCCCTCCCCGGCATGACCTTTGATTCCCTGAACAAAGTGTCAGATTATTTACTGAAAGCCCCCTAAAGTAAATTAGAAAGAAGAAGCCATGGCGACAGGCATAATTATTATAGTTTTTCTCCCTTTTGTGCTGCAATTACTGTCCTTTCATTCTCACATTGCTGCATACCTCAATACTTCACCTATCCTAAACATTTTCTTTAAATTATAGTAAGGTGTCTTGGAGAACTTTTCTACCCCTTCTAATCTATAGATACACTCATTGATTCACCAACAATCGAAATCAACCCATTTTCCTCTGATTGTGTTGAGAAGGGTGGTCGGCAAAAATAACATTGAATTGTTTAAATATGGAAAAAAATCTCTGTTCTAATTTGAATCTTTACAAACTTGTATTCCTGACTGATAAACTCAGTGACAATTTTGGGAACTATGAAATTAAATGTTACACCCTGACACTGTTTAAGATAAATATAGCTCTATGAATATGCTGGTACATAATCAAGCGGTATAAATAGGTCTTTATTGTTTGTTTCTGAAGAGTAATAGGCTTTTAGAGCAGCTGTGTGTGTGCCATCCTCATCTGTCGGCTCAGAAAATTTTGGCACTGTATTTGAAATGCATAGCTTCCTGTTCTCTTTGATGGAATCCCTTCTCAGTGGCCTCAGGGGAAATCATGGCTGACAATGTTTTTTGGGGAAAAGAAAAAAACAAAAGAAGCCATACAAACACAAAAATAAGTCGTATTGCTCTCCAATATGGAGCTCTTTCAGTATTTGCATAGGATGTGTTTTGTCAGTCAGAAAATGTGGAATTTTTCATGAGCGGAAAGTAAGGTATTGGCTATAAAAGTGATCTGACAAGACCACATTCACTGATGCTTGCTGTATGGAATACAATAGACAATGGATCAACATCAATTGCAAAATAATTCACAGTCCTTTAAAAAAAAACATTAGCCTTCTCCACATGTTCTCACATTATAATCACAAACTTCTCTGTAATCTATTGAAATTTGATTTGAATAGATTACTAATATGAAGTTGTAAATAACGGACAAAAAATCATTTTCACATTTTAACATATCAAACTCTAAAGAGTGTTTTGTCTGAATTAGCTTAATTTAATGTATCACCCCTTAATACAATCCATTGTAAAAACAATATGTAACTCTTTGGAAAACAAAATGTGTTAGTTGCACAAAACAGACAATGCTGTGGCAACATAATCCGGTTAGGATGCTTTTCTTCAGCATTAGTCGACAGAGGACCATCTTAGATGTGAATCTGTTAAAGAATGCAAATAAGTTGAGATGGACACCCATAATGAGCCATTCTGAAAAGGCTTCCTCGTGTTTTAGAATGGCCTAATCAAAGTCCAGATCTAAATCCGAGGTTGGAAATTAATGTTCCTATAATCCTTTCATTAAATCTGACTGAACGTCTTCACAAATATGTGCTGCTTTGTATTGATCTATTATATTCAATCTTTTAGGATTGTGATTGTTTCATGACAAAATGTGAAACAGGTGTGAGCATATGTGTGTACTGCAACTAAAATAAGCAATACTTACTATGGGACTGGCATTGATGTAATCCGAGTTGCTGTGGTTATTCTCCGATTTCAAGGTGATCCGGGAATGATCATCTGTAATGAAGATGTATAATTCATTTGTACAAGTTTCGACGTCCTTTCCGTCCTGCACAGCAACTGCAGGATTTTGAACAGCAGCACCAGAACATGAAAACCAAAGGACCTTCAATTTCACCAGACTTTCATCAGACGCAAAAAACACACATGGTGTCTCCAAACCTCTCCCTGCACCCTAAATAAAACATTTTGAACCCTAACAAGGTTCGGTTTCAATCTGTCAAACTGAAATTTCTAAACAATGCCAACTTGAAAAAGCCTCAAGATTAATTTCCAATGAAGACAAGTTCACTTTTGCTAATTAATCTCCATTGAACAGACATAAAAACCTGTTTTGTATTCTTGTTAGACACAGTGTTGAATTTCTAAGATACTTACAAATTGGCATGATTAAAACTTAGTCAACAGCCTAAGGAAGAACAGCCTACATTGATGTTTAATAAATGTTTTTATAAGTAGGTCTGTGAGGTATCGGCACTAATTTGGATAATTTTTTCCACAGTTGGAGATGTGCTCTGAAATACCAACTAAAAGACTGACATACTTATGCCATGCCAGTAGGTGGCAATAATGTTAACACTGACATCAAAACTCAGAGGAAGAACATCCTCGACATAGACTGAAGTACTACCGAGCTAAAAATTCTCTCAAAATCATAAAGTTTGTCATGTTATTTTTGCTTTACACAGATTTTCTTTTTACTGATGTATAATTAACAATATGAAGAAAATCACCATCAAAAACAGAACCATGTCATACATATATTACAGATTATTTCAACGGTGCTAAATAATTACAGGAGGTCATGGATTTACTTTTTCACATCAACACTTTCAGCTGTCATTCTTTAAAAGTCATGATTTCTCTTTTGCCAAGTTGATCACCTTTAGCTTATCTCTTTAAAAAATTAAGCTTGATTTAAATAGGAACCTAAAGATGAACTTTCAAAAACCTGCTAAACTGAATACTACAAAGCAGAGATTTAGTATCTTAGAGGAAGAAAATACAACAGAAACGAATCTTAATTCGTTTGGGCAACTTGTGATTAGTTGGACTAGAATGACTCTGAAAGTATGAATAAAGAGTCTTCTTTTTTTTCTTGAATTTTGCATTTCTATAATTGAATGACTAGATGTTAGGATTATTTTTTTGCTGTTGTTTTAAATAAGCCAGTGATGCTTTTGCTTGCCAGACTTATAGCTGTGACCAACTGTCACTGCAACTGCTTCCTACAGTATACCAAAAAAAAAAAAAAAAAAAAAACAGCTTCCTGATGCCACATTTGTATAAAATCATATATATATATTTATATGTAGACAGAGACAGATTTCAAGGAGGAATTTACAAAGTAAGTGTAATAGATGCTTTTTGGCAAGACAGCTGCCAGTGATTGTTTGCTTTGGAAGCATATTTTCCAAAGTATTGTTCTGGCCTGTTTATCAGTCTGCTTTTATACTCCATCTGTTTAAAGAAAGTAATGCAAACACATTGCTGACCCTTCATTCTTCCCCTCTTGGACATGATAGAGACACTTTCACAAGCCAAACAGAAGAAAAAAAGAAAGTCACAGATCTGAGCAAACTTACAAACGACCACGGCATCAGCTCGGTTCCTCTTGGAGTTCTGTTCGCCTTGGCCAATGCTGCAGGCGCTGGGCTCGGCCTGGTAGGAGCACAGCGCCTCCCACTCGCGCTCCAGACGGTTCTTGTTCTTCAAGTGGTCCTCCATGTATGACTGCAGGAAGAACGGAGAGACCATTTTAAACAATAAGCCAGAGCAAAAAGAAAAAATATTCATTTTCTACCAGCAGTTTCAAGTGAGTGCTTATTGTTGTATATCAATAAAATTCTAAAAATAGTAACCAAATAATAAAAATGTCAAATTATGATTCCTGAGCAACTCTGGAAAGAGAAGGAAGATACTGGAGATCAAAGCAAGGAAGGGTGTAATAATGTTGGCATTTCTGTGCATGTGTGTTTGACCAAGGAGAAACACACATAGACATACACTTGCACTCACACACACAAACTGACACAATTAGGACTCCTCAAAGGTTTGTCTGCTTTGGAAATACTTCAGGGGTGTTTCAATCACGTCCCTCACTGCTTGCACAGCCGCTGATAAGATTGTTTGCATTTAAGCCGTCGGTTGGAGAAGACAAAATTGAATTCGCTCTAGAGACAAAGATGGAGAAAGAAAAAAGGGGGAGGGGCAAGTAGCAGTCTGTCTGCGTGTGTGTTTGTGCATTCTGCTAAACCAGGGCAAGTCTTATGGAGCTTAGAGTTTGTGCTGGCAAGGAGATTCTTATTCTTTTTTATTTTTTTTGTGTGTGGAACGTTATTCCTGTATCATGGCTCCCTTCCCGACGGGGGGTAGATGGTTCAGTCCGCCTATTGTGCGAGAGAGAAGATTACAGACTCATAAACTGATGTCAGGGATCAGCTGGCTAATATAATGACAATGATACCCAGATGTGCCATGTTTTTATCCCGTATTAAGAGCGGTATATAGGTAGGCCGGGCAAAGAGGTGATGCTCCGCTTTCACTATATCCGATTCATTCATTCATTCTGCCTGTCAACCACAAGCAAATCTTTGAAAAAGGATAGTCACAATTACTTCCAAAAAGATAATCACAAATAAGCTTGTCCAGCAGAATAATAGGCTATTAACCTGTGAGACATCAGGAGTGTAAATTAAGGTGACTTTTTTATATAATGTCCTCTAAAAATTCTGTTTTTATAATATTCTTGATATACAAACAAAAGGTTTACTGTACTTGTTATATTACATGTTCCACAAATTAGGCAACAATATAATTTGGACATATGGTAAAGGGGTATTTCACAACATTTTAATAGACACCAACCAGAATAAACCAATATTTCAGTCAGAGATTAGCTGATTGGAAGCTAGAAAAGCAGATTTTTTCACCAATCAGTGAATGCCCTACACATATGCACTATAAGGGCGGCTGACAAGACCTATGGTTTGGATGTTTTACTTTGGGAACAAGACTCGGTTAGCTATATTTAGGATCACTGGGGAGTTTAAAAATGGAGCCAAATAAGGCAAAGTTGTAAGAAGATTCTGAGAAGAAAAGTTTATTTCTATTTTCTAGCTACTGTTTGTTCAGGGAAAAATAAGAAGATAAATTCACAGAGGTGGTGCTCCGCTTGTAAAGTACTATATTTCAATCTTTTGAAGACTCATATTTGATCATTTATTGTGTATTTTGCAGTCTTTTTTGTAAAAGGGGAGAATGAAATATACTTCCTTGTAGTGGTGTTATTTTTATGGGTATTTATGTTCCACAATCTGTGATGCAGAGTCACAGCTCTAAAACTCTTTTTTTAAAGGCTTTGTTTTAACAGTGAATAACGCATGCAGGCTTGCATATGCTTAGTTGGGCAGCGAAAAGAATCACTTTTCGCTGCTCTCTTGTCACCCCACACAAGTACTCTCTGCAGCCCACCTCCCCCTCTCCTGACCAGCATTACATCTCCATGTACTCCAGGCATGCAGTCTGAATTGCATCTATTCAACTGATAACCGCCAAATCGATTGGATTCCAAATTCATATTATTATTATTTTTTATTTGCAAGCTTAATGCGATGCAGCCAGCAGAGCCTCTGTATTCAGCCCTCCCTTTTTTTTTTTTTTTTAGGAGGGGTCAGTGGACCGTGGCGTATTCCAGAGACAGTGTAACGAAGGCTTGGTGAATAGTGGGCTGTGAGGGGGGGGATTATGTCTGCCAATCAGAGGGCTGGGGATGGGAGGCCTGTGTGTGTCAGGGAAACAATGTCTAATCCTTCCTAAGCAGCGGTCTCCTCGGCAGCAGAGGGATGAAATTGGGATGAAGGCACGACCAGACACAACAGGTAACACGTCCCTGTCGAATTAAAATGCTGCAAGCAGTTTGGGCCGGGGGGTTTATGGTATGATAAGCAGCTGTGAGGCGTGTGGAAAAAAGGGGGTATTAATGTGCAGAGTGATTTTTTGCGCAACAAATAATAGCTGAACAAAAGAAGTCTTAAATGGGAGAGCAAATTGTGTTTTTGCTCAGGAACTAAATTTAAAACCGGGAAAGCAGAGCATTTTGTTTTTTTCTGTTAGGCAAATCATTTATCATTCTGGAAAATAAAAGGGGGAAAAAAAAGGAAAACTGGTAAACAGCAAAGAGCCTGGAGCAACTTATCTATTTTTTCAAGATGGGTAGAGTCCATTGGAAGAATGAACATATTCAAATTTTTTCATGTTACAACCTCACACCGCAAATGTCCATGTATTTCTGAGGCGTTTCATTTGGCGAACTACCAGAAAATAATCCTTAATTGTGAAGTGGAACATAAACAATGGATGGTTATAATTAAAGCTGAAATTAAATCTAAAAAAATGTAACAGTGGTGTACATTTGTCGTCAGCTTCTCTGAGCCAACACTTTGTAGAACCACCTATCACAGCTGCAAATCTTTTAGGGCATATCTACCACATCAGTTAATTTTAAAAATGAAGCTTCGGATGTTCTTTACAAAATAGTTCAAGTTCAGTCAGATAAATTAGAGAGGTTTTTTTTTTTTTTACCTTTTGATAAAAAAGGTTTAAAAAAAATTGATCCAAAAGCTCAGATTCTGAATGAAATTTTGGTCTCAGCCATTTCAGCCCAGACTAGCTTTCCAGGCCCTGCAGAAGAAAAATATCCCCATAGCATGCTGCTGCCACTCCCATGTGTCACCACAGGATTGGTGTTTTTAAGTTGATGTGCAGTATCAGTGGTGTCAGAACAGACTGAACATGTCTGCAGACCATGTGAGAAATACAAATGTATTTCTTCTGTCAATTGCATCCTCTCTATCAGTTTGTCTAAAAATGCATCATCAATACCAAGAGTTTTGTAACAGTGGTGTACAAAATGTTTTCTTTCCATTTCACAATCATGCACTACTTTGTGTTGGTTTTTTACAGAAAATCCTAATAATAAGCAAACAGGTTTGCTGTAGTTGCATGACAAAATAATGAAAGTGTGAAAAAATTCAAGAGGCATGAATATTTCTGCCCTGGGAATTGTAAAAAGAGCAAGAGAAAACAACTCAAGCCTGTTTGTCCACAAACTTGGTGAGTCTACTGCGCTGTCCGTGGTGCTGAAACAGCCTAACGCTGCAAAAATATAGCCACACGGTGCTTTTCCATTATCATTTTCCGATATTTTTAACCACTCAGAAGATAAAAAGTGCCAGTTACAGCACCACAGAGGAGCTGAAATAGGAAAAAGGAAAGAGGATGCAAATCGTCAGACACTAGAGGCGTGCCAAAGCGTCAAAAGCAAAAACAAAAACAGAAAAAAAAGACACACCCAGCAGATGAGTCAGCACATCCAATTTCAATTCTGAAGTTTGAAGTCGTTATGCAAGTCTCAAGGTGAGCTGCGCTGTGGGGTGCAACATTTACTCTGAAAGAAATACAAAGTGCGAGTGTGAGTGTGTGCTTGTGTATGAAAATGAGGTGATCGAGTCTAAAGAAACAAAACAAAACAAAAAACATAAAAAATAGGAGAGAGAAAAACACCCCAGTAAGCTTTGGAGAGTTCAGTATTCATCATCTAGCTCTGCGCGATGTGAGAGGAGAGGAGAGCAGAGATGAGGAGGGGAAATATAGGTCTGAGATCAGCGATAACAAGGCAATCTCACACATGGTTTCACGTTAAGATGACGGGAGAATTTCAAAGAAGGGCCCCCTCTATTGGACACCTCCATGTCAATCACAGCATGAAGAGAGAAGCGAAGGTCCCAGTGTGTCTTTTTTATTATTATCATTATTATTTTTACCTTCTCTATAGTCTAATTCTTGCACTGCTGCTGTGAAGAAACAAGGCTTAATAATAACAACAGCTCCTAGAAATTATTCACTGTGGCTCCTTTTGTTATTTGCGCAGCTAAATGCTTTTCTATTGTCAGTGTTTTCAAAGGGGGCTTCACAAACAAGCCTTGACAAGTGCAACAAAACCCATCTATTACCACCAAATACGAGGCATTACTCAGATTCCCTCTCATTCATTACAGCCTCCCAGTATAAAAGCCAGACATGCAGTGTGATGAATGCTTTCTCCATTAATGGAAACACTGCGAGGCATCTATCCATCTCCTCTATCAAGCTGTTTTTTTTTCTTTTTTCCCCTGAATGAAAGTTGAACTAAATTAAAATTGTCCACTGTGTGTTTGTGAGAGCTTTCTCAATTAGGAGAAAAACAGGAATAAAATATGCACAAATGAACACGCTATTTTTTTTTTAAAACATCAGGAAAATCAGTTACGTTTTGAGATTTAATTTTCTGTCGCTCTCATCTCAGGAGACGACGCCTGGACTGAGCTGCAGCGGCACAGGTGGAAACACAATGAGCGGAAGATGAAAATTACAAGGAGCAATAGAGGCTGGATGGAGTGATAAATTGAGAGAAAGACAAAGAAAGTTGGTGGAAGGAGGCAACAGGGCCAAGATAGAAACACGAGGCAAAATAAAAACAGCAGGACGAGAAATGAAAGAACAAACAATGAAAACAGGATTCTTCAAATAACAAAGTGAGACTGGATGTCGACCGTAAAAATAAAGTAGAGATGTATTCATGAATCTGAGCTCTCAACATGGTCCTTCAAATATTTATAAAACCAAAGTAAATCAGGACATTATTTCTATCTAATTTGGATTTTTAAAAAATAATCTATGATTATTAGAATGGGATTCTCATAATGTGACAACCACAAATAATTATAACACTGATACATTTTATAGCAAAACCATAGAACGAATCTATTTGCTTTTATTTAAAGCAGAAAAGCAAATATCTCTAGTTCTTCAATAACAAAGTAAGATAATTAATATCAAAATATTGTATTTTAAAATGTATCAATACTTTAACTCTGATACATAGACATAAGCAAAATATTTTGAGAGCACCAGAGTAACACAGCAAGCTAATATTTGGTGCTTACTTAGTCAGGCTATCTGCTCAATTAGTCCACCTGTAGTCAGTCATTTCTAAAATATTATGAATCTATGAGCAGAGCGTGGCACTAATTTAGTTCCCAAATCGTGATTGTCTTGACTTGAATTATTTCAAAATAACCATTTTTTAAAATTACTTGTGATAAGAACCGGAAAATTAGAAAAGTCTTCTTTCAGTCAGCTGACAGACAGTGTGCAGCAACATGTGGGGAAAGGAAGAGCTGCATAAGTCTATGCTCCAAATAAGTGGAGAAAGCTTCATTCACTTTCTCTGACATCTCACTGAAAGGGAGTTGAAAAGTACAAACGGAATGATGGCAGAGTTGTGAAACCTGAACCATTTTTATATCATCTCATTCAGAATTTCCCTGTGCATGTACTCCTTTTCTCTTTTTTCTTATGACTACTGAGCAGCTCCTTATCAGTGTTAAGGGAGGAAACCTGCATTGTCATTTAATTTTCACTGCTCCTTTCAGTTTTCACTCATGTCCTGTGATTATAGTAAGGATTTTGCCAATTCTGAAATTGATTTCTCACCAACCTGCTTTATCACATCCTTGTTCTGCATATCATATTTATGCTCGGTGGCTTTATCCTATCAGCGAGGCTTCCAAGGGTAGATAATATTTTACCAACTGCCAATTTATGATTTACTCAGTGAGACAGTATTGTATTGTATTTTTTTTTTGTATTGTAAACTGGACTGTATGAGACTGAATCTGAATAAATTACATTTGAACAAATTTGATTCATTTCATTATATTTTTCATTAAACTTTATTTGAACATGCCTGCATGCCTTGTAAAGGGCTTCAAAATTATGTGAAAATAATCTGAACTGAAACTGTGACTTTGGGTTAAAATTGTCCACATCTCACACCCATGAATATCATTTTCAGGGATTTCCGCCTCAGACTCGAGTCTCCTTCCTTGACACCGGTTTGTCCCATAAATCCTCACTGAGATGTTCTCAGCCTTACCAGAATCATGTGACCTGTGGAGATATCCATGTTGGACGGCACCGGCTCCTCGCACCAGGAGGAGGTGCTGCTGCGCGTCGATGGGCTGGCCATGGGGCCATCGCTGAACTGGGACGACACGCTGTTGAGGCGAGAGTGACGCAGGGTCTCTGGCCGCTCCACGCGCTCCGACGTCCTGATCGCCATGCGCTGGCGGCACAGTTCCTGTAGGGGGAGGGGTTACAGAGTGTGACGTGAAAAGACTGAGTAATCAGGATTTTTTTTTTCTTGGAAGCTGTCATGTATTTCATATCCCTGTCATACATGTAACAATTGCTGGTGTATTTTATATGCTTATCCTTATGCTGTGAGGAGCTGACTTCTATAAATGCACCTCGTAAAATCCTGTATCTCTGCTCACTTGTCTGTAGATTAATGGCTTATCCCTGTGGATTATACAGATTATACTAATTATGTCAAAAATACACGAGCTGAGGAAGCTTGTGCCTTTTCAAGTATAAATGCTGCACCTTAATACCACACAATGACTTTCTCGTGCTTTTTCTTTCTACTGTTTTTCAAGAATGAACCCAAAACTGCATTTATGTCACATATTTCCATCTGCACAGACTGTATTATCTCTGCAAAAAGGAGCATTTTGACTCCTTTTTGGGCAGAATAAACAGATACGGGGGGAAATCAAACTAACTCACAAAATATAAATATTTCACAGCAAAACAGTGCTGCCTCCAGAAAGCTTTTCAACTGGATGGCCAATTGGTGCCCAGTGATCAACTTGGAGTGGCATTATGTGTGGGATGTCAACCATACAAGTTTTTTTTCAATCAAACTATTCAACTTATTTCTCTAATTGAATTACTACAATTGAACCTTCATGCTTTGTTCTACAGTTAGATACACACACTCACACACACTTTAAATGTAAAATCTGGATATGAAAATGCAAAAAAATATATAAGATTTGCAAATAAAATAATAATAAAAAAAATCTTGACAAACAAATTACAGCTTTTTTCCTGCTCGTTGATTCATGCTTTAAGAAAATGAAGGATGCCATCCTATAGTGTCAGAGGGGGTGTCAGCAAATTCAAAAGTATGGCTAAAGGAGAGGCACTTCTAACTATCGGGTGAAGCACTAAGCTAAAAATTAAAGCAACAATTCTGGAGTTTTACAATGCTGTGGTTATATTTAGAGATTTGGGTGAGACATACCTAAGGTTAATAAATATGACATGGTGCTTATTTTAGGCCTATTGCAAAGTCTGATCTGTCTTGCCCCTTGCCTTACTTTGGTTCCATCATTGCAGAAAACCAAATAAATAATTAAAACAAAAGCCATTTAATGCTTTATTCTGATTAATATCTGAATGTTTCCCGCTAAAAGCCCCACACCTCTCCTAATGACTCAGCTCTTCTCCCATCATGCCTCAGTGCAAACGTTAGCTCCCTGTAGCACAGCATCATAAAACTGTGTGCAATCTTCTGGCTGTGTTTTTCCCCTGCTTCTTTCCTCGAGCTGTGATCTCATTTGATATTTGAGTTTGGAATTCATAATCTGTGCAGCCCACCATGTTTGATTTTTTTTTTTTTTTTTGAGGAGGCAAAGCAGCTCCCTTTCTCTCCACAAAATTAATTTTCACACCCAATTAATAATGACGAGGACAGCACAGGCCAGAGAAAATGCCTCATGAAAGCGCACGCTATCTCATGATGAATCACAGTGATATTTCCCTTTAGAGCACAGCGCCTCCTCCTCCTTTTCCTACTCCTAAGCTCCTGGTTTTGGATCAGCTTTTCCACCATCAGACTTTAATGATTACAGCCATCAAATGGTGCCCAGGGCCCTGGCCTTGGGGCAGCGTCCAGGTCCTCCTCATAACTCATCCCACCTCTCAGCGTCTCTGCAAAAGCACCAGTGCTGTGCTGCTGGAGCTGACAATTTTTTTTTGTCCACAGAAGAAGAAAAAGGAGCATACAGTCAGTGCCAGGGGAGAGACAAAGAGGAGCACAGGTCATGGGATTACAGGTTCACTGCTGCCCCCACCTTTCAGATTACAGATTACTAATGAGAAGAAAAACAAGCAGGGACCCGACACAAGAATCATTCAAAAATTTTATATTTCTTCTGTAGAACTGTGTTATATTAGAAATCCTTGCAGTTTTAACATTGTAGTTAAACATTGTAATAATAATCCCATTTGCAATAAATCTGAGAAATTCAGTTGCAATGTTAATATTACCTGCCTAACTATAGTGAAATTTAATTGAATGTCCTTTTTTTATCATATATTGTGAAGAAGAAGTCACCCTGTATAAAGCCTGAGCACCATTCTCAGAGCCAGCAGGAAATACACCCTAACAGAGCTCAAATTTAATAATTGTGAGGCAAAGTGTGATTTCCCATTCATGCTAATTTCTCTTCTTTCCAGTAAAAGTCATCTGGGGTCGTAAGTGTTAACACGTTCTCAGAGCAGCCCTGCAGAAGCCTGATTAAACATTGAAAATGTTAACTCGACATGAAAATGTTAACTCGACATGCGGATAAATGTGTTCGGAGTGGCATGCTAGGCACAGCTGAGTCCCAACCCTGCAAAAATCAATACAGAGCAGACCGCCTGCTGCTTTGGAGGAACAGTGGGAATAGGTCAGGGCGGAGACACGTTTCCGATCGCATGCGTTCAGGTTCACACACACAATTCTCCTCAAAAAGGTAGGCAGAAAACGTTGGCTGGAGATCAATTCAGTTGATCTCAAATACAGATGTAAGTCTTCAAACACACTTTCATAGAATAATTCAGTATACATGAACACAGTGCATTTTCCACCAATGGCAGAGAGTAGACTGGTTATTCCGGCGTCTGATTGGCTGGCAGCACAGAAAGGGGGCTGGGACTAACCTGATAGGCTGCGGTGGCGTCATGGCTGGTGTCAGTCCCCAGGCTTGCCAGCTTCTCCTTCATGTGGAGGTGTGAGCGCTGGCGGATGCAGAAGAAGGTGGCGGACACAGCCAGCGCCACCAGGATGAAGAGCATGCAGAGGATGGAGAGCAGCAGGAACTGGCCAGACTCCACCCTGGTCTCTTTCACCACAGGGATCTGGGTCAGGCTGCCCCTCTGGAGCACAAACACAGAGAAAAAATGCTGTCAGAGCAGCAAACTATGCTTCTCTGACTTTCTCAACATGGATGCAGTCCCTCCACGTCAGGAGAGATATTTTTTTATTTTCACCTGGAAGCTTATTTTGACTTTCAAATACAGAATATCTGGATGTACAGCCACCGATTGACTGGTCACACTCATTAGACATCGCTGATAGCCACCTCATTATGTGCATTCAGGCTCAGTCAGCTGCCATTACCAACCTCTGCCCAATGCTGTCTCTTGTCTGAGACCCACTACAGATATTTACAACCCCATTTAGTGCTGGCATGAGCCACCCTGGCACTGTCCAGCTGCAGGATGCTGAGATACGAAAAGCTTGTGCTTAATTAGCTCCTCTGGTCCGGAGTTGGCTGGATTAGGCTCTGGGCAAAGCAGGGCTGAGGGGACACACAGGTAGACGAAAGTGCATCCACCAGCAGAAGAACGAAAAAGCTTTCAAAAATATCTGAACGCCAATACAGCCAGAAAGATATATTTGTAGGAACTATGGCACTTTAAACATAAAGGCCATATTTTGTAATAGCGAGATCAGTTTTTTCCTGACAGATACCGAGTTGGTTTTTATTGAGGTCTGCCAGGGGCTAGAACAGAGGTCTGCCAGGGGCTAAAATTTGATCGAGTCAGAAAGACTCGATCAAATTAAAAAAAAAAAAAAAAAAAAAACATGTTTCAGCTTCTGTGATAGAGGTAGTCATATTAGAATCCAACAAATAATTATGGTTTTGCAAGATTATTCCCCCTTTATTTTCTGAAAAACATTTTTTTTTTGTTTGAATGAATTGAGGAAAAGATCACATATTTCTGTTCAATTGGCCTGCTTATCAGTAACTCTGATAGCAAATTAATGAAATCATTGAGCGAGTCAGATCTTTGGCCGGTTGATTGGTGTCTTTCTATTTGTCATCATAAACTCCCTTGAGGGTCTTGATAGCCAACAGCAGCTATTAGCAGCAATTTCAATTCAGTTTAATTCCATTTCAGTTCATTTTGAACATGTAACCACTTAAGTGTTGGAAGAAAAACAAAGTCAAAAAGGTGAAACTAATAATACAAAAAGAAATATATCACAAAATAGACCTAACTTCGTTCAAGAGTGGAAATTGTCCATTTAAGGAGGAGTTGGCCCAAGATATAAACAAACTAAGCTTTTTTTTTTTTTACTTTACTTTGACTTCATCTGACCAGTTGTCTTTGATTTAGTTTTAATATAGACTTGAATTGCAATATATGTATTGGGATCTGAATGTGACTGTAACCATAAGTTGTATCAGAATAAACTGTTTTTATTTTAACTGAATTTGACCTGAACCAGATTCAGGGCTGTTAAAATGAACTGAACTAAGAAAAGAATCTTAGTTCTTTTTCTGAATTTAAAAGGACTGAGAAATGTATTAAAAGTTTAATACTTTGTGATGGAGGTAGTAGGTTTAAATTCCACAGAAAATTTGTGAATTAGAAGATCACCCTCATTTACACTTTCCAGCATAACCTTAACCTTCATGAAATCTTGAACGTATAAATCAGTCATGAGAGTAGAAGGTGTTGGCTTATGAAGTAACAGATGAAAAATTGTGTGAATTCTTAATTTGATGTATTTGAACAACAGGGGGAAAAACGTTTTTAGTCTCTATTGACAAGAATATTATTTGCCAGTAGTAATTTATTGAAGCAATATTAAGAATAATAATACAGGGCCAAAAGGAAGCAGAGTAAATCTAAGCTGCTACTTGGGAACCCCCAGACCATTAGGGGGCACTGAAGACTTCTAATGTAGAGTAAGGATGTTAAAATACTGTGTTGCAACATTTGCAAATAATGAACCTACTTCCATATTTTGATTTGAAGTTTTATAACAGACAATATTTTTTCAATCTTTATTGACATTTTAAATGAATTATGTATTTCAAATAGCATATGAGAGTTACTAAATTGAACTGAAAAGAAACATGAATTGAATTTGGACCAAAATTTAAATTACTCCACATTCAGACAAACTGTTTGTTTGTCACTTTCAGGTGACATTTGCTCTAATTTGGTGTTATTTAAATTAACTAATTTAATTCAAATTTAATTGGAATTAAATTAAAATGGCTTGAAATATTTATAATTAAAAATGTAAAAAAAAATATATAACTTCAAAAAAATTCTAATTTAGTTTTAACATTATGTCAAGAGTCATCATGTAATGCAGTAGCATATAGTTCATTAATATTTTCTCATCCTTGTGTGTGAGTTTGCTTGTTAGCACAACCAATTAAGCTGCTTGCTCACTTCAGACTTCCTTGCGTTTCCACGGAGGACTGAGAAACAGTCTTATCTTCACAATTTATTTATGCACGTTATTTAATAAATATTTTGGGGTGAGCAATTTGAGGGTCAAGCAAAACAGATTGTGTGATAACGTCAAATTAATTGTGGGCTTACTAGTAAGAGCTGTTACATGCACAGCATGCAAACAGTATTTTTGCTGCTGTGGTGCCTGGTGGGTGATGGGCTTAACTCAAAGTGGGATCCTAGATTATATTCTGCTAAAGGCCACATTAGAGATGCACCAATCTATCAGGCAGAGATCAGAATACTTAATTGGTTCTGACTGGTGGTCAGCAGGTCAAAATAGGATTTTTCTCAACCCCCTGCTAATTAAATACATAAAGAAAAAGAATTTCCACCATTTTGGGGCATGTAAACAAATCAACAAATAACAGATGTTTTAACGCGCTATTTTTGAGTAAAATACAAATCAGATAAAGGTCAGTGATGTTCAGATGAATATATTGGGATAAGAATATATTAGGATAATTATTTATTCTCTGTAAGATGCAAAACTACAATATTGTTCTGAATTTTCTCCAACAAAACATCAGTATAAAAGAACCTACAGAACATGTCATGAGTTATCACCCTTAAAATAAACATGTCAGAATTGTTTGTATTTAGAATAAACTAGTCAAACCGAGCAGAAACCCAAAAATTAATCAGTGCACCATGCGATCTTCCAGTTCACATCAAAAGCTCAAAAATCGAGGCTGAACAAGTGAGATTTTCTTCACTGATTGCAAAGCGTCCCGTCGAGCCAGATTTCAAAATAGGAAAGATGCAATTTGCCCAAAACAATTTCCTCCCCATAAATCATCCTTACTGTCTCTGCGATTGACGTGAAAAGAGGAGGTTTCTGAAAAAGCCAGCTATGCACACAATTTTGATCTAATGTTCCCGGCTGCAGAAGCTATGCATCTGCAAAAAGGGCAATATCAATAAACGACGAACACATACATCAGCAGGCTCCTAATTGTCTGCATGCAATACTGAGAGATTGATGGGCAGAAGAGAATCTGGAAAAAAAAAAAAAAAAAAAAATTGGAGGAGCTTTGACATTTAGCCTGAAGGGGGGGTCTAATAGGCATGCTGAAGGATTGCTACAACTTGTTATCATTTCCAGAAATGAGACACTTCTACCTCAGACCAGCAACAATCCGGTTTGACCTTGTGGCTGATAACTGCCAGTGGGGTTTAGCAAGACGGCTGTGTTCAGTGTGCTGTGTTAGGCCTGACAGCGCTCGCTGCTGATTGCAAAAGCTGAGGTTCCAGCATGTAGTTTCAATCAGGGATTAAGAGGCTGGAAAACAACAGAGCGCCGGGTTCGAAAAGGCCCGATTGCAGGGGAGAGAAATGGCCTCCATCCAAAGGATTGTCTGTCTCGGTGAGAAGATGAACACAAACTGTTTCCTGTCTCGCTGCAAATTCTGACAGAAGTCAAAATTGTATCATGTAAAACTCAATTTTATCTTATGCCCTATCAAATATCATTAGAGTGCTTAAGGACACAAGTTCCAAATCTCTGGAAGTTAAATTGTTTCTCATATTAATTATTATTATTTTTTCTTTTATGAGAATCTTTCCCTTCTATCTCTTATCTTTGGCTACACTTGAAAAATATTCACCTTGAAACAACTGAAAAGCATCTCCACTGTGGGAGCAAAAAGCCTTGAAATTCAACAGAAGCATAAAAGACTGTTTGAAGGCAGTAATTGTGCTGGAAAAAACGAGGAAGAGACAGAAAGGGGAGGGAAAAAAAGAGGACAAATAGCTTGTAAAAAGGAGGAGAAAAGATAAGGATAGAATTTGCAATTATGGGTCTGTTCAGTCTTACCCCTTAAAGCTTTTTGACTTATTCATATTTTCAAATACAATTTATCTATTTTTTTTTTTTAAAGAAAAACTTTTCATCTACAGGAAAAAAAGCCCTAAAACATCAGATATTTTTAAAACTAATTATATATGTATATATATTTTAAATCTAGCCTGGTACTTTTTTCTAATTATTTCATGATCATTTTAACAGGCGTATTCTTTCGTAAAATATAATTAAGATTTTCTTCAAAAATATTAGAGCATCAAAATATTTAATCTAATCGATTTAAGCATATTCTTTAAGTGTGTTACATCCAAAAAACGGCTCCCCATTTCATTAACTGCCCTCTCCCTCTTCTTCTTCCTTCTATTGAAGTTGCCCCTGTGGAGAATGAGCCAATCTGGGAAGGAGACAAGGGGGCAGATGGATTTCGGTGCTCTGGATTATTCAAATGATAAAGAGAAAGGTCGGGCAGAGACGAGCCACAATAACCCTTAAAATCAAGATTTCCCAACCGCAGCTGCTATTACTGATTAATTATTCCACATGGTTAAAATGAGGACTGTGTGTGCTCACAGCAGAGTTTAATAAAATAGATTTGATGCTATAATTTAATGTTCCATAAAGTCGCACAATTTTTTTTACAGAAAAAAATAATAATAATGGAGAAAATGTCGAGGTGTTGAGGTCCTGATTTGAAAAAGATAACGAAAGCAGTCGATATTTCAAATGGAATAAATATGAGCTTTAAACAGGAAATGTGTAACCAAATTGAAGCATGAAATATTATCTCTATAAGGTCAATTTTGACAAATCACATTTTCCAGGTGAGGTTTCTCTCGTTTGCAAACTTTCTGAAGCTGCTGCTGGGCGCTAATGAGGCTGAACCTGCAGAAACTTTGCCTCCAGAGCAACATCAGCACAATCAAAACTCTTCCTTTCTCCTGAAATATCAGCTCGTAGAGGAAGATTAAATATAAACTGAAATGAAGCCGCACGAGAAAGACTCCCAAAAATGACATAAATCTCGTAAAAAAACAACAACAAAAAAAAACATTATAGCAAATAAACTAAACAAGGTAATCGCAAAGCCAGTCATCTAACGTCGCGTCTCAGGAATTGAGACTCAAAAAACCCAGGAGCGATCAGGCGGTGTGTTCGGACAGATCGTTACCTCGATCCATGCCGCCGCGTCACGCAGCGAGCGACTTGACGCCGCGCCTCCGTATTTCCAGCGAGCGCCGGGAACCGCTGACACTCGCCGCAGCTCCGACAAGCGTGTGTGCCGCGTCCCGGCTCGGTCCACTTCACCAAAACCTTCCCCCCTTTGCGAGAGCGTCCCATCAATGCGTGCGTCCCCCCGCGCTCACCCACCCATCCTCCCCCACCTCACCTCTCAAAAGAGCGCGGCTTCACTTCAACACGCATATAGTTGAAGAAAAAAAAAGGAGGAAAGAAAGAGAGAGAGAGAGAGGGAAAAAAATAAGAAAAAGGGGAGAAGAATGTTGGATATGCCCGCCTGATTTTCCGAGCTTTGCAAGAATGTGCAGAAGCCCCACTAGTGAGTCCTTTCAGCTCCTCCGTGCCAATGAAAAGAGACGGGGAGGTGGCGGGGTTAGAGGGTTTTTTCTGCCATCATTTAGTTAAGGCTGAGCCCCTCCTTAGATTCAGCAGCTCAGGAGTCCCCGTCCATTGCACATGTCATATCCACCGGTTGCTATAGCGATGCCTCCACATGTTGTCGACAGTGAGTGTTCAAGGAGCGATGCCTGGCTAATAGGCTTGCGGGCCGAAAGGGCCTATATGAATGGATGCAGGGGCTAGTCGCTCATTTGTTGAGCTACCAGGGGTCTCTGTGTTTGCTGTGTGAATTGCTGTTTTCTCAGGCTCTCCTTTCCCCCCATGTTCTACCTCTCTCCCTCTCTCTCTCTCTCTACCTCTCTTCCAGGGATTGGAATAAGGCAGTTTTCTTTTACTTCAAAGTGGGATTTTTTTTTTTTTTTGCATTCAAAGCTGAAGTGAGCGCCATAAATAATAGCCTGCCACACAGTACACCAGTAGTTAACTATATAAATGCCACAATGGAGATTAGTTGCTTTTTGAGAAAAAAAAGGCAATTGCCTAGTCCATAATGTAAATCATGCATAATTGGCTAAGTCTTTTCTGTGCTCTCGCTTCAGATCTCTGAGGCTTAAGAAGAAGAAAAGGTTGAAAATTGCAAGTTTAACAAGCTTTGGAGATAAAACTCCCTAAAAATGCTGTCTCCTTTTTGTTTGTTTGCTTTGCTTTGTCCTGGCAGCTTAGGCAAAGTCTCTGCTGGGTCGGGTCGCCATGCAATGTCAATCGCAAAAGCCCTGCAAACTCTGATCCACCGGCTCCTCCAAGGTCCAGCCTCCACCTACAGCCATGAGTTAGAAATAGAGTTTCTCCTTCTCCACATATACAGAGGAGTCAGTTTGAGGCAGCCCATCTCTCGGAGGTTCTCTGCAGGTTACCCTGGCACGTCCCTCTGGGAAGACTCCTCAGGGCAGACCCTGAATTTGCTGGAGGAAATGTATATCCTGTTGAATCGTGGGTATGCCTCGGGATTCCTCAGAATACCTGTCAGTGTTGCTGGGGAGAGGGACGTCACTGGAGCTGTTGACTTCAGAAATGCAGGGGAAGGACAGATGGACAACAAAAATAAGGGTGGAAAATGGCAAGTTACAAATATGGATGGAAAAGTCCTTTCAACATTTTTTTGATTATTTGTTTGTAATTTCCTTACAGTTTAGTCATTCTGTATTTTACACCTGGTTACAGTGAAATGCTGGTTTGACGGGGAAAACTGATATTTTCTCTGTTGCTTCCTTGAGATCAACATGAAGAAAAAAACGAGGTGATCAACCTCCTTGTCATGCTATTCCTACTCTTTTTTATGTTTTCCCCTGGTGGTTTAGGCAAACAGACCGGTGGGCCTGCAGTGTCAGATTTCAAATTGAAAATTTAGATATATTTTGCTTGTCCCAAAGGGAAATTAAGAAGGAGCTATTTTCCTTGCTGGTCCCTTGACATCTATAATGGTTCAATTAAAACAATAACATATGGGCACAAATTTAGACCCAAAATTTGGTAAAAGTTGAATGGTTGTCATGTAGTGTTGTTGGCAGATTTCTTCTACACAAAGGGGGAAAATTAAACATTTCCTCTGTTGCTCCCTTCAGATCCGTGTGGCTCAAGAAAAAGAAGGGGTGGAAAATTGTAACTTTAACAAGTTTGGGAGATAAAACTCTCTAAACTGTTATCCTAATTAGCAATCAGGCAGGAGAAAAAGGGTTTGGGGGGGAGAGGGAGCCCCCCAAAGCAGAGCAACAGCTGCACTTAACAGGGAGAGAGGGAGAGAGAGAGAAAGAGAGAGAAAGAGGGATTATGGAGCGCTCAGGGACAGAAAAGGAGAAAGCAAAAGAAAAGGGGCGGTGATGAGAGGAGAACGGGGGTCCTGTCAAATGCAGATGACGAGTCATGGGGAGGAGGGAGTGCTCTCCAGTTTATTTTTTCCATTCAGCGAGCACACACCCCCTCCTCTTGTCCATTGTCCCTCAGTGTGACAGCTGGAGTTGGCAATGTGAAAAGGGAGAAAAAAAAAAAGAGCTCAGGTCCACAGCCCCATCGGACACCACCCCTTTATAAACTATAATAAATAAATATATAAACTATATCCAGGGGTGTAAAACCTCAAACTGATCCTACAATCAGAACATTCGTAGCACATGCTTTCAACATCAAATTAAAGCTAGAAAAAAAAAAAGATGTGTCCTCAAACACTTCTGTTCCTTCTTTTCCTTGAAGACCCTGTGAGTGACAACCATCACGTCATGCTGTTTGCATTCCTATCTCCATAGAACAGGAATTATTCTGAATTCAGATTTTGTTTTCCGTCTGTGTCCCAGAGGGCACGGGCAGACTGTCAGGCTAGAGAAGCACATTTTTTGTCTCCAATATTTTCCTTTAGTTTGAGGGGGCTGGGCGGGGGGGGGGGGGGGGGTGTCCTTCTGCAGTGGAGGATGGATGCAGAATTGATGCGTGGTACTGACGCCGTGACTTCTGGTGAGCAACTTCTATTACAAGTGAGAAATAAATAGCAGCTGTAGAAGTTAATGCTCACTAAAGTCAGTCCTCTCTTGACGTCAACCATCTGGAGGAGATCCTACTTCACTATGGCCCATATTAGACAGCTGGGTCAATCTCCTGTCAGGTTCGTCTTAAATCCATGGATGCACAAATAAAAATGTCCCCTTGGTACCAACAAGGATAGAGCCAGAGAGAAGCTGTTATTGCACCTGTTCTTTTGTGACAACCCGCAATATATCAATTATGAGAACACTGAACATGTTTACGTGTCCACAGTTCTCCTTTATTTTTCATTATGAGAGTTCTCCATCAACATTTAACACATTTAAAATAATATAAATACAAAAATTATAGCTCCTTTTTTTTGTAGGTCTCCCTATAATCTGTCAAAATGATCAGAAATTATATGGTTACAGATGGATTTATGTATAAACTGATGTAATAAAGCACAGTATTAAAAATGCATTCCTCTCTTTTATATTTTTCCGTACTTATCTGGACATACACAACACTTAAATCAAATTTCCATACTTTTCCAGACATTTTCTTACTGTCCATGAAGCTTTCACATCTCATCTGCAAATGACACCACAATGTCACAACTCATATCGCGTCACACAGGGAGACCAGTGCTAATGGCTGTCACAACAGGGAGGTCTGACATGCATTGATTGGCTCCCACAAAGACCAAAATCCAAATGTACTCAAGAATCCATCCAAGTTACTACCATGGTCTCCAGTGATAGCTGCTGTTTCTCTTGTAAGTATCTCCTCAGGGTAACATGAGGTAGAACAGTCTCTGCTCTTACTGCTAGGCTTACCTGTCCCTCTCTCTCTCTGCTTTTTTTGACATATATTTTTTTTTCATTTTAAGATTAAAGGACAGAAAAGTGATGTCTTTCTCTAAGCAGTGCCAGGGGTGGTGCATACCATAGAAAGCAGCAAAGAAAGCTGAACAAATCCCTGGGTCAAGTACTCCACCTGACATGGCACTGCAAAAATTTCCGCTGATGCCTGTGTAAGTTAGGAAAAGGACATGGATAAATACGTGTTCCTGTGTGTGTTCAATCTGAGTAGAGAGCATAAAATAAAAGTACTTCTGTTCAATGACATTTCCTTCACGTTTTGGAGAACATTCATAAGGAGGTTTTATTCACAGTTTGACACTTTATGATCAGAAGACCAGAAAAACAAACAGCAAAGTATATGAGTGACTGTCTTGGGAAGGACAGAGATGGGAATTGACATCTTAGTCTTATCAAGATAAGATCTGATCAGAAAATCTGATCAGATGTTATAAACCTCAGCTAGTTTGTCTTCATTTTGTTGTTAATAGACAAAATTATAATTAAAGTCCACCTTTTAATATCTGAGGAACTGATTGGTGGTTCTAGTTTAGAAAATTAAATCTCAAAGTGTGTTCCTGCTATGTAAGAATACATAGCCTCAAGTATTTAAATGGGAAATTCAAGGCAAGTTAAAAGCAATGAAGTCAGATTCTAAGTCAGAATTAAGATTCTAAGTCAAGTCTTTGAGGGGCAAGTCTAAATCAACCCTCAGGTCTTTAAGAGTTAAGACCAGGTAATTAATATCTCAAGTCTTGGAGGGGCAAATCCAAGTCTGAAGTCTTTGGGGCCACATTAACAAGAAGTCACAAGATATCTGCCAAAAGTCCAAGCCAACTCTTAAATCTTTGGGATACAACAGTATGAAGCAGAAAATGCATTGACAGGTTTGAGCTTTTCTTTTCTTTTTTTGGTGCTAATGCAGATATTATCGCAGTTTGTCATGGTGAAGGAAAGGTAATGATCAGAAGACCAGAAAAACAATTCACTGGCCCTCCTGTCCTGCAACCCTTATCTACTTTTTGGTGATGGGAAAATTAATTTCTTCCTCAGGGGTCAAATTACATCCTGGTAGCACAGAAAAAAGGATCTTGTTCTCTACTGCTGAAGATGTGCTCTTTTAAGATGTACTTTTCAGACATTCCTTACATCAGAGCCAAAGAAGACTTCTGGAGAGGGGGTAAAATCACTTGTTTTCTGTTTGGTTACAAGGAAACAAAACCCAAGTTTCAGAAACAACCCCTCCACTCCTGTGAAAAGTTGACGGACTAATTTCCTTCGAGCAGTTTTCTCCGAATGTTTTCTTCGGGCTTCAAAGCTCGATTTGATCATCAGTGATTCTTTCATCTGTCATTTCTTAACTGCATCACAAAAAAAAGCAACTTATCCACAGTGCATCTGAGCATCTATACCTCTATGGAGACCCCTCACCTGGTGATACAATCTGTTTTATCTACAGTTTATCAAATAGAAGAGAAACTTTGCTTGCCAGGGACTGGAACATATATAAAAGTGGGTTTTGAGCAATCAAACAAAATTGCATCTGTGCAGAAGATAACGTTATTTACAGTCCTTTTACAAGAAAACCGACAGCTGTGTTGCGTACCTGCAAACTTAACAAATGTGGGATGCACCAAAAATAGTTGTTCTGCTCGCCTCCTTGAAATAGGCTGCAATAAATTATTCATAATAATATGTGAGCAAGGCCTTTGCAGAGGCTCAATATAGGAAAGCGTTGGAGGTTGAGCTTTGAATTGTTGAGCGGTGAGAAATGTATGCAAAACAAAAAAAATATATATTTTTTTCTTTTCATTTTTTAGATCCTCCAGCTGTTTTTGTTGTCGGTGAAGTGATTTTACAAGATGTGTGCACGGTAGGGAAACATCCACCCTCATCTGGGGTTTAACTCATTTATTTTTTAAATGTTTTTGATTTATATGCTGATAGCATTTATAATGGAACAAAGTGCTCTCATTTGAGTTGAAGATGAGATGAGTTTAGTTTGAATATCTTGTCTGTCCAGATAGTGGATTGTGACTTTAACGTTCTGCTATTTGCTGTGTTGTAGTTTTTCTCAGCAGAAATAAAACAGCATTTAGGCTGAGATAAAACATTGAAAAGTGACACTTGATTCTCTTTCATTTTTGTATGAAATCCTACATTTCCAGGCGGATGAAGCTCAGAGACACAAGAAAAGGTCTCATTCTTGGATTGTACTTGAAACACTTGAATTGTTGTCTCATGCTCATCACTTGTTCAGAGAGGAACCATTTAAATCCCTTGTGTGTGTCAGTCGTCTCATTCTGGATTCCCTCCCAGATGAACCTGTTCAAATAGGTCTCATTCTCCACCCAGGCTTTCCCTCGTTGTGTAGTTCAAAGCAGCAAACATCAATGTGAGCGCTTTACTTGTCACCTCAATTATATCTTAAGCAGAAAGAGATTCACAGTTGCATAGACACAACAGTGTTAAAAAAAAGAAAAAAAAAGATCTTCAAAAATGTTTTAATGGCAGGTAGTTTGTTCTGAGGAATGTGAGGGTGGGGTTTGTTCGCACCATGTGATTTGACGAAACGGTTGTTGAAACAAGGACTCTGTAGGCTAAAATCAGGCTCTTTGCTCTTTTTGCTGTTTGGGATAACTTTTATACCTATTTACTTGTTTAGACTCATTGTCACCTTGAAGGGTAAATTCAGGACAAGTAACGTACTGAATTGGGCTTTTTTTCTCTCTTTAGGGCGTAGAATACAATTTAGGGTTAGAACTAGCACAAGTTCAATCAGGCAATGAGGTGGAGTATCCCGATATATTGCTGTGCATACATGCCCAAACTGGTCTCATGTGACTGGAGCCCCTGATGTCAATGCTTTTACTAGATCGTCCATCTTCTCATCAATTTTGATTCCCAACGCCATGATGCTCCTTTCACCGTGTTTCGACACAGACATCATCTTAACCCCCGTAACGCATTTTGTGTAACTTTATGAAAGTGCCCTTTATATACTGATTTGTTCAAGGTTGGTTGATTGCTTAGTTGAATTTAGGTTGATGTGCCATGCTAGTTTTCTGCTAGAAAGTTCCATTTTGGTTTTGTCTGACGAGAGGATATTCTTTTACATGTTTCTGGAAGAAAGTGAAGATGCATCTCCTTCTCTAGAAATAAAATTTATATATTATCAAACATGCTGCTTCACTGCACCAAATGCAAGAAATAACGCTACGGTTCTGCTAACCGATAAACAGTGATTGCACTGAGTCATGTTTCGAAACAAACAAATATTTGCCTTTATTTGAGTTCTGATTCAGTGAACCATGGTTGAATTCATAATAGTGTGCAACGAGCAAAAGTAAGCAGCAGCTCACACATCTCATTCATACCGCACACATGCACCACTGCAACAGAATCGACACAAGCGCAATTCAAATACAACAAAAATGACCCAATAAAAGCTTGCACATGCAGTTCACTCACTTTGTAATGCTGGGTGCTTCAAACTGAAAGCACAACTTCAATTGTAACTCTTGAATTTTTTTTTTCTTTTAACACTTGGGGGCATTCATAATAGGTTGAATTTTAATTCATGTCATAAAATTGCCAATTGATCCTTCAATATGTAAAAAAATTGAAAAATAAAAAGAGGAAAAATAAAATATTCGGTCATGACTTTGCAGGACCCTGTGAATTTCATCCTGTTGTTCTCAGCATACACACACTGTCCTGAGCACATGAAAAGTCACAAATATACTTTGCAAAACTCCATGCAACTCAATGCTCATATACATGGTAAGATAGGACACTGTATGACAGCGGATAATAATTAATAACCTCAAAAATACCAATAGTTTTTATGTTTACAAACATCATCAGTTGTAGTTTAACATTATTATTTAAGTAGAGTAATTATCACAACATATTTTTCATCGTCATACAATGCAGTGACAATTTTAAGTTAAAGCAGAAACATAAAGAACACGGTGGACACAGATACCACCCAGTGCCTGCAAATGTGGGAATAAAAGGCAAACACTGAGCAGACCTTACATAAACCTTCTGAATTATGATTTTGCAAATACCACCTTTAAAACTTGTTCTTAGCTCACCTGTGATGAAAACGCTATTAGAGCCATGTTTAGTTAAAGTCTCCAAGCTGTGATAAAGTGCATCTCTAAAAATCCAATATTGATCGCTGTTAGCAGCAGACTCATTAATCCAAGTCCTAAACAAAGACATATAGATAAAGCTCAACCAATTTATCTAAACTTTTGGCTGTGTTTTCCAGTATTTTGTTGGGATTAGTTCCCAACTGCTTCCAGCTAACAGGAGCGATGCTTTCTACTAGCAGCTGTGTCGACAGTCCCAATATGCCTGACACGTTTGCTAAAATGCCATCTAAAATTAATTAAACAAAGTCAAGGAAATGTCCCTCGCAACCACAGTAATAATTAAAATCCACCTACTATCAGAGAAAATGTTTTCACTGTCTTAGAGGGAATGAGTTTGCATTAATCAGAGCGGTGTTATCTAAAATATTTGAGCCGTTTTTAAAAGGAGTAATAATGTGATGTGTGGGTGAGAAGAAGCTAAATAAAATGGTCACATTATGATCCGAGTTTTTAAAAGCAGCACCTAATTGGTGAAACGAAATTGATGGTAATGCTTTGTTTTAAGTGAAAAGATAAAAGACCAACATGAATCTCAACCAGAGTCCAAGACAACAAGGAAACTAAATCTTTAATTGTTTCATTCGACTGGAATTCACACTACTTTTTAACTAAAGTGCTCCCAGAAACCCGGCTAGGCATTTTTTATTTTTTTTAATCTAGCAGAAAGATAAAACTGCAATTAATTTTGAGAGGCGGGGGAAAACATTGAGACAATACATCAAGTCACACATGAGTGGTGGCAGGCAGGGATATGTGGTCTGCCGTGGAATAACAAAGGTAGTCAAAGGTAGCGTTCATAATTGAAACTCTTCACAAGAGACTTTGTGTGCTGTTAGACTTTGACACTAAGACTGACAGAGAAAGGACAAAGAGGAGTATTTAGAGTGAAGCACTCTGAGAATTCACAGGTTCTGCAGGACATGTTCTTTCCACACAAATCCATCTACAAGCATTTGAAACACAACATTCTGTCACATGGGTAAGCTTACACAATGTCTGTGAAAAGAGTCAAAATTCTATTTTTTTCTGTTAGGCCTTTGTATAAATATTTTGCTTTGGTTGATCTACATTTAAAAGAAGCTCAACTAGTCATTCTAATAGGTGTACAGAAAGGACCAAACAGTCATGATGAAAAGAAAGTACACCCTTCTTAAAATGTAGGCCTTGTGTAAGTTGCACAAACTGTACCCTTGACACTTACTGAAACTGCTGGCATAATATATGCTGACACACACACACACACGCACACACACACACACCCCCCCACACACACACACACACACACACACATATATATATATATATATATACACCCCTCACTTTAAATTGACTGCATTATTTTTTATGCCAGATTTTCAGATTTTTCTAGACTTAGATTCAACACACTTTTACAATATCGATATAAAAGTTTCCTGCTGAAATTTCTGAAGTTGTTACAGTCTTAGTATTGCACCCAAGAAAACTACAAAACTAAGACTATAAAACAATGGTGGATGGAAGGAATAAAGGAAGAAAAGCTGGATGGATGGATGGATGGATGGATGGATGGATGGATGGATGGATGGATGGATGGATGGATGGATGGATGGATGGATGGATGGATGGATGGATGGATGGATGGATGGATGGATGGATGGATGGATGGATGGATGGATGGATGGATGGATCCATGAATTTTCTTTTTACCAGATACCAATATTCACAATGGGAAATACAAGAGAAAATGTCATTCAAATGCATGTTGATCTTAGTATTTAAGGAATACTAAGTCTAGAGCTACTGGAATAAAATTTCAGTGAATTTTATTCTGAGAAATAATTAAGAGGCTTTATAAAAATTGAAACTGTAGCAAACAAGGCTGGCCGAGAACCCATTTCCATCTGGCGGTAAGACCAGAGAGGAGGAAAATAAAAAATTATGACAAAAAAAAATCTAAAGTTTTTAGTTTTCCTATTCTACTCCAGTAAAACACTTTTCTTAGGGATCTTTTGAACATTTTTAGATACATTTTTTTAGACATTTACAATGTCTTGAGTCTAAGGGGATACATAGCAATTTACTAAAGCATTTCTATAAATATAGGAAGAAGCCTTAAAATGGCACTAAAAGTACAATAATACTGTAATAATGGTTAAGGCTCTTTCAGACACTGCTTAGATCATTTTCAAATAAAACTCCAACTTTAGAGTAGATCTATACTTTTAGTTATTGAGGAAGAAAATGCACTCAGTCACACACTTTCAAATCCAGAGAATTGGAAAATGGGTTCTTGATGAGGTGTCAATGATAAGAGGCTACTTCTGGATTGACAGGTAATTTTTTTGTCTAAACTTCTCACATTTAGGATTTTGTCTGCTCTCAGCTGCTGAAGAAAGTGAAAAGAGTCTGCAAATCAATCATAAACCTTCCATTTTTAAATTAGGAGTTGTACCAATACATTAAACAATTTCATCTGTACATAAGGTAGATTTCAAATGATTGAATCATTCACACGGGACAGAAAGATCTTTATTTTAAACCATATCAAAACTCCAGGTTTACCAAAAATGATACCTTTTGAAAGAAAGAGACAAACAGCAAAACATAGATAAACAATATGGCACATTTACAAGACTTAATTTTTAAAATTAGCCATGATTGTGGAAACCTTGGCTGAAGCTGCTCTCCTATATTATTAATTTAACTAAAAATACTGAATCAAGCCATACTAAAAGACCTAGTGAGGTCCAGTCCAAGTGTAACTGCTGAACTGAAAAAAGGCTTATAGAGAGAAAAGATTCACCAACATGTGGCTGTGATTCAAAAATTTATATTGAAGGTGGTAGAAAATTAAATCTTTGTACTATTAATGAAGTTCTGTTTTTTTTAAGAAGCCCATAGAAAAAAAACTAGAGGCAACCTGAACAAAATTCCTAAAGCCAAAAACATGTTATTGCAGACAACATATTTTCAAGCCGATTCAGTCATAAACAACAGCAAAATTGCTTTTTCCTTCAAAGTTTGTATGTTCATTATTGACAACTCAAAACATATGCAGCATGTAAACCCAGATTACAGAGACTACCATGGTTCTGTTTTTGAATAGCAATCTTTCTGAATCGATAAGCAGCAGGTGGTTTCTTGGTTGTGCTCAAAGTTGAAGAGTTAATGGAAGTGGTGGGAACTTTATCCAAAGAGTCACTTTCTGATCTTTGCATGTCAAGAGATATGACAGATGCTTCTTCCCTCCAATCACTGTCTTATGTTTGAACATCTAAACAAAAGCAAGTACAATTTTGCTTCGGGAAATATTTTTTCAGAATATAAATTCTCATTCTTCAGCTGCCATGACGCATGTACTCAGAGGTTATTGGATGCCATGTGAATTAAGTCTGACACCGTTTGAAACAAGTAAAGTCTTGCTCATGATTGGCCCACTCAGCAGGTGAACTTTAAAAGCAGTTATAATTTTTTTTAAATGGTCACTTTATGCCTATTTAAAAGCAGCAAAATTGTTCTTCATTTCTGCATTTTTTTAAATTTATTTTGCTCCAGCCTTGCTAACAATTTCTGTTCAAAATGTCTCTATGGAAGTGCCTCGGAGGACATTAGCAGATCATTATTCTCCCAGTTTAAATTAAATGAAAACAATAAACATTTTGGATCAGGTTTATTGGACAGCCAGTGCCACATGTCTCCAGCTGCCACCTTGGTTCGGGAGGACGTGCAGCATATTGGGGCCACCTGCCCGAGCACACGCCCCAATGATCAGCTCTGGCTTGTGTAAGTGAAAATATAGATGTAGAGCCACAGGAGGCGGTGCGTAATAGGCTAAGGGTCGTATCCCTGTAAAACGCACGGCGCCGCAGCCTCATAAATTCTCATCAGCGTCTTCATTAAACTGCCCCCCCCCCCCCCCCCCCCCACACACACACACACACACACTTCTCCCACCCCTCCTCTGTTGTTGCTATGACAACGCTGGCCCCGCGTGTACCCTCCGGGGGTGGGAGGCGTGTGTGCCGGTGTAACCCCGGGGGTTATTTCGGGGGTGGAGTGACTTGGCACAGACTCCAGCCGTCCGCCTGAGTGTCAGACTCTGGCTGTGTCTGGACTGCAGGCAGGATCTCTGATTCCTCCCTTTAATTACTGCAAACGGAGGAGCCCGAGTCCATGCTAATGAAGCTACACCAATCAGCTGGGAGGAGTCAGGGGCTGCGCACCGCTAAAGCAACTCTACGCATGAACAGAACTGCCGCTGCTGGGGCCAGAGCTTGCAGCCACAAAGCATGTCTCACTGTCTGTCTGTCTGTCTGTCTGTCTCACAGCTTCAGCAGCTTTGTACGACCAGTCTGCCCTCCAGCCAAAGCGAGTGCCGCGGCTCGTGGAGAGGCCTCTCTGTGCATCCCTAATGAAGTTGCTGCTGCTGCAAGGTCTATAGTACGGCATCGGCTCACATCTCCCACCGCTTCAAACCACAGCCGCTCGCAACAACAACGCTAAGTGTGGCTGATCAGAAATTCTAAAGGCAGAAATTAATTATGATTTAACAATACGTCAGTGGCTCATTATTGTAAATGTGCGCTGTGCAATCAATCCACCATATTTTTTACCCCACAAACATAATTATGCTCTATAGCTTTCAGTGAAGCTTTGAAAATGTATTTTCCTTTTTTTATATATACGTATGTAATGAATAGCAGCAGATGTGACTGCGTCACGGTGCTTCTTAAAATTGGAATATCATTGAAAAAAATTATTTATTTCAGTAATTAAATTAACAGCTCAATGAACGTGCATACATAATGTATGTAACATACATTCATTACACAATGTTTCCTATTAGTTTTTATGGTTATTACAATCCAAAATTCAAAGTTTTTGAAAATTATTGACAAAATTTTAATATTACATTGGACAAATATATTTCAAATATAAATGTGTCACATAATCATGCGAAGGAATCCTGACCTGGCAGTTTCCCAGCAGAATGCACTGACACCCTCTTCTTAAGAAGCTGACTTTAAAGCACAATAATGGGAAGTTGAGTGGAAGAAAAAAATCAGCTCATATTATTGAGATTCACACAGTCTTCTGTTTCTGTATATGATTGAAAAGCCCAGAAATGTTGGTGCAATGGACTACACAACCATGAAGAAGATGAATATTACTATGTGAGTTTCATTCTTTGATTGAAATTAAAATAATTCTAATTTACTGGCATACACCTATTAACATCAAAAGATAACAGTACAATTGCTGCAGATCAGCCTCAAAGATCTGTTTCTTTGCTGCAGTACACAAATTCTATGAGAAAAATCAAGTTTAATGCATCTCACAAATGCTTGATTCTAATTATTTTCAGGTTAGTATTATGCCTGCTGGTGCTCAGATTGTTTGTGTTGCAGCTACTGATCAAAAGCTCTCTTTTTTACACCGATGCACCACCTGTAACCACGCCGGTTGTTCACTACATCTGCGCATTTGCAGCAAACACCTGACATGATGGGAACGCATGTGAATGCAAATAGGCCTATTGGCAGGCATCCATACATGAACATGACTGAGAAATGGGAAGCAAAGCGCTCCTCGCAGCAGGACACAGAAAGGTGTTACATCTGATCTTGATCAGTGCTTTTTTTATTTTTCTTTGCAAGTTGACTCTGCTATGATTGTCTCATGAAGTATGATGAAAGTCAACATGCATTAAAGCAACTGTCCAAAGTTTTAGTCCATATGTGACTCAATAAATGGAGTTGGTGTTGAAACAAAAGTCTGTAAGTCACCTATATTGATGTCACAGACACAAAGTTTAATGTATTAAACTAAAGTTATTATCACCACTAAAATGTTTCACATTATGTCACAGCAGAACTGTAAATTTATATATTTTCTATAGGGTTTGAGTTTATTTGAACACTAGTACATCTCTGTGAAGTATAAATTAAATGATAAATTTATTATTTTTAATTCTAAATGCTTGCTCTGTTACCCCTGAATAAAATCCAGTGCAACTAGTCTTAGCTTTTCACCATAACAGAGAAGCAGCCAAGAGTCCCATGGCAAATCTGGGGGAACTTCAGAGATCAAGAGGAATAGTATGTTGTCACAACAACTGTTAGTTATGTATGTACTACATAAAAGACACAAGAAAAATATGAAAGAAAGCAACATTAATTTTCCTAAAACCAAACACGTGGTGCTCTGGTCAGATTTGACCAAATGTAACTTATTTTCCTACATGCAAATTGCCACATCTGGTGGAAAACTAACACTGCACATTATTCTGAAAACGCTGTTCCCACAATGACACCCTGTGGCATCATGTTGCTCTAGGAACAGGGACAGTTAATAGATACATGGATGGAGTTAAATGAGGGGGAATCCTGTTAAAATAAATGAGACTGAGGCAGTGGTTCGTCTTCCTGCTCTAACCATACAGAGTTGGTTCACATGGCAGGATGGCCCAGCCAAAGTTCAGACTAAATGCAGTCAGGAATCTGTGCCAAATCTTGCAACTTGCTGTTCACAAACATTTCACAAATACTTCTAATCTGGCAAGGCTTGAACAACTTTGTAATGAAAAAAATGGGCAAACATTTCAATTCCTTGAGATGCACTTCAAAGGATTTGCAGGTGTAATTGATGCAAAAAGTGGTTTCTCAAAGGATTGACTCACACTGAAAATGAATGCATGCCACACTCTTCAGTGTCTAAACAATTGAAAACCTTGAATTCACAAACTTCCATTTGATGATCATGTGCTACTGTACATTGGTTTGTCACATAAAACCCTCTATAACACACAGTGAAGTTTTTGGTTGAATGATGACAAAATGTGGAAAAATCTGAAGGCATTCATTGTTGCAAGTGACTTTAAACACCTTCATCTGAGTATTGCTTTATTATCCAGGCCATTCGTAAATATGACTAAGCCTTTATAACATACCATCTCTCAGCAATCAAAGCATATAAGTAGAACTTGTAAAACGACTAAGTGGAGCAGCACAGCGGACCATCATTTCATGCTTTATCCACACAGACACAAGAACCTCACACACCAGCTTCCCAGTCAAGGTCATCATATTAAAGACCATAACAGCTCATCAGGCAATTTAGTTGACCTTGCCATGCAGAAAGTAACTAGCAGTTACAGCAGGATTCGCAATTATAGTCAATTAAAGTCAATAAAAGATGATATGACAGTTGATTACGTTTAATTTACTGGGAGCAAAGTGGTTTCCGAATTGTGCGCTCACTGAGCAATAATTAATGCACAGCTTCAGAGCTACCATGAATTCAGATTGAGTTTGGTTTAAAAAAGTGATAGCTATATGAAGACAAAAATTTGGATTGTATTCAGACTTGATAAGTTTCCCACTCTTTCAATATAAGAACTGATCTTTCATTTCAATGTTACTTTGTTTTCCAATAGTCAAAGAAAGAGATCAAAAAGTTAGTAAACTAAATACTGCTTTGCCCTAATATTTTGTTGTGATGTTAGAAAGATTAGCACGGGCCCGCGGTTGGCCTGCAGCAAGGGCTTTTCCTGGGGCTGTCAGTGCCGAGGTGCCAGATGCGCTAGGCAAGTAACTGCATGATAAATGGCAGAAGGTGAGAGCTCCATGGCTGCAAGCAGGAGCACCTTGCCCCAGCATCCCGCTGCCAGTCCCTTGGCATGCGGCACGCCGGGCCAAATGGCAGCAGCGTCCCCCTTCAACGCTGACATTTAGAACCTCTGCCATGTTATCCAGCTGTGCACATCGCGGGCCCCCCCTGGCACCGTACCCCCAACGTCTCCCAGGCACCAGGCCCCTCAGCCCCACTGCTGCTACTGCCAGATGACAGTCAACAAACATTTACTTGTTTAATCAAGTCTGAAATTGTTCAATGATAATGTGCACCATATATTTGTGTAATATTTCACATCGCAACAGTTTTAAAATGTAAATTTCTTTGAGAAAACTAAGAGTATCATTGGAGTCTGATATTGTGTAGGGTTTTGTTATCTAATGCAAAATGTCCAGGATAAGCTTATAGGGTTTCCTTCATTATTGTGTTGGAAAATTTTTTGCCAGTGCTATAAAAGAAGATCTCAATATTTAAAAAATAAAAATAAATTGCGATTTAATTATGTTTTAAATATTTGATCCAAAGTTTCTATTTAAAATTATAGTTAACACCAAAATGAATCCAATAAGGGAGAATAAAGGACACATTCCTTCTTATCAAGTGAAATGCTATTTAAATAATTATTTTTAAACTAATGTTCTTTAAGCATTCGTGTGCAACTGATTGGTCATTTTTTTACATTTGCATGATTCTAGAAAAGCCATATATTTTAAATTTGTCTCTGTTGCATTTTAGATGCAGCTAATGAAGCTTGATAGGTTTTAAAACATGCCTTACAACTTGTTGACAGGTATATTTATTTATTATGGTGGGCAGAAAACTGCAAAGAAGACCGTGAAAGTAAGATAAGTGGCAATATCTGTGCATTGTGGAAGCTCACATGAAAAAATATCTGTATGGAGCAAATACTATCTGGTTTCAGAAGGGAATATGGTGCCTAGCTGGCAAGAATGGCTGTGCAAGAGTCCAAGAAAACATGCAAAGGATGACCATCTGGCCTATCCTGATGGATCTAAGCTATTTTGGTACCTACATCTCACGGCAGACACCATATAAAAATTAATTAATGGAAATCAACCAAGTAGGACTCTTCTGCTAAAATAAATAAAAACCCTTCCTTGGAAAAGAATGAAGCATTTGATTATGACTTTCTGTTGAATGGATCAACAATGGTGGCACTAAAAACAAAATATCAATGGACACTGAGCCCAATGGCCAAGATGTGTTGGCTACTCCGGAAGAGAACTAAAGACAACAGTAAAAAGTAAAAATCATCCAACAGTGAACATTCAAGAGCAACAAATATATGTTAAAGTATAACCGGATGTCTCCATGGCTGCTCAACGATGCTGTTCTACTCAAAAGCCCTGACACTTCTGACAAACATATCCACTACTCAATCCACTAACCTGTTCTCTCGGCACAGTTCAGAAAGAACTATCAATTGTGTGTCAGGGGAAAATCAACCTAGAAATGTCAACTGCAATGAAAATGAAAATAGGATAGACAAAACAATAGTTGTTTAGATGAAACTCTTCTCTTAAGAAGAAATTAGCACACTTAGGAAGAAAAGATTTACTTTGCAAAGTGTTAGTTAGAAGTTACTTTGTGAAACTTGTTTATTACAAGTGACCAAAAGACTGTTCCCTCAAGTACTTTCTGGAACTGAATGAGTACTTTCAGATCTTACATGTAAGTGAACAAACGACGTTCAGATAAAGTACCCTGTAAGTTCCAGGAAGTAACTGTAAATTATGGAATCCAATAACCTGCTTGAAGTTTGGTCTAAACCTCTATAGATTTCGCTGGACAGCATTTAAAAAAATTTCAATATACTTTTTTCTGATTGTTTTGGCACTAGTGAGAGAAAAGGTGGTGGATGTGCAGCAACCGTCTCAATGAGGTGAATCAAACACAGGATGGCTGAGTCCAGGACTGTCACTTCTGTCTGTGGAGCACCTGCTCTACCACTACACCATGTGACAATGCAGCTAGCTAGCTAGTTTATGCACTCTTTCCTCTGTATATTAAGAGTTTGGGGATAACTCTATAAAATTTTATTTCTTGAGGACAAAGTATCCAGTTAACCGCAGAATGTTATCTGAAATAGAAACTTGAAAAAAAAAAAAGTAGGAGGTAAGGACTTGGACAATAAAGAAAATACAGGACAAGGGTAGAAAGTATTCATAATGGTGTAAAATCTTTCATGATTGCATTTTTTTATTTAGTTTAATCTATAGCTCTAAACCTCCTTCAAGGGCAACTTCACCTTAAACTCTTCTTTCAGGAGGAAATATAAATATCCAACAATTTTTCTTCACAAGACTGCGCAGAACCGTCTTTTAACAAGTTCAGTGAGAAAATCATGTTGGCTACATTCAGAAACTATAGGTTCTTTTAAAAAAGGCAGCAGACAAAAAAGAGGCAAGGAGAAGATGGGAGAGTAAACACTTTACATTCTGGTACTCATTAAAAACAGACAAGTCCAGCCTTTCCCGCGAGAGAGCACGCGTCATACTATATAGAGGCAAATACCAAGCTGCATGGCTTGGAATCAAAGGCATTTCTGCAGTCCAAAGGTCAGGTGATGGTAAAAGGTTGCCGAGAAACAGAGTTGCTGGCCGGGCTTTCATCAGTGGGAGGCAGCTGGAGTTTCCAAAGAGGCAGCGTTACTTGGGGCTGAAGGCACAGTGGGGCTGCTCCGATATGACATTTCACATCCAGATCTGCCACAGTAATGGCATTTTAGCCACTTTTAAAAGGGCTGGATTGGCCTTCCTGTATTGTTAAAATTTTCATAGACAGCCATTCCTATATTGTTTGGGCTTTTTACAGTGTCTGAAGAAAATTGTCTTTGTGAAAAAGGCAATTGGAGCCAATGTAGGAATGATTGGCTGATACAAATACTGAAACTCCACATGATACAACCCGGGAAGAAGATTCTACATTTTGCAATGTTAATAAACGACTTTTATAACCTCTATGGAAATGTAAACTTGAATGAGAACAAAAGATCTCAAATTTACATAAAATATATTTATCCTATCTTGTGATTCTTTGATTTTGAAAAAAAAAAAAAAGCAGTACAACATGTTTCCATGTAAAGCTCGTCGCGGTTATTTATTTGAGTCGCCATGCCCCCTCTCTCTGTTAGGAAACGGTTTGTGTAGTTTTGCTTTGAAGCTGCTGCTGAGATGATTTGTTCCATTTGCTTGGGGAAATTGCAGTGCCTGTTACTTGCTGAAGTAATTTTTTTTTTTTTTTTTTACAATATGCAAGCTTTGTAAGATAAAAAGAAAGCAACATGTGCTGTTTCCTGTTAATAAAACAACAACACAGAAATAAATATTCATGGTAAACAAATCTTCTATCAAAACAAAATGCTAATCTGCATGATCATATTTCCACCAGAAGATATCAAAACCCAGAGAGTGAATTAATGGTGATTTAAAAAAAAAATATATTGGCTTATTTTTACTATACTTTAGTATCTCTCATTTTCAGAAAATCTGTGCCATTTCTCATGCTTTTCCTTGACATTTTGGTAAATAGGCTAAATTTGATTTCTCTGGTTATCTAACATAAATTTATTATATTTGCATTCAAGTCTGGTGGAACAGTTTTCTGATCACTGAAGCAAGAGCCCAGGCTGATTAATGACTCCAACAATTAAACCCAAAATCCAATAATTTCTTATGGCAATTAATGTAACATACTTTTATATGAATATACAAATGTTTTTATCACTGATGTCATGTACTCTGCAACAACAGAACATGGCAAAGTGGTAGGAAAATTTACTAAATGATATTTAATGTAATAATGCTTGGCTGCATTATTACATTAAAATCAAATGCTGTAAAGCCAGAAAACAAGTAGCCACATTAAAAAGTGTTCATGATGACTTCCCTTTCCAACTTGAAGTTGATATGACAACTATGTTGAAACTTTCATAACCAAAGATTTGTTAATGCTTTTGTCAATGAAACCTGGGGTTTAGGCTACTGAGAACTTCAGTTATTATGCTAATATCACAAAACTGATTCATGTTACTGGGAGATAAAATATTTGTAAAGTATGAAGTGACATTTAACCTGCTATTGTTCAGAATTTAGAGATTGCTTTCCAGTATATTTATATATCACTTTTGTGGAAGTTGCAGTTTCCCAAAACCTACAGATGGATATATTTACATATGAGTTTGGGAAAGGAGAAAATCAACCCACTGTCTGCATGGTAGAAACTGGGGAAAAGCATACTAGAAACATATAAATTGTTATTTTACAACCACACAAAAACTGATGTTATTTTGGAGAGAAAATGCATTATTGTCCCGCATGCACAGCACTGAAGTTTTTCATCTGCCATACATGATTTAAATTTAGTGGTGGAATAATCAGTCAGCATTCAGCTATGGGAATTCTGAGCTTAATGAATGCCTCTTCACATAAGCAGTTTGCCGGAGTTATTCTGAACACAAGACTGCTGTCAAAATGTCTATGAATCTCAATTTAACCACCATCTCAACCACATGGGGACTATTTCATGCAGGCTGTCTGCATGTCTAAATGCGAGAATTAGAAAAATATTGTTGCAAAGAAAATACAATTAGATTTCAGTTTCTATATCAAACTGGCAGAGCAATTAAATAATTACCATTTTCTTAATATTGCATTTTTAATCAAGAGGAAAGCCCTTGTACATTAGGGTAAATCATTAATTGATTTTTAATCACACAGTAAGTTTGTGGTCATTACGATATAAATTTTGAATCTTAAGGATTATTTTGTGGATTAAATATCAACCACACAAACATTAAGTAAGATGTAAAGGTCATTCCCTCTGTATTTAAAAACAAGAGTAGTGATTATTGAATATCATATGAGAATTGAGGAATATTATTTTAAAAAGACCATCTAATACTTTGGTTGACAGACCTTAACCAAACAGACTATTTACCTAGTTCTAGCTGTGCGCCATCAATGGCTATCAGCATCATTGCTGCTGCCTCCAGATGCTGACGGAGGGAGGAAGGGCAGCAGCTGTTTAGGAACAATTATGTTTGAGGTATCAGCATGAGCTACAACATGCTGGACTTTATATACCAAATTGAGAGTGCATCATATTGTAAGCCAACTTTCTATCATATTGTAAGCCAACGTCCATGTAATATAATGGAGTGGATATTGCTTAGTTTATTGACCGATGTCCCGTCCTCCCCACTTTGACATTTGCTTATCCTCATGAGCATCTCCCAGTATTGACGTTTGCTCTATCTGGACATCTTCCTAAGCTGTTCTGTCATTTGTCACCCTTTAAATAAAAACCAAGGAGGTGTGGGAGCTGACAGTGATAAGGCTTAATGACACAAACCACCATGGTCGTTTCATACAAACTAAGAAGAAAGAATTCACAGTACGGCTTAATTTCCTGCTTGGTACCTGTAATGGATTCATAGCACAATTTTACCCGGCATATTTCCATCCATGCCATTAATAAGCACAATAAAGAAGAACCTCTCTACAAACCATGCCATGAATTCACTCATAACTGCAGTCAATTTAGAGGAAATTTATTGAAAGCAGGCTTTTGGTTTAACACCTTTTAAACTAATGTATTTGGAGAGCGCACTCCACATGCTCTCCTGTCAAAAGCTACCATTTTCTCCCAACTTAGCCTTAACTCTCCACTTCTTGGATGCAAACTGGTGAGGTCAACACATGCACATTCGAGCTCATAAAACATCCTCTAAGTGGCCTTTCAGGATTTCTACTTTGCTAACTCACTTTTTGAAGAGCAATAAACGCAGCGCTTCTATAAAAACGAATCTCACAAAATCCAGCTGGGAGCAGATTTCCTCATGAGGTGGAAGACTAACTCTTCCTTTCTTGCTCTCCCTCTCTTCTATTCATCCCTCCCTCAGACTGTCTCCTGCAGAGAGGCTATTATTGCAGCTAATTATCTACAAATAGGCCCAATATGACAAACACAGAACCAAGCCAGTGCTGGCTAAAAGTGTAGGAATCATTCTGTGATGAAATAAAAGAAACGGGGACAAAGACCAGAATAAAAAGTCATACATTAAAATAATATTTTTAAAAAAGAGGCAAAATCTGAGATAATTATGAGGAACATGACAGAGACACAATGTGGTATGAGATGAGAGGAATTGTGGGACCAAAAAAAGATATGAGGGAGGCAGATGGGCGAAGAAAAGCAGCACAGAGAGAGGACTAACATGGGGAAATGATCTTGTCTTTGCAATGTGTGACGGTTGTTGCCATTGGCAACTGTCCTGCAGTGCACGGGCCACATCCACTTAGCTCCCAGGGTGCTTCAGGATCAGGATAGCTCAGAGGTCTAAGGCTGTCTGGCTCATTTACATAAAGAAACTCATTTACCAGGCAAGCATGGAGGGCTATGACGCATCAATGGGGGCTTGATTAGATCTTTACCTTTGATACATATGAATATTTATCATGGCTGAATAACATTTGCTCTCCTTTCATCTGGATCATCCAGAGAGTACTCCGCCTCCTCTTAATTTTTTTCCAATGAATATGTCAGCGAAGCATCGGGGATCATGACAAGTGACGGTACTCGAGATAATCCGGTCATTGTTGCAAGAGATCAACACTCTCTTTAGGTTTTTACAAACTGCATCAGGCTTCTGTCTTGTTATTTATATTTACTCTGGGCTCCAAGAAACTTAGAGGAAATCAATTAGGGGGACAGCAGTCACGGTGGCTCCTTTTAAAATGTGTGTGTGAAATAGACCGCTGCAGGTGTGAGAGGTTGAAACCGCAAACATGGCATCCACTTTTTCAGCAGCCGTTTCAATAAGTTGCACTTACATCACTCACTCCGGCCTCCACTATCTTCAGGCCTGTCTCCTTCTGCAGCTGCTGCTTTTCTTGGACTGCAAGGGAGACAAAAGCAGAGGAGATTTGATGAGGTTTTTTTCAGTTCCAGAGACAGAACAAGGAATCAGAGAAACTGAGAATGATGCAGTGGATGGATTAGTCTGAGTCAAATGTCAAACTGGTAAAAGTTAAGAGCAAAATGAATCAGCTATTAAATGTTTAACAAATATCTTCTAATTCCCCCAAAAATCTGACAATATAATATAAAAAACCATATATGGTGATGCAGGTACAGGCATCAGACTGTACCAAACCTCCAACCCACTAGCACACCATTATAGAAACATTGCAGCCTTGACATTGTTGAACTAAATTTAGCTTTAAGCTCTTAAAATTGGCTTAATATTTTGCATATCTTGCTTGCATTACTTTCCGTTCAAACTCAGAATCTCTCACACCCCTCAGCTACCATAGTGAGAGCCACCGTCCCCACACTTGACAACCTGGCACCCGTATGTGCACGGATTTCAATTTTCATAATTAGTTTGTTAAATCAATAAGTGGGTCTTATCACAGGACACAAAACAACTAGCTGTGCAGCAGTTTTAAAAATAGCTAGTACATTTTCAGAAACAAGGCGAGATTTGTTTTACCTCTGCCTCCAGAAAGTGGACGAACAAAAAGCACCAAGTTAATAGGTGTTGAGAAAGTTCAGCTTTTCTTGACAACAACTTACGAGAAGTTATCTAAATGTATACACTCCAGGTTGTGGATAATTATGGAAACTATTTGTTTTATCTACTACTACCCTGACATGGTACACGCACTGTGTCCTATAAGCACTCCTCTGGCTTGCAAGTTAAAAAGTGCACATAAAAATGCACCTATTATTATGCACAAGTATCCATTCTTTCTGAAGAATACCAGAAAGCAGAAGAAGTGCTTGTACATTCACAGCACACAATAACTTGAGCTCCTGCCTTTGTTCTTGCGGTAATTAATACACCACCCGAGTTTGATCCTCAGATCTTGTGATCTAATCAAATATGGCATGCTATTTTCAATGCTTTGTTCACAAAGGACATTCTCATGCAAATCAAACTGAAGTGAGGCGATGTTAAATATCCATCACTCAAGATCACACAGTTTTGCCGACTTTTTCCCTCCACGCTGTCCTCGATGTCCCCTCCTTACTTTGATGGAAACATTTATATTAGAAAACAAAAATCAAAGGAGGCCCTAATAGATTAAGCCAAATTATAGAGCCAAAGCGGAAAATACAGCATCATTTAATTGAGTTTGTTAGCATGTGAATGTGGCTGCTAATTTGGAAAAGGAAAAAAAGGAGAAAGAGAGCAGGTCCTTTAAATCCCATCTCCCCAGATGAAGGCTATGCAAATGACCCTGAAGAGCTGAACCCAACCTCACACTCCAAATTCAGCAATGGGTCTGTTTAATTAGTATTTTAATCTATCCCAATGATTGCACTCAGTCCACAATGTATGCAGAATTCTATCTAATTAAGGATGCTACTTTTAGGGTAATCATCCATCTCTTTCTCCCTTCCTCCATCACCTTTTTTCTTTCTGCTTATTAAGGATTCTGCAAAAATTGATCATCCTATCATCCCATCAACATGGCAGGCGAGGAGACATCTTCTATTTTAGGTGTCATCCAAGGGTTTCTGGAGGGATGGCAAAAGTGGACAAAAAGAGATCTTACTTAAAGGGCTGGAAAGGTTAAACGTACATCCAAATCAATTCAATTAAAAAATATTGTATTACTGAAGACACCTCTGACTGAAAATACTCTGTTGTTGTGTTAGAGTCTGATGAAGAGGATAGTCAGGGATGAATGTGATTTTCTTGAATTTATGAAGAATCCTTATTTGACCAGTCCCCAGAACAGAACCAGTCTTCTTCATCACCTTGACAGATATCTCTGGTTATTTTACCAGGTACAACAGAGCAACAGAATGAAGAAGAAAGGGAATTTAAGTGTTTTCAAATGGATGAAAGTTTTAATGTGAAAGTACACATCATTAAATGCATTTTTGCCATTTGACCAAGACCAACAAGTCAAACCAGTGAAGCAAGACTTAATTTCCCAAACTATGACCTGTAGATGAGTAGAGATCACAAAAATATGAAACATGAAAGAAAAGCTGCAGTCATTATATGAAGGGTTTGATGATATAACAGCACTAAAATCTTTACCTTAGTTTATTGAAGAGGGCATACGTTTTGAGGTGCCATTTTTTAAAAATTTAAATATACTTTAAATTAAAGTGATCAGGTCTTTTGTTAACCTTTAATTATCTGTGAGGCACAACTTCTAAATTGGACAGTTATGAACAACTTAGGTTTTTACAGAAATGTAAAAATAATTTTTTATGTAAGTTAGATTTTAACTGTGTGCAAAACATTAATAACAGTATCTTTGGCATGAAATCCCTCCTTAAGCTTGTTAGTGCCCCCTCTTAGAGGGACAATGGGACACCATGGGCATGTGGAGGAAGAAATTTACATCATGGATGTGCAGTCAACAAATCTGATGCAATCTTGTCAGTGTGGACCGATATTTCCCAGAGGAATGGTGCTGACAGCCTGCGGAAGCCATGCCACAAAGAATTAAGGGAAACTTGATATCAACAAGGTGTGTCTAATAAAATGGCCAAAGAGCTTACATCTGATGCATAGTCATAATTTTTTTTTTTTTGCCATTTTGAGTGAATTAATCTCACTCAGTTTCCACTCCTGTAGCCATATTGACTCTCTGTAGGTAACTCCAGTACCTGTTTAGGAGGGGGTAATGAGCGAGGTAATTGGGCCCAGCTGGGTGAGGGTGGAGGTGGTGGAGGAAGGCCAAGATGCTTAAAGGTCAAACAACGTTTTGGTCCTAATGAGGACCCCTCTAGGGTCCCAACACATCATGAGCCAAACTAGAAAAGATTAACCAGGAATCAACAGATATATGTGTTGCAGCGGCAGCCGGCACGGTGGCTCAGGGTTGACAGACAAGCTGACATTAACCATCTTAATGTGAGAGAAAAAAAGCCCGAAGGCCTGAAGGTCAGCAACGAATCAAACTAAAAAGTCTCCAATCAACCTGAGTGGAAGCAATGTCCCAAAACAGCCACTTTAAATGTAAATACAATGTAGTTCCAAGCTCATTAGCTGGTGACTCAGTTGATCTGGGTGACTCTTACAAGCCAGGCAGACGAATACTTGTCTTCTCACCGCCTGGACAGATAACAGCCTTGGGCGTCTCTTTTTGGTCACCTCTTCTATTAACCTCCCTCTGGAGCTCACTCACTTTCTCTTTTCGCACACGCGGGCACAGATTTTGCAAGTTTCAAATTAGCGACCAAATACCCCTGACAGGCTGTGGAAAAGAGATGTCAGGTCTCATTTCAAAGAAACTCCTCCAGCCTTTTTAATAGGAATTGTCTGACTCTATCGAGGCTGATTTCTAAAGTGAAGATCTGATCACTGCTGTTCATTTGATAATTTTCTGAATCAGACTGAGCCAAATCATCTGATGTTCTGCAGGCAGAGAAAGACACTAAAAAGGATTTTTGCCCTGTCTTTTGCTTCTTGTTTGCATAAGCGTTAGCAAAAATTCAACACAAAGACAACAGATTTTAGCTGTAGGTATCCATCCAAAACTTGAATCATGCAGAGAGACAAATTTTGAGCTTTTTTTTTTTGCAAACTTAGAAAAAAAATGATTCTCCATTCAAAATTTTCTTCACCCATTTTATGATACATCTGTTTTTTGAAAACCCATAACATTAAACCAGGAGCATTTGAATGTTTGGAGAGAGCGATTTGATCTGTTGCAGTCATGAAGAAGCTAAGCTGAAATTTCTTGATCAGTCCATTTATTTTCAAGATTTCATAATAAAGAAGAGTGTCGCTGAACTGAGCTTTCCCCATTGTGTCGCCAGACTCTGCCTCAGAGGTAGGATGAGGAGTTTATAGGAGAGCAGGTGTTCTTCATCTGCTACAAAAGGAAACAGCTAAAGTGCTCCAACCAGGGTGCTTCCTGAACAAATCCCTTTGGAAGTTTACGAGGCAAGTCCCACTGGGAGAAGATCCTGGGAAGACTCAGAATGAGCTGGAGAGTGACACTTATGAGAGGGATAGTGTGGCTCTCCTTTCTATTCCCCCCCCCTGCAAACCGACAATAGACATGCGCAAGATGATGGATGGTTTGATCAGTAAATCAGATTTTGCTGTGTGGTGTATGTGCATTTCGAGGTGGAGAAGGTTTATATCTCAAATAACTAGCACTTTAAACAGCAGCTTGAATACTTTTTATATCCATTACAATATAGAATTTTATGAACAAAATTGTTTAAATTATGCATGAGAGTTGAACATTGTAATAATCTTTTGTCTCTGAGATTTATACTAAAAATCTTTAACAACCACAAAGTATAAACATAAAATTAACTCTGGGATGGCTAAATAACAAAGCCTAATGAGAATAATACAAACTTTGTACATTCTTCTGATTATAGGGTGTGATCAGATCTTTGGAGGATAATAAACATTAGTTTATTCTTCAGCTTTTAAAAGTTGTGAATATGTTGCCTACAATGACTGCCATCAGTGACCTGCTTAAATTAATTATCATAGCCACATTTGCTACATCCACAAAGACAGCTAACTTCTGACTTATTTCACTTGCAGTTTTTTAGTCACTTCTACTGATAATTACTGATAATATATGTGTGGTGAACACTGAATCAGCTTTAATCATCAACACAACTGTATGATGAAGAACAGAGATGTGCTTGTAGACTTATTCTAAAGAGGAAAAAGATTATTTCAATCAACTATCTAGAGGGTGATCAAACATGCTGCTGCCTTTTTTGACACTGATTAAGGAAAATGCAGATAAAACAAGCAAGCAGAAATTAAAGCTGGATTTTTCTGTGACCTTTAAACATCTCTGCAGGATATGCACTTACCAAAATGCATCAAGCGTTGAGATATAATTTGATTAAATTGCTGCTTTTCTCTGCCATATGCTGAAAACTGAAGCACTCTTCATTATGGATTCTAACAGCAAATCACGAATGATTATCATGAAGCCATCAGAGCTTAAAACCATGAATATATATATTCATTTTTTCTGATATATGACTGTGTTGTTATTGTTAGAGGCAATATAAATTCAGCATGAGGAGACAAATCACCCTCTGTGGGCTGTAAATATTTGGCATTTCAACATGGCACAGCAAATAGCAAATTCACATGAGTTTTGTGTTGCTTCTTTGGCCAAATAGGGGTATATAGTTGACAAAATGCATATTTCACCATGCTCTGATTGATCTGTTAATATTGAATAACATCCTCATCCGTTCCATCTATCCAGCCCTTCTCTCTTGTGTTCCTTAGGTCGTCCATATTCACCACTTCCATCACTCTATCCATCACTCCAACCAAACAAAATGAAAGTGTTTATTGCGGAGGAGGGCTGATGCTCACGCCTCTCCACAGCCGTTAGCCTTATCAGCAGGAAATCGCTCCAATATTAAAGTTGCCATTCCGCCCACCTCTCCCCCCCACCCCTGCATATGATGGGTGTCTCTACCTATCAGAGGTAGAGACTGAGGTGAGGAGGAGGTGGAGGAAAGGAGAAGATGCACCTGATCCCTCCACTCCCTCCTGCATCACCACGGCTGATAAGAGGCATGGCAGCCCATTTTTTCCAGTCAAAATCCTGGGAGAGAAACACAAAAACGCAACAATACAGAGAACTACAGCACCGACTTCAGAGCAGACGCACATTCATTACATGCATGACAGAAAACATACGTGACTCCTCCACACCCGACATCTGAACACAGATGCTTATCAAAATGTAAATAGCTGCACAAGCATAGTTGCTCCTTCTATTACGCTTTTTCTTTCGCCCAATATAGCTAAGTGTATGAGATAAGAGTGGTAAAAGACTTCAATAAAGGTCTAAATTTTCAATCTTAATACACGTGTTTGCATGTCATTTTCAGATGCTACCTTTCATATTATGTATAAAATAAGTTGCCAACACCAATGTGGAGCATTTTAAACCAGAAACTACAGCAAAAGCCTTGACAAATGCTAGGATCCACGCAGCCACATGCATACTAAGCATAAAGAACCAGAGGTGTTCCCATTAGTTTTCACGCACTGTACAACAACCATGGCTACTTAAAATGGTCAATACTAGATCTTAACTGCACCACTTAAGCTATTATTCAATGTAGAATTTCTTGTCATAAACGGTAACCAGAAACCTAGGTAAAGTCATTAAAACATCATCAGCTGTTCACTGACCAAGGCAAGCTGAGAAGCACAGAGAATTTTAAGGTGAAGAGCTGCTGAAGGACTCCTGATAGAAGTAGAGGGGATTTGAAGAAGGAGATAAATTAAATATAAAAGAAACATTGCCCAGCATCTAAATGTACAAGAAAATAACTTTAAATGAACCTCATAAGCAAAGAGAAGTTTCAGGGGCATTATTAACACCTGATGAGAAACCAAAAGTTGTTTCTATAATCTTTAGACTGATCGAGCTATAGCTAATTAAATATGCTAAACCTTAATTAAATCAAAGGACGCATCTAGCACATCATGCAAATGAGAAAAAAAAAAGAGGAACATTGTTGTAGCTAGAGACGAATATTATAAACTCATCTTAAAGCTTTTATTATTTAATCAAAGCGTTGATTAATCCTCTAGTTTATTGTAGTAAAACTGCAAAAATGACAATCAAATTTTTTTCAGAACAAAGACTGTTTTTACACAACTAAATAATAAAAAAAAAGAGCACGAGAAAATTGAAAAAGGATTAATTCTGCGCACAAATAATCCCTGTCTTAATAGAACTTGAATACCACTTTGATAGTAGGTTTGTTATTTAAGGAATGTACTAAACAAAAATCCTTAATGCATGTTTGGTCCAACATCTAAAAAAACTGGCTGACTAAAATATAAGGCATTGTTAGTTGTTATTTGAAGGAAACTACTCATAAAACAGCCTTAAGAAAAGGGAATGAATTCATAGTAAAGAAAAAATATGAAGAAAAGATGAGATTGGTAATTGGATCAAAAAAATTAATTGAGATCTATAAACACTCTGAAGCCTTTTTTTGTATTATTTTAATTTATTTACAAAATATTTGCAATTTGAATCAAAATAACTCTAGATGTTAGTGACCAAACTAACAAACTAACAAACTGTACAAAACAAGAAAGTCCTAAAAAATGTGCTGGGTGAAATCCAAAGTCAAAAGATAATCTTCACATTTCAAGGGTTCATTGACAATTTTAGGTTTTTGTGATAAAAATATAAAGAAATCTATTTATTATAGAAGTAGAGGACAAATAAAAATGAGACATAAAGTTGTAAAATATGCAACAGACAGTCAAATCCAAGATGAATACATGGGAAAATGTGCAAAGGCAAATCTTCAAAATTTCTACCCATTTCTCAAATCACAATTAAAAAGCAGTTACACATCAGACAGATTCAGACTCGCATTACATTCATCTTTCCAAACCCTTTGTACACTTGACATTACTTTTTAATTAATATAAATGTAATGCGTTGTTGCTTGCTTAACATTTTAATAAGATAATAATATTATAATAATATCTCATTAAGATATTAAGCAAAGCAAAGAAAGAAAACCAGACATGATTTACAAAATAAGGTAAAGGTAAAAAAAATATACTTCAGCATTTCCATGTCACTGAGCTGTTGCCAACTACAATATAATAACATATGAATGCAAAATACAGAAAGCTGCTTTTGCCATACTTTAAGATTTATAACAAAGAGATTATTTTTGTATTTTTTAAATCCTCCCTTTTGACATCTAAGTCTTCATCAAGATGACTAAGATAAAAAAAAAAATCCTTATATATTTCGCTATTTCAATAGGACTGGGTAGAGGGTTTATCAGTTTTAGGTTGTTCTATCTACAGTCATTTAACCCTTGATTTTAATTAACATATCATGAATGAATAATAGCCTGATTAAACTTGGTCAGGTTTCGGTTAATTAGAAGTTAAAAAGCTTTTGTCATTTGTCATTTTTTCTCTAATAAGTAATATAATTTCAATTCCTTACCTATGGAAGTCTCACTTTCTTAAGAATATGAATATTTGTCAATTCCCTAAGTTTTGTACTCTTAATCATCATCAATCATTTCAGAAGTTACTTTTTATCACACTTTAAACTTTCAATGAATCTGGCATAAATTTATTATTGGACACATACATTTGATACAAAACAAAGCACTTTTAGAGTGATTTCTTTAATAAAGATTAAAACAAATAAAATGAAATAAAAAATTGCACACAATTACAAACATAATGCAAATCATGACTTAACTCTAGTTGCCAATTTATTTGATAAATTTTAACCATTTAAAATCAACCATAAAAGAGGATCTGTCTGACCACATAGCAATAAAGAACATTCTATCTACAGTCAAGCATGGCAGTGGCAGTGTGATGGTCTGGCACTGCTTTAGGACTTGGATAACTTCTCGCCATTGATAGAAAATTTAATTTCTCCATGAGAAAATCCTAAGGTTTAGTCCTCAGTACATGACCCCTTATTTAAGCAGTAGGACAGTGATCATCTGACCAGCTGGCTGCTACTTTCTTATAAAAAGACATAACCTTCTGTAATCTATTGAAGGTTTTATCTGGTGTCTATTGGGCACACATACAACTTTGTTGAAGAGTGGCCTCAGCAAAATTGCATGCTCTCTTACTAGTGCCTTCATGCTCCCTTACTTCAAAACCCAGTGTTGGTGTTAAAGCACACCGTTTTATGTGCATCGTCAGCAGGTAAGAAGACTATTTCTTTTGGAGGATACAGCTGATAGCAAGACTTCTAGAGCCTTAAGCACAACATAGCTAAAATTGCAACAAATGACAACTTATGTCTATTTTTGTTGCCTCTGTTTAAAAAGTGTCAGAATTGTATTCAGTGGTAAAAAAATATTCTGTAGGTTACATATTTAATGAACAACAGAACAACAGAAATTGACATTTCAGAAACTCAAAGGAGGAAATGCCTAGTTCTTTCATTTGATGGTGATCTTTTCAAGGATTAACCATTTAGAAAGTATTATAGGTTGATTAATTTTTTTTGTCAGTCAACTAATGTTGATTCATATCAGTCAGAGAAGTGTCTGTCCCTTTAATTACTCTCTTTTCTTAAATACTAGTTTATAAAAAGTATCCTGCAAGTCTAATATGATCACAAATAGTTTAATAAACAGTGACAGTCACTTAAATCCCGTTGAAGGCCATATGGAGCTACACTGAGCCAAATATCTCTGTTGCAAATAAAACAAGTCTCTCCCAGTAAACCAAACATCATGACATCATTAGTCTCAAATATCCAATAAGAAGTGCCAATCAAAAAGCCCCATGCCTGTCACATGGTTCAGCCATGCTGTTAACAGCAGGGGTCCTGGCTGGCTCGCTGTTTATTCACCCCAATCGATCGTTTCCTGCGGATAAGGCCAACAGTGCCCCCCCAAACAAACCAACTGCTGTTATTCAGCCTAAATCAACACATGAGGCCCCTTTGCTGTCTAAATGAATGCAATGATGATGAACGTAGAGGTAAAATACTGCAAATAAATGAACAAAAATTGTTTGTCGAGTTGATGCGTTATAAAGAAAAGAATTAAATCGATCTGTGATGACTGGAGTTCTGCAATCAGCATGCACTTTGAGTACACTGCAGACACTATCAAACCATTTTCAAGCCTCTTCCTTTCTCAAACAGAGCACATATGACATTTATAATTGCATCCTGCCTCATTAGAAAGCCCTCTCAACGACGCCTGAGTAATACACCTAGATGAGGATTTGCCTGGTGCTCTTGAGCTAGCAGACACACCAACACAGAACCACCGCCTACATAATATCTTTTTCTTTGCTGCCGTGTTGATTAATAGATTGTGGCTGCTCTGACACTCTGTGTAGAATAGGCATTTTGCCTCTGATAGGTGCTGACACCAATTCTTCACGGACTGCAGGAGACCAGCGGAAGGGAGAAGCACTGGCAAATGACTTGGACGGCACATGACTCCAGATGTGGGAGAAAACCAGCCACCTCCGCCCTCCCTGCGCAGATGTCACTCTGCATTCTCACCGGGGCACGCTCAGATCGTTTACGCTGCATCTTGGAGATGACAGTTGGCAGATGTGTGACACGCGCCACACACAAATCGCATCTGACAATCGCTTAAAAAGAGCGGAAAAGTTTGTGGTTTACAGTGAGAGACGAGGTAAATAATTCACATCTGCAGCAATCTTGGCGGTCAGAAGTCCAGCATGTTACAAAGCAAACACTTCAACTATAAGACTGTGTGCAGAAATTTTATTGCAACTTCAGAACCTCAGCCCTGTAAATTATATTCATTAAATACAGTGCCAAATTCAGGGGCTGCAATTGAAGGCCAACTACATCAAAGTGGTCCAAAGAAAGCTGTCCAAATTCGAAAGCTCCCCCAAATGCGGCCAACAAATGAGTTCTACTTTTCACATTATTTGAAGGACTGGAGTCTTTTGTATCCTTAAGGTCCACCCTATTCCAAGATTTGTTGCAGGGCCATAATAAAAAAGAAAAAAAAAAGAAATATTTTTAAAGCAGATTTTCCAAATGTTTACACACAAGGCAGCCACATTAGATGGAGAAGTCATGGTTGGTGAGAAGCCTCTGACATTTCCCACAAATTCTAATTTGTTCATTTTGAAAAACAACCATTTATTTATTTTAATTTATTAGAAATGTATCTTATAAATTAAAATAAAACAATGTATCCTTTTTTCACCTCTTAATTACAAACTACTTTCTGCTGCTCTGTTACATAAATACCCAATCAAATGCACAGAAGATTTTGTTTCCAGTGTAACAAAATGAGAAATAAATAAATAAACAAACAGTTTTTATGAGTTTCTGCACTGTGATACCAAGATTTTTGAAAGCCAGGTTTAAAAAAAAAACATTCTTACATAAGTACAATTTTCAGAATAATAATTTGAAGATGATGGATATTAATAAATTTGTAGGCTTGCCCTATTTAAAGAGATTCTTTGAGGGGAAAAGCTTATCAGAGGAAGGGACAGTAAAATTAAGCTAAACTCACACATGCTTGCATGCATCCACACACACCGGGACACTCTTCCTCTGCTTCCCCACTGAGAGAACTCTGACAGAGGCAGCCCTACCTGTCACTGTGGTAGCAATTATCCTGCAGGCTCTCTCCACGGACTGTCTCCTGCAGGTCTCCACATTACTAACCACATCACTGGGCAAAAGACACACACTCACACGCTTACATTGAGAATACAAGATTGTACACAAAATGCCACACCCACATGTACACATTGTGCATATTCACAGTTATACACGGCTGTGCTTTTCATCCACAATTCCCTCTCCACAAGCTAATGGCTCAAGTGAATCGCAGCAGTGTGTTGGTGCAGACATCCTGCTCATGGCAGGAGAAAACACAGTATAGTAAGTGGAAGGTGGGTGCTCGTGCAAGCATGTGCATATTCTTCTTCTGTCTTCATGCAGGTAAATTTATTTTTTAAAAAAACCTTGTCATCTTTAAACACCCGCACAGGAGATCCTGAATAAACGGCAGGTCTGGAAATGAGAAGAAGCATTAATTTAACGGCAGGATATGAGTCTCAGAGACTCAACACATAATTCTGAGCACAGACAGAGAAAAAATTCACAGGTAGGACAGCGTATCCATTTTGACTGCAAGGGAAGTTTCCTGGAGGAAACAGCTGAGCAGATTCACGCTGGTTCACTGGAGCTCGAAGGCAGAGCCACGTCTGACTTTCAGAGACAGGTTGACTGTACAGAAGTGTGAAGGGTGATTTCAGAGAAAAGATGCCAACGTGATCTCATTACCGTTGATTTGTTCCGACTGTCATTAGGAATCACAAACGCCATCACTCAAGTCACGAGAATGAGAGCGAGGATGAAGTAGAGTAAGCAGGGGTGAGCAGAAGGGTGCTGCTGGGCTCTAATTGTAATCAAGCACGTTTGATCTGAAGAATAAGACGTAACGTCAACCATCCATGACTGCAACACATGCTGTAGTTTATAGTTTAAAGCCAAAGCAATATTTATGACAGCAATAATACCCAACTAAAATCACATCTATGACTAATTTGATACATGGCTAAATAAATTCAGAAATCAGATCTGGTTGTTCAGTTTGGAGATTGTTGCACTCTTCTGATCAAGAAAACTTTGGAAAATAATTGGTGCCCTGTGAAATGTAACACATTTTATCACTTAACAACAGATCTTATAGGTTTTATTGATGTCAGATGTGATACCCCAACATAAAATAATGTATAACTGTGAATCTGACAATAGTGGCAAAAATCTGTTTTGGGTAAACTTGGTAACATTTACTTTTATGCTATTCAAAATCTTCATCAGTAAACAGTGTCTTTCTTTGGCAAGTAAAAATAAGTGAAACTGAATTGAGTTCCATCCATTTTTTCATTAAATCTGGCCAGCTTCCATTTCCTTGCTGACTAAAAGCTGCCAGCACCATGTTGATGATGAGAGTTACATGCTGGCTTTCTATTCTGCCACATATAGGATTTTGCAAGTAACATTTATAAAAGTATTATTTATACAAGTATTATTAATACTACTTAACAATTATGCTGTATTTTTTTTAAGAAGAGAGCTTACAGACGTGTTAGGGTATGTTCACACAGCAGATCTTGATTCTCAATTGCATTTTTTTCTTTCACTCATTATACTATTGAAACTCGGCAATAATCAGGCTCCTGTGTGTGACCTGCATTCATACAAGAAGAAAACAGGTTCCAGAAATTGCTCAGGAATATGAAACTTTGTGCTTTGGCTCTTTACAAATAATTTTTAACAACTAGTTTGGAGTTAAAGCAGTTTTTGTGCAACTTTTAAATTTTTTCAGAAGAGGCCAATATGTTTTTCCATCTGTTAGAGGCCATTGGACACAGCCTTTCAGCGATTGTCTGCAGATGTAGTGCACGTCTTCTCATAGAGTGTATAAAGCATCTGAGAGCTGTGTCCTATGAACTCGCCTATCTCCATCTCCATGAGGCATCCTGGCAGCTCCAGCGTTAATCTCACCACGTTGCCTTTCTTTGTACAGCTGGGAGTGGTGGGCGCAAAATGAAAGTGTCACACAACAGCCTCATGCAGGTGTCAAAACATGAAATATGACATTTCCCTTCTGAGACTTTATTAGTTCACAAATCATTTTGTATTCAGCGCGGCTGGCATTACTACTTTGCTTTAGGACAAAATGTGATAATCATTATTATATGTCTAAAGCAGAGCAGCTGCGACTGCAAAGAGAAAAGAAGCAAGAAAACGTATTCAGGACGGGAAGCGATTCAGAAATCAAACTACACACTTTGACGAGTGTGTTTGTTAAAATTCGCTCCACACCTAATCAATCATTTTACAGCAGAGTTTCTAAAACAATTCCTTTTAAAAGTGAGGCGAGAGAACGATTCAAAGTCACAGCATGATGATTAAATCTATACACCACAGAAGGGCACCATACTGTTTTTTGTTTTCCAGAATTAATTTCCTAAATATCCACAAAATCTCTCCATGTTTCAAACCCTACTGAACCAAACTGTTAAGTAGTTTGGAGGGAAAGGAAAAAGACAAGACTCTATAGGAATAGTTGCCTGTCTTTTTAAGGACACCTGTTGGGCTGCATGGCTCATCTCCTCCTCATTTAGCCTTCTGTCGAGGCTCCGTGGGGCTGATTACCAGGAAGAGCTGATTCCAGTTGCACTGCTTATCAGTCTAATTAGAGTCCCTGGCAGGTGACTTGAAGGAAGTTGTGTGCCTCGAGGATATTCAGGCACTGCAATTTGTACAGGCTACAATAAATATACATAGCTAAATATATGGTTAAATAATTTCAGAAAAGTAGAAACTTGTGGATTAAGAATCCTTGTGACAGTTCAGTCTTTGTGAGGGGACAGGAAGCAACTTGGGTAGCAACTAAATAGATTGTTTTGCACCACAAACATATTAAAAGGTAATTCAAAGTGGTGACAACGAGTCAAGAATGAAAGATGAGACACTTTGACAAACATTTACCAAAAACGCCAATTGTCAGAAAATAAAGGAACAAAATCACAGCAAAAAAAAAGAAAATACAGATAGAGACAAGAAAGGACAAACAAAGTGAGAGGCATGGGGAGAAGAGACTGAAAAATTGAGGGCAATATATAAAATCTACAGGGGGTTGAACAACTTTCTAGCAAGTGTATCAGCCACAGATAAAAGGTCAGCAGGCTGCTGTTCGCACATCCAGGTGCTAATGTAACACCTCTCACACCTTCCCTGGTTGCTTGTCAGTGGCTGCCTGCAGGCTGGTGGGCAGAAAGACTGTTGTTTGTGCAAGAATAATATGTTGTAATCCCCCTGTCTGAGACGTGGCCTTAACACAGGTAATTGGACTTGGAGTGTGAGGATGCCTGTGGCTAAATACTCGCCTGCACTGCAAAACACATTCAAAGCAGTCTTATGCGTGCTCATGATCTCAAACACATAATCATTCTTGGGGTTTGCTTATGGTGAACAGTTTTATTGAGTCATGTTATACATTGATTTCTAAGATGTGAACATAAAAGATGTTAAAATATGAAGAAGCATCACATTCAAGAGCAGACTTAGAACAAATTAAGATGTAGCTTCTTTTAAATCCTACCTAAACCAAACAAATGAAGGCAAAGATGGTTTGAGCTGACCAAAATATTGTTAGCTGTAGCACAGCTAGCGGACACAAATCTTTAAAAACGTACCATTTTAACGCTTCACCCATTGCTTCAAAGGTTGTGAGACAGTTTGTGACCTAACTGATGTCGGATGTGGTAAGAAAATAGTGGGACTAGTTTGCAAAATGCATTACCAGTAAGAGACTTTGTTTTACTAATGCTACATAATGCTGATTGTGTAGACTAAAATGATGGTTGATGTCAAGAATGTCTTATAAGTACAAATTGTCATAGGTCAGTACTGAGGGCAATCCTGGAGGAATAACTGGATAGCAAGACTGCAAAGAGCTAAGACAGTAACAATGTGTTATTAAAATACACATGACAAGCATTTCAAGCAATTATTTGTGATGTTGGGTAAACTTGGTATATTGAATTTGCCTTTACAATAAAAATGCATTTCTGTGTGGCTGAGAATATAAGTCAACAACATAAGTGGTCATAGTAGTTAAACTGGGAACAGGTCTGCATTTGAGAAACAAGCAGCCACCCCCTTGAAGGACCCTGAGAGCCACAATAACCCTCTACATCGGTCCATTCCAAAACATACAGGCCACTGACCCATGACAGCCAGCCCATATCGATTTAGGACGAGGCAGAGGACACAGAGGACATTGAGCAAGCAGAGTATCAGAGGATGAAGAGAAAGGAGGAAGAATGGGAAAACAATGAGAAGGGCAGGAAGTAACATCCTTTTTAAAACTCATCCATAATTCATTTCCTTTTCCTTTATACTTCCTCCTACATTTCCTTTCCCTTTCAGAAAGCTATATGACATTTTAAAGGGGATTAGTGCCAACCTATTTTAAAATGCCTCGCTCACACGGCGACAGACACCTCCGGGATTGTACAGCCAAATTACCTATAAAGGAAAAATGGATATAAGTTCCAGAAAGAGACATTATCGTGTTACTATGGTGAAATTACTATTGTGTTTCACACAACAAGGTGAGTCCATAATTGCTAGTTTTAATGCTCATAATGTAAGAGATAAAAACACGGACATGCCGGTGATAAAAGCACAGCATTGTGCTTTTACAAATGAAACTAGACTTGAAAAGGCATGCCAAGGGAATTTGCCACTTTTCCATTCCCATTCACATATACATTTATGAAGCCTTTTATTATTCTGACTGACTTTAATGCAAAATAGCACAATCAGAGATTTATTTAAAAACAAATGCAACAGACAGAAACACTCTACAGCTGTTTAATATCACTTTTGTAAATTCACTACCACCATCATTTTTAAAACCAGCTTGAAAGGCTTTTAAAAATATCACAGAGGAACAAGGGGAACAAATCATAACCACTTAATTAATTAGCAAGGATATTCCATTCACTATGGTGTATTCATCTGTTGAGAACGAAAACTATTTCTCTTGTCACTAAACATAGGTAAAATCATAGTTATATGTGTGAGATTACATAATCAGTCACAATATGTATAATTTGAAGGGAAAGGAAAAATAAAATAAAAAATTCAGTATTTTAATGTGTCCAATCAGTGTAGGAATGTGTTGGAGCTGCTGGGAAAACTATATCATGATGCTTTGGTGAACATATGAGTTGAAATCAAAATCTATAATCAAAGTATTGGAGACTATCCAATACTAGGGAGACTCTGAAACAAGCTGGTGGACAGACTTTACAGACCAAGAGCAACTCCTACCTAAATGCATTCATTTTCCAGAATCATTTTATAAACATTTCTAATGTTAATTTTGATGTACATGAGTTCTAAAGACAACAATGAGGCATTAGTCGGACAATTTCTGTGGGGTGGGTTCGTCAAGCTGTAAACGCTTGCCATTTTTCTTCTATAAACCTTCACAGTCTCTCTGTATTAGGAAAGATCACTGTTCTAAAAGACATTTCAGGTGCACTAAATCCAGTAGCGAGAGGAAAAACACATTCAGCTTTTACAACTGCAACTATAAGTAAATGCCTTAAAATTGCACACTCCACTCTGAGCTGAACAGTACTTGTTAGTTTGCGGTAGAAGTACCCAGAAGCAGTGTTCAGTCAGTCAAACAATCAGTGGGGGGTTGGAAGCTCCACAAAAGCTACATGTAAATACAGCTGCACCATGTGCATGTCTTTGCATAAAGCCTCTCATGATGACTGCAGGATCGAAAAATCACTTGCAACCAACATTCTCAGAAAACAAAAAAAAAAGAACAACCCTGGTTCATTATTTATACTTATACAACATGCAAACTATGTCATATCCATGGATCCACTTGTCCAGCAGTTAGCCATGGCCGTGACTCGATTTAATTACTGCTTAACGTGAAGTACAGAGACGCCGCAATCTGCATCGTGGGCAACAAGAGGTGTGCCCACATATGGACACGTATGGAGAGTGGCACAAAGGAAGTGAAAATTGAACATCTGTCCCCTTTTTCCTTTTCAAGCCCCCCTGCCAAAGAAAGCTGCTGCTGCACCTGGACATGAATTATAGAGAGGCACTTGGAAGGAAGAGAAGAAGAGGAGAGGTGAATGGAAATAAGGGGATGGGATAGGTTCCACATATATACCCCATCTGGAGGCACTCACTGGTGAGGAAAAAGGTGGGGGTCATGATCAATTCAAAGTCAATAGTACCAATAATACCAATAAAGAGTATCACCGTGATATCACTTTCTATATGTTGCTTTAAGGTTGAAATGCATTCAGAACGACCCATATTACAGGTGTTAATATATTAAAAAACAAAGACAATTCATTGTTAAATCTTGAATGATGTTCTTATGAAATGGCCCTCAACTTCTACTTCACATTTTCAGACAGCTGTAAACCTTTAGGGAAAAAAATATATAATTATAGTCAAAGAGGAACTACAAAAGCAAATAGAGCTTTGAAGATTGAAAGCCCAAAATGTCACCCACCTGCTTTGAAGCTCCCTGGCTCGCTTTGTTTCTCTACACTTGTAGCTCACAAAACCACAGAGACAGAGCACTGCATTGAGGGGCCAATTTAGCATGGATGTACCATTAAGAAGAACAAAAAACGCACAACACTCACCCAAACACACTAGCTTCGACAGTAATCTACTGCAGAAATACAAGGACAGATGAAGACATACACACACCTGGGTTCATTGAGCAGATGTACGGCTGTCCCCCTTTGATTTGTTCCAAGCCTTTTGTGGTTTCAGCAACTGAAGTGTCATCTGATGCCTCTAACCCTCTATGGCATGACTTTTTTATTTTATGGGGGAAAAAAATATTTTCCTGCATTATTTGGGAACTTAATGGTCCCTAATTACATATCAATCAGATCTTGACACCTTCCGGAACCAGATTTGGGTTTGTTGCCTCAGGGAAACATTGTGCTACAAGGGGCCTAAAACACCAAGGGTTTCTATAGTGATTATGAGAAATAAAATACAAATCAAACAAAAACTATATTCATAAAAAAAACTTTTTGTTGACAAAAATAAATCAGACATGGTTCCAACTCGCCAAATATAAAATAAACAACCAATGTTCATGAATGAATGCTACATTTAAGCAAATTACTGAAATGAGCATTTGTGTGTTTGTACGTGTGTATATTTGGTTGAGTAAGAATCACTAAGGATGTTACCATCAGTCTTAATTTCTATTATGTAAAACATCAGGTAGGAATTGCTTGCTAGTGTGAAAAAGAGTGTATCTCACATTTCTGGTACTTGGTTATTGACATACCTGTGAATCAGCGTCTGTTCATCTGTTGGTCCATTAACAGGAACATCTTCCAAAAAAGTTTGTTTATCCTCAAGATATATCCTAATCTTCAAGATGAAGCAGTGTTTTTATTGATAATTCATCTGTGATCATTCAGTAAGATTGATATAAAAAACACTTTAGACAAAAACAAAAAGGATGAAGAACTAGCCAACCCAGTCTGCTTCACTTTCAGTCCAAAAATTCCTTTGTTTGAGCATCACAACTTAAAAACACAACATACATTGTGCATAAGCATGCAAGAAGATTCTCACTCGATTAAAAACATAAGCATAAAACAAAGAAACAAAGTGAATAACATGATCTAATTACCTTTACTCAAAGCTGAAAAACAACAGCTATTTCACTGGTCGAGATAAAATAATTACTTTGACTATAACATTCATTGTATAATTCTCTCTGACTTTATTTGTTGTCAACATAATCTGAATACCAGTGCACAGAAATACAGAAAGTGAAAGAACATAGATGAGATTCATTTTGTTCAAAGCCTTGGTGGTTTTGTGTACAAACAGTAGAGGTTCTTGTTTGCTCAGTGTCCTTGCCTTTCGACTTCTATCTCTACCTAACCTATCAAAATGCAGGAAAAACACCTCATTTCTGGGCCAAGAAAAAATTAAGATATTAATCACAGATCATGTATGTTTTTATATGTTTGTGTGCATCCCCTGATTCTATTGCTGCACTGAGTAAATGTCTGTACAGCCCATATCAATAACTATCAAAGTAACTTACTTTGTCTTTTCTAGCAATAAATTATAAATTCTTCCCCATTTTTCATCCCAACTCACACCTTTCATTTAGACTCATGTAAAACGTTATTTTAGATAACATAAGTCACAATGCAACATTATTTTTTGTGAAATAATAAATATCACATAAAAAGTTTGAAATTTAGTTATGTAAAATAAATATTTTATATGACTAAAAACATCAGTTATATAAAAGAATTTATTTGTTTTCTCCATCAACCATTTTATTTCTGTCTTTTGGAATCTCTTTGTATTTTCTGCCATCATGAGGCAGAATAATGGCATTTCCATTCCAAACAAAAAGTACTATGTGAAAGTTTGGCTTCTCCAATAGTTAATGAGAACTTCCCTGACTGCAGCATTTCTGATCCTCTTTAAAGCAAACATCTAATCAGCCAGTCACTTGGCAGTAACTTAGTGCAATTAGGCCTTCAGACATGATCAAGACAATGCAGTGGAGCTGAGAGCAGGCTTCAGTGCGGGGAGTAAATGTGAACCAAGTGACTTTAAATGTGGCTCGGTCATTTGTGCCCACCAGCTGGTTGGGAGTTCTTCAGCTGATCTCTCGGATTTTCAACCATCCTAATAAGGACTGATTGCCCAAATTAGACGTCAGCATCCAGTGAGTGCCTTCTTAGATAACAATGGCCATGCTGGTTCAGGAACAAATAAACGTAACAGTAACTTACATAACTACTTATTACAATCAGAGAAAAGAGAAAGGTATCGCTGCAGAAGTCAAACCTTGGAGTCACAGTAACAGAGTGTACCGATCTACCTGAGTACATAAGCAAACAATTTTCACCCATGTGTAACCAAAGCGTGCCTATCTTCACTCTAGCTGAGAATGGTACAGTGTGTAAAGCTTTAAATCAATAAAGCATCAGTGCTCATTCTGGCATTTGGAATGAAAACAGGGGACTTAGTGAAGCCTGCTTTTCCCTCAGAAATGCTCAGTATAATACAGCATGAGGATTAATATTCTCAGATTTGCTGTTGCTGAATATGGCTCGTAGCAGGATTGAGGAATATTTTCATTTGCAGAGCTGTTTGTATCAGCTGTCTCATAAAGTAGCATCAATGCAGGAGTACCCACTGTTCTTGACATAAGGACCATTGGCACATGGTCTCTCAACCTGAGTAGCTATCACTAAGGGCATAGGCATGGAAGATGAAGGGACAGGGGAATATATAGAGAGATGGGGGTTGAATGGGTCAAGATGAAGCAAAGAGAGAGTGAGAGATCACTCTCTCTCGACAGGACAGAAGTGGAGGTTGGATATTCTGCAAACAGACACAGAGAGTTGTATGCCTTCATCCATATGAACTACCGATAACAAAACCTTGTCAAACTGCTGATTTTAGAGAGGCTTATGTAGCCTTTTCCCAATGCAAAAGATACCAGGTCAGCACTGCAGATCATATTCAGTTAATCATCATTACAGCTTTGAGGGGAAAACGTGTTGTTTTGTCAGTTCACAGAACATGAAGCTAGTGAGCCGTTTTGTCATTAACTTTGCCACCATGTGTGAGAAATGTTCTAGCGCCAGCGCAGGGCTTAGCTGGAAAATTAAATTATGGCAAATTCCTCGGTCAGATAAAAATGGCATCATCCACTCTTTGGCTCAAACCCAGCTGGAATTCATTATAAAATTTGGTGTCGCATAATAACAAGTCTCTGCTAACTGGAGTTCTTTGTCCATGAGTGCCAACAACGTGTTTATCATCTCTATGTACAGAGATGTATTTGGAAATAGGATCAACATAAATGGCTGTACTATTGAAAATATGTGTATTCTCATTGAAGGATTTTTTTTTCTGTGGTGAAATGGCCATAAAAAATACATTTTGTGTCCTGTGAATTATTTCTGTATTGATTTTGGCATATGTTTCATGCAAACTACTTTTCAGTTTTCTGGCAGAGGACACTTTTTTTTATTTTTGTTAAAATGTCCATTCATCTTAAGGACCCATAATTCTGCTAATGGTAACAAGGTTCCTGGGTTTTTGAAGGAGAAACAGGCCCACAACACAGAACCTCCAGTAGGCTGAGATAGTGCTCCACACATCATCCAGCTCTGGTTATTCACCTGAAATGTCAGTTGTTAAACACACTTATTCTTAGTCTCATCTGATCAACAGATAAAATCCCAGCACTATTGCTGTGATGCCACCCTTTTAATGTATCTAGGTCTCGAATGTGCTGGACTTCCTCTCAAGACAAGTTAGGACCAATGTTAGCTCCATTTTTATCACAAGTTACTGTGAAGCTCCTATCAGAATTGCTGCAGGTACAAATAAAGGGAGCTAATCACATAAATAATTTCAATAAATATATTATGGCCTAACCTCAATTTTTTTTCTCTATTCGTTAAAAGAACCCAAACAAATTTGATATTTTTTAAACACTTTCAAAATTAGATTACAGTACCGCAGAATAAGTTTAAGTCTCTACTTTCCCTGGTATAAATGTGACATAAAAGCTACACAAATGAAGGCAACAAAGCTCCTTACAAGGAATAGGTTTTATTTCAAGTCTAGCATGTTCCAACTATTACACAATCTATGTGCTTATTACTCAATTCATGTGCTTTCACAAAGCACATAGATCGAGGCAGTGGGTAGAGAATCTCAAGGCCACTATGCTGGACAAAAGCTCAAAGATCCAGGACTAGATCAGGAAAATGGCCCCCAGCAACAAACTGCAAAGCAAATGCCTCAGGCAGCAGAAACTCATGGTGGAAAAAGAGAAAGAGAAACAAACTCCATGAAAGAGTAAGTCCCTGCACAGCATGAGCCATTGGCAGACTCAAAAAGTGGCTGAGATACTGAGAGCTCCCATCAGTGGCTGTAAAAAGCTGATCTGAAAGATGTCACAGAGGCTCTAATTGTCACAAGTACAGGTTTGGTACAAAGACAACATGGCCAAGGAACTTGTGGGGGGTAGAAAACATGCTTGCAATCATGTCAGTTGTTGAATTGGATAGTCTACACCATCATGATTGCAATAGAAGATAAAGTATGATCCAAAGAGCAAAGAAGAATTGCAAAAAAAGTGTTTTGTTTTTTTTCCACGGACCGATTAATTGCTGGCACATTTTGAGAATAATCTTGTGTCTATTCGCTTCGCAACTATTCACTGCAGTGTTCCATGAGCAGTGTTCAACAAGGGTTACTGAGCTTCTCACTGTGCTCCACTTGTACTTCGCTTGATGTGGGACAGCGCAACACCATCGTCATGTGGCACAAGAGGTACAAAGTAATGAATTTAAGAGTAAAGTATCCATCACAGGGCAAAAGAAAGACAAACAGGACAAGACAACCATAAAACCACCTACTCACAGCTCAGGGCAATATTTGAATCAGCAATTAACCCAACAGTCAAGTTTATGGGCTGTGGGAGGAGACCAGAGTTTGCAGAGAAAACCCATTGATGCACGGGGAGAACATGGAAACTACCTCAATCACAATTTAAAACAAAACATTCTTGTTGCAAAATAGCTCAGCTTAAGACAGTGCCACTATGCAGACTGATACTAAATTAAATCTGTGAAAATATTATTTCAAACCTAAAGTTAAATAATTAAAGCTTGCATATATTTTTCTTCAAGAACAATGAATGTAATGAATTTAAATTTGTAAGGTATTCTTTCTGATCTCAAATCAGGAGTTTAGACAAAAGTACAGTTTAAGAATCTGGAATATACCAATTCAATTAAGAAATGCTAATTGCTGATAAGTAAAAGGCATCTTAATGCTTCAGCATCATGCTTTGACACATTCTGTGTTTAAGCCGGCTGCTCTGTTTTCTTCCTGATCCATGCCCGCTTTCCGTTTCAGAGCTTTTATCCACCTCTGAAACAATGCATATTCAGTTTTTGTTTACGAGCTCATGGTCTCTGTGGGTGTTTGGGAAAGGTTTGGAGCACCGTGTTTCACCCCCTACTCATTAATCTCCCACAGTTCGCTGATAGCTTCGTTGTGTCCACTAGAAATTGCTTTCAATTATTCACGCCCATTTTCCACAAATACCTTGGAGACGGAATTAGCAAATAAACAATGCCAGGCGACACTAATCCTCGTCTATTGCACAGATCCTTTTAATGCACTGGAGATCAGACCGGCTGTTGACAGGCACCTGTTACTGTCTTCGGCTGACTCGCAACAGAAGCGTCGACACAGTAAACACGTTTAAAGCGCCGCTGCCTTGACCCCGAACTAAAGGTGCGAGAATAATATTGAGGCAAAACAGAAAGGAACAGAGCAAGAACTGGAAGAATATGAATGACAAGGATAAACAGGATGAAGGGAAAGTGTGAGACAAGGCCCGGATTCATCTTGTGGAACAGTCTCAGATAGGAAATTTCCTGCAGATGACACCTCCTTTCACTGTGACGAACGAAAAGAGTCAGTGGTGACGAATCTTCGCTCTACGGGGTTCGATGTGAGCACAAAAACAAGACATTTAAGACTGATTTACAGTTACTGCAATGTTTTTGTTTTTTTTAAACACTTGTCTTTGACAATTTCAAGTATTTTCTGTTCCTGGAGGCGCATGAGGATGAAACAAATAAAAAATAAATGTGACCTTGGAATTAAAAAGATGTTTAACGCTGTGTTTCTGCTGAAACAAACACACAATATTTAACAGTTTACTGTGAGTCACGCAGCTCTGGTTATCAGGCACCCTGCAGCATGCATACGTACACACACGCATACACGTAGACAGACAGATGCATGTGTGTGTGTGCAGTGCATAAATTACCTACGGTAACAGTGAGTAAAGATTTCTGTGATCAACAATGCATAAGACAGGAAAGTAGGATGTGTCATATCAGATTACCATCACTTCAGGTTTGTATATTCACATGTGCATGTAGATACTGTATATATGTATACGCGGGTGTGTTTGCCCTCTAGCAGGCGGGTGGATGGTGCACAGAAGCCAAAAAAAAAAAAAGTACCAGAGAGACTGAGAGAACATAGCAGGAGTGACGACTGAGAAGTATGCTTGTAGCCGAATGACACATACACACAGGTTTTTTTTCCTCATGCTCACTCACTCACAGAGCCGGGGGCAATGGAGGAGAAGAGACCGAGGAAGACTTTGATCACCGAACTGAGCACATTCAAGCACTCAACCAGAGAGGGCAGCCAGTGATGAGGAGGAGAGTGCCCAGGGAGGAAGTAAAGAGGAGGGTGGGGGAGGAGGAGGATGAGGAGAAAGGAATTCTGTTGTTTTCTGACCTCTGCACTCATTGATACAGATGTTAAGGTATGAACATACAGGTGATCAGGCATCCAGCACGAATCCATCCATGCTCAAAAACCAGCAATGTTTTTCCTGACATGATTTGTGATGGAGCCAAATCCTGGCTGACAAAAGTAATTTCATTTCAGCTCGATGTGCCTGGACATGAGCGCCCCGAAAAGAAGCAGTAGCATTCCCAAGATTTGATTCACACTTATTTCTTCAATTGCCAGCGGCTTGCTGACTTCTGAAGGGTTAATACGCTGCAACACCAAGCAGAGACACAGGTGCGTCACACAGGAATCCCTACAGATCATAGTGCCATCCAAAAGTATTCACACCTCGTGTGATAAACCAACATGTGGAAATCTTCATGTCTTTGCAAACAAAAGTATGAAAAGTGTTGTATATATGTGTAATTAGCCCATTCTTTTTCTTCTCAAGCTCGATCAATCTAGATGTAGAGCTTCTGAACAGGAAGTTTAGACTCTTCCTTGAAAATAGATCTGAACTTTGACAGACCTATTCTGTAACTGTTGTGTCCCCTATTGGAATTGTGGATATTGTTGTCAAAATAATTTCTATTTGAACATATATTCAATACTAAAAGAAATAAAACAAACATACAATCTTTCATCAAAACTGTTTCAAATGGACAGGTTCTTGTGATATGTTTTTCTCAGTATTACATTGAAATACTGAAATTTTAGTACTGTGATTATGGGATTTCTAATGGTTTGTTTTTAGAACAAGTTATTAACCTTTTGAGTCATTATAAAGAAAGAAGCTGTTGGACCTCTAATGACCTCCAAGACTCTTACAAAACAGTGGATCCTGACATTCATGGAAATTAGAGACCCCAACTGTCAGTGAAAGCTGAGATCTGCATCAGGATCCCTCTAGACACACTTAGAACTGACATACTTCAACATTATGGGACAAACTCACAAGGCAATACCTATAGATTTTCTCATTTATGCTCTTAGGGTTACATTCAATCAGTACAAAGAAAAATACATGGCACTCCTATAATGGCTGCTTTGCAAATGCCAGGCAATAGCACATCAAATAGTATTATGTCTAAAAATGTCAGCTTCCCAAGATGCAATTCTTTTATATAACTTAGATAAACTCTACAGAAGAATCTGCAAATAAGTGGATTTTGCACAAATAATTTGGATTAATTTCCACAGAAAAATCAGCAAATAGGTGAATCCTTGAATGCCAAACTGCAAATAGGTGGGCTTTCATTGTATTAATGCAATGGCTCAAATACACAAAGGAGGGTACTATTTACTAATCATGTGACTTCTAAAAGTAATTTGTTGACCTGGATTTTATTTAGGGTTGTCAGAGTAAAGGGGGCTGAAAACAAATATTTGATAAATATTTTTTTCACTGGCAATTTTTTTTCATACCACGATTTGAGATTGTAGTTTGACAAAATGAGAAAAAATTAAAGGCACAAGAAAATAACAGCAGTAGTCATTGTGAGATGGGGAGCCAACGGAGCTACAGATTTATCCTCCTCTCCTGAGATGCAGGTGGATAAACCATGGTGCTGTTTGCGAAGAGAACAGGTAATTATCGCTGGCATTTTGACAAGTGTTTGCCAGAGTGAAGGTCAACTCTGTCTGCGTGGGAGATCTATGCTAATCTGCTCAGCTGGAAAAGACTACCACTCACCACTCAAATGGTAGCTGGCTCCATCACGCAGTCACAGTGTTTCCATTTTAGAGTTGTCTGCAAGGGTTCTTGTGTGCGTTTGAAAGAGGGCGAGCGCAAGTGCGTGGGCCTCTGAGCACATCTTACATGGCATCCAAAGAGGAGACAGAAAAGACAGCCGGAACCGGGCACACAGACAGACAATTGGAGTGACAGGTAAAAGGATTCAAGTCATACATAGGCTGCCTCTCACATGTCTTTCGTACAAAGCAACTGGTCAAATTTAACACTCCGCACTTCATTTAAATGATTTCCTATTTATTCTATAGCCTTTCTTTCCCCTGAATTATTTTTTAGACAGACCATAAAAAAGGAAAACAGAAAAGGTGAAATGGAGTTGATTGGTTTGGATGGGTATCAGTCTTTTTTAATTATCAGGGCAGACCCTCACCACATATATCAGTACCTGCTGGGAAAAGATGATTCTACTATTCATCTCTATACTGATGCAACTGAAGATGTTTTATTTCCTAAAATGAAAGAATTCAAAATACACATTATATACTGTATGTCTAAGGTATGGTTAAAAAAAAGAAAGTACAGCCTTTTGTCAGTTTCAATAGTTCTATGTATCAAGGTCATTTCTAAAATGTCTTTTCCAAGTTATTAAATGATATAAATCAAACCTAGAGGGCAAAAAGGCACACAGCAAATTTCTAAATGTCACTATTTATCAAAGAAGGAAGAAAAAAATCTGAAAGCTATAACTCGATACATTCCTGCGGAGCATCTTTATCAATAATAAATGGCGTCATATTTGACTGTAGGAGACACAAACCCAAACCACCATCATACCACCTCCTTGATTTAGAGCTTTTACAAGATGTCTCATTGATATGTTGTGTTTGATTTTAACCAGACATGAAGCTGTGCATTATGACTAAACATCTGTACTTCTCTCACTCATCACCTCCTTGGTTTTCACTTACGTGTGACTCTGTGTGTGTGGAAGACAAAAAAGACAGAAGCTGAGGCAGGAAACACGGGGGCTGACATTGTCTGTGTCCACATCTCTGCATGTCTCCCTCAGGGTGACAGCCATGTGTCAGGGTCCCTGCTCTCTTTTCCAGATGGCCCAGCAAGTTGCTCCCAGGGTCCTTATGATCCCAGCGTTCATTGACCAAGGCCGGGGTTCTCACGGCCTGGGGGCCTGCCGGCTCATTGCTGTGGCTTGGCCTCTGGGGCCTTTGAGGCCTCTATGGGGCTGTGGGGTCGCCCAGCCATGACAGCCAAGACAATAGGAGTGTCCTCACCCATCTCCCCAACCCTACACCTATCAGCCATGGTTAACACACACATATCGCATCACAAATACTGGTGTTTGGTCTGGACATCCTGATCCCATCTGAGTCATCATGCTTCAATTTTTTTTTTCGATGCAAAACACTCAAAATCATTAGGCGTACTTATAATCACAGCTATAAAAGCGGCATATATATCACAAATAAAAAGAAACAATCCTGCCAGGATATAATTGTACAATAACACTTTATGAAGCCAAAGCACTCATCCTACATATAAAACCGCCTACATACTTGCGAAGAGCACAAACGTGTAAGTGGAACAAATCCATCATCGGCGACAAAACGTCACTCCGCGGTGAGCAAAAGCAGCTCTGGCAGATCTATTATCCCCCCACCGAAGGTGATTTACATGTTTAGAAATCACTGCAAGGAAGCAAGAGAAAGTAGAGTTCTAAACAACACATTCCGGTGTTGCTTTTTAGCAACTTGGCTGCCACTTCATCAAATATTGAATAGATCATTTTCTTGGCGCAGTATGAACACAGCTGCAAAAAAATAAAAAATAAAAATAAATAAAAAATAGAGTTCCACACATCCACACACACACACACGGACACACAGAATGCCTTGTAGTTTTGATAAAGCAGCAGCTTTCTCTTTTGTTTCGGAGCCGAGCAGGGATTAGGCAGTGCTGGGCTTTGTCCTGCAGTTTTCCAGTTGAGCAGCACACAAGAGAACTCTACCTCTACTAATACAGTCAGACCTCCCAGCAGGCCTTTCACCGCACAGCCGCTAAGAACCTGCTGCAGAAAAAAGATGCTTTTCAACGAGTTATCAAATCTCCTCTATACTGTCCGTGCCTTTCAGCCAAGTCTTTTTGTCTTTTCATTTCAATGGGGCATTGAACACATCGAATGGAACTGATGGGCAGATAGATGGACAGCAGAATGTAGCAGAGCCATATTAATCTTGTTTAGATATCACAGAGTACAGTGAACTTATCAACCATGGAGGTTTAAGCTATGCTATGAAATAGACTAAGTAACTGAGATAGATACTCCTCCAATTTTCTGATCTTTAATGACAAAAAACATTGCAAGAAACAATTCATTTTCAAATAGCCAATAGCTGGAGTTTAAATAGTTAATGTAGAATACACAGACCTTATAAGAAGTTGTGTTTATTGTTTCAGAAACAATTAACACTGAAAATGCCTGTGACAATATGCAGTAATTAAATTTTTTAAAAACAATGACTATGTAGAGGTATGACCTGAGAGACCATATACAATGATTAAAAAAAAGCTTAGAAATAAAAAGACAGGAGCAACACACCGCACGAATGATGATTTCACTCACCATCATTCAGATGTCAAACGGGAAATCTCACAAAACCTCTCGTGACCAAACATGACTTCAGGGTAAAGAAACATGGCTCACTGGGAAGAAGCAATGGGGATAGTTTGTGGATTATATTTAATAGAGAGAAAGCAATGCAACTTGACGTTTTCCCCAATTTTAGATCAGAACGGTCCCAATGTTCTTCTGGGCAGACGAGTTAACTCTCAACACACCACATAGAAGGAATATCTCTTAAGATGATCTTTAGAGCCATCCAAAATATTATGGACATTCTCAAGAGTGTCTGAATGGGAAAATTAGGACAAAAAGTGTTTGCCAAATGTTAGGACAAAAATATGATCTTTTTCATTGAACATAACCATCAATGGGTTAACTGATGGACTGCAAGAATGATACAAAAAAACAAAAAAACAAAAAACGAATGAAGCATTTGTTTTTATGTAAAGCAAAACAAGTCTTTTTTGCAGAGGTAATGAATGAGAAAAAAAAAGACAAGATAAAACATCTTCATTTGCTGCTGGTTTAAAAAAAATGTCTCCATAAAAATTGCAGAATTTTCTGAATTTTTTTTTTCTATTTACTTAACTAATCAAAGCTTCTCACAGCAGACCGAGTTCTGGCTGCAGCAGGGGGTTTTGATGAGTTCATTAGGAGGCCACGTCACTTATGCACAGTCACACATAAGGCAAAGGTCAGCCAGGATTGCCCAGGTGGCCACTGTATGTGGGCGTCACTTTGATTTTCAGATCGCGCCCAAACCATGCTGCTCCCCTGCAACCCAGTAATGGCTTGAAAATCATCGCGCCTTTGTCACATCGTGTTGAAGTCAATGCCAGTGTCGCTGGGAAGTAAAGATGAACGCTTTCAGATTACTTTGAACATCAGGAGGAGGGTGGGAACTCCTGTCCACTTCACACTGTTTTGAGAGCACAGGGAATAAAGCTTGTGCCAGGACTCTTAGTCTATCCCCTCTATGATCTGTTGGTGCCATTTAATGCATTTCAGAACCACATCTCATGTTTATTTGGGACGAAAGTGTTTTTTTTTTAATTGTGAAAAGCCCTTCCCTCCACTTTAACAAATTACTATTCAAGCTAGCTCTGTTCATAATTCATCACTGTGGACCAGGCTCATGATCATGTTGACATAACATTTGGTCTGACATTTCAGCCCAGCACATGGCTGTCATTAGCTCTCACCACACGAAACCTCATCACAATCAGTCACACATGGTAGGAGAAGCAAAAGAGGACAAGAAAAAAAACAAAAACCAGATGAACAACCTTCAACCTGCCAATCAAACCCATCACCCATTGTCCAGGCTTTCTCCAACAGAAAAGTGACAACAAATGTTTGTTGTTTCAGACAACATAAAAAAGGGAGACTGGGGCAGCAACACAACTCTGCCAATAATAACACCATTTTGATTCCACGAGGGGAATATTGGATCATACTGAAACCTCGCTGTTCTGCTCGAAGTCATTTCCGGCTGAAATAAGGACACTTTGAACAAACACACTCGGCTGAGTGACCGAAGCGCTGACAATAAGCCGAGGAGCGTACTGACAGCGACCTGTCGCTGGGTGACAGATCCCCATCAGTCTACTTCAATCCAGTGCACACTGCAGACATACAAACTCAGACTGGCCAACACAAACCTGTTTCCAAGCTGTCAATCTGCTGGACCTAACAAACCAAACAAACTGTTCTGTGCATTGTGTGGAAGCATGGCAGAGGAAGGATGGTGGGATCATCATTTCTGTTGCTGATGCTCAGTGTTGACAATCCTCTTAAGGACTGGAGATGATGAAAACCCACAGACCTGAACTGTATGCTGAAGCAAAGACTGTGACAAAGTTAACTGCCTTGCGAAGGTGAGGTGAATTGGAATGAATGTCATCAATGGGATCATTCTGTGAGGGTGATAAATGGAAACATGTATGCTGGTCTTACCTGCAGCTTGAACCAGGTCTGCAGTAGTCACATTTTTAGGATTTGGGCCGACCCTGAACGTCATTGCAGGACCCAGAACTCTGCAGACAACAAGGAAAGAATAATAATAATAATAATAATAATAATAATAATAATAATAATAATAATATAAAAACATCTGTTTCCTTCTATCAATATCATTTTCTGCATATTTTGGTCATATTGATGCCAATGTGAATCTTCAATTTGGATTTAACCCACTTTCAGCATGAACATGGATGACTGCTACTGTGTTTTAATAGTTATTCTGATGTAGCTGACAGTACAAGGCGGTAGCAAAATCTATCTAGTGATTCAAACAAAGCTTTGTAAAGGATCATACATTAATTTTCATATCCCAATTTTAATGTATACCATAACAATTGGAGCAAAGGTAAAGTCTCAATATGTGAATTTAGTACCTGAATTTTTCTGAAGATGATGTGAGTCACTATAGGTTTTGTGCTCCATTTCGGTTTGAGTATGTCCAAATTATAGTCATTGGCCGAGCAACCCTACACCCCTTTACTATAACACTGAAGCTTGCACTCTTTGCACCCATTCTCTTCTGTCTGGCCTTGAGTCAGCTACAGACTTCTCTCCCTGGAGCAAAATAATTGCTGAAGGTCCTGAAGTTGGTCATAGAATAAAATCTAACAACTTCTACACACTCTGGTACGATTCCTGGAGATAGTCACGGGGAGAAAAATAACAGTCTAGCAATGTGTAAAGGAATACCCCACAAATATCTAGTGGACCTTCTTATATCACAAACTAAAATATTTTTTATAAATCAAAAAGAATAATCTAAAACTGGCTATTTCTATTTTTTATTTTTTACAAAAGAAACCTTTTATTGTATTTCTGCTTCATAACAATGATCAACAAACTAAAGAAACACATTTTATTCCCCATGAATGATGAAAACTCAACAACAAAGTTTTTTCACAGTGAAACATTGAGATAATTGGCTCTCGCTTGAGACACGAAAGACCAAACGATGCATGTGCAAAAAATATTGCTGTACAAGCCAAATGCATTGTCCCGTAACAGAGAGGCAAATTTTTATATTGCAAGAGCTGATGATTCGGCTTGTTAACAAAATCTTAAAAACCCAAATAGTAATATAAGATAACCACCCCACTTGTTTCAAATACAAGCCAAAAACCCTAAAAAACAAAGTGCAATACATGAACTTCCAACTGGGACACAGTTACCATTTGTCAGAGAACACCAAAAAAAGTATACATAATTACATATTCAAATACATAGGTGTGTGTGTGGCATAATTAGCCTAATGTATGGAGAGGGTGAGGAAAAAAGTATTGTGGAAGTGCTGATCCCCATAGGTATAATGGGCAACAGGTGTTCTTCTTCTATCCATTGAAAACACTGAAAATAATTGGAAAAAAAACTGAAAATACATTTGTAATTGAACCATTGTAGGATGACTCTTTCCCTGATGATCAACTTAAGCATCCAGATTTTTTTACAATTGCAAACGAGAACAAGATTAAATGCACATAGGCTAAAAATAACAGTTTTAAAAATAACACAATTTTAAATATTAATAAAAGTGAGATCAACCAAGAGGAAAAAATAAATGAATAATCTAATTAGGCTTCATATTAACATTGCGGTATGTAACTTTCTTTTATGTTAAAGTCATCTACAGAAATTAATTGCTCCCGGTCAAAAAGAACTAATCAGGGACAGTAGGAATGTCTTAGTGCTGTCAGTCTCATGGATGGTCTACCTATGTGTTAATGGTGGACAAACAACTTACATCATAGCAAAGAAACTTGCCATTTTTTGTTCACAGACTGTTTCATACAATACTGGTGACATCATGACAGTTAAAGGGTTAAACCATAAATAAAAGTTTTTAAGAAAAACAAATGTAACAATTCAGAGCATATTTGAAATATAACTTTAAATTTTGGGTTTCAAATGTTTGCACATCAGGCTCCAGAGGAGTCAGTGCCTCACCTGTCATGAACTTCAGCACTCATCACTGCATTTTAGGCACTTTTATTAACTGCATTGTGAAACACTTCTTCTGAATGAAAGTTTTTTGTCAGATTTATATTTTTAGTATTAAATTTAGAGTGAGCCAATTTTAATAGTACTCCTTAGTAAATTAGTGAGGTTTGAATGTTCTTTAGATGAAAAATTTCCTATTTTCCTTAAGACTGGTTGTTCATGTAAACTAAACTTAGTGGAGCGTAAACTGTTTACATCATTTAGCAGAACTGTTGGAGTTGGCACTATTATTGCCAACTCCAACAGTTCTGCAGAAAGAGAGGCCAGAGTTGGAAGCAGTTTTCTGACAATTCCCAGCGATCCTAACCATCATCATAATCATATTTTTCTGCCATGTTTTACTCCAGTCTCTCCTCATAATCTTTTAGATTTGCTTTGCATTGATACTTGTTGATTGAAAAGATAAGCAAGGTATTAATTTCCGATATCTGCCAACTGATTAACATTTTTCTTTGATACATGTAATTATTGATAGTCTCTGTTTGCCCTATACTTGCCTGATAAGAGTTTATCTAAAGATAAGTATAAAGAAGAAATAAATTAGTGTTTAACAGTGTTCTGTGGTTGTTGTAGTTAAAGCAACAGTTCTCACTAAATTCATTTGAATTTCAATGAAATGTAAAATAAATCTGGAAACTCTTCCTGCTCACAGATGTTAACTCTTCCCAAGGTAAATCTTTCCCCACTCAAACTTGATCATAACAGCTTATAAAAAGTCATGAAAATGTATTAAATGTACTAATCTAGACTGATTGGAAAAGGACACAGATGTCTACTTTCATAAAGTTTATTGAAGGCCTATCAATGCATCACTCACTATTCAAACCAGATAAGGCTGCACATATGAAACTATATTTAACTGACAGCATTGTTAACCTTTGGTTGTAAAGAAGTTGTGACCGATCGTTGCGTGTCTCATCAGCTCTGTAATGTCCTGAAAAGTGCACATAAGTTTTTAGTATACTTCACCTGTGCGGCATAAAGGGAGATTCATCAGCCTGCCTGAGAGCTGTGACCCAGACCCTCTTGCCATCAGTCAGCCTGCTACAGACGCAGCTCCACTGGCCCAGCCAGGAGCAATATATGAGCCAATTCTTCTCAACAGATGGACCCGACCATGCAACAATGCATTTATGAACATGATTATACACATGCTTGGGCACAGGCATAAGGGAAAACACACTGCTCTGAAAAGAAATATGCCCTTCCCCCAACAGCACCTTCACCTGGGCTTCAGTTTGCTCTTGTAAATGTCAATGTTTCCACAATCTTTACCCCTGCCTCAATTCTCCATGGCCAAGGGTGCCCTGACTGAGATCACAATGCATCTCAAATTGAATTGACTTTCTTTTTTACTCTCAAGTCACACCACACCAATATTATTTGAATATACCAAGGGGGAAAATACTGCTATAGTTGGGAGATGAAGCTGAGATAGATAACTTATCTGTAGGAATTTACGCTCCACCTTTTGTTACTGAATGTGTGAGCCTGGACTTCATTTTAGCTCTACTGGTGGGACATGATGAGTGTCTGTGTGCAAGACAGTTTGTATTGTCATGGGGGTGAGGGGGTGTCTTTCACAGACTGTGTGTGAGCACAGATTTGTGAGTGTGTGTCCAACTCCCCCTAGTGTTGTTGAGCGGTAAAACACTTACGTCATCTGAAAAAGATCCATCAACATCAAGAACTTGAGTTTAAAGAAAATGTTTCATACTGATAACTTTGGTGGTGAGAACCACCGCACAGACCTCTTACACAGTCTGGAAAAGTATGGAAGTGGAATATTTCAAACTTTATTCACTCCCTTCCTTGCCTAATAATCTGCCCTTCCTCCCTTCATCTTTTCTTCCCTCATTCCTGTTTTCTTTTCTTTCTTTCTTTCTTTCTTTCTTTAGTAACTTCTCTCCCTTCAGTTCTTGTGTTGTTCTTGCCGGTCTCTGGCATTTAATTCATTTAAAATTTATTTAATTCCTTTAGGACTCTAAGATTGCTACAAAGGTCAAAAGTTCTCAACCCTGGAGATTTAAATCTGGAAAAGTGTCAAGTTTTTTACATGAAAAACATGCAGGAACTGTGAACTTAAGTGTGCCCAAAATGTAAAATCTAAAAGAAAACCTCACACATTTCAACCCTCTGCTCTGACAATCATGTCCCTTTGCTCATATTTGAGTGTTTCTTTTCATTTGTCAGGACTTATCAGAGCTTCTGAAAGTGAGAACTTCCACCTTCCAAACAAAGCAGGGCAGCATGCTATTACCCAGCTCTCTTTCTCCCGGCCAGCGCATATTCAGGCGTAAGCTTTCAAACACTCACCTGTCGCACACTCTCCTCAAGGTGCACAAAAAAAGCTTGCGTCATGTCCTTCACCTTGGATATTTCTAAATGAATGTGCTTTCATGGCTTTGTAAAAATGAAAAAGAATGATGGTAAACAAGCTAAACAAAAGGGAACATTTTCTCTATTTGCCTTCGGAACAGAAAAGAGTAAATTTGAGGTGTAAAGACACGGCAGAATCTTTATTTGAGGCTGGCTTTTACACCCATTTAACTGCAAAACAGCAACATAATGCAGCAAAGTTCCTTTAGAAAATCTGTACTAAAAAGTAACATATTCCTTTCAGCGGTAGATGTACGGTAAAAAAAAAAAAAAAAAAATCTTATTTTATAACTAGAATGACTGTTCTGTTATTAAGGAACCATTTCCACATGAAAAGCTAACATATTCATTCTGACTAGGACTTATTTTGACACTCTACATTGCCAAAGTATTGAATAACTATTATAAATAATTCATTATAAATCATTCAGAGCTATCCATTCTCTTGGTTAATAAATGTGCTGTGGTGATTGCTTAATGCAGTCCTCAGGTTTTGGTCAGGAATTTGACACTATATATAAAGTACATGATCAGTGTTTTGGTCATCTCTCCAATCTTTATAAGAAAATTGCTTGGTATGTCAATTTCATCTGTCGTATTCCACAGGTTCTTTACAAGGTACCTTTTTTTTATATGTTAAAATAGCCGGGGGACCTTTTCTGTTAAATTTGCAAGTTCTGCAGATTTTTGGCTTTTTTTTCCTCAACTTCTCCAGTATCTTTCAGCAGATAAAGACAATAAACTGTCTTCTTGTGTAAGTACTTTTGTAAATGGTTGTTGTGTTGTCTCCGCATTGTGTTTGCCTGATTTAATGTTGGACAGTTGTCTTTTTACAGTCTCTAATAGTAATGCCTGAACAGCAAGAAAAATAGCTGTTAGTTCTCAGATGTTTAACAGAACTTTGGCATAAATTACTTTTAATGCAGAAACTGTATCTTTGATTAAGTGGTTTTCTCTCATTTACATGTGAGAAATTCACCACTGCACTCTCTGAATAAGAGTTTGGTTCAATAATGCCTCAGACCATTCATTAGCATCAAAAGAGAAGGCATTAATCATGTCGTACGTCAAGAGTTGATTCCATGTGATGCGAAATGACAGGTGTATTAACAAAAATTTAAAAAACTGCTGCCAGCAATATTACACGACCGGGTGTTTTGGCTCAGCAGCACCAAATGTGGAGGTTGAATTGAAAACCTGAATGCCTCTGCAGCTGGCATTGATGCTAAGGTCACTGTGATTTTATTTTGGAAGCGTTATGCAAGCTTCATATTGTGTTGGAGTGTTTGGCACGAACACTGCAGTCGTCTGGCTTTGTTGTTCTCATGCTGCAGGTGTTATTGAGCCACGCAGACTTCACTTCTCCCTGCCGGAGCGTTTCAAAAGGCTCGTCAGATCTCAGACGAACACGTCTCCTTTGCCTCCTACGCAATCTGACACCGAGCGGGCAGAAGAACCACGTTAAAAACACAAATCAGTCCAGGTTCAAGGACAGTTTGTCCTCTCATTAATACATTAGCCGCCTCCTCGTGGAGTTCTTTTCTCTGTATCTACTCCTACTTCCAGTTTTCTCTTTTTGCCTTTAACTAAAAAAATTGTTTGACGGCTGCGCAGCTATTTTTTGACAAGAGGTGCTGTGGCAGTGTCACAGAGCTGTTTTGAATACAGCAGAGACATCAGTGTGGGTCTAGAGGTAATTAGGCCTGATTTCTCTCACTACATGAAGTCAAACAAAACAGCAAACGTCAACAGACTCCTGCACTTTTCTGTTTTTGCATAAACAATCCTTTCAGGGAATGGGAAAAAAATGTCACCCTGTTTACCTAAACTCAAAGACTCCAATGTGAAATATTTCAAATGCTTTAAATATAACTGATAATTCTACTGCATGGTAAACCAGTGTTTGTACATACGAGAGCTGCGTGAGGTCTGCGGTGTGGAGGTTCAGCCTCTGGGTCAGCCGATCCATCAGGTCCGAGGCCCGGTCATTGGTGAGGGAGCTAGAAGAGACACCCAAATATTAAGGTATTAAAATGCTGGTTTTCCAAGAAAATGCTTTCACATTTCATTCCCGCCAATGGGTCATTGCACACAAGCAAAATGCATGCCTGTCTGAGTGGATGTAGTGCAAAAAACGAGAGAGAACATTGCAGGCAATCACAAATAAAAACACACACAAAGCATTGTGTCGAGGGAAAAGGGATCAGCTGCCTCTCTGGGCTTGCTAAATCACCTGCTTTTTTTCCAGCAATGAAACAAACAATAAGGTGCAAATGGAACCTGCATGAGGTGTAAAGGCTGCATCATACAGACACTCCTTTCTCTCTCTTTTCCTTCTCTCATCTTTCTCCTTCCTTCCGCATTGACATTTTCGCCAATCCTGCACGCGCCGCGCCCTTGAAAAACAAAACACAACGCAAACACACTGGGGCCACGCACGCGCCTTCACGTTGAGATGAGAATAATAAGGTGCAAATGAAATCGAGGTGAAGTGTAATGGTGGTCTGATAAAGCCATGCCTCATCTCAGCTCAGTCCATGGCTGCTTTCTCACTCAAGGAGGAAATAGACCAAACAAAGGCAATCTGCCGGACGCTGAGCTTCGAACGCGGGAGATGAGAGGTGCATCCTCACAAGCACTATCAGAAAAGCTACTTTTTTTCCCTGATGGCTTAACCAGGAATCACTGGGAATTGCTGCCAGGTGACTGCAAGGTGACATGCAGCAAGAGGTCATGGATCGCGATGAAACAGCCTTTAAATTGTGTCTCCATTCCATATAATGGATAAATGTGAAATAAGCAGGGAAACAATTTCATGGAAACCTGGGCATTGAGTGCAAGATCATTTACTGCATACAGTTCCGTTCAAAAATCTGCACAGACCATTGAACTTTTTTACAACACAACCACAAACCTGAAAGTATTTTATTGGGATTTCAGAAGAAAGATCAACATAAAGTAGCATGGTGTGCATTTTGTGTTTAGCTTCCTGTATCAATACTTTTTAGCATCAATGTTTGCTCCAGTTACAGCAGCACATCTTTTAGGGTATTTTTTCCTAACTGGAGTCATAAAATTTGTACAACATTTAGTTTTGCTTAATGGTTGAAACTCGGTCACACTGAACAGAGAGCATAAGTCTTGCTTCAGCTCTTTAATCAGTCTGGGCTTTGACTGGACCATACTTACACATGAATTTGCCTTGATCCTAACCATTCAATTGGAGCTCTGGCTGTATGTTTTATCATCATGCTGGAAGGTGAACCTTCAACCTACACTCAAGTTCTTTGCAGCCTCTGTGAAGTTTTCTTTCAGGATTCCCCTGAAGTGAGGGCCATCCATCTTCCTGTTCATTCCCACTAGCTTTTCTGTTCCTGATTGAAAAAAGTCTATAATATTGTCATTACCATGTGTCAGGATGATATATTCAGAATGATTTATTAGCAAAAAAAAATGTCTTCTACATCACAACTATGTGCTACTTTGTCTTGGTCTAACAAATAAAATATAAAAAGATATTAATTCAATGTGTAACAAATGTGAAAAAAGGTTCAACTGTCTGAATACTTTTGCAAAGATTTGTATGTGGTGCATCTTTATCTAAATCAGATTATTCTCATACATCAGTGCTTGGTCTGCATTTTCTAACAGATGTAACAGTGTGCTGTGCCTAAGTGGCTGGTTTTCTGTGCACTTAAGTGGGTGCAAAGTTTTTTCGTCTGCAATTTTTGTGGAGTTTTAGAAGTTAAAGCTCCACCAAAGCAATTCCAGACACGTCCCCATCCCTCTGCGGTAATTCGAGCAACTGGAGAGCTTCAGGAGTGACTTGGTTGTTGATGCTAGCACTTTTCCCCCTTGGGGTTTTCTTTCTCATTCTCCTGAATCCTTACCTTTCCCACCCCCATCCCTCCTCCCAAAAGCATCCACACATACCACCCCAAAGCCGCTGCCTCCTCCTCCTTCTTTTCCTACATCTCACCCCCCACCACTTCTCTACAACCAGAGCAATGTCAGATGTTGTTGGATAAGCAGCTCTGTGTGGCCTCACGGCATGTGAAGAAGGGGATAACAACTGTGCAGCCATGACATCCGCAGCAAATGCAGAGACACCTTCACAGGTGTACTGTGGGTGTCCGCTGAGTGGACAGCGAAGAAAGAAGGAAGGTGACCCGTTTCTTTCCTAATATATACCGTATGTAATCTGCTACTTCTATTTGCACGGCAACAATGACCGGACCCATATTGGACCTTTTACGAGGATGCGTTTGTTGATCAGGTGAAGGACAACCCACTGACACCAGACTTGATAACACCATAAAGAGATTTGAGAGAGTGCCAGGGGCAAAGACAGAGTCGATAGAAACTTATCTCTGTTGAGACGGAGCCGAGCCAGAGGTAAGAGAGAAAGGGAGGCAGAAACTTGGCTCCCCTTCCCCACAAAGTATCATCATTAAGGCTGTAATGCTGCACAGTAATGCTCTCACACTGAGGGATTTATCATCTCCACTATTGTAATCAGGTACAGCACACACAAAAGAGTGTAACCCACAGAGTCCCTTTTCCATGAAGATGGGAATATGTAGGTGGCTTTCACAGAAACTGAGCTTTTAAAGCCTGTGTCAGTAAGCGAACAAAGCAGACATATGCTTGGTGCAAAAATGAGTGTACTTGAAACAAATCCATTAGTATGTCAGAAGCAAAACACTACCTTACAAAGAAGACTTGGACCATGGTGTCAAGTTGGGTAGCATTAAGAGTAAAAGGACATTTACATCTGATGGTGCTGCCTATGTGCTTTTGTACAAAATCTGATTTAATGTGTATGAAATACATCAAGAGGAAATGTACAGCAAATGTGGTCACAAACCAATGCCCAAGTTATTCTGCCATCTCAAGGACAGCTGTCATTTTTGTGAAAAACGTTCATGTTTATTGTAACGTTTTCACTTCCGAAATTAACTGTAGCACTAACTGCAAACTGTTACAGTTAGCACTAAGTAAAGAGTGATTGTTTCTTTAAATCTATGCTTCCAGCAATCCAAAATTAGAATTTTTAGTGAATAAAGTGTTAGACAAACATGATGTTACTTCAAAAATATTGGTTAATTTACCAAAACTATGTTCAAATGCAGATGTAACATGTACATAACTGGCCAAAACAGTAATGTTTACGAAATGTTTAAAAGGATAAAAACAACTTTACCCCAGATTTGAACACCACTCCAATGTTACAAATGAAAGAGAATATTGAAAGTTTTTCCAGGGATAAAGAGAGATCCTCTGGGTGAATCAAAAGGCATTGAGCTAATTTTGGAGTGTAGAAATTCTTCTCAGTTGAAAAATGCACAACATTTTCACAGAGAGACCAAGGTGGCAGCTTATCAAGAGGTGCAGCATGGATTTAAAGGTGGACAGGCCATTGTGTCCTCATGTCAAGGCTTCAAACTCATCAAGTTCACAAGGACTGTCAGTCCTCAAAGTAAGGTGTTGTAACACTCTTACCTGCAAAGCACAACGTGAACCATCACTATTCTGACTCCAAGCCAAAGAAAATCTTATCATGCGGTTGCACTGATCAGTTAATGCTCCATATCCCAATAAACACTCCACAACTCTGAGATGTTTTCCACTAGAAATCAGTACTGATGCTCCCGCTGGAATAAGGCTGGAGGAAGCATTAAGTTTTGAGAAGTTTAGAGATAAGAGTAGCAAAAAAAAACTTCGGAGTAGATGATAGTGTTGAATATTGATTATATTGCAGATGGACTAAAACCCCTCACTTCCAAACAGAAATAGACTGGTCTAATAAAATTGTAGCATCATTATTTTCTTTATGCAGAAATATGACTTTTCACCTTTTTGATCCAGGCATATTTAAATGGTTGCACATATCTTGGAGACTGCATGGTGGTCTTAATCAAGTGTAAATGGAATGGGGGTCATGGTGATAACCTGTTTCAACCAGTTCCTCTTGGTAAACTGTTCATTAGCAACTCTTAATTAGCAGAGTTTCTTTGCTAGTATAAGCATATCATCATGTGATAAATGCAAAATTATGGATCTATAATGAAATGATGTGCAAAAGTCAAGTCAAGTTGCATCAGACTTTCTCATAATCATTTAACTTGTCTTGATTTATATTAATATTCTAAGAGTTTTTAAAGTTTGTATTATTATTGTTACTATTATTATTATTATTATTATTATTATTTTAGCTTCTTTTTCATTTTATATTACTCTTTTATGATGAATATTCTTAGGCAAGTCTCTTTATTCAAACCTATGAACCATTTAGATACAAAAAAGCTCTTGAATATACGTAGGAGATGAACCACAGACATGTCAGTAGTTCAATCCAATACTAACAAAGAATCAATTTTAAAGAGAGTCCTTATGTTCCGGTAGCTAAAACACAGAAAAGCATACTGCAGAAGAATCAAATGAATCAGATGAAAGAGGATGATGCATCACCAAAACCTTGAGGAAACTTTTTTGCCTGATTTTATGAGCCATACTGCATAATAAGACGTCATGGTCAGGTATAAGAACAGACAGAAAATGAGTGAGAACAAATCAAGCCAAGAAAATCTGTAAAAGTCCTATAGGAAGCATGCAAAACTACAGAACAAGGCCTCATTTTACAAGAATGGAAGAAAATCTGACTTGTTGAAATTAGTGATGACTTCACATTTTTTGCACTCACAACTCATCAGTGCCAACAGACCTACTCAATTATCACCCAATTCAGTACAAATTCAATACATTAGTAATCTTAAAATAGTAGGATCCATAGCCTAAAAGCAACATTCTGAATTGTATCGTCAAAAACTCACTCTGAGTTGGTAATGATGTAGCCAAAGTGTCTGTCCTTCCCTCTGCTGGAAAACTCCTTTACTCCCACATGGACCAGCTGGGTTTTAATCTTCACGTCCTTCTTCTGCTCCTCCTCTGGCTGCACAGCCCCCTCTGGGGCTTGGTCCGCCTGCATCCACCTCTGGATTTCAGAGTCCACCCTCTCATCAGGCCCCTCTGCTCCACCACTCAGCCGCAGGGTGGACCCTTCCTTCGCAGGGATGGTCACAATCTTCTCCTCTGAGCGGTAGGGGGCAGGAACTTGACCCTGCTTCGTTATGCTGTGGACTCTCTCCAGTCCAACCATTTTCTGGAGAGGAGCAGGCGGCCTACTCTTGACCCCTGGAGCACCACCGAAGGGCTCCTTGTTGAGGTAGTCAAGTAGCTTTGAAAATATGGCCCCATGCTGTTTGAGTAAGAACAATTTTACTTTAGAAATCAAGAGGATATTTTTTTTAATGAATAAATTGGACAGAACTAGTTATTAAAAAGGATACATTTATGATGCATCTTTCACAGTTTCTGAGAGTTTGGATTCAAGGAAGAATAATTTTATTCCTTAAAATAATAAAGGTCACATTATTAGTTTCTCTTGTTTGTTGATGAAAATGTTGAAGACATTTCTGAGATTGTGTAGGGATGCGTTGTCTTTCGAATTCAAACTATACACCTATACATCCTCCTTTTAAAGCAGCAGGAGCAAGTAAATAAAACTGTGTCTTGGTCACGACTCATAAAAAAATACTATTTGTTTGGTAGTAGAGTAATTTATTATTCACCTGGTCAGTGGACTCTTTTTCTGCAATGTCTATCTGTTGGCCTGGAAACAAACACAATGTATGTGAGTATACTGTATAGAAACAAGGTTCCTCCTTTGTTTAGCAGAGAAAAACAAGTTATTACAGAAATATGAAAGCATGAGAAATGCATTTAGCAGCATTTTGTATGAGTATTACACAAACAAAGCCAAAAATGTCTTGTACTCATCCGTTATCATACATAATATTGTACATAAACACTAACCTTGTTTTAATGTCAGAGTTTCCTTTGTTTTTGGATTCAGTCCTTCATCTGATTTCAGATTCTGGTCTTGATTCAGAAGCATTCCTGCCGGCTTCTCCTGGTTAACCCTCATCTCCCCCCTGGGGTCACCAGCGCCGGGTACTGGCTCGACCCCATCAGTAAGCCGCTCCTCATCCGCCTCCTGCAGAGCTCCTGTGATGACCTCAGCGAGATGGTCCAGATCTTTGCCCATCAAAGCCTCCATGTTAAGGCTGTGCCTCCCCAGCTGATTCACAGCATTAAGGATGAGATGATCTGGAAAAACAGGAACAGAGAACAAATTATTTACAATTTTACTTTCCAGTTGTGTTTCATATAATACCAGAAATTCAAATGATTTTTCTGAAGATTTTTTTTCTAATTGACAAACGGTCAAAATTAAGACAGACAGGCTCAAATGTATAGATACATCCTTCTCGACATTCAGTTAGATGTCTCTTAGCATGCTGCATTTCAACCACACCATTAAAAAGCTCCTGGCAGCATTTTAAATAGTGGGATTCCTGTCACAAACCAAGTTCTAAGTATTGGAGTGTGAAATCTGTAAACAAATGCTACAAAACAATTGCACCTACCATCCATGAGGCTGTGAGGGTCTTTTGCAGGGAGCCGATTTGGGCCAGCTTTGAAGAGCAGTCTGTCAAGATTAGGCTTTGCCGTATTGGAGCCAAAAGCAATCTGTGGGTCTGCATGATTGCTCTGAGTAGGCTGCAGGTAGCTGAGGTAGTGGAGTTTCCCCTTTGGCCACACAGGCTCTCCACCAGTAATGCCCTGCTGAGTGCTTGATGCCCCGGGAAAAAGCTGCTGCAGATGGTTGGAAAGGAGCTTGCTCCTGTCAGGTTCATGGCTGGAGTAGGTTGTACTGAGTTTGGGGTGTCTGCCATCGCCACTCTTGGTAACGACTTTGGTAACTGGAGGTTGGCCAGCTCCTTTCTGGAGGCTGTAGATGGTGGTCTCCTTCCAGGTCTGCTTTGGTTTTGGCTGGCTGGGCTTTTTCAGAGCCTCTGATGTGACATCTTCATTCTGCAACACATTGTCAGCAGTCAGCTTTAGAGCATTATTTGTTGTGTCCTTTAGTATTGGATGTTAAATGTTTTAGTAATAAACTTACTTGTCATAATAAGATAAGATTTTGAAGTGTAGCATCAATCAGCAGTGGATAAAATAATACACTAGCATGTTACAATGCTAAAGGCATCACATTCTGATTTGTGGAATATTGTAGACAATATATTACAACATCAAGCTAAGAAACAAAATGTGTGAAATGATAGAGATTTATAGAAGGGATAATGTGGGAAAATTCACAGGATGCATTTTCAACCTGGCCTGGGCTCTTCAATAACTATATGGCTCAACAAGAACATCAAATGAGCTGCAGCAAGGGTCAGAGCTGATGTGACAAGCTTCAGAATAAGAAGAGAAGCAACCTGCGCTCCGCCAGACAGGACAGGATATGAATAGGGATTCTAGATCAAAGACAACTGCCCTTGGAAATTGCATTATGGAAATCCCAGATGAGATAGTGTCACTCAAAGAGTAATTTCATGCATTTCCACAACACACCACAAACTTTAAAAGCATATCCTCCCAGTACGAGAACTAGCGGCAATCCCTTATCTAAATGGGGAAAAAAACGATTGCAAAGTTACCCCTATGAGTTTATATTTCACACATGATGACACATGTATTTGCATTACAATGTGCTGCTACGTACATAGACATTTAGAGGTCTTTTTAACCATTTGGCAATGAAGATGGAGTTGATACTGGCACCAAAGAGAGTGATTTTGTCCTTTTCTTTCTTTTTTGTGATTCTGTCCTGTGAGAATGGCGAATCATTCTTTCCATCTGAGTCAGTCGTGCCCACGCACACAGCACATACAGATCATCTGATGCACTGAAAAGCATTATTATCCATGTCACTGCAACACTAATACTAGCTCTCTCCCCCTGGTGCCATTTTCTGTCTTTCAAATGTATACAGAGAAAATGTCAGTCTTTCCACTGCCAGCATACAGAGAGACCCATAATGGCATTAGCACAGCAAGATGGAGGTGCTCTGCCATTCATGCTAACCATGTTTGCCTCTTTCCATCACGCCACACCACAAAGGATGCCGTTCCACCTCTAAGAAAGGTCTTGAACTCTTCAACTTTGCATTATGGATGCAGTGACACAGCAGCAGGAAGCATTCCACTTATAAGAGGTTCCACTCATATCTTACACAAAGCAGGATGTCCACTCTAAATATTATAGTTGAATAATGTAAAGAGGTGATGGAAAACCCTTGTGTAAAAAGGGTCCCCGCTCAGTGGGAGAGAGAAAAACAAAAGCAAAGCAGGGACAAGAGGACAAATGCAAAAGACAATAAATGACTCTTCTGCACCAGGAACATGATAGGAAGATATCCTTTCTCACTACACCACCAAATGACTTTTTGTTTAAATGTTGCATTGAGAATGGAGCTGTAAAGTCTTTGGTGAAAATCTTTATATGTCACATTTAATAAAGAACCACATTTCATCCCGTTCCAGCTACAAATTGATACATTTTACAGGTAGTTTATGGGATAGACAAGCATAAACTGGCATTTATTTGTAAAACAGAGGGAAATGGTACCTGGTTATTTTTTCTCTAGGATTAATAAAATATTTTTGAACTGAATTGAAAACTCAATTTTCTTTATATGTCAAAGCTTTTCAAAACTTTTCACATTGTGTTTTCAATAAATTGATCAAAAAGACATTGATGTAAAGACCTGATGGCACAGTCAAATCTTCAAACCAAATCTTTTGTACTCATTCTTAACTAGCTTTTTACTTTTTCCTGTTTGTCATTGGTATTCATTTCTTTTACAGAACTGGAATCTCACCTGAATTACTGGTTGATTTTCTTGTTGCGTTGTGTCAGCATCTGGCATAAAGCCCAACCCCGTCAAATACTGCTGAAGGTTTCTGCTAAGCTCTGCCTGAGTCGGCCTCGGCTTCCTGTTTCTGGAGCTGCTGTATGCTGTCAGCTGGCTCTCAGAGGGGCTCTGCTGGCGTACAGGGATCTTCCTCAGTTTGGAAAGCTCTCTGGAGATAACCTGCTGAGTAATGTCGTCCCGCCACGTCAAACCTGGAAAGGGGTAAAGATGAAAGCTGTTCAGTCTTTGGATTTTAGGTGTTCATTTCACTAGAATGTGAAATAAATAATAATAATAATATATTGTATTTACTCTATTTATAAAAAGCTACATAGAATAACCCCAAGTATCAGAACTTAACATTGGTCAGTTTTCATGAAAAGAAATTGAAATAGCAGAATAATGCTCCAACAGAAAAAGGAGCAGAAGCAGAGCTGACTGTATAAAACCTTTGATCTGGAAAGATGATGGAAACATTTCCATCACCTACTTACATACTAATCAACTTGAATGTTTACTTCAAGAATTAAACTTGACAAAGTCAATGCCCGTTTCCAGTTGAAAAATCTCTACAGGTGACATGTGGAAAATGTAAAGCTATAAAAGCTTTAGCCGGCATATTTAAATAAATGAGGCAGAGGAAAAACAAGTGCCATTCAAGACAAATATGAAATACAAAACTGTAAATGATGTCAAAATTAATAATATTAAACACTACCAATCCCTAATGCTATTTATTCCAGTTTTCTTTACTTGGTTTGCTTTTGTTCTTTGCTTGTTTGGTTGTCTTTTTTGCATTACCTGCACCAGAAATTTCAGTCATTCCTTCATCATGTATTGTTCTTGGTTTCATTGGTTATGTCCATTCTCTTTATGTTTTCGGGACTCGCCTTCCCTGCAGCCCCAAAAGTCTATTAGCTTAAGTTTTGAGTTTGCTTTGAATGCTTCTCAACATACACAGAGCTTGACATAAAGCTGTAGTATGACAGTAAAGAAAGAAAAGATGCATAGAACAGCCATTCAACAGACCCGGGGAGAATGCCGTTCAGTGGCCTGATGCCTTGCCAACATCTCTGCTAATTGCCAACACATAGCTGTGATGCAGAACTCCTGGGCAGGGGCGAAGCACAGCGGTGCCAGGACCAGATGGAGCTACCCAAGCAAAGCAGACACCCAAAGTATGGCTCTTTTCCCAACATGCCAAGAGGCGCAGAATTCCATCAGCAAAGCATACCAACATACTTTAGATGGTATACGTTCCATCGGAGCCAAGATACCCACTGATGGCACTTCGGTTGCAGCACATAAGCATTTTTTAATGAGGAACAACTAAATCCACAACAGCAGATTAAGATTTATTTACTGGACTCATAAAAGAACAATGCCAGCGTTAATGACGTGGACATGCTTAATATCAATGAACTAACAAGTCACTGTAGAGATATGAAACATGAAGGTATTAACGCTGCAGAATGTCTTCATTAGTCTGGTTTCCCACCCACACAAGATATTTTCAAAGGCATCCATGAGCACAGATGAGGATCTAAGAGATGCAGAGGAGCTGCCGATGCCTCCAGTCAATCTTGGCAGCGCTGAACGGAGCACAAAGCAGCGTATGTTGTCACCGTTCTGGAACGCAGCTCAGCCATCCATCCGCACAACAATGACAGTTAACTACCCATGGCTTACCCAATGTGGGGCCTGCTGACTATACGTTGCCACAGTGATGATCGTTTACGCTATTATCAGCATCAGTGGGGAACTCGGGGCTGGCGTTCCATATGCTACCTGCAGTTTACTGCAGCTGGTTAAACGCTTCCAGAGTAAATGTGTTATTGCACCCTAAACGGGGTGAGACGAGCTTCATTGGCTGTGTCACCTCTGTCCCTCTGTCTCCTGGGGGATGCACTCATTTCCATATGCACCAGTCTTTCTGAGCCTCTGATGGGCACACTTGAGGAGAAAAGGTATGTCGACACAAATTACAGAGCCAAGACGAGCTATTTTGTACAAAAATTATGCCAATGAGAGTGCTGATGTGGCTTTTACAGTTGGATTTCTCTCAATGGACCTCTAGGTGGATTGATCTGGAAGTGAAGAGTCAAATGTCATGCAATATTCTCGATAACTCCGGAGTCAGAGCAGACTTTGTCGTCAAGTGCTGCCACTTTCTGCCTGTTAATGGTAGCATCCCAGCTCGGGCAAACACCTCCGTTAATTAACGCTTTGCCATTAGCACAACAGCTTTCAAACAAGCATGATATTTCAGTTGGCCTCCTGTCTGTTTTCTGTGTGACACATAGAGGCAGAGAGGGGGGTCTCCTACATATTCAAAGCCTATTAGACGATATCCTGTCTACAAGCCTTACTTCATCTGGTGTTTTTGAAATGCAGATTTTCCCCTTTCCTTTACTTCTGTCTACCAGCTGATTTTAAAGGCATTAATTGAAAAGACTGTGAATAATTTAGCAGCAAGTTGGGCCTAATTAGCCAAAATGAAATGTGTCACTCCGAGTTTGACACACGAATGTAACAAATACTGCATTGAGAAGTCAAGCAGCAAAATACAACGTTCACGTCACATTTTGGTGTTTTGAATCTAGAAGATCATTTTATATATAAAGCATTTTATAATTATATTATATATATATATATTTTTTTTTTTTGCTTTTATTACATAAATTTGACCATTGAATTAACAATAACAACATTTTAAAAAGCTCTAAATCATTAGTTAAACAAAAGTTTGCAATTTTTTATCAATGACAGTAAATATGGAATGTAAAATAGTCACAATAGTTAAACTCATCTCTGTCTCATACCGTATTTCACTTTGAGTGCATGCAACACACATTTCTGACATTTTGATATTTACCACCATGTGGCATCTTTTCTTAAAAGCTATCTGGAGCACTTAGAAACTAAAGAGATCGATTGCTGTAGTTTTGAAAATGATACTGTTGCCATGTTGAGCTTGTTTCTGCTTGGTCAATTTTTCAGCTGGATGATTTACTAAATGGAGATTCAGGTTTGGCAATGTGTTACTAAAATAAATAAATAAAGAAGATGGAGAAAGAGCTAAATTTGGTGCTCAGCTTACTTTAAAAAAAAGAGACAATATTAATGATAAAGAAAAATACATCAATTTTCAAGTCTTTTTTTTTTTTTACTCTGCCTTGAGTGGATAATTCATCAAGACTACAGCTGTGGTATTTTTGTCCAAACATTTCACAAAAAGCATGCTGTAATTACCTTTACTTTCCCCTGCGCTATATTGTCAACGTTAGGAGCATATTTTTCTGAGTGATGCAGAAAAACTAGTCCGAGCATTTGTTAATTCTGGGCTGAATGAAACAAAACAAAATGCTGCAACAATAAATATAAGATATATAAGAAGGTCTTGATTCTTCATACTGAGTTTTTTCAATGGCTCAGATTTAAATCCAAAAAGGGACTTCATCATGCATCCATGACTTCATCCTTCATCCTCCACCTGGCAGAGTCAGATTTTATGTTTCTCTGAAGTCTGCCAGGTTGTACTGAGGTTCTACAGGTTCCTAGAAGTTCTACAGGAGGAGTGGGAGGCAGATCTTTAAGTCATCAAGCTCTTCTGTGAAACAAGCTCCCAGTCTTCTTTAAGAACCAGACACTGACTTCACTGAGGTTTGAAATTTCGACAAAGCTAAAAGTTACAGGGGCTGGGGTTTTCTTAACTCTACAGTCATCACAGTACTGGCTGACGTTACCATTTACTCATTATTTGTCATTTTTTCTCCCACTTATTGGTGGCTGGTCATGACCAAGTGCATCAGTGCTTAATCTTTGTCCATCTTTCTTATTCAATCAATCAGCCAGTAGTAATAGCTCAATTTTAGCCTGTTTCTAATTGGGTTTTCCTCCTGTCTTTCCTCTCCACTGCTGCTCCATGCTTTCTCAGGAAGGAAAGCTGCATTGATACTAAGATTACATTCTAGATCATGATCTACTGAATATGACCATGTTGTATAATACCTGCATAGAATTAAACTGTGTAGTTAGATTACAATTTCAATCCAACTGTTTTTAACTTAATAAAAATCTTGTCATTTGCCAATTTTTTCTGGTTTTGTGAAGCAGTCCTAGACCTGCTTTTTCTGAGATGCAGCAATTTCTACCATGCATGCTAGTTACTGTTTAAACTCTTCTACTCTGTCCGGAAAGGTTGAGAAGGAACAGTTGATTGTTTGCTCTTCGGTAATGTTTTGGGGTTTTTTTTGCAATAAAGTTAAAATAGGACAGTTTCTGTGATGTCAGTTTATGGTCAATGACTCTCCTTGATAGACAGTTCCTGTCAATAAAGCTAATACAAATGTCACAACGCATCATCTTTACTTGTCTCTGCAATGAGAATATATCTGCTGTACCGCACAGGTTGAGAGGACAATCGACTGCAGGCCACTGTAGTTTAACATGGTCCGTCAACTAAATCACAATTACTTTCTGAAAGGATTCATGCTGTAGTGCATTCTGCTGAGTCCTGTCTGCTCTGTAGTTTATGCCACTATGAAACTCTGTCCATAACAACTGTGTTAGCTGAAGCAGAAAGCTGCGTTTTCATCATTTTGATTCCAGAAATAAAGATTAGGGTTTTCAGGTAAACATTGCAACACATTATATTAAAGTGATGTTGATATTGGCAGAGCAGCTGTAAAGTCCTGCTTTAATCATTTAAGGCAGATGGCAATAGTCTAATCTTTTCTGTCCAGGAAACTCTTTGAAAGTTTGATCCATGCTTTTATTTAATCCCACTTAGATTACTGAAATTGACTTTATGTCAGTCCTTGCCCTCTGTTCCAAAACACTGCTGTATATCTTTTAACTGATAGTCAAAGAACACATCACCCCTGTTTGCCCTCACTCCATTAGTTGCCTGTGCTATTTAGAGTTAAGTCTGAAATCCTTATTTTCTTTTTTAAATCTTTTCTCATCATACCTCTCTGAGCCTCTTCATCTCTATTCACCTTCTTGGGCCCTGTAAGGAACAAGGTCTTGGGGAAGCTCGGAAGGGCAAGGCCCTTCTCTGTTGCTGCTCCTCAACTCTGGAGTAACCTACTCCATCATATTAGAGAAGCTCCTTCACTGCCTACTTTAAAAAAAAAAACCTACATCCCAATTTCAGCATCAGAAGGAAAATCTGAGTAAGAAGTTCAAGCATGATTATTATTTTGGTGCACAAAATAGCTCCAGTGTTACTGAATTAAAACAATTCTGCACATGGGTGGGCCAAAATTTCTTTACTGAGATGCAAAAGATAGATTTTCAGGGGCAAAAAATAAGTTTGTTTGGATAGCTTTGCTACTCACAACAGGATGCACAAAGGCACAGTTAGTAGGACTGTTGTTTGAAGCAAGAAGGTCCTCTGTTCAAATCCAAGCTTAGGGTCTCACTGTTCATGTGTGAGTTCTCTCCAGGTACTCCAGCTTCCTCCTACAGTCCAAAAACATGACTGTTTGGTTGGGTGGGCTCTCTAAGTGGTCATGAGGTGTGAGTGTGCATAGTTGTTGTCTCGATGTTGCCTGGTTATTGTCAATGGAAAGATGGGATTGCTTTTTTTCCTCCCCTTAATAAATTATCACTTGCTATTTAAATTATCTTTCTCTTATAATGAAATTATGCTGATAAAATAAAACATTTAAGTGTGATAAACAATAGACAAATAAAAACACAAAACTGAAGAAATAACTATAAGCACATGTTTGTTAGTCTTGGAAAGTGTGAGAAACAAAATACTTTTCTTATTCCAACTTCCAGATTGTTGCCTCTGCCAGAAGAACGCCGACAGACTGCTTGCTCAGTGATTGTTGTTAACTGAACAATGTCTGTTCAGGCTAGACGTTTAGGAAGATGCAAAGCAAATATTTAATTTTAAAAGACTATGTCAAATTCAATTAACTGCAGCAACCAAAGTTATTCTCTGTACGAGGCTAGGCAAACACAAATATTTAGTGGAGCTTTAATGAGTCCTAAGCAGTATGACAGCGGTGTGCTATAAACCATGTGGACAGTCTGTGAATGCATACAGTGAATATTAAAGTTGCTTTGCTTTAGATGCTGCCTGTGAAATATGAAATGAGTGTGCCTTGCATTCGCAGGTATTGTGATGAAAATTTAATACTAGACAACGTGCCGTGCCGATGGGGACACATCCAGACAACCCGAGCCCCCTTTGTTCAAGGGTCAATTTCTATTGATCTGACTGACATCGGTGTTGTGCAGTGAGCAGAGATTGTGTGATTTCTACCTGCTCTGATGCAAGATAAAGAGGATTGTAAATCGATTCCATTGATGCTTGTCCTGTTTTTTTTTCCCTCTCCTTCATCTCTTCAATTTAGCTAACAGTACAATGGCCTCTACAAACCCGTCTAAGCTCAAAAAGGACCCCCCCCAAACCTACACACCTCAAAAATGATACTTCAATAGCTGCAGAGCTGATAAGAATAACATGCCACAGAGCATTAACTGCGCATTGTGGACTCAACGCCAGATAACGCCCATCTGTAGACGGGAGTCTTACAGACGGTGAAGGGGAGAAATGTTTCAAAGTGATGATGTCATGTCTGTAAAAGGCTGCCTTAAAGCACAAGGTCAAAGCACAAGGTCAAACAATAAAAAGGAAAATCATTTAGGTAATTGGATCTAAAAAAATAATACATATGCGGTTACATCCTCCTCATTTTCATGCGTTTATTTCCAATTCTAAATTATTACAAATATGCAGGCTTGTTTGAATAATTATTCTTTATTTCATGCTTCTTTTCTTCCCACTTTACCCATGCTTCTAATAAATTTCAACATTTGTCCATGCCTACTTAAGAGATTCAGGCTCAGAGTGACCTGCAAAAACAATTTGGATGGAGGACCTGTGTGGTCATGGTCTTGTTAAAGGTTTCTACTGCTCCCTGGTGGGGCATAACTGTTGGTGCAGGAGCATGAAGCCATAAGAGATACTATAGGAATCTCTTTTAGAACTTTTAATGACAATGCATATCTCCAGGCAATATTTTTGCAGCTGACATGATAACCAGTGCACACTCAAGCAATTAATTAAATATAATTACATAGCATTTTATTGGAAATTTCTGTTTCAGAAAGAAAGCAGTGATTATTTTTGAAGTGTAAGAAAAAAATACCTGAATTTATAATTTTCTTCTGCAAATTACGAATTCCAGAAGGTGTTCTGATCAGATGAGAACAAAATTCAACTTCTGAGCTAAATGGGAGATTAAAAAAAACAACCTAATACTTCACATCATATCTAACACATCATCCCCACTTTATTTCTGTGGAAGAATGGTGCAGATCAAAATCCAAACTGAGAATCTGTAGGAAGAACTGAAGATTGGTGTTTCCTGACTGAGCTGTTGAGGAAAAATGGGCAAAGATGATATAACAACAGACCCAAGAGTTGCAGTTCTGAAAAGAAATACTGACCTGGAACAGTGAATATAGCTTCATGTCATACTGTTCAGATCTCAAAAACACACACAAAAAAATGTACACCTTATACTTTTGCACTCATTTATATTGATCTGACTCAAAAAATACCAATAGAACACACTTAAGTTTGATGAGTGCTATGCAACAACATATTGAATGATTCAGGGGGTGTGCAAGGCACTGCATGTTCATCGCGTAGATGCCTATAACCTGCCTGAAGCTGTGAGCTACTTTAAAGCTCATCATCAGCCACTGACTGGGTGGGAGAGACTGATGTGATTATCCTGCACAACTCACAGTTACTCATCCACAAAATTAGCTCTAAATGTCCAACTAGTACGAGAGCCAACAAGACTGGCTGTCAGTGTTAAGCGTGGACGGCCAAACAATGGGCCGATATGAGTCAAATGACCCGTTCTAGCTCTGTGGCAGTGTGTCGTGCCTGCCAAAGAGACAGCTTGGCTGATGCGGCTTGCCTCGTGCCGAAAGGCATTCTCTGTGTGACCCACCGATAGATGACGAATGCAAAAGATAGTCTCAGACAAAGCTTGTACCTCTGTGAGCCAGCTTCTGTAGGAGGATCCTGAGGCGCTGGAGAGCGGAGGATGACATATCGTATGTGTACAGGTCTGCCCCGGCCAACTCCTGGCACCTTCCAAACACTCCATCTACAGCAGAAGGAGACAGAGGGGAAATGGCGAAAACAGGTTCATGAGGTGTTGTTTTGCACCCCAAAGTGAGAAGCGCATACGGTACACGTTTTTCAGCACTCTTTCTGCTGTTCTGTTGATGCCAAATAACATCTGCTGGCTCAGATGAAAAGCTTTCGCTGTGAGGTTCCTGCAGTGTTTTGTGCATCTGAATTTCTGTATTGTGTTTTTTTGTGAAGGGGGGGTAATAGCTGACATTTCTTCCTCAGACAGCTCCACGATAAGCAGACATTTGTGGCAGAAGGGACTTTATCTGAAACCTTGGTAATATTTCTATCAGCAGGCCTCCCGCTTGGGTTGCCAGGCAACCAACAGCACAGACGGACTATCAACCCATAATTCAATGGCTGGTCTGGACCTCTGAAGGATGCAGAGGCTTAGGGAGGCATGTGGGGGTCAGGCAGCAGTCAGCGTACACAAGGCCAGGAATTTAAATGAACTGAGCCGCCATGTTTCCTCCGACAGGAGGATGAATTCCTGAACCTCGGTGGCGAAAGCTTGCAGAATGTGAAGTTCAGCGGAGAGGCGGCCTCAGGAGATGAAGTCAGAGCCGTCTCCTCTATGTGCACATAGGAGAGCCGTCAGCAATGCAGTCATCTGAGCCTGTGTAAGGTATGGTGCCATGATTAGATGGGGACTAATGATGTGCTTCAGCACTTGGTCATACACCACAGCCTCTCATTAATTAGCCTCAAGACATTGGGGAGTGACAGCAGACATCAATAAGACGGATGCTCGGCTACATGCCTGGAACCACAAAACAAACAAGAGTTAATACTCATTACATGCTGTGGTTTTCTCTTTTCACTTCTAATTCAGTTTGTACACTGTAGCAGGAAAACATATGATTGCAAAGCTCACAGATTTTTATCCAGTCATTGACTTCTGATTACTTGGCATCGGATTGCAGGGCTAACAGGTCCAGCGACACTACACAGTGACTTCTGATGGATACCAAAGCATTTCCAAACAATAGGGGACACATGGTCTCTCCAGCCTCTTGTCTGTGTCCCCTGGAGTCTCAAAAGGAAATGCTCTGATCACATGACCTCTTCACCCAACTCCCACATAGATCTTCATTTAATTTCTAGCAGCTTTCACACAGGAGGTGGTGAGCATACATGCCACCATGTGCCTTAAACTGAAGTAAGACAAATTTAAAATAAAATGCCGAGCTTTGGCTCTCGCAATCTTCTGAGTCCACAAAGACCAAGAATGATCATTTAAATATTAACTTTTAAGACACTGATTCTTTGGTTTTTATTATCTCCAAGTTATAATTATCAAAATTACTAGAAATAAAGTCTTGAAGTATTTCACTCTATGTGTAGTGAATCTATAAATGTTCTCAAATAAGGACCAAAAAGCATGTAACTTTTATCTAATATTATTTTTTTTTACGCGTCTGTATCTGAAAAGGATTACGTTATAGATCTTCTAGTTTGGATTATCCTTTTGGGCCACAATTGAGTTGGAGCATGCTGTTGGGGGAGAGAGACATCTGGGTTTTTCTCCCATGTCATTCGACCTCAAATAAGAAGCGCGATCGATAACATCTGGAATCTGATTCTAGCCAACCTATTTCCACTTCCTCTCTTTTCTTTTTTTCTATTGCTACGGGTGACAGAAATAAGAAAAAACGTCATATATTTGGACTTGAATGCAACCATTTCAGCCAGAGTTTCACAAACAAGTCAGAAATGTCAGAGGAAAAACACATGTGCAAAAGAAATGTGCACACAACCTGACCACATGACCATTAAAAATGATGGTCATGTGGTCCATCTTTTATATAAGGTATACAATGTAATATTGAGTCACCACAAAAAGATATAACTTCAAAATCCTCAGAAAAAACAAGCTTGCCGAAAGTAATTTTCCCCATGAACCAGGTAATTCCAAAGTGATTTCCAATTGAAAGTGTCATATTTGTTTCTGTGCTTTGTGTTTAGAGTAAAATTCAGCGAGAAATTATTACATAAAGTATGAAATCTGACAGTTGGCAATTTCCTTCAGGAGGAGTGAGTGTTTTCTAGATGTCGCCGTCTCAAATGCCAACTCTGAACAGACAAAACTTGGAGGAGCCAGAGAAATATCACTCAAGAGAGAAGAATATTCAGCGGATATTTTGAGCAGAGGAAAACTTTCCACCCACAGAATTTTGTGCATCAAAGCACAACAACTGCCTTTTGTATGCTCATTTTGTTTGCCAGAAATCTATTCTAACCATCCCTGATGACATAACTCACAAAATGAAGCCCCAATTTTTCCTGTCACACATAGAAAAACATTCTGAAAGTGGTAATCGCTCAACGTCTTATGTTCTAAATCCTCCTGTTTTCTTGCTGATGGCAGATATCCCATGTCCACTTCCAGGGATATTCCTGTTAGTGAAGAGAAGTTCAGGGATTCGGAGCCTTAAATATAGAGGCTCAAGGTGCTTTGCAACAAAGAAATCCTTGTTTGGCGAACGTTAACAAGTGATTGAATTATCGAGGTGGCGCCAAACGCAGAGATTTGTTCTGTCACTTTTCTGCTCGCTTTCCTGACACCAGAGGGATCAGAACAAGGCTCATTGTAGTTGACAGCTCAGAGAAAAAAAAAAAAAAAAACAGTTTTTCCCCCACGCTATTTTTGACAGCGAAAAGCAACATTTTAATTTCAGGCCTGGAGGAGCGCAGCATGTGTTACATCCATAGAGGCTTGTCAGAAGCTGAAAATAACGCACAGTGAGGCTGGGTAAATCAAATAGCGGGGAGTTCTTTCTAAAAAGTGTCAATGATTGTGTGGAAATATTTAGCATGAGGATGAATTTTTTTGGTTTGTCTTTGAGCAATATTTAAAGGCCTTGATCAACTACATACACTATATGTAAAAATCCTATGCAGTATTACAAAACAGTTTTTGCACCCTGACATCTTTCTCCTTTGTTTTTTGTTACACTTAAATTGGTATGAGATCATGTAACCAGCTTTAATATCAAAGACAAATACAAAACGATTTTTCAATGAGGATTTTAGCAACTGTTTTTGTTCAGTTACCTCAGAGGGTTTTCAATCACAAACAGTCACATAGAAACTTCTCCAGTCATAGCTACAATTTTTTAGTACTCATTCAACTTGCTGTTGAACTTCGGATCATTGTCCTGCTACGTAACCCACTTATGCTTGGGTTAAACCGATTGTTGGAAATTCGGCTTGTTGTTAAGATTCTGAAGCAAGAAGTCAGAGAGGTCCGACTTATGTGATTTCTTGATTCACATAAGCAACATATCAAATCAGGGTATGTTGCTTGAAAAACATATATGCAAAGAAGGTTTATCAGATAAATAACTAACAACTAAATTAACATGGTTTGGATAGCCTATTCCCGTAATTTAGCTGTTGTCTGATATTAAAATTTGACAAAAAATGTTTTTACAGCACTATCTGTGGGTGATATGTGCCTTTTTATAATGGAATGAGCAATATATAAAAAAAAACACCTACTATCTAATAGCAGCACTTCCGCAGAAGAGCATCTTCATGTAAATAAGCCGTGTGTTGACAAGAATATAGAAAATTTCCTGCTAGAAAACAAAAGGAGCTTTAAATCCAGACGCTGTCTCTCTTCGCACTGTGACAGACAGCAACACCATTCTGACTCTAAAGCTATTTAAACTGTGAAAGCTAATGCTGGAGGATAACAGGAGCTGGTACTAAAGCTGACAGTCAGCACAGCATCTGTAAAAGACTGTATGTCAGGAGGAGAGACGAACGGACCCGGGAGACAAATTAAGACGTAGTGAACAGGTGTATTAGCTGCGTAGCTCTTGTCATGAAAATGAATGGGCTTAAATCAATGCCCCAAGACTGGACCAGATGCAGTTGGCTAATGAAGAAAAGGTTCAGGAACAAAAGCTAAAGTGATCAGGCTATGATTAATGGAGTGTTTACAGGCTATTTTGGCCTTTTAGCTATGACAGTTGAAGCTTTGAAATGATAATTATATTCATGCACATTTAAATGGAGGAATAAATAAAGACTCTCCATGCTGCATCAAAAACATCCTGCCAACTGGATTCTGTTTTGCTGCATAAATAAGTTTAATTATTGCATTTCTATTCTTTTAACAGTCTCTTCATCTGTAAATACAGAAATCCAACCTCCTCTTTTCAGTTTGTACAGACTTTGATATTTGCATCTTTTATGTTTACTCTGCTGTTCAACTCGTTGGTCAATAGAAGCATCACCTAAATCACTTCAGTTTAAAATACAGATCAGACGTTTCAGACAGTATTGGCCCGAGAGGAGGCGGGATAACCGCAGATCGATGCTGCACTGTTGGTTTGAGTGTTTAATAGGAGCCAACCGACGCCCCGAGGGAAACATCCAGCACTTATCCACTGCACTCTGGTTTTAGCCTATTCAACTAGTAAGTCAAACACTCTGGAGAGCAGCAAATTAAAATGCCTTCCCAGGTAATCACTTATCTTTTAAGAAAAACGTCTAGAGCAGCACTATCCTAAGAATTTTGAAGAGAGTGAGTTGACTGCAAGAGATTGAATGATGGATAGTAATTATCTCTTCAATCAATGACAGTAATTTTGTTAAATACTAAAGACACTCCTTCTAAATTCACTTTCAACTATTAGTCCTGATAAGGACTATTATGCTTATCAGGGTTATACTGAGCAGTTATCAGCAGTCATGATTTTATATGCCCCATTGAGACCCTGCTCTAAAAACACTGTTATTATAGCTTAAACATCAAATATACTTTGATAGGTATTAGCACACAAAGTCTTGGCACCACTGCAGAAACTAAGTGTTCCTTATCTCCACTTTTGGGGCCTCAATCAATCAAAGTCAAGGAAAATTAATGGCGTTCCTGGACTGGCAGTTTTGCAAATGCCAGCCAATGATGTTCCAAGAAGCATGCGCCATGGGATTTTAGATTCCTGAGCTGAATTTTCTTTCAAATATTTAGATATGCTGTGCAGAAAAAAATTCTGTAAATGATTTGGAGTCATGTTCCACAAAAACTATTGACAAACACCCCCCTTAACCACCCTGCACGGCAACAGCTTGGGTGAAGAAGAAAGCATTTGGCCCAGCCCAGAATAAACCAGGTTACTCCATCAGGGACTTTGAGAGAGTGAAAGTGGCAGACCTAGTTACACCCACTCATCATCTGTCTGTGCTGTGGCTGCCGCTCACTGAGAGTCCAGTGGTGAGTGAAAGAGGCCAGACACACTGCAGCCACAGAGGGTTGTGACACAACTCATTAATATCTGCTAATTTACATACTGTGTGGAAAACACATGCACTATTCAAGTTCTTCACTTTATGGTGCTTTTATAGCACATATCCGCAGCTTATTGCTGACACTCCATTTCAGTCAGATAGAGACAGTGGTGTGGAATACACATCATTAACATGAATTATATGCTAATGCACCTACACTAAGGAAGAACCTTCTTTCTGCCAGTAGATATTTTGTTATTAAGCTGTCAGCAGTTTCCCTCGATTAGTCTCCCCTCTGAACAAATGCAGGATCTGTAATTAAAGTGGCTTCTCCTCAGCCCTGCCTCCCTACCCAGTTCCCCTGAAACTGGGTTAATATGGAAATAAGTGAGCAGGGCTCCACATTTGCTGCTCCAATACAGTGCACATCCAAACACAATAGATCAACTGAGCATGGTTCAGGTATTTTATAGGCCCCCAAGCTTTTTTTTTCATGCTAAACATCCAATATAAACTGTATTATTTTTGTATCATGTCAGGAAACTGTATAATATAAAAAAACCCAGAAATTATAACATTTCATATTTTCTTCAGGACGGATTTGAATACCTGTCAAGTTTGACAAAAGTTTAGATCGTGACAATCGAGTGACATAAAGGTAAAATTAATGGCGCTTTGATAAACTGTGTTGCTTTACGTTTCTTCAACCTATCCATCCATTGTTTAAGCCTCCTTGTCTATAAAGGGTCTCCAGTAGTTGTTGGACATAGTGAACACTCAGCATTGAACTACATGATAATACATTATATATTATACTAATGAAATGACATAAAGGGAGTAAATGATTTTCAAAATAGAAAAGCCATATATTGTAATAGTGATCAGTTTTTATAATTTTATCTCATAAATAGATCAAGAAACATTAGCAAATTCAACTCATTCTAGACATGAAAAATACAAATGTATTTATTTTGACAAAATTTTGAAATTAATTTGAAATAGTTTGTGTTCAAGGTGATGAACTTAGCTCAAAATGTATAGATGAGGAATGAAAACAATAAATATTTGAATTTTAATCCTCATGAAGTAACTCGGAATCATTTCCTTTTCAACAGTGAACTTGCACAACATCATTTTATCTCTGGAGTTGTCTTTGACAAAACGAGTAATTTCCTTTGAAATTAAGCTTATTGGTATTGAAGGTTTTATGAGTTATGGATAATTCAGGAAGCTTAACTGAATCTAAATATGCATAAAAAAGCTGCTCTGAAACCCAATCTAACCATTTTTTATCCATAGCATTCTGTAATAATGTATTTTTATTAGATTAGCATGGCATACAAAAAAAAACTGTCAAAATAATACAATAAATGTAAATTGTTATATTCCAGAAGTCTTACTTTTATTTTAAATTAACAAATACTACTTGTCCTATCTTTTTCAGCTCTGGTTCTTTTTTCTGGTTCCAAGATTCAGTCACATTGTGTTCTCCAGCAGACCTACTGTCTATCAAGTACAAGTTGTGCCCTGGCTTGCTTCGTCGTGACGTGTAAGAGGTGCAGTTAGTCGAGACTTTGCAGACAGTAAATGAGGCAAACTACAAAGCCACCTCAGAGACAAGACATTTGGTGAAAATGTTTGCAGGGAAAGAGGCAGTATAAAAAGGATTATTCCATACATAAAAATCTTCCAGCATAGGGGAATACATTTGCAGTCCCCTTGGCTGACATGAAGACAATCTTCAATATTCACCTCCTTTCAATTCCCTTCAAAATTACAATTTGTGCTGTGTGATTCGTCGGGAGGACCTGACATTTCCCCCCTTCATTCATGCATTCATCAGCCGAAACATTGTCATGGCAACCACAGGGACAGACACATCCATCTTCCAGCACAAAATGGTTTGTATAAGAGGTTCGCGGTGTGCAGGGAAAACCTCATCATTTGACGGGAAACCAGTTACAATATCAATCAATGCCGCAGTTATTGTGATGCTCTGCTCATGTAGATGTGTTCCTATTTTAGAGCTTTTCCCATCTGACTCCATCTAAACTGAGCTAAAACAGTATGTGTGTCGAGATCTAACCCTTTAGTCACAGTTTACAATATGCAACCTTTGTCTACCAGCTTTACAGAAAAAGTCATACCTATGCTTTGGGCAACTGTGTGTAACTGTATTGATTGATGCTTCTACAAAAATGTAATACTTTATTCTTCCAAAAGGCGTATAGGTTTACTAAAAGATTATTACTTTTGAGGTCAAATTCTTTACTGAGTTGTGTACAAAAATACTGAACTTTCAACCCGAATTGGTCAGTGGATCATTCAGCGTAAAAAAAACAAATGTTTGACATCACAACAAAATTAAATTGATTTCATTAAAATACACACACTACAATAAAGGCGCACATCATAGAGGTAGATGACATGTATGACTTATTTACATTGATGCATAAATAAGGTAAATTAAGGTAAGGTAATTTTACTTATATAGGACTTTTTCAGCAACAAGGCAATTCAAAGTGCTACATACATAACCCATGCAGATTAAAACAATTGATGTCACACAAAACATGATTTGCCTAGGCCAATCATTACAACCCTAAGAGCCATGTTTGCCTTCAGCCAAGCTAGATAAAATTAGTTTAGTGTGATAAAAGCTACTTGAAACAAACAAGGTTATTTTCACAATATTTACGATAGGAAATCAGTTTTGATAGGACAAAATGATTACAAAAAGCATTTAATCCACAGCCAGAAGACAAAAAGAACAATATTTCTTGCATTACTTGTGTCATCCTTTGTGGAAGGTCTTTGCATATATCGCATGGTAACAACTAGAGAAAAAAATCACTAAATATAACATTTTCATTGCCTTTATATGTTAATGTTTCTTTATTCTAATGCAAAGCCACAAGTTAAATGTCTAAAGCCCTGTAAAAACTCCTTTAGACCTACCAACATACTTGACTACATAAAAAGACATGGCAGCATGACAGACCTGACTCCTTTCTTGTCCACAGCTAGAAACTGATAAAGGTGTATTTCATTTTTTTCCCACACCATTAAAAAGTAGAGGTGTCCTGATAAAACACTTCTCGGTGTTTCATCAGGACACCGAGAAGTAATGTACATTACAGTTGTACTTACCATTGACACAGAACTCATACGGTGCACAGAGCTCATCTTCAAACAGGCAACCTTAAGGGCAGGGAAACAGAGAGAAGAGCCAATTAAAACACATTTCAAAATGTCTCAAGAATGTCAAATTGTTTGTTCAGAAGAAGCCATAAAATTTGTTAAAGTGGTACATTGACTTGGACCGAGAGCCTCGATGCTAATGGTTCAGTCATTAATTAGTGTGACTTGTCCTATCCTGACTCTGACACTAATACCAGAACTCCATTGGCAACGTTTCACTATATGATTGTTGTATGAATATTAATGAACTTTAACGCTCAGATGGAGAACCGATGTTCCAGACTAATAAAAGAGCAGATGGCGGCAGCATTATGAGAAGCTCTTGCCTGCATTCATATCTCTCTCTGGGGATAAGCAGCAAATAAAAGAGGGCTCACTGTTCTGCTTGCTGATCAGCAAAGGTGATCTTGCACATTTTGTATTTCTTAAGAACCAAAGGGGACCTGCTGAATGTGGATACGTATCACAGTTAAGCCGTCATGTGATTGAAGGTCTCTAAGAATTTTACAGGTTGTCATGTTACAACCACACACTTCAGTGGGTAGAACCATAGACCCACAAGCATAATGAGTGTGTTTTACTTTGGTGCCCATTATTAAAAAAACAAACGAAAAAAAAGAGTCCAGGTAATTGCTTTCAGAAGTTACCTAATTATTGGCAATATTGGTGGCAGCATCATGGGTGGGGCGGAGGTTCATCCTCCAGCTAACATCCTTTCTTGAGCGTAAACTTTCTACCCGGCTAACTTGTTTTTTAATCCTGGTAAAAGTATCAGAAAAGGGTATACCCCCAGAAAACTACCTTAATTCCTGGAAAAGGTGCATGTAGTAAAAGCAAGTCTTTAGACTTGGTCCAGTCAAAGTCTAGTCCTGAATCCTAGAGAAAACCCAACTCTAAAACTGTTTCTAAACCTCTCAAAACAACCGAGAAAAGGACAGACACACATCAGAGTTTGTGGAGTTTACAGTTTGGCAACGAAGATGAGAAATAGAAAGAACAACTGAGCCAAGCCTCGGCTGCCTCTCAGCTAATCTTTTATCTTTGTTATTTCCCTCCTGTGCTCATCAGGCTGAGTGACAGAATTGGATGCACACTCTTGTTCCGATGGCCTCGATGGACGGCAATGAGAAGCTCATGACTGTGAGCGAAGAACAGGCTGAGAAGGAGGAGACGACTCTGTCAGACTTCTTTAATAATGAGAAGAGACTGGTGCAGCAGGCCCGCTAATCGATTGACACGGAAAGGACAGATAATGAGGACAGGTGGACGAGAGAGAAAGTTACCGAAGTTCGTTCAAGTTTCCTCGCTTGCAGATTTGGTATCAGCATCATTAATCTGTTCCGTTTAATTTTTTCTGGCCACACGTATGTGGGGATATAATTATACAGATGCTGGAAAGCTATATTACTTAGGAGCAGAGGGTGCTTTTCATGAAATTGTTCCTTTCAGAGCTAATGGCCTTGATATGTCAGCAAAATGGCTCTTTAATGATGCAGAGGGAGGCATCATTGCTGTGCTGCAGGGTCACTAAGCTCTTGGTAACGAAAAGCAGAATGTTCTGAACTCAGAAGAAGATACTGAATATTATTTTGTTCCATACACCATGTATTCGTCATATTAATGGGCAGACAGAAAGCAGTACTTTGCAATAAGAAGACCAGAACGAATGTGATGAAAGGTTAGAATTTCTAAATGAAAAACAAGAAACTTAGTCAAGTAAATTTATTAGAATAAAATAAAGCACTAGCTTTACCCCTTTGTAAATTATGTACATATAAACATCTTTGCAGTTCAAAACAGTTAAAAAAATGTTTTATCACCTTTATGCTTAATGTTTAAATTTAAACCCAGAATGGCTGATGTGTCTGTGTAAATTTCAATGTTGTCACCAAAAGGGCAGCTGATGACTATGCCAAAGCCTTTGATTAAATTTGGCACGTTTAAAAGAGAAAACTGCATATTTACTTGAGCATATTGAAATCAGGGCGTGTGAGGAGACGAGCCTGGTGTTTCTTCAATGTTTCCCCATTCCACACAAACTGGAAATGTGCTTGGACATATATGCTCTGCATGCCCCTTTTCAAAATAAAAGTCACACAACTCTGTGGTGAGACCACAAACACAAGACCCAAGTTGTGTGAAAACCTCATTTAGTGCTGAAGGACTCACACTGTCCCTCTTGACCGTGCATCTCTGTGTTCTGCAATTAGTGTCAGTCAGTTCAACTTTACCTCCTCATCACTTCCCTGCATAATTCAACGGCTTCTCAGGGAGGCGTTGTCAGCTCTCAATATTAATTACGACTTTAAACTAATGACGCACCCAGCCAGGGACAGTCATTCAGATATAATGTGTGTGTTTTTGTGTGTGTTTGTGTGAAAGGCAGGGACACGGCAAATGGGACGTCCACCCTCCGCGACATGCCAGTGCAGGGATGATTAAAATGCGCTTTTTAATTAAAATGCAATCAGTGGATGCTGTCGATTACCTGAGGCTGGGAAAAAATGTTTGTTAGGAGAAAAAACGAGAATATAAATCTTAATGAGACATCCTGGCAAAGCCAACCTGGATCGTCTAATTTAATTCTACAAGTTTACAAGATAATTTAACAAATATGATGTTTCTTTTAAAAATAGCAATGTATTTTTATATCTTGTCACCATTATGATAATTAAACAGCTCATCAATAAATTAAGATGAATGTAATATGTAACAATGTATTGTCTATTATATGTTGCATGACTTTGTGTTCTTGTGTTTATGATGTAAAGCACTTTGAAATACTGTGCTGCTGAAATGTGCAGTACAAATAAAATTTGATTTGATTTGATGAATGAAGGGATTTGAGTGCAAAGTGACCAAAAAAAGATAACGTTGAATTGTTTGTCTTCTTGCGATTTAACTCTCATATCAGTGTTTTTAACTTTTTCCATCTGTGACAGCCTTTTCTTTTAGTGCCATGGTTTTGACTTTTTCATAATAAACACAACCTCAGTAAAACATCAGCACAACAGTAAGAAATCAGATATTTTTTCAACTTTACACAAGCAAAATAATTAATTCAGGTGTTAAGTTATTCCAAATCTAAGTTGACCTCTGATGAGAGATTAACATAGTAACATGGTAATGGTAGTACAATGCTGTGGGGATGCTTTTATTACAGAATGGCAGAGTAGTTGCTTTGGGTTGATGGAAAGCTAAATAAAAAGGCATCTAAAGAGATTAGAGGCTCCAAATGGAGGTTCACCTTCCAGCAGGACAATGACCCTAAACATAGAGTGCAATAGTTTAGGTTTAGAACGTTCCACAGTGTCGATTCATTCAACACTGTAGAATGACAATTTAATATTTGGCCATGGAAACAAGCAGCTCAGGTTGTTGCGGTTTTTTTTTTTTTTGACTTTTTGTTTTACTCAAGTGGCAGCTCTTGTTGTGAGCTAGCGGCAGGTGTTCTAAATGTGCAGAAGCTTCCCCCTCCAGAAATAGACGCTATGTGACCTGATTCATAAACACAGCATGCGGGGAGGAATCCATGCGGATCAGGTCAGCAATTGAAGTGAGTTCGTGATGCAGTTTTTTTTTTAGCAGAAGATAGCTAAAATCGGGTACAATAAAAACAAAATGACAGCACTACATATTTTAATAAAACTGTTTACTTTGTGCTGTTAAAATTAAAGACTTCCCAAAATTCACGTACAGCTTGGACTCTACGACCTGTATCTTGGTTTTATTACAACTATCTGCACCGAGGGAGACACATACGTCTGCGTAGAGACACTCTCGGAAACTATTAACCTTCAGCTGAAATATCCCTGTGTGTCAGGGACAAAGAGCGTGGGTGTCCAGCCTCAGAGGCGTGAAAACAAAGAGGAGGGAAAAGCATTCTGAATGTCACCTTAAGAATATGTACAGTAAAAGTACATATTTCAAACCTATTAATCCATCAGTTAGATTGTAGATTTGACAAATCTGGCTGCGATTGGCTGACCTTGCCTGGAACATTCAAAACGTCCCCGAGAGCCAAAACCACATCCTGAATAAGAAGTCTGTGATAGTTTCCCTCACAGGTGGTTGGCCAGGGCTGGGCTACCATCTGCGATATCAGAGGGGGCCAAGGAAAGATACTGGGAGCCTGGAAGCGAGGGCAGTCACTCCCAGAGCCTGCTGCAGCTAAGAGACATATTTCATCCACTCTGTGGGATCCTTTACAATAAATATAAGCTACCAGCAGGGACACCTGACTCATTCCTAATCAAACGCACACACTCACATGTGCTGCCTGCCAAAAAAGCCATTTTGGAAAGCCGCAGAGGGTGACAACTGCAATAAAAGCACAAGGGAGCAGAGTAGTTAGAGAATGGCTGCAGCAGGGACAGAAGAGAACATCACCTGCAAGCAAATCACCACACGCCCGACACCATGTCTACATCGAAACAGCTTGAGTCATTATGGCTTTCCCTTTCTAAAATTAAAGCAGTTCCAGTGGGCTCGGCATTACGTAAGTCAAATCAAGTCATCTTGCTTAAAAGGGAAATTATGCTCAGATGATGTTTTGTTTTAGGAAGAGTGCTTTTATTATAGAAATGAGCCAGAGCCTGCCAGAATCAAAACCAGAAGGTTAGCGTTAGAAGGAAACCAGAAATTGGAGTTGAGCCTCTGTCAGAGGCATCTTAACTAAAAAAGAAACAGTAAGATAAATAATTTAGTTCTGTCTGCAAATGCAACCAAAGGACATTTTGCGTTTTTTTGAGAAAAACATTTTTCATTCTTTGAGAAAAAAAGATCAGTCTTTTTCAAACAAGGTCTCATCAGCACCCACTGAGGTGTGCCCCACTTCGCAGGTGTAAAAGCAGCGAAAGCGCAGAACACCTAGCGGCAGTGATTCTTCTACGCAAATAACATAGAGGCAAATATCAACAAAAACAATGGCGGATAGCATTACACTGCATTAACCTAAACTTTACCTGTTTAGGTGAACGCAACTTCTGATATGACAAATAAAATTGTTACATGCACAGTTACTTCGTCAGAGACGGGTTGCAGTTCTTGAAATGAAGCGCTAAGTATCAAAAGCGCATGTGCGTTTTGATGACTTTTTAAAATCACAGCGCCACTTAGTGGTCTGACATGACAACTCCAGCGGATTAAAGGTGTATATAGGAAATATAATTTAATAAGAGTGACGTGGGAATATAATTAGTTTTATTAGCTCCAAATAAAAAAATGACAGCTAAGTAAAAATTTTAAATAAATTCTGTGTAATAGGTTCAATTAGTGAGTGGAATAAAGTGGGAAGCAGGGTAACATTTTGTCTTGAAAGTAGATGTGTTACTAAAATGAAGAAAGTAAATGACTGTATATGAATGAGGTTACAGATCATGAGTTCATGTCTGCAACTTGTAAAGAAAGCAATGTTCTGGACGAAAACATGACTCCCTTCTGTTGTCTGAGTTCAAAAGAAATACAAATAATTCTTAATCAGAGTCAATATAAAGGAAAACTGGTTAAATTGTTTGCTCTGTTTTACTTAACTGGTTATTGAAATGAATGGGGTTTTTTTTTTTAAGTTTTGACACAAGTCACAGATTTGTTTCCAGAGAGCAGAACTTCTCCTGCAGCACAAAAATACAAATGAAAAGCCTCAGAGAGTAATTAGCCAATGCTTGAGGCTCAGAAATTGAGGTCGCTTTGACTAGTGAGAGGACCTGACACCACCTGAGACCACCTGACATCTGGAGGAGCGTAACCACAAACAATTCTGTCCGAATTCTCACTCAACTGGGTCACTCTCAGTCACTCAGTTTCCAGCTTGAGGCGACAGCTCCCGACAACTGCCATGAATTAAAGATGGCATCGCCGTGGCAACCGAGGACCCAGAAATAGGCTAGCTTGACCTTTTCCCCAACCTGCTCTGAGTGATTCAGACGTTTGATTTTCTTCCCCTCATCTGAGATGTGATTGAGAGTTGAAGTGCAGAACCAGAGCAAGTCAAACACTTGAGCATCCTCTTTGTCACGCTCCATGGAGCTCTGAGTGAATCAACCTGACCAGGAGGGAAATATCAAGTTCTCCAGATGAGGGGAAAGGTTTACTGCCACTTGAACTCAAAATAAACTGCAGGTCATTTCACCGTTGCAGTGATCCTGGGGTCCATTTTTCTGCACATGTGAAATGAACCGACATGCAAATGCAGGGGAAGTGAAAAATGTCAAGGTTCTTGTTCAGCCTGGAGCTGGTGGCTTAATAACACCAAATACCACCAAGGGAAAACATCTTTCTTTGCAAAAGAAACGTCAGTTTCCATTTTACCTGCATTAATGTAGATCATCATTACATGTTGCTTCAGAGTTTCTGAATTAGCATCACACCGAGTGCTGCTAGTATTTTCATCCTGATGTTCCAACCCAAAGCAGGACAAAGCACTTGATCAATGGAACAAATGAAATGCATGTCAATGAACCTTAGTCAAAACTATCAGAAAAGCACCTGATGAAAACAGAAATTCATCCAATCTTCAGACCCAGTTTTCTCTGGGCCATTCTAGCATACGAGCTTTGATCTTTACTATTTCACTGTAGAAATTCAATGCACTTAAAACATGACGTGAAAAAGTTTTAGGGTAGAAATACTTTTGTAAAGTGCTGCAAATTGGAATGGATCTTAGCAGAATAAAGGAGGAAGACGACTGATATAAAACAAGAAACAGAACAGGAAAATAAATTAGTCACTAAGAGAAAAGTACCACTTCTCTGCACTGATAAATTGTGTGAAGTAATTATCAATATCTCCAGGAGACAAAACAGGCCTGATTACTGCTTTAACCACAGCTGAAACAGTATTGATTACTTTACGCTAAGCATAAAGATCTCTCTTAATCTTCACAAAAGCGTCACTGTCCTCTACATCGATCAACACACAAATGACCCAAACTAAAAATGAATGCAAAAATGTGCCAGAGAACTTCTACATGGCCTTATCAAAAGCTAGACATGAGAATACTACGTATGTGGTCTGTGTCACCAAAAAGTGAAGTTCAGGAGAAGATGGGTTTGTGCATCACGGCCGCTCACTGGAATTCTCTCTGAGCGATAAAAACTCCTTGTTGAACACTAAAATAAAACTGAAGTCATTATTTTTGGACCTAAAGAGGAATGATCTAAAGTCAATGCACAGCTTCAGTTATTACAACTAAAAAATAGCGATCAGGCCCGAAACCTGGGAGTAGTGATGGACTCGGACTTGAACCTTGCGAGCCATATGAAGACGATTACAAAGTCGGCCTTCTATCACCTGAAGAACATCTCCAGGATTAGAGGACTAATGTCTCAGCCAGATTTAGAGAAACTCATCCATGCGTTTGTCTTTGTCGCATTGATTATTGCAACAGCGTCTTCACAGGCCTGTCCAACAAATCAATCACACAGCTGCAGCTGATCCAGAATGCTGCTGCTCGCGTTCTCACTAGAACCAGAAAATAGAGCACATAACACCAGTTTTTAAAGTCCTCCACTGGCTCCCTGTAGCTCAAAGAATAGATTTTAAAATACTGTTGTTAGTTTACAAATCACTGAACGGTTTAGCACCACAATACATCAAAGATCTGCTGTTGTTGTATCAACCTTCCTGACCTCTCAGGTCTTCTGGTTCTGGTCTGCTCTGCATCCTCAGAACCAGAACCAAGAGAGGAGAAGCAGCTTTCAGCATCTATGCACCAACAATTTGGAACAAACTTCCAGAAAACTGTAAAACAGCGGAAACCCTGACTTCCTTTAAATCTCAACTAAAAACACACCTGTTTAGAATTGTTTTTGAAATGTAATATGTAACAATGTATTGTTTATTCTATGTTGCATGACTTTGTGTTTTTGTGTTTATGATGTAAAGCACTTTGAAATGCCTTGCTGCTGAAATGTGCCATACAAATAAAATGTAATTGATTGATTGATAAAATAGTCAACTGCCAAATTACCAACCTAGAAATTCATAGATCTCAGCTTAAGTAGCCACCAGCCACTATTGGGGTGTTGGTGGCACTGCTTTATGGGGAACTGATCCACTGACAGGAAGGTGTTTTTATTCCAATATTTCTTCTCCTGTCTGCTGTATTCCTTGGTCTGAATGATGCCGTTTGTTCATTAATATCCTCTTATAAACCTCTGAGGTTTTCACCGAACAGTATACTACTGAGCTTAAGCTATGTAGGTGAATTCAAGTAAGGTTGCAGTAATTGGTTGTACAAGACTTAATTTAGAGTTATCAAAGTAGTGGTGGGTTAATACATATGTAAGTCACATTTTAGATTTTAGATTTGTACATCATTTTCAAAACTATGGCTATTTATATAACAGTCTACAAAGTCGAATACTTTGTGTTTGCCTGCCAATTAAAATCCCAGTAAAAATGCACTGAAGTTTGTAGTCGTAACATATCAATATGCCAAAGGGTATTACTACTGCATAAAGATGTGTTTGGTCTGCAGCAGTGCATGAGTGCACATCATAGTTATAGCTGCATGAAAGTGAGGACTCAATGTCTCCAGCAGAGAGATTGAAGGCAACAAGGAAATCAATATTCTTCTTGCTTATCAATACATTAATTACTTTAGTTTATTTACTTACATTTGAACAGCTCTTTTCACCATTCTCCTTCTCAAGTTGTATTTTTCCTTCTTTACTCAGATTATTGGCAAATTATATCTTAAAACCAAGAGATGAGTCTGAGCAGAGATGAGTCTAAAAAATATACTATATATACTCTCTCAACATGTCTACTCGACACAGCAAGAGTGATCTCTGTCTCCCTTAAGAGCTTCTAATGTTTGACAAAGAGACATCAGAAAACCACTTTGCTCTCAATGTGCTACTGCTTATTATCATATCAGCTGTCACTGAGTCCCAAAACATAAATATGCGGCCTAGTGCCAGTTATTTTCATGATCAGAAAATCAGTACTTACACCTTTAAGTGTGAAACTTAATCCAAAAGAAACAAAGTACATTAGAATAGCCGATTGGGGTGATATTTGTGTTTCTCTGAGCCATCCTAAAGTAGTCCAAGCTTAAATGAGTCAATATGTTAGTATTTCACATAGGTTCATGGGGAAATTAGAGCTTTTGTTCTTCAAAACACAATATTTGAGTCCAGAATTCCACTTATTTTAGCAGTTCATCTCTGTGATGCTTAAACCTAATTACAATTCTTTACCTCTCTTCTTTTGTTTTTCATAACTTAGTTGAATTAATCACCAAGTGCATGATTGGTACTATCCAAAAAGACAATTTGCCAAAAAATAAAAGTTTTTATCTAAGTAAATGTTCCTTTTTCTTTCTTTCTTTCTTTTTTTTTTTTTTTTTTTTTTACACTGTAAGGTGTTTACTATTAAGACTAGTCACATTTAATGCCCCACAGCAGATGATGCCAGAAAATCCTAATGTTGATCAATGGCTCTCACACTGACTGCAGCAGCTGTGGAGCTCATTTATTTTGGCAAATGGGTTTTGCAAATAACACACAGGATGCTCATTTAACCACCCTGCACACAAAGAGAGGATGTTCTGTGAAATAAAGCTCCAACCAAAAGGTTATTATTGAGCCAACGCTGTTAGAGAATTCCAGAGCGGTTTCGCATTCAAAGTGTCAATAAAGTCTCAACTGTACACACTGTGCTTCACTTTGACCCTCTAACAGATCTGACAGGATGACTCAGAAATCCCAAGGCAGGAAAAAATTGCCCCACAACCTTTATTGAGAGCATGAGAGAGGGGTTATATTAGTTTTGCAGCACTTTAGCTCCTCTCTTTGGATCTATGTTTTCACTTCCATCAGAGCTGTGAAAAATGAGGTTTCATTACCTGAAAAACGTGAGTAAAAGAAGAAGCACCTTTTAAAACCTGAAATCACAAAGTGTCTTACAAAACAAGATTCAAAAGCTATATGAGAAAAATTACTACATTCAGTTATTTATTAACTAAAGTAATTTAAAAAAAAAAAGATTATAGCGTCATACATGGCACAGCCTGAAGACCTTGGTCAGAAAACCCAGGAATCTCAAAAAGTTGTTTTGCTTAACCAGATTATTAACTATGATTACAATCATCAAGCATAAACATTGTAATATCATTAACTGGCAAAAACATGAGCAAACAGGAAACTGAATCAGACAAATCAGGAAGGGATCAAGCAGGGAAACATTTAAAACATGCAGAGCAGTGTGCCTTGAAGACCAGGGAAATGCTGAAGTAGAGAATCCATCAAGAGGCTAGAAGGACCTGCAGCTATTTACAGCTAAAATTAGTCATAAATACCACAAAACTGGTCTTTACACAAGAGGAACAGTTGTCAATGTTGAAATAAGTCATATGTTGACATTCTATTCCAAACCATTCCCAGAATCCTTCTTTTTATTTATTTTTTGCCACAAAATGGCAAAACTGCAGTTTGCCATTTTGTGGAGACATGAGCTCCTCTTGTTGTTGGACAAGAGGAGCTCTCTCTGCTCGTTGGACTTGCTCTGCATTCTTGAAGCCTCCATTTGAAGTCCTCTGGGTTTTGGAGTTGTAGTTCAGGTATTATTTGAGCTTTTGAAATGCTGATCAGCTGGTCCCAGTGGTAAAAACAATAACTTGTTGCCATAGTTATGCATCAGAGCAACCATATGAAAGTAACAAAGTAAGAGCAGAAATTCTTCCAGATGGACAACATACAAAACCAGAAGAAAACAATTGTCTAAACATGCAACACCTCAACCAAAAAAATATAAAAATAAAGTTTATAAAATCAGAACAAATGTAACAGATAAACTCCAAAATACTGCCACCATTAGAGCTGCAACTCTAGAGTTTAAAAGTGGCCTTTAGTGCTGTTCCAAATATCGATCCTTTATTCTGATCCAAACCCACCTGAAGTATAATCATAGTATCATCTAATTAAATCAAAGATTTTGCACATCCTAGCAAGGATGCCAATAAACATTGAGACTATAATTAAATTTGATGTGTCTTGCGCCATAGTGTCCTGCTACACATCTCCAATTTGTTTGTTTCCCTCATAAACACTCCAGTTGAAGTTACACCTGTTTTAGATGTGAATTTTCCTCATTTTATGATGGGACAAAATGGTGCAAATCCAGACCACTTGACCAAGCCTGCAGAGAAGTATGAACATTTACATCATATTTCATCCTCCTGTGATGATTTAGCGCCTTTATCAGAATTTGATGTCACCACTCAGTTCTGAGATCTATCACCTGAAGGAGGCCTGTGCCAAAACAGATAGCCTATGAATCAACTTGTCTGTGTGCATTTGAAGATGGTTGATGATAGCCACACGCAATGAAAAGCTCCAGCAGCAGAAGCTTAGAATACTATATATTTATGTACGTAGTGGAGATAACATTTGTACTTCATCTTAAATTGAGAGTATAAGAGAGCTGTTTCTGCAAACAGTGTTTTGAAATCCTTAAAAGCCTGTAGTTATCACCTTAATCAACAATAAATGCTCTGTTCACCATTTGTGTACAAAGGGCTACTTCCATAGGACTTACACTGACATGTTTCATTTTGCCAAATCCATGACACGTGTCTTAATGGATCTGTACTTTCATGTTCCACTGCCTAATGATTCAAAGCGTGACCTTGCAGCTGGAGAACGACTGTCTTTTTGAAAAGAAATCAGTTAGGATTTTCCGTAGCTGTTGTTGGGATTCCAAGCACTGCCGTACCCCTTGCAAACAGAATGGAGATGCCGCATGGAATCTTAACGACATTCCTGATAGCAAATCTGAAAGGCAAAGCTGTAGAGTGTTGCTGCACACCAAAATCAATTTCTGCACTTTTTCCATTGGGTAAACTCTGTTCAGGTGACAACACAGTCATTATTCAAAGGAGGCTTTTTAATAACTTTCTCAGAATAAGTTTGCGTCTTCCCCCCAAACGTAGGTTGTATCAGTCATTGTCAAGCATTTTTTTCTTTTTCTTTTATAACAGCATGCTGTGATCCAAATAATTATGTTTCATATGAGTAACAGTGCTATAATTAGAAAATACCTCAGTTTTTGATTAATTCACAAGCCTAGTTTTAAATGGCACTTACAGGCGTCAGACTGGAGAATGGTTGGTGAGTCATCTGGGCAGGAAGTTAGCACTTTAACCCTTTTATGGTCTTGTTTCATTGAGCGAACGCTGAAAATAAGCAGCTCTGACGTCATTTGGCTCAAGGTGAACAAACAGCGCATTATCTCAGGTATTTCAAACCACCACACACCAATGTGGATATTATACATAATCCAGCAAATTGCAAATTTATCAGCTGGCTGGTAAAGTTGACCCTTGCAAAAGTATCGACACCCCCTGAACAAGTGTTTTATCTGTTTTTTATGTGACAGATAAACTGCCACATAAAAAATAAATGTGGAAATGTGACATGGAATAAAAACAGTACATTGTGTTTTTTCTTTGCTTGTTTGTTTTACTTTTGCTAAAATATAAAATTTATTCAGTGCAGTTAGGTTTGGCCCTCATCAATACATTATTGAGCTAGTCGCAAGTTTGGGGAGAATTGCTCTACCAGGTTACATTTAGATAAACATCGCTCATAATTTGTTTATTTATTGTTTGTTTTTGCAAAACTGCTCAAACTTAGTTAGTTAGGATGGACAGAAATTTTGAGCAGCAATTTTAAAGCCTTGCTAGAGACTTAAATCTGGACTTTGACTAGACTGTTCAGTATGACAGTTTATGACAACAATCATAAGTATTCATGAAGACTTACTCATGTTCATGACAGGTGTTATGTCATGTTTATGACAGTCTTATTCAACGCCTGTCAAATAAAGTGTTACTGACCGTTCTAACAAGTATACTATAATGTAAGCCATTTAATTTTAGATGTGATTATAAGTTTGGGCTCACCGTACTGCTGGAAAGTGAATCTTCACCTCTGACCTCAGGCTTCCTTGTATCTTCTTAAGAAACGTATCCCGGTAGTTTGTGAGCAGTTTGTGAGCAGCATCTGGTTCAGCTGAGCTCCATTTCCTCAGAGGTTGTAACTTCGATGTGAGCCTAACATCACACCGTAGTTGGATGTGTTCTGGTATCTAATCAGAAAAACTGTGGGATTTGCAAATTGTTTCACTCAGAGTAAGTGCAGTTAGCATTTAACATTATTAAGTGTTAGTTTTGAGCCACACATAAATACAGGCTTAAAATTTCTGTGTTATTCTCATCTAACCTGAGCACCTTCCTTCATATGTTTCTGTATTCCTGACTGGTTTTCCAATTACTTTTTTCTAATAGCGCCTCTTTTAAAATTCTATAGTGGGAGGGAGCTATCGGGACTTTCCAAAAGTCCTGTACTTGAGTTTAAGGCATTTTCTGGCCAGAAAAAAAACAAAAAAGATTATCGTTTTAGCCACCTCAAGTGTAAGAACAAATTCCTGTGCCCTGCAGGTGTTCGGGTCTTCAGATAAAAGCCGGTATGCTGAAAAGACAACTGATAAAGGTTTTCCAACAGTATCTGAACATCTCTGCAGGTCGTCCAGATAGAGCAGGGCCAGACTACCATGCTGTAGACTTTAGATGCAATCTTGTTCCAACACATCAGAATTGACATTTCATTACCAGGTCTATGCAGAACTGAATGACCTTCTGAAAGTTGCAGGACAGTAGTTCTTGAGTAACTCCCCTACTCTGGAGTTACCATTAATCTCTTGGCTGGTTAGCTGATTAATTTTACCCTTTGGTCAGTGAATGACCATGCCGCGATAGATTTCAGGTTTCATCCCTCTTCTCTTTGTCAGATGTTTTCCTCCTCTTTTTGAGTCTCTCCCTAATTTCTCTGCTTTCTTGGTCTCCATCAGAAGCGTCCACAGAACTGCTGGATTAACTTAAACACAAGCATACTCTGTTTATAAATTAGATATATACAAGCTATTTGAATATTTGCATTTTTGAAACATTAAGCTGCAGACTAAAACTCCTAATGTGGTTTTCATTGCTCTCAGACTTTCTGGACTCCCACGCATCACACACCCTTTCTGTCTCTCTCCCACACAGACTGCATAAATATGTATCCGTAGAACTATTTATACCATCACATACTAATCACACCAGCTTACTTTGAATCAGAGCTCTACATGCTGCAAATCGCAGGGGGCCTTGTTTAATGAAAAAAAAAAAAGTATCTCCAGTTTTTCACGACACTCGCAATCAAGAGCTTAGTGTTTCACGACTGCAGTGGGAAAATTCTTTTTCAATAACTCACATGGGGAATAAGACAGGGATCATTACCAAATATCCTTATCCATAAACTCACAAACAGCTTGGGAAAAAAAATAACATAAAAACAGTATGAGATGAGACAGAAGACTGAAGAAGAGGCTCGAATGCTGATTTAAATAAAAGGGGGAAATGACACTCTCCTGCTCTAAATATACTGAGGATGATGCAGTTCGTTCGGTGTCTGTATGAATCATTGCAGATCTCGGATGCCAACCGGAAACCTATATTTGCCTCCTGTTCATGATCCAGTTTGTGCTGTCATGTGTTCTGGCAGCACAAAATGAAGCAGTAGGTGTGATATGAAGCTGTTGTGATAAATTCAGTTATCACAACAGATTTTCTACTATATGCTGGCATATATATATATATATATATATATATATATATATATATATATATATATATATATATATATATATATATATATATATATATATATATATATGCAATCAAGCTATTTACTTATGTCTGAGGCCTTCCATAAAGAACGCATAAGAATAATAGAAGAATATTTAGAATATTCAACCTTATTTTTTTTAGGAAGAAATGAAGAATGTAAGTAAGAAAGGAGAGCAGGAAGAAAGGAACAAATGAAGAATATACTAAACGAACAACAAAAAAGAAGGAGTGGCAGCATGCACTGAGGGACAGGAAAGAATATAGCTGAATGGCACAAATAAGAGGTAAGATGAAAGAAATGAAAGAAAGGAAGGAAAGGGGGACACAGAGAAGGAGAGAAATTCACAGAGGACTTAAGAAATTGAATGGAGTTTGGACACAAAGATGGCAAGATTGAAGAAAGCAAGAAAAAAAGAAGAAGAAAAATTAGCCCAGAAGTAAGATAGGAAAGAGGGAAAAAGGAAAGACTTTGGTTAGAAAGAAGGAAAGAAAGAAAGACACAAATAACACAAAGCATAAATTACTTATAGGAAGAAGGTAAAAAGAAAATATGAATATTTTCCTTAGTCCAATTTTCATTTCCTGTCCTGAAAACCACTAAAATCAAATTCCAAACTTTTCCAGACTACTCATGGATCTTGTATGTGCTTCCTGGTGTTGATTTAATGAAGCTCTGTTTTTTTTACATTCCCACTGCTCTCAGACTGAAAAGTCACCAGCAAAAAATGTTTATGAGGACCAGAAACAAAGCTTGCATAATAAATATGTAATGTAAAGTAAGTTTGGTGTATCTGGCTTGACGTAAATGAGCATGTATGTTTTCACAAATGTTTTCTGTATGTTTTACAGAAATCAGATTTACTTTTATCATGTATGCTATACAGATCCCTGGAGCTTATGAGAAGATCTTCCCTGATTTTTTCTCAAGTGAGAGAGAAAACACAGTGTGAGGCACAAATTTCAGCTCTGGCCTCTGGAAAAGCCTTCCTGTGAAAACCTGAGGCCAGCAGAAAATCCATGTTTTTAAAAACAAATGTACACATTTTCACTCTTCTGCTAATAATTTATATTTCATTTTTAACCTGATTTCCACTCTAACTGTAACGTAGTTTTATCACATTTTGAATTTAGCTACTGATAGTTTTTAAATAACATTTATTGTAGCTACTTACAAATTTTGTTTTGCAGATGATAGTGGATGTTTACCAGTTGTTTGACAACTTGTATTATTTTGTAATCATCTTTTGCACATTTCTTATATTTCTCATGACATTCAGTTTAGCACATTTTCTACAAGTGAATCTAAACAAGTCAGAACTGCGTCTAAAAGGTCATTTACGAGATTACGTAACTTTTCCTAATGATGGATCTTCGGACTCCATCCAGCCTCCTCCATCAATGTGCAAACTCGGCAGGATACCCCCTGAAGTTTTGCATAGACTAAATGTTTTTTTTGTTTTGTTTTGTTTATGCATCTGGACATTTGGCTGCACAGTCTGACGACGGAACAAAGCAGAGACGATCCCACTCGGGGGAAAGTGTAATTTGGGAAGGACAGTGGACTGCTCTTTAAAAAAATAAATAAATAAAAAGCGGATTTCTTACCGAATTTCCTGTCAGATACGGCAGGTGTGGAGCAGAGGCAGACGACCAGCGCAGCGACGAGGACGGGACACCGTGGAGAATCCATACCGCTCCTGCCTCCGGCACTAATCCATTCCGCACACCTTCGCTAAAACTGCATGTTTTCAGCCTCGGCCTCAGGGGGGACGGGGGGACAGGCTGCACAGGACAGGAGATGAAAAGTGATGGGAGACGGAATGGCAGCGAGAGGCGGAACGATTCGCTCAGGCACCGCCGAAGCCAGGCGTTGTTTCAGCACCACGAACAGCGACCAGCTTGACGGCGGAGCCCCTCCTTGGGTCCTGACGTCAAGCAGCACACATGGCGAGAGGAGAGGAGACTGACGGCAAGAGGAACTAGAAACGAAACGCTGAAACGGCGTGAAGGCATATACATTTGATTCCGTTGCAAAGTCCTCAAAACACATTGATTTGTGATATGTATATAAGTAAAAAAATATATATATATATTCACACACATTATTGTGTCAACACAAAAGGCTTTGGAGGGAGTTTTGACCATTATTCCAGATGTGCATTTCTAAGGTTAGACATTGATGTTGGAAGAGAAAAGGTCAATTTGCATTCTCTTCTGTGAAGCCTCAAATAATGCAATAGGCCTATTAGGTCCAAACTCATGACCCCATGTGGGCTGTGAAATATTTAGTGGACAAAATATTTCATGACTGGATCTAAATTTACTGATTTGGAGACCTAATACCTGGGGTAATCTAGATGCTATTTACAAACATACAAAACATATATAACCCTTCTGGGGGGTTTAATTTGATTTGAACATCCATTCAAAAGTTTTACTGAATTCCATTAGATTAAGATATTTTCTGATGCACTGCAAATATACATATTTGCAGTGCAATCCAAAGGTTAAAAAATAACCTTTGGATTTATACAAATTATGCAGGAAAAAAAAATCATCTTTAGATGAATGTGGCAGAGAATTTCTGACTTTCACTCTCATTTATTAATACCTTTAAGAAACTGGATTTTACACGCAGAGGAAAGAAAATTTGCCTTTATTTTTGTTCTTTCAAAATGCATAAGCAACAAAGATAAACAGCAAGCGTTGTGAATTGCAAGAGAGGAAATTAATAATATTAGTTGTGAAGACTGCTGATAATTTATGGTGGAACACAACCTAAACAAACCCCAAAGGGTTACAATTTTTTTTTTTTTTACCTGAAATTCAGGTTTCAGGTATGGTAAGATTAGTGGGTTCGAATATTATGCAAAGTGTCCTGTTTAACCATAAATAAAAATCACTTGGAGAAGTCCATTAAGCTGTTTTATTTCAGATAAAAAAATTGGCTTGACAACCCAACAGATATAAAGACAAATACAGACACATCAAAAATATGTTTTACATATGAAGAGACAAATGAGAGCTTTGAAAAGAAAACAAGAAATCTCTAAACTGATAGGGTGAATAGCCTATAAATGTAAAAACGGGAGAGTTTTTATATGAATTCTCCACACGTTGATAAAGTTAAAATCTGAAGAACATGACAAGATGTAAGAAAACACGTCACACAAACTCATTATTTTTAATTTGTGAAAGATTATAAATGCAGAAGAGCATTCAAGGTCTTCACTGAAGAGTCGTAAATAACCCTTCGGGGAAAAAAAGAGAAAAACTGTTAGGCTCCATAAACAGTCATATATTCACAATTACTTTTAAACATTTTTTCCAGTCCACAGAAACCCTGATTGAATAAAAAAATAAATAAAAACTCACCTCTGGGTTTCTCTGTTGTCCACAGAACAGCCTGCATGTTTATGAAGATGCTGCTGGACAGACACAGCAGCTCTCTTTATGCCGCCTTTGCACTGCCCCGCTAATGAGCAACAAACCAGATTAATTTTCAATAAACAGTAACACCAAATGTTAATGTGAACGTTTAAGGCAAGAAAACTTACTCTCTTTAATGACCGCCAAGACGTGCAGAACTGCCGCCAGCTCAGAGAGACTGTCGAGGGTGTCTGACGCCAAAGATGACGAGACCTCTGCTAAAAATGACCTAAAGAAGGGATTTATAAAGCAAAAATATCTATAAGATCTGTCAAATTTAACTAAATCAGCAGCATTCAGTGTGTATACCTTGTGATAGAGGGGGATTTGAGGATGACAGACAGCAGTAAGCTGGACAAAGGAGGCATTTCATCAACAGACTGCGGGATAAGAACCTCTTCAGGATGGGTAAGCTTCAAATAAACAAACACAAACTATTTAATACTTCTTTCACTAAGGTTAGGGTTCCATCAACTAAAGTTGACTAAAGCAGGTAACGTCCATCCTTTTGACTGGCTCTGTTCTATGCAGTTTTTTACCTTCTGAAGCAAATGCCTCTTCTCCACAATGATGGCTGCAAACACGGTGGAGTACACCCCGCTAAGAAGCGCTCCGTCCCACATCTGTGCCACCTGGAGGAAGTCCGTCAGGCCAGGAACGGCTGACTGACACAGCTGAAATGGACCAGAGGATTTCATGAAGTTAAAAACCGGAAACTGCAGTCAGCAACTTATTACACAATGCTTGTCCTGCTACTTTATGCAAAAGTATTTATATGAAATGTGACCCGTTTCACATTTGATAACGTTATAATGCCCAACTTAAATGGCTTAAAGACCATAAATGTAGAAACAAGCCAATTAGAAGCCCAGTTCAGAGTTTGTTGGAAACACAGCTTTGGTCAGATGAGATCAACATTTTTTTTATGATTAACTTTCATCCAAAATGCAGTGTTTAGCAAAAAACAAACACTTTATATTACCTGGAAAACAGTGGGAGAAAGTGTATCGGGATAAAATTCAGTCTCTAAATGGAGACCATTGGTAAAAACCAACCTGAACTTATCAGATTTCTATTTGTAAGAAATGGATAAATTTTCACATTACTTCATATTTTGTGTAAATACTTTTGCAATCCACTGAAACAGAAAACAGAATTATTTGAATGACAATAAAAAAATAAAAAAAAAACACTTCTTACAAGTTGTCCCTCTTCCGGTTCTTTCCTCAGGCAACGTGCCAACAACTCTATGATCTTTTGGAAAATGTTGGCCACCACACCCAAAATAACCAAGTTGGCCTCCTGATCCTGGTTGTTATCATCAGGCACAGGGCTGTTTGCCACCTCCTTTAGAATCGGCAACACTGCTGGGATACACATATAGCCTGTCTCTGAAAACAAAAACGCTGCTGTTACTTCCCTGTAAGATGTTCAAGAGTAGACAAGCTAAACCTCAGGGAAACGTTCTCCTTCTTGTCTGTTTTAGGAGACAGCAACATCTCCTTCACATATCATGATATTCTCACCTGAGAGGAGGATGAGTGAGCACAGGTGGAGGATTTGGCCTTTAAACATCTTGTCACCCAAACCAACGAGGAAAATGTCACGGCACACCTTCAGGAAACTCTGATCAAAAAAACATCTGCAGTTACTCTAAAGGTCTGACGAAACAGTGGGATTGATAGGAGAAATGGGAAAACAACCCGTTTCAGTAGTGCATGCAGAAAGAGGAATGCATACAACAGTGTGTGTGGACTGGAGCAGAAAAATCAATGAGGATTCTAAATTTACTGAGCAGTGCTCCGAGTCCCAGATGGAGGAGGAACACAAGCTAAACGGAACCAAACATCCAGGATAACAAGGTAACAGCAGGCTTCCTTTTGATCCAGGTGATGAGCCGGAGTGGAAGTAAGCGGAAAAAAAAAAATCAAATTTGGAAAGAGGAGCTAAAGTCAGGGAATTTAACTCATTTTTATGTCCAAATTCCAGACTTTTCCAGATTTCTCAGCCTATTTTTGACCCAGTTTAAAAGTTTCAGTAGACTTTTAAACTGGATAGACCAAAGTTTGGATGGAGAACAGAACGGATGAATGAATTAAAGGAAAACAAATAGTTTGACACAAAGCAAAGAAACAGAAAAACTGAAACAGATAGACAAACTAATTAATGATCAAACCAAATTATTTCCCGAATTTCGTACCCATACATACATGAATAAATCTCAGAACACATTTTGTTCCACACTATTTTCCCTCTCATACTTTTCTATACTGCATATTAAGCCCTGTATAATGTCAGATTTGACTTCTAAAATGCTTTAGTGATTATATAAATAGACTCCAGATTCCAGCTTGACGCACATTCACGTCATATTTACCTCCTTCAAGAGAAAACAGAAAATCTGTATCATGTTGGATGTAGGGGAAAAAACATCAGAGTTCTTCAAAATGTCAAATACCAGGAACGAAAAGGCACTACTTTAAAAATAACAGCTCTGTCTGTCTGAGAATACAAGATTATTTAGTCATCAATCATGCAAATACAAATTTAGTTTTAAAATGAAAAAGGAAGAAGATTGCATTACTTCTTGGGTTAATTTTAATATGTGCCAAATGAGAATCACTCTCCATTCTATAATTATTAAAGTCATCTGAGCTTTAATAAAATAACTACGGAGCCTTAAGGAAACCAAATCTCACATAGCAAATAAGCTGCAGTTCTGGAGCTGTGTTTCAAAAAGAGATAACAGTGAAGTTCACCTCGGTTATCTGTGTGGCGAGTTTTCGCGACTTCTCCGAGGCCTCGCCGTCATCGCTCCTGGTGAGGAAGGGCAGGATCCTCTCTGCGACCCACGCCGCCACATGCTCCATGGAGACCAGATACTCCCGACCTGCTGTCGACTGGCAGTCAGAGAAAACGCGTCCTGTTTTTATTTTAGCTTCTCGTCAAGCTGAAGACAGAAGGAGCAGGCTCATCGCCAGGAATAAATTGGCTTAAAAAAAATTAATACATAAAAATCTGTCATCTGGAGAGATGTCTGAAAGCTGTTCAGGGTAATAGCTCAGGCGAGGAAATTATCCGCGGTGTTGATATTTAGAGACATAACGAGCATGACTTTCATCTTCATTTTGAATATTATGAATATTTTTGGGGAACTAAAAACTAAATAATTCTGAAGGAAAAATTAATAAATATATCTAAGAGTGTGAAGAAGCATTTTGGAGCAATTTCTATGTAACCATGCCTCCAGAAATCATTGTTTCAAACAAATGCACATAAATATGATTTACTCAGATGTGTCACCACTTTGCTGAAGCCTGGAAGACACAAACAGTCACAATCAGATGAAAGGAAACTGAATGCGATGTTGAGGAAAAACCCAGGAAGAACCGAACATCAAGCCTGCCTTGAACTGGAAAACTAAAGAGGCCAAATTCCCCCAGGAGAAAAATGTTTGGCCATTCAGCAGATTGAAAACAATAATGAGAGGCAAGTTTGCATTTGTCAGAGTGAAGCTTTCAAAACAAAGAAGAAAAACAATGTACTCAATGTCAAGCATGTTGGTGGCAGCATCATGCTGTGGAGCTTTATCTAGGTTTATAATTGAACTTGTGAGCAAAATCTTGGCTTACACATAAACTGCTGTTTCCTTTCCAGAAGAACAAATTTTAACACTTACGGGTTTATTTTTATTTATTCATGAAATCCATGAAACAGAGAAAGGCTTCTTCTACTTTGTTTCAGAAAACTATAACTACCTATAAAAAGGAGCATTCGTTTCAACAAAACATATGAGCAGGCAGATAACAGATGCTAATCAGGAGAGAGAGAGACTTACGTGATGTTGGAGATGAGCACCGAGGCGACCGTGGTAAACAAAGGCTTTCAGCGCCGTCTCCACGTTGGGTCTTTTGGGGTCTTCTGTGGAGGATTTGAGGTGAGTGTAGAGAACCGACTGCCAAGACAATTCAGAGAAACATGTTACTTGTAGAGGAAGGCTGCATTAGATTCACTGGTATGTGTTTCAACCTTTCTGTTTTATAAAATACCTTCCAGTTTCCTAAAAGCACGTGTAGCTCCTTCAGGGGCCCTTCTCCCAGAGTGAGGACTTTCTCCCGTGTGGAAGTGTGGCTGAAAAGGTATTCCAGATACGCCAGAGCAAGGTCTGGTTTGGCCTCCACTGTCTCCTGGATTCGCACTTTTCTGCTTTTAGTGACCTTGTCCTAGAGTTGGGAGCAGGCGACATTTTACACACTTCTGGCAAAATTCAATTCTTTTAAATCGGTCTTCAAATGTTTTGTCTATAGCATAGAGAATGGAGCCTTAACCACTGACCCCTTGCTTGGGAAAGGCCTCGCCCAGCCAATCAGAGACCAGTTCCAGGACGTCGGCCACCTGACCCCAGCTGCAGATGCAGTCCAGCAGCTGGCTGAACTGAGCTGGAGCAGATGCTGACTCCATTCTCCTCAGTCTGGACAGCACGCCACAGCTAGGACATTTCAATACAAGACAGTCAAGTTAGACTGTTTTACACCAAGATACAATCTACTGCAATCAGCATTATAACCCACCTAAATGTTGGTACTGCAGTTGGAGGCATAAAAGAGGCCAGCTGGATTAGAGGTACAGTGCAGCGCTCATCCTAAAAAAAAAAACAGTAATAAAAAAACCATTTACACTGTTGTTTTGAGAAACGTTTAAATAAAATAACAGATTGCAGCTATTTTACCTCAAAAGCCTGGAAATACTTGGCCATGACATTTTCAAACTTAGCAACTGTGTACTTGTGAGCCTCTTCGTTTTGCTTCAGCGCCTTCTCAACACTTCTCCACAGGATGACCACGACTTCCAGCAAACTGGACACAACGGACAAATCCTGTCCTAACACCAGCGGTGCACCCTGCTGAGAGCAACAAACACACAATTATTGACACAGAGCTTAGTGTTACATTAGATCTTGTTGGCGACTGGCATCAAATTTAAATTGTTTCTGCATCAACTGCAAGAGTCTTCATAACTACTTTTTCACATTTTATCCTTTTACAGCCACAAACTTCGATGCAATTTTAGTCCATTACTCATAATTACACAGTCTATGGGTTCTCCCTTCTGAGCTGTAGACAGTTTATTGCACCAAATTTAATTCAAGGATATCATAATGAATGGGGATGAATACCATGTAACATGTTGTTCTTACTTATGCACTTCTTATAAGTTCAATAGAGTCTGTAAAATGTTTTCGTCTTACTGTACTGTTCTCCTTGTTGTTGTCGTTAATCTCCGTCACGTCAAAGTCGACTTGGATGCAGTTGTTCAGAGTGCGACGAATAGCCAGAATTAGCTTTACTGGAAAATTAAAACGCAAACAAACAAAAACAGCAACTAAATTATTCATTGCTCAAGCCCGTCATGTGATCGCATAAAAACAAAAGTTTGTTCCTCACTGATGTTAGTGGCAGCTGTGTGTTTGTGAGCAAACTGGTAGAACTTCCTGGCAGCCATGGGGTTCATCTGGATGAGGGTGATGCACCTGCAGCACCACTCCTTCTCCGGCTCGTTAACGGGGAAGAAGGACTTGAAGAGCAGGTCGACAATTCGCTTGGAGACAGAAAGCGAGTCGATGGCGAGGCGGGCCAGCAGGTGGTCCATGCTGCAGACATCCCAGAACTGGAAGGAGACAGAAAGAGGAGAGTGAGAGGAGAAAAGCCTCCACTTGCTTAATCAGTGGAGCATGATTAAATTAGAAATGACTTTGTGATAGATAATATATCTCAGAAATAAGAGTAATGGATTGAGTACCATTATGTTTTTTCTTACAAAATCCATGAAGGGAGTCAGTTTCTATTTCTGCATTTAAAAAAAGTCATAACTTTGGGATTTATCAGTGTTTATTTTAAAATATAAACATAATCTAAGACATTTTTTATTTATGTAAGCAGCTTTTTGGGGGGTCTACTGTAAGGAGCCAGAAACACAAAAGAAATCCGAAGTTTTTAAAATATTTTTAAGTATATTTTTGCCTGCCTGAAGGTTATTGATAAGTCATGATTTTTTTTCAATTCAGCTTTATTCTTCATTTGTTTTTGTAATACCACTTTTGACCACAAGAAATACACTGAAGCAAATCACTGCTGACTAATGATTAGATTCAGCCTCACATCACTGCAACTTTTGAGCACTTTTTGCTCAGTCTTCCAGAACAGAATATCAGAATGAAAATGCAACTAACAAACCGCACCTTGGCAGCACGAACTGCTTTGACCTTGATGAGCAGGTCGAGGAACGATGTGCGGACTTTCTCAGAGTTGTCGTGGAGACTGTACTTGACAGTGGGCAGCAGCTTTTCCAGCAGTGGATGGCTCTGTGGGTTGTCCAGGACAATATTCAGGCACTGCAAGAGGAAAAAGGAAACATAAGAATCCATAAGCATAGTAAAAATATACATATATATATATATATAAAAATATTGTCCTTTCATGGTAAGAAGTTTCACGAAACAAAAATTACTTTTTGCTACATTCATTAAAGATTGCAGTTGTTGACCTGTGTCTGGCTGATCGTTTTAAATTTGGTCAAAGATGTCACTTTGACCAAATGTAAAACGGTGAATAAAAAATATTTGTCACTTTTTTATTTGTTTTTATAGGTTAAAGATATGAATTACAAACAAATCCCCCATTCTTTTCCTGCTATTCTGATACAAATTGGATATTTGTGCTTTTTGTCTATTATCTAAAATGTAGATAAATAAAGGTTTTTCACTGATATGGGATATTTTGGGATACATCAAATAAAATTGAGGTTGTAGATTCTTTTAATAAAACAAAAAAATATTAAAGTAAAAGAAGATCTAATTAAGAAATCAAATATCATCCGCATAAGCAAAGACAATGATTTTCTAGGCTTGTTAGGCTTGTGAGCCCCTGAACTCAATGGAAAAAAAGTCCTCAACATGTAATTTCCAGGATTTTTTCTGATATAGATTGACTTAAGATGAACTAAGGTCATGCATTCTACCTTAAAGACTGAGCAGCGGACATCAGGAGAGCTGCTGTCAGCGGCCAGCTCCATTACCAGCTTCTTCAGAAAGTCTGTGATGATCGTTGGAGGAAGGAGCTCCCAGCATTTTGCCAGGATCTTACAGACCCCCAGTGTGGCATTAGAGCGCACAGTGGGGTGAGGGTCATCTAGGAGCGCCTGAGGAGGATGGATATTTAGATTTGTGTGAAAATTTTCTCACCCCCTTAAGTATGATTTCATATGTAGAAGTCATACTTTTGTTTTCTTAACACCAGTGTTCAAAGTTCTCTGGCATTTTCATACATTCTTAAAAAATGTATGAAAATGCCAGTTTTCCTCCAGAAAATATTTCTGCATTTATCAGATTTCATCTATGAAATATGCAAAAATCATAAAAAGTAATAAAAAAAAGGATGAAACAACTGATTAGGGAGAATTTGACAGGGAATAAAAACTAAACTGCATCCTGACTTCTTAAAATAATCCCCACCATTGCCGAGTCCAGCTGCTTTTGAATGTTCATGTCCACATTTTCGCTGCTTAGATCCGGGTCATGGACTGGGAAGGCCTCGGTGAAAAGCAAAGTGGCGTTTGCTCGCACCTCAAAGTTAGAAACCTGAAGGCGTCAAGCAGACATTAACACTAGAACAGCATGTAAGCACAGTGTGAATGACCCCAGAAACTAATTGTGTGCGTTGCCTACACTGAGAGACTTCCAGAGAATCGGCTTGTACAGGTTGTATAGCATCTTGTCTACACTGGGGCATCCTTTCCTCGAGTGAAAATAGCTCACGATCTACATGAAATAAGGAAAAAGGAACAGTCAGCACACCCTGTGCAGAAATCCACATAATTTTTCATATTTTTTGTACTTATTTGTAAATCCTAACTCTTCTGTTATGATATTACAAAATGTGAACAAGCTGTAATGAGGCAGACCTGTCTAACTTTGCCATGAACTGGTGAGGTTCTTTGAAGCAAAATGGCATTCTGCATGAAATCCTGAATGCATGTACTCTCAATCGTCTCCAGGAAGTCGCCACTAGCCTTCTTCCAAGCTCTGAAATAGATCTCCGCGATATGAGTAGCTAGGTTCCTGAGAATAAAGCAAAACAAATAATTAAACTCCCTGACATATACTGACTGGAGTCACTGAGTATAAAGAGCATATCTTACTTGTGATAAAACTCCAACTGGTTTTTAATGGTGCTGTGGATAAGCCAGATAAAATCAAGGTTCCAGCTGAAAAGGAACACCAGGAATCGCTTTCCCTGCAACAGTAAAATCACTGTCAGGCTGACAGCTCAAGGACAAAGTCGCAAATGCGATAACAACTGCCTCCACTCACATCATCGCTTCTAATGTGAGTGGGACGGTGAAAGCACTGAAGCAGCAAGTCGATTATCTGCTTGTTGTTTTCTGATGTGTACTCCAGACTCTTAAGAACGTTGTGAAGACTCCACACTCTCTGGATCTCAGCAGCCTGACAAAGAGATCAGAGATGAGAATATTAGGTGTTCAGTCCTGAATTTTTCACAGGTTATGCTTGCGGCTCTCTCTCCTCCTGCCTGTCAGAATGATCTTATTCTCAGCCAGAAAACGTCTCTTCTATTTCTAAAAATACTGGACATCCTGGGAGAATACGCTGACCGGTTTCTTTAAGATGAAGCTCTTCTGGAGGGAGATGAGGAATGCGGTGCGCCCAAACTTTTCCCTTTCCAGTAGTTCCTTCTTCCACCAGGTTTCAAACAGCATTTGTATGTGGAGCTGCAGCGGCGCCTCGGACATGGGGAGGGACACCAAAACATCTGAAAAAACACAAACAGCTACAATCACAGAGAGGCACAAAAAGTTCATTTAAAGAACATAATTTTTCCAGTGCTGATGTTACAGGTTTATTATGTCACAGCTTAAAATTTCAGCTTTAAACATATGTTTTAAAACATCAAAAACTGAATATTGCAAAGACTATAATGAAGGATAAATAGAAAGAAGGGAGGAAGAAAAAAACCAAAGAAAGAAAGACACACACAAAAAAGAATAATAAAATAACAAGAAAATAGAAGTGTGAAAAAACACATTTTTCATTTTCCATATGCATTTTTTCCATTTTTATACTTAGCTAGACTTGGAAAAAGCTGAAATCCAATTCAAGACGATACATAAACTGCTAATTTCTGAAGTGTTATGGAATCGAAGAATCTGTGGTTTTAAATGTAAAGATTCGGACTGAATTTATGTCAGGCATTCCTGCAATGGCAGGAAAGGACACATGGATGGACTGATAGACCGACAGACACACAGACTAGGGCTGTACGATATTAGAAATTCTTACAGTGGTGGTAATATTATTGGCAAGTATTGCAAAGCGACATCAGTTGTGAAGCACATTTTATTATATCCTCTCTTTCTCATCTGTGCTTCCATCTCTCTTGACCTTTAGCATACTGGACAATGTCATTAGAGTCCTGTTTGAGCATCGACTTCCAAACCCATTCAGACTGTTTAGAAACAGTCTAAACAGAGGGTTAGGCTGCTTTGAGTGATGGGTGTCAGTAGGAAAGTACTATGTAAGATTCACTACATCCATCCATTTTCTAACACCATTGTCCCTAGTGGGTTGAGGAGTGGTACTGGTGCCTATCTCCAGCGAACGTTTCGGGTACATGGTGGACAGGCCGCCAGTCTGCAGCAGGGCAACACAGAGACAGGCAGGACAAACAACCATGCATGCACACACTCACACCTGACAGTCATGTTTTTGGACTGTGGGAGAAAGCCAGAGTACCTGGAGAGAACCAACGCATACGCAGGGAGAACATGCAGAAAGACCCTGGGCCAGGAATCGAACCCAGAATCTTCTTGCTACAAGGCAACAGTGCTACCAACTGCGGCACTGTGCAGACCAGTACAAATATCATTAAATCTGTCAAATCACAGAACAACATAATTCTCACCATGAAGTCTGTGGGCGATATCTAAAAGTGCGCTGTATGTGTCTCCATCCTGTAAAACCTTTATAGACACAGCAGCCACCAGGGTCACACCGTCCACCACCGCCATGACATGCTTCTGAATAAAAGAAATTTTTATAGGATCATCAAGAGAAGAAATCATGTAACATAGATTTCAAAACCATCAAAAAACAAGACATTGAAGGTACTTTGAGTAACACTTGATTAATATTGTCCAGCTGAACAAGAAGTGTCTGATAAACTCACAGGATCCGGAGCCAACTCCTGCTGCATCGCATCCTCCCCCCAGCAATCCAGAGGTAAATCCATCAAAATATCCTTGAGGAGCGAGTCCAGCTGACTCCAGAGAGCCTCCCTCTGCTCTCTGGGCATTTCCTGCACCACCTCTTCAACATCGAAGGGTTCAGTTTTGTCCTTCTGCTCAGAAAAAAAAAAAAAAAAAAGAAGATTCAAGATTTTACATTTCCTGAAACAAACCCAGGATGCAGGCTGGGTCACCATGTTTTTATCACTTTCATGTCATTAACTTTGCCTGCAGTTTGGTTAAAGATTTGTCTCCATCTCTGGCACTGAAACTGGATGACATCAGAGATAAATATGACCAAACCTGAAGGGTAAGCATCAGCCTTTGTTATTTCCATTCAATAATTAAATATTAATTATACCTATGTAATGTAAAAAGTCCTCAACTCAACTGGGTTATGCCTTTTTTACAGGCCTGTGGAACGACAGTGACATTGTTTAACATACATATTTATATTTAAACCAGCTGCAATTACTTTTACACCCAAGCAATTTAAGCAACATTATTTTCATGATGACTCAAATGATGTTTTCATTAAATACTTACATGTTTTCAAAGACTCTCACATTCGAAAAGCTTTTTTGACATACTAACATCCCTACATTTTTCTGTAAAACAAATCCTTTCATTCATGTTGTCAACTTATACTCATCACAATCAAAATGTATGACTAAAGACTTGTGATATTATCTATGTTTCAGTTCTTTCACAGGTTTGACACACCTAAATAGAATTATGGTAACATTTTGGGGAAGCAATCCAAACATTAGGATCAGTTCTACAGGAGAAGGGACACGTCTGTAACACCTAGAGTAAATAAAAACATGTTGAAAACCGTATATCAAAACCCTTGAGGGTAATAAGCAGATGCATAAACCGAACATTAAGATACTGACGTCTACGTCTGTAGCTCGCCGGAATAAGACAGAAAGCAGAGTTTGCTACTTACATGAAGCTGAATAAAGCGAAGAAAGTCCTCCACCTTTTCCTTAGAGGTAGCCTCTAAAAACACCTCTCGCTTGGACATTATTCCGGGTTATCCAAGCGATATGAAGTGACCTGAATATTTGAAAGAAGTGAGAACATCGATTTCTTCATAAGCAGGCAGAGTAACTGCCAAACCAAAACAACTATGGCCGACTGTTAGTCGACCACCTTTAACACGTTTGATAAATTTGACTCCTTTCTTGTAACCAGATAGTTCCGAGCTAACATTTAAATGAATATTTAATCTGACGTAAAGTTAGCTCAGTTGTTTACCTTTTTGTTTATGCTGTTATCATCTGGAACCGGGAAGAAAATGACAGCCGACAATAATTGTACTTAACCCGCGCAAATTTGGATGGACTGCTTCCGTCCTGACGTCAAGCGTTTGTTTTTGACGTAGGAGTTGTTACATTTCTTAACCACTTGAGGGCGACAAACTACCACATTAATATTTTCTCCACAGCAACTCAACTTTGAGCGATACTTTTCCATATAGATGCTTAAAAATAAAATAAAAAATATTAACGTCTGTAAAACCAATAGGGAAGTCTGACTGTAACATATAGACATAAGATCCCAATTTTTTTCAGAAAGACCGAATCCTAGAAGTTAAATATTTTTCCTCATAACACAGAAACACTTAAAGGTTTATCCATCACAAGGCATTATGGCGATTTGGCAGAATTGGATAAAATGTTTAGATCTTCAAAAATCAAAATCTTGTATTCAAAGTTTTAAAACATTTAGATCTGTGACTCGTGTTTTTAAACATTTTTATTGGATTGTTGTTAAAAAGGTTTTCAGCAGGACAGTCATTTAAAACAAGGCAAAATAAAACACAGAAATGGTTCACTGGAGGCAAAATGAACCTTCTTTCACAGCTCGCTCAGACTGTAATCCTATATAAAACCTGCAAGGTGAGATGAAGAAAAAAGAGCATGAAACCTGGGAATCTGATCTAAAGAGATTGTGCAAACACAATCAAACAAAAACATTGCTGTCATGTTTCTAATACAAGTAGCATAGTATTTATAACCATAATAAAATATAAACAGACTTTTCCAAACGAACATATTTATTTATTCAAAGCAACGAGGCATCAGGTAATTTGAAAATGTTAATATTTTAGAAGAAAAAAAAAACTCACATCGCAGGTTTTTAAGGCACAAGATAGATCAGAAGAAATGTGTTGAAAAGTTGCAGCAAACAGTTAAAATTGCAAGGCAAAACATTTACAAGCACATGGGCAAAGATGCATCATCTCAACATGTTGCAGCAACCTGATCAGAAAAAGTTATCTTTCTTTGTTTGCATGACTCACATTTGGTTTGAAACTCTTCAAACCCTTGTTCAAGTATCCTCTTTTATATACCAAGGTAGTTTGCAGAACTTGTTCATAGCCCTAAATGCCACGTTCTTCAGCATCTCAGATAAAATTCAAAATCACAAATATTGTACAAATCTCCAAAAATAAATACAATTTGCATACATGCATCACATGTATTTATATAACAGGCATGAAGAACAAAAGGACGTAAACAATCAATAACACTGCATGACAAAAAATAAAAACAAAAGTAAAATAAATAACAAAAAAGGTGTGCTACTTATGAGGCCAATGCGTGGGATTGTATCTGTTCCTTTGGTGCATTTTCACAAAACAGATTTTGTCTCATTTTTGCATAAATGTCACAGAAATTTCTAGGAATTTGGACATATTTCTACAAAACTTCCATTAAGGAAACATAATTCCATGAAAAAGTCTGCAAATTAATATTTTTAAGATATAAATATGCACAGTCTTGATATTTACATAAAACTCGGCAAACAAAAACAAGACAGTTTGCATTTTTTACTGCTTTATATAATAGTATGTCTTTAGCCATTTTTCTCAAAAAAGAAAATCTCTTAAATGCCCAATTTTTTTTAAGTTTCATGAAAAACATAATAAATAGTCTGAAACACAAAATATCTGTTATAGAGTACAGCAAGGTTTCACTGTGTGAGGACGGATTCTTGACTTCTTCTCAATTCTTGAGATGATGAACCATCTTCTGTTAGATTATACCTGCAGAACAAAATATTAAAGGGCTAAAATGATAAGATTCTCTTTAAATCAGTGAATAAAAGCAAAGAATAAGAATTCTGATTAAAAGATTTGATTACCACTGAGTGAATCCTTTTGATATATCGTCTCCACTTAAATCTACCAGCACCTGCAAAATTCGACAAGAAATTTAATGTGTTTATGATATAACAGAAAACATGTAGGTACAGAAATAAACATTGAAAGAGTAAATCAATTCATGAATTGATTAATAAGGTTTAATCTGTCTTTGAGATAATGTTTTTCCATAATATTTCTATACTTCTTATTTTATTTCATCTTTTACAGAAATAACTTGCCTTAAAAATGTTGCTGCTGTTTTTATCTTTTTAAATGTAGATTTTGTTCTTATTAAATTTTTTTTTCAAATATATTGAGATTAAATCATGTGTTTTTTTATTTAGTTGTTCTTTTGATACTGGTCAATTTGGTGTTTGTTTTTATGCTGTTACAATTTTAGTTTTGTTTTTGTTAAGTTTGGACAAAAAGAAATACTTCTTTGTAATTTAATCTATATTGAACCTTAAAATAATTTTAATTTAAAATTATTCTGACACTTAAAAGAGGTTAAAAAAGCAACCAAGAGAAATTGTGTTTTGTCTTCATTTTGTGTGTTTCTATAATCCAACATATGTGATGCTTAGGAAAACTTTGCAGACATTAATATACTGTACTGTACATAAAAAACTGTACTGTACATAAAAAACTGTACTGTACATAAAAACACCTGTTAGTGTTACTGTTACCTTTCCCAAAAGGCCTTTGTGTTTGGACAGGATGCTCCTTCCATTCTTCACCGCTACATCCAGAGTTCTCCTGTGCAGCTCCACCGTGGAAACATTGAACTCAAACCTACAGACACAAGTTCATACATTTAAAATCAACATTATAAAGACTCAAATCAAAATCTGTAGATCGTCTAGCGACATCTAAAGTCCATCTGAAAAGCAAACCTGTAATCTAAACTGGTAGATTACAGTTGAGATTACTGTACACTAAATTTGAGATTGTTTAAAGAAGGTCATAAAATAAATATGAATGCTATAAGCAGTGATGAAGTGATGATACCAGATTTACTTCATCTGAAACTTGAACTTTTAAAACAACTTCAAATATATCAATATTGCACTAAGGGCATCAATTTTCTGTAGTGATGAATTTTCTGCAAAAACATATATTTGCCACTAAGTTTTCCACTAAGTTTTCACCAGTGCGATCTCATTCTCCTGTATCTTTTTGCCTCATGATTTCCCTTGTGGTGCATCACTTCAGACATAAAACTGTATCTGGACCAGAGTTATGAAAATGATGCATACAAATAAAATAAACTAAAGTTCTGGGTGTGGAAAATATAGGTGGGTAGTTGTTTTTATTAGATTTAATAGCTGTGTGGCAGAAAAGTTGAACCTACGTTTGATCATAAACCGGGTTAAGAGTCTTCTTCATCGTGCTCGTCTTCCGCCTTCCTGACCGGCTCTTGTCAGGCAGCAAGTAAAGCCGTATGAATGGATCTGAGCCGTCTTTGGTGAAGGCTATCAGGTTTCTGTGGAAACGTTGAACAAAACTGTGTCAAGTTCATGCTGCTTGGCTTTGGAGCTTCATTTATTCATAAACTAATCTGAATAACAAGCTATTAAGTATGCTAAATAATAACTTAAGCCATGCTTGGCTACAAGAACAAGTTTAAAACTCACTGGCAAGCATGCACCACCACAACAAGTTTGTTCCTCTGGGAGCTGTGGCGAACAGTGAGCTGGATCTTACCCAGCGGGTACTGGCTGGAGGCCAAGCCACTAAAAACACACAATAGTCAATCAGAATCACTTTCAGACATACAATGTGTCCATAAAATACGAATAGATGGGTCACAGAACACGTAGGGTTAGGAAAATCCATTGGTCCTTGTGTCTTACTTCTGCAGCTGATGAAGTCTTTGCTGAAGCTCCAGGGTGGCGATGGGCAGAGAGATGTCTGACGCCAGGCTGGGGGTGGACTCCTTGTGAGGCAGGTACTTCTGGGAACTAGACATACTGGTACTCAGATTGGGTGTGCTGCGGCGAGGGCTGGCGCAGTACGGCTCGCCGTCGGGGTCCTGGAGGGTGAGAGTGGAGGCGCGTACTGGCTTTGAAGGCGTGGCAGAAAGCAGCTGGGACTCTGAAGCGGACTGACTCAATGAGGGGGCCGGGGCTGTCTGGGGAACACTGGACTTCCTGACCTGGACCGCAGAGGGCAGGTCTGAAGAGAACTGCTTCTCCAATGAAAGTATCTGAGGAGACAGGAAATCAATAGCAGGCTTAAAGAACTGTAAAAGATTTAGTGCAATTTCAATAGAGTAAGTCAGTTTGAGGAAACCATAATCAGAGTTCAGTCTAAAATGAGGTAGTTTAAAACGAAAATCTGTACTTACAGTAACAATTTTATTCTTGATTACTTCTACACTACGTGGGCTTCAATTGAAAACGTCTAATTAAAAGTACATCCGTTAATGTGGATCTATTCTTCTTTTTAATCTGATTAGTGGTGGCTCAGAACAAGTCAATGAACTTAAGTTTCAACCAAATGAAGGACAATTCAATTTAATGCCCCAGTGATTCAAGGCACTAACTAAACTGAAATACCTGTATCAGTAAAGGTTGTGAAAAACTATTTACTTCCAGACAGATTTTCTTCTAGTTTTGCTCGTTGTTATCACTCTTTAAATGTTTAGACTGTCAAACAAGATTCTAATGTCAGCCAAAGATAACCTGAGTGAATTGAAAACTAAACTTTTGAGATAGGATTTTGTCAAAATGTCAGTGGTTTGACAGTGGTTCCCAAAGACTGGGCCGTGCCCCCTAGGGGCGGCACAGTGCCATAGCAGGGGGTGGAGGTGCGGGAAGCAGTATGAATGAAAAAACAAACAAACCAAAAAAACAGTTACAGTTTCACTGTAAAGACGGTTTGTAGTGTGTTTTGTTGCAACATGAAATGTGAAATAAACTTCAGTTGAGTTTGAAAACAAAATATGCATATAGGTTTATGTCTGGTTGAAGAAGGTCTGTGCCTAGCAGATTTTTTTTTCTTTCATGGGAGGGATTTTATTGTAATCCATGTGGGGTCCCAGAAAATCTTTGGTAACCACTGATCTTTGACAACTTACCTTACACAACTTATCTGACAATTAAGTGTTGTTAGGGTAACTCAGCTAGTCTTTATCTGTAGTTAATGGCCTTTAATCTTTATGTATAATGAAAATCTGTAAGGGGTGATGTACTTTTTTCTACCACACACTAAACACTGCATGGAAGTTAGAGTGTGATATGTTACCAGACCTGCATTTATGACAATAATGAGGCAAAGTGTACTAGAACACTCATGCAAATAAAAATATAAGAAAATGTCACTGCAAACAGCTGCACTGATTTTTATGAAGTCAAAAAAGGTCATTCATGACAAGGCCTAAAATAGTTGTGTATTAATCTGGTGTCTGAAAAATTTTGATGAAACAAAGAAGAGGGAGGTGAAAGGTCAGAAAGAAACTAGTTGATAGCAGAAAGTTATTTAGATAAAACATTTTTGTTTGCTGACTGGCTTTTTCTGAACGTCTGTTGTGGATGACATCAATTGTAAATGACTCAGGCACACAGACAGAACCTGTGTAAAGTCTGTTCTTACCCTTAAAGTCATCTTTAGTTTGATGGTGGAGCTGGGTCCAGAGTTCTTCAGAGGAAAGCACTGAGCCAGCGTCATGTCTTCCTCCGACAGCAGGTCACTCAAAGGCACCCGTAAGATACCCAGTGTGCATTTGTGCTTATCATCCTTTATCTGCAATTAAAAAAGACTTATAACCTTCATTTCATGGAGTATATTTTCTCACATTTTTTGGGTGTGGCTTTACCTCCACTTCAAGCTCCTGCCTTGTCGGATTGTGAACGAGGAAAGAGAAGGAATCCTCCCACAGAGGCTCCCTGGTCTTGTAACGGACCTTGATGGAGAAACATAAGTTGCGTGTAATTTTTCAATTACTGAGAAAAAAGTCAATTTTTTTCAGTAATTGAATTCTAAAAATGAAACTCATATACATTCAGTATACACACTGATTTTTTTAAACAGTTGATTTCTTTTTATACTGAAGATTATGACATACAACTTCATGCAAACCCAAAATGTATCTTCTTAGAAAATTAGAATATCAGAAAAGACCAACAACAAACTTGAGAGTCATCATTGACACATTCCTGTGGTTAAGCCCCTCCTGAAAAAAGGCCTGAACATAAGGAATATTGAAACATTATACCAGTGAACTCTGTTCTGTGTGCACCTTTTTCCTTCCATTCAACTTTCTCTTTATATGTTGTCAAATAGCACTCTGTGACCAGGCTTCTTTTGCAATACCTATTTGTGGTAGTGGCTGTTTAAAAATAATCAACTCAGCACTTTTCCCCATCTGTAAGTCAAATTGGCAGTCTTTTGGGATTAACAGAATAATCTAACCAAGCATATTAGCAGAAAGTTGAGTGAAAGGAAACCTGTGGCAAAAAAATGGACATCAGCAGCACTGATATCTGGTCTTATGTAACAACATTTTTATGCAAATTGAATATATAACTGTAATGAGTCTTTTTTTAGTCCAGGAGCTATACTTCACTAATAAAGCTACTGAAATTAATTGACATTTTGAGAATACTCCAAACACATTAAAAACTGCAATCAACAGATTATTATCTTGAGGTTTCATTAAAATACCAAATATCACAAATATATTGTCATTACTGTAACGCCTTTAACTGTGTCATAATATGAAGCTTTTTCTCTTATTCAACCATCCCTTTAAATGTTTAATGCCTGAATTATTCTTGCTCAGGTAGCTTATAAACTTTAATTCAGGAAAGGTTTTAATTCAATAATTGAGGAGCTGTGAGTGTTTCAGCTCTTAAATTCTTCTTCCTGACATTTATATTGAATTAATAATGTACAACTAAATATAGCACACTGAAGTAAAGGTGACAAATGTTCTTCTTCTAAGCCAAACAAGTAACATTTGCCAGATTGAGTTGCCAATAAATTAGTCATGAGTTCAAATGAAGATGTGAGACTGAAAGTAAACAAATAACTAAAAAAAAAAAAAAAGATGGAGGAATTCAAGCAAGTATTTCTAATACCCACCTTACTCTCAAGGGTTTTGTGCCCAACTGTGAAGTGGACATAAGGGCTGGGTTCACTGCTGTTCTTCTTGGCCGACTATTAGACAATCAGAGAAAGAGAGAGGTGTTAGGTAACCACCAACAGTGTTAAACACAATTCAGTGACGGACAGCACAATCACACTACATGTTAGAGGACACGATCAGCACAGCACACACCACGGAGAGGAGGAAAGATTAGACTGGAAAGGCTGCAGGCAGACAGGATGCCGAGAGGCTGCAGGGCTTTGTCTTGTCCACAGGTTAAAATTAGCATGATGAGTTTAAATAGCTGGGAATTAATCAGTATTCCTCACGGAAGGATCGTGCCCCCATTATTAAAAACCCAGGTGATTTGAAAAGAGAGAAAAGGTCTTCTATTTCTAACCAGCATATGATTAGGCCTCTTGTTGCATGCTCATTAACACAACCATTTACTATGCAGGGTTATACAAAATATACAAAAGAAAAACAGCAGACCTAATGCAGGATCTGCTACTGTTATTTCTGTAACAGACAAAAGATTAAATATCTCAGGTTTTTTCCCACCATTAAAGTGTGACTTTTTTTCCTGACTAACTTAGTGAAGACTTTGTTTATTAACATAGAAAAAACAAATAGTATAACAACCTAAAGTGGGACGAGAGATGTCTGTGTCTGTGCACAGACATCTTTGAAGACTGGTGTCTCTTAATTTATAGGTTTTGCACATCTTTAGCAGGGAAGCCAATAATGATGGAAGGCACAGTGTGCACAGCTACAGTCAGGGGCTTTTTCAAGGGCAGGAACTTCATTTGAACAGTGAGTATGTACTGATTTATTTGAATCATTGTGTTTGCACGATGTCGGGCTGCAAAACAAACGTACAAATTAAAATGCAAGAAAATGCAAACAACCAATTAATAGTATATTTAAATTGTTCATTTTAAATAATAAATAGCCTTTATTTGTCTGCATCTTTTTTGGAAGGCTTCAAAGCAGTGAACATTTCACCTCGACAGGGTTTTTATGTATTTGCATCAAATGGTTGAGCAAACCAGGTTTCCGCTGTTCTTAGATCAAGAAATGCACAAAATCATTCAAATGGCCCCCAGGCTGCATGTTCAACACCCCGGATTAGGTACTTTTACCCAGGTTTAGAGCTTATTCCTCTCATGAACATAGAAAATAGAACAGTATTATTCCATATTTGAACCAGGATCAGGATTTCATATGTTATGTATTTTCTTGTTTTTTCTTAATTTCAAGATGAATTTCAGAGTATTTGTAACACAAAGTAGTCAGCCATAATTTTATTGGAAGACCTGAACACTCATTCTTAAAGCTAACAAACTTTGGAGGAATGTTAATGTCATATAGAATATAGGTGAAAGGTTGTTTTGTCTGCTGAACTATCACCAAAGAAAGGTCAAGGGAGTGTCACTGTATGAGGAACAATTGCATTCTGGGAATTTCTAAGAAACAGCAAAACACTAACTGGAAATGTGCAACAGCTGATTTCTAAGTAAGGGAAATTCATAATGTTTTGTTACAGTCCAGCTGCCGCAAAACATGACAATCATAGCTGAGTGAGCATGTCAACAGGGCTGTTTCTAAATTCAACTATAGTTGTCAAACCTTTCTTCTATTTACCTGCCCTGCCAGAATGTAGGTGGTACACATTCCATAAAAAATTGGAATAATTACATTGGAAAACTACAAAATGTCAACCAACAGGCATGACAATCTTGTCCTGGACCCTGAACCACAAATTCCAACATTATCATGATCCTGATTAACAAACATGCACAAATGTTCCTCTGAAGCTGGCTGGTTCTGCAAGTTTTTTTTTTGTTTTTTGTTTTTTTTTTTGTAAAATGAAAGTCACAGTTCAAGTCAACGGCAAAGCAAGAGAAGTAATAATCACATTAGTGAGTTTTTGTGTCATATAAACCATCTGCATGTAAGCTGGGGGTTAGGAAATGAAAACCCTTATTCAACATTCATGTCATTGTCATGCACAGTTTCACTTTGACACCTCGATAATCATCACAATCACTCAACAGAGGGTGACACAGCTGTGGCCCAGCATTGCAGTGTAGGGGTGTGATCTTGACATGCAGACCATTCCTCCCACATTACCTTCAGGGCCTTAAAGACCGAGACTTGCTTCAACCCGTCATGGGTGATATCTGACAGGTTGCTCTTTAAGCCACAAGGAGATTTGAGGGAGAAAAATCACACCCATGGTTAGTTGGAATGAGTCAGCATGGTCATGGGGAACAAAAACACCCCCAAATTTGCAGGTGAATCTGAATAAATTAGAATATCAATGCATTGCATAAATGTATTACAAATAGAATGATATATTTCAAGTGTATCTATGCCTTATTTTGATGATTATGGTTTACAACTAATGAAAGAGTTTTGTATCCAAGCATATTAACGGAAAGTTGAATGGAAGAAAAATGTCTTCAAAGGACTGTGAAACAAAGACAACTCAAGAGTTTGGGGGATAATTACAAAGCCTGACTACTGGGGAAGACTGATTGTCCATCTGACCATCATCTATACTCTCCATCCGAGTTTGGCTCAGATGTAAAAGCCGCCAAATCAGACTGGAGTCAGTGCTTTGAAATCCACCACATAAACATAACCAGAACTACGCCTGCGCAGTACATGAGTATACTTTTCAGTTGCATTAGAAATCATTTTCATTATTCCTATCTACTGCTCTAAGTATGTGAGAAATAATTCCCATTAGATGTAAGCCATAATCATTCAAATTAACAGAATAAAGCACTGTGTGTACTCAATGTATGTAAAAGACAAATTTTCTCATTGAATTGAGTAAATAAAAATGTACTTTTTAAAAACTGAGATGTGTCATAATTGCACATGATATGTATGTATCATGCATTTTAACAATAAAGAGCAGGATTTATGGGGCTGGTCTTTATGACACTGCTAGGATCTGACAATAACATTGCAATAAAAGCATTACCCGCAGAAAAGACAAGGTGGAACTAATTTAAGACCCTGTATGACTACATCACACGCTGCAGGCTTTCTGTACCTCAGCATGAATCTCAACATGTGCACTGACATATCATTAAAAACTCTGCCAGCAGTGTTAGTGCTGAAGCTATCTCACTCCAGCCTTGAACTGAGAACTATGTGGTACAATAATGGCATATTGTAACAAAGAAGCAAGGAGGGGCTGTTTGAATGGTTGGATCCTGTGGTTTCAAAAAGTCTTTTTCATATTAATGGTTATTGGATTTTTTTACACAAAAAAAGCATGCAGCTAACACATGCTATAAAAGAAAACTTTGAAAGAACGCATTATGGTTCAATCCATGTCATCACACGGTGCTAATGCTAAGGTTACAAAGATGCAGAAGCATCGGTGGACTCACAAAATTTGCACTACATTCAGAAGTATCGCTCTCACAAAAGATTAAGCCAGAAGCTCTCCTCTCACTCAAGTTGCCACAGCCTAAGCTGCCTGTGAAGACACCCTTGGGTGGAGACACAGGAGAATAAAGAGGAGACAGAAAGATAGTTCAAATCAATCCTGTATTTCTGAGACATTTATGTAAATCCTTTTGGCTAAGAAAATGAAGGACTAAATGTGGGTTGTTCTGTTCATTTGCTGAAGAAAATCTGAAGAGAGATTTTGAAAACTAAAAGCATTATTCATTCAAGGCTCTCCTTTAACAATAGCGACCGCAAATGTTTTTATTAGATCGAGTCCTTGAGCGGCAAGCACTAAATACAGACATTTCTGCATTCAAATTGTGTTCGCAAACCCTTGCAAAATTATTCACACTTCTTGAATGTCTTTTCACATTTTGTCAGTCTCAAACTTTAATTTATTTTTAATTAAATGTTGTAAGGAACCTGTATTTCTGCTGCATTCAGATTAACAGTATATTTTCATCTAATGTTTTTTAGGATTTAAACCAGCAGAATGATAATACTTATCTCTAAGTCTGACAGTATTTCATCTAGAAGTGCAGTTATAGACTGGAAGGTGAACTTATGTGCTCTGACATGACTTAGACCTACTTTGTTGTATAAAAGCTGATTAATGGGTAAAATAATGAAGTTCTATGCAATAACACAATCTAATTTTGAGACATTATGGTAACCTTACATTTCAAGCTTGCTTAACCTTTAGTCCATGATTGGTGTAAAAACTGTGATTAGGTTCTTAAGTTTCACCCCTAAATCAGAAAGTGCAAATGTCAGAGTGTGAATCTAATTTTTAATAACTCAACAAACAAACAGATGAGGTCACAGTAAATAAATATTTTGACAAAACCAGGGTGTCATTGTGTAACATTAACAAACAAACCAGGAATTCATATTTAAACAAGCGTTACACCCGCATTTCTGCAAATTTTGATTCGGTGTCGGTAAATGAAGCATTTAAGCTTCAGATGGAAAATATAAAGTCTGCTAAACAGGAAAGCAATAGCACATCTAGAACTGTTTAATCACCAGCATAAAAATAAGGAGATTTTAGTGACTTACTGGCAAATTCTTCGCCGAGTCCAAAAAGACAACTAATAGTGCTGACGAGAGTCCATCTTTTGCTGGGCTTCTATCTGCGCGCACACATCTCAAAACCTGTGGACAGAGGAATATGCATCAACATGCCATAATTACATTCAGTAAAAAAAATAACAATACTTAGTGTTACCTGGTCCAGCTTCTCTGGGGTGGAGAATAGAGACAGCCACTCCAGTTTTAAGTGGAGTTTTCCTGTAGGTGTTTCTTCCAGTTCAAACCACTAAAACAATAACCAAAAAGAATAATAAGAATGAATATTTAGGTCGTTTTTTGTGACACAAAAAAGCAAAAAGTTAATTTTATTACATCTGGCCCTCTTCCCAGAATAGGAGGTTAAATATTTTCTGAGCTGCTTTTATTTTCTATTTCAGCAAATTAAACAAAATCAAAAACTCACAGATTTTTTGCTTGTAGCTTAACAAACACATAGTTTGAACAAACTTTTATGTCTACTTTAGTTAAAGTTAGCTACAGCTCAGGGGTGCACATATATCTGCACGTTTATGACATGATAAATGGTGTGTTAATAGGTGAAAATAGACCAGGGAATCAAATTTTGCACTTGTAGAAAAAACAAGTGCAAATACCAGCCTGTATTTGCACTGTATAGTAAGCAATCAAACAATCAGTTAAATTTTATTTATATAGCACATTTCAGCAGCAAGGCATTTCAAAGTGGTTTACATAACAAATATAAAGTCATGCAACATAGAATCAACAATCAAAAACTACATTAAGTCAAGTGCCATAACAATGCAAATAAAACATTTTTAATATTCAACCTACAAAACTCAGTTAAATGTAATATTTAACCTACTGAACTCAGTTAAACGTGATGTTTAACCTACATTCCTCCCATATGTCCCATATTAAATCCTATTTATCTTTAGTTGGGCAGTAAGAGAGAGGTCACACAAAGAGAAAGAAGTGGCTTCTTGGAGTAAAAAGTATAAACTAATGTTTTTAGCACTGCTTTCTATTTGGCCTAACAGAGAAAAACCAGCTGTGGACATAGGCCGAATGTGTTCATCAGTGGTTGAAATGAATAATTTCTGACAGATTAAAGGTAGCGATTTCTCTTGTTTCCAGTTTGGTCCTAAGCTATATCCCAAGCAGGGCTAATTTCTGTTTTTTTTCCCTTTCTCCTGCAAGAACAGCAAAATATTTTGAAATGTGTTTTTACAGGCTATATGTGAAAAATGAACATTAGAAAACAAATCTTACCTCATCAACCTTCTGTTCATTGTACACCTTGGTCAAATCAATCAGGAGGCTGCAAATAATAACTAACAGTCAGTGAAATTTCAAAGCAGAAATCAGTAAATAAAATAAGGCCAATTAATTACAGCAGATATTGATTTGCTGCTCAGTGTTATAGCACTGAGTGCACAGTTATAGCTTTACCACAAATTAATCTATGAAATTTACTGCAGGGACAATAACTGTCGTATAATCACTGGCTCATCATGAATAAGCTGTACATGAAAAGAATGTTGATAAATAGCTGCATTACAAGGAGTTTTGCTCATCCATCAGCTGAACAGATGAGGTGCAACAAATCTTGTTTCATTTTAAAAGATGTGCAATAAAAACATGACAGGGTAGGAAACAAGGGTAGCAGACCTTCCAAGGAAATCATCCTTGTCCGGATCTTCATCAAACAGCTCAATCTCCAGATGCTGACCAGAAGGTTCATACACAAGAGCCTGACAGACACAGAAACACGCAGAGGGAGGCTTGCTACTAATCAGCAGATAGATTTTGAATTAAAGCAATCTGGGAGAAGACAACCCTAATATTTGGAAATTAAGAAGGAACTTCCATAAGAGAAAGCTAACAAGGGGAACAAAATCAATCAGTTTCCTCCCTGAGATTATAAGATTAAGAAAAGCCCTTTGTCTTGAGAAACATTGTGACTTCATCACCTCATAAACCTCATTCCACTTGGGATGGAGGCTCTCCTTAATCGTCTTGCTCTGAAACATTTGGTTGCTGACATGCAGGATGCCATAAGGGTCCGACTTTCCCTTGATGAGTCCTCCGAGAAATTGATCCTTGCCTTCCAGATCTTGAGCCTCGAGGAAGTGAATCCTTAGCACTCCCTGTGGGGAGATGCAGAGCAGATGGATAAATTGCTGTACTGTTAAGTGAAGTTTTGAATGTCTCACCTGGAAAGAGTCTAATTTTTGAAAAGTTTAAAAGACGTGTGAACAGTGTAGCTAAGATAAAAATTCACCATAATTGGTAACAGAAAAAAGTCAATGTAAATTGCCCACACACATCAAAATCTTATCTTTAATAGCTCTTACAAAAATCCAAATGTGTGTTATTTGCAGCAGAAACTATGAAATCAAACCTGCAAATTCCCAAACTTGCTGCCATCGATAAAAGTTTGAGTGAAAAAGCTTTGAGTTTTCTTAGAAAAATACTGCATTTCTTCTGAATAGCCTAGAGCTCTTTCATTTTCTGATAAAAGAAAGGCTCAAAGAACATACATTTCATTGAATTAAATGTGACACTAAAGACAGCTAAGGTTGAGCACAGATTTTAGAGGTATGACTTGCTTCAGTACCTTAGGCATTGGAAATCGTAGCTTGGCCAGGTCCTCCACACCAACCAGAGGGATAGTGATTCGGTTGGGTAAAACCAAATAACTGTAGATTATGTCTTGAATCAGATTGTCAGAGAAGCCGCTGTGGGGACAGGAAGGACAGAGATGGAGGAAAAGGAAGACAAACAGGCTAAAGTATTTAGTTTTATAACAAAGACAGGAAGAGTACTCTGTGGCTATAAATATCCCCTTAATTGTTTTGTGGTATATAGGAAGATTCCTTGAGCTGGTTCATGCTTCTTCGAGATGATTGTAATATTTCTGAGATGCATGACAACAATGGTGACGTGGCAAAACAAAATTGCACAGTGCTACTCTTTTATTAAGCTAACTTCTGAGGCAAAACTGGAAAATTATTTTCACTGAGAACTGTAATTAGAATGAATTTTCGAATTCAGACTTCTCCTCTAAGATAGATGGTTGTTATTACTGAGAAATTGCCCGAGTAACATGACGTGCCTATTCTGATGAAAGTTATTGCTTCAGATACGAATTAGATGCAATCCTGAAATTGTCTGGGGAGTAATTTTTCAGCATTAATCAGCCAAACAGGAAAAATACATCTTTGGCTGCAGGAAACATAATCAGGCTGCAAAAAGCAAATAACTTGTCACACAGAACTTAATGAGTTAATTCCTTGTGACTCCAACTCATTCAGACATATGAAAATGTACCGCAGCTTAGTTACAGTCTGCATGTAATTTGTGTCCAAAATTTGGAGAAAGCCATATCTATACTGTCTTGTTTAACTCTGTCTAAACCACAAAAAATATCACAACACTGATGACTCTACTTCGAGAACAAAGCAGAAAACTGGTGTGTAACTTTTCTATGATGCCATGTATTTCTGTACATTATGGTGATTTGGGCTTACAGTCAATAAAAACCTAAAACTCATTTCCTCAAAAAAATATTACACTAGACCAATAAGAAGGATTTTTAATCCAAAAAGTATGTATTTGACACTCTGTGGAAAAAGGGTTAGCCACCAAAGATCATTGCTAAAGAAGCTGGCTGTTTATATGTGCACAGAAATGGAAAATTAAGTGGAAGGAAAAAGTATTATGAAAATCATGAAGCAAAGCCCATTCAAAAACTTGGTGGGCATTCATAAGATCTTTACAGAATATGAAATCATTGCATCATGAACCTACAACTTCAGGACCTGGGCTACAACTGTTTCATTCCTTGCACTTTTCACCCACAGGCTGATAGTCTACATACCAAAACTCCAAAGGTAATCATTAAAAAAAAATAATGAATAAACTTCCAATGGATTCAGTTGAAAGACCTGTTCATGGGGATTTGACAAGGTAAAGAGAATGAGATCTAATTTTTTGGTTCATATCCAGAGTTCACAAGTTATGTGGGTGGATAAGTGGTATTGAGTTAATTTTATGGTTGCATTAAGAAATGAACAGAGGACTGCCATGCTTAGCTTAAAAATCAGTTAGCTTTAGGCAAACCAAGACTACTATAACAAAACAGCAACAAGATATAATGCTGTGCAACACAAACGCTTTATTGCTGACAGATTGGGTTACAGAAGAGCAACATCATCCTGATGTCGGAGAATGCTTTTAATGCTGCAGCCTTTAGCGTGATTTATGTCTCTAAACAGTGAGCACAATGCCACATACTTCCTATCAACTAAATGATCTCTCTTACTTTTATTTTATATCAAATATAACATATAGGCCTATTTCAGTTACATTACAGATGACACTGCTAGTTTGCATTGCGAGAGGAAAAACCTTTTGCCTATTTGCATTGCAACTATTTTTAGAATCATGCTGGTTTAGAAAACCTGCAGGTCTAGTAAATAATCATCAATATAAATCTAATGTTAGCAAAGAGTTCCACATTAACTTAAAAATGTAAATTAAAATAAAATACAAATGTACTAGTTGTATGGGAACTGACATTTAGTTTCATATGATTTACAGTGGCTTGCAAAAGCATTCCTGCTCTTGTTAAGTTTGTTTCACCAGCAGAATTTACTGTATAATTGTGAAGTTTTTACATGTTTCAAACAAAACCCAAAAAATCTGCATTTCAACGCAAAAAATCTGTGGCAATGTCCAAAAATCTGTGGCAATGTCCAAAAATTGCTTTTCAAATATGTTCTCTGTCTAATCAGACTGAGCTTGTGTAAAGTGGCAAAAATATGAAAGGTTCCAGGGCTTTGGACTCTCCTACATTACACTGCCATTATTGTTTTATTATTTTATTTGTGGTCAAGTAAATATGTGTTATTTGGCACAACTTACAAGCAAGCATAGTAAAATTACTCCCAAATTTTACAAACTGAAGCTCCTCTGAGTGATTTGAGTTGCCTTTTCACTTATTGTTTTTAACATGACAGAATAACACATTTTTTTTAAACTAATGAATTAACAGTAACAGTCATTCAAATGCTTAAAAACTAATACTATAATAATTAACACTTAAATCAACAGTATTATAAACTTTCGCCACTTCTTTCATATTTGTTAAGGACTTAGGGCCCTTCCCTAATTTTTTTCAGTTTTATGCATTGTAACAATATAAGACCAACAAGGGAAAACCCACTAATTAAACAGGTGAAATATAACCCTTCATTACAAATAAATAACAAGTGATTAATAATGCATAGCCATAATAAATAATTACAAATAAATGAGGCAATACCATAATATATATATATACATATATATATATATATATATATATATATATATATATATATATATATATATATATATATATATATATATAATATATTTTTTTTTTTTTGAAACATTATCTGGTTCATTAAAAAAATTAGAAACTGAAACATAAGGCAAATTCACTTCTCAATTGAGACGTTCTTCCTCTGTGGTCTGTTGCGAAGAGGAAATTCTCAATTCTCAGTTTCAATATCAGTTTATCGTTGAGGGAAACGGTTATATGATGACAGAGCTGAAACATTTCTGGAAAAAAGAGATTCCTGCTGCATAAGTGCTTGTAGTGGCATTTTTCTGCTCTCCTGGCATAAACACCAGAACACCCACATATCTCTGTGTGTGAGTTATTTACGTTAGTATACTTCTATGGACTGCATGCATACTGTATTTGCACTTTACTGGCAATTTACAACATGATGGTAATGGTTTTCACAAACCATCGAGTCATATAAATTTCATTGCCTTCGCCTTGCCCGTGTATGATTTTGTACTAATTGTTGTGCCAGTCACTTCATCATGTTTGCTGTAGCGGCTACCACACTGCCATAAAATCTGTATGTTATAGAAGAAACATTCATCTATTTTCGGCATTAATAGTCCCTGAATGTACCAGCTTAAGAGAGGGCACATTTAAGAGATGAATGTTTTCAGTTGCACAGCAAAATATTTCCTCATCAGCAGAACTCATTGGCACCTACATAAGGTTGCGACAGATATTACAACTCTCCTAAGAAATGTTTAATGCATTCTCCAATGGCAGGGGTTTAAATGTGCAGCACTCTGTTCAAGTGCTGGCTCCTTTGTAGGTTAATTCTGATTTTGTGAAATTTCCTTGTCAAAGATATTCAAACGAACTTCAGTAACAGACAGATGATTTCAATTTAATTTACAGTGGGCGAAAATGTATGCAAACTGACCTGTACCTAGACAAAGATATAGTTTCAGTGTTTATCCTCATTGTGTTGTTTTATAACTAAGATCAAATAGGAAAGTATGTAAATATATTGTAATCTATCTATACGAATGGAAATGGTTATACATATCTGTATGAATCAGACCTGATTGTTTTGTAAAATTATATGACAGTAGGTATAGAGAATGAAAGAAACTGAATTGAATGTGCAACTAAAAAACAAACGCTGAAGAAATTTGAAAGGGGTAAAAACATTTTTCTCTGAACTGGAGAACATTCTGAATGGATGCCAAGAAAGGACTAAGAAATTAGATTTTTTTTTTTCTAAAGGAAGAAATAGAGTCTGTTAGTGTCTTACATGAAGTTGAATCCAGCTCTCTTTTCAGATTATTCTTAGGGATTTTTAACAGCAACCTTGTAAAACCTTGTCTGTACACTTTCATTTCCATATAATATCTGAATAGCAGGGCAGTACAAGAGCACATCAATTGATTAAAATAACAGATAACATCTATATGTGATGTGTTTCTGGCAGAAAAGTACAACTCTTGTGAATCCAATGCACAAATGAAGCAAAAACCATTTTCCTTTAGAAAAATGCAAAAGTTGCATTTTGATAGCATATTAGCCTTTTAAAATATGCAATGGTCCAAGCTGATACTGTGGATTCTAATAGGAAAGTTGTTGTCCAGTTATACTGCTGTGTCTTTCAGCCCCTTCAGGGGAGACGTGGGCTGGTGGAGCCTCTGAGCTCCTGCACCAAGGACTATGAATAATGGCAAAACAAGCACAGGCAACAAAATTATTGCCACACCAAAATGGATTGTGAATTCACATTAACCAAAGTTAGCAACAATAAACAGTAGATTTAAGAACAATATTAATAAGTGTATAATTATAATTTTTCCACTTGTCTGTTAACTGTTATTCTGCAAAAATATAACAGCTACCCTTATGATTACATGAGAATGTTTAAAATTATAATCACAAACATTTGCTCAGTTTTTAAAACATTTCTATGCCATTAAAATCTACAGCATGTCATACAAATTTACTGCACATTAAACCTTATGCATCTAATAAGACATTTTGCTTTTACTTTCTGCCTTTACTACAGCATCTTTTTTCCTCTTTTACTCCCAAGTGCTTCCCACTACCGCATCAAGCAACAAACCCACTGCACTCAAGGTGAACAGATTCATTTCACTCCCACAGAGCAAAGAAACAAAGGGACGAAAGAGTGTCCAGTGGGCTCTGCTTCTGCCAGCAAGTCTTTCTCCCCCAACAAGCAGCTGAAATCCCAGAAAATTACATGCAGTATTAATGACTGTATCACTTTCAAAGCAGTTTAAATAATGTAGGAAACCACTCAAGATGGAAGAGAGTAATTGTGTCTGGATGAAAGTGGCTGTTAATTAGCTCCCATTTGCTCTCTACCCAGCCTACTTAATAACCAAGGGGGGAAGTTAAAGAATAAAGAGTAATAACGAGGAAAGCGCTTACAAAATACACATTTTCTAGCTTTCTTGTGGTCAGTTAGATAATTTGCTTTACATCTAAGCATAGATATCAAGGTATTACCAAGGAATATGTGACTGCTTGTCTTTGTCTAAAATGACTTAAATAACAAAGTTACAGGTTTATAGAAAAGCAAAGCAAAAAGGCATCTAACGTCTCTAAAATGTAGCACTGAAAACTTCCATTATGTCTTAAAATAGCTGTTTTTTTGTGGAAGAACAAGAAAATCAAGTTTGCATTGACTTACTTGAGCCCAGGAATGTCCAGGATATTTGAGAGGCCAGTCCAGGTTATGTCTAGAAGCTAAACCACAGAGGAAAAAAACAAACAAATAAAAAAAACAATGAGAACATACACATATACCCATGGGTAAGACTGCAGGAACAAAGAGTGTGAATGGCTTCAACTGGATTCAAACACTTAACGTTATTGTTTTCTGCCACCAACCTCCATTTACCACTTGGCTTCATGTTTTCTGGCCAATAAACCGGCTGATTGATTACAGCACACACAGAAAACTTGTCTCAAGCAGTAGGAAACTTATCTATCAAAAGTTTTCTTGGAAAAGTTGCTCTTGTTTTGTTCCAACAAACTTTTCTTACCTCATAATTATGTCATATTTATTACCTTAGCCTCACTCAGATGGAGCACCTATAAAACATTGTCAACCTCTTTTAGGCCCGAGACCTCAGAGTTTTCTGACTCATCTTAAAATTGATTAACTTCTTTTTCTCACAGCTTTAAATAGTAAACAGCATACAGTGACGAATAAAACTATTTTGGAATCAGGCCTGACTGATAATAAAAAAAATTTCATCAACTAAAGATTTTATCTTTATACTTTAATTTAAATTAATAGGATTTTTAATTTATGATAATGTTGATAAAGATCTTCAGTTTTGTGCAGAAGTTTTAAAACTATTCTCTATCCTTTCCATGCTGTAACATATTGCACCATATGAGGGTGAAGTGTAGGGTGGGAGCAATGACCCCTACAAAACCTGGCAATTTGTAAGAAACGTCTTAAAATATTTTTTTAGAAATAAGTTTTTCTTTAAGGATTTTGGATTGGAAGAACATAAATTCATAAGTAGCAAAGCGAACATTTCAGTATTAATCTCTGTTTTAGAGATCTCAATTTGAAAACCAAGCTCAAAACGTAAGCAAATTTTTTGTGAAATAGACAATGAAATGAGATAAGAAACGAGGGATTTTTCTGGAGGAGCCAGCTTAACAACAGGACAATCATCATCATCACTAGAAAATGCTGTGTGGAAACTTCAAATGTTTGTCAACCAAATCCACAACTCTTGAACGTCATAAAATGCAGCAGACCTGGTTATGTTCGTGGGAAATATTCCAGAGCTAATTTGTCAAAATGGTAGAATCCAAATTACCTGTTTTAGGGGTAGTCCACCAATTAACCCTTTCAGTTAGTCTAGCTGGTATCAGAAGATTTTCTAATAAGTACTATGCATTCCTAGAAAGGAATGCAGAAACTCTTTTGTCCATTTGTTGCTATAACTGTAGCAAAAAAGCATCTGTAGGGTCCTGGTGACTATTGTCAACCAGCTCAGACCAAAAACAGCATCCTACCTTTTTATTTCATTCTTACAAAACAGCATTTGTTAATTTGGGGTCTTTTCTATCTTGAGGGCCAGCCAGAGAATACTTGGCTCCATGATGTCTGTGAAACATTATGTAAAATAGCCAATGCAACAATGTTATCAAGGGAATAAAATGATAGAAAAGCTGGTGGACAGAGAGTCCACAGACAGCAGGCAAGTCCTTCTGTTGCTTAGGCGTCAAGTGACATTCTAGCTGCTGCTGCCCTCCCAAATGCTGCTGGTTTGACAACATCTGAAAGAAGATACCACTTCACAGTTTTCACCAGACAAATAAACTCTGTTTTTTTTAAACTACTGACCTTTACTACGTCCAGATTTGTAGTACATATTTGAACAATATTTTCCCTTCAAAACTGCCTTAATTAGTCGTAGAAATTCAAAAAGGGATCACAAATATTCCTTACAGCTTTTGTTCTGTAAAGATATGATTACATCAAGTGGTTTCTGTAGATCTGTGTGCTGTACATCCATTATGTGAATTTCTTGTTTCACTACATTTCAAAGATGGTCTGGTTAGATTGCTAATCGGGTGGTAATGAAGGTCACTGGAAAACAAATTCTCCATCATGGTACACTACCCTGCTTGCAGTAGCCATTAGGAGATTAGAACGGTATTGTCATAAAATCTCCTTATTGTCAAATTGTGACATGCAGCCACATTTTTTCTTCATACACTAACAGATGGTAGTTGCACTCCTGCATGTTATCCTACTGCTACAGCCCATCTCATTCAATTGTTGAAATGTTGCGTTTTGAAATATACTGCAGAATTCAATGCACCTTGTATTTAACAAGCTATTTTTGCTGTTGAGCTATTTTTGCCTTCCAGTTGTGTTAAACTGGAAGGCATAACTGCCTTCCAGTACCATATCCTTTGGCCTCTGGATATGGTACGTGCTTTGGAACTTTGTCTGCAAAGACTTAAGATGACGTGTGTTAAAGTCCCAATAGAACAAGAATTTGTATCCCTGTGTTACAAAACTGACACCAAGAGCGTACCCTGATCACCACCAATATCAATATAAACAGAGTTAGAGTTAGCTTGGATATTTCTCTGTATACAACTGCAGAAAAAGAGCTAAATGAAAGTGTTGGACATTCACAGTAACTAGAGGAAAGAATATGTTCTTAAGGAATAAAACAAACGCTGCATTCAACATTAGACATAGTTTACAACTGTTGAGCATTGAAAGCGCATATGCCTGAACAGAAATGAACACAAAAACACCTACTTAATGATATATTCACAAAAGCCACCAAGGCTGTTTGGGGTCTCATTAGTTTTCAGAATAATGAGGTGAGGGACATAGTACTCTTGCTGCATGAAAAAGCTGCTGTCAATGTTATTTGTGATCACATGAAACATATCAGTTCCAATAAGGAAAAGACGGGGGAAGGTTTGTGATAAAAACGAATGAAAGAGAGGATTGAACAGAAAGAACTCAGCACAGGGATACAAGCAGAATCAGCCTCCACAGGGCTTTGATCAGTGTCTGCCTCCGAGCTCTAAAAGCAGTGTTTTCTTAATGAGCCTTTCTCACTTTTTTTCTCAGGCTCCCCTGCTTATTCTGCAGCAGACCACAGCATACAACACCAAAGCTGCAGGGTGGAGGGGGAGGACTGCGGGACTATGAATGATTGGGTGGGGACTCTGAGAGGGATTTGTGCTGTAGTGTAGATACAAGACTCCAGCTCATTGACAAAACAAGTGTGCTGAGAAAATATTCCACAATGAATATTTTGGAGATGGCTTGGTTGATGTGACGGATAAAACAGGGAACATTGCATTTTTCAAGATTAATCAGTGACTTACTCTCCTGCACACAACTGCTACTTTTTTTTGTTCTTAAATACTATTCTTTTTTAATAAGAGAAAATTTAGGAAACACCTGGTCCTCCACACATACATGCTTGCTCTGCTGTTTTGCAGAGATTTTAATCAATAACAGTGTGAGCACTCAATCTGTAAATATACACTCAATCCGTGTATATTTTAAGAAGAACATCTCTGGGGATGACAGTCAATATTTTTGAGCTTCCAGTGTAGAATACCAATATCTAAATACCAGAGAGCAGAACCAATATCTACAGTACACTGGGTCCTGTTTTGCCTACTTTTGGTCACCAAACCACATAGTCTTTTTTGCTGAAAGACTGGAATACACTCTTCATATTACAGCTAGCTACTTGGAAGTATTTAATTGAAGAAATAATAAATACAATCAGGATTAAGCCTATCATAATAAGCATATAATCAATTAATTGCATGAAAATTTTAAATGAACTTGATCACTTTCATTCTGACGATTAATATTTCTTAATATTTATAGACAAATCAAAATTCACTTTAAATATGCTTTTGGTTGTGTTTTTTATTTCCATTTTATTTATTGTTTTACTTTGTATATTTACAATATCTTCTGAAGTGTTTTTAAAGATTAAAGTTTATGTGTCTTTGAGAAGGTGAATTTAAATGACTATTATTCTGTTATTTGAAAATGATCTCAAAACAACATCATCGTTTATTGCAATAAGTAATAGGACAACATATCGTCCGACAAAATTTGTTATGGTGACCGGTGTACACAGGATACACTTGTCCAAAGCACATTAGCTTTTCTCATCCACCAAGTCTCTGGTGGGTAATACAATTTATGAGGGATGTGTGCTTTATTCCTAGTCTCTAAAAAGGATAATTTAGGTGATGTGGAGTTCTTACAAATTTTCACTCATTTCACTTAAAACACAATTACTCTGAATCAGATGCTACAGTCTGTGTTTAATTGGCATATTCTTCATATAACTGCAAGCATCTGTCAGTGATGTGTAAAGATTTGGTGCAAAAGGTTCTCTAAAGATTTTCTATGAAGTTGATGCAAATCAGTCCTGTTCCTTCACATCAAATTCACTAATCCATGTCTGTACAGACCTTGCTTTGTGGACCGGTGTGTGCAGTCATGTTGGAACAAGAAGGGGCCTTCCTCAAACTGCTCATAAAATTAACTGGTCATGCTGAAGTCATGCTGAAGCAGTAAGAGTTCTTCTTACTGGAATGATGGGATTGAAAAACAGCTCCACACCACAATCGCCTCTGCACTAAACATTACACTTGACACAGTGCAATCAAAAAAGTATTGTTCGCTTGGCAACTGTCAAATCCAGACCTATTCATTGGATTGCCAAACAAAGAAGCATAATTTGCCCATTCAAAGATGCTGCTTTACATCTCTGCATCTGAAACTTTGCACTGCAATTGGAAACAAAGGCTTGTATGCAGCTATTAAGCCATGGCGATCCATACCAGAAAGCTCTCTATGTACCGATACTGACATAATCTGAGGACCACATGAAGTTTAGAGGTACTTAGTTGCTGACTCTTTAGACATTTGGTAACCTCTGCACATTATGCATCCCAGCCTCTGCAGATCCCACTCCGTGATTTTATAATGGCCTGGCACTTTGTGGCTGAGTTGTGGCTGTTTCCAATCACTTTTACATTTAGCATAGACTTAGCACTTAACAGCTGATCTAGGAATACGATGTAGCAACGATATCTCATGACAGAACTTATTGCACAAGTGGAATCCAGTCATAGCTGGAATTTGCTGAGCTTCTGAGAGTGATCAATGATGTCAGGAATGTTGGTATTGGAGGCGTTCATGGTGAGTCTACACCCGAAAGATGTTTTTCTGATAAAGGAAACGAGCCTGAATCTTCAACAGACATTATGCAAAAATCCATATCCATGTCCTCCAATTAAACCATGGAGGACTTTTGTCTCAAATGTCTGACTTTGGTTTATTATTATCAATTTCTAGCTTTAATCTTGGAATTTTTTTCAGCAGATATCCAGTCTGTATCAGAGATTATCCAAGTTTTTTGTTTTGTTAATATGTCAAATTAATCTAGAATCTAGATTTTTGGTGGAAATTTACTTTTCCATTGGCAATATTTTCCTTTAATTTACAGTTCTCCATTGTAGGTAGAACAACTGTTTATGATCAAAATAATGTTTCACATTAATCAAATTTAATCTAGTCCAATCTTAATCTAATGTATTTTAGTTTATTCTATGACAATTTAAGAGAATCAGGAAATTTGTTCAAAACATTTTTTAATGAGGAAACATCAGCAATTTCCCAAACTGCGAACAAACTGTGTGAATACAACTGTGTGAAAGCTCTTCAATGTGTGATTAATTAATTCAATCCAAAACTGCACGCTGATTAACTGACAATGAAATAATCATGTTTGCAGGACAAGCATCCTCCATAGATCCTTGACTGCAGTCCTCGGCTTAAACAAAGTGTTTGTTCATCAGAGCTGCAGTAATAAAATCTCACTGCAGAATGTGTTGCATCTTCTATTTACACCACACTTAGTCACATTTATTGTGATCACACACAGTCCAGACAAGGCAAAGACCTCACAGGATCTGGAAATGTCTCATTTATCATTCAGCGACCAGCCTTTTAGGAGAGGAGAATAAATTATTTAAAGTCTGGGCCACACAAATTCTCGTGACTTTGTTTTTTTATCTATCATAGGTTTGCTGATTTAGCATTTCATTTCTTCTCCACTACTCTAAACTAATGCTGTTAATACTACCATTTGTTTACATGGGATTACATCATGTTTTATGGGCTGAAGCAGCTTCTTCCATCTGCCTCCTGTAGAGGAGTAATATCTCATCTTTAGCTCGGTGCCTGGGGTAAAGAAATCTGCCAAAGTAGGTCTGGCTTGATCTGCAGCTATTTAAAGCACCAGTAAAGCTCTACTGAGTCCAAGCATTTGCTATAAATCAGTCAAACAATTTCAAACATTGCAGCGGCGGCTCAACAGAGGTGTTGAATTGTGAGATCAATACAGCGCGTGCACTGGAAAATATCAACAATGTGGAGGCAAATCATGCCAGATGACTTTATCAGACAGTGCTCGACTGCATTTGAAACAAAGGGAGAAAATAACTGACATCTATCAGGAAATTGAGGCAGTAAAATATAATCCAGGCACCTTATGAAATGATTAAGGAGGAATTTTTTCTGAATAGTTAGAAGAAAAGCAACAATTGGCTCATAAAATGTAACACAGTCCATGGCAAAAGTACTTTTCCCTCCTTTTACTGAAATTCAATCACACGCTTCACTGGGCAGGACTTCAGATGATGGACAAACACAAAGTAGTACTTTAATGTGTTTTTGTGACATGGATGTAAGATGACATAGGGTTCTAAATTCTTTTTTACAAATAAAAACTGAAATTGTGGCTTGTGTTTGTACCTTTTGCCAAAACAAATTTTTCTGCACATATAACTGTAGCTCTATCAAGTTATGGAGTCATTTTTGTCAATTCTTGCAAAATTAGCTTAAGCTCCATCAGATTGTGTGGAGACCTACATATGTGCGTAATGCATGGCAAATAGTTGGACCATCAGTAGATTTTCCAACTTGAGCTGAGAATCTCCAAAGCTCTTCTTGTTAACTACTTTCTGGATTGCTCTCTCATCCCAGCCTCTTGGTTTAGAAGAGATGCATCTAAACTAAGGCTCTCACGGCAGTAAATGAAGGCAGATATTTTACTGCCTTCCTCTAATGCTCACATATTGATTTATATCATAACTTTAAACTTCTCCACAAATTTATCCCTGTGGTGTTTGAAGAATTCCTTGGTTTTCATGATGCTGTTTGCTTAAGAATGTTCTCAGAAGTCTTCACATAGTGGACAAATTGCATGTATCTAAGACAACTGTTAAGACTGTTAGGCACTTTCAGATTCTCATACTTAAAATTCTTCCACTTTATGGAAATACTATATAAAATACCTTTTTACGTTTGATTGGTGTGAGTAATTAGTTCAACAAGATGGGTAAACTGAATGGTGGCAGTTTTTATCTCCTTTTCTGCATGCTTTCCAAGTGCAAATGTAAAACTGAATGATTTTTACAACACAGGATATCTGGTCCCGTATTTCCACATTTAAGTTATCTGTTCTGATAATCGCTCTGTTTAGCATTTTAAATTTAATAATTCCCAAGCCTAGTGTGATTAGCATGAGGAAGTCACACTTACTGGCTTCTTGAGGAAAAACAGGGACAGTCCTCCAACTAGAGGCACATCCCCCAGCAAGGGCTCCATCACCACTCTCATCACACCGTGGATCTATGGAAACACAGGAGAGAACAAGAGTGATGCATGTGGACATGAGAGAAGGAAGCTTAAGAGAGTTGGAGCTCAACATTCCTGAGCGGTGGAGAAGCCGCAGCTGGCACACACGATAGGCTGGAAACTCGATCGTTGTCTGGCTTTGCACCTGCCAGCTTCATCCTCCACCTTTTCCATATTGTTTTATGGACATTGCTGGGATTATAGAATCTGAAAAGGTTTATTTGTGTTGTGTGGTAAACAAAATGCTGCTGAGAGCACCAGCTCGGAACAAAGGAAATTTATGTTTTTCCTGATCGAAAACTTACTTCCGATTTTACACAAAATATTTCTACTTTTTCTTTTAAATCTTTTTGGTTATTCATTATAGAGAAGGGTAGGGAGAAGCATAACTTTCTCTAACCTGGCAACGAAAACTCGCCCTTGACAGTGTTTTTGTGTCCCTAAGAAAAAGCAAACTTAAATAACAAAGAGCAAAGTACAAGTATATTAGCATAATTTTGGAGTGTAAAGACATCTCACAGTTATGAACTAAAATCAGTGCCAACTTTCACACCTCTGATATGGATCTTATGTTAACACTGTTGATCAAATTATTGAGCAAATGGTCTCAATGAATAATATCAAAATAAGAACAGAGTGAACTATACCAAATTGGTATAGACTACTCTATACCATTGTGAATTGATTTTTTCACAATGGTCTATTCGAAGAAGAAAAACTCAATACAGCTTCTGGTTTATTAGAAGATAGACTGATGTCTGACCTCACAAAAAGCTAATTATATACTATATGATTAATGACCAATAGGATTTAATCCAAGTGCTCCAGAAGCAAACAACAACTTGAATTAGTGCTATTCATAATCACTGTAAAAGAGATGCTCTTTGCAGGTCTCCATGAGTTGCATAACAGGAGCAGAGTGCAACAAATGTTTCCTTAGGAGAAGATATAAAAGCACTCTGAAGAATAATGCAGATTTCTCCTACTGCAACACAGACAGAGCAGAGGAGATAGAAATAAATAATGATAGGTTTAGACATCAATATGGGAACATATTGACAACAATTTCTACAGTTAAGCAATATTACAATTGTCTTTATACTGACTAATGATAATCGACAAAGAAACCATAAACAGAGCACTGGAACACATGATTTAAAAATAATTTATGTGCCAAGTAAAAATGTTTGTAAGAATAAAGCTGCTCCCTTAGTGCCTTGATGATGTTGTTATGACTATACATTTCCCTAAAATAACTCTGGCTTTATATGCTTCACAGAATAATGTTGTAAATAAGAAACGACAAGACAGACTTCTGCCTCCCATCTCTGTGTCCCTCTCTATCTGCTCCTGTATGACTTTTGTTTGATGGTTTTTGCTGAGACCAAAACTCAAGAGGAAAAAGGAAGTACCTCAGCAAAAAGAGAGAACGAAATCAAACCAAAGGGATTTTCCTCACCTGAATGCTCTTGATCCCAGCTTTGCAGTAGTAGCGTTTGATGTCCACATCAATCTCAGTGTTCCCAACGAAGCTGGGAGGCACGGACAAAATCTCATCAGGTTTCCATCACTTTTTATAACAATTTTCAGCTCTTGATTTATTTCCTTTAGGATTTCATGTTACAATGCTCAAAAAAGTCAAATGCTCTTAAAAAAATACATGGAAACCGAGAACAGGTGAAACTGCTGCTAATAACGTTTGAGTTATTTTCACAGAAACAAAACCTGATTATCCTGTTATTTTTATGTTAGTTTAAAAAATAAAACTTTTGTTACACCCAATTTTATTATTTAGTCATTGCCATGACACCTACTTATGAGTCAATAGCTTATAGTGCAGACTACACAATTCAATACTGCATTATAGTAATAGAGTGCTCAGTGAGGGATGTTTCTTAACAAAACATTTTCAGTTTTAATTAGTCTGTTGTGTAACTCTCTAGATTCCAGGCAAAAAATATGGAACATTTCGCATGACTGCTAATGAGAAAACAAACTTTTTGAAATTAAAATAACTACTTAAAATTATTAAATTCAAATAGATTTTAAAGTTAGCTTGCATACTTATACATCCACCAAGCCTTAAAGTAAAGTCAGCATCTATAGTTAAGAACTGCAGCACAGAGTTGCACATTGGGGTCACCAAGTCTCCAAAACAACCTTTTCTGGTTATCAAACTCCTTGTTTGAAAAGTCTGACACAAAAAGATTTTTTTTTCTGTACGACCATCAAAAATACAGTCTATGTATTTTTATGTGATCAGCTAATCAAAATGTGTGTTTTGATCAGATGATTCTAAGATTCAGCTTTACAGCAATAGGCAGTGCAGGTTGCTCTTGTGATAAACAGGAGATGAATACATAGAAAAGCATCCCATGCCCAGTTGTAAGTATGGTTGAAAATCTGTGATGCTGTGGGCCGATGGCCTTTGTGTTTCCCATCAAAGGTCATTGGAAACTTTTACATTACAATACTTTACATTACATCACAATAAAAGTTACTCTTTCTACAAGCTATATGTATTAACATGGGATTTATTACCTCACTGAATAGATGTACAGAAAATAGAATTATGATTTTTCTCATTTTTCCAGTGTGAGAGAATGCCACAGCAAAAAGCTTCAATATTTTTACAATTACTGCCAATTACTATGGAGGGAACTAGAGGCATTTTATAAAGAACAAATACTTTAGTGATTTTATATTCCCTCAGAGATCTTTCTGGGCAGTTTGCAAGCCAAAAATCTGTGCCAACATGGATGCTTTTGATTATTTATCAATTTCTCAGTAACTGCCAAGTCAAAGGTCACAAAAGTTGGAGGAAATGTGAAAAGCAAGAAGCAATTAAATAGACGATGGAGAAATCTGGTCTTGGCAAAATTTGACTTTCTGAAACAAGGTTCACTGAGAGTTTGCAGTCAGTGGTAAATGTGTCATTCCTCAGGCCAGGAGTAATATCTTAACGAATCAAAATAGCTAATATTATTGACTCACCTGATCTGCAGGTCCATGATGATCTGCCTCCGATCCACATTTTCAGTATAAACCTTGACTCCATTGATCCTGATTGGCTAGAAAATAACAAAAGTAACCATTATGGCAACCTCACCGCTCCAGCTGATTAACACTATGACAACACCCCCTCAACTCTCACACGCTTGGCACAAGGTCGACCTGTTTTCCAACTCCCCACCCACCCATCCATGGAAACTATTTGTGACACTGACCTCTCTGTCATGTATTTTCATGGTTGAGCTAGAACCTCCCCCAGCTGTCAGACAGCACCTGCTGACAGTGGCCTGTTTTGTAGCTACTAGAGCAACACACCGGCACTTTCTGCAACACTCACTTTGTTTCCTATGTCGATCTTACTGAAGCAGAAGGTGCTGAGATGGACGTGGCACTCCTTCACTGCCGGCTCGATCATCTCACGGAACAGTTTTTCCACAAACTGACAGATGTATGGCCACATCTGCATAACAGTCTGCAGGAAAATAAAGGCATGTCACTTTTTGAGGACAACTTAAGTAAAATCTTTCAAATGTGTTGCTGCTTGTGTCACTCTGTGAATGACATATTTATTTAAAATATTAAAAATGTACTTCTATTTTCAGAAAGCGGGGTCAGAATTCCCATAAACTGGAACATCAGAGCATGCAATTTTTATTCACCCCCCTTCTCAGAATGCCACAACTATTTTAATATATGCTCATGCGTGACTTCAAATGCACATCCTGGTTGTTGCCAAGGGGATTCACAGCGGGTGCAGCATACTTCTCACACTGGTGCAGACACAAGGCTGCATGTTTAAGTTAAATTTGCTGCAGTGTGACAGACAGAGTGGGAAGGGAAAAGGGTAGCAGGGTAAGAGACTTCCAGTTTAGGAAACTTCACAAAAAAAGGGAAAATAAAGATTCACTGAAGTATACAAAGCAAAAGAGGCAGATGTTCAATTTATTTACCTTGTTTAACCACTCAACCCGCTCTACATCTGGGAAATGGACCTGCAGTGAAGAACAGAGGACATGATCATTTAAAGAATACTTAAAATTCTAATTTACAGAATCATAACAGTTTTGCAGCTCTGCTTGTTGGCACAGAGGGAACATTGTTGCTCCATCTATTAGTGCATTTGTATGTTTTTATTCATGTTTTCTTTTTTTTTTTAAGAGAATAAGGCTACGTTCACACAGGGTCTTGAGGCTCAATTCCGACGTTTTGCTGAAGATTGATTTTTTAAAATTATTATTATTATTTTTGAAAGGTCATTCATACTATTAATTATATGCAATCAGATGTCAGTGTCAATGATTTATAACCCCAAAGAAACAAGAACATTGCTGTTGCACAGCAGCGCACTGTTTACAGAAACAAGTAACGGATGGAACCGTTTATGGGTCAATTTTGCAGTTTACTCAGCAAATGGAGCCGAGTATTGTCACAAAATTGTAACAAGATGAAGGAAGCTAATAAAAAGAAAGCACAACTAATAGTAACGGCATTTTGTGGAGCATCGTGGACTTAAGAGTCCACAATCCTGTTAAAATAATTTTAGTTATGGTGGCAACAGAGGTAGAAGTTCTTCCTGCAATCAGTGGGTCGCTGATTTGAGTGACTGTTTAATGCCCTTAGGTAAAACACTTCACCCACCTTGTCTGCTAGTGGTGGTCAGAAGGGCTGATGGCACGAAATAAGTGCCTGAACTGTCAGCTGGTGCTACAATCCAGTAGCTTGCTAACATGATAATGGGCATGAATGGGACTAACTTATTTCACTGTAAGGGATCTTTGAGTGCCCTGAAAAGTACTATATAATTCTGATAGATGTGTTTGACATTTTAGGTTGAACGGCTGAACTGATGTGAGGGGCTTTCAGATAAGATTTTAAATGTGATGCAACAACTTCAAGAGACAGCGCTATTTCTCAAGACTCAGCATTCATGTCAAAATGTGGACAGTAAAGTGACAAGAGCAGGGCGATGGGGAGCATAAAGTCTAAGCTAATATTTAAAAATCAGGTTTATAGTTTAAAAAAGTTTTCAAGTGGAGCCGCTCAGGCGTGAGAATATTGATTTTTCAGTCCATGACATCAATGTTGAGGTGGTGCTAAACATAAAAGACTTTGAGATCTTTAAACTATGTTTGACACACTGGTTTCGTTTCTGTTACTTCCTGAGCTTACAGCCTTCTGTTGGAGACAAAGAGTTACAGCTAAATGGATTTGACATTATTCTGACATAATTCTACTTTTGTATTCAAAACACAAAGTTCACAGAAAATGAGGTTATACCCAGATCATAGATAGCATAATAAGAGAGACGACTGAGAGATGCTTGTTTAAAGCCATGATTGTGGATGGGATTTGAATAAAGAGTTCACTCCAACTGGTGCTTTTGAAATGGAATCAAAATGTGTAACTTTTTTACAAATCAAACACTACCGAGTGTGGCTGGTGAAATTATTTTCAGCCCGTTTTATACCGTCATCTCTAAATGACACCTGGAAGTGATTGGACAGGATGGGCGCTGCTAGGGCCTTTATCTTCAAACGGAAAAAGCATGACACTATACAAACTTACTCCAAAAGTGTAAAATTCTTTTTAATACACACACGCACAAGATGATGTGTTTATGATTCTTAAGCTATGTTTACAAAAATTCTATGTTCAATCTAAAAAATATGAGATTCCGGTTTAGTCAGTCTAATAAATTTAGGCTTTATTCTGAAGAAAATTATATTCAGTCAAAAATTTCTTCACCCTTCTGGCAGCTCCATAGGCCAAACGGTTCATTCAATCACCAACAGCTGTGGGATATTCCTGAAATTGAAGCTAATTTTACTCCTGATAGTGTGGATCTATACATTGTGTAACACTCAAGGATCACTGCAGTGGATCATTCCTGATGCAGATGACAATACCTAACACAGAGAGTGATGAAAGCTGCTGAGAAAGAATAGAGTTGGGAAAGTTTGTCGATCACATTTATCATCAAAACATTGAACAGTTGCACAACATCCTAATATCCTTTCTCCCTTGTTTAAATATTGGCAAATATTATTGATGTTTGAACTCAATAACTTTAACTCATTGACCTTCAGTACATCTTCCTCGAAACCAAGACTCAAACTATACAGTACACCTCCGCTTTCCTGGTAGTTTTATTAGTTTTTAAGCCTCGATATTTTGACTTATTTCAGAGACATTTTGTTTTTGATCCACTCTGCTAGTCAGCTGGCAAAAAGAAGGCTCTCAAGAAGAAGACATTTGGAAGCTTGGAAATATTTAAATTCAAGAAAAGCCTAAGCGGTCATGTTGAAAAAAAGCTAAAAAAAAATAATTAAAATGACTTATGTAAAGCAATCCAATTCTTTAACCACAACTTTGTGTTGTAAATCCATAAAACAGCTCACTGCACGAATCTGATCAGATACAATGACTGATTGTTCAGCATATATAAAAACAATATTCTTGTATAAAAAGCCAAAAGTCTATATTATTCTCCACAATGAGCACTTAGAAGTTAGTAAAGTTAATAGATATTTGTTCTTTATTTTGCTTACATCTATTACAATTTCAATACACATGTTAGAAAACATTATAATACCTGTAAGATTTTATAATCTTAGTAACACTAGAAATAATTATTCTCTTTTTTGGATAAATGCAAATTAATTTTATTAAAGGATTTGAACAATAATAATAAAAAATATCATAGTTACATTGAAATTTATTACAAAAATGTGTAAGTTGATCTTTTTTTTTTTACTGAAAATGATGCATCACTTCATACTTGAAAGGGGGATACTTTCCACCCATGTTGACAACTGAACTTTTCAAACTGTTTTTGCATTTTCCTGGTGTACAGTATGAAAATGTGGTAATATGACTCTAATTACTAATATATATACCAACAGGAAGCAGGAAGAGTTGACTGACTGAAACACGAATAACAACCCAAATAACTGTGAATCTCGTGTATTAGAAGTTTTTCAGAAAATGTTATACAATCAAGTTAAACTGTAAGTAAAATTGAATATTTTTCTTTTGAAAATTTATCTCCACAACATAAAAATGTTTAAATGCAAACTGATCAAACCTTAGGTATTTGTTGATTTACTCATGGCTACAAAATGGAAAAATGTAGAAAATATAATGCTTTTCCTAGGTAAGAGATAAGGGTGCAAATTGACAAAGGGACAAATTGACTTGTGGTCAACAGGAGAAAAACACAAACAAAACAGGGTCATGAACAGAACCTTGTGGAACTTCACGTAGAAGCATAACTGGCAATTATCTGAAGTTGAATATTACATCAAAAAAAATTTAAACCAATTTGAAACTTTAACCTTTAAAAAGTGCAGTGACTTTGCCTCTGTGCTCTTATCTATGTTGTTTATATTTGTTGTACAAATAGTTATTTTGTCCTACCAGTCAATTGATAGGCTACTGAACAAGGATTTGTAGTAATCTTCCACAGAAGAAGGGGCTATCCCAGAATGCTCATAAATTATTAAGCCAATTGAGCACCAATGCAATAGATCCATGAAAGACCCCTGTGGAATGCCACATTCAATAATAACTGAAGAATATTTAATGTTCAGCTTTGCAACAGAAATACTTCAGCCTAATTTTGAGATCCTTAAAAACCTTGGTACATTTTGATACCAGTAAACAAAAACATTCATAACCTATTATCATGTTATATACCAGATTTGTATTATTCCATATTTTGATGCGAGCTTATCAATAGCGTCCAAGTTATTTTTGAAACACTGATGGGTTTTCATTGATTATTAATTCAAGTCCTTCTTACACAGATAGTGCAGAAATAGGGCAACCTTCTGAAAGAGATATAGTAAATCTGCATGGATCCTAAAATAACAGAGACTTGGGGAGCATGTTTCCCTCCCAGCGTGGTGTCTGGTGTACCATTGTACCATTCTGTATTTAGAATGGGGCCGGGGTCTCATATCACAGTCTAGGGGGGTGAACAGCTGTTTCATCGCGGCTTTGCAGCTCAAACCTGCAACGGCTGATCTGGTCAGGTGATGGTTTATTTTCCTGGAAGCTCAAAACATATTGTTCACAAGAACCGCACTAATGCTTCTGAGAAAGGCGGCTCGGTAATGTACATGCAACATATCTTACCCATGGCGGTAAATCAGAGCTGGTTAGGCTATGTTTGGCACATCTCTCCTCTTGGTCAAAGAAATCAAGCGCTCGGCTCAGACGGCTGAGCTTCCCTCCTGCGTTTCTCCTCCAGCAGAAAAAGATAAAAAGTCCAATCAGCAGCCAGCTGAAGCTGAATTCAAAATACCCCAGGGCGTAAATTGGGAAAATTATGACAAAAGTCTTTACGAAGTGGACCCATGTGTGGGTGAGCTCGCTGGTGGAAAACACCGGGGTGTCGTCGAGTGCGCTCCCCGGAGAGGTATGGGGAAAGTTGGACGCATGCTGGACGCTGTGTCCGTTCTCTTTAGGAGTCGCAGGGCTCGCATCGTTTGAGTGAGCTCCGCGGACTGCTGTCATTGTGTCTCCTGACATGTCTGTTGTCCTCAAACTGTCACAGTGCGGGCTAGGTCTAACAATACAGTTCCATGTGCGGAGCGCTACGTTTCACGTCGGCTCACCTGAGCAACCTCCCATGGTCCTGTGAGGCTGCGCTGACAACTGCTTTACTAGTTTTCAATGAGAGTCGCTTACAAAAAGCATGTCAGTACTGTCCACTGATCTGCTCACCCTGCCGACACAGGGGTGGCACTGAGGGGTGGGAACAAACATTTCCAAGAACGCGCAAGGATTCTGAAAACTTAAAACCAAGAAACACCGCCATCTGGTGTTCAATGCTGACAATTGACGCTATTTTATTTTTGTATGAAAGTAGGTCAAGATTATGAAGAACCATTTCAGCTGAAATGGCTGGAAAAAGCTGGACTCAAGGACAGCAAGAGGCCCTCATCTTGGCCGCCCAGGCCCTAAACACCAGAGCAATAGAGGCCAGATCTACCACACCAGACAAGACCCAAGATGTAGGTTGTGCAATGAGACAGTCCAGCACATAACAGCAGGGTGCAAGATACTGGCAGGGAAAGCGTACATGGAACGACATAACCAAGTGGCAGGCATAGTGTACAGAAACATCTGTGCAGAATATGGACTGGAAACCCCAAGATCAAAGTGGGAAACACCCCCAAAGGTGGTGGAGAACGCCAGAGCTAAGATCCTGTGGGACTTCCAGATCCAGAATGGTAAGGGCGAACCCTTACCATATATATATATGGTACCATATATATATATATATATTATATATATATATATATATATATATATATATATATATATATATATATATATTATATATATAATATATATATATATATTATATATATCATATATATATCTCATATATATATATATATATATATATATATATATATATATATATATATATATATATATATATATATATATATATATATATATATATATATATATATATAATATATATATATATATATATATATATATATATATATATATATATATGAGACAGCCTGCAGTGCTTTAGATGTTTTCTTCTTTTCTTTGGTTTGCAAGCCTACTGAAGGAGCCATTGATACACCCTTAGTCTTTTTTAAAAGCTGGGCACCGTTCACAAAAACAGAGCGGTAACACTCCAGACAAAATAAGCAAAAGCTTAAAAAGTCCCACAGTGAAGAAAAAAGAGACTAAGATGTTGAGGAAAGTAACAAAAAGCCATCATCTAGTTCAGGACTAGAAAAAACGTCAATCGTTGTTTTGTATATAAACAAAGAAATCAAGTTTGACTATAAAGCCTGGACCGCTGCCATGGAAACTGACGTTTGAGCATCGATTGCTCCTGCACCGATTCGTGAGGTCTGTTGTTAAGCCGAAGTGACGCGTTCGCCATGGTTTCAACCCACTGCGCATGCGGTCTAGACAGTTATCACTATGGCGTCGCGTATACAACAGTGTAATGTTGTTTTTAGAGTATTAAGAGCTTGAAATCCCCAAACAACGAGGAAAACATGCACAGTGATAAGGTAAGTGGTTAACGTTTGTCATTACCGATGGCAAATAAAAGCCGGAGACTTGTTATATACCTTGTCTCAGACTCTGGACGTGATCTTGTTGAGTACATTTGACTTTTTCTTATTTAAACTATGTTTATGCTGGTCTAAGTGTATCTCACTGTTATTACAAAGTAAAAACAGATAATATATTTTCCTAGAAATTAACTAAGGAAGACACATGGAGACCTTCTGAGCTGAGAAGACACCTCAGGGTAAGTCAAAGGTTCTTAAATAATCAGATTATTTGAGAGGTTGTAGTGATTATTTCATTAGTTATTTATCCAATACAGAATAAACACACAACATTAAGCTGAAATAATGTTTGAATTTATTGTGTATATTGTGTCAACACACAAATTAATTGAGCTTTTTTCATACATTCACCCAAACTTTGTAGTATGTGATGTTAAAGGCTTCAGAGTGTATTTTAATTTGACAAGACGAGGGCTTATTAACTCCTCCTTGGGGACCATCACTAAGTAAAGTCTTTGCCCCTCATTAGATTATGTTTTGGAGAACACATCTAGTCAATTTATGTTGAGTTGAGTTGATTCTGACCAATAAATCAGAATCATGTCTAATTGACATGTAAAAAAACTGATATGAAATAAAAACCTTCAATGACCTGCTCGATGAAAACACATCACAGCTAATTTTAGGATGGTTAAAGTAAAATTATTAAACTTTTGGCTTGACCTTCTGTGGTGCAACTTTCCAAAGAACATTTATGAAAATATTAGTTGGAATATATGCGTATATTTGAGCCTGATCATTTGTACTCTGTGTAGATCAAATCAAATGCACACTAAGTTGTAACTTGTGTCTCAAAAGAATTGTTGAAAACCAAAACTTGAAATTATATTCCTGCCCATGATGAGTAGATTTAAACTTCTGGCCTATTTTTTTCACAAAAGGGATCAAAATTAATAGCCTTGCATTTTTGTGTTTGTAAGGAAAAAGACAATGGTGATGGATATTCAAGACGGAGACAAGACAATGAGAGAAAGCACCGTGGTGGAGAGTCCATAGAGAGACGGCACAGAGATCCGGAGGAATCCAGACGAGATAGAGACGAGCTCAAGGAAAGAGAGAGACGACATGGAGATAGTAGAGACAGACATACTGAGCGAAGGAAGGACGGATCTTATGACAGGAGAGGTGACAAAGACAGGGAGAGACGTGATGACGACCACAGGAGAAAACAGGTAGTTGATGGTAGAGATATCAGGGATAGACACAAACATAAGGAGAAAGAGGAACTAAAAGTGAGGGAGGAGGTCAGGGACAAAAGGAAAGAAGAAAGAGAAAAGGAAAGAAGAAGAGAAGAATGGGAAAGGGAGCACAGGAGAGAGAGAAGGCAGCATGATGAAAGGGGTGAAATAGGTAGAGATCAGACAGAAAAACTGCACAGAGAGCTGAGGGACAGACGGCGCAGAGATGAATATGAAGACAAACGAAGAGACAAAGATGTTCAAGAAGAAAGAAGGCGTTCAGAGCGGATAGAAGATGGAGGTAGGCTTCCTTAAAATCAATTTTTCTATGTTTAGGTTGTCCATGTGATTGAAAAACTTTTTTACCTTAGTGCGTAAAGAAGACCACAGACGACGTAAAGAGGACGGAGACAGAAGACACAAGGAGAGAAGACATCACGTAGGACAATGATAATAATTTCCTCCTTTTTTCTGTTTTCAATTTTATGGTCCAATTTGCTTCAATAATGTGGGATACAGTTATATTGTTGCTCTGATGCTCTACAGGATGAGAAATGGAAGCACGAAAGTGAATCCAAGGAACGTCGAGACTTGAAAAAATCTGACGGTGATGTGCGGAGCTCCCGTGGTGACAGGGATCGAATGTTAAGGGACAAGCACAAACAAAGACATAAAAAAGAGGAGGACAGTGCAGATGGAAGGCACAAAGACAGACAACACAGGGAGGCAGATGAAGAGGATGTAGAGAAAAGCAGTTCCAAGAAATCCTTACCGGACAAAAGGAAGGAAGAGAAAAAGGCGAGTTCGTCCCTAAATTCTCCTCAAAATCTGTTTTTGTTCATTTTAAAATTATTTTCTGATGATATCATGTCATTTTCCTTCTTCGCATTCCTTCCAAATAACTAGGACAAGAAAGAGCAGCAGCAGACAGCAGGCGGACAACAAGGAGAGGACCGTGTAAGTTTGACCACAAAAACACAAAGTGTTGCAGAAAAGTGATGATTGTAAAGGAAAGAAACTAGGGGAAAAATATATATTAGATCACAGAAACTGGACATGACCAGAAAGTTTACTGATTTGACATGTATCAAAAATGTCCCTTCACAGATCAACCTTTGTTTGTTTTTTCTTCAATGGGTCATTTATTCACGTTTTGTGCTTCCTATTGCTGCTTCTTTCATTCTGCCTTTCTGCATATGGTTTGTTTATTTTCTTCTGCAGATAGAAGATGCAGACTTGGCAGAGCAAGCATATGAAGAGGATTTTGAGGTGAAGGAGGAGCAGAAATATCTAATTCTGTTCTCTTCCATCTTTTATTTTGTCAGCATCCTCACTTTTTAATATTCAATTGTTTACTTTTGCATGCTTTTATCGATTTACATTCTAAGAGACTGGTAAGAAGTCAGCGCTGGACATTTTATTTGCTACACAGTGTTGCTTGTGTGAACAATGCTTTATTTCCTCAAAGGATTATGAAGAGGATTTTGAAGACGTGGATGAGAGTGGTGATGAAGGTGAGGATGATGATGGAAAAGCGGAGAAGACTGCAGAACAAAGTAAAGAGATTGAGGCGATCCGGAGAGCCATGGCTGAGGAGAACGAAAGAGTTGGATCGGCTCAATCCAGGAGTAGTACGGCCATAGAGGAGGAGCAGAACAGGCCCAAATGGCCCAAAGGTGCTCTCTTTATGTTCAGTACCATACACACAACTTAGATAATTCAACAAAGTTTTATGCGACATTGTGGTCAATGTAATTAATCATAATCAATTGTTTAAAGGCTCTGAAAGGAAAGAGAGTAAAACTTCTCGGCATGGCAAATTGATCAACTTTGTGGCTGCAAAGCAACGTGAAATCAGCAAGAAAGTTGCCACAAAGCAGAAGTACGTTAATTTAAAACTAAAATATTATTCCTCAAGCAGTTTGATATAATGTTTTATGAGCTGGTAAATGTTCTCTGACAACAGGAAGCGGAGTACAGAGCTGCTTCGTTTAATCGATCTGGACTTTTCCATGACGTTCTCCCTCCTGGACATCCCTCCTGTCAGTGAATACGAAATGTATATAAAGAGCTTTGGAAATGCCAACACCAAGCAGGTCAGGTTCATTTTCAGCTTTTTGAGTCTGTGACGAAACACCTGATATACAAGTATAAAAAGGAAACAGCACATTTGAGAGAGAAGTGGGACTGTCTTCCTCTCAGGCTTACGTTCAGTGTAACGAGGATAACACAGACAGATACGTCCAGACAGAGGAAGTAGAAATATGTGAAAAGTGGACTCAGCATCCTCCTGAATACAATGGAGCTTGTGGAGGTAAGGTTTTTCACATTGTGTCAGATTGCATCCAACAACAGTAGTGAGTCTTACTGACTGCAGAAGTTTTCAAGTTTACCTGCAGTTTTTTTGTTAGATTATTGGATTAGGACTTGAACATCCTATGATTTTAACCATTCCAATGTAATTCTGCCTGAGTGTTTAGGGTTACTCTCCTGCTGGAGGGCAAAGTGCAGTTAGGCCAAACATGGCATCCCCTTTGTCTTCTTATTTGTTTTTTGGGTGTTTTTTTACTGTTGTCCAATAAAAGTCCAATATGTGGAATGCATGACTAAAGCTTTGTCTGTGTTATTGTGTTATAGATCTCTCTAGCAGTTCAATTATAACTGTCCTTGTTCAGCCATTTAGATTAGGGGGAATGTCTAAGTCTGGATCGGTTTGTAGCGTGCCATACGCTTTCCTTTTGGAAATGATGTATTGGACACTACTAAGGGAGATTCTCATAGATTGAGAGATTATTTCATCACATGACCCTTTTTCAAACTTTTCTAAAACTTTTCCCTTCACCTTTTTGCTGAGTTTTTTGGGCTCCATAATGCTGTCTTTTGTGATTTTTTAGATTTTTTAAAGAGTTGTCAGGCCAAGGGAGTGAATAAAAATGCATGTCTCAATTCTTTGCTTTTTTTGTTTTACGTTTTTATTTGTGTAACTGAAAACCATGAATCATTTCCTTTACACTTAATAATTTGCAGCATTGTGTTGGTTTATCACATAAAATCCCAATTAATCACTTTGAAGCATAGGACAAGAAGTGAAGAAGTGGATTGATTATAGGCAGTGATGTTGCACCCTTTTTATTTTCCAGATCCAAACTTCTCTCAGGATGCACAAGACAGAAGCAGGATTGACCTCCTTCTTGATTCACAATGTCTGATGTCATTTCTGCGCTCAGCCTCACAGGTTTGACATAATTCTATAACTGCTTTTTATTATTATTATTATTTCTAAACTTTTAAAATGTGTTATTTCAAGCTTTTTATTTGAGATGCAAGCAGTGCCTTGTGCTTTTTGACTAAACGCAGGTCATGGTGGTGCTATTGGAGGAAGATCAGGCAGAAAAGAAATCCCTAAGAAAGCTGAAGAATCAAAAAGATTCGCTTTCTTTCAGCGATGGAAGTTTGCAACTCAACACTAAGTTCCCTTTTCTTTTAGGTACAGTACCATGCAAAAGTATTTCAGACAATCTTTAGTAATGCAGTCAAGGTGATCATACATTGCTTTAACATTTTCTTTTTTACTTATTCTACTTGTGGTATTTTTAATACAAATTCTTAATATTATCTTTACATCATTCAGAAAATAACAAAGTTGGGCTTAACTTTTCAATCACAGGTCGACAGATTAGTTTGGTGCAGTTCTCTGAGGTTCAGAAGCACATCATGCTTTCTGTCCACATGCCCAAATCCAAAGCCAGCACTGTCGGCCTCGACAGCTGCACCGTCATCTGTGTTTGGAACATCTGGGAGCCATCCAGACCTCAGAAGATACTCATCTATGAATCAGAGGTTTACATTTACACAATCTAATTTCAGCTTCTGCAAAGTCTGCTTGACTTTAGAATAATACTTGCCTTACAGAGACATTGTTATGTGCCAGTTGATCGAAGTTTAACCAAAATAACTGAGACAAGAACAGCCAAGCTAATAAGACTGACAAAAAAATCCCAGAAAAGCCACTTTTAACACGAATAACAGTGAACGCTTGTAACGTTTTGCTCCTTGCAGGTCCAGTGTTGCTGCTTCAGCCCAGGAAAGTCCACTCTGGTGTTTGCAGGAACACTGGTTGGTTCTGTGGTGCTTTGGGACCTGAGGGAGTATGCCAGCAACCATTACAGATTAAAGATTGGTGATGATGAGTGGACCTTCAGACATCCGACCTTTTCTACCGGTATCTCATAAAAAGTTTTATTCACTTAAAATTTTCATTAAACGCAGATTTTTCCTTAATATTTATTTTCATGTGAAATATTTTAGAATTTTTTTTGTTCTTGCAAACTTGCACCAAATGCAGGGGCACTTTAAGAAATTAGATGAACACACTTGTTTCAGTATTTCAAAACATAAAACTCATAAACTGTCTGGATTAAATCCAGGGTTTTGTTTTTGTTGATTTTGTGGAGTATCCCTTACAGCATCCCTCTAGCGCACGTTGAGTACTGACATCTTGTCTTTTGTTGTTCTGTCAACACAGATGCAGTGATGTCCGGCTCAGGCCATGTTTCTCCTGTCACCTCCATAGAGGTCGTTCCCTCCTTTGTTGCTGGAGGAGCAAGACCAGAGGTCCCACTTTTAGCCTCTGAGGAAGGTGTGACTTTCTTTACACAGTGACTGAATAGTCTCCTGGAGAGTGTGTCATTATTTCGTTTTTTCAACCCGATCAAAACCAATCAACTAAAATTATATTTTTATCACCCAGAATCATCAGGATTGTCGTTCCAGCTTGCCTCCTTGGATGAAAGCGGGATTTTAATTTTTTGGGTAGGTTAGGCAACAAAGAGAAACAAGTTTAATGTAGTGATCCAGAGAGGTGCAACATTGTAGCGTTTTTTTTTTGTTGTTGTTATTTATTAATTAGTTATCTTCCTGTCCAATTAGTTTTCTCTTAAAAACTTAAACACAAATTTCTGGAATATAGTATACAAATAAAAACCTAAACTTACCATCCCAAAAGAGAAAAACTTTGTTTAAAGTAAAGACAAAACATGACAAGTCAGTAAAAATGCATGAGTTGATTCCTTATCTGAATTTGCTTAAATCTGAAACTCTTTGCAACAGTTTAGAATTTTCTTCATATGTTATCAGGATTTTATGTGAAAGAACATCACAAAACAATGTGTAATTATGAAATGAACTTTCTCCCTGACTTGTCTGCTTTGTTTCTTGGTCTTCGTGATCATGTTTGTTTATTAATGTTCTCTACCACCTTTTAAGGCCATGGAGTTATGGAATGAACTCCTGCCTCCTGAGCCACTCTCACCCCATTCATTCCTGGTTAGCTGTTGTGCCTATGTACAGATCTGCATAAAATATAAAAAGATTCCCTGAATATTGAGTGGAACATCTGAAAATTTGTTTGGAAATTTATATGTGAACATATAAATCCACTAAAGTGTAGTTTTGTTTGGTGTCATTATTATTCATCAGGGACCTTTTCCCCCAGATACTGACGCTTTTATGCGTTTTCTTCTTTGCATCCTATAGGTGGTGACGGAGCTCCCTAAAGGGAACGAGGCAGGCTCGCCAACAGATTTAGGTAATTGAGTCATATTTTATAGGCCTCCCTGTTCTATCCAGTAAACATACTCATATTTCTCCCACACGTGTTTTGGCCTTAATTGTGTCTTGTGTTTCCCATCCTTCAGGTCTCCGTCCTGGGGGAAGAGTGAAGCTGCTTCACAGTTCCACCCTCCTCACTGTTCCGAGGTTAGATTGATAAATAGCTCATGATGAGCACTCGTCAGCCGCTGGCCTTAAAAATACCTCACAGTGACTTGACCCATTGGGACGCAGCTGTTCAGTGGTCACATGATTCAGTGTTTGTCCCCTCAACATGTCTCTGGAGGTCATGTACTGTACAGGCTGGGGGGACATGATGTGACGGGAGAGTTTGTGAGATCTAATGTTGTGCTCTCTTCATCTCCAAGGCCATCACTAAAAGAGGCCGCAAAAACAAGGCCTTTTCAGATGCTGCTTTTAAAATACCACCCGACAGACTCCAATCATTTCTTTATTGGCACCAATCTGGTGAGCAAAATGTATCAAATTCAGACTATTGATCCCTAGTTCCTTTTGGGAGTTATTTTGACTTCCTGTTTCTTTCCAGGGTCTGGTCAGACATGGAACAAGTCACGGTCTGAAGGCTCCTCCACAGTTTTACAAGCCCCAGGAGATGGAAGAAAGAACTGTTGACATCAGCTCAATCCACTTTTCTCCTTTCAGACCAAATCTCTTCCTGGTAGGAAGTGTTCCTTTTCAAATTGAATCAGTTTTAAGACATGCAGCCTTCTGCACATATACTAGTGCTGCTTGTTGATATACAAAGCACTTATGTTAATCTTTGATTACAGTATCATACTTTCACACTGAAAAATGTTTGAAAATGTTTACTTTTATTTAGGGACAATTGTTCAGATTGAAAGCAAATTGCATATTATGAAATTTTAACAAAATTCTTACTCCTGAAATCATTGGTACTCTTCAAGATTCTTAGCTTGGAAAAGATTTCTCTAAATCAAGACAATAATTAAAAAGCTTAAGATTAATAAACAAACCAAATTACACAAATAATATTTCCCTTAATCTATTCCCTCTTCTTAAGAAGATTTTTCTCATGTTACTCTGAAATTATGAATTCTAGGTACTTTGGTTCATATTTTGGTGCAAAGGTGTACTTTAGTACCTTACTGTGAGATTTTTCTTCCCTTTCTGTAGGTGGGCTGTGCAGACGGCAGCATCAGGATGCATGCAGTCAGCCATGATCAGCCTGTGGCAGAATGGATGAACAGCACCAGTGGAGAAGCGGTGATCTCGCTGCAGTGGACCCAGACCAGGCCTGCTGTGTTTTGTGTCCTTGACGCGGCTTCTAACCTTCACATATGGGACATGTTGAAAGATGATGGACAGCCTGTTATGACAGAGACATTTCATGCTGATAGGTAAAACCATTTAAATGAGTGACATGTAAAACAAAAATTTCATGCCATCCTGTGTTCATATTAGCTGTGTGCTTTGTGTTTTTAGGGTATCAGCTGTGGCTGTGTTTGGAGACTCAAGACAACAAAACACATACTCAGGAATTGCGCTGGCACACGAGTCAGGAAACATAGAGCTACATTATTTCACTCAACCTTTGACGTTGCCCATCCCTGCAGACGAGGGAAAGTTGGAAACCTTAATGACTGAAGCCTTTTGAAACCCTTCATCTTGACTTTATGCTAATACCAACTCACTTTAGTGTTACTTTAAAGGTTTAATTCATTTTTAAACACAGAAGGAGAAAAAAGTTCAACTAATACAACCTAGTTAGACATCATCCTAAATACCTTGCTGTTTCTTTATTTTCTTTATAGTTTAATGTGAAATTGAATAAACATGGGGTGAACATTACAGTGAGGGGAATGCTGTTAATTCATCAATTGTCCTTAGTTTAAAAACAATGTTGTACACATGTTTGTGAATATATAAAAATATTTATACTTTTTGGCTGTAAAATATTTTTATTACAAAGTCTGAGTTATTTTAAATAAATGTAGTAAATCTGTATCCTACAATGGTGGGTTTTATTTTTCCTTTTATATACATATCACACCATAGGTAATGTCATGTGTAAAATTTCTCCATTTGACTTAACCCCACAGAAGCAGAATTAGGTAAGACACTAACTGCATCATGGGAGAAGAAGTGGAGATGGTTGAGCAGTATTATAATAATAATAATAATAATAATAATAGGGACAAATGTGCTGTTTCCTTTTTATACTTGTATAATAATAAGGATTCAAGGAAAGTCAAAAACAATTTCAGTGCATCAAACAAAATCATAAAAGGTAACACAAAAACTTAATACATAGCACTGGACAACAACAGAGTGTCTTCAGGTGGAGGCTTCTTTAGATTTGCTGTAACACAGACTGCAACAGGAGATTCTGTCAACAGCTATTAGCATCTACTCTGAAGAACCTTGGGGATGTGCGTTACAACATTTTTTTCATTTGGAACTAATAAAATATTTTGGAATGGAATTCTATTTAAAATATTTTTGAAATAAAGCAAGGTTTTTGCAGCCAAGTAGCTATGGTTGCTGAGAAACAAGCAGAGAACAAGGGAAACAATTTCAAGAAATACAAAGTGAGAGTAGTAATCTGTATTCTTGCAGCTCAAAGAGATTCAACTTTTTGAATTTTATTGTTTATTTCTTTCTTTTCTTACTTTTTTAAAAATTTTACAAATTACCAACAAAAAAATTACAACATCAAAGATTCACACCCATTGGATGTTGGATGCCTATGCATAACTCGGTATTGTATTGCACTATTATCATTAATATTATTATTATTATTATTATTAGTAGTAGTAGTAGTAGTAGTAGCAGGTGTAGCAGGTGTAGCAGGAGTAGTAGCAGTATTATCAGTTGCACAAGTTAATCATGAAGAATTTGAGGTAGAGAAATGACTTTAACTGAAATGAAGAATTTCAATACACTTCTATCCACATTGAAGTTTACAATGTGGATTCATTGATAATTCAATTCACTTGATTGTTTTCACTTCACAGAGTGCCTTGCATTAGTTTCTTTGTAATGCAGGTATGGGAACCATTTTCTTTCATTTTCCTTAGGATGAAGTGCACTTGTTTATTCTCAGAACTTTACAAGCAGAAAGATTTAGAGCAGAATCACATCTCAGTCTTGGAGAACACCACCCCCTGAAGACCGAGTCATTTTGAGGTAGTGGCTCCAGGACAGAACAGCAAATTATCCAAGGTTCAGCATAGAAGGGGTTATCTTAGCTCTCTAAGATGACAGAACCAACAATACATCAAGCTGAGAAATTTCTCATTTTTGATAAAAGGCAGACTGGAAACAAGGTAGATCAGCTTGAATGTGGTTACCAGGAAATTATTGCAGTAACTATCAGTAAAGCATTCTATTTGTGTCTGCAGATTTTTGTCCATGAAGAGGACGAGCACTTCCTTGTTCATGGTTTCTATCACTTTAAGCATTTCTCCTGTGAAAGCCCAGTGCGTTTCATGTTACACTCCCCTGCAAACCATGCTTTCATCAGCCTCCATACAGACAACAAAGTAACCTTTTACAGACCTAAATGCTACAGGGAGATAATCTGGAAAAAAATGCCCTTTTTGGGCCTTACTCCTACAAAGCTCCTGGGATGGATAATAGGCTGGGGTCCGGGTCCCATCTTCACTCTTCTTGACAACGAATTGAGGCATTTGGATACTGCGGATAACGCTCTTGATATTCGACTGTGTGAGGCGGTGGAGCATTCTTGGGAGATGGTTACTGCAGGCATTGGGAATGTGTGTGTGTGGTCGGTGTTGCTCATGAGGTGCAGAGTGATGATACAGGAAGGGCTGCAGCAGAGAGCTTTCACTCACATGGCATTGGCTCCTCCACAGAAGAAGAGGCCTCACTGTGCCATTGTTGCATGTGGAAAGGATGTGACTGTGATCGACCTCGATAATGGGATAGTTCTGGATCACCAGGAGGAACTCGCTCCAAGGTCTGCAGGATCATAATGATGTTATGCAGTTTTTGGTTTTGTGTTATCTCTGCAGTTTTACCTTTGTTGAGCTCATTCTTTTGTTCGAAATCTCATGCACCGCCTTAGAAGCAGGAGCATGAAAGCATATAAATGTCTGAATTTTCCTCAATATGAAGAGCTGCAAAATGTAAATGTACTTGTTTTACTTTTTTCATTGTCTTAAATTACAACTACAACATATATGTGTTATGTGTCCTACAAAATAGTGCATTTCAACAATCTTTTACAAATAACTTTGCAGTTGTATTTTGCCCACCAGAGTCAATGCTTTGTTAAAGAAAACAGCAAGCTCAACTTGTGGTAATGGCAGTTCCAATGTCAGCTGCCAGTAGGTGCCACCGAAACAGTTGCAGCTGACACTGATTGAACATAATTGTGGATAAATTTGTTTCAAATAGATAAATATAACAAAATAAGAATATTATTTATCCCACTAAGTTCCACTGCTACCGAACCGAAGTAGTGACAAGCAATGGCAGCTGACATCAAAACTGCCACTTTACATGAAGTAAGTGCAGTCAAAATAGTAGTCAACATAGGTCTTACATGATTTAATAACGAATAATATTATCATTTCAAAAATAATTATTTACAGACAATATAACACATTTTGAGAAAATCGTCATTAGCATTCACAAAACTAGCGGCAGCAACCATGAAAGCTCTGGCATCCTTGTGTCAGCTGCTGAAAGTCGCCACTACTAAGCTGTGGCAGCTTCTGGCTGCCACTGTCCCAAACTGAGTTCAACCTTGCTGTTGTTAATCCACCTTTTACTTTGATTGCAGCCTCTATTGCTACTGGCTTTGCACATCTAGGCTGAAATTTCTCAGTTGGAATTCGACTGGAGCATTCCAGGACAAAATACATTTTTCATGAATCATTTTATTGGTTTGTATGTCTAGTGATGAACCTCACCCCCCCCCCCCACCCCCCCTTCAATTATGTGCTATTTTGTGTTTGTCTAGCATCATGATTTTAGTAATGACAAAGAGTAGAAAGTGAAAGGACTTTAAATACATTTTGCATGACACTTGATGTTAATAATCTATTTTTGACATAAATTTTGGTGTAATCAGCAGTACTTTACATCATTTTTATTGAAATCCTATCTGTATGTTTTATGGCATGACTTAGTTTTTCCTTTTATTTAGTTAGATTTTTTAAAATTTAACCTGTAGCAGTTCAGGTTAAATCATTGTTTTATATATGTTAATTTGAAAAAACGGATCCTTACATAATAAGCTGGTAAGTTATTTAAAATAGATATAGGTGTTTTGCTGAGCATTGTTTTAAAAGACTTTTTCTGTCACAGTGAAATCACCGCAATGTTGTTCTGCACCCATCTTAACTGTTTGATCACTGGTTTCGAAGATTACGCCATCACAGTCTGGGGTCTTGACTGGGTTCCATGTGTGACTTTTTTTGGACATGATGGTAACTTTAAGATTAAACTGGTTCAGGTTCAATATTTATTTAAATAACCAATTGACTTCATTTTGTTTAACCTCTATTTGTTTGTTCTACTTAGGTGTGGTGAATTCGTTGTTCTATTGCTCCAAATCAAACCTGCTGATCTCATGCTCTGCAGACTGCACCATCCGTAGCTGGGATGTAAAAAGGAACTTGGCAATCGATTGTTTCCACACAGAGCATAACAACCCACCACTGTGTTTGGGAGGCATAAAGAACGAACACCCGTTTTTCTCTTTCTCAGAAAAAGGTGTGGATCTTTGGTTTCTAACAGCTTGGTACACACTCCACACGAAGATCAAAGGAGATGAAAACATCGCATTGAAACACATCTTAGTCTCACATTTGCCTCCTTGCTACCCAACCCGAGTGACTTGTGTCAGTGAAGATGATCATATCTATCTGGTTTCTGTTGGAACAGAAGAAATACTGACTTCCTTTAAGGCAGGAAAGAGGGTATTATGTGCTGCCTACTGCCTTCAAAAAGAGCTTTTGTTTGTCTTGACTCAGTGTGGTTCGTTATTGCAAGTCAACCCCCTCACTAATCCAGCCACTTTAATACAAGAATGGGAAGGCAAAGGCCAGGCTCCCTGGACATCATCAGACACTATAAGTAAAAAGGATGTCCTAAATCTGCCGGTGCCTGGCCCCGCCTGTTGCATGGTAATTTACAGCTCCTTGGGAGACCCTGAGAAGGCTTTAGAGAAGTGGAAAAGTTTACAAAGTAGGAGAGGCAGCATTCATAGGGATACCAAACAAATTGATCATTTCAAGAATAGGTAAGCAGCTTCTCTTCACATAAAAGTAGTATTTTGCCAGATGTATTTGTTCACTAATCCAGATCACTAAATTGCTTCCATAACGAATAACGAATAACATTATCATTTCAAAAATAATTATTTACAGACAATATAACACATTTTGAGAAAATCGTCATTAGCATTCACAAAACTAGCGGCAGCAACCATTAAAGCTCTGGCATCCTTGTGTCAGCTGCTGACACAAGGATGTAAATCAAGGTGTATAAAATCCAGAACTTCAGCATGCAAATTGCTTCTACAAATAAATTTTCCTCAGGAACTTAGTGAAATTTCAGTGTAGTATCATAATAGGATGCCCCCTGTACAACAAGTCCAGTCATTAAATGTCCTCCCTGCTGAATATTTTAAAGTCAGGTGCAGCATGCAAGTTTTGTAAATAGTATGTTGTTTACATATTTGATAGAGCTGTGATATTCTGTGAAAAAAACTATCAATCAAGTTTGTGTTCATGCTGTGCTAATGGTGGAGAAGCAGACATATGAAACTGCACAAATTAAAAATGGGATGTCGCCACAGGAATGTATGTGAAAGCAGATGAGTGAATACCTATGGTATTTATGGTAGTGCATTTGAATTGCTAGAAGTTGTTCTATTGTGTAATTTTTTTTTTAAAATATTTTGTGTTTTAATCAGATTTTGGGTTATCATTGGCCAAATTGGTGGCTGTGTGAGTGTCCTCGCAATGGATGATGGGACAATCCTGTTCAGAACCCCCGCACACAACGGCAATAATGTCACAGCAGTGAAGGCCTACCCGAAGAACAACTGCCTCCTCTCCTCGGGTGAATTTAAATCAAATATTTTTATATCCTCACACGTCTTTTTCAAAGAAGGTTTGATTACTTTACATCTAATCATCAAGGTGCCGACTTCACGGTGATCGTGTGGAGAGTTCACCCCGATGCTGCAACATGTCTCACCAAAAACCAGATGGTGATATGTTATGAGCGTCAGGTTTACCTGGCGGCACTGGAGCTGTATGTGGCCCTGGAGTTTCAAGAGCCTAACAGCAACTTCTACAGCCTACAACTCTACCATATGGAAAACCTGAAACGAGCAGAATGTCAGCAAAATAATGCACATATAGATTCCCTCACAGGTCACGGCTTGGTATAACCTCTACATGGGAAACTGCAAAGGAGATTTTTACCCGAGTGACTCATTTTCTTGGTTTGTTTTTGTTTTGCAGGAGTGTGTGCGATTCCTGAAATAAAGGCTTTTGCTTCCTGCAGTCTGGATAAGACAGTGCGCATCTGGAATGAGAAGAACAAGCTCATTTGGTTGGACTTACCTCACATCTTCTTTTTAACTCTGCTTTATTTTATTTCCCAGAATGTTTATATGTTTTGGGTTCGGGTTCTGAAATTATCCACACTACTTGAACTTTTTCCAATTTTGTCACATTGCAACCAGACTTCAATGTGCAACTCTGTGAAGGGAAAGCTATTAAATTTATACCAAAAGAGTCCAAAAGTAAAATATTTGATCATTATGCAAGTTTAAAGAGATAAAGTTCACATTGCATCGCCCTAACCTCCTTTGTGTTGGTATACAACAAAATAGGAACAAGTTCAAAGGGCATTAATACTTTTGCTAGACATCACATATTTTAGAATAAATATTCAAACACCATGTATTTTGTTTTCAGGGTGCAACAGCTTGTAGCAGCACCTCAGTGTATGGAATACAGTGGAAACGGGGAGCTATTTCTAGGCATGAATGGGGACCTGTACAGACTAGAGTTTGCACAGTTTTTACCAAAGAAATACCGACGAAAGGTGCAACTATTGGCAGCTTATTATATATCTAAATTTAAAAATTGCACACAGGAAAGTTTTATTATCACTATGCCTGACTTTATTTCCAGTTTCGCTGCTACTATTTTGAAAATGTCCTTCCTGAGCTGCCTATTGCTGAGGTTGAAGAAACACCCGACAAAGAAGAGTAAGACAGGTTCCCCTTTCAGGTTACAATAATAATGCAATTATCTGAATAAATTTTGAGCACTTTTGAATTCTAGCACGTCAGTTGCTGAGACAGAAAGATTAAAGGAAGCTATCATCAGCAATGAGGTAATGAACATATACCTGGAGCAGGAGATGGTGAGTATATAAAAGGGCACATTTTAAGATCTGCTGAACACAGTAATAATTAAAATACCTGGTTCATAAATACATCCACCTGTGTCAGGAGGCGACAATGATCATAGACATGGATGCGAAGGCTCTAATAAAGGGAGAAGTAGTTTGCACACAAAAGAGAACTCACAGTACGAACAAAACCAAGAAAGAGGCCTTTGACCATTTCATGCGTGAGTTATACGGATTGTCACCTTGTGAGCAGGTATATTTCACCGAAAAACGTATTGTTTCACCTGATTTTCTCAAACACTTGAAAATAAATTAAACTGTCAAACAGTCCAGCATATAAACCTCTAATATACTAGACTAGTTTTCAATGATTCTCAAAAGTATGCAAGCAGGTCTCTCTTGAAATGTAAATCTTGGATCTCATTGAGACACCCTGTTTAAACAAAGGCCAAATAAATACATTAATGCACATCCCATTTAAATGGCCAGGTTTGTGATGTCAAAAGACTGGATGAATATGACATATATGACAGATCCTTTAGGAGTAAAATGTATTTTTTTTTAGATGAAACACCCTGCATAGAAGGAAGAAGTGGGCAAGTCCTTACACTGCCCATTGTTGATTTGTTTGAACTTTCCATAATGAAATTAAAATTTACTTTCTCAATGATTTTTTTTCTGACATTTTCTCATTTGCATCATAACATGTAAAAAAAAGGCCAGGTTTTTGGCAACTGATTGCATGCCAAATTTAAGGTGGAAAATGTAGAGAAATCATTTATCAGCATCACTCACTCACTCACTCACTCACTCACTCACTCACTCACTCACTCACTCACTCACTCACTCACTCACTCACTCACTCACTCACTCACTCACTCACTCACTCACTCACTCACTCACTCACTCACTCACTCAATTTTATTTACAAAGCACCTTTCATACTAAAAGCAGCTCAAAGTGCTGTTCAGATCAATAAGAACAAATCCACAAAAATAAACAATTATCCACATTGTACACCAGGACACCCTGTTTATTTACGTGCAAAATATCTGCGTTTTTTTTTTTTTTGCTACTTTTAAAACAATTTTATGTTAAGCACATTTGCAACAATCATACTAATTTGTGTTATTGGCTCTTAAACACTCTGCTTTTTCAGATTGGTGAAGAGGATGAAGAGAATTTTGAAGATATTATAATGGCGACCAAAGCACGTTTAATGCGAGCCATTTACGTTCCAAAGCCAAAACCAGTGGTCCATCCTGCAGTCACTACTGAAGAGCCTGCAGAAACAGAAAAACAGGTATAAGCCTTTTAAGAAAAAGAACATTATGTCTAGTAGTAGTATCATGAAGGTCTCACTTATTTTGTTTAGAACCAATTTACTATGCACACAAAAGAAAACTCACATAAATTACCATAAATGTTCCTCTCCAGTAGAATTTCTGAAGGAGAAATTCACCACTTTGTGATCTTGACATCAAGCACATTTGGGTTATGTAGCCATAATCTAAAGAGTATTCCTCCACAGTGATGTTAAAGAGTTATTGCATCATAGCGGTTGTTTCTACCAAGAGGGGGACAACCACACTTAATTATTAGGTTTGGGTGTAGTCCATTTTCACAATTAGAAATGTTGTTTTGGGTAGATGTTTTTCTCCTAATTGTCATTAAATTTGTTTAATAACTTTTCTAAAGCACCGTATAAAATAAAATCAAAAAATATCCAGGTTTCGAAGAAAAAGGTGGCCAAAAAGGCTGCGACTGGTCCACAGTTGAAAACTGTGGTTGCAAAACAAGCACAAGCCAAAGTGGAAAAAATGGAAAAGGTTAAAGGAAGATATACTCAGATGGATAAGGTAAAAGCAAGACATATTCAGACATGTTGGGACTGGAGCAGGAAGTGGCTCTTCATCAGACTTTTTCTTGCAGGTTAAAAAACTCTCCAGTACAGTGGAGTCAATCCAGGTGACTCCACAGTTCCGGCGGAGTCCACAGAAACCCCAAGTTCCAAGTATCCTTCTTCCTGTCCCAACACCAGCTCAAACCCAAAAAATTTCCCAGGTTACTCCATCAGTCGTCAGTCAGTTTTCAAGAACGGAATGGTTTTCTGATGTGTTTCCTGACAGAAAGGTGATAAAAAGAAATATAAAAATACATGCATCCTTGATGATGAATGCTGCTCAGGTTTAGATGTTTGAATGTTTGCAGCATATCGGAAGTGACACTACTTCTGAGAACGTCTTCCAGCAGCTACTAAAATACGTGCAAAACTCCAACGGCAAAGCAAATTCCAAGGTCCTTGAAGCAGTTCGTGCAGCGAAAGCTCTGCAAAGCCAGAACCTCTTTGATGTCACAGATAAACAGTACACAAACCTCACTGAAGCTTGGGAGAAATTTATACGGCCATCAATGGTAAAGTGAAACCAGTATTGAAACTACAGCTTGAGTTACAACTGACAGCTTTGCTAAGATGTTGTTGTTTGGCTTTTTTGTGTGTTTCAGTCAAATCAAGCTCGCGAAGTGGTTGTTGAGATGTTAAATTTGCTGGTGGATTTGAAACCGGAAGTCAGTTCCAATCTTGCGAAAAAACTTATAATTTTTATGGCAAATAAGGAACTGAATCTCCAGTGAGTTTCTAACAGTATTAATTTGGAAGATAAGTGGTGTTTTTTGTTTGTTTTATCAAGAGACGGAAAAAAAAAATCCTGCTTCTTTGTCGATAGAAGACCAATATTACGCCTCATTGAAGGTTTGAGTGTGCATCAGGCACATTTCCTGGAACACGAGTTTCAAAACTGGGGTGAAGGACTGGAGAGCAACCCTAACAAGTTGGAAATAATTGACAAAAAAGCAGACTGCTGGTTGGAGAAGTGGACCTCAAAATTCAAAGTTAGTTCCTCTTTTCATTTTGTTCTTATCTTGTTCCTCCAACAATGTCAAAATGTATATTTTGTTCACTATTAAAATTCATAAGATTAATCAATTTAATGAATTCATTAGTTAATTAATTAAAGGACAGGTCATTCACCTTGCTCGTGTGAATCTCTATGCAGGGAAGTTAAAATATAAGCATTTTAATTGTATAAAGTGAGAATATTTGCATTTAATGAAAAACAAAACAAAAAAAGAACATAATTTGCGTAAATAAATTTCTGAAATGGATGTGGAGGTGCAGGCCTTATGTTAAGTTGATGCTGTTGAATGGATGGGTGGAAACTAAACTACACATTTGCATGCAAATAGATATAAATAATGATACAGCAATAATAAGGAAAAAAGGGGGAAAAACACAAAACTACAGAAAACATACCATAAATGATTATTTATATAATTTGTTTCCATTCTATGCAACATAGGTCTATAACCGCTTTCAGAATACTGAAACTTCATCGCAGTGGAAAAGGCCCTCCTTCAGCGGATTGGATGTCCTGAAATTTTTCTGTTTGATGAAAAAAGAAGAAATCAGAAAGTCCTGCTTTATTCCTGCTGTCAAAAAATACAAAGTGCTTGTGCCTCAGGAGAAGTGGTATGTGAATGTACTTTTAAAATAATTGTTTTTCTCTGTAGATTGCAGACATTTTTTTATAACATTCAGTCGAACTAACTCTAGATAAATTTTTCCATCTGTAGATTAAAGTAGTTTTACCTTGTTGCATTATTTTAATCAAATTTCTAATTCTAAGTTGTTTCTGAATTTCAGAGAAACATTTAGACAGAAATATGAAATGTTGTTATTGTGGAATATAGTCTGGTGGATAAGTTAGATAAATATTACATTTAAAAATGAACTTTATGAATTTCTGTACTGGAAATACTTCATAATTCACTATCCCACTGTACTCCTCTGGTCAGTTTTTGATTGTAAGCTGAGGTAAATAGAGTGCTGAATAGTTCAATGGTTTTCTGATTACTATTATGTTTTGTATTTTTGGCAGGCGTTTCAAACCACTTTTTCGCTTGGGAGAGACATACACCATGGCCAGAAAATGGAGAAAGACAAGATACTGTCAGCACTGTCATCAAATACTTATTATTTAATGCCTCAAAAAGAAAGTCAACTTCAAATGTGACTTGTGTAATTGCAGGTTTTTTTGAGCCTAACTTTCCCAATTGGATCCATCTGCCTCTGTCTCGTGTCAACCTGCGTCCGTTTCATACAAACTCGTATGAGCGCTTGGTGAGGCTCCCTACCCGAACCTACTTCATCCCTCGGCAGTCTACAGGGGAGTACTACGAGCGAAAATTCAAAATCAGTCCTGTAATGACCCCAGCAACGCCGCCCCACCGCCCCGCCACTCCACCCCCAACTCCTGAATTACATCTGAATTTATTCAACAATAAATAAAAGTAATAGTTGCTATAAGTTCAAGTAATTTTATACTTTCAGAATGAAAGTATGAAGTCGTCTTTCAAGGTATACTGTCCTGCAGCATTTTGTTCACCTGGTGAATGGACTCGGGTCTCAAACATGCCATAGCAACATTCAGGGCCTCTTAAACGGAAGAAGGAAGTTAGAAATCTTCAATGACACAGCCATTAATGTTTTCTCTTTTTCGTCTTTCCATAAAACAGCAAATGGAAACCATGAATTTGATATAAATACTTATTGAGTTGGAGGGCTGCACAGTGGCGCAGTTGGTAGCACTGTTGTCTTGCAGCAAGAAGGTCCTGGGTTCACTTCCCTGCCTGGGAACAAGTTTGCATCTTCCTCCCATAACATGACTCTCTAAATTCTGAGTGCAGACAGGACAAATTCTTGTTTGTCCTGTCTGTACTGTGAACCTGTGCACTGTGTACCTTGCCTACCTCGCCTCTGGGGTACACCCAACTAGGCACCAGAGTGAACAGAAAATGGATGGATGGAGTTGGTTGGAAGTAACTCCACTTCAAGGAAAGATCTGCCTAGGATGCAGGAGTCTGACACAGAAGACTATATTGAGCATATTCAAGGTGTGTGAATCTGTTAAACTTTATATGTTAAGGTAGTGTTTCAAACTGATCTGTGTTTCTGAAGTGTGTGTTGCTGACATCTTGGCCAGGTTGACCTTGTGAAAAAGGCCTCAATGGTCTTAACAGGGGTTTTACCTGATTAAATAACGGTTAATAACAAATAATAAAATATTGTTCAACAGTGATATTATTTTAGCCAGATTTTTTCTGTCACCCACCACCTGAAATGGATTAATTAACTAATATATAAACATTCTTTACTAGTAATTAGGCATTTTCATTTTTATACTGGGCATTGTAATACAAAACCGTCCAGGCAATTTCATAAAATTATCAAATTGGAAAAAAACAATAGATGTTTGAAAGGATTTCAAACTTTTGCTTGACTCATTTTATTATTCTTTAAACTCTTTCCTGAACGGTGTTTAAACGAGACTGTGTTAGAAATGTCATTGAATTGCCTTCGCTTTTTGAATGAACAGCTCTTTTTTCCGATCATATTTTGGTAATAGTTTATTTCTATTTTTAATTTGTAAACAAGTAAAGTCATTATTATTATTATTATTATTATTATTATTATTATTATTATTATTATTATTATTATTATTATTATTATTATTATTATTATTATTATTATTATATGTTTTTTTTCACATTCCGCTCTGGACCCTGCGGGAATGCCTGTGCGTGTGACGTCACTGCCTAATGTAAACACCTTCTCCAGTAGCAGCCGGCGGCTCTCAGAGTTAGCAAACATGATCTGTCCGCTTTCCACCGTGAGGAATGTTTAACTAAGCCTGTATAAGTTATTTTTGCTCTCTATTACTGTAGCTGTGAGATGAAGTCATGAAATCTTTTTTTCACTAGACCATATCTAGTTGCTGCCATGAACTTAGCCTTGTTCAAAGTATATTAGCTCAGCTTAGCTTCCTGTCAGATGTATTAACAGACCGTGGCACAGATCATTTTTCCTGCTTTTGTGTAACATGGTGCATTCATTGGTGAGCCTTTGTGCCAGAAAGGTGGTCAGTGACCACAGTTCGTCACCCACCTGGCTTCGATGGGTTCCCAGGGAGCTTTACGGGGCGCTACTGGAGGCCGCCTTCGCCTGCTGCAGACCTCTGTCGGTGGGCGAACTGGTGCAGCGATGGCCTGAGCGGACTCTGCGCGTCGGAGGACGGAGGAAAACTGGGCAGACTACCCCCAGTCGGCTCTGTATCCAGGCTCTATTACTGGCTGTGGTCAGAGGACTGGCGGACCAAAGGTGAGAATTGACTGTTTTTCTGTTTGTGGCGCAATGAATGCTGTTCCGTACAGTTACCTTAAACATTGTAGTTTTTTTTATTGTCAGCTTTATTGTTCACAAAATATCGCAATAAAATTCTAAGTCCACATTGCCCACCCCTAATCTCTACACCCCTTGAACTTTTTCACCTTATGTCACATTATAACCACAAACTTCACAAACATCACATAATCTGATAATCTCAATTTGCAATTATTAACGTTTTTGTGTTGCCTTATTACACAAAATTCTAGGAAAATGCATTGACATTTGTGGTTGTGTCATTGAAAATGCTTGAAGTTACATAGATATGTCTGTGAAGCACTGGATCTAAGATCTGGATCTGTGTACTGTATTTCTCCAGGTCAGCCCTGCAGGTACTGGACGTCTGTGGTCTGCAAGGAGACGAGGGAGGAATGGGGGACCCGATGGGAGGCTGGTCACTTACTGTGGCCCTTTGCACCATGGTCATACAGGCCAAAGCTGGAGCACACAGGACTCAGAGGAAAGAAGGAGACCGAGAGAGGAAACGATTCTCAGCCCTTGAGAGGGAAAGGGATTTAAAAAGAGAAAGAGGGCAGAGGACAGGACTGAAGGAGTTAAAGGACGATGAGACTTGCAGAGAGAAGACAAGATCCAAGAGTCCTGTCAGTGACGAAGAGCTTATAAAAGGGGTCAGAAGGAGGATGGAGATGGAAAGAAAAAGAGGGGTTGTAGGGACTGCCTCAGGCAGTAAACTTGAAACAGAAGAAAAAGAGACAGACTGGGAGGTGTTGGTACAGGTTAGGGCGGATATTTTTGTGAACGCCCGTTCTTGGGACCGTGTTCGTTTGGCTCTGAGCACATCAGGACCCTTGAAGCTGCAGTGCAGATACCTGCGAGTGGAAGAGATTTCAGTGACAAGCATCAGGACTCTGCTAAACCTTCTGCCTCGCAGGACGCTCTTAGGCATCGACATTCGTTACAGCAGCCTCGGTGTGGCTGGGTTAGCTGAACTATTGCCTCTTCTCTCCACCTTTCCTGAGCTGAACTCTCTGCGGCTGCATTACTGCAACCTGGACATTCGTAGAGATAACCTTGGCCAGGAGGGGGCCCTGAGGGACCTGTCACAGGGGCTTTCAAACCTGCAAGAACTGCGACAGCTCAGCCTCACTGCCCTGCGGCTGCCAGGACAGCTCCGGGTGTTGCTCAGGTATTTCGATCTCCTCATATGTGTTTTTTTATGGTTGGCTTGCTTGAAAAAACATGCATTTGTTAGAATGAGAAAAGCAAATTCCCGATTTTATTTTGGATGAGAAACTGTGGAAAGACTTTTAAGCTGAGCAGTTGGCAAAGGAAAAAATAAAAAGCAAAATCTCATTAACTACATGGATAGAAACCATAAGTCTTGCAGGTATCATTGCAGTGAAAAGTCATTCTGGAAAGTAGACTATTGGGCTGAATACACATGCACACCACACTTTTCAGATTCACTTTGTTTAAAAAAATCTTTTCACTCTGTAGCTATACCCTACGTTGTATCACTAAAATGCCATAAAATATAGACTACCGTAAAATATAGACTACATTTAAAATGAGAAGCAGAAATAGAATGTCATTAAAGGTTTTAACTTTTTCTTCTCCCACAGTTCTTTGCCTCAGCCCTTGGAGGTCCTGGAGCTTCCCTATTTAAGCCTGAGTCCAGCCGACCTCGCCTACCTGTCCTGCAGCCATCATGTCTCCTCTCTGCTGCAGCTGGATCTCAGTGAGAACTGTCTGGATGAAACCATGGTGCCCTCGATCCGCCGCCTCCTCTGCCAGGCCTCCAGCAGCCTGCAGCACCTCTCTCTGAGCGGCTGTGGTCTGACTGATGGCCTGCTGGGCATGCTGTTGTCCTCACTGGGCGGCTGCTGGGCCCTAAAGAGCCTGGCTTTAGCCCTGAACCCCCTGTCTAGGGCGGGTCTCTGTGAATTGATGCGGACAGCAGCAAGAATGCCCTGCCTGCGACTGTTGCTCTACCCAAACCCTCTGGAGGATTACCAGCCGGGGCTGCCTGAGCTACCTTCTAGCACCCAGCTGTTGGAGTGGCCTCTGGATGAATCCATAGATAACAACACAACCGGCAACGAGCTCAGCAAGGTGATTATGGACAGCGGACGCTCTGACCTTCTCTTGACCTGTGACCTGCTAAATTTTGATAAAGACATGGTGGACTAGAGAAGGGGCAAGGAGGTTTTAATTATTTTATCAAAGTAGTGAAAGAAAACCTGACAATAATGTTAAACCTCGTGAAAAAGCACATTGTAAGTTTTCATATGTATTTTCTCCTTTTGAGTCTGTTTCATAAGACAATCCTGGTTAACCGGATTTTATTTTCTTCTGAGTTGAAAAAAAAAATGTGTGTATCAAGAGCTAAAGCCACACAAAACTGACCCAGTATGTGATGCTTTCAAGGTTTGACTACACAGTTATAATCTGTCTGTAGCATATAAAATGCACAATTTTATGCTTCAACACTCATCTACCAATATATATTTTTTTAAATGTCAGCATCAATTTACAACAAATCAGTCTTAAGTTGATGTTCATGAGAATCTAGTAATATGAGAATAAGTTTCTTGTGTTTGAAAACAAAACTTTTATTACTAGTTTGTCTTAATAAAATGTGATATGTTTTCTTTTATTTCCATTTTTACTCTGTCTTGAAGACTGAGATGAAGCCAGTTTTATTTTTCCAGAATTGATTGATATACTGAAAGTCACAAATTATTGTCATAGTCAGGGCGTGACAGATTTTATTCAAATGAAGCACACAAAACCATGATAATGCAGATGGGATCCACTGTTGATCCTTTCCACTCTGCCTGGTGCTGCCAAACAACATAAAATGGGATATTTAGGGTTAATTTAACCAGTTTAGATCAATTACAGTGCAATTGAAAGTATTTACATCCCTTAAACATTTTGCCACATTACAACCATAAACCTAACTGTATTTTATTGGGATTTAATTAAATGGATCAAGACTAAGTAGTGCATAATGGTGAAGAGAAAGGAAGATTATGCATTGCTTATAAATGTTTAACAAATTAAAATGTCACTATGTGACCTATGTTACATTTTATTTGTGAACATTTATGAAACTTTCCTTTTCAGTTGTAAGCTACATGATGCTGAACTATTCCAAGTGTTGAATTAAGTTTTACGTGCTAATGTAATGCCGAGTCTCACAGCAGCAGATGCTCACACAGGATGCTAGTGTTTTTGCCCAAAATGCTAAAGATCACGGAGTAGGAAGCAGAGATGACATGGATAGAAAACATGAAAATAGGCTAAGATCACAACTGATTTCACATTCGCAATATTTACCAAAATTAACACTATGAAACGAGATATTTACAGGACCATGAACATTTTTACAAAGCACCGTATGCTTTTTGCCCAGTAATGATGTGATTTCTGTCTGATGGTTGGGTGTTTAGAACACCTAAAATGTCTTTGTGAGATCCTGAGAGTTGGGTGCAAAAAGAAAAAAATAGATCAGAGGCCTCAGAGTCTCAGAGAGCTCTTATAAAAACAAAACAAAAAAATATTCTAATAATTTTAAGCACCAAGAAGGATGTGTTTCAACAGCTCTCAATATCTGCATACAATATCTTCAAAAGAAGGCTTGTAAAATAATAATTAAAAGTTAAATTGCTCTTGTCTTGTTTTGACACATCTCTGCAGGTGGAAAAGGAGCCTTGCACTAATGAAGGGTAATAGATAAGCTACCAGGCTGCAATCTGACCTCAATGGCATTTATTTTTCATTAAGCAGTCGATCTAAGTCATAACTTGTCTCATTTGAGCCATTGTACTCCACATAAATAATATGTTGCCGTGCCAACCTAAAGGAGCACACATATGCTACTGTAATGTAATTGAAAGGACAGACTGTCTTTAGGTTTTCAGGAAAGCATTCAGGGTAGATAAAACTGGCTGTGCACAGAAGAAAACAGTGCAGCTCATCTGAAAAGCATACTTGATCTAATATAAAAAAGTGGAAGATAATTAAAAAAACATAAATATACACTTTATTTTTCTCAAAATCAAAAAAGGACACGTAAATGGGTGGAACGTTATTGAAAAAATATTACCACCAGATGGCGCTAAAAGATAATGCATGTCTTCATGTGCGACCCACTTCAAATTACTAGGCTAGAATAAAATCAGTATCAGTAATAAAAATCCAATATTCACCACACACAAGCAAATGGTTTCATTTTTACAGTTATTAGTATATTAAATGGAATACAAAAAAAATTCAAACTTGCTTTTTTTTTTCTCTTTTTTCTGCATTTTTAATCTAATGTAAAGTCTGAGCTGCTTTAGAAATATTATGTTCTGTTCTATTCTATTTTATTCTATTCTGCTGTAACAGATAAACCCACAAAGTAAACCTATTGAGAAACAGCAATAAAAATAGCTTAAAAAAAAACATTTATTGCCCTTTACAACATGATAACAACCCACAGGCAGGCAGACATGGTGAGTCATATCTCTTAGCACTGCGCACAGTAAGGGAAACGCAACAACACGTCTTCCTTAAGTCATAGAAGCAAAATGCTAAAATTGGAATTGTTTATAATGTGCTTTGTTTAAAATAACTTTGTTAACCAGCGGATGGCGTTACTGCTTGGCACAGTGTGGCTGCTTTTGGCCCTCAATTTTCTAATTGGCTCGGTGTTCGTCAGTGCTTGTTCACATCAGGAGTTTACCTGCCGTCAGGGATTTTGTGTGGCGTTGGACTCTGTGTGTGACTTCACCGACGACTGTGGAGATGGCAGCGATGAAGAAAACTGTAAGTTTACTATCCAGAATTTATAAGAGCCGGACCTGAAGTGGTGACTATGAATCTAGTCGAGAGAAAAACTAAATGCGCCTCATGGTTTATTGGCTTGTAGAACTAAATTTAGCAGCAATAACTGGTAGTAGTCAATACTTAACCTGTAAACCTGTTGCTGCTTCAGTTTATTGACCTTTGGAGACTTTTGTTTAAACAAAAGTCTCTAAAAGCCCGAGGAAGTTGTGTATACCTTACACTACCTCCTCAGGAAATCAGTTGGGTTGAGGTATGGACTTTGGGCTATTGCAACACCTTAAATTGTCTTTAAGCCATTCTGTTGTAGAGTTGGATTTGTGATCATTGTCTAATTAATCCACTACTTTCAGCCAAACTCCAGGCTCCAACAACAATTTGGTACAAAGAGAAAGTCAACGTTGGATCAGCCATTTCTTGTGGCTTCCAAACGAACCCAAATCTTCAAGACTGGCTGGTTTGCTTGCAGGATCACATTAGGTCCATCCAACAGCTCTGATCAGCTTTTCTGAATCTGCTGAATAAAGACATCCACACAATGTGACGCCGCAACCGCCATGTATGTTGACCACTGAGTAAAAGGTTGATATTATCTTATCTTATCTGCCCACAAGTTTTCAATTCAGTTCAGGTCAGGTGAGGAAGGGTGGCCATGTGATTAGTTTTTCATCTTTAACGCCTTTTCTGGCTAACAGTGCAGAGGAGTGCTTGGATGCTTGTGTATTGCATAATTATCACTGAGTTTTTGAAGGATGCAGACTTCTTCCTGTATCACTGCTTGAAGAACATATTATCTGTAGTTTTAAGAGTTGATTTTGAGCCCATCTTCAACCTGAAAATGTCCAACCAGCTCATCTTTAATAATACCAGCCCATAAGAGTACCCCACCTCCGCCTTGTTGGTGTCTGACTTGATGTGGAGCTTCTTGCTCGTTACTGATCCACCCACAGGCCCAACCATCTGGTCTATCTAGAGGCTCTTTCATTTCATCCATAAAACCTTTGAAAAATGTGTCTTCTGACATCTCTTGTCTCAGTCACTTCAGCTTGGAAGTCTTGATTTTATATTATAACTATCATTAAGGCAGAGAGGGGCATTGTTTAATATGTTCTAGAGAAAACCACAATTTTTTTTTTCTTTTTGAAAGAAAATATTTAGCTTAAGTGAACATTTGATATTACAGGTTCCACATATACAAGATGTGATTTCGAGGAGAATTTCTGTGATTTCATCCAAAACTCAAAGTCCCTCTACAGATGGACCAGAACAGATGAGGCTCCAGGACTTAGTCAGGACCACAGAAACACCTCAGGTTGGAGAAGCTGATATTCCTACAATAACATTGTATTAATCACACATCTTAGTCTTTAACTGTCTGGATTTTTTTTTTTTTTTTTTTACCCTCAGCACATTTTCTGTCACTTTCACCCATTGGAGGAAAAAAGATCACTGCAGAACTGAGGAGTCCTGTCTTCCTGCCAACACATGGCTGCCAGGTAACTATGTCGCAGAGGACAAGCAATGTCTTTAAAAGTTTAGGAAATAGTCTGAGCATTTTTCAAGTCTGGAAATATATTTATAGAAAAAAATAATACCATAGTAGGATTTACTATACTGCAGTGGACTAGCAAACTGTCCAGGGTACAGCCTGCCTCTCGTTGAGCTAGGCATCTGCACCCCTTGCAACTTCATAAGGGTTAAGCATGTCAGATAATGGATGGATTCATTTGACAACTCTTCCCCCCGTTCCTTTTTCCAGAACGCTAAAACCTGATACTCTAATAATAAATTGATATACTGTTAACAATTATCACTACAAAATAAATCTGATATTTCTTGATATGACATGTTGAATCCAACCTGCAGAGGTAGGATGTGTAAAAATATATTTCTTAGGAAGACATGTTGGATTTTCAATATGGTTGTGTGCACAATTTTGGAGCTCTTAAAGTGTGTCTTACAAAAAACAACAACACCTAGTTAAAGTTAATGTGTTATGTAGTCTGAAAAATGAGCTGTTTCAAAAATCTCCTGATTGTTAAGTCACATTCTACCATCACTGCGTTGTTACATAACCCCAGCAATTCCAGCCTGTCACCTGGCAGGGAAGATAGTGATGCTAAACTTTAAACTGTGAAAAATAAACTTGGTCACAATAAATCTTTGAACTTGCATGTCAAAGATGCCCTAATAAAAATCCATTAGGATATTTAAGAATTTGAGTCTTAGAAAAGTATCAGAACACACATTTGGAAACGAGAGATTTTGTATAGTCAGAATAAAGAGCGCCAACATGTTCTTTGTTTCCATCAGATACGTTTCTACCACTATGCTGGGACAGGACATGGAGAGCTTCAGATCCTACTTCAGCCTCATTTGGTGGCTCAGAGCTCTGAACTCTGGAAACACTCCACTCAACTAGAGAAGGGAACATGGCTGCGGGCAGTGATTCACTTCTCCAGCAATCAACGCTTTCAGGTCTGTCATAATTACACAATAAGTTTGTATAATTGTTTGACGTTAAAATTGAAATCGCAGCTTAAATGAGCTGAGCGATAGCAAAGTGCACCGGGGAAGTATACTGACCCATTTGGACTTCTCAGAGACCATCTGGATGTAAGTTTGTTAGTGTCCTTTCAATATCTTCAGAACATGTCAGTGTCACCCAGTCCTCTTCTCTGCCTCTTTACCATCTGGATGTCTGTAGGTGATAAAGAGAGGTCACATCTGCTGACATTCACTTTCTGCTCCATTAATTCACTCCCTGTTTCAGTGGTATTGGTCAGCATGTTTAGGAGCTTGATTTCACTGTGAGGCCAAAAGAGCTGCTGAAGGAGGATTGTTTTTTCTTTTTAGTAGTATTATTTATGGTGTTTTCAGGATGGAAAATCTACATATTTGCCTAAATTTGAAAATGGAAATTGGAATCATTCACTCAGGAATTTTCTATGCATCAACCAACTCAATACCCTTCACTGATTTTTTTTAACCAATATTCATTTGTAGTTTCAGCTTAATTAAATTGTAGTAAACTAATAATAATAATAAAAAACTGTCCCTAATATGTGTGACATAATTTCCCTGTTTTATCTTCCAGGTGGTAATTCGAGGGGAGCTTTCAGCCAGCAGTGAAGCATCTGAGATCTTAGCCATTGATGATTTGTCTTTCAGTCCTGGATGTGCCATTCTGCCTGGTACTATCTATAGCTTTCTAACACTTCTAACACCTCACCACACACACACCGCATGAACCTTGACATTTTGAAATATCCTCACACATAAACAGAGGAGCTTGTTTTGAATACTGATGAATGAGAGTGAGGATATTAAAACAGCCATGATTGGATTTATACCAGGATAACTGAGTCATTAAAATTGTGCTTGGTGTACTTTTTTCTGGAAGAGAGCTTAGACATTATGCAATAGTGGAGGAGTTGACTCCATAAATCGTACTTCAGCAAGCATGGTTGAAGTATGTGACATTTCAGACACAATTTTTAACTGTGTTCTCCACTGATGTACAACTGTAAGATCATTCTGTTGCATTTTCACAACTTGTCTAATATGCAGAGTTCAATGTAATCTGAAAAAGTAACAAGAAAAAAAACAGATCATCCATCCATACATCTGACCACGAATCCATATCCCCTACCCTTTTCTTCCACCCCTGGTTTCCAGGTGTAAATTCTGACCCCTGACTAATTTTTTCAAGTGCACAAAAGGTATTTACTAAACCAGTCATTGCCAGGCTGGGTTCCCCCAGACCCACTGCTTTATGTTTTAAATGTGGTCCTGTATCAACACTTCTGAGTTAATTACTTCATCAGCATTCAATTGAAACTAATCAGAAGCTGCCAGGCATGAAAAAAATCTAAGCCATGTGTGTCAAAGGACCATAAGAACCAGAATTATCATACTTAATGTAAAAGACAAACTGCAGACTATGAAAACTCTATGCGAAAGTCTTTTAGACTACCACCAAACCAAATTGAATTGGCTCAATAACCTAGGCTTTAATAAGCACAGAGAAACCAGCACTAATCACACTTTGCATGGTGCATTTTTGGTACTTGAGAAGGTTCTTTTTGTTTCTTTCAGAACAATAAAAAGACCCCATTCTCTTTGCAGGAGCAGAGCCAAACATTACACAAAATGAGTCTTCTTGGAATGTTGACAGCATTATGTTGGTGTAATCCTGTTGCAGTTTTAACACAAGGCCTGTTTGGCTACAGCTAAAATTACCTAATGACCTAACAATGCTGTGTGCACGCAGGGCTCATGCTTGCATAATTATAATGAGCTACCACTGTTCATCCAAGCTCCATTACATATGTGGTGAGCACACTGTCCTGTTTAAGCACTCCAGAAGACCTCCCCAAGATCCTTACTTCAAATGTTTAGAAGTCAAGTTTAGTCTTTCTTTGTGTGATGGCGGTCACCTTCTGGAAGATTATTGATGTTGTACTGTTGTTATAGCATAGTCTAAAGATGCATCAACAAACTGATGTGTTTGTACTGTCTAAATCGGTTCATGCCTTGAATGACTTTAGAGATGATAATAGATTGGAACATTAACAAGAAAAGATAATCAGAGTGGCATTTTACACATGCTTGCATATGACAGTTGGGATTTTTGGTTTGCAAAGAATAGGCAAGACAGGTTGAACAAATCCAATCTACACCTATTAAATCCTTTTTAAAAAGAGAATTTCATTAAATTATTACATATATGTTTTATATGCTTTTTTAATGCTGTTGCTATTTTACTGTTTTAATCTCTCTTTGTCCTTTTAATGAAGTTGCCATCTTAGATTTTAAAATGAGTCATTTTAAAGGTCATTGAGAATATATTCTGAAAATGGCAACATTTAAAAGATTAATTTCTGAGACCAGCTAACAGTGATTTAAAAACCTGGGCTATGGTTTTGATATATTTCCCATGCTCCTCATATACTGCCATTGAGTTAATTTATGCAATGGAGTCTTTGCTGTACTATTGATCAAAATCTAAACCATTACTGCAATTTAATCAAATGCACTTACTTCATTTTGGGAATCATCAAGCTCATTTATGCTAATTGAGCACATTCTCTCCATAAAATATTTTAATTATAACGGTGACTCAAACAAATTTGATTATGTGCAGATAATGGGGCTCCATTAATTGTATTAATCTCTTATATTTATTTTGTACTTGGCAGAGGGCAGAGTCCTCGCTTCTCCTTCCTGCCCTCCTTCATGGCTCACCTGCGCTACAGGGGGTTGTGTCGAGGAGAGCAAAGTGTGTGACTTCACACCATATTGTCCCAACGGAGAAGATGAAGCCAGATGCCGTAAGAACCACTTTACTGAGCAACACTTTGAAATAATCACGTTTGAGTCTCCCTGAAAGATGTTTTCAGGATTTATTTTTATTTGTTGCTGTCAGACTATTAAAATGCACTGTAGCTCAATGTCCTATCTTGTCTTACATGTGCAATCAGTCAAATTAAAAAAAGTGTACCACTATGTTATTGCTGCTAAATTCATCTGTTTACAGGTCCACTAAAAGCTTTTGATCATATGATTTGATAATATGTTTTGAACATTGTACTACTAAACCTTCAGCACATAAAATATCAACCCGTAAACAATTAGGTGCAGCTGATTTAAATTATAGTGCACCAAATAAACAACTAAAGTATTTACAGAGTTTGTAAATTGATTTAATTAGGCCTGATCACATCCAGTTGCCTTTCTGGACTGATTACCCAGAAGGGCAGCATCCTTACAGTGTTTCCTTTTTCTGTTTTAGCTTCTGAGTGTGACTTTGAGGACAGTTCATGCGGCTGGTATGAGCTCACTCCTGGAGATGGGTTTGACTGGATCAGGGGCTCATCTGACAAGGTACCGCCGGACTACTATGGTCATCCACCCCTTCCGGACCACACAACTAACAGCACTAAAGGTAGAGGAAATAAATATGAAAAACGAAGAAGTGTGACGTGTTAAAGTTGAAGAGAACTGTATTGAGCCCTTCCAAAAATACTGGAAAGATCTTTTTAAATCTACATTTTAATCTAAAATTTTGTTTAAAAAATTGTAGTTCAATGTGCTCCAAATGTGGAGAAGTACCTTCTCAGCCATCTGAATAGCAGTTAACATGAGAACCTATTTTGCTCATTTACCACAATATGTTACTGTTTATCATGCCTCATTACATCTTCCTGTTTCTTTCCTGAACAGAATTGTTAGAGTCGCAGCTTTAAGTTTGTTGCTGGCTGACTGCAAACAAGCACCATCTGTTGTTTTTGTTATGATTATCGAGTGAAATGGTCTGAAAAAGATGCCTATTAGGTTTAGAATTGGAGCCTGCAGAAACACCTTACAGAACACAGTATTTAGCATGAAATATATATATATATGTAATTTGAAACTTTTTCAGAATATGCTGCTAAATTCTGTTATGTTTTGACAACCAATTAGTAGTAATTGTTCTATAGAAAGGCTATAGCTTTTTATTGCCACTGCCGAGAAGGAGGTTTGAGTATTAATCAATAACCAGTAATTGCTAACATGATAAAATTTCTCTAGAGATGACTGCCATGCATTTACAATATCTTTAGAGGCAAAATATGCATCATCAACACTGTAACAGGTTGGCCTTTTACGGCTGGATTTTTCAGTGCAGATTGATGATATCAAGCAGAGTTTAGGTGGAACAGCAGGTTTATTCCTCCCAGCATCACAAACAATGTCACACTCTTGGTCTTACAAACATCTCAATGTCTCAATATCTCTCTCACAGGTGAAAATTGCAATCTTAAATAGTCCCAGCTGTGACAGTTAAAACAATCTGAAAATTCATAAGATAATCCCATCTTACCCTGTTCCCCTTAATTGAATAAAAACATTTAACTACAACCACATCAACTTCCTTTTTATAAATATTTTTTATGTTTTAACCTTACCCTTACTAAACACCATAAAACAGTACACCATAAAACAATACACCCCTCTCCCATTTTTCTCAATGGTCTCTCCCAGGACCTATATCATTGTCCAGCCCCTTAGGACAATATTTGTCCAAACATCCTGAGAGGACACATAAAAAGACAGGTGAGTCACTATATTAGCACATTCCACACCTAATAAATTATGCACATCATTTATTTAGTTTTATCCACCAATAGCTCATTGCTCTGAGTATCAATTCTCTCTCTTCACAGTTAACCACCTCCACTGGCCAATGAGGAGCAGCTGTGCAGAGCCCAGAACAAAGGCTACACACCAATCCCTAAAATACTCAATAAATACAATTAAAACTTCCTGAGTGCAAAATGTTAATTTATAGATCTATTTTAAAAGTGCAGTGCTAAATAAAGTGCATAGTGAGAAAGTGCAAATGTTTTTTACAGTGCGATACAATACATTGAATAAATTAATTCAGTAATGAAGGCCTCTTCATTACATTTCCTCCCTCCTCTTTTCAGAGCTCAGTATCTCAGTCCTCTGAGACTCTGGATAAACAGTCAGCAACCACATTAGACTTTCCTGGCTTGTACTGAACTGTAAAGTCAAATGGCTGCAGTGCCAAGTACCATCCAGCGATGCGAGCGTTGGCATCCCTCATCCGTCTCAACCACTGAAGAGCACGATGGTCAGTCTCCAGGATGAAGTGACGTCCTAACAGATAATACCTGAGAGCCTCAATAGCCCACTACATGGCCAAGCACTCTTTTTCCACTGTCGAATATCTCGTCTCTCGGTCAAGCAGCTTCCGACTCAGAAACACCACGGGTCTTCTCTCACCGTCCACCTCTTGTTGCAGGACAGCTCCAAGCCCTACTCCTGAGGCGTCTGTCTGTAAGATGAATGGTTTAGCAAAGTCTGGTGTGTGTAAAACTGGATGAGTACATACTGCTTGTTTGAGATCGTTGAATGCCTTCTCACAGTCTTCTGTCCAACACACTTTGTTGGGGGCTGCATTCCTTGTTAGCTGCGTCAGCACAGCTGATCGTTCTGCAAACAAAGGTATGAATTTCCGGTACCAGCCCACCAAACCCAGAAATCCTCTCACCTTCTTCTTTGTAGAGGGAACTGGAAAGGACTGGATTGCTTCCATCTTCCCCACTTGTGGCTTTATTTTTCCAAACCCAATAACAAAACCTAAGTACTCCACTTCTCTTTGTGCAACCTTACACTTCTGTGGGTTCACTGTCAATCCGGCCCGCCTGATGCGGTGTAGCACCTCCTTCAGATGAATCAGATGCTCCTCCCATGTCCGGCTATACACTACAACATCATCCAAATATGCTGCAGAAAACTCTGACACATCTCTCAACACTTGATCCATTAAACGTTGAAACGTCGCTGGCGCCCCCTGGAGCCCAAATGGCATGACTTTAAATTGGTACATACCAAAAGGCGTTTTGAAGGCCATCAGTTCTCTTGCCTCTTGTGCCAAAACTTGCCAGTAGCCTTTACACAAATCCAACGTTGTGATGTAGCTTGCTGAACCGACTTTCTCCAGTAGATCGTCCACTCTAGGCATTGGGTATGGATCAAGTTAGAGACACCATTTAAATATCTGAAATCTATGCAAAATCTCAGAGATCCATCTTTCTTTGGTACCAGCACAATTGGGCTGCACCACTCACTGCTAGACTCTTCAATGATACCCAAATCCATCATCAACTTTATTTCTTTTTCCAGCACTGGAACCAATCGCTCTGGAATGCGATAACTCTTTTGACGACTCGGTGCATCTTGTTTCAACTGAATCCTGTGTTTAACCAGTGATGTAAATCCTGGAACTTCTCTGAAGAGCTGAGGGTCCAAGAGAGGTTTGATTTCTTCCTGCTCAGTTGGAGACAGATGAGAAATATCAACCAGAGCACAGTCAGACATGTTGGTAGGAAAGAATTTTTCAGTCACCTCCTCATCCTCAACCGCTCTCACAAATAACTCCTGATGCACAGGTTTCTTGGTGACTGTGGAACTCCTTCAACAAGTTAACATGAAAGGCTTGATGCTTCTTTATCCGTTCCGGCATATACAGTTCATAAACCACTTTACTCACTTGTTTGGTGATCTCATATGGTCCATGCCATTTTGTCAGCAGCTTGTTGTCACTGGTAGGCAGCAGTAACAGAACCTTCTGTCCTGGCAAAAAGACTCTGTCTCTGGCCTTCTGATCGTACCATGTGTTTTGATGTTGTTGAGCTGCTTTCATGTTGTCCTGTGCAAAAGATGTCATTTCCTGCAATCGCTCTCATGTTAATGACATATGCTGCAATGTTTTCACCCTCAGGTTTCGCATCTTCCCAGCAGTCTCTCAGTAGATCCAGCGGACCTCTCACTTGACGTCCATACAATAATTCAAAAGGTGAAAAACCTGTGGAGACTTGTGGAACCTCCCTGTAAGCAAATAACAGATACGGCAGCCACTGGTCCCAGTCGACACCCATGTCGGAGACAAACTTGCGTAGCATGTTTTTAAGAGTCTGATTGTATCTCTCCACTAGCCCGTCCGTTTGGGGGTGGTAAGGGGTGGTCTTAAGTCCCTTAATCCCTAGTAATTTGTAAACCTGCTGCAACAGTTTGGACAAAAAGTTTGTCCCACAATCTGTGAGAATTTCTCGGGGTATTCCTACTCTAGAAAAGAGCTGCAGGAGACAATTAGCAACATGTCGGGCCTTAATGGATCTAAGAGGAAAAGCTTCAGGATACCGTGTAGCATAGTCGCATATCACCAATATGTAACGGTGACCTGTAGTGCTTTTTCTAATGGGCCCACAATATCCATGCCTAGCCTTTCAAAAGGAGTGTCAATAATGGGCAGAGGTTGTAGCTGGCTCTTGCTACTCCTTTGCCTGAAGTCAACTGACATTTTTCACAGGAACTACAAATTTTGAAATCTGGGTATACATTCCTGGCCAAACAAAACGACTACTGATTCTGTTCAGTGTTTTGTAAAAAGCCATATGACCTGCCCACGGAATTGAATGACCCAATTCCATAACTTTGTGTCTAAACTGTTGTGGAAGAGCTAATGCTTCACAATGTCCTTTCTTCTGATACAAAATACCTCCTTTAGTAATGTAAACTGCATCTTCACGGAAGTCTACCTGGCGCTGATGAGTTTCCTCCTCCCTAGTTGCTTTCTCAAACCAAGGTTTTAGAGTAGGATCATCTCTCTGGAGTGCACCTAAATCTGAGGGAATGTCAAACTCAAACATATTATTTGGCTTAGACAGCTGTTCTATTCCTTCATTATTTGAGCCTTTGAACTTCTCTTTTCTTTTCTGAGCTTTTGACTTTTTAGTTTTTCCCTGCTCTGTTTCCAGAGACTCTCCAAAATAAGGAGTTCTTCCAACATCGCCTTTGAACTTTGAGCTCTTGTGACTACATTACATGGTTTCAATATTTCTGGTACATCGGATTTGAAACATGGACCTGGGGCATCTCTGTTGGTAAGTACTTGAGGCTCATAATCCGACTGATGAAGAAGGTCTAAGAGAGTGGGAATATCATTACCAAGTATAACTGAATATGGCAAAGAGGGAACTACAGCTACTTGTACCAGGTATGTTTGACCTCCCACTGTCAAATACACCTCTGCACTAGGGTAGACATGCTCATCTCCATGTATACAGCTTATTTTAACCCCCACCTCACTTAACTTTTCATCTGGGATTAAGCTTGCATGTACTAAAGACTGAAAACACCCAGAATCAAGCAATGCTTCTTCTTTCTTCCCATTAACTAGCACCGAAGCCGTACAAGCTTTTCTTTTTTCAACTTCAGTAGCCGCTCTTGGAATTGAACACATCAGTGATGGCTTTGATTTTAGGGCGGGACAAAAATGTTGCGTATGGCCAAAACCATTACAGTTGTAACATCTAATATCCTGACCTGACGACTTATGAAATGACTTTTTAACCTTAGCAGGTCGATGGGAAGGGAACTGCTTAAAACTAGAACCATTTCTAGCCTGACTTAGACCAGAGCCCTGTTCACCCCCAGTGGACTTACTTGGTTGGGCATAATGAGTCTCTTGGCCAGCATAGGTGCTCCAGCTCCCCCTCCTGGCTGATCTGAAGACTTCTGCAAGCGTAGCTGCTTCTTCTGCTGTCTTCGGGTCACGCTCACGTATCCAGACCTCCAATTCTGGATTAACCATCCTTAAAAACTGCTCCAGAATTATCTGCCCAGATATTTCTTGCTCAGTAGATTTATCAGGTTTGATCCATCTTGAAAACAAGTCTTTCAGTCGAACATAAAGTTCACGCGGCGTCTCACCTGATTCAATCTTTAGGCATCTGAAGCGGCGTCGATAAGTATCAGCAGTAATTTCATATTTTGCCAGAATTGCCTCTTTCAGTTTATCATAGTTCTGAGAGTCAGCAATATCCATTAGAACATAGGCTGTGCGGGCCTTTCCGGTCAACAGAGGGACCAGACGAATCGCCCACTCATCTCTGGACCAACGACACACCTGGGCCATCCTCTCGAACGTCGTCAGAAAATGCTCAATGTCGTCATCCGTCGATAAGGGAAGAAATTTTGGTTCAATTATGGACCTGGAACCATGAGCCACCTGAACATCACTACCATCTGATTCTTCTGCAGGTGCTTCAGATGTTGAAGGTTGATCCTGTGTGTCTGACTCATCCTGTTTTTCCAGTACCGCATTCACTTGCAGCTGCATTTGTTGAAACTGATGCTGCATACTTTTCCACCTCTGCTCCTGGCGGGAAAAATCTTTATCCATCTTCATGTCTCTAGCCACCTGAGACCGCATAATGGATTTCACCAACACCGCCAGTTCCTCCAACTTATCTTCAGGGTTGGTCGCTGCCATGGTTTCCATTTCAGAGGAAGCTCCAGCTGCTTCATCAGGCTCTCCCTCTTGGCCTGGCTTTTTACCACCTCTGGTCATCATCTTTGCACTGTGGCATGAATAGACGCACTTCTGACACCACTTGTAACAGGTTGGCCTTTTACGGCTGGATTTTTCAGTGCAGATTGATGATATCAAGCAGAGTTTAGGTGGAACAGCAGGTTTATTCCTCCCAGCATCACAAACAATGTCACACTCTTGGTCTTACAAACATCTCAATGTCTCAATACTCTCTCACAGGTGAAAATTGCAATCTTAAATAGTCCCAGCTGTGACAGTTAAAACAATCTGAAAATTCATAAGATAATCCCATCTTACCCTGTTCCCCTTAATTGAATAAAATACATTTTACTATAACCACATCAACTTCCTTTTTATAAATATTTTTTATGTTTTAACCTTACCCTTACTAAAACACCATAAAACAGTACACCATAAAACAATACACCCCTCTCCCATTTTTCTCAATGGTCTCTCCCAGGACCTATATCATTGTCCAGCCCCTTAGGACAATATTTGTCCAAACATCCTGAGAGGACACATAAAAAGACAGGTGAGTCACTATATTAGCACATTCCACACCTAATAAATTATGCACATCATTTATTTAGTTTTATCCACCAATAGCTCATTGCTCTGAGTATCAATTCTCCTCTCTTCACAGTTAACCACCTCCACTGGCCAATGAGGAGCAGCTGTGCAGAGCCCAGAACAAAGGCTACACACCAATCCCTAAAATACTCAATAAATACAATTAAAACTTCCTGAGTGCAAAATGTTAATTTATAGATCTATTTTAAAAGTGCAGTGCTAAATAAAGTGCATAGTGAGAAAGTGCAAATGTTTTTACAGTGCGATACAATACATTGAATAAATTAATTCAGTAATGAAGGCCTCTTCATTACAAAACACAATCATAGTATTGTCCTGATTTAAGGATGCTGTTGTTCACAGTGTGCAGTGATTCCTGTTCCATCACCAGCTGATGGCACTACATCCTAACATCTGCTTTGTTCTTTCTAATTAGAAATAGGGAAAGTTAAACAAAGATTTTCAATGAAGAAACTAAGGTTTTCACTGATGCAAGTTACCATGGCAACTTTGACTTGAAGCCGAAGGGAGAAGTAGATAAAATTGATCTGTCTGGCCGAAGTGGCCAAGTGGGAATATTTAAGGTGTAGACAAACTTTTCTGTAAACAAACTACCTTAGTTGAAATGTGACTGTGCTGTCAAACATATTGCTTTCAGGAAAAAAAACAGTATTTAGAAGCATGTTGAACAAGATTTTTTTTTTTATGACTGCAGGTCATTTTATGTTTATACTGAAAAACAGCAGCAGTCTGCATCCAAATGCTGTTCTCATTGGACCCTGGTTCCAGCAATCAGCCTCAGGATGCACCATGACCTTTTGGTGAGAAACATGTGACGTCTTTTCCCCTCTATAGACTGTTTTTCTTTCTTGTAATTGTACAACGTTCAACATTGTTCACGCTCATAGATCTCACTGTATCCAGGGATCAGTGTCTTCAGGTTTTCACCTTTCCTCCACCTATGTTTCTCTTTTCAATGCAATGCTGTCTTTTAGCGGTAGCTCATATTTTTTTAAAGGGTTCTGTGGAAACATTGAGTACTTAATGTCTTACCTGCAGAGTAGGAGATTATTTTATTGAATTTAGACTGGTCATTGTTTGACTAATTCCAAATCACATCTTACTCACTCAGTATATATTCAAAGAGAACCAAACAAGGACTTTAATGTTAATGTATTGGCATGTATGTGAAACTCTGAGATGATGGAACTAAAAGGATCATTTGCAATGTGAACTTTTTTTTTTTTAATCAAAAAAAATAATTTTAGTAGTCACACTTTTTCAATGTGTTGTACTGCTAAGCATAGACTTCAGCTGTATCTGCATCACAAACTGCAATTTATACAAATTTAGTTGGACCACAGTCATATTTTCCTGATTCTGGAAGGAAGCTGGAGTACTCAGGGAGAACCCATGCGAACTCGATGCCGAAAAACAGACTGAGATTTGGACCCTGGACCTTTTTGCTTCAAGGCAACAGTGAAGGCGTAACAATTAATATTACTAATAAAAAATCTTGAATAAATTGTAATAACTACCTATTTTGTTGGGGGATATTGTTTATTGAGTTCACTGAACCATTTCTGCTTTTTGCACTCTTACTTTTGAATCAGAGAGCTACTCTCCCAGGTAAAGCCTGTTTCAAAATATCCTCGCCTCGCCTTTTAATGCTTCTTTCACCTCACTGACTAAGGCCAGGATAAGATATGAATGTTAATAAATCATGTTCAGGCATTTTTATGGTCCCAAAACCTCATATTAAGTGACTGATTATGTTTTTCTGCCTAATGGTCATAGGAATTCTGGAAAATGAAAACCTGCACAGCTCACATTTGTTCACTACTCACGTATCATCACTGGGGATCATGGAGGGTGCATTATCATAGGATGAATCTGTAATTTAGAGTATCTCATACAAGCATATAATTTCATAGCTATATTATCTTACAATGTGCTCCTTTCCATGTCAGCATAAATTTATCAGCTGAATTTCAGATTCAATCTACTTCTTATCCCCACAGGCATTATAACTCAGGTGTATCTGTGGGGGCTGCTGACATATACCTCCGATTCAAAGGAGTTCAAAACAAAACTGTCATATGGACGACCCTGTATGATCAAGGGAGACGGTGGAACCGGGTCACCATTCAGCTGGGGCGCATCACTCAGCCCTTCCAGATTGCTTTGGCTAAAATTAGCCTCGGCGTGTTCGATGGAGTCTCCGCGTTTGATGATGTCTCCTTCAAGAATTGTTCGATGCCGCCTGCAGTGGCTGTGTGCCCCGAGCACACGCATTTCCACTGCTTACACACCAAAGCATGTGTGGAGCACCTGCAGCTCTGTGACCTTGTGGATGACTGTGGGGATGGATCAGATGAAGAAGGATGTTGTGAGTGTCTCAATTTCTTGAAATAAGAACAATAAGAACGAGAATAGGCTGAAGAATATGATACCTTATGACTTCGCTTGTTTTGCCAATCTTAAATGTTTCAGATCAACAAACAAACCTAAATATCAGACACAGATGAACTGAGTGAAGACAAAATGCAAATTTTAAAATCACACTTTCATTTAGAAATGGAAAAAGCCATCCCCGCCAGTCTGACCATACATATATGAGAAGGTAATTGCTTAAATAACTAAAAATAAAACCTCACTGACAATATGTAGTTGGCTAACACTAGGCAAAGGCAAAAGCACCCATATAAAAAAACTAAATCATAGAACAGCATCACTTCAGCCAATTAAGATGAGAATTAATGATCCAATCATAAAGAAAGAGATTGATCAAAATGACTTATGGGAGAGTCCCAAGGCAGAAAACCTTGACTAAGAAGAAAACAAAGATCACTTTGCATTTCCTTAAAACATTCTGATGACCTGTATATTTTGGGAAATACTTTGTTTAATGATACAAAAGTGGACATTTTTAGGACAAATGATTGTGTCACATCTGGGGTGGATCTGGAAACTAAGACACTAACATAAGTAAACAGCAAAGACACAAGCTAATAAAGAATCAGGAAATTCGGACCTAAGAGTAAATAATAAGGACTGCAACTCACAATGCAAATCAACGACCACAACAGTTAACTAGGAATCTTAAACCTAAGGAATAAACTGGACGTGAAAAGACAGACAAAAATAAAGCAAAACACAAGACCAAAGTCCCAAAGTGTATGACCAAAGTAGCTCTATTTGCTGAAATCATCTTTGTCTGCGTTTGATGATTGGAAACATTTCACAGCAATGGATTGTATTTGAATTTTTTCCCTTTTGATTACATTTTCAGCAATGTCTTGAAAGTTTGAATGTAGTATCATAGACACACTATCTAAAATCAAATGCTTTTCTTACCTCATCAGGGCAAACTTTAAATTGTTAAAGTTTGCAATTTCAGATCTTCTCAGTCTTATTGGTTTTCACAGCTCCAGAAATTCAGTGTGACTTTGAAGATGGACTGTGCAACTGGAAGCAGGAAACGAGTGGAGGAGATGTTTTTAACTGGACACGCATCCAGGGCCCAACTCCAACCCGAAACACAGGCCCGTGGAAGGACCATACCCTGGGAAACACCTCTGGTCATTACCTCTACATTGAGTCTTCCCTCCCCCAGGAGTTCAAGGACACAGCTGTGCTGCTGAGCCCAGTATTTGAACCTACCTACCAGCCTGGCAAGGACCCAGCTTGGTCCCCCCACCACCGCTGTGCCTTTCGCCTCCATTATTGCATGTTTGGATCGCATGTGTTCAGCCTCGCGGTTTACATGAGGACAACCACGACAGGCCGTGGCGTGCTCCTCTGGGCAAAATATGGAAACCAAGGAAACCTCTGGCACAGGAAGACTATGTACCTACATAGTGTGCAGCCTTTCCAGGTATGTGCTCAATATTTTGTACATTCTGGTTTGTTCAAACCTAGGACCATCTTGTTGAAAAGCAACAGCAAAAGCAACTTTAACCCTAATCATCCAGCCCCAACCCCATGATGCATTGCGGGAATTCTCTTGGCAGCTTAGATATAAACGATAGGTACTTCATGGCACCGCAACACTGATGTTACTATACTTTGAATATGTTATGCAGTCTCCCTTTGAGTGCATAAACCAGCTAAAGCCACAAGTTAAACTTCTTCTGGCAATGAAACAGTTCCACAAATACTCATCTCCACCATGTCCTGTTAAGACTGGACATGTCTGTATGTCTGTAATTGAACAAATTTACCTCAACTTTAATTTAAAAATTTCAGTTCACTTCTTTTCATTATGTACCTAAACGAACTGTTTTACTGCAGCTTCTAGGCAGCTGAGGTGACACCTTGAATTTTTTTTTTTTTATTTATTGCCACCAGTTACAGTGTGCACATTAATTTGTGGACTTAAATTTTTTAAGCCATTCACAGTGTCAAAGATTACAACTAACCAAATACATACACAAGAATGCATACTGAACATCTAATGTAGAAGAAGAGTCTTGAACATTCTTATTCCTACATGCAAAAGCCATGTAAGAATAAATATGTCCTACATGGACTTCAGATCCAAGAATGTCTTATTAGACTACTATTCACTTCTCTTAAAGGTGAGAAGTGAATTATATGTTGTAAAATTACATTTCACTACTGTAGATGTCTAAAAGTACTTCATACATTTGAAGTCCTTGAGACATTTTGTTGACTGTCTAGATTAATAACTTTAATCACATCTGACTGTGAATCATTCTGACTGTGAATCATTTGGAGTCACCTGGCAGTCACAGACAAACCTGAGTTCAGGGTAAACACAGATCTGTAGCAACCAGCAGCAAATCTCTAGTGAAACAAAGAGTCCATATTTACAAATGCATTCCAGCACTGCATGATGAAGATCCATTTAATTGCTTTAGTGCTCAGCATCGATCACTGGAGATGGATGTTCTGTTGTCATCACTCATGAGTGATTTCAATTTGACAGGCAGTTAAAGACTTTTCCTGGGCCGTGTCACTGGAACAGGAGCTCCATTTGTTAATTTAATTGAGTGCAGACAGGGAAACGTTTAAATTATTGACACTGATTAATTTAATTCTGGCAGAGAGGGATCTGCCTGTATGCACAGTGAAAAGAAGAGAACAACATTCAAGGACAAAAACAGAAGCTAAAAGTGAGCTCCCAATTGGAAATATATTCATGAGTATTCAAAGTTATTATGATAACATTAAAAAAAAAGAAACAATAGCTCTTAATGGTGTAACCTGTAACAATGATGTGATATTTTTGAAGAATGGTTGTATAGTACCTGCAGGGATTTTAGTAACAGCTGAGATGTGTTTTTATGATCTATCCATAAAACAATTAGCAAGAACTAATATCAATTAATATTATAACCTATTATGCTTCAGTAATTTTTCCCGTTTTTAGATTTTAATTGAAGGCACAGTTGGAGATGATTTTGAAGGAGACATTGCGATCGATGACCTTTCCTTCCTGGACTGTCAGCTGTTTCATGGTAAACCTTCATCACATAAGATAAGCCCAGGGCAGCAGAGCTTCACTGTTTTATTTAATCCCCTGTCTTATATTGCAGGAGAGCTACCTTCTCTGATCACCCCACCACTGACCACTCCAGCCCCGACGGTCATACCCAACAATTGCCCCACGGGGCAGTTTGTGTGTGGAACACATGGGGAGTGTGTTTTACTCAGCCAAGTGTGTGACTTCAAGCAGGACTGCTCTGATGGATCAGATGAAACAAACTGCGGTAAATGGTTGTAGTTTTTACTACGGTACCTATTATTCCACCCTTTTCTGATTTTTTCCTAGTTGCTTGCCTTTCTCTCTTTCAGTGAAGGAAAGATGCGATTTTGAAGGTGGTGTTTCTTGCGGCTGGACTGTTGTTAGTCCTTCTTTCAGTGTGAACCATGTGTTTCGCTGGGCAGCCGACCAGGGGGAAAGCAGTCACAACGGAGAGCAAAACCACCGTCCAACTAATGACCACACTCTGTGAGAGCCAGACTTAAATATTCCTATCCGTTTAAAACACGTTAGTTGATTGACAAAACAAATTAGTCGAACAAAAAGGAGTGTCACTGCCGTTGTAAGAATATAGGCATGCTTTTCTTTTTAAATCATAAATGAACTATGATTAACAACAATTTTAGATTTTTTGGCAGAAAGACCGCAAATAAAAATCAGTGCCTTTTTGCTTCAGGTCAACAGTTGCTTCCAACTGCCCCACTTTGCAGCCAGTGATTGGTGTTACTAGGAATAATTGTAACAAATGATGAATTGTAGAAATTGTCAAATAGAGTGATTGTTTTACAGATTGTTGCAAAACAATTGAGAAATGTGCAAAGCACTTTTGGGGACAAAATGGCAAAAGCACCGTAAATGTTAATTCGATTGATTTTTCAATAACATAATTATTGTTATTCTGTATTGTTCCTTCTGTAGTAACAGCCCTAAGGGTTGGTATATGTATGCAGACAGCTCAAACGGCGGCTATGGTCAGTTCTCTGATCTCCAAACACCAGTCATCTCCTCCACTGCTCCACAGTGTACCCTCATATTCTGGTACCACATGAATGGATTCACTGTGGGAACCCTGCAAGTAAATACCCCAGTGAAACTTTGAGTTGAAATGAATGTCCCATCAGAACCATGTTAAGAGATTGTTTATCTCTTCTATAGGTGCTGCTCAGACACAAAAACATCACCCATGTGGTTTGGTCTCAGACTGGTAACCAAGGCAACAGATGGAAACGAGCTGAAGTGTTTTTGGGTTTATTAAATGACTTTCAGGTCTGCTGACTATTTTTGCACCCAAGATCTTGTAATGTGTGACATACTCAGGTTCCAAGCAATTACATATATGTTCTGCTTACTTACCATGTTTAATCTATCTGACAGCTACAAAGAATTCTGATTTATTTTGAAATGCTCATTTATCTTCTTCTACATTGCAAACATTTGCACAGATCATGATTCATCTTGAAAGCTAAGTTATCAGACATCTTTTTTACACTGGTGTTAAAAATGTCCACAAAATGCTTATCTGCAAGTCGTCATCTTCTAAGCAGATAATTGTGTTGTGCACCATCGAAGCTGGTATTGCTATTAGATAATATTATCGGAAGACAGTTAACATTTAGCAATAAAATTATTAATGAATAAATTATTTCTCAAGGAACCCACTGGAAATTTGGAATAACAGGTCTTTACTACCCTGTTTCTCTTTATTCAACATTCCTGATAATTACACAAACTTGAATTATTCTCCAACAGGTAGTGTTCAGGGCGAAACGAGGGATCAGCTACATGGGGGATGTAGTGATAGATGATGTCAGCTTCCAGGATTGCCACCCCGTTCTTCCGTCCGGCCAGCCGTGCACATCAGAGGAGTTTGCCTGTGCAAACAGCCACTGCATCCCACAGGACAATTTGTGTGACTTCATCAACCACTGCGGGGATAATTCAGATGAGGACCCTTTCATCTGCAGTGAGACCTTACGTTTGTTATCTGTGAGGAAAGATTAATTCCGAAGTCATGTGAAAACCTATGTTGATATCTCTTTTCCTCTTGTTGTCTTTCAGAGGGCTTTAGTGGACACTGCAATTTTGAGTTTGACCTCTGCTCTTGGCGCCAGTGCCGACAGGACGACTTTGACTGGCTGATCAAAGTAGGCAGCACCCCAACTCTTGGAACGGGCCCGTCCAGTGACCACACCTTGAGAGATCCCACTGGACACTACCTCTACCTGGAGAGCTCATTCCCTCAGGCAGTGGGTGATGCCGCTCGTGTGATTGGACCCCTACTGAGCAGAAGGAGTTCACAGTGCAAGGTGAGTCCACATTTGTAGTACAGATTCTCAAATTATGTTTGAAATCAGATGGTCATTCAAATATGTTTTTTAAAGAAGTCACAATAAGCAGCTTAAACTCAATGCTAACATCGAAAGAAAATGCATTCATAGAGTAAAATTTGTGTAACATGAGCTGTCTCCATATTTTAGAAGGTGCTTTTTTCTACTTCTACTTATTGCCTTTATTTAATACTTAAATACAATCATTATCATTGATAATCTATTACAGAGCTGTCTCTTTCCACTTTGACTTGGACTAATAAAATTTTGAAAACACGTTCTCCCAAACTTTGCTCAAAAATGATAAATCGGAGATTGATGTGTTATAAAGCACCTACAATCTCATGTGAGATTTCTGGGGTGAAATAGCATAAGAATGACAATAAAAAATTTGCTGATGTATTTAGCAAATACATCACTCTGTGCCAGCAACTGTTGGCCTCCATCAGGGCTGATTTCTTGATTGACTGCCCTTCTGGCTCTGTGTCGAGTACACCTTATCACCAACCTGACCTGTCAATCCATCATAAAGACAGCGAGAAGGCAGGAATGAAAATGAAGGAAAAATGAAACAGGGGAGTGAAGAGGAGAGAAAGTGGCTTATTTTTCTATGAAGTAGACAGCAGGAGATGCGTCCTTTGAAAATGCCTCAATTTTCAAAGGACGCCCATAAAGCATCTGTGTTTCAAATCTGAATCTTGGAGAAATACATTATTTTTTGTGTCATTAAAGAAGTAAGTTGGAAAAAGGGCCGATATAAAAACAATCAGTTACCTTAGTTAAAATATCTCCATTTTTGAAGAAATTAGCCAGAAGACATTACAAGAAATTAATTGTAATCAGACAAAGTATTATAAAAAAATGCTGTCTTGCAGTTAAGAGATAGAAAAAAAAAATCAAAAATCTACGACACTAAAATTCAAAAGGATGCATTGTAAACACAGAAATAAATATAAAATATGTCTTAATAAAATCTGAAATAAATGACAAGTATAAACAGTTTTGGTTTTCTTCTATATTATTTGTCTTTTCTTTTATAATTAAATTTGATTTATAAATGATGACAAAAAATTGACATTTGGATTTACCCCTTTCTTTTTTTTAAACACAGAAAAATGTTGCATTAAAAAAGAAATTGTTTATATTAACTGTAAATACATACATCGACAGATTTGTATTTGTTGCTCTCATTGAAAGGAAAGTCACGTTTTATTTAAGTTGTTTAATAAAAATCATTTATATGAGTCAGATTCAGTAAAAAATGTTAAGAAACTCTAAATATTGTGATGAAATCTAAAACAAAGTGTCGGCATGACAGACACAAATTTACAGCAACATAAAACGTGTTGAAATTACAAAAATATGTTAAGGATGCATTCACTTCTTGACAGATTTACTGTTTTTCTGGGTAGATGCGTTTCTACTATCACATGTCTGGAGACGGTATTGGAACCCTCAGTGTTTTCACTAAAACTGAGGAACGCCTTCACCTCCTGCTGAACCTGTCTGGAGATCAGGGCAACTACTGGCAAATGAAGGAACTCCAGCTGAGCTCCTCTGCAGACTTCCAAGTGGTGTTTGAAGGGAATGTGGGGCGCAGCGAAAAGGGAGACATCTGTCTGGACGATATCACCTTCTCTCCAGGATGCCTCCTCTCCCCGTCAGAGTTGGTAATAGACAGCACTCCTGTTCCTGCTCCTCCAACAGGTAAAGTTCACTTCAAAATACATAAAAATTTACATGCAGCCTTTTCTTTTTTGAAACTACATTTAAAAAAAAAGACACAGAGGGGACTTAGATTGAAAAATCTTATCTCATGATCAATGAAATGAATGATTTCGGCCTTCAGAGTTTCTCTCAGGTGTGATTCCTGACAGTGCTTTTGAATTGGATTAGCAGATTATCTTTTCCCATTTTCGAGTTGCCAGGGTAATGCTGTCTCAACTACACAATTGCTAGGAGTGTCAGTCTAAATCAGTCGTTTCTGCCTCACAAACTGTCCATAGTGCAGCAGCTCATTTAAAGTGTGGCAACATGCAGTGGATTGCAAAAGTATTCTTATGCATAAAACTTTGAAACTTTTTATTATTCATTGAAGCCACAGATATGAATACATTTTGGGCGATTAATGTAAATGATCGGCACAAAGTAACGCATTATTAAAAAGAAAATAGATATATCTCTTTATGTAAAATAAAAGGTTGTAGAATAACTTCCAAGTATTTGAGTTTTGTACATTGAGATTCTGAATATTTTCACTATCTTGGAGGGCATCTGTTAACAGAAAATTTCAGGTCTTTCCAGAGCTGATTCTCTGTCCCAGTCTGAAGTTTTCTGAAGCTTCTAACAGACTTTTTTTTATCGGATAGCCCCCTATGTACCTCAAACAATCAACTCTGATTGTTTGAACTAAAAACAATGTTGTGGCAGAATCATGATTCTGTCACTATTAAAGATTATGGTAGGGATGGCATGTCCCATGTTTTTTAAATACATGGAGACTAAAAAGGTTTAGTTGTTAGACAATGTTGTGCTACACACTGAGTTATGTGGCAGACATACTTTTATAAACCTTAGACTTGTTAAAATAGTCAGAAATATTTTTTGAGGTAGTGGCTGCCCTTAGAGCAGTTACTTGATATATAGAAGAGTTACTGTGGGAACAGAACCAGAAGCTCTATAAAATCCGGTGAGACACTGGGTGTGTGTGATGTCTCCAGGTAACAGCTGTGACCTTTGACCACTTCTTAACAACAGAAAACTGCAGTCCTTACAGGTGACACGTTAGTTTTGATATATTGAGTCAACAGTGCACCATCCATTCCCTAAAAGCATAACAATAAAATATTTGCTGCTGTTGCTCAGTCTTCTTCTGAACTACTTCGCTGTTTGCATGCCTTGACGAAGATCACATTTTCATTTAATAGCTGCACATTTAGTTTCCTTAAGGACAGATATTCAATCTAATACCACATTTTAAAAATTTGTGCTAACGTAATAAAGATATCACAAGAGCCCAATTAAAACTTTTATTCTGGTTTTAGGAACAGTCACAATTCTCTGTAGATGTGAGCTGTTCTAATCAGCTTTGCCAGGGAAATTTTGGCAGTCAGAGAATTATAACTGCTGGGAAATTCCCACAAGTAACAATGTGGTTTCTTCAATCGTTATAAAACAATTTGTAAAGTTTTGTTGGGAAATATCATCAAAGCAGTGTAAATTAATCTTTTCACACTCTGTGTCTCAGTCCTGTGTAAGTTCTCCAACATTACTCGCATGTTTTATGAGGGAACCTTTATAACAACACCAGCAGATTTATTGCCTGTGCCAATTTAGCTACAAAGGGATTATTAAATGTGTTTCCCAGCTCTTGTTTTCAAGATGAGCAAAAATAATTTGTGGGGTTTATAAATGCTAAAGATTGAAACTTTAATGCTGTCAGTGTTTTTTGGTCGTTTTCTTGTTTTTCAGTAGTACTCTCATTTATACCTAGAACAGTATTGACGGCTTTATGTTAATTTGGGTAATTACAAAAGTGTCAGATCCAGAGTTTATTGCCTCACTCTGTAATGAGCTGCATGTTTTTAGCAAAGGGGTTTTCTCTGTCTTCAGAATGGCCACAACATCACTGGCTATTTAAAGAGTTCACGCAGCAGTAGTGAACTCTTACATATGAGAAAAATGTTTTTTTACATATTTGTCAGAATTGTCACTATATTGCGACAGTATAATATCACAATATTTTTCTTGACTTTGTCCAATAAGGTTATGCTAAGATGAAAGGTGAATCTATTTGATCACTTTTTATACATTTTGGTAATAAAATTGGAGGATATACTAGGTAAAGAAAAGAAATACAAAGAGTGTAATAAAGAAAACATCAGTTAAAGACTGAACTGGAGCTAAAATCCATGGCCTTCTCAGTAATTGAGTAGCCAGCAGGGAGTAGAGTTGTGGCTGAATCCAGCTCTTTCTCTCTGTGTGTTGGCAGGGTGTACAGTAATACTGATGAGACAAGAGGCAGCAGGAACTGTAATTACAGACTATCACTCCTCAGGGGCTTTTTCTGCCACAGCTTCAATTTATATACCATCACATGATTCAGCGCTCAGGTTGACTGCACCCCACAGTTTCTGTGTTTGTGCTCATAATAATACAGACACTTTATGGATGATTAAAATGTTATACGACTTTCATGATTAACATGCAAATTTGTTTAGTCATGTATGCATACACTGGAGGATGTCTGTGTGCATATAGTTAATGTGACACTAAGAGAAAATTGAGAAAATTTGAAGCAAGCAATATAGCACACCAAGTGTTTTACAAATTCTTTGTTTAGGCCGTTACCAGTTTGTTAAAACAGACTGCAGTGGTCTCTGTCTAATCAAACTGCTGGAAGCATTTTATTACATTTGCTGATAATTGGAAGAAGACCATCAGGAGAAGTTGCGGTGGTGTGTTTCTCCTACTGTCCTTTTTTCTCTGGCATACTCTAAAAGAAAGCATTTGTTGTAATATGAGTATTTTTTTACAAGAAGTTTTCTAATAGTGTTTTCAAAAGTATGTATGCTTAATTTAAACTTACATAAAAGAATTGTGGTGAAAATATGATCTCAGTTGCTTATTCTGACACCACTTAATATAACCTAGAAAAACCATTTGCTTTTAAAAGTAATTTAAATGACAATAAAAAGACTTATGGAGGCTGTGAGAGTTGCACCCATGCCAGTGGTAAAACATGGTGGTGGCAGCATCATCCTGTGGAATATGCATTTAATTCACAACAGGGTAATCGATTAAAAAATTGAGCCAAAAACAAATAGTTTGAGACAGTTTATCTTCCAGTAGGACATTGACTCCAGAGTTTCAATGGAGAATCTGGCAACATTTGTTCATAAACACTCCAATCTGACTGACTGAAGATAGTTTTGAAACTAAGAATTGACTAACATCTGAGTCTTTTCATGTGCAACGTTTGTAGAGGCCTACCCCAAGCTGCCCAGTTCATAGGTCGGATAAATATGATTGAAAATCCTTTGGGTAATCAGTTTATTTTATAGGATTTGGTTACCTTTTTTGTTTAAAATGTAGAGTTCAATTAAAATCCATCCACTAGGGGAGGGTTTGTCACCCAGGATGTCTGATCCAATCATTACCCTTAAGGTATTCATATAGAAATATGATTCTAATACCTTTTTTTTTTTTGCATGAGTTACACTAAAAGAGTGGTGACTGATGAAGAAGATGTCTGAGTGAACTCCCTGGACAAATATGATTTTTCTCTAATTTAATTCCCCTCACAGGTTCTGTGGGCAGGGGACAGTCAGGAGTCAGGAGCTGTCTCTTCCTGGCTTCCTGTGTTTCTTTTGTTGGGTCACATTGCTTCTGGTTCTGTGCACCTCAAGAGGAACAAAGGATTAGGAAGGACTTATACCCCTTTTTCTCCTTTAATTACAGAGACCACCCTTCTTCCTTTCTAACACTTCCCCCACTCTAAGGCTAAGCGCTGACCCTGCTGGAATGTTTGGCTGCAAAAGAAGCAGATCCCCCACAACTGTCCCCTTCCAAGTATCGCCATCAATGATACAGTGATTTGAGCTTAAAACCCCATGCTCCTGTGTCCTTTTTAAGCTTCTTAAGGAAGCTACAGCTCTGTGTGCAGAGGGGTGTCCTTAAGGGTTTACTGCACTGCTGGGAAGCATTTAATCTTGTGAAACGCATAAAGTTGCTTCTTTAGAGTCCAGATTTTTCAATTTCTTTTCCAAACTCTTAGATGTGAAGTTTGACAGTTTAAACAGTGGACATTTTAACTACAGTTACAGAAATTGCTGTCTGTTGCAAGATTGCCTGCAACAGACAGACAATCTGTCTGTTTTATATTTGTCATTTTGCAAATGGCAAATAGAAAAAAGGAAACAGCTTGTCTTGTGTTACATTATTTTATGACCTTTTAAGTCAGGGTTGAAATTAAACCACATGAAATGTATTCCGTTGTGTTGTTCTCAAGGTTGTTGATGTAAAACTCATTATTCTACTGAATATAAACTTCAACTGGTTGAGTTTCATTCCCCGACTGCTATGTGGATTCTACCACTCTGCATTTAAAAACAAACAATAAAATTAAATATCTTGCATGCAGGCAGAAATAGACTATTTTGCTCCTCACATCTAATACTGGCACAAAATGTCTTTAGTTAGATCAGACTGACCCAAAAATATGAACACATGAAACTGTTGAATTGTCTTGTCTTCTTTTCCAGGGTTCTGTCCTCCAGGGGCTTCAGTTTGTGGAAAAGGGAGCTGTTATACTCCAGAGCAGATATGTGACTTCACTGACGATTGCGGCGATGGTACGGATGAGGAGGACTGTGGCACCTCCTGCTCGTTTGAGAACGGTCGCTGTGGCTGGAAGAGTTCGCTGGCTGATAACTTCGACTGGGCTCTCGGTACCGGATCTGTTCAAAGCATACGGCCACCGTATGATCACACGCTGATGGATGAAAACGGTATGTGGTTCCATTTGTTAGAGCCAGATTATTGTTTTAGATTTACAAAAATAAATTTGCTGTTCTCTGGTGATGTATCTTTACAGTTTGATTCAAATCACAAAGTCAAGCAATGAGCTTTTTCACAGTATGTGAATTTTCTGGAAATGGAAACCTGGATTATTGATTCAGAGCTAAAATTTAATTAAAAAGGTGCATTATAATAACCCAAATGAAGAGTAAATCTTACTATCTGGTTCTTTGTAATTCAAAAGTAACATACAGCTGATGCTTGCATTTCAGCTTGTATTTTTTCCAAATTAGTTTGTTTTATCTCAAAATGTAATTTTTAAAATGATTTTAACCACAAAGAAACTTGTGTTACAAATGCAATTGGTGTACTTTTAGCCAAGTTTCTGACTCATGCAAAATAACTTATGAGACAAGTAGAAAGGTGGTGAAGAAGAAGAGACTTTAGGTTGCCAGGCATGGAGTTACTGACAGCCAGGTAATTTGTGAAATCATTGTTAATGTAGTCCTGGGTGTAATTGTAACTGACTGAAAGTGAAAGATTTGCACAATCAAATAAAAGAAAGTGATGATCACTTTTACTCCTGCAAAGCAATAAAGCAGAAAAAATGCCCTTTGAATCATTCAAGGCACAGATGAAACTGTAATTTGAAGCAGTGCACAGATGTTTTTCAGAGAGAAAGATGTTGCTCCCAGATGCTTTCTTTTCATTTGAATTCAGCTGTTAAAACATTTCTTCCTTCTCTATGGATTTCCCTTAACAAAATAACCTTGAGTCACCCTCATTAAAGGGTGTGTTCATGTTGCGCAGTGACCCTTAGCCCTCAATCCCCCCACCGTTTCAGTCTCCTTGACCTTGCTACAATTTTTGCAGTGGCTGTAATAGATTCTAAAAATCTCACCTTGTTACTTTTCTCCTTCATCTTGTCTTGTCTTCTCTTCCCTTCCAGGTCACTTTATCTATCTGGAAGCCACCCCAGTGGGACTCAAAGGCGACAAAGCCCATATAAGGAGTTCTGTTTGGAAAGAGTCAAGCGCTGTCTGCAAGCTGTCTTTCTGGTACTACCTTTCCCATAAGGCAACAGGGACCATTCGGTTGCTGATCAAGGTAGAGCGAGTTTTGATTGAGACAAGAAGGAAGAAATTTATTAATTTCACCCACTGCCAGTCATGATTACCATGGTTACACTAAGCCAGCGGAGTCTATCTTTAATCATTTAAATATTCACCCTGTGTTCAAAGTAAATTGGTAAAGTGCTGGGAGGATGGTATATCATCTTTTCACCAGTGTTTGATCAATGGATGTTGGAGAGAAATGCATGAAGTTGAAGATCCTCTCCTATGCCCATAACAAACCCAAACCCAACATTTGAAAAAAGTCAATCTCTGCTTGTTCTCAAGGTTTAATGATTGTTAATTCATATCAAAGTGTGCTGTTTTACTCTGCTGTTTTACTACTAGTATTGTTTTTGAGCAAAACGTTTCTCTGACAAGAAAGTCTATTGTTTTATTCTGTTTTTAAAGTTATTTTTGTGTCTTCTCTGTCAGCATAAAAAATCAATAACTTCTCCTTTGAAATTGTTAACCTGAATGTTTTTCCTAACATTATTAGCTGCAGCAGCCAACTTGAATGAAGATACCTATCTGGTATCTGGTATTTCTGGACTTCCTTCACTTCTATCCAGACCATGCATATAATTACCCTTAATGGAGTTTTCAGATCTGAACAACTTGGTGTGTGCAAGAAAACTGAAGGCAGAAAAGGTCTTAGAACTAAACTGCCATGACAGGCAGTTAAAGTAGACATCAAAAATAATATTTTGGGCGCTACAGCAGGGCACTGCAGTTAAACACTCATGAGTTAAACCCACAATGCATGTTAATTGATACTTGCTTCTAACCACTCTTGCTATTTTTTTTTGTATTACTTAATTACTTTCTGTCTCTTATGATTTTATTATTTTTTTGTTTTTTACATATTTGTCAACTTTGTCTAATGAAATACGTAAAAATATAAGTCTGAGTTTGACAGAAAACCAGAAGTTAAAAAAAAATATTAATGTCTTTTAAAAGCTATACCTATTTTATATTTTAATTATATTAATTAATATGTTTTCTTTTAAAATCTAGCTGTTTTAAACCCTTTATGCAATTGATTATTCCTTAAAGCATAATGTGGTAGAATATTAGAAATTTAAATGATGGGATTTAATACTTATTGCATCAGGTCTTATGGCTCTCATTATTGATTATGTGACTCCATGAGAAGCAGGAGATGATGAATGCCTGCGGACCATTGTACATCTGTTCCTCTCTTGCATATTGATGGAAAAAGGTAGATCTAACCTTTCCTTTGGATATTAAAACAAGCCAGTAAATCGTGTGGGTGAACGTGGAAAGTTTAGAAATGAGCATTAATTAGTCAAGCTGCTGTGTGTGTAGGTGGGGGGATCAGATTTCAGTGTAACTTTAAGTCCTTATATTTGGCATTAGGTGAATGTGTGACCTTGCAGGTTCAACCCCATTAACACTTACAGAATATTGCATTGTGCTTTCATGTGTAACTTTACTGCACATTTATGGCCTTCATAATTCACTGGCTTGTAACTGCAGCATGAATACAAACTTACACACACACACTTTTTATAGCAATAAAGCCTACATGTAAGCATTGCAGGTGGGTCCCCTGTGAAATTTGCTAAGTGCTCAGTTTGTTACACCAGACCTCTGGTTTGCTCTTAATCGTCATTCGTCATTAAGTGCCAAAGCCGATGTCATGGAGTAAAATGGAAATATCGGCTGAATATAAAGAAAAAGGGAGGGAGACTCTGCAGATAAAAGACTATTGTCTCTTGTAAATTCCGATCACTGGGAAATTACTTTGTTTAATGGTGCCATAATTCAGATTCTGCTGTTCAGCATTTAGATTTTTCTGGCATTTTGTGCCTTTTTATTTTTGCACTGGCTTTTGTATTTTGTTCTGTTACACAAAAGACATGAGATACAAGCAATTAAATTCATACGTTTGGCATTCACTCAGGGATAAATAAATAAAACTAAAAAAACAAGTAAGCAAAAAGAGTAGCCTGATGTTGATGCAATATGTTGAAGATCATGTGATCAGACTATGTTGTGCCAATTCAAGAACTGGTGTGAAAATTATTTTAGCATAGTTTAAATATGCCAGCTAACAAAATCTCCAATTAAGTAAAATGAAGATAATACCTCAACTGTTTTTTTTTTGCTACTTACCTACATGATGGCCAGAAAAAAAAGAGTTCAGCTTTTTGCTCGTCTTTGCCTTGTGGTTCCAATGTGACAAAGTACAAAAAAACATTGAGTATGAATACTTTAACTAGGCACTGTATCAACTCATAATCTCATATCTTGTCCTTCATCTGAAAATCTCATTTGAATCTTCAAGGAATCTGCAATTCAGTGAAATATTGCACAGCAATGGTATATTTCTTTTGCACATTTACATCGTTTTAGATGTTTTTTGTGGGCTGACATTACAGAGAACCAAACATTTGTCAGCCAACACCAAGAGAGTATTCTCTCCCCACAATATATGCTACATGACAACACTGATCAATAAAACATGTTCTGACCTGAAACAAAAATCTATCCTTACCCTAAGAGGGAAAAAAGTAAGGTAGCGTCTTCTTGTTTTGTGATTGTTTCATTTGGTCAAGAAGCACAATGTTCATTCAGAAAAACAGCTGCCAGCAGTTCAGTAAAATTAAAGAGGCCATGAATATAAATTAGATTTTAGCTCATTGGTGACCACATTTTAATGTCAGTGAAATAGGCATTTAATAGAGTGACAACTTTGTGTCTTTGTTTCCACATATTGCAACATATTTTCACTATGTTTAAAAATTTTAAACCATTTTTAAAATTGGTTAAAAAATCTTTAAACCAATTTTGTGATTGCACTGTCCTAACTGAAAGCTCGGAGGTAAAGACTCAAAGCAATCAAATGATTGCCTCGACTGACATGCCAAACAGGCATTAAGTGAGCGGTATCATGGTATTCTCGTCCGTTGCTCTATAGGGCTATTTTTATAGATTGAGCTGTTACTCCCTGACATAAATCTCAATAAGTCCTGCTGTAACTCTACCTATTAATCTGTGCTCTACTCTCGCCATAACAAGATTATTTCAAGTCAGGGTTTCAGAGCAGAGGGGACAAGCCTCACCCAAGGGTGCATTTTAATATGCTTTCAAGCTGCAGAGTAGAGTGTGACTTTGCTTGTCCTCTGTGGGGGTTTTATTCAGCATATTAGACCAGAACTTGTCTCACTGCAGTTGAGCCTCTGGTCACCTCTTGCAACTTCAGATTCAGCAAGTGTAAAATCATGTTTTATTATTATTTTTTAACTCTTAGAGTGTTTCTGTCTGCAGTCGTTAAACATTTTGCTCTGCTGAAACTGATTCTCTATTCTAAAGCATGTTATTCTCCCCCATCAGTATTACTGATGGTGTTCTATTTTTATTTGGATTGTGGTTTTATTTTTATTTTAGCACTCAATGACTTTTAATAGATTTTATTATTCAATACTTCTTGATCGTGTGGAATGGGATGTCTGGTTTTTCCTTTCAGAGGCAATCTAAAGTTCTTACCTTATATGCAATCAATTCCCAAGTAGAAAAAAATTAAGCCTCGTGGCACAACTAAAGTACTATATAAATAATTTTTAAAAAATATTCACAATTTTCTGGGCACTTCCTGGAAATTAGTAAGTACAATAAGAGGATCAGTATCATTTCTATATTGGCCTATATACAGACTGATTACGTTAATCAATTTTATTTTCATGTGCATTAAGAAGCCAATAAAAATGACTATTTCAAAATGAATTAAGCTCTATGACTCACAATGGTGTTATATACAAATTTAATATAGCATAAAAGCCTTTTTACTCCCTCTTTATTGACTCTCAGTTTCGTAAGTCCAGAGGTCAGAACAGTCTATCATAAAACACGTGTTTGCAAGTGTCACTGATGCTGTTTATGCTTACAGAGAACTGCATCCATATAACCTATATCAAAGTCACATTAGCAGTTTCAAAGCTGCATTAACCACGATTTAGTGCTTGAGCTGTAGCATCATGGGAAAAATCTGAGTAGACTTCCAGAAAAATAAAGTCTAACTCGTATTTAATATGTTCCATATGTGGTATGAAGCAAATTCGTTGACATAACCCGGAGCATTTTTTTAGTCTAAAAAGTTCCTTGTGAGGCATTGAACTTATTACAGCCATGTTATGTTAATGAGACTTGAATAACTTAGATGAAGTTCACTGTTTCCCAGCAGCTGTCAGTCCAAAACTTACTTTTAGCTCATTTTTCCTCTGTAATATCCCCTATGAACTTATGACTCAGAGTTTTGAAGGATGAAGTTATGTCAGTAATCACTGGAGCAGCTTTGAAACCTCTTGTTAAAACCAGAGCAGAATGTGAAACGCTACCACATGGTGTATCCTTTGTCATTTCTGCTCTGCAGACAGAGAACAGCTTAATTGAGATGTGGAATAAAACGGGACATCAGGGAAACCAGTGGATCCAAGCAGTGGTGCCCCTTAGGAACCTCAGGAACTTTGAAGTGATTTTCGAGGGGATTCGCTCCAGAGACGTGAGCGGAGGAGCTGCCCTGGATGACCTGGAGTACATCGACTGTGCTCCGAGTAAGTAATGAGTGTCAACTGTTTGTAAAATATCTCAGACAGCCCCAAATATTCCATCTGCTGAGATCTTCTGGGATGATGACCTTTTTTGTCCAGTTTTTCAAAGGTACATTTTATAAAAATGACAATAGAAAGATAAAAAAAAAAATTTTAAAAAATGTTTTTAAGCTTTCTGGCAGTGAGAGTAACATATTGAAAATATTTTAACTTTTGCCATTTGAACTGGAAAATGGACAAGAGATTTCTTTGGGGGCGCCTGGCAAAGTGATCAGGGTGACTATGTTTTAGCACCTCAAGAAATGGGGTTATGTCTGCTAAAAGCATAACTTCTAGACGACTTTAACACGAGGGGAAGTGCTTCACTTCTGAATGTGTGGAAAAGTTTGATTCATTGTTATTTCTTACACACTGTAAAAAGTCAGAAAAGTCCAAACACTCATCTGAAATATAAACTGTAAGATAATTTGTGGCTTTTTATCACAAATTATGAGAGCAATGCATTTTAAGAACATCTGGGTGAACAAGTTTAGACTAATGGTGGATTTCATTAAATTCACACAGGATGGACATGAGAGAAATGCAGTTGAAACCATATATGTACATAGAAAAAAGAGACATTATCTTTTATTCCCTATTAAATCAGAGAAACTTTGCCCGTTAAAGGCTGGAGATTACAATGGGTGTTATGTGATACTGTTTCCATGTAATTGTTTGTTTTTTATCTACTTGGAAATTGCACATAAGAACTAACCAGTGTGGTGGAGGTCCACAGTTCTCCTCTTATCATGGCTCTCCACACTCACCAAAATTGCTATAAGTCATAGTAATCTGAGTGTATATCAAATTTGAAGTACGTAATTTTAAGAAGTTTTCTCTTTCATCATCTGGAATTTAGCCAACATCCACAACCTAAAACATTAAGTCCACTTTACTATCAGACAGTAAGAAAGAACTGGCTGTCTTTTTGTTTAAAGCTTTCAAGTGCCATGTTTCAATTGTTTACGCATCCACCAACAGTTTCAGAAAATGGTTCTACATCATCTTTTATTTCAAGGTGAAACCCCTTTAATTTCCCGTCAGTAAACACGAAGTGACTGTAGCTGGTAGTTTCTCTCTCATTGGATTGAGAAAATGAACAATTGAACTGGCCATGTTGGCAAATATTTTTGGAATGGCAGATTTCAAGCTCATCATTTCAAAAAAATACAGGTATATCTGAAAGAAGGTCCAAATGGCCCTCAAAAAATGTGATTAAATTTCTGAGAATGTTAAGAAAAAACCCAAAAACCACAAAACTTTAGCATCTGCCATTATAAGCGGCAATATAATCCACAATGATCTGAGTTTTCTATCAGTAAGGAATGAGAAAAGGCAGACTTTCCTGAAAAGGTAGGACAAATGACGTGGAAACTTTAAAATAAAAAAATTATATTAAGAAAAGAATAAGTTATATAATTTTCTCGCCCTTTTTAATTTAAAAGTACATTTTCTAATCTTTGTAAGTGAACATATTTAATGACTGTTCCAGCTGACAGTTTTTGGAATGAAGTGCATTCTGGAAAACTGAAGAGCTGGTGAGCATTGAAGGGAAGGATTTTTCAGTGCGAACGTTTGCTGTCAGGCTACGGTAGATGTTTGTGTCTGAGACAGATGCTCCACATTAAACTGGACCTGACATCATGCTGGACAACATCCTGCTCTATCAAGGCCATTTCTCTCTGAAGCGCACAGACATAAACACACTTATGGGGGGAGGAATAAATTCTGACCTCTGGTTCAGTTGAGACATGCATCAAAACACACAGAGAGGAGTGTATGCAAAGACTGACAAGCAGACAATCTGTCTGTCCAAAACCAAATTACTCAAACACACAAGTGTTTCCATCAACATCAAATGGAAGCTGGAATGGTTTTTCAGTTTACTCTGTGATGGGTTTATCCCTGCTGACCTCCAGGAAGTTTAACCCCACCATCATGGTTTTCATTAAATGCTCTATGTTTGAAGTTTAACAGCTCACAAACTGGGGAGTATAGTGCAGATTTGCCATTTTTTTCTTCACCCAGTGTCCGCATGCAGTTTTCAAAAGTACAAAATGTGATTCCACTGTTTTGCGAGTCTGGATACGAGTGAAAAAACAAAATAATGTGGAAAAGAAAGAACCAAAACAAGTCTTGTTATTTTCTTCCATTGTTCTTTTCCTTCCTTACTTCCTTTGTTCCTTTCTTTCATTTTTCTTTTTGCCTTTTTTTCTTTCTTTCTTTCTTTCTTTTTTTTTTTTTTTTTTTTTTTTTTTTTTTTTTTCTTTCTTTCTTTCTTTCTTTTTTTTTTTTCTTTCTTTTTTCTTTTTTTTTTCTTTTTTTTTTTTCTTTCTTTTTTTTTCTTTCTTTCTTTCTTTCTTTCTTTCTTTCTTTCTTTCTTTCATGTTTAACACGTATGTTTCAGGTACTGTGGAGCCAGGTAGTTGTCCTGCATTCACAGACTTTGTGTGTGAGAGCGGCCATTGCATAGAGTCCCACCTGGTGTGTGATAACAAGCCCGACTGTGCTGATGAATCAGATGAGAAGGACTGTGGTAAGTGATAAGAGGAAATTATTTTATTTGGTGGTGAGAATGAGTCCATCAGAGCAAAGAAAGATGACTGTTTTTATTACTTGTTTCTCACTTTTCTATTATCTTTCTTCACTTCTAGACCATATATTTGGCTCACCGGGTGCTTGTAACTTCAACATGGAGGATGACAGGTGGCAGCAGATCTGCCAGCTCTCTCAGAACCTTGATGATGACTTTGACTGGAGGATCGGTTACAAGACAGAGACAGGAGATGAACCTCAGTCTGACCATAGTCCAGGTCAGCATATCTAATGAAATGCATTTTTTATTAGTCACGTTTTCTTAAAAACAAAAGGATCAAAACCATCTAGCTGTAGTTTAGTAGTGAAAGCTCTGAATAATGTTGCTAGGTTGTTGTAGAAATTATCTGGTTGGCTGGAGTTTTGCTTCTACTTTTCGAAATACTAGAGCCACCCAAAAATACTGAGAATGACTTTTAAGACTCTGCAATGTTTGTTATTTTAGCATTACTCAATAACATTTTAAACTAAACTCTTAGGTCAAAGCCTCATTCTCCTTCAAACCATGGTAAACGCGGAACACATCTGTAGGACTGTAAATACTTTTTTGTACAACTGAAAGAAGATTTTAATAGATTTGTTTTATCACTCTACCTGAGTGTAATAAAACCTCACTCAGATTTGGGCTGCACCAAAATCTACTCTCTAATTTTTCAAACATCTACTCAGAAGTTGTTCCAGTACCAGACCAGGCATTATTGTTTTTGCTTTGTGCTGAAATATTATTAATGCTGTCAAAATGACAAAAACAACAACATCTGTTTTCCCTGACACCCTCAACGTTTGCAGCTTCTGGCAGCACTCTGCATTGTCTTTGTACTTGAAACTTGGCAGCTTGGAAACAACAGCTTCAGAGAAGCCTGTGAAGGCAGGGTTAACAGACACATCCAGATGAAAACCAGTCAGTTAAACAGAGCTTAAAAGAACCCAGAATTGTTTATGCTTTCTACATATTTTTGTTGTAATAAAAAGGTTACAGTTAGTTTTGTCTACATAATAAAATACATTTGTACTCAGATGTTTTTTTTCCCTTTAGTTTCAGTATTTTCTAGTTTATTTCTTGTTTGTCTTCTGCAGAGATGATGATAAAATGAGCAGCATAAAAATAATTTCTATCAAAAAAGAATGAGCACATTTAGGGGAATTATTTTCTTGGCATGGTAAATTACCTGGTGTATTAAGATTTTTCTTTTCAGTTGTACATACTAGAAAAAAACTCACCATGGTTGAAGCGAATTTAGGACCAAGAGTCTTCACCAGCAGACAATTAATCATCACACTATCCTAATGGAAAATTAGTAGTGGCAACCTTGGCATCCCTAGAAAGCTGGCAACATAGGGCTAATTAATGTAAGAGCTTTTTATGGCTATTGTACTGAAACAAAAAGGAGCAATACTAAGACCACATTAATCTAATTAAATGGTTGCCACATGGCGAATGTCAATAATGAAAATAATCAGAAATAAAGCTTCAGCTTTGAAGCTCATGAGGAAGAGAAATTGTGCCACTTTTCTAACTTCCTATTGAGACTAGCTATACTGTAGCACTGATGCAGGCTTACATGTAAACATATCAACTTGGTTTCTGATCATTTGTTTATTTCTGTCTTCATCCTTCTATGTTTTTGAATTGTTCTTTGCTGCCTTTTGTGTAGGAAGCTGCTGTTAAGTTGCTTAGTGCTAACGCTAACTTGTACACACCAAACACACTTGCTTTTTTCTCATCTCAGTGCTTTAGCTGACAACATCTGCAGGTAACTCTGTGGATGAAAGAATACAATACTCTTTGCTGTTGTTTCTGGAAAGTTGCTTACTCCTCTTCCATCAGCCACCAGGCATGGGAGGAAGCTCCTTGGCTTGCATGCTTTGCTTCTCATGCTTTAGAGGGAAATGTGAGGTTTCTTTATTGTGGTTCTTGTGCAGAAAGGTAAAATCATTCTTGATTGCACAGATACTGTTTACTCGTTATATCACATCCTGCTTGTTTCACCTCCTGGACAACAAACCTGGGGCTAAATCTGTTTCCAGTTGTAACTCTAACACTTTAATCACCTTCTGCAGGCCAGCTGCTTTTATTGATTGTAAAAATGAACGTGTTCATTCATTGCTTGTTCCCTTCATTGCGGCACATCAGCAAAGTTGAAAACAAGGACAGCGATTGTGTGGTCTTCCTGTAGTCACATTACAAGCTGGATCAACACGTGTGCAGAGCTGATCTATGACAACAGTCTTTGGGTGTTTTTGTTTTGTTTTGTTTTGTTTTTGAGCCACAGGAGGATCAAGTGTTGTGGGCGGGAGAAGGGTTTGCTGTCCGCTGTGGGTTGTGATGACTTTAAATTCCTTCTAACTTATGTGGAAAACTCCCACTTTGTTCTGGCTTTGCACAGAGGCTGTTTCATCTCTGAGTGTAGCCGAGCTGAAGAAGCTCTCTGCAGTATTTGGCTGCAGGCATCACCATTTCACAGCAATCCTCTCCTGTCCAAACATACTGTGTTTTGTTGCCAGCAGAGCTGAAACTGGACGGCTTTTGTGAAATCTTTAAGTCCTATCTTACTGAATGTTACATCTATTGCATTTATTGCCATAGATGGTGGTGGGAAGTTTCTGTACATACATTCAGCCACTCAAACGGAGGGAGATGTTGCCAAGGTGACAACGATGAACCCATTTCCTGCCAGCATCGGTCTATGTCACCTGCGCTTTTGGTTCTTCATGTACGGCTCTACCAGAATGGGAACTCTGAAGGTAATCCAGAAATTACCAAAAAAAATCTTTAATTCATCATAAATGTATGTTTTTGTCGACCGAAGCCAAACAGTGCATACACACCAACAAAAAAAAGAAAAAAAAAAGAGACAAATAAAGGCTCCATGCAGCTCAACTTACAAACTTAATTTTTCACATTTGGATTTCTCTGGATACATTTATTTATCAGATTATCTTCAATAAACAAATAGCAGAAAAACAAATCTTATTAGACCTTTAGAAAGCCAAAGGTTTCTGAAGGTCTGACAGATCCTTTAAAGGAAGGATCTGTCAGGGCATAAGACCAGTTGAGAAACAAAAGGATGCTAGAGATATAAAGGGTAACTGCTGTATCTGTAGATAGGTGTTGAATCAAAAAAAAGTTGGAGACTAAAAGCATAAAAATCCTATAACACAACAAACATGAAATCTGATTTGTTATATTATTACTACTTTATATTATCAAAAGCTGCTAGATTTCTCCACCAACTTAGGTTCTTCATCATATTAGATTTTGTTTGATAAAATGTATTATCAAAGTAGTACAATACATTTCTAACCTCATGTCCCCCAATACGTTAGGTATACACTGTTGGATCTAATGGAACACCTTTGCTTATGTGGGCCACTACTGGAAACCATGGAAATCAATGGACATATGCCAACGTCATCCTGTCTAACACAAAAGATTTCAGAGTGACCTTCCAGGCGGAGGTGGGTGGAGATATGTGGACTGATATTGCCCTGGACGACATCTCGTACACAGCAGAGTGTGTGGTCGGAGGTAAAAGATATTAAAGTTCTGTTTGGCCTTTTTGCTCTCTCATTTTGCCTCTCTCTTGGTTTCTTCCGCTTCTACTACTACCCTCATTTTTCATTTCCTCCAATTTTCACCTTCTCCAGCTTCTCCCTTTTCCTTTGTGCTCTGACGTTCCACCCTCCATTCCTGGGTTTCCTCATAAACAAGGCGAACCCTCAGGGAGAGGGGGAGAGAGTTAATGCAGCCTGTTGCCCTGTAGTTCTGTATAAATTCACTCGCTGAGAGCTAGCACAACTGGAGGAAAAGCAATTACATTTATATTGTGTTGTTTCCTCAGCCTGACCTCTCTGCTCACTCTTCACCTCTCTCAACTGACTTTCCAAAGACTTTGAAAACCTAAAAATCTTGTTTCATTTCAAGCAGCCATAAGAGTTTCCCCAGAGAAAGATGTTTAATTTGTGTAAACAAAATAAAATCTATAAATCTATAAAGAAGATTGTTAAGTTTTACATTTACATGTATCTCCATCCCAGGACCAGTGACTCCTCAGCCTTTGACCTGTGACGCTGAACAGTTCCAGTGTACGCACTCGTTCCAGTGTATCCCGAAGAGCTGGTGGTGTGATGGCTCTCCAGACTGCATGGATCAATCTGATGAAGAAAGCTGCCCGACTGCCCTGCCTGGAACCGTTCCTCCTCAGGGTGACTGTCCTGACAAGAATTTCCAGTGTTCAGACCTTCAGTGTCTCCCTGCCTTACTGCGCTGCGATGGGGTTTCCGACTGCCCCAACGGAGAGGATGAACACAGCTGCCGTGAGTTTATGGTCACGTTGTTATTTGGAAGCATCTACTGCAGTTCTTTAAGACATTTTGTAATAATTAATGTTTGCAGGGGAGAATAAATATGAAAAAAGATTAATTTATTTGCAAATGATTCAATGATCTTTTGAATTTCTTTTCTACAAAGAGGTAACTTAACAAATTCAATATTTTCTTGAAAAGTCATTGTTTTTCACAATAAGAGTTGCATATTTAAAACTTCTTAAAGAATAAGTTTCACTGGAAGCATTCGTGTCAAATTGTGTTGCAATGTCAGGTAGTCTCTTGATATGAAAACATAAAATTAAAAACCATTAGACGGACCAAACCTTTGGCTGGAACTATAAATAATTCCTTTTTTATGTTAAAAAAATTCAATGTTTATATGTTGTCAGAGTAATAATTTTATACCCACCGTGCATGTTAAGATATGAAATAAAACTTAGAAAAATTGAGATACATCCACATGTTGCATCAGATCTCACTATGTTAAACTGTGGTAAGGATGAATGAAGAACAGTTATTAGATGATTATGATTAGTTTGACCTACTTTGTCATGGAAAGAAACACAAACTCTACAGAACAAAAAATTATGACAGCAATAACAGTAGATAATGCATTTTGGAGAGCGGTAAGAGGAAACAGCAGGGTCAGGAAAAATGGCTAGTATGTTCCACAGAAACTTAATTTAAGCCATTCTATCTAAAAAGAAAAAAAGAAAGCTTTCAGCCTAATCCGGAGAAACCTGCTTTTAAAAACTCTAGGACCCACCAGCAAACCCACAGTCTGGGAGAAACAAAAAGGGATTCCATAAATCTCCAGCACAAGGTGGAGCTTGGTGATTCAGACCCCTAAATGTAAAAGGAATATAAAATTCCACTCAGAAGTCAGTAGGGAGAGAAGTTAGAAGTGGAGAAATGTGAACTCTCCTTTAGATTTTTATAATAGCTCTCACTGCAGCGCTTTTGGTCTTCTGAAGGCTTCTCACAATGCTATCAGTCTCAACTGAAGAACACAATACAGAAGTAAACAAAGAACAGCCAGCAGATTGAATTCATTGATTACAAACATTAACTTTTACTGCCCCAGTTTCTTTCTTTCTGTTCAGTTCATTCTTCTCATGTGTCATCATCTTTTCGCCAGCGTTGCTGCAGTGTGAGCCGGGAGAGCTTGTGTGTGAGAGTTGGCCCGGTTGTGTCCCGCTTCACATGCGCTGCGACCGCTCCCCCGACTGTCAGCCGTTCCACTCAGATGAGTCCAGCTGCCATGGTAACGTGCTTTCTTTTAGCTGTTAATTGCCTCTACGATGTCCTGCCATGTCACAGATTGCATCGGCTGTGAAATTATAATGACCTCACTTCTGCCTGTACACACTCATGGTGGAGATGACTGCATTAGCCGTGCATTTTTTGGCGATCTTTCCAAAGTCTGCAATTATATAAGTGATTTTATTATTATTATTTTTCATTAACTTCTTTTCAAGCTTTGATGTTAGTCTTTACACATTTTCTTAAAACATTTCATCATCTGAGTTGAGACACATCACACACCTATGTTCTGTTTGTGCTTTTCCACTCATGGGGCATCCATCACTTTCAATTTAAATGCTGCCAAATCTTCATTCATGCCTGTTTACGTCAAACCTGCAGCTTTGCAAAGATTTTAATGTACAGCATGCACTCAATGTCACAGTTTATTTGAGAATTCACCAAAACCTGTAATGTTAGCAACCTAAATGTATTCATCTAGACGAGTTTAATCTAATCTATTCTAAAGTCTAGCTATTGTAGCTTTTTTATCACATATCAAAGAGATATTACACGTGGACATTTTCAACTGAAAACTAAACACTTTCAACCGTCTGAGACAAATATATCAAGAGTGTCTTAAAACATGCAGTACTTGGTAAATGTCCAGGGTGATCTTTTATTCTTTTATATTTCTTATTTTAAGTTGCTTGAGTTGATTGTAGTCTTTTACAATGTCCCTACATTATGTTTCTACAGACTTATGAAGAGTTTTTATTTAGCTTTGTGTTTGCACTGTTGTAGCTGAGTTATTTCAGAGTGCTGTTAAGCCTCATAACACTGGCAAATAAATCAGTCACCAATAAAAACAACATTTAAGTTACGAACCAGTTTTTGTCAGCACACGTTCCTCAACAGCAGCCTGAACACACTGTTGGGCAAAAGTATTTATGCTACTTGCACCTTTTTTATTAGCTGGAGTTTGTCACATTACAACCATTCATACAACCATTTGCAAATGTAAATTTGTCTTGTTTTGCAGAGTGCCCTCCAACATACTGCCAGGATCATGGTTCATGCCATCTTGAGGAAAACGGACCTCTGTGCTTGTAAGATGCAGGCTGATGCACAAAAACTTTAAATGTCTACAGATATGTGTTGTTTTTGTTCTTTCCTCTGTCTCCACAACCCTTTCTCTTTTTGTTTCAAAAATGACATGCTCTGTGAAGCATGTGGGAATATGCTTATCCCTCTAGATTAAAGATAGAGCTTCTCCATAAAGTTTCCTGAGAATCACTACTACTGGTGATACAAACCACAAAAAAAGCTGTGCATTAGAAAGATATCCTTCCATTTCAGCTTTTACCTTTCAAAAAGCACCTTTGCTTGAATGATGCGCCATTTTCTTTGTTGGAGTTTCCTTTTTTTCCATTATAATTAAGCTCATGAATGGAGTTTCTCTGCATCAGCAGCTCAGAATGTCAGCGCTGAGCGATTTCACCATAAAGGTAGGAATGCTGTTAGTGGTCTCTCTGCAGAATCTGCTAACATCATTATGCATAAGTGAATTCTATCTGAGATGTTCACATTTCTAATTTTTTTTATGTTATTTCTGCAAAAACAAAAGATGAGTTCTGCAGCAGGTCCTGAAAAAAGCACAGAAATGGACCAGAACCAGCAAACTCAACAGCATTTCTTGAAAAAATAATTCCTTGCTTTTACTTATAGATTTCAATGGACAAAATAAAAAATATATATTTTTGTCAGAAATTTCCTGCTTTTCTGTTTTATAGGAAAAATTTTGTTTGTATTTTCTTCATAGTTCATACATTTTCATCTTCGTTTTCCCACTACATTGGACCCATATAGGCACAGTTATGGGTTGTCCTGGTAAAGATGTTTAAAAAGTGTTTAATTTTAGCATCATTATCAAACAGTGTGAACAGATTTATTTTGAGTCTGAACTATTTCTGTTTTGATCTGATTTGTTTGTGATCATTACCCTGAATCACTCAGGAACAACTCATTTTTAGTCAAATTGAAGGCTTACAAATTGATAATAAAAAAATAAAAAATCCTTGTATGTACAACGAAAGATATGTTTCCTTTATATGAATTGCCAGGGTAGAGGTAACCCTGACAATTCCCACACATAATTATTTCCTAATGTGGGGCCATCATTCCATACATTTCTTTCTGCAGTTTTCTGTATTAAATTAGTCCATGGCAATGAAAGAGGCCTTTATAATAATGTGTTTTATACATCAAACATAGAGGCGCTTACATTTTAAACTGAATTTACTGTAGATTGTCTAGTTCAGACCACCCTGAATTTTGGTCAGCAGCCATTTTGCTTTCCAACCAACTCCCCATTATGTGTTAAAAAGAACTCATAAAATGTTGATCACGAAAGCTTTTTTCTTATTAAAAGTTTCTGTTTCATTTTTTTTTGTCCCACATTTCCCACCGCCTTCCATCAATTTGTCAGAGGAAGTTACTGCCGTCATTCATTGCTCAGTGTGGCATGGAGCCCATGAAGCTGTTCCAGCATGCAGCAGTAGATCCCAAGCCCAGCACTGGGAGGACACCTCAGGCTCACTGTTGGCATCAGGTTCCTCCAGGGAACCGGGCCAGGAACAGCCCACTGTCACACAATCTGTATGCTGACTCCCTCTGAATGATAATGCCACTGTCTGTCTTCACTGGAAACTGTGTGTTTCCCATTACAGGGTCAAATATCAAGATGATACTGAACAGATGCTGACTTGGAGCTGAGTGTCTGTTTGGGAGAGGAAGAGCTCACTCGGTTTCCCAGACATTCACATTGCCAGGCCAGCCAAATATTTCCAGAGTTTCCGAGCTGGAAGTCCAACAGATATTTCTCACACCACTTTTAGAAATGGAAATGGCTATACAGACAATATACAGTCAGATGCTTCATGTACTGTACTGTCTTAGAATATTACATAAACAAGCAATCCTATTGCAATATTTTCTATCATTCTTGGCCCTTGTTCCCATGTTTCTGGGTGAACCTTTTCTAACCCTTAAAAATGAGAATTTTTAATCTCTTTATCTGGACCTTTAATATTTCTGATTTCATTTGGATATTGCTCGTTTGTAGTTGTTGAATTACCACACAAACAAATTACAGCAAACCGCGGTAAAATTTACAGATGCCAATTCAGATTTACAGTAAGGTTCTGGTGGTCACTGGTGCCAGTATTTCTTCCAAAAATAGTTCACAAAATTTTCACCAAGCATTGCTTTAAGACAAAATCTATGTGAAATTCAACAAATTTATCTGAACTATGACTAATGATAGAAGTGTTGAAAAAAGTTTTGTTCTTTTGTATTTTTAATTTCATTTTTCATTTTTCTCTTTTACTGGTACAACATATTTTCTGTTTATGTGTATTTACTTCATTGGAAGATTCTACGTTTGTTTTTTTTTTGTTGTTGTTTTTTTTGCATGCCAAAATAAAGCATGTGATTCCAGCATCCCTTTAAACACCCGTCTGCTCACCTCTTTGTGTTTGACTGCAGGTGTGAGCCGGGATGGTCGGGCAATCGCTGCCATGTGAAGGAGAAACCATCCCTCACCACCTCATCACCAACTGTCGAAGCCACGCAGCTCGGTAATAAAGAAGCACACCTCTTGAAACCTCCTTCATTAATCCGTCTCATCTACATCTGCATCCTTGCAGTTAATAACTCCACAGTTAACAACAGGATTGAATGTGTCCCTCTTGTCTAGATTCTGTTTACGCTGGCATTGGTATTGGCTTGGTGTTGCTCTTAGCTGGACTCGCCGTGTGCTTTCTTGCCCTGTGCAAGAAAAAATTTGGCTTTATGTGAGTCCTAGTTTTTCTGTTTCTATATATGAGATCTCGGCTCTGTTAAATAAAGCCATGAACATGTTTTACTGGATCCACAGAAAAGCTGACCCAATGAAATACGGCGTGATGGATAATCCAACCTTTGACTGGAGAGCAGAGGTCAGTGCACAGAAATGTCCAATCAATCAGTGGTGAAGTCATTTTGGGTTTCCAAGCAACACAAAATTCATTTTTCCACCATTTGGTCCCCCACTTATTCAATAAGAGGAGCCAACATGAGAGGAGGTCACAAGGTGATCGCCAAGCCTTTTTGCCTGATTAGGTTTTTGATTTAGGATTATTGATTTAGCCTTTTCTGAGTGCCTCTGCAGTGTTTAGGGCTGCTCAATACACACTCTGTAACACAAGTAGGACCATAAACAACCAGTGTGATCAGCTGCCAAACCAAAAGATACAAACCCTTTTGGGTAGCACTGTTTGCTCGAACAAAAAAGGGTTTATTCTCACACAGATGTTGCTATTATTGTTCTCCGTCTGCAAGCCTTGTTCCCTGCAGTTTTAATCTCAATAGTCATTCCTGTTATCATGAGAAGCGCCAAACGCATAGGAGACGATACGATCACAGCTGTTCCGCTGCCGTAATGGCTGATGTGTGACTTTGGGGATTCATATGAGCATATCAGGAGAAGAAAATGACTGTATTATGTGTTCAAACACGTAGAAAGTCATTTTTATCTGGTTACCAAGTCAAATAAGAACAGTAGAAGGGATTTGGAGCACCTCAACTGTAATGAAATTTAATATGGTTATTATAGAATAAACTGTGCTGTGTCTTTTTCCTGATGTGTCTCATAAAACCTTTTATGTAAAACAAACATCCATAAGCAATAATTCTCCAGTGTAGAGAGGGTTACTCTGTCTATCCATCCATCTTTCAGGTTTTTTGTAGCATTTTAAAATTAATTTGGAGAAATATGCCAAAAATACACATGTACATGAAAATATATATAAAAATGTGTTGCTTAATAACAAATGTACAGCAATTTGATTCAGCACAGACACTTATACATTATAAAGCAGTTCTGTTTTGTACATTAATACTGACGTTGTCATTGTCCCTCTTCTGCCATCCTGCCACTGAGGATGCAGCTATTATTAGAGAGTGTGAGTCTGAACTCAAATCTCTGCCACTTCAGCACTTGTTTTGCAAAGCGCTGTTTTATTGAGGTTAGGGATGTAATTATAAACGCCCGGCTACAGAACAGGTCAGTCCGGTCACTTCCCTTGTCCAAGTGCTCTCCCACATTAGGGATCATCTAATCTATTTTGTTGTTCTCAGAATCCATCAGAGGACAAAAGTCCAGACAGCGGTCCATCCATTAACCCCAAAACAAGTGATGGTCTTGGGCTTCCTATCAGCGTCTACCCCTGGAGAAGAGAGGTGGAGGTGAGATGTCTCCGCCTCATCTTTTGACCTCTGATTGTGTGTATACATGTCTGTAATGTGATCCTCCTCTCTTCTTGTGCATTTATCTGCAGCATGGTTCAAACTGGAAAGACGCCAAGCTATCCTTCTCCAACCCAATGTACAATTACCCCCGTGACACTAATGGTGCTGGCAACAGAAGCTCAGAAGAATAAAATCGATAAAACTTGATGGATTGGTTTTTGGCATGTTTCCATGATGTTAAAACACATCGATAATCTGAATAATAGCGAGAAAAAAACTTCTGCATGTTGTATAAATATGAGCTTCTGGAAAAATTGTGAAGATAATCTTTCAAATGTTAGCTCTTTATGTCATTGTAAATGTATTGTTCGATCAAATATAACATAAAAACAACCCAAAAATAAAATAATGTCACTGGCCAAAACAATATAGTGCAACTTTTGCAAGAAGTTTGTCTTTCCTAGAGAAGTCTCACTTTAAAGCATTATTTGGCTGCCTTCTTGATATAAAATAAATGTTGTGTTTAGTGTTTATTTAGCTTTAGACAACATTCAAAGTAAATGCTCTATTTACAGTATCACAGATCCTCCAACGTCTGTACAGACTTCAGTTTATTCTTGTGATGACAACAATGAGAAAATATTTTGAACTGAAGCAAAAAAATATGTAAGTGAAGGATACCGTCTGTCTGTCCATCCATCTATCCATCCTGTTTTATAAAAATGTTGGCAATCTATTGTTTCGACTACAGATGCAAATCTGTTGATGTATGCTTTCACCTTCTGTGCACATCAAGAGACTAAAACTGTAACAACTAGAATACTTATAAAACTACATATTTTTCCTCATCTACTTTTGCACTATTTTGTGTCACATAAAATTCCCACAAAATACTTTGAGGTGGATTTATTGAATTTTCAGAGCCAGATTGTACTTCAGCAATGAAGAATATGTTTTATTTTAAGGCTTTTTACACAAACGCATTTATGGCCATTGAAGTGCATCGATTTATGGCCATTGAAGTGCATCGAGAACTTATTTCTGCCTCAAGAAATAAGAAGATGCCGTCACTATAGATTTCAGGTTGTCTTTCATTTCCACAATGAGAAAAGCTGATAGGATCAGTCATTTTTTGTCAGATTCTCCATCACAGCAGAGTCTCTGTTGAATGTGTAAGTGCAGTATATTTGATGTCCACCAGTTTAATAAAAATGAACAATGTCAAGCCACTGAAATGAAAAATTCAGTCCAGTGAAAGAAATTTGCTGCCACGCTCAGCCACTGAAAAGGAACAGCTCAGCCTTTTTGCAGCCTCTCCATTGGCTTTTCCTTCCACCTCACAACAATCAAACATGCACACACAAACATTAGAGCCTTCCACTTGTCATGCACAGCAGCTGCCCAAAAACCTGCAGCTATCGGTGCATCTGACTGGGGAACACTGTCTCTGGTAACTTCGTTATTCGTGCAGCTGAATGGCTCAAAGAGGAGTCACTGCGTGCCACGAGCTTTTGTTTCTGAAGCAACATCAGTCAGCTTTTTCCCTTTGCAGCTATTGTGACAGCTCTGCTCACCACCAGGCTCAGTCTAACTAAAGGTCACTGTGGTTTTTGTGTACATCAGTGTTCAGAGACCTCTGTAATGAAAGTGCTCCCATAAAGTTCATCTGCGAGAGCCTTCAGGGAGTTTTATTTGAAAATAAGAGTTGACTTTTGTATTTGTTGACAAGCTTCCACTTAGTGGTGTCTTGGTTGAGTAACCAAGACACCGTGAGGCTGCTCCTCAGTCCCAGTGGTCTGAGGAGCAGCATTTTATTTTTTTAAAATCTTTTTTAGTATGAGTGTATGACAAAATGACTGCTTCACCTCTGTTTTTACTGTGCATCACGCTCTTTGCTGACCATCTAGTGAGTTTCCAGCTCATTGATTTGGCAAAAGACAGAAGAAGGAGACCAGTGAGCTGTTTCTGATTAAATGTGCAGTGATTTTGGAGGCTGCAAAAAGGTTCTGAAAGACTCAGTTTAGTTTGGTGTCTTTGTGTGACTCAATGTTTATTCTGTTGTGTTACAAATGTTGGCATAAACTTTGAAAAAGTCTGAAATTTTAACAATTTATGCTTACATTTCTATTCAACAGATACGTTGGCCGTTGTGACTTAAACTGTTAGTGATTTAGTGGCATTTTTGCAGATCGTATAAACAATGCTTGCTTACCCTGATCTCTTACAACTGGAAATTTATCAGCACCTGACTGCTGAATGCTGATATTAGCTAAATATGTTTCTTTTTCATTTATAAAGGATTGCTTTTCAGAGGTGTTTTTGTACTGGTAAATAACTCTGCTACAGATACAACATCTTCCCAAAGTATAGGGTCACCTCAGTAAACTCCAGCTGTGACAGGATGCCACCTGTGCAATGAGCCAGGCTGTAAACTCTCTTTCCTCCTACTTATTCCATAGTCAGCTGTCAGATGAAGGAGTCTGGGAACATTTTATGCAGTGGGTCACATAAAATCAGAGTGGGGTCAGAGGAAGCTGGGGGGCAACTTTCAGTGGAGTCAACAGCTGTAGACTTCCTGTGTTCCTCCGTTCTTGAACTGTCAGGTTAACTCAAGAAAGGCGCAAAGACAGTTTTATGGATATCCAAAGTTGGGTGTGGCTCCTTAATTCCAGTAAAGGAAAAGACACAAAGTTATTTTGGACAATTTCATGCTTCCAATATCAATATTTTGCTTTTGTACAATTAATTTTTGTCTTTATTCTGAAACCTAAAAATAGAAATAAAATTGTGGCTCGCTCACACTTAGACATGTGAGAGAACTTTCTGAACGAGCCATGAGAGTGTGATTCTTTAAAAAGAAAACATTTATCTGAGGGAATGTAGAAAAGACCTGCAAAATGCAAAGCAAAAAGCTGCTCCAAATGGTTTAGGTTTATAAATGCAAAATAAAATAATTCTATTGATTTCTGATGGTATATTTCTTAAGAATCCAATGATTTTACCTTCTCCTATGGTGAGACTCAGTAAACATCAGATCAGAAAGGAATTAGAGCTGATTTGACATCATCTTCCAGCAGCATGAAATATATTTGGAACTTCCCATCTGTCTGTGAATCCTTAGATTTGACTGAATATCTAATTTTTTGTCATGTGGAATCTCTTAATACTCATTCAGTTGACTAATGAAACCAGTAACCCAGCAGCTATATACTGAGGAAAAGTGCAAACACCATCATGAAGAGCTTGTTTATTAGGCTGCGCAGAAGCCTTCATCCGTCATCCATGACGGTCTCTTAGATGGAGTCCAGTTCTACTAAGTAAACCTGTGCAGCACAGTTTCCACTGAGAGAGAAACAAAATGTTTTCAGCTCCCATTAATGTCACTTGAAGGCAGAAAGGGGAATAATGTGAAATGCTCTAATGGAAAGATGAAGACAGAGTGTAACTTGTTTCCCCTGAAGTTTTGCAGTTTTTCCTTTTTGTGGTGTCTGACTGCCACATGGCCTCTCTGTTCTCTGTTTATTAACTGGTCGACTGTTAAAAACACTTCGGTGACAAAACTCAGCTAGTTGGATTCAACTCAGTGGAAAACATTTCACCTGCCAGCGCAATCCAACCCAAAGAACCTGACTTTTCAGTAATGACGTCCAGAATGTTTTGAGGCTATTTAATTCCCCCCTCCAGGGAGGCCAGACTGCCGTTAGATCTGCAGCCAAGCTAAAGTTCACTCTATCTGTGAGTGATTGTGCTTAATGCTGGAGCTGGAAGGGTGTAAGGAGAACTTCCAGAGATGCAGAATGCTTCATTACCTACAGCCTCAGATCTTTCTGTATGAGCTCTGCTATAATTTCACAAGGGCTTGAGCCTCTGGGGATCAAAAAAGTAAATGATACATTCAGATTTGGCCCTTGCTAACATGCTCCCTGTGCATCATGTCAGGATTTTTATTTTTCCCATGTTTCCTGTCATGAGTCGTTCTGCTCCTGTTGTCCCTGCTGATTAGCTCATTGCTCTCACCTGCTGTTTATTGCTAATGGCTCTTACCTGTGCTGCAGTATATGTAAAGTCCCTCGATGCAAATTGTCTATCTTCGTCCTTGACAAAGCCTTTGCATGATCCAGGGGTGAATTCCTGATGTGCACCAGGCCTGTTTTCTGTCTCCTGACTACTGCCAGTTCCCTAGCTGCCCTGTGAGTTACTCTGCTTTTTGCTGTGCCCTTGTACAAAGACGTTGATTAGTGCCTTGCGCATTCTGGATCTCTTCTTCCTACCTGGACGATTTACCCATCCACTAATCCTACAATATCTAATAAAAACCATTTGTGATGATATTAACAACATTTTATGAGATCAAATCTTTTGTCTTCTTGATTACCAACTTGCTTATATGTACAAAATTGTGAAAAAATATGCACATGCTTCTTCTCTTGCTTTGTTGACACACTTAAAAGATCCAGAACATCAAACTAACCAGCATGACATACAATTAAAATGTGGCAATTGAATAACTTATGAGAAACAAAGTTACCTATATCTAGCAGCAAAGAAAAGATTAGAAATTCTTTTAAGGAATTAAAATAAACTGAATTTAAATTTAAGGCATTTCAAATACAGTGGAGCAGTAAACCATCACACTTCCACCTCTGTGTTTAGCTGTTGGGATTCTTGTACTATTTTCTTGCATCTGTTTTATCCCAGATGTAGTAGATATTTCAGTAGATTTCACTTTTGTCTTGACAATCTACAGCATATTTTCCAAAAGCAAAGAGTACCAAGAATGTCTTTTATATCTCTGTTGCAAGATTGCATTAAATACCTCACCTTCGAGAGGAAAACCTTTTGTGGAGCTAAAAATGGGAGATATTTTCGCATTTGATAAACTTGTGCACACATGTTAATTATGTCACCGTGTCCCCAAATGTGTTTCACCCTGGAAACAGACATTTCAAGCAGGTCTTTTAAAGAGGAGTTTGCAAAATCTTTTGCACCTGAGGAGGGCGCTCTAACTAACCTGTCATTGTGCAAAAGGTGAAAAATGACAAGACCTTTCATTATCAAAACAAACACCAAAATTCGAACAAGAACCATGAAAACGTGTAGGCTATTCCTTCCTTATTGTAATGCACTCATATTAAAACTCTTTAAACGGGTGTAGCCTGTTAAAGAAGAATCTGTCTCCGGCCATTCTAAATTTGTTTGTGAAAATTAAACAACCTATAAATTGTTTTTTTTTTTAAAAAAAAAAAAAAAAGCAGATGCTTGTCTAATTTTTTGCGGGTTCGAAGGTGGATGACAGCCATTGGTTCTGGGGAGCTGATGACGGTGAGAGCGCACCGTGTTCTCCAGGAGCGCCTTCTTCAGCTTCTTTTTGCACCCAGCAGCTGGGACCACAGCACCATGTGGAGCTGAGCTGCACCTTTCTCTCTTTTTTTTACGCTTTAAACTCTCTTTTTTTCCCCAGACATCATCAGCTCTGGTTCATTTCAGAGCGCGTCCCAGGAGCGCGCAGAGCGGCGCACATTTGGAGACAAGAAAAAAAAAAAAAGCAATCAGTGCTCAGTGCAGCGCAGGCAGGTCTTTGCTCTTTTAAAAAGCAGCAGGGAGACGGCTGGCTGTCGGAGAGTTGGCGCGGTCGGTGTAGGAGCGAAGACGGGAAAGCTGGTGGGAGGAAAGCAAGAATAAAAAAGCCCAGCGGAATAAAGAGAGAGAACTTGGATATGGCTGCTGTGAAGACGCTCAACCTTCTCGCTGGAGTTGTTTCATTGTTGCTCTGTGTGTGGAATATCCGAGCGGACATCGGTGACGGTAAGAACCCTCAGCATTTTCCTCGGACCTGCGTGTTAGGACCAGAGCTTGTCCATAACCGAAACACAATAAAGCTGATGGAGAGTGGATGTGTTGCAGCAGAGACCCTCTTGTTTGTCAGACTCTAACAACATGTGTGCAGGAAAAATTCCCTCAGGCTCTTGTTGCTTTATTTTTAGGACTCATTAGATCATTAAACTAAGAAAAAGGCTTTCATGACCCAACTTTCTGCACTTTAAAAAAATTTTAATTTTATAACCACTGCGAATATAATTGAATTTCCTCATGCACAACATTTAGTCGGGCTGGAATGAGATGTACTGTTTAGATGTTTTGTTTGGGGTGTGGGCGGTTGCCCTGGACGGCATTAGAAATGGGGTGTCTCAGATTTTCTATTGTATTTATGGATGTGTGGGGCATGCAGTGAATTTTTCTCACCCCAAAATGTTGATTTCCTACATTTTGGTTTATCAAAGGTCTGCAGATGGTGGTCTTTCAGTAGCAGTTATCTAATAAGTGCTACTGAAGCCTATCCTGCCATTACTAACAGCTCTTGGATACATTTCCTACATCTTTGTCTTCCAACATATTGTGGCTGTATCTGCAGCTAACTTGCAAAGTTGCAAAAGTTGCTGCCACAGAAACTTCCACAAAACCGTACCTGGTTTGTGAATATTTGGTTGTACCAGATTTCCCAGTTAGATGTGGTTAAAGGCAATGACAAGTTAGATAGTGTTTTATCCTTTGTGTGGGGCTACATAAATGTCCCAATATCAAATCAGCAGATTAACCAAAACACACAATGCTTGTTTTCTAGACATTTTATCCTGCATCTACATGTACTAAAGTGATTTAATGATGAAACAGGTTTGACAGTTTTCTGGTCTGGGTGTGGCTGCTTAACCTGAACCACAAGATGCCATTGATCACTCATGATTTAATAAGAGTTTCTATTACTTTTTGAACTGAATTTCAGGTAAGAATTAATTTACCTTGATTTGAAGGTAACTGAATAAACGTATATAATGTCAAATATAACCACACTAGTAATCTGTGAGGAGCAAATGTCTAAAGTTCTGTAGAAAAAGCGTCACCTATTTGCAACTTTTCACACATCAGGGAAGAAAAAAAATGTACATTTCCTTTTCCTCCACACTGGAGCTACAAGTTCACTGTGCAGAATGGAGGCAGACGACACCAACAGTTCCCCTGAAACCTCAGATCTTAACGATGTGATAAGTTTTGCCATTCAGCTCACACGCGAGCTCTTGTTTTTCACTCCAGATAGCGGTCAGGGAAATTCTCTTCCGCTGACAGTGACTGCAGATTAAACTCACATGTGTGTGATGGCATGCCTCAGGGATGTGTAGGAATGTTTTGCAGACCCTCACACACATGCATTTTTGCAGACAGTTGCAGATTACAGATAGGTTTTGGAAAATATAAGCAGAGGAAATCTCAGCTGCATCAACATGTACAAAAATAAAACCCTCTCCTGGGCAAGCTGGACAAATTTGTATGTAGGACAGTATTTTTAGATGAGGTGCTCCCCTGCTTGTTGGATGACCTTAACTTCTGTGCAGCTGGAACCCGGAGCCCCCTGTCCTTACTTAGATTGGTGCTCATTAATAGAGCACAAAATGACGTTTCCAAAATCAGCTGCTCCGCAGGGAGGATTTAAGGCACCATTCACTCCCAGAAAGCTTTCAGTCCCTTGGAAAAGTGTCACAGTAGCTCCACCACAATCTAAGATGTGAGGAGTGGCTGAAAAATGCATTTCCCCTCCTTGCATTTACTAGTCAGATAAACTAGAGAACATCTGGGTAAAATTACACAATATCCTGTGAGCTTAGTGCATCCCTTTTTTTAAGTTTCCATGGCACACTCAGCGGTGGCACACTCAGAAAATTGGGGCTGACTTTTTGGGTCAATTTGTGCTCTGTTGCTTTCCCCTGAATGTGGGGGGGATAGAGATGTGCCACTCCAGTCTGGAGTGTGTCTGTCCATGAGATGAGAGTCGAGAGAGCTTGGGAGAGGGAGGCTTGGCTCATTTCACTACGTGGTTTGATGTTAAAAGCTCTGTGTTTGGAGGCTGTTAATGTGCGAAGACTGCGGCTGCATGTGGAATTTCCTTTCCTCGTACACTGGAGGAGCTTGAAAGAGGTTGTAGGCTGGTCTCAGACTGCAGCAGCGTGGACGTCTCCAGCTCAGACGCCCTGTTCTTCATCCATCATGCTGCCAGGAGCTGCCTCTGCAGTCATGCACATGCTCAGGCGCATGGATGGTGCGTGCTACAGCCAAATGTAGCTCTATAATGAGGACTCTAATGAATTGCTTGACATTAGCTTACCGGATCCTGTTGTGTGGGCTGGTATGATGTTTTCACAAAAAAATATATCATGTAGTTGTTGATTAAAACAGAAAACCAAAAAATGAAAAAGCTACATGTATTCACATCTATTGGCTTACAAGTTTCATGGCAACAATTCAAGCCTTGAGACTTCTTGGTTATGTCTCGACAAGCTCGGCACACCTATTCTGTTTTCTCCTATTCTTCTCTTCAGATTTTTATCACCCTCAGTCAGGTTTGACGGGTGGTGTAGGTGGAAAGCTGTTTTAGGACAATTTAGACATTTAAGTTTGAATTAAATCCAGGCTCTGTCTGGGCCCCTTAAAGACATTCAGAGATTGCTCCTGAAGCCTCTCCTTTGTGATCTTGGCTGTATTATTTTTTTCAGATACTGTAGATCATTGCCTTACACTACAGAGCACTTTGTTGAAGAATCTCCATATTCGACTGGTTACCTTACCATCTTTACAACCCAGTGCTCAGTTACTGAAAAATAGAAACTTTCCTATGACATGATGCAGCTACCACCATGCTTGTCATGTCAGCCAGTTAATGGGCAGTGTCTGTTTTTCACCAAACTCTTTTTTTTTTAAATTTGTAAAATATATATCTTTACAGGACAAATAGGATGGATTTAAAGGCAGTAATAAATAATTGTTTTCAATTTACATAAATTCATTGCATAGTCAGAATTAGACCATATTTAATGCTGTAAAATTCAAATCAGTAATAATAAAACACAGTCAAAATTTGTTGATCATAAGATTCTAACTGGCTTAACACACCTTAACTGAAAAAAGCCTTGGGGGTTGCATTAAATCAGTGACGTCTCTGCAAATAACCATCAAATGCAGAATAGATAGCAGGGTTATGATTCATTCAACAGAGTTTTAATCAACTGGAAATGCAAGATTTTAGAAGTGGAGTTGTTTTAAAATTGGAATAACCTGACTTTTACAAATGGTATGACCCGCGTTTCACCTGCGTTGCCTTCAAAGAGCTGGATGTTGCTGTCAGTGTGCTGCCGCCTCTCACAGAGGCTGATGCTGTCCCGTCTCACACAGGCTGCAGGTACTTCAGCACACAGCTCACTGGCTCTTCTCATGAACAGCTGAAGCTTTATGTGAAAAAGTAGTTTACACACCACCATGAAAGCTTCGTCTTAAAACCTTCCAAACGTTTCGGAAGATTTTAGAAAAGGCTTTAGAGAGCAGAGAGCTCTCTAAAGCTGTCTGCTTTAGAGAGCTTGGACTTTTCACATTTTGTCATGATGCCACCACAAACTTAATGTGGTTTATTGGGACTTTACACGACTGACCAGGGGACTGTAACCTGGGACACCACAGCCATTTGCTCTGTAGCCTGTCCAAAGTTGGGGAAGACATCTGTTCAGATTCTTAATCATCCCACATAGAGTAGATCACAAACATTTAATGAAGAACAAACCATAGCAGCTTTCATGACAACTATGATAAAAATGTATGTACAGGAATCCCATCAGCCAATTCAAACCTTTACCAACTTTGGACATCTAAAGGCTAATTTCCCCCTCCTTTTCTTTATTGGGAAGAAGCTCAATCACATTGGATGGAAAATGTCTGAACATCAATATTGAAGCCTTGGTGCTTATTCTCACCTGGATTTATATCTGGACTTTGGCCAGGCTGTTCAAACGCTCGGGTGTATTTTGATCTAAATCATTCCCCTGGAGCTCTGAATGCATATTTAGAGTTCTTACGTTGCTAGAATGTGAATAATCATTGGGCTTTTACAACCTCTATTCTAAAGCAGAATCCCCACAGCATGATGCTGCTGCCATCACGTGTCATGTTTAGTTTTCCTCCAAAGTTCGATATGAAGGTCAAAACGTTAAACTTAATGTAATCTTCATTGCTGATCCGTTCCGTAAAATACGTAGAAAGATGAAATGTGAAAAGTTCAGACAGTTTGAAGAGTTTAAGGGATGTCAGCTTCATTTCAACCACCTTTTTTGAGATGGTTGTCAGCCCCCTTGGAATTTTCTTCACCTCATTCCTCTCCCTGTGTCTGATATTTTTCTGACATTGCACATTTTGGAGCAGCAGACCGAGTTAGCTTTCTTATTGGCTCTCTATATGACCTGCTGAATGGAGCTGCCATGAATGAATAAAGGGGGGTGGGGGGTCTTTAAGAGGGTGAGAGACAAGGAGGGGCAGCAACAGCGGCGAGGCTTATTGTGCCGCCCTGTGTGTGGTGGCAGCGGGCCGTGCCGTATCATCCTCCCCCCGATCCTCTCTCAGCAGCATGAAACAGCAGCACCAGGTTCCTGCATTCGTCACGCTATGGCCCTTGTCGCTCATCTCCCCGCCCCTCTCGGTTCGGGAAAAAGCTCAGCCCGACTGCTTTAGAGAGCTGAAGCACCACATCGGGTTCAATAGGCTGAGAGACAAAGAGCCAAGAGGCCACTAGTTAATGATGCCCGACGTATTTAAGCCTTTCTTTAGGGTTTTTCTCATAGGGGTTTCTTCAGTCTAAAAGCTGATGCAAAGCTCTGCCTGGGTTACAACTTCTTAGAGGCGCTGGTCATCACTCTGGCATCTTTTCCTTTTGTGAGATTTGTTTGGCAAAACCAAAACACAAGAGTTACGTTCAGCATCAGCGGAGAACCTTTGAAGAGTGACGGAAAAGAGGCCTGTGATGGTTAAAGTAGCACAGATCCTGAAGTTAGTGGCCCAGTAAATTGCTGACAGGCATTTTCCCACTCATAATAAACATCCTGCTTTGAATCAGATGATTGTAAAACTGTCAGCAGGCCACAGTCAGGCTGTTATCTGCTCTTCTTGGTGACTCCTCTAAAAGAAGCTGCCATATGAAGAGTACTAGATTATCAGCCGTGGAGTGAAAATGTTTTTTTTTTTTTAGAGGAGTAAATGGATTTAACTTTGACGGAATAACGATGCAAGAGATAAGGCGGGTAACAAATATTTTTTCTTCTTTTATGACTTTCTTAGTGGAGAATTAAATTATGATGTAGTAACAATAGAATACTAAGTTCCTTTCAAAAGTACTAAGATCCTTTAAACTTCTTCATTTGTTGTCTCATTAAAAGTGTATGCTTTGAAGATTTTATGAGATAAGCGCTACTTCCTATACATCTATCTGTGTGTCTTAGTGGAAGGAATATTATACATGTCTTTTCAAATTATTTTAGAGTTGGAATCCCATCCAAGCATTCATGCATCATAATTTGAACAAGTTCTAGGTTTAGTGACACTTTTGCAAGACGCTGGGTACATTAGTTATTCATTGATTGACAATATCATTATACTGTCTGTGTAGTTGGACAATTTTCTTGAAAGCTGCAGTGTGAACCATTTCCACTCAGTTTTTAGTTTCTGTCATCTTGTTAGTATGTGGAAAAGGAAATTAGATTTGTTTTACAGTCCACATGAGAGAGAAACAAGAGGCCATATTTGTCAGTTGAGTTATAGGCCAGGTATTTGCTGCTCAGTTAATAAATTATCTAAATTTCTGGGGTCAAGCTGTAATGAACAGTAACAGTGTTCACTAGTTTTCTAATCATCTAGAAGCAATAGTATGCAAATGGAAACACCTCCTGCCTGTGTAATTGTGGAGCTTTATGATTGGAGGCCAATTAATCAGTATGTGTTTGGTTTGCTTGTCACTTGTGGGCTGAGTGGTTCCCTGGCTCAGCTGTTTTGGTTTAATCACACTGAACTTCAATGCTAACGCCGGCAAAAGGGATTGTTGCATGTAGTTGTACAAATTTGGATTTGTCGCAGAGATGCACTGATTAAGCTTGTGGCCAATTTACAATTCAGATGTTTGTCATTTCAAACTTCTAAAGAAATATGATAAAAAATAAATGCATAAAAAAAATTGTTTTTGACAAATTTATTCTCATAGTTGCAAATATTTATTTTTCCCATATTCAACACATTTCTTCAGTCAAAGTCTCTACAAGATTGGATTTTTTTGGGATGTTCTTATGAAGTTAGTCTTGTTTAGCTTAATGCCGTTCTTATTGTCTTATTGGTTCCTCTTTTGAGCTTTTTCTGCAGGCAGAAACCTTTGGACTTTTTGAGTTAAGGTTTGACATTTCTTATAGATTTAGTTGATTTTATACTCATGAAAGATCTCCTTTATGATAAAATTGACTATTCTGGTCTGTAATATCTGTTTAGACCTGACACACACCAAGTAGTGGATGATATTTAAAAAACAAAGATTGTTTTTTATTCATGCTGCTTCCTGTTGGGCTGCTGCTATGGATCCCTGTTCACTAAGAAATCTTGGAAAACAATGACATGAAGCAATGATGGAGATATCAATGCCTTATAAATAAGCAGAACTGTATGCAAATGTTCTGTCATATGACTGAAGTCTAGAGTATACAGCTATCTGTAGTAAAAACAATTTTAAATCTTTAAAAGGGGAAACTGTCCTTTAATTTTCTTTTAATTATATAACAACTGTGGTTGCTCTGCAGATCAGCTATACTGTTCCCACCCTCGATGCTTTTCTTTTTGCCCCTGCACCAAAGTGCAGTGAAACTCCCAAATACCGATGCACACGGTTAAGTTTAAAGCAGAAGATCCTGAAGTGTAAACATGCATTGTTATCATGAGGGCAGTTGAACGCAGTGTTATAGGTTTCTGGGCATGTTGAAGAAAGATAAGGTGTTTTTGTGGTGGCGGAGCCATCCAGCCCACCCTGCAGCCGGCTTCGTGTTCTGAGAGCAGCAGCAGTGAATTGCCTTTGTCCCACCGAAAGCAAGTCGCTCTGGGTTGACGGCATACTTCCACATGCCTCACACTGTTCGCACATTTGTGATGAGTTTATATGCAGTAGATTTCACTCTTCCTTTCTGACGTTGACAAGAGTCAGGGCAGGAGTTGAAGGAAGTCTGGATTATAATTTGGTGTGAAAACATCACATTTATACGCTTCCAAGTGCAGATTTCTCAGACCAATGCAAATATTTTTGACTCTCATGTAGGCTGAGTGACAGAAAAACGTCAAATAGCCCAGTAAAGGCTTTGATTAGCCTAAATTAGTACAAACTACTATGCAATACACATGATATTCAGGATCTTCACTGGCTGACTGATCATATAACGCTACATTTATCTTGTGCAATTCAACTTAAAGTTAATGGTACTATAAGTTTTCCCACCCTTAACCTTATACCTTGTGGAAGTACATTTTGATTTCATTTCAGTATTCAGTCTTACTTGACAGAAGTCCATCAGCATCCTACATTTTGACTTTACAGTTTTTACCAGTTCTGCTTAGAAATGACTCACTGTGATGAAAATAAATCCCTCTTCATCCTTAGCCTTCTAGCAGACCTCTTTACCAGCAGACGCTTTCTGCTGATCAGCATTTTTTTATGTTTATTCATCTATTTTGATGATTTATCATTGATGAGTCATTGCAGTCTCCTTGCTCTCATACTAATCTTTAGTTCTCTTCTCAGATTTCCTATTGAGTTCAAGTCTGCACTATAGACCAGTGTAAATTATTAATAGTACAGCTAGTAAGAAGAAAGATCTTAGTCTTTAAACCTTGATATGTCAGGGGTTCTCCAAGTTTTGCACAGAATTTGCAGTCTATGCTCCAGAGAAGGCCATTTCTATTGAGATTCCTTTTTATTACATTTGTTTGTTATGATCTTGTGAGAATATTGTTGGCTCCCATTTCTGAATAATTAGAAAAAAAATCTACCCATACACAGTGGTGTCCATTATTACTTACTGTAAACAGTGCGCTGCTGAGTAACATTCTTCTTCTGTGCACGCTGGTCGCTTTGGGGTCGTAAACTTTTCACATGGATTTCTGATTATAATAGCATCATTTGGTAGTATGAGCAACCATCTACAATAAACTGGATTTCAGTAAAAAAAAAAAATCAGGATTGACCATCAAGACCTGATGTGTTAGTCTAGTCTTTGTGTGCTCATGTACTGCTTTGATTCTCTTCTGTTCAGTCACTGTGATCTTGAAAAGTGAAATACTTTCATTTTAACTTTTAGCTGTAATAAAATATGATCCCCGTTTGGAAACTCTTGTGATTTCTGAATATGCTATGAGTGTTCAATGTTTGACAGAGGTGGCTGTTGGCTAATATGTAATGGTGACAGATTTATTGTTATTTACTGATAGATGTTCTTGCATTTGATGGGAAAAAAGGCTTTTTTCCTGTCTTGACAATCATGTTTAACCCTTTTTAAAATTGATTTATTAGCCTGCTAATCATGTTATATGCATGTTCAGTCCAAAGGCCATCAATTACAGCTTTATTTGCGACTGGTTGCTCGGCCTCTGAAAGAAAGCTCCCCTTTCAGTGATTAGCTTGTTAATGTTGTTCACAGTTTTCAGACAATGTTAGTTGAGCTGTGCCAGGCTCCTCGAGGCAGACATTGATGTGTTTTTCACTGCTGTAGGTCCAACATTGCTGCCTTTGTTGCTCTGCCCGGAAAGTGTCCCGGCTTCTTCTGTCCACAGCTTTCTCATTCCCTCCCAAACTCATCCTGACAAAAAAGTGTGCATGCCTCAAACCGACCACTTTCAGAGACCCAAACTCTGCGATCTGCAACTGATTGGGGCCAGAGCAGATTTTTGTCAAAATGAAAGGTTTAGAGCCACTGGGGTTTTTCTCTGTATGGATCAAAGTTGTTTTCTTTTTGCCACCTTGTACCCACAGACAGAGAAAACCTTTAGGATGTGACAACTACTGTCAGGTGCTTTTCTGGTAAACACATTCCTCTTTGTACTCGGAGGATTGCTTTGGTATACAGAATGGAAATGTAAAAATTTTTGAAACACAAAACAGAAAGGAAAAACCTCCTGGCTGAGATTTATTGGCTGTGCTGTAACATGGACATGATTTGTTACTGTGCTGGCTGGACAAAGAATAATCATCTTTGTTCTTTTTGTTGCTAATTTCCTGCTCAAATTAGTCACAAGGATTTTATGGAGATTTAACAGTTGCACCACATCTGCAAAGCTGGTCATCACATCACCCTTCAGGAATCAGGGCTGCCAGGAATGGGAGGATAAAGAGTTCCCTTGGAAGGGATGTTTAGAGCAACACACTCTCGGATGAGTTTGTCCCAGCTGTTCTCCCAACTTTACTCTGCATTCATGGTGAAACTGTAAACAGGAGGCCACTTGGCTGGCCGAGCGCAGTGAGGTCGGTTGCACTGCATTTCTGTATTTTCATCATTCTTGCACCATTTATTTATGGCAGGTGGAAAACAACCACAAACTGAGTTTTGCACACCGTCTGTTCAAGACACTCATTGAAGTCAAACTCCCTGGGCTTCAGGCTTCCTCTGTGCTGATCTTTCTGGACATCTTTGAAACCAAATTCTCGCTAATTAGATGGTTGATATATTTAAATTTCAGGTAAAATTGGAAAGAAAATTTGTTTGTACACTCTTGTAAATTTTAAATTTGTCAAAGTATCATTACTGCTGGATGTAACATTCTCATATGTTTAGCCCCCTCCATGCTCCCAACTCTGTCCAGCCTTCTTGTCCCTGCTGAAGAAAGGCAGGCCCACAGCATAATGCTTCCACCACATATTGCATTTAAAGCTCAATATTTTTTTTCACCATGGTTTTCTTGTTGACACTCTTCAATGAGTGCTTGAGTAAATGGATTCTTCCACCTGAGCTGTAGATCTGTGCTGCTCCTTCAAAGTTACCTATTGACTCTTTCTCTGATTACTAGCCCTCCTTCTGCAACAAACTGATTTCCATGGATTTTATTAACAGTCTCAGAGAAAAGAGGGCTCAATACATTGTCATGCCACTATTTTATTTATGTGAAATATATTTTTCCCTCAACTGTTCTACGTTATTGCATTATATAAAAACAATAATGCACATATTCTTGGTAAAACCTAGTTTTAAACCAAAAATTCAACCGAGAAACTGACAACAGATTAAACTCTTCCTTCTGATTCTTTCATGTTTTTGTTGCTTTGCCCGTGTTTTCTTGCAGCGAGTCATTCCCTGAGCTCAGCACAGAGAAGGGTACAAAAGCTCGCTTTGAGCCTCTGCGGTGATAAATTGCAAGGTGTACAAACCGCCTTTGTGTGCCTGCAGTGTAAAAGGAAAACACCAGGTAGCAGTCCTCCTTTTCTGCCCAGGTAACAAGAAACTGGGATCTTAATTGTGTTGTCTGACACAGTCCTAAAAAATCTTGCATCGTCATACCAACAGAGGCATTGGGTTGGGGTGTTTGCACACCTTTTAGGATTCAGAAGGCAACAACTTTTAAAGGAATCAACAGCAGATCAGAAATTGTGGTCTGGTTGTTTGAGTGTCGAACTAAGTCTATAGCAGTTTTGTACTGAATGCTTTAGTAGATAACTGTTTTTGTTGTGGGTATAGATGACGGGGGGTTGGAGGGGATGGATATGTTTTGCATTTGTCTTTCCAACCCTCTTCTCTCACACAGAAATGACAGTTTGGGTGCAGCATGAGAAAGTGGGAGGGCAGCGCTCAATAGTTTCCTTCCCTTTTCTCTCGTTTCTGAGCATGTCATGTTTGCTCAATGAGTGTCACTGAAAATGAATGCTTTTGTGATCTGGGCCAATTCTGCTGAAGTACGTTGTCATCTCTCCGGGACTCCCTGAGCTTGAGCAGAAAGTGAAAAACAATGTTTGTTATGGAGAGAGAGGACATATCATGTAGCTGTAATTGACTCCCTAGGAAACACTTTTGTCTGTTTTCCTCAAGAAGCTCCAGGTTATATGGCAAGAAAATTGGAATGAGTTGTTTAAAACAGAATGTAGAACCCATATCAATACTCTAAAGCAATGTTGGTGCCACCTGAATAAAAGCTTTGATACTAATGAAAGCACAAAGTCTTAAAAAATAGAAAAAAATACCTGCAGGGTAAATAAAGTGAAAAACCATGAGAACAATATTGGATAAAAAGCATGAACACAAAACAAAGGTCTGAAGCACTGAAGGTCATTACAGAAATACTTAAAAAAAATAACAGCAGAAAAGTATGGAGTTTGATTTCGGTGTTTTCCAGGTGGAAATAAGTATGGAAAAGGAAGATAATGGTAAAAGAAATATTGAAATTTCCTGACTTACTCATTTGATTGTCCTAATGTTGGAACTTCCTCTTATTTTTTCTTTCATTCTTGTCTTTCTTCCTCATATTTCTGTTCATCCTCCCTTCTTCTGTTTGTTCATTCCTTCTTTTCTTATTTTCTACTTGTATTCTTTCTTCAGAAGTTCCTTTCTAACTTTCTTGTTTCTCATTAATTTTATACCTTTTTTTTACTATTCTTTCTACCCTCCTTTGGTCCTGCTGCCTTGTCCTTCCAACTTCCATTTTTTTGTTTTACATCCCTTCCATCTGTCTTTTCTTCATCCCATGCTATATATCTAGCCACAGATTTTCACTTTAATACAAATCAGAGTCAGGCAGGCTCAACATTCACCTGAAGGGTTTTGAAATCACACATAGTGCCAATATATTCTGACCTGTTCACTGCCAGCTCAACTTCATCGTAACATATTTATTGTTATGATGAAGATAAATAACAAATCAGAGCTAGATTTGCTTTGACATCTGAAAGCCGACAATTATTCCTTGTTTGCTTTACACAGATAAAAGATTGGCTTGTCAGGAAAATTTGCTGGTCATGCATGATATTAGTTTTCCCTGGAGAGCTGCGCTGATCTTTGCTTGAAGATCATTAACATGAATGCACATTCCTTATTTCATGTCCTTTTTTCCCCAACAAGCAAGACAAAAAAATGTTTTTATATCATATTTTTATATGCGACTATTTATGAAAGTCACTCGGTTATTCATCAATTTCCTGCAACTCTCATACAAACCCAGCTCCAACTATGTTCATAGCAGATGTTTTTTTTTCTGCAAATGCTAAGCTACTAAATAATAAAAATAACAACAATAATAATAATAATGTGATTGTAATTATCTGGCATGTATTAGCTATTGGTCATAAATTATGGAGCAGCTGAGACACAATTGTACTGAAAAAAACTACAAAAATGCAAAGCTCAGACATACCTCCTAAATAATAGCTGGGCGTTTTTATGGTTTCTACCTGGAGGTTTCTTTTGTCTGAGCAGGTGCAGAACAACATGCCGCACCAGGTTAGATCGTCTCTTTACATAATGCTTCCTGTGCAAACATTAGCTCTGGTCATGCCTGAATGAGATGAGTCAGAGGGTTTATTATTAGAAGCTCTGGGGATATATGGCTGTTTTGTCTGAGAGCAGCTGTGTATATAAAGTGAATGCAAACCTGTGTACATGGTATATGAAGCTATTCATGATATGTCTAATTTTCAGCTGGTTCTTGTCAATATTTCACATGCATAAAGATTAGAAAATAAAGATTAGAGTCAGCTCTGCAAGTATGCTTGTAAAAAAATTTTTTTGTTGTGAATTAGTCTTCAAAATGCTTTTACCCTATCACAAACATCTATATGTTATATTGTGATTTTGCAAATTTATTGGGATGTTTTTGATATTCCTGCTCTGCTATATCTTCTTTCCCTTGGATGCTAAATAAATCACTGCAAAATACATCTAATGCTGCTGCTTGAGCCATCACTGAGGAGGCTATTTTCATAACCTCTTGAAAATGAATGTCAGCTCTATTCCTCATCCCTTGTTCTGTCGTATCCGTTTTTCACATTCTCCAATATCTCCTTCCTTGTTCCACCCGGTTCCTAATGATCATTTCTCATCATGCCCTATTTTTGAATGCGAGCTGAGTAATGGACTCTCTGGTGTTGTCTCTGTATTCAGTCGTCTGATCCCAGTGTTTGCAAGAGCAATCCTTCATCTGCTGTCAGTCCAGCAGATTAAATGTCTTCAAATCAATAGGGAAGAAATAGGAAATGAGCAGTAATACTTGTGCAGGACTGTATTGAAATTACACTGATGTTTGAGGTAAGTGAAAAAGCGATGCTTTTTTTTATTTATTTATAAACTACAATAATAATACATAACATGAAGTCAAACATAAGCCTTTGTCCTCTTTAGTCTCTGCTAAGGTTTCTCTGATCTGAACCTGTTCCCCTTGGCGACTTCTTATGTTGCTACACCCTGAGCTGCAGGACTTAAAACTCATCTTAGAGCTTTACTAGATAAACTCCATAATATTAGTCCTTATCTTGGCCACTTTTGCTGCAACATCAAATCTTATTTGTGTCTGCATACATATTTAATTATTTCCACCCCATTTTGACTGAAAGTTCAATGCACAATCAAGAATCATTAGTTACCATGCTCACTATGTGTATTGTCGTTGCTTCCTCTACTGCGCCTGTGGGACGCTTTTGGGTTGTACATACAAAAAAAAACACTGATTTCACAAAAAAAAATGTTGACATGTCGAAAAATTTGTCTGGTGCAGATAAAATTAGATTTTCTACAGTTCACAAAACCAACATCAAAACATTATTTAAGACACCAGACAGTAGCAAAGCAGATGTCACCATATGGTTGTAGTGTGACTGGAGTACAATAAGCAATCAATGTTCATAATTCCTTAACGTTTCCAAACCTTAACATAAACTTTTTCAAGTATTGCTAAAAAGGGAGTTTCACTTCCTCATGTTCATAAGAAGTGAAGAAAAAGCAGATTTTTTTTATTTCATCTTGAAACAATTTTGTTTCCTAAATGAGTTGTGCGGTTTTCCACTCCCAGAAAATATTGCTGACCATCTGATTACGTTTATGGTGGTGTTTTATTAAGAACCTGTCAGTCAGAGTAAATAATTAACAGTTGTACTAGGGTGTTCATCTACAGCTTGTCAATATAATTTTTTTTTTCTATGTTGGAATTTGAGGAAAAAATAATTAAAATCAGCAGCAGGGATTTGAGGGGAAAAAAGCTTGAAATTATTTAGGTCAGAGTCTACAGGAGCCTCATAAATGTATAATTTTTTCACAGAAAATGTACAATTGATATTTGAATTCAGCTGTTATAACTATTCTTTACTAATTTGTCACACAATGAGCTCAGGAGATCCAATGCCACATAAAAGTTTACAACCCTGCTGAGTAAAAGGCAAATAATTTAAAAATATAATTATATAATGTTCAGACTAAATAAATGCATTTTTTTTTCTTCGTCTAAGTTTGTAATAAAATTGAACTGTCAAAATACATCTTAACTGGATTAGCTTGTGAGCTGGAGTTACCAGCAGCAAATGTTTACTTTGTGCTTCCAGGCCTCCTCGCAGAAATTAAACAAATGCAACCAGCCAACCTACATAAAGGCTCTGAGGTTAAAAAAGCAACAACCAAATCCCTTTATGCCATTTTGACAATAACAAAGGCTGACGGTCATTTAGAAATGACAAAACAAAACAAAAAAAAACAGTTTTTGAGGTTTTGCTTTGGCATAAACCTTGATGTACTCTTACAGTGCTTTTAAGACACTGCATTACTGAGCATTGTTATAAGTGATCAGTTGAGATGGTCCAACATATGTCTAGAATCTATAGTGGTAAGGTTTTATTTATTTTTCATTTAACTAAAATCCTTTTCCTACTGACTCAGAACCATAAACCATAAAATGGTACAAGTGTACACATATGAATACATCTAGATGCTGTGGTTCTGACCTGCCAGAGGATTGTCTGCTTATCGTATGTACAGTTTTGACAAATGGCTTCTTTAAGCACTGTTTTAACCACATGTTGATTTTAAACATTCACTTTTTAAGTCCCAGTGTTTGCCTGAACATGCCCGAAAACCTCATAACGGATCTCTACAACACACAAGCATGCAGGTAGCGTGAATCATGTGACATGTGGGTTTCTGTGCGTCTTCCTCGGGGTGTTTATGTCTTGTGGCAGGTTTTCAGTTACAAGACCCTGCTGAGACATGACAAGAGGCACACTGAGCATGCTAGGAGGCTGCAATCATGTTGACAGGATGGTAATGAAAGGCCCCAACACTCTGAATGTCCCACTCAGACCCCTGATTGATAGGCTGAGGAAGTTCGACCTCGTGTGTTGATGGTGACTGTCTTAATGGAGCAGCATCACTAAAAACATTGTCGCTGTGGTCAATTATTGTTTGTTCAGGATTAGGTCCTAGAATTTATTGTTTTTTCCCCATCTTCCTTTTTTCCCATCTTGAGTATGCTCCTCGCTGTCATGCCACAGACAGTTGTTTTCACATTATTTTGTGCCCCTGCTAAAGATGTAAGTGTTTTTAAAAGTTGAAAACAAGTGGAACTGAAACAAAAGAAGCTGGATCAGGATGGTAAAGGACATTTGAGAAAATCTCCTCAGTTCAATCCTAAAGCTTGTTTACACATCTTGAGCTGGGATTTTAGAAGAAAAAAAATGTCGTGTGAATTTGTATTCTTCTCCTCTGAGTCAACACTCTGTTGAACCACCTTTTGCTGTTTCCCTTTACCTCTAAAATCTTTCCATAGTTACACATTTTTTCCATCCCATTCTTCTTTCCAAAACAGATGACATTCAGTCAGATTTCATGGAGAGCAACTGTTAGGCATGATTTAACTGTTAAATCATGCCAAAACCTTTTAATTGAATTTAGATCTGGACTTTAACTTGGTCACTCTGAAATGAATATTCATTTATTCCAGCTCTGGCTAAATATTTGTCGAAGTGTGAAATATATCCTTTGTTTTTTCCTCCCATCATCTTTCACTTTGCCATAAATAAACAGAAACAGCTGAAACGTTCATTGAAATGGTTGCAGGCAAACAGCCCACGCTTCACATCCTACACTGTCAGGAAGGCTGAGTTTCCCACAGATGCCTTGTTATGTCTGACCTTTATTTCTTTCCACTTCTCCCATTTCCCTTTTCTGCATGTTTGAAGGCTTTTGTTTGTCACCAAACATCTTTTCTGAGGCTCTGGAAAACTTCAGCAATGTTTTACAGAGGTACTGTAGCTTGTTTTTATTTCAGTGAACATCACCTGCATGTAGATGCTGTATCACAAATTCTAAATAGGACTTTGGAAAAGTTGATGGTTCTTTTATTAGTTTGTATCCAATTTCTTTTGCAAACTTAAGATGCCTACCCAAGAGAGAGTAGCAGCCGAACTTTCAGATTTTAATATTTATTTTTAAAGTCATATAAAAATTTCTGACACTCTTTCACTCTTTTCATCACTGGTGTCTTCTACTAAAAGTGAAAACAAACCTGTGTCAGCATTTGGGCACTTTTGAGATGCTTTTTTGCTCTCAGTGTCATATAAATTTGCTGCCAGACATGCTAGTTGATTTGTTTTGCTTTTCTTTCACTCATAATATGCAGAGGCATGAACAAACAAGATGTTTTTTTTATTATTGTTCCTCTGTAGTCTTGGAAAGTGTAGAAAAGCAAATAATTTTTAACATATTAAAACCCTTAAACAGTGAAAGCACAAAGAAAATGAAAATGGTTAACATTGTAACCATCTGTATATTGAAGGAAAACATTTGCTTAACTATAAGTTAAATAATAGAAATGAGCTTTTCTTGTTTGGCTCTGTAACACTTCGAACAACTCCGAGTTGCAAGTACTTGGGCTATTAATTTCTGCTCTCCTGAATTTAAAAAGCTATTCTTTCATTGTTTGCTTTGCTGGCAGTGCTGCAATTTGAGCCAGTAAGTAATGACTAATTCTTTTTAGAGGAGTAGCAGTAGGAGGCTCACAGGAAGGTATTGGCATTGCAATTGTCATGGCTCTATGTGATTTTTATCCATAATAAAATTGTATAAAGAGTGAATAGTATATAGTACTTGACACTGAGGAAATATTCTGAATGCTTAGTGCTTGATTTCTTGTTGACCTGAGGAGACATAAAGCATCACAATCAGATGGAGAATTGGGGATGTCAGACTTTAACATAATGGCTGGATTGTGGTGAGGAGATTGAAATGGGTTCATTTCAATCCCCACCATTAGCTACACTTTGGCAGTTTTCTTGGTGGATTTCGATTCTCATTTTTCATCTGAATTCTAGATAGCGGTGTTGACATGATTGATTTATGACTGATATGGTTGATCAAATAGGTAATAATGCTTTTCCAAGGCACTCTGGTGCCACGATAGGCTCAGTAAACGAGTCTGTCATTTCTTTAAACACAGAGTTAGCTCAGGCTTGGGACAGGTATGTGGAAACACACTTCTAGTGGCTGGTCGCAGGTAAAGGTAGAGAAACTCACTGATCCAAAACAATATCACTGCAGCAGATTCATTAACTTTTCTAATTTGAAAGGGTTTTAACTTGATGCTTCCTCAGAATCATATTGCTTTTCTCCTTGCAATCCAATCAATGGCTTTGATTCTTCCATCTCTTTTTTTTTTATGTCAGGTTTTGTGTCAAAGAATGAAGGAGGGTCAAGCAAAAAGAAGGGTGAGTGGTATTTTCTGCAAAATATGACGGCTACATCTGAGGAGAGACCAAACATGATGGTTCAGGTTGATCTAGTGTTCCTTTGCCAACATGAGATGGTATGCTAACGCAGCAATTATTTTCCTGTTAAACTAAAGTCCTTGGCTTTTTTATTTTTTATTTTTTTTAAAGGACAGATTTGTTCTTTCAGTGTTCTAGAAACAGGTGACCCATTGCAGAAGTTGCAGCCTTAATGGTATTACTAAAATCTTCTGACACTGACGAATTTTTAGAGGCTAACCTCTACGTATCGGAAATGATCAAAACACAAATTATGGCGTCAGAACGCTGCCTCACCTCGGATGGACTGCACTGCATCCATCCTACATGTCCAGAGTAAGTGAACCTGAAAGTTTTTTTTGTTTTTGTTTTTTTACTTGCCCCCAGCACATTCTCTCTTCTTCTGCAAGTGAACTGGTGTGATGTGGTGCATTGGTGCATGTACAGTACTTTTTCAGCTACTGCAGCTTAAAGAAATGTAGAGACTCAACCCAACAGTCAACCCCTCAGGACTCCTCTTCCTCTATTTGCAAAGGTCATGCTTGATATCACCTTTTTTTAAACTATAGTGAATTTTTCAAAGCACTTGTGGATATTGTGGAGGTTTTCAACTTGCCTTTCCACCTCGTTATTGATGCATCACTGTAAAAACTTAAGGGAGATCAGTGAAAGTTTGCTCTTACCTGTTCTAAAGCAAAGCCATGTTTGCTCCACCTAATATAAATAAAAAAATTAAAGAGTCCAGTTATTGCTGCAGGGGAATTTTCATGTTTTATTCACCCCTGCTTGGTGTTTGTTTTCAAGTATTTCAGAGAAGTGCTCAAAATCAAGCTTTGGTTTGGTGCACCAAGTTTCCACCTTGAACTGCGTCTTTGGTTGAGAAATGCATAAAGAGAGAAAATATTTAGGCAAAGCGTGGTTGTCCCGTGAGACCCTAAATAAAATTTTTCTGCATGTACTGAAAGGTGGTTTCTCAAAAACACTACAGACTTTGATACGTACTGAAAACGAAAGCAAATCTTAATAGACTCTGAAAACCATGAAATGTTAGTCACATGTTGGGGTGATTGTTTTTGTCCAGTTACAAGACTCTGAAACTGTATATTCCCCCCTTGCAATTTATTTATTCTATGTTTTTTGTCCAGATAAGTTTGTACATTTAGATTTTTCCCACATCAGTCACAATGGATTGCTTTAAGAAATGCCCGCTTGCAATGTTTACAGTATACCTAATTTTTTAGCCCTAGAATAATTCTAGATTTTTATTTGATTATTCATATGGAAAGCAAGAGGTGAGCCAAAGCTCCGTCAGAGCCATTGACCCTCCAAGCTTGAGCAACGATCCCTGGAGAGCCAGATCAACCCAGTTCTGATGGCACAAAGCCCGGAACCATTCTATGTAGGAGCCAGGGTTGAAGCATACTTGTCACACTTGGATTCTCAAAACAGGGAGAGTTGAACACTCACAGTGAAATATATGTAAATTCTGCAGACGCACTGAATTTATTTTAATGTATTAACATCAAATTAAATTTTTTAAAATTTATTTTATATCAAAAAATCTTTCCACTGTGTTGCAGTACCTTGTAAATCATTGTTTAAAGACAAAACAATGAGTGAAAAAAAGGGGAGAAAGTCGGATGATACTTCAAAATGAGTGGATGACATTTTCATCCAAACCCAGAGAATCCCAGCAATCCAAAAAGTTGGTTGCTATTCAAAGTAAATAGCACAGTCAGTCCTCAAAGTGAAGCACTAATCCTCTCTTGCGTGGGACTCAGGATGGTGTAGATTTGGTTAAATCTTTAGCATGACTGAATAATTGTTCAAAGCTGTAGAATCGCAAACGTGTTTTCTTTCTATTCTTTCAATTTATCGTGAAACGCTTTTACCGTTGACATGCAAGTGAATACATGCATCAGTCTGAAAAAAAAAACGATGACTAAGAACTGCTAGGTGATGAACAGGGGCATTGTATAAATTGACTGGTGGGAAGAAACAAGCTCAGGCATGCAGACTTTAAACAGCTCAAAAACCAAAATGAAACAAGAAATTCACCATGAAAACAACTGTGTTATGGTTAACTTAGGCTAAAATAGACTTCTAAAACTTTCACAGATAGGGTCATTTGAGTTTTCAGATGGATGGATTTCAATCTTCCACCTTTGGTTTGTGGTGGAACAACGGAGTCTCATCATGGATATTCAGATGACATATCTGCAATACTTGGAAGGCTGTAATTTCACCAAAAATCCCTGAGGAATCATCCCCACAACTTGTTGAGGCTTCATTACAAAGAATTATGGTGTTTATGAATCCAAAAGAGAGTACTACTTGGCACTAGCATGGTGTACCTATAAAGTGTGCAATGAGTGTACATGTTTTGAGTAGTACTGACTTATTCATATCCAAGCTATTTTTTCTTTTTTTTACTGCTGACACTTTCATTGCTTAGTACATGTACAGCAAAGTTTGAGATGTTGTGAGGCTATGGGAAACCCAAACTTTCTTTTGTCGGTTTTATAAGGTGGACATTTTCATTTAGAAATAAATGAATTGCGTTAATATTAAATGTTTAGAACAAAAACATGGCAACAACAACAACTGCTTCCCTCCTTTTGACGCTTGTGCCTCTTTTTTCTCTAGGAAATAAACATACAGTCTAAGGCAGGGTGTTCAAACTCATTCCTTGAGGTCCGATATCTTTCATGTTTTTATTCTCTCCGTGGTTAAACGCACCTGGATCAAATCATGGCTCATTAGCATTCCTCTGCAGAACATTGACATGCTGAGGAGGTAGAAACCACCACCAGGGAGAGAACTAAAACATGCAGGATACCGACGCTCAACGACTGACTTCGGACTCTGCTTGTTTGAAGAATAGTTATTGAACATAGCAAATTTTCTGCAAATAATTTGGAGCTACATTTCACAGAAACATCTACGATAAAGAAACGTCTGAACCACATATAAGTGGGGTTCCATTGTGTGATTCTTGGCAAAATAGTATTGTGTGTAAGCAAACCATTGGCTCTTCCTATTACCTATATACCTTTTTTTCTCTTGAACAAATCATATGTCAGAGTTATGTGGCAACAAATCAGTAACAACATTTGGATTGAAATGATCAGGGAACGTTTGAGCAGAAGCAAAGCCTTTAACTAAAAAAAATATTTTTTTAATGAAATGTCCTTTACCTGTGTAGTGTAACTCAAAGCAACAACTGGTGCTATGAATTGCATTTGTTATACATTTATAACCTATTCTTCATGCAAAATTGACACACTGATCCAGAACATTGATACTAACTGTAGCTTGCACATGCAGATTTCTGCAGACTTAAGTTGTAACAATGCCTCAGTTTCTATTATTTTTATCCCTTGTGACATAATTAATAATACAACACCGACTGTAATTTTTATGTCTTATTGTCTGTCTGTGGTAATAATCTTTAAATCCAGCTAAGCAGTTTAAAGTAAAACAATGAAAGTTGTAATTACTTTGTAACTAACCTCTGACCTGCAGCTCTTCCCAAGAAAAACAAATAAGACCTCAATTATGCTGATGATTTATTTTTCAGTCATTATGATATTTAGGAAGTCCAATAAATAAAACTAAGTGTATCCCGTTAAGCGTACATATTTACCAAGTAGATTGGATTTTAATGATGAAGTGAAGCAGAACTGAGTTTAATTATGTTTCCTTGTCAAACCTGCACCCTGAGAAATTCACACAGGAAGAAAATCAGAGCAATGCAAATGTCTGACAGTGCCAATTTCTGACTGACTGGTACTTAATGAGATGCACATCTTTGTGCATAAAATGCCACCCTTCAACAGGATTTCTGAGGGAATCATCAGCTCATTCTGTGACACACAGCTCTTTGGGTCTCATTTTCTGCACATCTAAACTCCCGGTGAGGCGAGAAGGGTGTGTTGTAAACAGTATTCATTATTGATTTCCTTTGAGATGCCCAGGTCTCCTGTGCTGAATGGCAAGAGATTGAAGCAATTAGAGACACTGTTTGATCTTGATGGGGTTCACAGTTTGTAAGCAGGGCTTTAGAACATCCGCTCTTTGTATATTTTTCCTCAAAATGTACAGTGATGAATCTACTAATGTAGGTTGTTTTTAGTTTTATAATATTGACTAGCTGTGCGCTATAGTGGCTGTTAATTGAATTGATTGTAATTACTATTTATTAGATGCAGTGCTGTTCATGTTTGACAAATAACTGTCAAAACTATTGGAAATTTCATTTTATTAATTTCATGTGAGTGCTTATTAAATTTAGCCCTGAGGATACTGGAGGAGTTTTCAAACTGGATGGTATTAATAAAACATCAGTTCAAGTTTTTTTCTTTGCAGTAAAATAATAAGAAATGAATCTCAGACAAATAGTTTCTTCCATATGTCTGATATACTAGTGTAGAATGACCAAAATTGTTTATAATGGTGACGGAACAATTTGACCTAAAAAGTCTCTTTTGTTTAATCAATGTTATTCGCTCATAAACTGATGCACTCTTATCTGTGTAAGTGAAAATAACTAAATATCTTATCTGGTATTTAAATAAAGCTTTACCGAGGACTGTTCTCCTACATCTTATCGCTAGCAGGTACCTTGACTCTCTTTGAACTGTGGGAAATGGCAGGTCGAAAGTGTGACAAGGTGGACATATCAGCATGCGCTTGGCTCCGGGAACACTGTACATAGGAGAGGGGATGGCAGGCTGCAGGGGGGAGCAGATCCTTAATGGTGATGGATTAGTGAGGAGGAGGTAGACAGGCCCCAGGGTCCTGTCCGGTCTTGCACAGAACCCTTAACTCTGACAAAAGTGAAAACATACAGTTAATGCACTTGGACTGCCTCTCAATCAAATTCTACTTGCAGGAAGAGACGCACACAAAAAGACCACAAACACACACACACACACAGATCTCGTCTCTACATCGAATCAATCTCCAGCTAAAGAGATGCTCTGTTTCTTGCACACTCTTATGTTGCCTCACATATTGATTGTTTTCAGAGAAACTGTTCTGCTGAAGTGATTAATAAGCCTAAGGCACCCACTCTTAACAATTTGTTTAAAATTTGTTTGATGTATCTAGTACATTTAACATAATAGAGGTGTGTTTTGACACACTTTACATCCAGTAAGTAAAGTATTTCAAGCAATTCAATAAATCCCCCCAAAAAATCTTTCCCCTGTGCTTTGACTAGGAGGGTGTTGCAGGTCGTAGGCTTGGAGAAAACACAATAATCACACCCAAAGAGGTTTGTTGATGCATGACGAGGATTGATGAAGGGGATATGATGGCATAAAGAGTTATTGGTGTTGATCAATCTTTAAACAAGCTAGAAAAAAAGACCTCACTTGCAAACTTTCATGATGTTGAATAGAAATTCATCATATCACTATTTGGGTGGATGATTGATATGGTTTGGTGATATACATTTAATATATAATCGGCAGCTTGTTCATTAGTTGTTGCTTTCGCAATTTCCCTGATGACAGACTTGTAAGTTAAATAAAAGCAAAAGATGAACACTGGACCTTATCTGCATATTTAATGTTGAGCATAAATTTGATTTCATGATACCTGCCTAAAAAATGTCTCTTTAAAGGCCAAAGCATCAATTTCAGCTACTCTGCGAGTCTAAGACTGTTTTTTTTGTGTTTTTTTTTTGACACTACCAAGGTAAAGCCAGCACATCAGCATGGCTTGGTGTGTTTACATTTCTGTTCCTCTCAGGTTTGGTAACAATTTTACTGCTGGCCCAAAATATCCAGGATATCTGTGTGTCAGCAGATTTCTGACCTCAAACCCTATGAGGCTTAAAAGATGAAGATATAAGCTCTTGGCAAGAGCTTTGAGTGGAAAAGTGCTTTCATTATAGGTGAACAAAGAGGTTTATTATTTTTATGTGGAAGATGTGTAGCTATGTCTGACAAAGTACTAAAAAACACTGTAGGGAAATGAAAAGAGTCAAAGGTGCTAAGTAATGTATTTTTTTCTCAAATGGGACTTTTGGCAACAGATAGTGAACTACAGCAGATAAAAGAAGTATATTAGAGTTTGTCTGATTTCCAATGTCTTTTTTTTTTGACTTGTCAGCGATAACAGAAGAAGACATAAGAACAGGATTTATTTTCTACCCTTTCGTCGTTGTTTTTTTAGGAGTCAAGACATTAGTAGAGATGCATTTAGCCAAAGTTCAGAATTCGCCAGATCTCCCTTGATCTAGTGAAATTCTCGCAATAGATGACATAATGAGGAAAGGACATTGTTTGAATATTGAACCAACATCTTAAAATATTATTAAAGAATTTGGGATTTGGAATCAACTCTATCTTCCAAATAGACAATAGTGACTTAAGGTTATCAAAATTTTGGAGTGTCTCACATCACCCTGATCTCGGTCCTATACATTTGTGGACAGAGATTAAAAGGAGGAATCTGAAAAGTGTAGTTGTAGGAGTGAACTAAACTTACTCTAAACTGTAATGAAATGTGATATACCAAACCTTTAAAACAAGTTATGCAGTTTAAAAGAATATCCTGCTAAATTCTAAAGAAATTAATGCAAATGTCTGAAAGTGAAGATAAAACACTGCCTAAAAAAAGTCATTTGAATTATTCTTGAGACATTTTAATAATTCTGATTATCCTGACTTATTAAATAAAAAGTTTAGTCTGATTTTATTGTCTTGAAGTGATTAAAAATGCCCAGAGTTCAAATCATAATTTCTTCCTGAATCATTACAGCAAAAAAATAAAAAGCATTAAACTGCTTCAAAAATGATGAATGCCAGTCAATTCCCAATAGTTTCTCATCAAGAACTTTGATGAAAATGAGTAAAGTTGTGAAAAAATGCAAAGAAACTCTCTGAAAAACCATCAAAAAGCTGCTTCCCTGAACAACTTTAAAAGACTGCAGGAAGGTCAGACTTCTTTGAAGCAAGACATGAATAACCGAGGTCTGCCTAGAGATTTTCAGTCCTGTAATCTGTTGGAGAATCTTCACTGTGTCCGGTGCAACCTTGCCTGCTGGTCTTTATACCCGCGATGAAAGGTTCAAAGCTCCAGTGCTTCTGAGAGTTTATTACTCTTCATCTCACTCAATGTTATGAAACTTTAGACAGAAACCATATCTGACTGGAGCACGAAACTCCTGGATGCTTTTAACAGGACGTACTCTTGTGGTCACCCTGCTGCCTGCAGTGCTCCATAACTGTTTGTACCTGCTTTGCCCAATCTTAATTTCATTTACACTTCTTGTACTGGCCAATAAAGAGCCATTAAAGCCTCCAGTTGCACAAAAAAAAAAAGCCACAGCAGTAACGGCAGACTGTATAATGATTGACTCCAGAAGTTTATACCCGGTGTTTTGAGGTCAGATACTTTGAGTTTGGGAATGTTTCAGGGAGTTTAGTGGTGTAACTGTCTGATTTAACTGGACTGAACAAACCCTCCATCAGAACCTCTAAAACTGATTGGAACATCTTTTTACTGAATTTCCTGACAGGCGGTCTTGACACTTGTACCCTCTTAGATGTAATACCTTCCTGAGCATCATGGATGTGTTATGTCACTGGGCACTCTAATGAATTATTCTCTGCAAATTGTAATTTACACCCTTAGACTTCAGAAATTGACTTTTATTTTTAGATTCCAACATGTTTTTTTTATTTTTATCTTGGCCAACATCCCCAGGGTGCTTGCTCATCACTTTGTGTTTGTTTCTTAAATATAGTTACTCTGAGCTTTTTTGCTCAACTTTATTTAATTAAAAACAAGCATATTACAGTAAATATGTGGAGTGCTGCACAGTTAATTTTCATAGTATCTACTTAATATTTCCTTAGCCCTCTCATTGTAAACAACATAGTATGATAATGACACCATGATTTACTGTGGAAATAAGGTCTTATAGTGTAAGAAATAACAGATAGTGGCTATGTTATCCTAGTTTGGACTGAGTGACTTAGTGAAGTTGAACTCGGGGCTTTGACTGGGCCATTCCGGCACCTTGATTGTTGGATTTGTTTTCTGGAAATGTTATGTTCTTATACTTCCCCATCTCAATCTTGAGCAGCCACACAAATAGCTTCACCTTTGTGAAGCTATTAAGTACAAATGGGTTTTGTTTGAAACTACTACTCGTCTTTCTCTGTCAAAAACACATTTTTTTCAGAGGTCTTATGATTCATTCAGATGCATTTTGCATACCTAAGTGATGCTGCCATGTGTTCTCCTGGTAACTCTTCCTTCCATCCCATAATTGTTCAGTCATTTTCTAAATGCCTTGTTATGAACGCTAACATTTAACAGGCACATTGTGGCCTGCAGAGTGTGAGACGGAGAGCTTGGGGCTTTTTGGTCAGTTTGATCTGGCATTGGGTTAAATTTGCAGAGACATCCATTCCTGGGCTGATAATCTTTCTTTCTGTAGAGTGATGGATTCTAAATTGATGGGATGAAATTGCTTCTCAATGAACATTTCTAATGCTTTTCTTTCTTTGCATCGTGTGGACACACTTGTATTTTGCAGAGCAGCAAACCGATAAAACTCCTGACTTTGCAGAATCAATCAGGGGCTTTAATTAACAGCACTGGCTGCTATAACTCCTGTGGAAGAAACATGGTTTCTAGTTAAACGTCTTTGTATAATTAACAACAGTGTGGAATTTGGTGCTTGTGGTTACATTGAAATATTTTTTTTTCCAATTGTTAAATAAAGAACAAAACAAACCCAAGATAAGTGGATCTGTTGTTGCTGTAGATGAATATTATCTGCAGGAAAATCCCCTCCCCTCTTCCATTCACCTTCCACATTGTTTAATGCCTTGTCTGGACTCATTCCAATGCATTGATTATCTCAATTTCAGATTAATTCAAATGAGTTCTCTTGACTTTGAGTTGGTTCAAACTGCCTCTGTGTTGCAGGTGCTGACTCTCTGTCTACCTGAGTTTAACATTTTCTCCACTCAGCTTTTTCTACACTTTTATGCGTTTGTCTAATGACAGGTTGCATTTTAAAGAGGGCATGTGTAAAATGCAAGATAAGACAACCTTGGAGAGCACGCTTTGCATAATAGTTTCAGATAGGTGTGTGTCTGGGGTTTGAGCTCTATGTGTGTTCTCAGACGACAGCTATGAATTGTGTGCAATCCATTTTCCGTCAGACTGTAGCACATCTGCAGCTTTAAAGAGCTTAGGGTTGATATATTTAGGGGAACTTACTTTTAAGGTCAAACTGTCTTTATTTTAGCTCAATTTTGCAAACTGAATATCTCAGCTTTTCTGTCTCTGTTAGAATTAGCCTTTGCTTCTAAAACATGCAGGACTTGTTTTGAAATGTTTGTCACTTCAGCACAAACTTTGAGATGAACCTGATGAACCTGCCTCATAAGGCGAAAATCAGATTTGCAGGATTTTGCATGACAAATTGAGTAAAGGCATATGGAGTGGCTGCAGGCATGGGACACTTCAGCTCCAGACAGCTTTAATAAATAAGTCATGTAAAATCCTCCTGGAAGCAAAATGAAACAAAAAAGGTTGTTCAGGATTATTTTTTAAAAGTAAAAGTATAATTTCCATCTTGCCATATTACTGTGTACCTACACTTGACCAATTGTGAAGCATGCAGCTGTAAAATCAGAGCTGCACCCATCAGAGTTTAGGGACAGACTTTGCCTGAAAATCTTTGCTTGCACCGGATTGTGCTAAACTGACAGTTAGCTTGTTGACTTTTCTATTCTGATAGCTTACAACAAAGTCACACCCAAACAGACCACCTCTTTAATTACAAGAGTCATACAACCATCAATGCAAAAGTCAACTGTGGTACTTTGAACTCCAAAGTATGAACTACTAGATGTCAAGCAACAAGCTGGACAGTACCTAATATGCATCAAAAGAGGTATTTGGATAAATTATGATTGGAAATGGTCTGAACTAAATCTGTGGCAGTGATCACAAAGGGCTTTGTATAAGTGGTCAACACGGTAAGAGTGTTTAGCGTAAGCCTACACTTTATGCAGTAAGTAGACTTCTGCCTTAAGGGGGAGATTTCCACATGGGTGCCAACATTCCCCAATTAATCTGAATGCCCTGGTAGATGGAACTGAATTCTTCCGAAGAGTAACTTTGCTGCAGGACTTTCAGCCTTTCTGTTATCATCTGAGGGCTCGTTTCTCTACACCATCATGTGGTGAAGAGCAAATCCATGCATTTGCAGAAAACACAAGCTCCTTTGTAGCTTCTGAAAGACTCTTTCTGTCTCTTCCGGTTGTTTCTGATGTTTAATTTTTAAGCAGATTCTTCTTTCAGTAACAGCTGCTACTTTTAAGAGTATTAGCATGACCTGATCACTCTTTGCAAGCTAACTGACAAAAAGATATAGACTGACATTCCTTGCGTCCATTTGATTTTAAAGCTTAAATGCCACATAAAAATGAATGGAAAGGTAAAAGAAATATGATGTAGACAATGATGAGAGATGTGGAGCAGGCCCACAGTGAAGCTTTTAGTGAGCTTTAAGTAAGTTGCCACCCAGAGAATTGACAAAGAATGGGTGTGGACTGATAGGGTTTTTTTCTGTGGTTTTGCAGCCACCTCCATGTCCTTGAATGGAACTAAATTATAGTTTCTCTGGCATTTTGTGAATCAGAGCTGTTGACAGGTGTGAGTCTGGCCAGCAAGGCTGCATGACAGAGTCAGGGTGAAAGTATGCGGGGTCTTTCATAGGCACTGGAGGAAATATGGACGGAAGCGCTTCTCTTCTCACACAAAAGTTGAGGAGCAATCTCATCCGTAGCAGAAGCCTTATACTGGTAGGGGTGGATGGGGCGGAGGTGATACTTTAGGTGTCCCTTAAAGGGTTTTCCCCTATTGCCCTCTTAAAACCATGACAAAAGCCCCCAATTCTTCCCTGGATAATAAGGTACTCAGCCATCCCTACCCCACAGAGGAGGTGCTCTCATGAGAAATGCAGGTGCAAGTGATCCTTTAAAGGGTGACTCATTATGGCCATTCAGAGGAAGGTTCTGGGAAAAGAGCAGCCAGTTATTCAAGACTCTTGTGTTATCCAGCTTTCAACTGTATGTTGACAACCTGAGGAAGAAAGAATAAGATAGATGTCTCTATCTAGGCGAAATGGTTCATGTAGATGCTTCCTAAATTAGCTTGTGTATTAGGGGTGCTGACAGGAAGAGGCTTGTGCTGATTTGTCTGCATGGATATGACTAAAGGCCATTAGTCACAGAGTGGGAGTCAGAATATATTGGAGGTACACTGAAAATGAGACGGCAAAAAAAAAATTTTGTAAAAACAAAATCTACTCTGTGGACAAAACTCTGGGGGGAAAAGAAAAAGTTACTACTAATGTGTGGAAAACTTTATATATTTTTTTTGCATAGACAGGTTTTGCAATTATTAGGATTCTAATTAAGGTACAACTTCAAAATGAAATTGAATGAAATAAAGTGCTTTTGTTTTGTGCAACAAGGCACAAATTTGGTATTGATGACAACGTTGCTCAACACTATTACAGGTGTCACACAGACTACATCATAAAATAACAAAACATTGCATTAATAACCAAAAGTAGCATCACTCGGGTCCCTATTCACTGATGTCATTCAATAGAAGATATCTCACAATTTATATCTGTTATTAGCCTGTTACACACCTAAACGTAACTTAATATTTACATATTAATGTGTAATTGTTTTGGTATATCTAAGAAGGAAAGAGGTTTCATTGCTGGGTAAACAAAAATGACCCATTAATTGAACAAAGGATCTAAAAATGTGTACTCTGTAGAAAACTTTTGAAGCACGCTGCCCCTTAAAAGCTATGCCAAAAACCTTAAGGGACAAATTATTCATGGAAGTTTATTTTTACTGGTTTCTCATTAAAAAGACTTTAAACAGAAGAACATTATAATGGGAACTGTTAGTATTTTTCAAAACTGTTTGTTTAAAACCTTGGTTTTACTACTTCTGTTGATTCAGAGGTGTTTATATTCACCCGAGCCCACACAAAAATACATTTTTATATTTGTCTCACCAGACGATGGTTAATCTCTTCTATTCTTGAGCCAACTGTAACAACTCTTTTTATACTTAATCATTTCATGACATTAAACAATGATGCTATGGTTAATGAACTAATCTCATAATACATTAACAGGCATCTGCACCACTCAACGCACTTTATCACTATTAATGTCATTCAAACGTTTGGTCTTTCAAACGCTGAAACTTTCCTTCATAACACTGATTTGAGTTGGGCAAAGCTGGAGTTGAACACCTAATCATTGGCAGACAGCTGATCAAGTTTAGGATCACAGGGCAGCTGGTTGTATGCCAACGACCATTCAAGAAATATTATTTTAGTTATTTGAAATGCCTGTATGCTCATCTTTATGTCAGGAACGCTGACATAAATGAATTAACATTAATAAACATTCCATCACCTGTCCTGTTGCTCCTCAGCTTGTTTTTGTATGTGTTCTTATACTAATATTAGTAGTGATAATATATTTTAGAAAGAAAGTAAAATTATGTGTCTAAGCTTTTTTTCCGATTTAAATATATTTACTAGTGGTAATACAAGTCTATAAATGTTGACACCGGGGTTATTAAATTCACTGTGAAAGTCCATTTCTACACAAAGAGTAGCAGCTCAATTTCAGAGCCTTATAATTATTCTCTGAAATCTTTGAATGCATGTTGTGACACACAGTACTCCCAGCCATGTTTCATACTCAGGAGTCTGCCCTGGTAAATTCCTCCAGATCAACACCCTCTTCCACAAGCGAATTTATCTTGCTGCTTTTTTGCTTTGCCAGTGAATCTGTCAGCCTCCACTTTGGGTGAATTAGCATCTTAAGCCTCTCCACTTACTCCCACTCCTCCCCCTATGGAGAACCACTGATCCAGGGGGCCCAACAGGAGGAGGAGGACAGCTCTGAGATCTGACCATGAGCGTGAGAGAAAAGAGACAGGGGGAAGGAGTAGAAAATATGCTCTGCTGGTTAAACCCTGTGACCTCTGTCCCATAAAATAGAGCATACATCAGTGACAGCTGAGAAATTAGCGTTTCTCTCTGTCCTCAAGCCAAAACTATTTGCATAAAGTACCAGCAGCATCCCAGCACTTTGTAAACAAATCTTTAAATGAGTGCTATGAAAATGAAGTTTATTACTAATTGCATCAAACCACTTAATCCTATTAGGGTCATGTGAGGCACAATCCTGTCTAGGCATGGAGAGCATTTGAAAATTAAGGGAAACAAACGGAGATTATTTCTGGAATTGGTTATATGTAGATTATTTTAGCTGCTGACCTGACTTATAAAACAAAACTAAAACATAATTTAACTTTCTATAATTTTTTTTATCTTTGTAAAAAAAAACATTTCTGTGGGTTGCCTGGGCAGCCCACCTGGTGGGTCTGGTTCCCACATAGTGTCATATGACAAGTTGCTTTACAACAGAGTAAAATGAAAAATTCTCACTATTGCATCGACCGAGATCTGATGGAGGAAGACTTTTAAATATTTCAAAAGAGCTGATCAAGAATGAACTCAATTCTCTAACTTTAAGTTTAAGAGCAACTTTGCAAGACAGAATGAGCAGAAGTTCAAATTATGATGTTTTGAAAAGAAAAACAAATGATGTCAATATTTGGTTTAGCATTTTTTATATTATTATTATTATTATTCCTAAAGTCAAGATATTTCTTAATCCTTTTCTTGTCCTGCTATTAATTTTGTCGTTTCATTCACAATCATCGACAGCATTGTTGTCACTGCTGTATAAATCTCGTGTGTGTATCTAGATATATTCACCTGCCTCTGCATTTTGACTGGCTAAATATTTTAGCTCCAGAGGTAATATCTGCCTTAGTGCATCATTTGAATTCTACTGTATTTCTGGTGACAATTTAAATTTATCAAACACAATTCAATACCTTAAAGTGGTTTATCTCTTCAAAGGTGATGTTTTGGGTTTTCTTGCATGTTTCCATAGGGGTCTCTTATTCGTATGTGTTGGAGCGGGATGGAGATGAGGGAGCAGCAGTGGACGTAAGGCTTTACAGTCACCGATGGAGGAGGTGGCTTCCCCCAAAACCTCGCAACATGGACAGCAACAGAGCTAGCCAGGAGCAGGAACAGGAGCCAGAGCCGGAGGAGCTTGACGGTTTCCCCGGCCTGCTGTCTGCAGAGGACACAGACAACAGCTCCCAGATTGAGGTAAGTCTGGGAAAAATGAACATTGTCACTTGGTGTTAAGAGCAGTGAGTAAAAGAAATCGTTTGCTCACCTAAACCTGAGTATTCATTCATAAAACCTTAACTTCAGTGTGCATCGGGTTCAATTAGTTGGTGAATTGAAACCATTACTTTTAGCAGCTAAGCCTGGTCACTTTGTTGCTGTCAAAAAAAATGTTTGGTCTTGCTAATTTTGTTTTAAGATGTGGTCACCACTCCTCTGAGGAAAGATTAATTTAAATTAGGTTCCTATTTAAATGGTGCTCAAAATTATTGTTTGGTCACATTCACTGATCAAACCTCTTAAATAGCTAAGTAATAAAAAAATATTTGAGAAGGAGGCTTGAAGGTTTAATGTTTCATATAAAATGAAGCTCAGTCTTAAGGTGTTCATGTGTGGGAGAAGAGCTCCTTAAATCTGGCCTCAGATGAATGGAGCAGGAAATTGACCCGGATTCCTATGAGAACACATTGGTCAACCTGCAGGAGATTAATAGCCATGCTTGACCTGCGTTGGAGTCTGTGGGAATGAAAGGCATCAGCCTGTCCCTTGTTGTAGCGTCTTGTCTGGTTCTCTGCACCGAGGAGTTCAGCCATAATGACGGCGGCTGCCCGGGCTCAGACAGCTCGTTAAGTTTTCCTGCAGCTTCTAATCATCTCAGGTTCACAGCCGCATGTCTCCCAGCGAAGATGGAGGAAGCTTTGATCGCCAGCTGTAAACATTCACGCGCACACTTGTGTACGTGGGCCATTTTGAGCTTAACGCACTCAAAATGAAATATTCTGGTGAGCAGGGCTAAATGGCTTCAGAAATATAAAATACTTTATGCCAAATGTACATATTATATGTTTATTGGTGTTGCTACCACACTTTTGAGATCTGTACTTGACTCTGTACTTTACCTTCTTTGCTGGTTTGTTTGTAATTTATTAAATCTCGGTCTTCTTGCAGAGGGCGTTGTTGAGATTTTATCTTTTATACTCTTCTGTAAAATGAAACCTATGCATATGTTATTAGCAGTAATCCAAGGCTTAAGCTTTTATGAACGACATATGAACATTGACAACATGTATGTTATTGCTGAAGAAGCTTTTATATTGTTTTTGAAAACCAATATTATCAAGATCCTAAACAATATCCATATTGACATGAAATGAACCCAATCACTATAGTTATATAAAATCAACCCATATACATTTATTACCTAAAAGTAATAAATATATGTGGAAGCTTTTAGGTGAAAAGCTAATAAATGTATATAAGAGAATAAGTACATATGATTAGAAGTCTTTTTGCTAAATTAACAAATGTGGCGTAACCAGTCCAAATGTGGCCTTGGTCACGCAAATATTTTTTTCTTGTCCAAATTTGTCATAAAATTTTCTCTGGAGATGGTTAATTTGATCATGTCTAAGAAACTAAAGTAACAGCAGTTAGTTGTGCCAAAATCTAAAGTAACATTCCAGGGTTAAAATCATTGCTGTGTTAAACTACTTCCTTTTTTAGTCTGTTTTGCTTCATAGACAAAACAAAACAAAACAAAAAAAAAACCTCAAAATATTTGTTTTTCACTTCAATAAATCAAACCTACTTCATTTAAATCTCATCTGTCTTTGCTTTCACCTTAGTCTGTTTCAGTTTACTGGCTCACATTTTTTGTTGTGAACAATGCCTCACTTTTTTTCACCTTGCCTTGAAAGTTTGAATGAGGCTTTAATTGTAGACAGTCTGACACCCTGAATGGGTTTACTTACTGGAGGAGCTCTCTGGATCGTTAATCCAGATTAAAGAGCTCTTTGCTGACTTGGCTTTTAGGTTGCTGTGAGAAATTGTGTAAAAAAAAGAAATAACTGTGGGAACAACTCAATATGGCCACTGACCATAAGCCAGGTCTTATTTATTTACTGCAGAGATGTTTTTAATGTCGTCACAAATGAATTTTTTAAACTAGTGTGGTAATATTTTTTTGCTAGATTCATGATGCGGTTTTTATTTTTACCTCATAATTTAAACTCATAAAATGTTGTGTTCTGCATGCAAAATTTGAGCAGGGCTTTCACTTTTGGAAACATTGCTGGAGCTCGTATATTTATTTTTCTATATGCAATTTCCAGGCTAGTGGGACAGTATTTCCATTCAACTCTATCAAGCAAAAACTTCCCTTTTAACCATCACTAAATACACGTCTTAAAAACATGAACCGACACGAACCAATAAAAGGTGCACAAGCAGATCATGGAGACAATATAGGGCAAATTAGGACTAACAGTTGTAAAAAGTTTTTAAAGGAGTAAGCTAACAGGAAGATGTTTTCTGCTAGATTAGCTCACACACATTAGGTTGACAGTAGTCATTAGAAAATGTAAGCCTCATTTATTTTTAATGACAGAACTTGTTTCAGCTGAACTGAATCTCACATTCGCAGATCTTTGACATAAATATTCAGAAAGACAGAACACAGCCCCCTTTGTTTTCAAGCTATGTAGTAGGACTTTAAGTGTGACGTATTTTTTTAGCTGCAAAATAGTGTTTTACATGTGTAAAAGGTATTTCTACTTGTCTGATTGGGCTGCAAAATCACCTAAATATCCTGAATACCAAGCAGACATAAACATGAAATCCCTGACCTCAAGCCAGTTCTATATTTCTTAGTGTGATAAATCTTTCCTAGTTGATGCACACTCTGCACAGCATTGCATACTCAGTTCAGACGTTCCGAAGCCGCTTGGAAGATGTACAGCAAAATGACATCTTACAGTGTAGAAAACAGATGAAAAAGTACAAAATGCAACTAAAAGAATCTCAGTGTCGGTCACTGATTGAAGCTGTCACTATTTCAAGTCTTATCTCTTCCAGGAATAAAACAAACATACAGAAAACATGTGGCAGGCTCTGTGATGACAGGTTACACGGACAACAGCCTTCTTCAAACCCACACTACAGCGCTTGGATGAAACCAAAAGAGACAAATAAAGTCTCGGAAAATTGACAGAAATTGATTTGCATATTTACTGTATTGTCCATGTTTTCACATTTATCCTGAAACTGAGAATAATCTTAATTACGGCTACTCTTGGTAATTAAGGTTTGTCGGTGAAAGTGTGTTCTGCTGATTGGCCTGCTTGTTTAACATGCTTCAAATCAGTGCAGTAAGGTTAAGGTTTGCGCATGTGTTTCTAAGTAGTGAAAATGGTTGGACAAGTGACTCTGTTACTCTTTGCTGGTTTTATATACAAAATCCATTTGCTTACCGATACACAGTGGATGGTAAAGACAAGTAAAAAAAAAAAATAAAGAAAAAATGTGAAAACTGATTTTAATACCTTCTCATGCAGCTGCTGCAGGTTGGAAGATGCTCTTCAAGTGAACCCAAATCTGTTCAAAAATTTATCCTCTGCTTTCACTTGAGATCATGTGCTTATAAATGTGGTCTGCAGCCAGTCATAAGGAGAACACCTAAATTATACACTACAACATGTATGTGTTGGATTCAGATCCTGCTGCTTTTTGAACTAGTGGAACAGTGAACACATTATTTATTAAACTGAATCCTCTTGGCAGATTTGGGGTAACATTTTGAGTGTTCCACCTTCTTATGGAACATTTCATTTGAAAAATTAATTTCAAAAATATTTTTAGAAGTTAATGTTGATCAGTGTTCACTTTTAATAAGATATGTTGGTGTTTTGACACGTCAGAGAACGATAACATTATTATCTCTATTAAAATGCAAGAAAACAAACCTGAATTATGCAGCAATGAAACTGCTTTTGCAAATGCAGTACTGTACAGTAATGCCTCCAGACACTGTCTGCATAATTTTCTTAATATATTGAACTGCCAAAAGTGCTTGGTCAGCGATAGTCCATAGGTCTTCTAGCTACAGACTGATGAACTTTATGCAGCCTTCAAATTTAAGAAGGCCTTTAAACATGTTTCACTCTCTTCACCCCAAATATGACCTTAAAGCATAAGGCTTCATTCAAGGTCTCTTTGCCATTGGAAAGCCATCCAGAAGTGGAAATATGTTGGCATACTATTCACTTCTCAGAATAATTCAATATTAAAGCACCTGAGGTAAAAGCCTCAAACACAAATGAATGGAAGTCTTCAGTGAATTTTCTTTTTTTTTCCGTCAAATATTTTGTGTTTGTGGAGGTCGGATAACTGTTCTCATATACTCCAAGTCTCCCTCTGAGCTTTTCTGTTCAGAAAGTTTACATTTTGCTGATTTGGCCCAATTAATGTTAGGATGCAATCTGATCTTAGGACTTCTCCAGATAGGGGCATATTGTATTGTGTATATATATTTTTAAATCCTTATGTTGCGTTTACACCAAATGCATTTTGAGCGTCAGGCGTGTCTGGATTACATTCAAAGTCTGTGTGTCGAGGGCCGTTGTGACGCGTTTCAAGTGTCTAGCCAGGGCAATTTGAACTCTTTGGAGTGTTTTGAGTGCTTGAAGTGCTGACCATGTCCAATGCTCCATATAGACTTTAAATGTAAACCTGATGCGATTGGTGTGAATGCACCAAAAGTGCACACACATCTCACTTGAAGCGTCAGACGCGTTTGGTGTGACCGCTTTAGTAGATCAAAACATTACCTAAAAAGGTCTAAAGGTCTTTAAGTGTGACAAAAAAAAAGCAAAACCATAAGGAATCTATTCCTGGACGAATGGTTTTTAGAGCACTGTTGGCCTGCATTTGCTCATTTTTAAACATTTTTGTTTTTGTCTTCCAGATGTAATGTGTTGAATAAGACTACCAGATGGGGCTCCCATTTTGGTGACTTCTTTATCTGCTGAAATAGTTATGAATAAAGGTTTTTGACAATGTTTTTTCATATCAATCAAAATCATCATGTTCACTTTAAAAATTTACTTTGTCAGTTCTGAAACATGATTCATTTTTATCTAATATTCAATTATGGAAGTTGAGGTTAGTTATTAGATCATATCTCCAAGACAAAAAAAATAGTATTACTCCTGAAGGCAAACCAAACTAAAAAGAGAAAGATTGTGCTTTAATTCTCTTTGTTTCTTGGCATTTTGACAATCAAAGTGAAATAGTAGAGTTACTGCCTATATATCAAAGCGAACGCAGAACTGAGTGAGTTTCCTTTATTCAGATCACAGCCGGGAGAAGCTTGCTCCTCCCTGTCTGTCGATCCAGCAGAACATTAACTTTAACTATGTTTTAGATAAAAATCACAGCTGTTATGTATCATTACATCCAGAAGGAAAGAGAGATAACAAAATCATTCCTCCTAATTCAGCACAGGACACAATGAAAGCAGACAGGCTCCTGATACGTAGCTTGTATAAGTCAGTAGATGTTCCTGTTATAAACAGCAGCCTTGACTTTGCAGACTGGTCCAGCGTTTTGAAGACAATAATTTGCTTTGATGACTTTGATTAGCCAATAATCAAAGTATATGTTGATTGGACTAAATTTTAAGCAGAATGGACATGTTGTATGATAATGTAAATGTTTGTATTGTGTTTTCATAATTTGCTTTTGAGTGAAATATGTTATTCTGTGGGCTCCTCCTATTTACTGTAACAGTATCAACATGCTCCGGCTAGCTCAGATTCTAACATAAACTTGACTTATTAACAAAAAAATTAAGTAAGATGTTCCCCCATAATTATGCACTTCTTTGTGTTAGTCTCTTATAAAGTCCTATTAAAATACATTCAGGTTTGTCCTTGCAACATGGCAAAATGTCAGCAAAACACTACATTTTCCTTTCTTACTCTTACATAAACTGAAACCCCAAACCGTTTGTTCTGTCATTCTTTTAGGAGGACATGGATCACAACTACTACACATCAAAAACATACGGTCCGTCAGATCCTATGAGCAAAGACTTGTGGGTAAATATTGACCAGATGGAGAAGGACAAAGTGAAGATCCATGGGATTCTGTCTAACACACACAGACAGGCAGCGGTAAGTCAACAACAACAGAACTGGAGATTTAGTGGATGCTAAATGTTGGATTTAAGCACTGCAATAGGCACCACCAGACACTAAATAAATATAACTTACTTCTGAAAAAGTGCCACCTAGTGTTCACATAGGTTTACATCAGATTAGTTTTTTTATTTTATTTAATTTTTTTAACCAAGCTCTTCTTCAAGAAGAATTTCATTGTATTAACCTCTTAAGAGGTAAACACTATATTAGTAGTGTTAACAAATATAACACTACAACAAAAATGAAATAGTTGTTTTATTTGCCCAACGGTTCCACAATTGTCATCTTTCTGTCATAATATATTAAAGATAAGATGAATTAAGGACTGCAACAGACTGGCGACCTGTTCAGGGTGTAACCTGGAATGTTAGCTAGAGATGGGCAGCAGCACCCCCGCTATAGACAAGGGTGTTAGGAAATGGATGGATGGATGGATGAGTTAAGTATGAAAAATCCAAGGTTTTTACATGCAGTTTAAAGTCTTTTCTGCAGCTATATTTAAAGCCCCCACTCCTTCCAGGTCGGTGCAGGCAGGTGACCCATGTGAGCTGCATACTGATAGAGTCATAAGGCAGCAGCCACCGACCAGAGAAGCAGAACAGCATGGCAGCAGAGAGAAAGGAAGTAACCTGATAGAACAATAGTTGCTGAGGAGTGAGAATAGAGTCCCACATTGTTCATTCTGCTCCTCTGCCTTCAATATTTTTATTTTATTTTTTGCCAGATGATGAGGTGTTCCTGCTGAAAGAAGATATTTAAATGATTTTGGATTATTCTCTAAATTTGACTTAGTCTGACAAATCAGTAAAAGAATGTCCTGAATCAACAGACAGTCAAATAGGACACTTGGCACTTTTAGCTGATTCATAGAGAATGGAAAACCATCTGTGCTGGAATTATCTGTGGTCTTGTAACAGAGGGCAAATGTTTTAAACAAATAGTTCATTGTGATGGGCAGTCAAAGTCCTGAGAAACTGCTTTAAGCTCAGCAGAACATGCTCCTTTCCAGACCCGCTGGCTGCCGGCGCGCTGGCCCAGATGCAGAAAAAAAAAAATTGGCTGATAAGGTCAGAAAACAAAACACAGCAACAGAGGTCAGGTCCGTCAGAGCTTTGCTGAGAAGTTAAGCTGCGGAATTGGCTGCACAGCTACTGAGATTCAGGGCGGTTTACCACAAGATTACTAATGCAGAGCTATCTATTCCAGTATTTATTGCAGCTGCCAATCTCCGTTCTCTCTTCTGGCAGATACTGTGCCATATTCGGCGTACAGATGAAATGATGCATCCATAAACCATGGTATGCGAGTCCAATCCTGCCAGGAGTAGAGATGAAGTGGTGAATGACACAAATGTATGCACTTAAGCAAGACGTAATGTGAAATCCTTCTAATGTCCCCTGATAATTCAAGACCTCTGAGCTATATTGCGATGTTTATATTACAAAGTTGAAGAACTTAATCAAAAGTGAGATTATTTTAATGACAAAAAGCTCAAAACAGAAAAATATATATTTCATATTACTATATGCAAATATATCTGTACTCTCACTAGTTTATTACGATTGAGTTGTTTGTTGTGAACCCAGACTGTTCTGTTTCAGAAACCATTACTCTAATTTGAATGTCACATTGCATATGTGAAGTTCACTTACTTTACTTGTATTTCAGGATTATGTGAAAATAAAAAAAACTTAAAATACATTTGGTGAAACATGCAGAAACAGTTTTTGAAAGACAAAAAAGTTTTTCTCCCTGAGTTCTGAAGGCCATTACAACCTGCTTTTTAATAAATACTCTGTTGTTTATTCCTTTAGGAACAAGATGATAACATCTTATTGCCAAGATTTGCCTTTTTTGTGTACTTGTGACAAATGTGTGGCAAAGATTATCACACATACTCATATTTTTCGTCTTTGCAGTTACAAACATGACTCCTCTGTATTTACTGTTCCCAGTTCCCCTCTGATCTTTATCCTCTGCTGGTTTTTAAGATAAAAGGAGTCTCTTCTTTTATTGTCTGTTCTCTTCATCTTCCTGACTCGAGCCATCTGTCTGTTTTTCCACTCACAGAGAGTTAATCTGTCCTTCGATTTCCCGTTTTATGGACATCTCTTGCGTGAAATCACTGTAGCAACTGGTGGTAAGTTGGAATATGCTCTCTGAATAGTAGTTACGTCTGTAATTGTTGGACCAACTGTATATGCTTGGCAAAGTTGAATGTACTGTTATTTTTTTATTGCGATGAGATTTAGGAGAGAGCTGGGGCGATCACAAAATTTATATGGAGATAAGAAACAGATTCTTGCTCAGCTACCTGCCTGGTCGATTGCTCTGTGAAGTAAGGAACTAATATTTACATACAGTCCAAAAAAACACTTACTTAATTTTTCCCTCACTTAAAATCTTGTCCCATGTTTTTTTTATTTTGTTTTGTTTTTTTTTGTTTTAAATAAAACTGAAGTATTTGAAATATTTTGTGGAAAAAGTGGGAATCCTGTAAACCTGAGAACACAGCTCCAAGTATGGAGGTGTCTGCATTATGTTGTGGAGGCGTTTTTCTGCGAGATTAACTGGTGCACTTACAGTTAATTACAGTTCATTCATGATTAAATCAAGAAATAAGAACATTGTACTGAACTATTGAAGTTATTTCACAAAGACATCAACCAAGAAGTTAAATCTTGGTTTCCTAAAGGAAAGTCTACCAAATACAAACTACATGTCTATAAGCTTCAGTAAAAAAAATAAATATAATTGCTTCCCCTCTCATTAGCAAATAGAAATATTTTACAAAAAGAGGAAAAACTTTAGTTTCAAATTCAGTGTTAGACCTTGAGAAAAAACATATACAGTGTATGCAAATATCTGATTTTAATTAGATATGTATCCCAAAATTTTGCATTTGTGTGGACTAAATTAGAAGTGTTAGGGTTAAAGTGACTCGTTTGGCACAAATCGCACAACAGAACCACGAACAGCTGTCATCCAGCCAAGCGGTCGGCATGATGGCAGACTGTTTAAATTTCTCACCTCCATGTAATCGTCTGCTAGCCTGAAAACAAACCGCTCCCGACAGTCGGCACCAGCTTCTCGCTACACCAGACTCAGCTGGAGGAGAAACCAGACCCGGGCTTTTTGGGCTGGAAACACGGATCGCTCTGCCAAGTCGCACCCTCATAGACTCGGATATGTAGGTGGGGGTATCAGACGAGAAAAGTGACACGGCGGTTGTGTTCACCGCTGTGTGCAATGCAATTTTCCACTTGAGTCTTGACAGCAAGACCACAAATACCCCAGCCAGCTATTATCACATCAAAGACCAAAGCCCTGCTTTTACCAAACTACTCCAGAAATGCAGGGCTGTCTTTTGCTGTCTCTGAAATAATATAAAAATGATTTGTTGAGGTTATCGTTATTATCGTCACAGTCTTGAATCTTATCTCGGAAAACTGCTTTTAGAGACGCTCTGTGAAGATGGGCACAGGACATCCTAGCAGGGAGGAGATAAGAATTTGCATTCCTCCAGACTGGGATGGAGAGGCGTCACCAAGCAGTTGTAGGAAGAGGAGGAGGACGAGGAGGCGGCAGCTATCTTCCTCTTACAGGCCTCAGGGGTTTTGTCTCTGAGACGGCCTTCTGTCCTATCCCTTCATCAGTCAACCCATCCTCTCACCACTTTACCATCTTTTCTCCTTCATTCTGTCAGCAACTTAGCTTTTACTCGAGGCATCATTTTTTTCCCACTAGACTTTTACATCTAAAAAGGATAATTATAATTCCACTATGCAGTGTACTTATAACTTATATGGTGCCCATTCACAAGAAATATAATCTAATAAGACAAGACACTCCAAGTCGTATCCAATAACGATTTAAATTCCGTTCAAATGCAATTAAGAGAAATCCAGATGATTTCTTTTCAGTCTGGTTCAAATCCACCTACATATTACTGAATTCAGTGCATATTCAGGTGATCCCAGATTTAATTCATCAAGTGTTTAACTTGATGAATTGTTCTTTTGGTAAACGAGGGAGTTCAGATTTAGCTGCCTGGTTACAAAGTAATGATGAATGAGCTCTTGTTTAAAACAAAAACGGAAGTTGTTGATGATTTAAGAACTTAATTCATCAAGTTGTCAACTTGATGAATTAAAACTGAATTGTGTTCACGGTGAACCCATGTGGCAACCGTGGATAAATCTTTCAACTTTTTACAAAATGAAAATGGGGCCGGATTCAGTATCTGCTCACTTGGGGTTGAGAGAGTAACATTGATAGACAAAAAAACAACAAAAGCACTGAGTCAGGAATACTTTTTATCAGAAAAACACTAAGTTAATGAAAGATTTGCTATGCCATTGGCTTTACTTGCAAACAACGCATAGCTGAGAAAAAAATATATATTGGAAAGAAAAAAAAAAGTACACAAGGTTCATGGCATCAACAAATCCATAAATGACATTATCCAGATAAAAGACTCACTTAAACACAGAAATACCTGGCCTGGGGAACTTTCTATGTGAAAGAAACTCCAAGAATAAACAAAAGGAAAGCAGAGTGAGTAATATATATCAGTTTAACTTTCAGGAGCATTGTCCTAAAGCAACGTAGCTAACCTAAATAATAATAAAAACCTAAAACTCTATAAATGTAAACTTTATTAAAAGGAACCTTAAGAAGGAAAGTTTTAAGCCTAATCATAGACGGCTGTCTGCTTCACTATTGAACAAGAGAGCTGTTTATTAGTCTGGGTTTTGTTTATTTTTCTGTGGTTTTTATTTCAACAAATGATAAGAGAGGTGTCACTTCAGCAGTTTTCCATTTATTTATCTTCTGTCTAAACAGCAGAAGAGCCAAGACCCCTCAAACACAAACTCTCACACAGCCATAACATTGTTTTGGCAAGTGGCCTTTTCAAATGCCTCTGATCCACTTTCATGTTTACATACCAAAAATCTGGAATCATGAAGCAAAACATTTTTTACCAGAACACTTAAAAGTGTCAACTGGTTTATAAAAAAATATTTTTTAATGTGAAAGGATAATCACATGGTCCGGGAATAAGCATGATACCTTTTGTCATTGGATATTTAAAAGGAAGAGTATTGCACACAAAAATAAAAATGTTTTGATTTTCACAAAGCCTCAGGTGTGAGTATTATAGTCCCATCACACTTGAGGGGGGGAAATCTGTTGACAGAATAACCATTTTTATTCTTTACCAAAATTCAACTTTGTAGACTTGATAATGCAACTTATAGAGGAGAAATAGCACAGTATGTCACCCTGAACACAGTGAAGCATGGTGGCGGCAGCAACATGCTGTGGAGCTTTTAGGAATTCTGGTTAGAAGAATGTTGAGGTGGCAAAGAAACTGAATCATCAATGACAGGAACATAGAAAATGCATAGAATGCTGACCTTAAGGACAGACATGTTTCAAAATAAAACAGGAACCTAGTCTGCATTGAATAACTAACTGAATTCCAAAACATATGTACATTAAAATAATTACAATAAAAGCATGAGAAATTTCAAATCTAAGGAAAGAACTGAATAAATTTCAAATTGGAAAAAGTTTAGGGTTTATGGATGTTCTTGCCAGAAACTCTATATCGAGTGCAATTGGCAGCAAAATAACTGTTCAATGCTTTAAAAAGAAATAAATGGCTTTACACCAGCTGTGCTCTTTTTAAAGGCAACAGTTTGTTCTCTTTAATCTGCAACATGTCCAAGAATATTTAGCTAACTATCTGAAAGCAAAGTTAATTTTGCAATGGGAGCTTTTTATGCCGTCGGTGCATAAAAAGCTTTAATGTCCACACACTGTTCAGGTCATCTAAAATTACTGTCCATCTGCTGTTTTCTAGTTTCTCTCTGGCTGATTTTATAATTTATCCTAATATGTTGTTGGTTCATGAACTGCTTCATGTCCTGTGATCTTGGGGTGTGGGTGACTAGTCGGCTATGTACAGTTGCTTCCCAGTCAGCAATAAAAATAAAATAAAAACAATAGAAGGAGACGCTCTAATTAGATGAAGCCTCACAGCTATGTCATTTAAAGCCAGAAGACTAAATCCAAAGCGAGTGGGCATGCTGCTCCTTTCCTGGACCTTCCTCAGCCTCGAAACAGCTGTGATAAACACAAATTGTATTGAAAATGAAACACAGATCTGCTCCTGAGGACAAAGAACTTGTCTAAACATGTTGTACAATAAAGTAAAGCTTTCACTATGAAAGCTTTACTTCTGATCATTCCCGCTCATGTTTTTCTTGGACATATGCAGTTCAGCTCGTTTTTGTAGGCAGAACTCATAAACACGCTCAGAATAAACACCCCGTTTTTTGGCATGGCTTCTCTTCATTACTCTTCTCTCTCGCCTCTATCTTTTGCTCCCCCTGGTTTCTCTCCTCCTCTGTCCAGTCTCCTTCTGGTGATAGTGACAACTATAATGAATGAACAGACGCTTTATTGAGCGTCCTGCAGCCCTGGCCTTTTTAGTGTATTGAGAGGGTGTCTGATTTTCTTTAGACTGTGTATTTAGCTGGGTTGAGTTTTGTTGGTTGGAAGCAGACGCAGCAACACAAATAAAACCCTTTCACAGGCAGGTCTGTGTTTGTTCTTCGTCGAGGAACATTCTAACCTCTTTTGAAATCAGCATAAAAAAAATCAGCATGACTGAGTTGAATATTGACTAAAAACAAGATAAAAAGAATGTTACAGTAAGTGCCATTTTATAGCACAATCAGATATCAATGTTACCTTCAGTAGTTATAAAAATTCTGTAACATATTTTTCTCATATTCCTCTGTTCTCTGGGTTCACGAGGAATTAAAACTGGTTTCATTTTTGTAAACAAACCTAATTGTACCTACAGTTGAAACCAATTATTTACATATTAACGAATGTACACAAAACCATTTTTAATTGTTGTCTAACATCAAATAAATCAAAACTTTTACAGTTTTGGGTTAGACAGGATGACCAAAAATATTCATTTTTGAAATGCTGGAATAATTCCAAAGTTTTTCTCACAGATGGGGAAATATTGTGATATTTTAGCCGGACCTTCTTATACCAGTTCTGCATCTTCTTGCTGTCTCTCACCAAGTTTGTACTATATGTGTTCATACAGTCAGCTTTCTCCTCATTCATTGTCCATTGGAAACTAACCCATATTAAGGAACAGTAGCTTGGAAGGGTAAGATAAAAACTAATTGTCACCATAGTAACTCCTGGAGAGCTCTGCAGGACTCTGCACTCACTTTTTTCCAGGTGATATCCGAACACAACTAAATCAAGTCAAATTTTTCTTCTCCGCTCCCATTCGTCATGTCGAGGCAATTCTGTGCAGAGAGATCTAAAGAAAGACAGTTTCCTCTCACTGCAGGCTCCGTATAGTTTTCAAAGTGATGGATGTGTTTTTATTGCCCATCCGCCATACGTGAGGAGATGCCTTGTCACATGAAATGAGAGTTTATGGGTTCTGGATGTGATTGTAATTTTGAAAAAAAAAAAAAAAAAAAAAAAAAGCAGGGTCCCCCCTCTCCAAGTCTGCATCTTAGTTTAAATTACCTATTCCACATGTAATTAAGTAACTTTTTGCATTACAGGATTTTTGGAGCCATGCAGTTATAGCACTGCATTTCACTTTAAATATTATTAACTTCATAGATTTGATCAAAGGTTCAGGCATGATTTAAAGGAGTATTTCAATATATATATTTAAAGGGCGGTAAACAGCATATTTTATCTTCAGCTAAATGCAGTACAGAGTAGTGCAATATTCTCCCTCCCCCACCTGTTGCTGCTGGTTTGCTGGTCTTTAAAACTAGAATTTGTAAGCTGGAAGAAACCATTTTATTAGGTAGCTGACCTGAGCAGATAGCCTGACTAAATAACCAGATTTCAGCTTGTAGCACAAATATAAAAATCTGAAAGCTGAAATTGAATTATAGTTGATAAATATTAAAAATATATTTTTTATAACATAGATCAGATACGTAAACAAATTAAATGATCTGAAAGTGTTGTTCATTCCTCAAAATTATCTTCCATAATATATCTGATACACTCAGAAAAACTGTTTAAGTCAGCTAGACTTTCTTACAGATGTTTTTAGACAAAAGAACAAAAGCTTTACCTAAAAAGAAATTGTAGAATAATAAGTGAAGGATTATAGCTGACAGTGCCCAATTTTCCAGTCTGCAGAGAAGTGAAGACAGTGCTGGATTCTGCTGTTCTCAGTGCAAATTCTTTCCCCAATGTAATATGTAGTGGCTGTGTTTATGCTTTTTAATGGGCTCCATTAATAACCATGATTAGAGACTTTCAAATATAGAGCCTGAGTTTGTTTTGCCTTTCCATAAAGAGCAAAAAAGTAACAAAAACCCATTTTTGATGTGATGCTGTCCTCATTATCCTACACTAGATAATTAATGACGAGAGAGGAGAGAGAGCACACCAGAAACACTTAGTCTCTGAGCCCTGCACATTTTGCACAGATGTATAGAGAAAAGCCTTATAGTAAAACTCTTGTACAAATCAGAATAAAAAAATTATAGCTATATACTGTTTGAGCTATTTCCAGCAAAAAGTTATTTGTATGAAGTATATAGTTTTGCCTTTTTGCTTGCATGTACAGGTTTCATTTATACTGGAGATGTCGTCCATCGGATGCTCACAGCAACACAGTACATCGCTCCTCTGATGGCCAACTTTGACCCAAGTGTCTCCAGAAACTCTACTGTTATCTATTTTGACAATGGTAAGTGTTTTGTTTTGTTTTTAAAATGATCCCAATGAGTTTTTCTTTGTTGTTGTCTCCATAATTTTGATGCATCTCAGACAAAATTGAGTTAATGCAACATAGGCAAGTCTTACCTGCTGTCATAATTTCCTATTTTCCCACTTTTGCAGACATATTGAAAAACATGAGTTCAGTTGGTCTAAATGTGAATACATTCAACAGATTTTGTGAAACAAAAACCTGAGTCATGTCTTGTCTCATTGCTGATGTTCTTACCTTATGAATAACGTATGTATATTTGGAATTCAGTGTTCTGCTCTGTCAAAATGGGGTATAATACTTTTCTATAACATCAAGAATAGAGTGGAGAGATTTCTTCACCAGCTGGCTAAATATTATATTAGCATGCAAATCTTGAATATTACACACACAGATATTGCGATGATGATATATTTACTTTATATAGTGAAGCTGTGAGTGAAAAGTGATTCTACAAAGGATCACCATGTCGCTGTCAGGTATAATGTTTTCTTTTTCTTGGTTTCTCGCACAAAATCCTAGTCAAATACTTTGAGGTTTGAGGTTGCAAAGTATTACAGTTAATTGGTTATTAATGCTTTTGCAAGCCTAAGTAAACTCTGGGTCTTGTCCATCACTCCCCGCATCACTGTCTCACGCTCTGCAGCAGACTGACAGAACAACTTTGTGACCTTCTGCAGAGAAGCTCATCAGACTTTAACCACGATGGCAGCCAATCGATCCGCAGCCCAGCTCGCTGTCCATCAGTCAGCGTTCTGCCAATACCAAACAAGAACTGCACGCTCCGCTGCGCTGTGGATGAGCCTTCATAAAATATGTAAAAACAAGCTTGATGAAGCGTTCACAGCAGAGATGAGCTGTTTGTTCACAAACAAGGCTGTGTGTGAAAATTCACAGTGAAGGTGTAAAGCTTGGCTGTCCTGTAATCTTCTTTCACTTGTTTTTCTTGATTATAATTTCTAAAAAAAGAAGTAATATGACAGGCGAGGACATGACTGTCATATGCTCTGCCGGAAAATTAATAGACATCTCCAAGGTTATTTGACAAAACTTTAAAGTTCTTTTTTTAGCTGACAATTATTTTCCCATTCCCACATGGGATTTTAGGATGTGAAGAATCATCAGATGGAGAATAATGGAAGTTATTTTGAATGTTGTGCATTAAAAACAACAACAAAACACACTTAACTCCAGCCAATGTTGTGAGAATTGTTGCTTTTCTATGAGTCAGGCATTTTGATGTGACAAAATAGGAGAATAACAATTTGTAATTTTGAAACTGCAGTTATACATAATTGCCATAATTCTTGCCATTTCTTTGCAGTTCATTTTCTGCTATTAAGCCCAGTGACTCACTGCCAAGGCCCTGTTACACTTCTTAAATGCATGGCGGATCAGCTTTTGCACTTCTATAATATGTGTTTCCAACAACTAAACCAAAATATGGTGATAGAGGAAGGTTGGCTCTATGTGTGTGGTGATGTCTTTATGTATTAATTTGGCTTCATGTTTTGGATCATTTTCCATTGGAAAAAATACAATAACTACTCATTTTCAGTTTTTTGCCAGAGTCGAAGTAACTCAAATTCTATATTATAGTTGATACTTTGACTGTGGATGTTTAGATGAGCAGATTTATCTTGTTACATTTTGGATACTACAACAGTGGACAGTCACACATCACTTGTATTGCATGGTCTCTTCTTTTTTCCATTTTGAAGTGTCTAGGACAAATTGACACAGAATGAATGGAGTACTAAATAAAACTTGGAGTCATTAAAATCTGTTTTGTAAAGAAGAGTGACCAAAATTTGCTCCACAACAACTTTAGACACGAGCGGGAAAAACCTAATCATGGGGTGTAACTTGTTTTTCAAAAGCCAGTGTTTTTCCTTTTTAGCTTCTCTTCTGAAAACAAAAACAAAGTGAATCCTGTTGTGTTTTTACATTTGCGATTGAATTTAATTTGTTATGCATTTCAACTCTGAATCCTTTTTTATTCTGATACATAAAATCTGAAACAGAGGGTGTACATTCTTTTTGTTGTGATTGCATTTCTGTTTCCCTTGTCTTGTAAATTATGTTTTAACACACGAGGGACGGTATTTCAAACTTTTACATGTGAAGCATGTGTTCAGACTGAGCGTCCACTAAACACACAGCACGTGATTTATTTTAGGAGCTGCTGTGCTACCAGTCCCCTTTACTCTCCTAGCTGTCAGCAAAGAAGCTGACTCTCATATTTACTTTGAATGGGAAGTGTTCTGGCGTGCAGGAAAAATTGATTGGCTGCTGTGTAAACAAACTTTTATTACTCTGGAAACTGGCCAAATGGCTTTCACATCAATAGGTTCTCTGAAGTCCACAGTAAATCAAAGTGGTGTTAAAAGTAATGCAAGGTTCGCTTTCTGGAAGGCAGAGACGAAGGCCATGTTAGGGAATTATTCCTTGATTTACTCACTCTTGCAGGCTAAATTTAGTTGAACTTCGGGGGGGTTTAAACCAATCATCACTACAACTGTCAATAGATTGATTGATCTTCTGACTCTTTTGTACATACATTTTTTGTGTTTCAAACATCATGAAATCCTCTTTAAGCTGTGTAATAACAACTTGATATTCGAGCAAAATATGCAAGTTTTTTTTTAGTGGCTGAAATCATTTTTAGACCATTAAACTATTTGATTGTACTTTATTAAATGCATGAATTTCCATCTGAAACATGGCATGCAATTAAACCAAGAAAACTGCATTAGTGCAAACAGATCTGCATGGATGAAACTCTGTGTACAAATGCATCCAGGCACATTTCGTTTCTACATCTCATTCAATGTGTAATTGAAAACACATGAAAGAGTATCAAACTCCTCTGTTAAAGTGCATCAATTTCAAAAATATTCAAATAGATGTAAATATACCCTGCATGTCTGAGTCTCGTCTTGAAGTGATGGAAAAACACACATGCAAATAAAAATGATAATTGGAAACATTCCTAAATGTTATTGATCTGCATAAACACACAGACTAAACAGAGACTTCTGTGCATATCTTATTAATAAACATTTTTACACCACAGACTTGCACACATTTGGTGTAAATGACTGTAGAAGTATCAGGGGAAATGATCAGGCTGAATCATTTCAGGATGTTCTTCTTCGGTCACCAAATTTACTGCTGTTGGGTAGAATCCCTGATGTTTTACTCAAGAAAGAGTAGCAATACTTCAGAATAATATTAGTCAAGTAAAGATAAAGAGTACACTGTAGAAAAATGACTGCAGAAGTACATTTTTCTGAAAACTTTGTGAAGTAAGTATAACTGATTAACTGTAACCAGTGGTGGCTATAGAGTTTTACCTTTAGGAATTCATTCTAAGAGGATAATGGAAAAAAATTGAAAGGAGGATTATTTTTATTTAAATTTTTTTTAGCATTTAAACCAATTTTATACACTTGCATTCAAACCTCAAGATAAATTTTCACCTCATAAAAAGCAGACTGTAGATTCAATGCCAGTGATGCCTGTGTATGTAAGCTCCAACCATGTCTGAAACATAAGCTTTTACCTGGAAAAGGACGCATGCCTGATTTTTGTGCATACACACCTGTTGCACACAAAGCTCCAAAACATAACAATCCTCTGTAAGGAGAGCATTCTTGCTAGGAAAAAAAAAGTACAAGATCTCTTTTATCAAATTTCTGTTCCACACTTATAACTGCTGTCAAACAGAGCAGATGGAAACATATATTCTTTGCCATTCCAACACGAAAAGAAAATGTCCGCTCTTAGTTCACTTTGTCATTCGGCACGGTCTTGCACAGCATGGAAAACGCAGTGGTTCCCTGTGGTTAAAAACTGCCCGAACTGTATAATCCATCACAATAATGGCCGCTCTTTGGTTTGGGTTTGTTGAAAGCTGAGGTTTTATTGCGGTTTTATCCTCCTCCAGTACAGTGCTTTCATATTAGCACTCACTCTGATTCAGTGTCAATCTCTGTAGTTCCTGCTGACAAATAATCCTTTAAAGAAATGGATCTCTTCTGATTTAATGCCATTCTATTCTTTACCATGTTTTGTGTCTTTCTTCACATGAGAAGAGGCTACAACTCAGTGTTGTTGTGGTTTGCTTTAATCTGAATTTATCCAGTATGTGGGAGTACGTATATTTTAAATGCATTAATTTCTCTTTAGGCACTGCTCTGGTGGTGCAGTGGGACCACGTCCACCTGCAGGACAACTATAACTTAGGCAGCTTCACCTTCCAGGCCACGCTGCACAACACAGGAAGGATTGTCTTTGCATACAAAGAGGTGAGCTCTTATTTATGGCTTGGACTTTTCTCAATCAGTGTTTTTTTTCTCTTCTGTCTGATTTTCTGTTTCGTATCTTTACTGTGAATATTTTTCACCCTTCCAGTGTTTCTTATTGTGCTATCACAAGTCATTCTGCCCATAAAAGCTTCAGCTCCTCGAATCCAGAGTTGGAAAGTAAACATGGAAAAACTGCATTCTATTTTTATGCAAAATAGGTGTCAAAGAAAGTACAAAACAGTTTCAGTGCTTTAACATGAGATTAGAGTCTGATTTCTCTAAATATATTTACTTAAATTTGTTTATTGAGACTTTTTGAAATTATTGAGGCTTTTTATGACATAATGTGGCTATTCAGAATTATTACTGAATCCTTCATCTTTATTGTCTTGCATGGGTTGCACAAAATGCTACATGCCCTTCTAGCTGAAGCCATTCTGTAGTTCTTGAAGTCAATCTCGACAGGAGCTTATTGAGCAACATGTCAGGCAGACCTTATTTTCAACACACCCATTCAGTGTGAAAGTGACACATTTTAATTATCCCCTCAACTTTAGTACAAATTCAATTGTGACTCATTTCACACTTAAGTCACACAACTCTAGCTGTCTTTTCCCCTGTTGTTTCAAACTTTTAACACTTTTAAAAATATATTTGTCCCTTCTTTACACTTTTTATTTTGGTGAAATAATGTACTAAGTGATGAAGTATTCACAAACAAAATCTGAAAGGGTGGATTTCAAATGATGAGATTATTTATCGAAGGAAAAAATTAAACCAACACTGTCATGTGAAAAAAAAAAAATTTGATCCTCTTGTTCTATCGTTAATTGACTTTCGAGAACTTCGCTTATTCTCCAGAGCCATTTTGTCTTCCAGTGATTTTTGCATGAATAGTGGTCTCAACAAACTCCTGTGCAGTTTCTACGAGCTTGGCATTGCAGTGAGAGTCATTATCCACAAACGAAAAGAACAAGAAACTGTATTGAAATTTCCCCAAGACTAGCTACCAAAGTTACCCAAAGAGTGCAGTGAAATAATTCATACTTCATTGAGGAAGTCTCAAAATAACTCAGAACAACATGTAAATCAATGGAGGCCTCATTTTCCAATCAAGATCAACATTCAATAAGGCCGAAACCACTAACACAAATTTCTTACGTTAGCCAAACTTAGGAACTTTCTGTGAACTGATGAGATGACAGTGGAAGTTTTAAAGTTAGGAATCCAGCATAAAACTAACAGCAATTATAAAGAAGAAAACTTTTTTTTCTCTGTTTTGTGTCATAAATACAACTGCTTTTCAGGAAAACAAAGAAACAGAGTCACACATTTAAAACACACGATACATCACTGGCTGTACTTGTTTGAATCAATAAATTTTGTTTTCTGGCTAATAATCCTGCAGGAAAATGTCCAACCATCAGTTTGTGTCACACCTTATCAGGGTTATGCTTTAGTACAATGATCCAAAACATATCAACAAGTCCTACTCCAAATGGCTAAAGGTATAAAATGGAGAACAAATGTTTCGATTGTCCTTTTTAAAGTCTGGACATAAAATCTGATTAAGATGCTGTGAATTGACCCTTAAAGGTCATGTTCAAAATGATCCAATTAAAACAAATCAGTGGGTATACATTCCTCCACTGTGATATATTTTTTTTCTTTGACCCAGAGCCATCCATTTGCTTATTGAGGTTACAAATTACTGTACAGATTCCTCATGTAGACTGTCACTGTGAAATGTGAGGCTATTTAGACCTGTCGGTTTTTAACATCTTGCTCCAGGGAGATCTGTGTCTTGCTGGTGATGGATATTCCTTTCCTTTCCAGCTCCCCGTCGAGATATCACAAATCAGTTCTGTCAATCACCCGGTGAAGGTGGGCTTGTCTGACGCCTTTGTGGTGGTCCACAAGATCCAGCAAATACCCAGTGAGTATCTAACAGATGGTTTAAATAAGGGACATACATGGTTTGAAAAGTTGGAATAGTTATTCACTTTCAAGCCAGAATGCAGGAGTGCAATTTAAAAGAAAATGTAACACCCAATCTGCCATTAGAGGACGGTAATTTTTCTGCCCTTTAGTATAATTAAAATAAAGCTTAGCTGTGCATCATTTTTGGGCTCAACCAGCTGACAACAAAGATTAGCAAACATATTATGCTAAACAGGCATATATTCTGTCATGTGATAGAACATACCACTGCTGATGTTTCAAGTTTCTTTAGACTTAAAAACGGAAAGAGCTTGTTGATTCAGTAGGTTGGTTCTAAACATGTGAAAAGCCAACCAGATTTTTAAGCATTTAATCAGAAGACATGGTCCAAAGTCACCTAGAATTGTGTTCAGTATTTATAAGGATCAAAGTTTCCCAGTTTACAAGTGAACTTTGTTTTTCTTAAATTATTAGAGCGCTGAGATCAGCCAGATTTATTTTTCTTTCCAGAGATGTCTGGTTCAAAGGAAACCAGACACAGCTCATTCCATTTTGACATATTGTAATCAATACTTGTTTAAAGACAATTGGAGATACTTCAGACTTTGTCACAAAACGCTTCCTCACTCTCATGGGCTCAGATGTAGAATCTGGTGTAAAATAAATAGAATTTATTTGGCAAGTTGAACCCCTTTTTATTGCCTATGAGAAATTCTAGCTAAATTTCTTTCAAAGAAATATCTTGGCATGCTAAACTTTCTTTATATTGCTTCAAGCAAAATGTGAAAGAAACACTATTCCAGGTTTTGATCAAATCCACACACATTTTTAAATTAATGTTAAGTTACATCAGTAATCATGACAAACTGCAACTCTTGCATTATCTTGAAAAGCATGCATATTAGGTTTTATTTTTAATGGATGGGGAAAGAAGAGGACATAAAAATGTGAGCATTTATAGATGAATATTGTCCCTGCAGGAAGAGGAGAAAACACCATTAGAAAGAAGAATGTCATAGCAACTAATCACTACACTTAATCTGTCACCTGTGCAAATTCCCCCTTATACTGTAGTCACTGTAGAAGGAAGGGAAAATTGATTCTGGAAAGACAGATGACAAGAAAAGTCCTTCCAGATAAATGCTTCTGGTTCTGCTCGTACCAATGAAACTTTATTTCTCAGATTTATTTTGTCTCCTGGCTACCGGTTCTGTAAAACTACGTGGAAATGTAAAAGTTAGGTTATATATATATATATATAACCACATAGTCTAATTTAAACCTTATCATGCAGAGGAAGGAATATATTTTGACAGATTTTTTACACCCTTGTCATGCCTGATTATTATCTCCGCACTTTTAACTGCATTAAGCCAAAGTACTCAAAAGGAAACTATGACCGCTATAGGCTACAACAGAAATTCTCTCTGCAGCCAATTACTGCATACCAACTAGGGTAACGAGAGGATTTTATTTAGCTTTACTAAAAGATTTCATTTTACCTCCGGGCAGAAGATTGGGCAGAGAGAGATTTATGGGTGTCCCACAGTCAGGTTGTGCAATTAACAGGTCACAAGCACACATGACAACCCAGCTTTAATGCACGTCTCTGAAGATTAATTAAACTTTACTCAGAGTGATATTTTTTTAAATGAAGCCAAAACTCTGCTCCATACTTTCTTGCCTCCCAGCGCCTATTTTCAGAGGATGATGCAAAGACTGGAGCTGGGAATTATGCACAGTCTTGAGCTATTTTTAATTAATATTTGGTAAAGATTTAAACAAGTGCAAATATATTTAATACATTTGGCGCTCTCTTGGAGGAAGAACATGCATCATCTCCACCGAGCCTGTCGAGTCCCTAAATCAACTGGCAGCCTTGAGCTAGTAAACTAACCTTCCCCAGGCTCCATTTTCGCCATTAGGTACCTGATAATCTCTTTGCTAGAAGCAAGAGGAAGTCAGACACAGGGGGACGAGAGGGGTAAAATGACTGGTGGACTTATTTTCAGGCTGATCTGAGCTGTCTTGCATTTCCTCTGATCAGTTGTCCCGTGCGTAATCCAAAATTAACAGGTCTGCAGGGAGGTGACATCCTAACACATGAGGAAAGCAACACAGCATCGGTGCACTTAACAGGTTCAAAGGTTATAACACATGGATATTTGAAACATATTAATCAAATAAACAAAATTTTAAGTGATGAATGGAGAATAAAGTCTGAAAATGCCAACATTTTCTCCTAATTATCCAGATGTGTAAATTACCTAAATCAGATATTTTCTTAATCCAAAAGGCACCATGCTATCAAGTAATTTCTGACTTTAGAAAGTGGATGAAATGCCTAGAGTTATATCTAATTACAGTTAGTTGTACTGAATTTTACTCTGTATCTCAATTATGTCTACCAGAAATTATAAATGTACATTCAAGTAATATATTACACTAGTGAGGTTTAATCTCTGGTGCCCAAAAATCCCATATGTTTATTTGCAACTTGTATTGGATGCGCTTCACAACAGTTCCACAGTTTCATTTGATGATTTCGAATACGCCTAGTAAGCAAAAGCTAATAGGTTTTTCTAGACCAGCTCGGGTTCGCTCAGGGTTTGTCTTTAATCATGTGCTCCATCTTACCCCATCAGATATCTTGCTGTTGCAGCCGACTGGGTCAGACTGATGATATCAGGTCCCAGAGAAAATTGCCCCGGTCCATTTGCCAAGTCATAGCCTGACACTTTGGGCACAAAGAAAGCAGAGAAATGCTGTAGCAGCATCCAGTATGACCTGATTCTCCCAGCAACTCTGTTTCCGCTTTAGGAGATCTTTTGTCCCAGTTTTTTGTCACAGGGTTCAAGATTTACTTTTTGTCTCCAGAATCTCAAACTGTCTTTGTCTTCTGAAACTAGACGTAAGACGGAGGACGATTTATGAGTATCACCGTGTGGAGCTTACGAAGACGAGGATCACCAATTCTTCCGCTGTGGAAATCATGCCTTTACCCAGTACGAAGGACATTGTTTTTGTGGCTTTTTTATTAGAAGAAAATTCTCAGTTAATTTATCATCTGTTATAAAAAATATTTCAAAAACAGTCTATATGTGTTGACTCTCCTCTTTTGCAGCCTGTCTCCAGTTCACCAGCTGTAGTACCTGCATCTCCTCTCAGATTAACTTCAACTGCAGCTGGTGTCATCGGCTCAACAGGTTCGACTTCCTTTACTCCATTTTACTTTTCCTCATAGCATATACACACTGTTATTCATACTCTTAACAATGTTTTTTCCAATCCTGGTGTACAAGATACACCGCCCTGCATTTTTTAGATGTTTTTCTGCTTTCGCACATCTGATTCAGATGGTTGCAGCTCAGTAAAAGGGCCAGAGTTGAGAAACACTGCATTGCACATCTACCTTTAAAAACAAAACTCTGTAGTTTGGCAGTAGCATCTAAAAGTTTTATTTTTAAAATTCAAATTTGTTCCTTCAAAAAGGCAATGCTGAAACCCATTTTTTTCCATTGTGATTTTAATCAGTCTGTAAGGACTAACTAGAGACAAGAAAACAACATGACTAGAAACACTAAGAAGGACTGAACAAAAGTAAGCAAAACAGAAAAATGTCTGGTCTAATCAAAGAAAAGGGCTAAGGAACACAAAAATGATCTCAAACAACCCAAGATCCTGACAGCATTTAATATTAACTTTACAATAATTTTATATATAAACTGTTTTCATACAAAGCACAAAACTGTTACAAAGAAATGAGAAAAAAAATTAAGCAGCACAGAGCGCACGAGTTCAATAGGATGTTTTGTAGCTTAAAATTAGCATAGGTCTGATGTATTCTGCAGTGTTCAAATATAAGATGATGAAAAGAAGGAATGTAGGGTGATAATTTGTGCACAGGTTATAATTGTGCAGGATTGTTCAAAAATAAAAAGCAAAGCAGCTCCAAAGCAATGGATGAATGTATTAGTAAAAGGTTTATTTGCTTTTGTCAAGTTGGGCATTGAAAATTGTATGAAATAACATTGATTCAACGTAAGACATGGCATTTTAAACCCACATTTCCAGCAACGTAGTGGCATTTCTGACAGACAAGGTGATGCAATTCAGTGAAAAACTTTACCCTGTCCTTTTCGGAAGACTTAGCAGCATGAAATTAGGAAGAAAAAAAAAGCAATCACAAAAATTAGGCCTCTGTTTGACTTTATAGTATGTTGCATTTCTACTTTTATGAAAGTATGTTTTTTTTTTATCAAACTTTCTGTCAGTTGCAGACTTAGCAGAGATTTCATTTTCTTCTGCTTTTATTCCCCTCCAGAGAAAAGCAGCTGTATTTAGTCGGCAGCTCATTTTGACAGTAATTTGACTCGCACCTGTTCAGCCAACTTCTGCTCCACTTTCTTTCTAACCTATCCCCCTTGTCTCTCAAACTTCAAACAAACGTAAATATTTGAGCAGCCAAAAAGGTGTTGGCGTTCCTCTGCAGAATTTCCTGACAGCTGAAATGTGAGCTGCAGTGTATTTGATTTGATTTCGTCGGATAGAAAAGTCTGAGTTAAAGACACACAAGAGCAAAGGGAAAGAATTATGGAGAGATGACGCATGATCCGCTCTGATTTCAAAAGATGTTTGCTGTCCTGATGACGTCCTTTGCAGAGATTGCTATTTGGCCATCATGTCTCTTTCATTGTCAATCTACTTTTGAATCTGTAAATATAAAACATGAATCTGCCACTCCCTTATTTTTTGAGCAGTCAGTAAACGTGAGTGATGTTTGAGGGAAGCGAGCAGTATTGATGTCCTGATCATTTTGATTTGTTATTGAGGCTCTACAATTCGTTTCATACAACATTCTCACGACTTGGCATCTTAAATCCTGGTGCATTTGACAAAGACAAACTAATTTACACCAACAACAAAAGTGTTTATGTATTCAGCGGTTTATGGATGTGAAGCGATACTGTACCGCGCTTAGCAGCAGTCTCATTAAGCTGCATTTTAATTAGCGTTCCGACTGTGTTAATACTTCACAGTTCAGCTCCCCTACCCTTCCCTCAGCATCTTCTAGCCACTTCCTTTTAGAAAAGGCAAACATGCTTTTGGCACACACTAATTAAAAAAACATTGTGGCTTCGCTGGCTGTGAAGTTAATGAGAGACGCTGACGTTTGTAAAAGAACAGCCTCAATGAACTTCCGTCTAAAGGGCTGGGACGGTTCAAGCGCAGCTTCTCTTTCATGCTAAGGTACAAGTGGAAGCTGGGTAATAAAGCATCTGAATGCTGATGTGTTCAGAGCAAGCTTAGAGATTTGTTGTTTCTATAAAAGCAAGAAAAGCTGTTGCACACCATAAACGGGACATAAGGAGCCAATGCAAAAGGTTTTGCTCCTTATGCAGTCAATGTATAAGGAGCAGAACTTAGAAACCCTTTTCCTTAAAAATCTTTATACAAATATATATTAGTCTTACTCCTAGTCGACCCAAAGAAGAAGCAAACTAAGCTGCTGTTTCAGTTATTGAGACCAGCAGGGGGCCGCTAGAGAGCTTGACCACTTCGCAATAAAGTTACAAACCAAAACTGCCAATGACCTGCGTGAGGGTTTTACACAGACCAGCCAGAGAGACCCTGAATGGATTCCAAAGAGTATTCTTAATTTAAAAGTCCAAAAATAATTTCAAAAATTTTGAATTGGGCCCAAAACTGAGATCAACACAACAAACTACAGCTCAGGTAGTAACACAAAGAACTCAAACCCTAGACTGACCTAACAAACAAGACATGAGGGGATCTTAAATAGTGTTAAAATCATTCAAATGTAAGACCACCCTGTCATGGCACAACTTTTCAGCAGATATCTTTGTTCAAATTAAAAACTTTATTTCCTTGAACTCTCTTTTGTCTTTATGTTGCATTTTCTTTTCTTTTGCCAAGCTTACTGCATATTTTTGCAGAAGTTTCACAGTTTTTTCTTTTCTTTCCATGTCATAAAATGACTTTCTAGTTTGCAGAGTGTTCATTTGGCTGCACGTTTCATTAAGCTGCTCGGAACAGAGCCCCCTGAGCTTCTGCAAATGTGCCAAAGAAAAACAACTCAGTGTGCATGGAACATCTGATGCAATGTAGACCTTCCTGACAGAACTGTGCAATTAGATTAAACGTTAAACACGTTTGAAGACATTCTGTGATCAGTCTGTGCTGCGTTGCTGCGGTTTGCATCCTGAGTTAGAAGTACGGATGTGGTGACTTTATAGGTTTAGAAAAAAAAAAAACGGCTCATAACAATTGTGATCCGTTGCACACAATTTAAACAACTGATGGTGGAAAACACAAAACAAGATGTTTAAAATTAGTAGTCCATCATCTACACTATATCCAAATGTGTGGTGCTGAAACGGAAGTCACATCCTGCTGAATGAGTATGTGCCCCAATGAAATTGGAAATATGCAAAAACTGAGGTAGGATTGGTTTTCGTCAGCAACGTGGAGTGCTGTTTTCAGAAATACAAATGTTTTGTCCATGATTTGTTTCAATCTGTGGGACGTGTGAGATGCTAGTGTCTGCTCATTTCATCTTAATTCTGATTAATTCAATTTGTTTGTTTCACAACAAGCTAACTCAGCCACTGATGAGCTTTAATTCTAATTTGGTTAAGTTAATTTCAAACCTAGGAGTAAGATTAAGCAATGTGGCAAAGATGTTACATCACAGTCTAACCTACTCATACCGTTGAGTTTCAAAAAAGCAGATACTAAGTTGTTTATTGGTCAAATTCATGTTCACATGGGACATGTAGGAAATATAACTGTTCTATAATGTTATGAGAAAATCTATAGAATGATTCTTAATTTGTTGGCACAAACCATTAGTCGTTTATGGATCAAGAGAGTAAAAATGCAATTAAATGAAAATCCATAAATTCTCACAGAGGAGCTATAAAATGGGAAATTGAAGAGATAACTCATGATAAATCAAAACATTGAAACCAAATTCACAATTTGGTTTCAAATTACAAAATTGAAACTAATTTCAGTACAGTTAGGTACTGAGAATATTTGCAGATATGCTTGTCAAATTAAACGTTTCAAATAATAGCTGAAGTAAGCAGTTACAAAATAGGCAACATTTGTTGTCAACTATTGTTTTGTTATCAGAACATTTAGTCAGCTGCATTTTCCTGAGCTAGACTGGCTTGTATTGTGCCAATAAGAAAAATAAATTACTTCTGCAATTTGATTTTTATCTCTTACCTAATAGGTTGTTCTGGGCAAATTTTAAGTCCTCATTATGTGAATGAGCAGTAGAAAATTAATTTGGCTCTGATGGCATGGCTTTGGCTTCACAAAAGAACACTATCAGCAGTGAAGCAAATCAATTAAAAACGCTTTATCTGGCTCAAATTCATTCAGAACATAAAAATGACTTGGTTAAAATAAAAACTTGGCAACATGAATGCCAGCTTTCTCTGAACCAAAATGGCAAAAGCAACACAATCAGTCCATCATGCTGGGACTGAATTGAAAAATTCAAGCTGAAATATTCTTTCATTTATATTCAAATGAACCTTCACCAGCCCGTCTGATTAAATGCGGCGCGGCTCAGTGCGTTGGGCGACAACTAGCTGAAATGGATCAAACCGAGAAGAGACAAAGCTCAGGCACAAGTTAGACCAAACCTCTTTGGTGATATTGAGCCAGACTGTGCTGCCTTTGCTGCACCCTAAGGATGGGGAATAGCAGTCAGGAGAAAGTGAGGGATTAAATGGAGGAATCTGCTTCAGCTGTTTGAGCAGACAGACTTGGGGGCATAGCTAAATTACCATAACAATGTGCTCTTTAGAGAATCTTTTGGAGACCTTATTTGATATTTAGTGGTGACCAATTAGTCCTCCTGAGCAACAAACTAATCTGGCTTTTCAGCTAATTCTGGAAGATTTTGCTGGAGCTATTCTCAGACCCACTGTTAACAAATCATTCTAGCTGCTTCCATACAATAAGTTGAACAGGTTAAACAATTTTTAGTGGGAGTGTTTTTTTTTCTGATTTAATTGGAGCTGTCATCTGCACAGATATTGCTATGAAAGCACAAAGTTCTCCTACTGGTCGAAGAGACTTGTACAAAGGATTAAAAGAAGGGGTTACAATGATTGTTCAAGCGGTGATTTGTTCAAAACTATGTTTTTAGCATGGAATTGTTTTCGGCACTACATTTCTTTTTCTTTTAAATGTTGAATTTTTCTAAAATTTTCTGTGTAAGATTTCAATAATTTTACAAATTTGTAAAATAAATACATTTTTAAAATACTTAGCTAGAGGAATCTAAGCAACTAAAATGGGGAAAGTTGATCATCTACTTAATAGGCATGAAATTATCCTGCCCCAATTTTAGTAATTTAGGCTTATTACAAGGAAAATGTTGCTTGCTCACGCTTTTAAAAAGTGATAATTTGCGGCTTTTCTTCTCCTGACTAAAGCGTAAATGGTATATAATTATCTTTAACTATCAGTCAAACAAAACATCTAAGTAACCACAGTAGGCTTTACAGTGACTTAAAGGATCACTTTACTGTGTTAACTTAGTTTTGTTTATATATTTATAATATTAGAGTAACTATACAGTTTTAACATTTTGTTGTTGTTTGTGTGAATGGCAAAGCAACTTCAGTAGATTCACAATCCTGAAAACCCCAATTCTTTTGACATTAGTGGTCATCTTTTTAGTGAAATCAAGGCAATCTGTGGGTTGTAAGAGGAAAAACCTTTTTTAAGTGTTTTATTTTTTTTTTTTACATTTTCTTTCTTTTTTCCTCAGATGCTCCAGCGGCTTTGACCGCCATCGACAGGACTGGGTGGATAACAGCTGCCCAGATGAGGTAAGGATTCAATAAAAAGACTTGACCTCAGAGTTCAGTCCGATCCATTTTAGTAACAGTATCTGACATCATTCTTGGATCAGATATCAGGCTGAGGTCATCGATCCAGACGGCACTGCGTTTTTAGACATGACCAAAAATAGGGCTGGGAGTATTGGCATTGTCAGTGTTTTAAAATTAAACATTTGTAATGAATTGGTCCTGAAAAAACAAACATATTTCTGCTCTACTATGTCCAGATTTTTGACATATTACATTCTAATTGTGAAATCAAACATAAAAATATATTGATGGCTGTGGTTCCAGCTTCCTTTTGCACTTTTTATCCTTTGAGAGTTTGTACAAAATATAAAACAGACGTTCTTTCCATCAGACCAAAGACAAGATGTGCGACATAGACGACACTACGCAACTGTACACCTTCACCACCACTATCACTGCCAGAACAGCATCGAGAAGTAAAGGAAGCACAGCAGGCTGGGGCACACCTTCCACCTCTCATCCTCCCACCAGCGCTCCTACTGAAGGTAAAGTACAGGATAAACTAAAACTAATTTGACAATGAAGTCTTCATAGGATCCCAGGACAACAAGTGAATGATGCTCTGTTCAGGCAGTCACTATAATTGAACTTTTATAAATTTGCACCAATAAAAAGGATACTATAATTCACAAGCATATTCAAAGAAGTAAATGTTTACAAAATTTGAATGAAATATTTTATTTGTCCTGTCTGGACAAGGTATGTACAACTGGAAGGTATTTGAGATTTTTTCTAGTCATAGCATTAAATAAAATATTACACTGTTATGTTTAGAATATTAAATTGGCTTACTCAAACATGTGCATTCATTATTTTCTCCTCGCTTTTAAGAGTAAATTTTATAAAGTAATGTAATATTTAACCTACAGCCAAAGGGCTTCAAACAAATTGAGATTTTAGGGCATTTGCTAAAATATTTGTCTATTTTTGAATATTTGAAAAATATTCCAATAATTTTAAGAAATCAAACAGGGAAATATTTATGAAAGGTAAAATAAAGAATTAATTTTACAAGTCTATGAACAAAAACATCAAAGAACTGCAGTGTAGTTGCAAAGGGAAACAGAAGCCAGAAAGTAGCTTTCTTTAATTTATTCAGCAATTAGGTTGTTCATTACTGTGCCAAATAATTACAAATGATTGCACATGAAATATTTATCTGAATATTGACTTTGTATTCTTACCTAAAGTTCCGTGCAGGCAACAAACATCAAGAAGGTTGTGTTCATTTGCTACCTGAAGAAAATGTATTCAGCATGAATTATTGTACCTCAGCAGGAGACTAAACCAATGCATAATGTAGTGGTTATCTAGTGAAAATCCTCTGTAAAAAGCAGCTGACACAGTTCTTTTCCTGATAACAGGAAAACAGTCAAGGTCTCCTTTGAAGTGTGTTTACTTCCATTTCTTTGGCTTGCCAGTTGCAGCAGTTGTGCATTGGTTAAAGCTACTGTTTACACTTTGAACTCGTTTGTACTTGCATAATTATTTATTAACTTATTTTAGTTAGAGATAGTTTATCAAAAATAACCTCACATGCGGCTTGAATGTTGTGCCCACACACTATGACACGATGTTGCCATAGAAACCCTTTATAATCAAAACTAAAAGCATGCAGTACTTTACATAAGGTTTTTTCTTCTTGTGCTTTTCTATTGATGTTACTCCAGCTTGATGTCTGGGATCAACAATGAGTTAATGGACCTCGATTTCAGACATGTACGCTTTCCAGTCTGATGAGCTACAAAAGTGTGTCAAGGTTTGGAGTCATCCTTAGAAGCACCCCTGATAAAGATGCATAACACAATTCATATTTTATCACCATAGCACAGTCCTGGGAACAGATGACTACAGTTGCATAACAGTGAGCTGGTGGAGATTTCTTTTTACCGTCCTTAATATTCTGTCCACTGTACATGATGACCAGATAGGCCTGGATTCTGACTCACCCACGTTTGTCACATCTCTTATATTAAAAATGTAGCCATTGGTCTGACTTATTTTATTGTAACTATTTAAAAAATAGCTATTCTATTGCAGTCATTTTCTGATTAATTTATGGCTTAATTGAATGACATGTTCTTTCTTTTCTATTTTGATGAAGGGCTGTAGAAAGCATCTGAATTTTTTTTGTGTATGGTTATTCGACTGGGACGAAAGATGCGTTGGGCCCTGGTTTTCAGTGAAACAGTTACATTTCTGTTGCGATCCACCATAAATGTAACTTAACTTTATTGTTAAGTTGTGGGTGTTTTCAAGGTTTCCCGCATTTAATCTTTGTTGTGGATTATTTTTAAAGGTGTTTACTTCTATCGGTTGACCTTTTGTTCATGACAGGCCTCTGGAGCTGAGATTTTTAAGGACAGGCCCTGATGGCTGGGCTGCTGTGTGGAAAATAATCCAACTGTGGGAATAAACACAAAGAGGAGTCCAACAGTTTCAGATCAAAACAGGGTGTGGTGAGACAACTAACCATGCATCTGAGGTCGCCAGGGGTTACACATGTGTATTTGTTTTGGTTGACATTCAACAGACAATTTTCCCTCAACAATCACTTGTTCTTCTGCTGCAGCAGGTCAGAGGTCAGGTTAGTGAGCAGTTTGTGGATCTTTCAAATGCAGGAAACCTCTAGCTGGATGGGAGAGTTTGAAAACAGAAAAAGAGGCAGAATGAAGATGAGAAATACATGTGGAAGGAAGACTGTTGATTGCAGCACTTTATGTGTTTGCCTTGATGTAAAGCATCAAGGCAAAAAAGGCAGAAAACAAACTTTATTTGTTACTTTAATTAGGACATCTTATTCTGAAGGTTTCCAACAGAAGAAGATTGAGAGTAATAATGGGAATCCGGATGTCTGTTTCCCAGTCTGAACTCAGAAAAACACCATGTGTATCTTTTTCTCGGTTTATATATTAGACCAACAAAAGTAGTGCACAATTGTAAAGTGAAAAAAAAATTACTAAACAAAAAATTGTAGCTTTTTCTTTGTAGCAAGTTCCCTATGCTATAGTACACTTCATGTGGTGGGCAAAACTGCTTGTTCACTACCAATTTGCAAATCAAATACTATTTTTTCAGTCAACAGAGTGCTCCTGTGAACAGCAATTTCCAAGTCTTGCCACAGATTTTCATTTGAATTTAGGTCTGGACTTTGGCTAGGCCATACTAACACATAAATATACTTTTATCCAACTATTATAATGTAGTGCAGGTTGTATGTTTAGGGTCATTGTCCTGCTGGAAGGTGGACAATTTATTCCATAGTCTATATCTTAATATACAATAAAAGTGCCGGCCATAAGGTGGCACCAAACATACCAGATAAAGAAAATACAGTAGTGGGATATCCAACTTTGTGGATAATTTATCTTGTGGTAAACAAGGATACAAAAACTGCCATGATACTCCTACTACTCTTTGGAATAGACTATATAAAAGTCAGCACATTATCACCCCAAAGGTGGCTATAACAAAAACTCTGAGTGAAATGTGTTCTTGCCTGTGATTTCAAAGCAGCTGGGCGGTCATAGAGAAGCATCTAAAGCACTAAACTTTGAACAGGATTTCTTCTCAGATTGACCAGTATTCACTTTCCCATCAGCACCTGCCACCACTCTATGGTGTGAGATTATCTTCCAGTAAATAATAATTGTTGCCTGTTGTAGAACTTATGGAACAACTAATTTCAGACACTAGGATATGGTTTCATTGTCTATTTGAAACTAGGAGCAGTTGCTCTCTCTGAATAAAGTCATTGAGGCAAATGGAACTAGTGGAAAATTTGCCAGATTAGCATAATGTGAATGGTATGGTGTGTAAGAGTCTGTTACCCTTGAAGTAGAAGTGGGTCATGCTACATCTCCATATTTCACACGTATAGTTAACCCCAGACTGATATTATGTGTTGAATTATTGATGCTTAGTCATTATATTCAAGGCATTCATTTTTAATAAGCGTAGCAAATGAAGATGGTTCACTAATGAAAGAAGCTTCGTCTCATTTGGGGCCTTCAGGGGAGGTCCTAATAGAGTTAAAGCATCAAAAACAAACTACAAAGAGAAATTCTGATTACTTTGTCTGACTCCTGTGGTTCTTTGTCTCCACGCAGATGATACCAAGATTGCACTGCATCTCAGAGACAACCAAGGTGAGTCTTCAAAAACAGAATATTGTAATGACTCTGAGAATTGGTGCTGTTTGAAAACACATTCTCATTTCTTGTTTGAGAGAAATTGCAAGTCCATGACTTTCTATCACGCCTCTGGATGCTAAAATGCCATATTCCTCCAAATCAGCAGAGCACAGGCACTGTGAGGATGTTTTTGCATTTATTTTCTATGCATTTAACCTTTTATCACCCTGAATGAGGTAATGCTATTCAAGGTGATATGAGTCTGTGAAGAAGATGCAGCTTAAGCATAGGAAGTAATCTTGAGGTGATTTTAGGTGAAGCAACAACACAGCTAGACTAAATCACCTTTTTCTCAGGAACTGAGCAAAACTAGATTGTAGGTAGTTAAGCTTTCATTGTGTGTTTCTCTAAATCTCTTGTGAGGTGAGATGTGGGAGCAGGTTTAGCCCTCTGTACAACTGATTTGTCTGAGGTTCTGCTGAGGTCATCTGTTCGATGCATTTTACTGCTCTGTTAAAGCTCTGCTATCTTAGACACCTTAATCAAGACCAAGATGATAGAGGGCTGGTCTCCACCTGCAACAGAATGCCCCACTCCACAACAATAGTTAAGCACTGCTGGGATTTTCTGTCACTGATGCTCTTTAATGACAAATGTTGTGTGAAACCACCACACCAACCGGTTGCTATAGCTTAACAACCTCCTAGATTGCTGAGTATTTTTATCCAGGTTTGTGGCTTCAGCGTGAACTGATTTCTGATCATCTCTGAATCCCAGTCACAAGCCTCCACCACCGTGGCAGACGAGAAACCCGTCACATCATTTTGGCTTCATACTGGAACTGAAACTGCATAAAATCAATCTTAAAAAAAAAAAAAAAAAAACTCTGTCGCTTCAAAACTGAATGTAATCGGGTGTCTTTTTTTCAGCTAAACTGTTTTTACATATATATGTAGGTTTTCAGTATTTCTCAATGATTGTTTGTACTTAATGGATGCTCTGACCGACACAGTTACAGCGAGCGTTCTCACATGTTGGACAGGTTTGATTATCATCCCGTTATTCTGTGCGCTGGGAGTGAATGAGGCAGAGAGCCAGGGGAGAGCTTGGTGGGCTGACGAGCTCTATGCTGCTTACAGCTGCTAATTAAAGACAGAGAAGCCTGGGGAGAGGTTGTCAGGGGGCACACAGAGGAAATAAAATGGATGCGACCTGAACCTGGTGTACATCTGCTGAATACATACATTGTAGCTTGCTTTCTCTGTTTCACTGCAAGTAAATGAGAACTGAGCTATCCCTGAATGTTTTATTTTAGCTGAAAAATTGGAAAGAAATTGCAGGAGATGCTGTTTTGTTCTCCTGCAACTGAGCCCAAAATGATAAAAAGAGATTGGTAGAGGTTTACAGGAAGTTCTTTACATTTTTCAAAAGCATTATCACAACCTCTGCTGTGTCTCGTGGCAAGCATGAATCTTAAGTGATCCACACAACTGCCACTTCACCAAAAGCTTGCAGGAAGAGAAAATTATCTTTAAAGTTTAAAGCAGACCTTTCAAAGCTTGGAGGAGGACAGCAAATATAGAGAAATAAAAATGTAGGATACAGTTTAAATTGCTCTTTCACACATGCATGCCTGAATAAACTCATCTAAAGTGCCATCTCTGTTTTCAGTATGGTAAATATATGAACTTCAGGGAATATTGAAACTGTTTCAGTTGATAAATGGTGATTGCCCCCTATTGGTTACTAAAAGAGCTGCAATAAAATTTTGAAACATTTTGAAAGAAAATAATTTTTCAAAATGTAGCCTTTTGAAATTAAGACAAATGGGTTTTCTTTTCAGTAATGCCAGCTGACAGCGCCGTCAACAGGGTGCCAGGCACGCATCCTCTGCACACCGGTCTGATCTTGGGCATCCTACTGGTGATGCTCGTCATGATTGCCGGCGTTCTGATCACGGTCTACATGTACCATCACCCAACCTCTGCTGCCAGCCTCTTTCTCATTGAGGTGAGTAGTATAGCAGAAACATCAGGATAAGAACTCTGGGTTGAGCTTCTACTCAATATGCACAAATACCAATAATGCATAATTAAAGTCTCTTACAAAGAAAATTCAGCAATAGGCATTATCTAAAACAATGCTCATGTGGAAAAGAAAACGTACTTGCAATATTAAAATAAAATAAAATGGGACTTTGCTGGGACATTACATTGTTGGAATGTTGTGAACTTTTGCTTATAGTAATTTAATTTTAACTACATCCTATGACTTACATGCAGTAGAGGTTATCGACTTTGTCCAGAGTAGTATCATAATAAACAAATTAAATGTCACATTAATTGTCAGGGAACCTGGTTTCTTTATTTATGAGGCAGTCGTAATGTTTGGCCATCGGTTTGAGACCTTAACCTTAAGCATACTTGGGTTATGAAGCAGAACAATGATGCAAAACACTAAATCAAGGCCACGTTTAAATGGGTCAAAATGAGAAAATGAATGTTTTGAAATGACCTAGTAAAAGTCAGGGTTTGAATTTGATTCTGATACTGTTGACTGTTGATGCATTGAAAGTCTTCAATGCGACTGTATAAAGGCAGTTTTAAATACAGTTTCTATTCCTTTATAAATGAAATCACTATTAGAAATTTTATTTTCTCAAGTTAAGTCTCATTAAAATATTTTAAATAATCTGAAACACTTACATGTGACAAATACAGGAGGAAATGTGTATGAGAGTAAATACTTTTTGACAGCAACCTTCAACATTGTAGTTTTATCTTTCATCTTGACGTGCGTCATCTCCACCCAACTGCAGAGACGTCCAAGCAGGTGGCCGGCCATGAAATTTCGCCGGGGTTCGGGTCATCCCGCGTACGCTGAGGTGGAGCCGGTGGGTCATGAGAAGGAGGGCTTCATCGAGTCAGAGCAGTGCTGAGGTAGGAGGTGAGGCATTCTCATCTCCACCTGATGCCTCCCTGTCAACCCTTCCTGCTTCACCAGGAGCCTCTCACCCAGAACCTCCACGATCAACCTATCGGTTTAGGAGCTTTGGTAAAACTCTGAATTTGGCCCTTTAGAGCTAGATGAAACCCACTGAACAGCTCCTGTTGGTGAGGAACAGACTTGCAGGGGGGATGGGACAGCACTGAGACATCATCAGTTCAGCTGGCATTGATGAGGATTTCTGGCTGCTGTCATGATGCCAGGGAGGGACTGGACTCACTGGTTGTTTTTGTCCAAGCAGGAAGCAGGGTGACTTATACAATATATATTTTCAGAACCAATATAGAGCAAGTGAACAGAGACTTCCACTTGATTGTCAGTGGTGTTATAAGCCTTTGTATATCCATCTGGTTTATACTAGTTTTCCTTTTCGTTCCTTTTTTTTTTTTTTGCAATTATCAGTATGATAGGGTTGATACGTTTCTCTGTTGGTATTGCTTTTCAATACCACAGCACAGCAGATGTAATTGACTTTTCCACAGCCTGCTCTGCTGTGCGACGTGACATGAGCTGAACAGTCATTGAGATCAATCAGAGCTCTGAACATTCAGCTGCTTTTTTTATGGGTTAGGTTATGATGATAAGCTGGGGAGACTTGGTGGGTTTTTTGTTTTATTTTGTTTTCATGGGTGATGGGAACATTTCTTTTGTGTTTTTATATTCATTAAGGCCATGCCCTTTTGTCCCTGACTGGAATTTGCACAGTTTTTTTTTCTTTCATTTTCATGCACATTTTTAGATCTTGCAGATTTACAAGACAGGTGCTTGTGAGTGTGAATATATTTTCTGAAGTGTCAGTGATTTGTGTGTGTGAATACAGAGGAGTAGTTAACAGCACTGATGGGATATCTGCTTATTTTATGGGGTTTTATGTGTGAGCTGGCTCTGTACAGGTGACACTTACATTTAGAGGTACAGACGATGTGCAGTCAGGTCTTTACATACAGTCATCATGATAATGAATGACATATATTTTAAATTCTAACCTTTTACTAGATTGTACATAAAACTTCATTTATTTTTAAAAACAACAATTGGGCATAGAAATTTTAATCTTGTAGATTTTCTTTGATCCACAGTAGTATTTGGTTAGCCACTCTCTGATCATTAGGGTTAAGAAACTACATCAGTTCTAAAGCTTCATTTTGGTTCTCCCAAAAATTCCACAGCTTTGCCTAATTTCAATTTATTGCAGGTTTTCTTGAATCCTTACAGTCAAAATTATGCACAATCTGCCTCACTAATCTTTGATTAAATGTGGTTGTACCTTGATTGCAGGCTTTTTGTAGCTCTCACCAACATTGTGGTATGACACTGACTTCATGCTTAGCCACTCGTCTTAAGTGCAAAATACTCCACAAAATCTTATTCCCGAGGGTTCGGGTTATCTTAAAGTTAACCTGCTTTATTTACTCCAAAATCCCAGGTTATATATGGGATTATTGTTCATTTAAACTCATATTTGTGATGACATTTAACTGTTAAAAGTCTAACTTCTGATTGGAAGTGAATGATAAGTCTTCTTTTTAACACAGTCAAATAACACTTGTTTGATGATCCTAAAATCTGAAATACCCCAGTTTGTGTAAATATGCATTTACTCTTGTAGATATTCGGTAAGTTCCTTGCGCTTTTCCAATGTTCTGAGTATTGGTCAATCGAATGTGTGACACCAAATCTGTTTTATCCTAGAAAAAAAAGAACTACCAGATATCATCGATCACAATCACCAATGAGAAAGTAGTGGTACCTTCAGCATTACATGTTTAACAATTTAGGTGAATGCAAGCACATGTTTGAGCCTGTGTGTGAATAATTTTGACTGTGTGGAGTGAGAAAATCCACACCAACTTCCAGCGAAATTATGTTTAGAACATTGTTAAAGTAATTCTAGTAATGTGATGAATGTATGTAAACATCTGGCTGTAACTTTCTGAAAACAAATGTCACTGATTGGAGTTTTATTGAATTTAAAGGACTGTTTCCTTTTCTAGTTTTACACCAGGAAATAACCAGTTCTGTATGACTTTAACAGTTTATCCTTGTGAACATAATAATGTATATACCAAACCAAAACATTTGCAGATTCAGGTAACTCATGGCAAACATTTATATAGCAGTGATGGTACTGAGAGACATTTTTTTATTTTTTATGAGTGGCCTTTTTTCCTCTACTTTTTTACTTAAATGTGAACACTGTTGTGTTTTTCTTGCTGTCACAGATCAATACGCAATGTAAACATAAATTTTTGCTGATTACACGAATGAATGTGGACTTGTTGTTGAGACAGACGCTCAAGATCAATATACTGAAATTCTGATTGCGAAACAAAAAAGTGCAATGTTCCATCTGTTCAGGACACAAAAAATGCATAAACTTTCCATTTGTTTTGATGTTTTTTTTCTGCTCACACCACGTTGCCATCACATTGAAACCAAAGACTAATTAGCATGAGAGTGGAAACCATTTTCCCTCACAGCCTCCACACCTCGCAACTCAGCTGCCATTAGTGGTAGCTTTGATAAAGTACTGTTACGATAGTCAGAAGCTATTTTCTGTTATTAAAAACTGTGGACAAAATATTCTTAGAAAACAGCAAAAATTGTAAAACATGCTAAACGGTATGTTCTCCTTGGTAATAAATCCTTAAATTTTTAATGATTCTAAAGGCATGTAAAAATGTCCAAATACATATTCTAAAACATTACAAAGGCAAAATTAACAATAACTACAAAAAACGGTAACATTTTTAGTTTAGGCTGATACTAGAAGCTTCCTGGATAAATGCAAAAGTATAATTTTAATCTTTTTGTATCCAATGCTAACCAACTTTCTGATTTCAAGTAAGTTAACATTGAGATATTTTCTATTAAAAGAATTTTAAAAATAGAAAAAGACAAGACTAGCAGTAATTATGGAAGCTAACTAACAGAGCTTTTTGTTTAGGTTAATGCTAGACAAAATTGGCTACAACTATAGATTTTAGCTTAGGCTTTTGCTAGTAATTCTTAAATTAATCTCAGAAAATTCATCAAAACCCCTACCAAAATGATACAATAATGTCAAAATAATGTTATTTTGACTTACAAAACTATTTATTTTCCTAAATTAATATAATGCTGTTTTAAGAAAGTTGTTTTTTGATTGAAAACTGTATTGGCCACATTTAAATGCCACAATTAAAATGGCTTAATTTTGCAGAACACATGATATTGTTTACCCAAACAACTATTGGTGTATTTGGAATTTTAACAATTGCGAATTTGGCAAGTTTTTCTGAGTAAAACATTTTACTTATTGTTTTTTGATATTCAGGCTCAAAAATGCTTTGAATACATTCATACAAACAAAACTGGTTACTGCTATTTACAAATATTTTTGTGCCGCTATCTTCAACAAGTCATTGATGCAATCTGCTTGGAAGTCATCGTGACCCATGTCTAATTTGATGCTTTCAACTGTAGCATGTCATTCCCACATGCCAACAAAGTGTATAAGGAAATTTGCCCGTTATTTTCTATTAAACAACCCACATTGGCACTTGCCAGCAGCCAATGCTCCAAGAAGACCATCTCCTTTTCTTTTCAAACCTCTTCTGCTTAGAAGCTTTGCAGCTTCTTATGAAACTACCTGCAACTGAAGGTGTGCAATCTATTCTTACACTGCATATTATATTATCATATTATACTGCATAAAATGTGTGTTAAATCCACCAAAGGGCATCCTTCAAATGTGTTCAGACTCTCAAAGTGAGTTAGACTTGAGACAAATAAAAAAATAGCATCAGTGCAACTGTAAACACTGTTTAATAACAGTTTTTAAATTGTGTTGCCTCCACTAACATATCAATTTACCTTAAGTCTTGTAAAAACAAACTAAATGACAGAATAACATTGCTCTTAATCCTGCAGCATGGAGTAGACCCCAGTTCATAATGATCAGAACTTGCAACAGGACAGAATCTTTTTTTGGAGTTACTTCTGCCTTCTTTAAAGCCTCCACATTCAGCCAGGAGGACTGACATTTCTGTGAAAATAAAGAAACTGTACCCCATAGGAAGTTCAAAAACATTCATTCATGTTTTCAACTGTCAATTCATAAAATGCATTTACAGAAGTCACTATTCTCAAGAGAAAGAGCAACGAAGGGAGCAAGCTTAGCATCAAAGCTAACAGTTTCTTTCTTTTTCTGTCTTTTTTACAATCAAAGTCATGCATAGAAATTCTGTATGAGCACCAAAACTGGAAAATGGTGACTGTTTAAACTTGTGCACATGGTAATATGATATTGATCACTAAGGAAAGCCCACCACCCATAATGCACAATAATGTTAACGTAAAGGAGAACACTGGAGGTTTAGATAAGTGTAGCAGGTTCTCCATGCCTTCAGGTGTGTTTTAGTACTGTTACAAGAGTTCCTCTGGAGAAACAGCTCCATACAAGTGCTTGCACGTTCCTGTTTTACGCTTTTCCCTGAAATTACAAGTGTTTTATAGGAACAGTCAAAAGGGAGTTGGAGAGAGTGATTGAGACGGTGTGTGTAAACAGACTTTTACAGAGACTACAACACTTGATCTTGCAGAAACTGAGGCTTGTTTGGTTTCTTATTACTGGACTTGATAAATGGCTTTCACTTCCATCGTTATCAACATTATGTCTGACACATGAACTGAGTGGAGTTCAGATATGAGATATGATACTGATGCTGTGTGTTACTGCTTCATGTGTTGGATCAAATGTTGACATATGACAAATATTCCCAAAAAGAAAAGTTTATATATTTTTTCGGTGTTCCTGTTTCTTTTCATTATGAAAATACATAGTACACAAAATCACTCAGTATCAGCTGTCTGTAATTTCTGTAACTACTGTTGTTTTGATTACATTTGAAATAAACAAAGTTGCTAAAAAAAAAAAAAACTGTGTTTTTGCAGTGTGTCAGTCTGAACAATGCTGTAGACAAGATGGAGTCATCCTGAGTCAAATACTCTCATCAAATGTCATCTCTGTGAGCTGGTGTTTTAGCCCCATCTAGTGGTTAAATGACAAAATGCCCATGGTATTTAGGCTTAAAACCATTTTTTCTTTTTACAACAAAACACACAGTCATGTTTAAACTATTTTTTCTGGATGTAAAGACAATAATGTAGATTTCAAGATTACCACCAATATGAACATAGGAACAGGAATAAAAAAAACAAACCTTAGTCTGCACTTCTAATTAAAACTTGGATTGCTTTTGAATTGTATTTTTTTAACTTTGAGGCTTGAATGATCAATGCCGCACCATTTAAATTCTGCATGAAGGAAAAACTGGACCGTGCAATATATTTAAAAGTATCAATAATCCTTTTATTTATAAACTTCAATACAAAACTTTTATGGATTTAAAATCAACTCTGCTAAGGAAGCCATTATTTATCATTCTAAAGTAATTATCTGTCATGAAGTACAACATTCATTTGGACCTGGTGGTATGTTATTGCTTCTTGCCAAGATATTTTTACATTGCTTGATAAATTAGAAAATCACAAAGAACATATTTCCTTTTTTTTTTCTTTTTTTTGTAAATTCAAGGAATAAGTTCGAGATTTGCAGCAGCTTAGAGACCAGAAACTGAAGGTCAGCAGCTTTTTTAAAGACAAAGCCATTTTAAAGTAGTCTAAACAGTGTTGGTTGATAAAAGGCTTTCAAGTACACAAACAGGCCCTGGAAACTACAGGAAAATAACTATTGCCTTCTTAGTCGATGTCTGAGAAATAACCAGATTTTGCATGCTGATCTAGAAAAAGGATGAAAATAACAAATGTGGTCTTCATGAAATGCACCAACATAGAAATAAGCTCCATTAGGTGCCTCAAAACCATTTACAACCACCTGTTGCGTTTTTGGCTACTGTTACTGTTCAGATAACGTCAGCTCCCAGCGCCCCAAATAACATCAGGAACGACTCCTCACGTTTCTGTTTCCCATCTCAAGTGTATGTCCACAAATTTGCTTGTCAATGGCCCAAACAAGTGCTGAGCTCAGTTTCTTTGTAAAAGGCAGCTAACAGACGCAAACCAGCTGCTCCCAGAAACGGACCAACAGGACACAGAAACTTGCTGCAATAAACTGCTTGTAAAACAAAAACACTGTTAGGTCACCATCTGGCAGATTCCTATATGTGGGGGAAAAAAGGATTCCAGATTTCAGCCTGACTTCCCAAGGGCAACAATTGGCATTTAACCACAGATGGAGGAGAAAGATGTTGTTCTTTAAGATGCCATTTAAAGCAGTCTGAATGGAATCAGTGCCACAGGAAGTAAGCCTGAGATAGACTGCAGAACTGAAGTCAGCTGTATGTCAACCTTCCAGTTTTCTACACATAAATGTTTAGAGTTCTCAAACCTTTTTTTAAGTATAATTGCAGCAGTTTTCCACGTTTACTGCAAATATTTCTACAGAAGTCTAACTCTAAGTGTAAGCTCTGCACAAATCACTGAGTGTGGAGTGAGTGGATGGATTGTTGGATTGAAAGGATGAAACATGAACTTAGAATAAACAGTTTTTGCTTGAGAATAACAAGAGAAACAGACACGACACCCACGAATGCCTTAAAATCATTTATTGTTTCAGAAAGTAAAAGATAATTCATTTACAATAGAAAAAAGAGAACATGCACAAAGTAACCAGAAATGTTAACATAATAACAAGACAATTGGGATTTCAGAAAGGTTAAAAAAAAATGTACAAGTCGGTCACACTTTCCCCCAAAAAACTACCGCCTCTCTCATAATTTACTATAAACATCTGTTTAAAGTAAACACAAGCAGTGCTTTAGGGCAACACTTTGCAGGGAAAAGTCAATAACTGCATTAGTGCTTTACAGTACACAGACAAGTGGAAGAAACATTGCAGCAAAACTAAACTATTCACAATTTGGTCACATAAGAAGGGAATTTTCTGAAAAAAAAATCGACCTGCTCATCAACGGTGAATAATGGTGACAGTTTAGTAGTGCAATCCTGTTGTCAGTGTCGGCCATTTTAAGGAGTGCTCAGTTTGAAGATAATGACGGCCGCTTTCTGTGTGTAACAGCCTGTACTTCTTTGTTTAATAGTAAAACACCAACTCCCTCTACTCAAAATATACACTAATTAATCCAAATAAAATACCAGGATAAAAAAATAATTATCTTTGGACAACGCATTTGCTAAAAAGACCTAAAGAATATACCTCAGTATTACTTTAAATATGATATATTCATACATTTTTCTACAGTCAGTAACAGTTCTTTTACAGTTATGCCTTTTTCTATGTGTCTCTGTCAGAAGTCGATTCCATCAGCATGCAGGGGGTCATTAATCTAGAACCAAACAGAGAAAAAGAGTTAAACTTCACTTAACTTGATATCTATATGCTTTCTTATAAAACGCTGTCATTATATTAGCTTTGTACAGAAAATCCACAATAAAGTTAAACCACATTATTGCTTTTTTTTATTTTTTTTATCTGTTCTCCCCAAGATAAAACAAAAATGGATAACTGTAATTTTCATCCAAACTGGCATTTGGCTGCTACGTTGAGCTTTAAATTCAGGTCCAAAAAGAAAGTTGATTTACTCTGTAATTACATTGTTAATTAAATACATATATTTTAAGTGTTAAAAACTGTAACATAATGAATTGTTTTTTGTTCATTTTGACCTGGAATCTTTGCATTGTGTTTCTGGTACATCAGAAGCACAAGTGGCAACAACAATGATAAATGACAAAAGCCGCTTCTCTTGGCCCACTGGGGGCTAATTTTTTAAAAAGCCATCCAGTATGGTGCTGGAAAAGACTATTGTTGTTTGCAAGTTGTGCAAAAAGAAAGTTATTCAAGCCTACATTGAGACGGGACAGCAGCACCATCTAAATGAAACGCAGCAGCACAGATCTTCAGCTTCCATAGTTCACATATCTAAAGAAGTCTTTTTTTCAAAGTTCTAGGAATGATCAGGTCTTACCGAAATGTGATGGCTGAATGACCAAAATCACAAATTAAAAACAAAGGGTCTTTTTAGATAAAAAATATTTCTTATTATGCCTACATACGGTTTTTGATTATAATGCGATTAATTACAAATTAATTGAATTAGATTCTTTACTGGAGTCCCAACACTATTTTTTACCCAAATATGATACTCTGACTGTACAAGAACCTGGGGAAATGTGAGTTAACAGCAGAGAAAAGGTGAACTCTGTATAGAGAAGCTGATTGTGGCATGAAAGTCGTGTTTAACGTGATCCACTCCTAAAGAGAGAGAGCCGTGACTCATCAGTTTTCCACACCCTCTTTTGGTCACATGATGATTTTAAGCAAAACTGTAAAACTAGATAGCTATAAAAAAAGAAAAGGAAAAAAAAAATCTGAGTGGAAAGCTGGAGGACTTTTAGTTTTCTGTGGATCCATTTGTTGTACAAACAAGCAGTTGGGAGTTCTACCATAAAATCAAAATGATTAAATCTAACATCTTAGCCTGTATTACAAATTGATTGTGTGTAACCTAATGAAATAATGTGAAATCACTACTCACTGCAGGTCTGCTCTGCCTCCGAGGCCTTCGAGAGGTTCAGTCCAGAGTTCTGTTTGGGTCGGGCTCCCAGCTCCTGCGCCAGCCTGGCTGGATTCTGGTTCACATCCAAAGGTTTCTCTTTCACCTCTGAACTGTAGTGGCCCCTTTCCTCTACCACCATCTTCTCAACCTTCTTCATTAACTTTACCACTTGGGGATTCTCCCCGAAGATGTTGTTGTTAATAAGTATGAACCTCTTCTTACACTTCCTCAACACCCACTGCAGATCTTTGCCCTCCCTGTGAATGTATCTCTCCAGGGTGATCTTCTTCAACACCTCCGCCCAGGTGAACACCACGATTGTGTGATTCCACACATGCTCCCCAAAGAGGCTGACATTCTCTTCGATGCGTGCACGGTCGACATCCGTGAACATGCCCACGGGGATGATAAGCAGGAAGGCGTGAGGACCCGGAGGGCAAAGAGAGGCCCCCCTGACCAGCTCCTGTTTGTAGGAGGGTGGGGTGTCCTGCGCAGAGAACCAGCCGGGAGTGTCCACCACTACCACCTGGCGGCCATCTATCTCCGTCTCCCTGGTGACGCAGAACTCGGCCGCTCGTTCCAGGTGGAACTCCTCTCTGCCTAGGATGGTGTTGGCTGTCAGGCTCTTCCCCGGCCACCTCCATCCTAACACCACCAGGCGGATTTCAGGCAGAAATGCCGTGTCCTGAGCTGGAGCTGCTGTCTCTTGGGTCTCTTTCTCTGACCCAGAAGAATCTTTGGCTGCAATCGGAGAGGTTACACAAGTTAGTGTGAGCGGGCATTATCTAATAACCAACAAAGAACTTTAATAAGTAGTCATATTTAAACAATTGGTTTCTAATTCATTCAAACATGTGCACTGTACCATTATATCGAGGAAAGAATAAATATGAAACTAGAATTATCACTAGCATTATCACTGTTAAGGAAGGTAGGTGTAAAAAAAATCTTATGTCATGTAAAAACATTTAGCATTTACACAAAATTCTAAAACAAAAATATAAAATATCAGTGAAAATATATGATCATGATTTTAAAAATAATGTATTCCTACTGCTTGTCATAATATTAAAGTAGTTATATTACTTTAAATAAATTTCTATATAAATGTAAAAATAAATGTCTTCAAAATTTCATAATAAATTTAGAAATAAATTCAGTCTTTCTAAATTTCTTTAGAATAACTACATTTATTTCTAAACTTAATGGATGGAATTTGTTCTGTTTAACTCTGACAATAAATACGAAAATAGGTTTATTTTTTTAATTTATGTTTTATTATGAATATTTAGAGCCAAATCTAATCGAAAAAGAAAGCCTTGCCTTTGCTTTTCCACGCTTTTCAAGACTTCAGAGGAACTCTGTAGTCACAATGCTGGTGTTTATGCTGGTAATACGTTTATAAAAGGTCACAACAAACTATTCTGTAAACAAATATGAGAAAACCGAACAAATAACACCCAGAGACCAACATGCATCATCAGTCAGGATACTCTGTTTTGAGACTTTATTTAAGGGCATTTTTCACAATAGGGAAACTCCCATTAGCTTCAAGGCTACTCCTATTTCCTGCCCACTAAAAGTAAGATTCCCTAAAGACAATTTCCTGATAATATATATGAAACCTCTTTTACTTCAGAATATGTTTTAATCCATGAAGACTTGCTGTACACCCCTTAGTGATTTGTTTTACAAAGTTGTATTACCAAGAAAGAACTTAATACAATAAAGGTCAGCTATACGAAAAGCTATATAAATATCCAAATATAAAATGATTCAATATATTGTGTAAAATCTTCGATAAATTCCATATATTTTGGTATCGAAATGTGAACTTGATGTTTAAATGTTTGCCTGAAGGGCCACTTTATAAGGTCAAAGAAGAAGTTAATTATTCATGAACACAAGCTCAGCAGCGTTATGTAGTTCCAAGGTTGAAATATAAACCCGAAACAAAGTATACTATGTCCATAACAACAGAAAATAGGAACACGTATCCAAGTTCAGTTTTTTTTTCTTTAGTTTAAAACTGTCTGCTAACTTTCATGCTAATTTTGACAACCGGTGACGATAAATAATTATTTTAAAAGTTCATAAATTAACCGGATGGAGGCCGCTTTGCCTCACCTGCTGTCTCTTTCGGGATATTGTCGGCCATCGTCCGTTTTATCCCGGGATAAAGTCTTCTTTGAGGGGGTCAATTCACTTCGGGCGCCTTGATCTTCGAAGAACTTCCTCCTGATGATGACACAAGTTACCGGAAAAAGCGTAACGTCAGCGCTACTACTTCCGGTCAATCCTTTCAGAGTGAAAGCAGAACAAGCGGAGACCGGAAGTAAAAAACTAAAATTCCTTAAACGTGGATGATATTTTTTATTTAGCATTCAAATAAAAATAAAAATAAAAAAATCAAAACAACATACATTTAAAATGATTTAGTATTCTGACAAATAAACATCTTGCGGCCTGGATTTGAGGACTTCTGCGTTCAGCCAGGCTTCTTCCACTCCATCATGATATGCAGAAATACTAAAAGTAATTTCTCATAAAGTAACTTGACACAATGTGTAGGAGACAGTTTTATTGTTAGACAGAGTTTATAATGTTATTTACAACATTTAGGCTAAACCCGCATTTATTTACAACTTCAGAAGAATCAGATCTGCCCTGTGGATTACCAGCATTTAGTATATCCTTGTTAGACAAAAAGACATGAGTGCAACATACTCTTGACAAAAGAACATAAACCTAAACTATTGTTGTATTCCTTTGCTTTTAGATCATTAATCAAAAAGCCATTAATGGTAAAATCATTCTCAATTTCCCTAAAAACCTTCAATAATCTTGAATAAATGAAAAGTAAATACAAAAAGTTGGCATAAGTATTGAATGATGCTTTCTCTTCGTTAAACTCATGTTCCCCATGATGCCAGCATACGCATGTCATCGTCTTCTTCAACTCTTTTCTTAGTTGCTAGAAAAAAAAAAGCAAAAACAGATGAACACTTATCTTGAATGATTAGACCCAGGTCATTCTACTTGTATTTTCTATAATGAGCTGAGATTATTATTAATTACCTTCAATGTATAAGGCAGATAAGAATACAAACATCTAGACATTCTTAGATAACCTTAACTTTTTATATCTTGTAATTCAATTGTTTAGGTCATTGTAACCAAATGGCTCATCGACCTGCTGCACAATATTTTACTTTGTATGAAGTTCTATTAAGTTATAAGTACATACTGTGACTTATAACTTAAGTAACACTAATAAGTACATACTGTGACTTATAACTTAAGTAACACTAATTCCTAATGTAAATACAGTGCCTTGCCCCCAACATTTTATGAAATTACAACAGATTCACTCTAGCATGTGTGATAGACCAACATAAATTGGTGCAGTGTTAGGAAGCTGAAGGAAAATTGTATTGCACATGGTCTTTACTCCTTAGTATTTGACTTTAAGTAGCAAAAGATTTGAAAATTATGCATCATTTACTTTCTACCTCACAAGTTTCCTATACTTTTTTTTGGCATATACTATTAAAACACATGATCAAAGGGTAAGATACTTTTGCAGGGCACTGTAAATACAAACATACTCATGTAAGCTTGTGTGATGGACTCACTTGCATGACTGGGGCGTGATGAGGGCAGTTTGGAGCTGGGAACGCTCGGCAGTCCTCCCATACTCTTCATGCTCTCCTCCAGATCCTCCTGCTCCAGCTCCTCCAGCTCTGCAAGGAGCTCATCCTAACAAAAAGCATAAAGCAAGAACTAGCTAAAAGGTCTGCAACATGAGTAAAAAAAAAAAAAAAAAACAAGCAAGAAAGACCCATCTCAAGAAAACTGAAAAACCTCATCAAACTGCTCGCCGAACGGCCCGGAAATTGCCTCGCTGATTTCCCGAGCCACATCTTGCTGCTCTGTGATGTCCTGCATCAGATCATCAATCTTGTCGACGTCCCTGAGAAAAATAAAATACCACCGATGCAAGTTCAAATTCTAATCTGGTGTCCAATATTTATTATCTGAATGCTGTAATAGGAAAAATAATTTCTTTATGCATCAATCAGGTAATGCACCCACCCAAAACACACAGGTTTAAAATAGTTTGTACCCAGTTTCTTACATGTTCTGGTGGACCTGCTTCATGGCCTTGGCAGCAAAGCCCATGTTCTTGAGGACCTCCGTGTTGGTGTGCGAGTTCTCCAGGGCCTCCCTCTGAAACTCAATTGTGGACAGCGTGCCATCAATCTGGGTCAGTTGCTGCTCCAAGCGCTTCTTCTTCTTGAGCGCCTGTAGCGCAGCTATTGCGGGGAAAACAAACCATGTAAACAAAAAGAAAGAGAAAAAAAATCACATTAATTCTTAAAGATCAGTTCATCTCTGCATGTACCTGTTACTAGAATAAAAGTAAACCAAGGTTTTAAACAGTTATGAATTGAAAAGCACAATGCTTTTCTGTCATACTCCGCTCACAATTTTGTAGCCATTGATGACATAAACCAAACGTTATCATTGATTATCCTACTCATTCAATGCTAAATCATCTTATTGATATTTTAGCAATAAGAAAAAAAAACAGGCTAAACTGGCACCTTGACAGAATTCCAAAAAGAAAACCACTCCCTGAACTAAAAACAACACACAGGTCCATCTAACTTTTTCCAACAAAAATTATGACTTTTAGGAAAATGTTATCTGGACAAACAAGACAAACTGTGATCTTTTGGAAGACATCCATCCTGCCACCATATCAATAGTCAACCCTTGTGGTGGTAGTGTGATGATCTGGGCTCTGGACAAATTACTGTAAATGACAGAATCATGAAAGACAACATCCAGCTAGATGTTCGTGACTACACTAAATGGGTTATGCAACTGGAAAAAATAATCTAATCTACAAATACCAGCAAATAACAACGTTCAAATAAAGGACTCTTTCTGAGTTGTCTAGTCACAGATGAGTAACTTTTAACTTTGACCAAGAAAGCAAAAAAGAAATATGTATGGAAGAAAATATGTTTTGCACAGGCAATGAGTGAAGGGGAGTCTCTGATTAGACAAGCTAATCAGAGTTGCCAGAGAAAGTTACCTGAGGGAAAAGAAATGTTTGTATCTGAAATGGACTCAGTTCAAGGTCAATGTATTTAAATACCTGACATTCTGCTGAATAATGAATGAAAGCAGTTTCTCATTCAAATGTAGACAAAATAAACATCCACAACTAGATATTACAATAAAATAATTCCATTTTATTGTGTTTCAAATGGAATTACGTCTTTGTCTTTGATCAGCCCCTGATTTATGAAAGTTCAATATTAGATAGCTTGATATTTACAGCAGGTCAGAATTTGGAGAAATACATTTTGTTTGCAGCCAGGGTTTATTTAGTTTAATTAACAAACTTAGCTGTTAACTAAAGTGGGCAGGAGAGCAGAGAATCTTCTGAGTCTTTGGTTCATGCTACACATTTTATCGGTGTGGCGGAGAGACCTCAATTTTCTACAAGTTTATGGAGCACAGTTTCCTGCACACTGTCAGACAGCAGGCTTAAAGGAGGCTCCTACTCTTTCCATTCACTTACAGAAGATGAATCCATTTCAGAATATGTCAGGTGATTATTTGTGATAAACCCTGGCAGTCACATTTATCCTTTTCTATCATCGGTCAGAAAAGCGTTGGGTGTGTCCAAAGAATGTAAAGGTATTCCTTCCTTTACATTATTGCATTCATTTTTAATCTTTGGTGATTCACAGATAATGAAGCGAAGAAAACATTTTGCGTTGGGTAGAGCTCCACAGGAAAGTGAAATTATTGTGAATTGCTTCTCTAATATAATCCATTCCTACATTTTTTGATCATTTGCATTTTGTTGTGCAGATAAGAATAGCAGGAAATGCTATGAAGGCCATGTTTTCAGCAATCCAATACTGCATTCCATCTGCTTCCACCTGCACAGGGATGTAATCAAAACAATGGATACCTTCAGGCTAAACTTGTTACAAATTAATGTTTGAACTATTCTGTGTTGATTGAATTGTGAAAAATACTGATTTTGATCATAAAATTCAAGTTTAGAAGTTTAAACTCAAGCTAAGAGGAGGAGAAATGGAGGAATAAACTTCTGGTTGGGTTTTTAATGTAGTTTCTAAAACCAGATACAGGAAAAGAACAATATCTGAGACAAGTTGGACAGAAATGTTCACATTCACGTTTGTCATTTTGTTTGAATGATAGCAGCTCACTTAAAGGAACATATAGCTATCCATGTCTGTTTACATGACTTCAACTAAAAATGTGATTGTGATTTAAGAGGAAGTTATTCAAGACAACTCTTTATGAAGCTTTTATTATGTGGATAGTTTAAGCTCTAATATACTATAAAATCTTGACTTAAATGCAGAAAAAGCAGATGTTATGCTTCCTAGAAAACCCATAATGAAGACCTACCCTTCTTGTTTTTGGTGCCGTGCTTCTTGGCTGTAGCTATTTCTTGCTCTATCCTCTTCTCCAGGTATTCCTGCTTCTTCGTCAGCATTTCCTCGGTTTCCCGGAGTCTGTGGATGGCCTCCTGCGGACTCGGTCCTCCCTTCGATCGGTGGTGTTTGGACTTTGAGGAAGAGCTGGATGATGAACCCGAGCTGGAGCTGCCTTTGAAAAGCTTCGAGATTTTACTCATTTTCAGGCTTCTTCTTCTTCTCTTCTTTTATTTCTTCTTTTTTTTTTTTTTTTTTATTGTAAACTGCGTTGATAGTCCAAAACAATTAGACGCGAACTCGACGGAGTCCGAGAAAGTGACGGCCTTCTAGTTTCACTTGACTCCCCAGGCGGGTGTTGTATTGCAGGTTTTCCTGTTCGACGGCTTCGTGAGGTCAGCTCAAACCAGCCAGTGAGAGCACCGCGGGACACACCTGTCAGCGTTACTTACACCTGTAACGTCATGACGCATGTCTCTGCCATGTCTGAACTTCAAGACACTGAATAAAACAAACAAACAAAAAATTATAAGTATGTTTTAAAAGTCTTTCACTTTTCACATAGTTTATAAAATAAATACTAATCATTAATTATATTTTGTTTAGGTCAATTCATACAACCATGAGTTTGAGCAATAATAACAAGAGTTATTACAAGAGTAATAATGATAACAACAAGCTATTAAAGCATCTTCATAATGAACACGTTTAAATGGACTGTTAAAGAAACATAAAACTATCAAAGCATTCTAAATTTTATTTTTATTTTCTTGCAGCAAACACATCCATGAGCACCAATAAAAGTTGCGGTCAGATGAGAAAAGTTTATCTTGGGCTGCTATAGTAAAACTGCAGACCATAACAGTTTCAGGAGTTATAATTTTGAATTTTTGTTTATAAGGTGACAAATACACCATCATAGGAAGAAAAGAAAATCTCATACCAGTTACAAAGCAAGGAAATGAAACTACGCACTCAAACCCTTCAACACAAACAGTATTTGAAGAACACAAGGGCTGAATGAGGGTGCCAGTATTGGGACAGGGCCTAAATAATACATTTGACCTTTCTTGCTGAGTGTCTTCTGGAGGTGTCCCTCTGTCACTAATGAGAGAAGTCACTGGGAACACAATGTTTATGGAATCAGAAAGTTTTTTTTTTCTGTAAAATGTCACCAATTTTGATTGAAATACATGATTTGTTTTTCACACAATATATTTTAATTTAATTTCAGATAAATAGTTTCGTTTTGCAAATCCATAAACAAAACAAAAGCTTTAAACTTTCATTTTTTTTTATGTCTGGAAAGACATTTAAAGTGTGAACCAAACATAAACCGGAGGTGCGCTTTTGTTTTGAAAGGAAACTGTAAAGTAGGTCGCCGTAACGCCTCGTGCCTTCGCGCACGTCAAAATCGAGTGGCTGGTTTTACTGCCATTTCCGAAGAGGCTTGTAGCTTTACCGCAGTCAATAGTGCTAGCTAATGGCTGAATTAGACATTGGTAAACACTGTCAGGTCGATTCCTGCAACCTGAAAGGTTGGTTGTGATTTCACCAGAACGGTTAGAAATAAAAAAAATATTGAATTATTGGTTGTTTTTTTTCTCTTAGCATACTTAGCCTGTTAGTTAGCAGTGGTCTTCACTAGCAGAAAAGCTAGCGGCTAATTAGCTTAGCAGCTGCTGGAAGAGACGCCACCTTAAAACTTAACAAAATGTTTGCATTTTTAATTAAATGATTAATTAAAATAAAATGTAATTTAATCGGTTTCTTTACTGCTCGTAGAGACCATTCCTTGCAATATGTGTAATGAGCTAAATCATCCAAATTTGGTTTGGTTTGTTTTCTACACTTTTACAGATTTTCTTCCATTTGTGTGCGACTCTTGCAGTGGTGTTTACTGGTAAGCTTTTCATTTCCCCGTCCATTTTACTTGTAGATTTATTACTTTAAATGTCAAACAAATGTCTGATCATCTTATATAAACTTGATGTGGGTTTTCTGGAGACTCAACCAGCTGGATTCAACCATTTTTGACAGTTGGAGTGTTATAGAAAGAGTTTTGAACAGTTGTAGTTTCTTATAATAAGCATCTAAGGGGCAAGTAGTTTCTGTAATTAGGAAGATATTTGTTCAGATTTTAGATGGAAATAAAGTCTTAAGTTGGAAATGGAAGAAAAAGACTTAACTGTGCAGTAAAGTTGGTGGTGTTTTTTTTTCTCTTTCACATCTGTCCTGCACAGTCTCGAGCACAGAAGCAGAGAAGCCCACTCATGTCCAGAGGCAAGTCATGATTTTATTTTTACAGTTTTTAGCTCTCCTGCAACCTTCGACCTGATAAGTGCTTCTTTGTTGAGCTTATAGTTCTTTCTTGCTGTCATAAGTGGTTTCCTTTGCTAAGATTAGGACTACTTTATGAGAGTTACCTATGCTGTAAATCTATTACAAGCAATGACTGTTTTCCTCATGATGTTCTTTTACTCTTTGCTTTAGGAAACTGTAACAAGGGAAACAAAGGCTGCTGGCAGCACGAGTTATCCCTGCTCGTTTGAAGACTGTAAGGGAAAAGAGTTGCTGCCAGTTTTATGTCCGCAGTGTGAAAAACACTTCTGTTTGACGTAGGTTTTTTTTTTTTTTTTTTTGTCAACTTCAAAAAGTGAGGGGAAGCGTTCCTTCTGTGTTCTATTTTTGCATCACTTACTGTTCTGTTTCATTTTTTTGCAGCCACCGTCATCAAGATGATCACAAGTGTGAGAAGTTGGAGGTCCAGAAGCCTCGAATGGCAGCCACAAAAGAGCTCGTGCAGAAGATTTTAGGTCAGAAAAACAGGCAAAGGCAGTGTTTATTTTCTTAATCTCTCCTTTGTATGGATTCAGATGGCAATTCTTTTCTTATCATACTCTACAAGAATTTATACCCTTCAATCTCTTTTGAATTTAGATTTTTATTGATGTCCTTGTCTGGTCTGTAAGCTTAGGTGAATTGTCAACAATTGTATTTATATTACTAATGCATTACACATATTTGATCTCTATATGTTTGGTAAATAAATAACTCAAGAAATAATTTATTTACTTACTAGGTGAATTTTAGTTGCACTAGATTGTATTAAGGAATGTCAGAGTAAAAAGTCCGGAGGTGCTGTAATGGCTTTTGAGGTTTGTGTGTTTTTTTTTTTTTTTTTTTTATAATCAATCATACTCATGAATGTGACAAAAATATAAAAAAAACAATTATAAGATATGAATACTTCTGCAGGACTGTAGATCCAGAAATGTAACCACTTGGTGGCTTTAATAACTGAGTTTTCTATCATTTCTGTGTCTTTCTGTTCAGAGTCAAAGGATGGATCCAAAAGCAAAGGGCGCAGAGGAGCAAAGAATGCTGCCACCGCTGCAAAGGTTGCCCTTATGAAACTGAAGCTGCATGCTGCAGGAGACAAGGGACTTCCACAGGTAAAATCAGCTTCACATCCCACCATAACTGTGACTTAATTTGTTTGATTTCAGTATTTTCGAAAACATATTTTCCTTTTTTATCCTCTTCCATTGTCTAAAGCATCCCTCCTTCCTTTACTTGACTATTTTTATGTTAATATAAATTTAAAAGAGTGAGTACTTCAAGTAAAATGTCGCAAAACCTGGAATTTTGATTTAGAAAAATTGCAAGAACACTGATATTACACTATGTAAGCCTTCTTCTCATTATGTATGCTTTCCAGACAGAAAGAACCTATTTTCAGGTTTATCTTCCAAAAGAATCCAGAGAGTGCAGCCGGCCCATGTTTTTCTCTTTAAAATGGAGTGTGGGTAAAGTGGTGGATTACGCAGCCTCTTTAGCCACCCTCAAGAACAACAACAATGTTCTGACAGCCAAGGTAAACAGAGAAAGACAAGAAATATATTTGGACACTTTAATGTTTACAATAAATGACTGAGTATCTGAAGCTACAGCGTCAAATAATGCTGGAATGTAAAATTGTGGGCATAATCGTAGACATGGAAATCATGATTATTTACCATAACATGTGTAGATCACTTTGAAAATATTGTCCATTGTAATGTTTTTGTGGTTGTGTAGAGCCAAAATAAAAATCTAGTGGAAATCACATTTATTTCACAGGACTATTGGAGTGACCTTGCAATTTTTTGATACATGTGACCCCTAACAACAAACTAAAGTTATTGGCCTGAGTTTGTTATTAGGGGTCATATGTATCAATGTCAACCCACGTCTCCATTTGCAGAAGCTGCGTCTCTGTCATCCTGAGACAGGCCAGGCTCTCCAGATGGATGACTCCCTGCTCTCTCTTCTGGCTCACCCAGAAGCTCCACTGCATAACGGGGGAAATGTGATCCTGGAATACGTGGACAACGAATGCACAGGACTAAAGGATGTTTCTGACTATATCGCACAAACCTGACTTAGGAGTATCATAGAGTATCACAAATGTATTATATGTGCGAATTATTATTTATGTGAATTAAAAAATGTTTTTCTATTTGTGGAATTTTTTTATATTGGTGATTTGTGAGAAAAGTTCATTTAAGATGCAGCAAGATTAGATCTATGTAGTAATAGCCTTAGATTGGATTTAAAGAAATACAATTTATCCCAATTAGAAACTTGCTAAATGTAGTACAAGGAGCTCATAAATATTTACTTGGGTGCAATGCTTCAATGCAATATGTATGTATGTAATTCAGACTTTTTGAGTAAGTACCTTCTACTTAAGCCAGTTTTCTGAAACTGGGTCAAGAATGACAACAGTAAACAGTCAGACAGAACAACAATAGAATAGTTAATATTAAAGCTGGAATAGTCTAGTCAAAGTCCAAACATAAACCCAGTTGATTTGAAACTTTATATTCATAGAAGCTCCGCTGAATCTGACGGAAGTGGGTAGTGTCAGGAACCACAAGATATTTCCTTTTTTGACATTAAACACTAAGCCACTGCCTCAGTTGTCTTAACCAATCGCATTTCACGCCACACATAGCGACAGGCAAAAGTAGCCAATCACAAAGGGGCATTAAAAGTGGGTGGGTCCTCAGCAAAACCTGTATATAAATGAAAAGGGGCTGGGTCAACACGTACAGTAGATCCCGTTGTTTTGGTGAGAACGGAGCGGTTGTTGAAGGTTATCGATAAATAGCAGAAACAGGATTCAGTTTTGATTTTTTTATCAATAGGCTCAGTAGCTTTTTTGCTGCTTTTCTGATCGAGTCGCCGAGAAAAGAGCGACTTGATCCCCCCGACACAGATCGTTTTGTAAAATCAGGTCGAAAGGGATGCCGCTGCAGATAGACTCCGACGGACGCCAACTGTCTCTGGATTTAATCTCGTCGCATTTAATCGGGAAGAGCAGCTTCTCTATAAACTTAAAGAGCCTCAGAACATCTCCCGCTCGACCGAGTGTTTCCGTAAGATACCAAAGCTCAAGTTCACGGTATTAGTTTCGCGTTGAGGCGAAGACCGAAGAATAAACATTCAAGCTAGCAGCTAGCGTTAGCTGGTAGAAAAAAAAAACAAAGCGCGGATCGTTAATCCTCGTGAACCGCTTTGACAAAAGAGGTCGAGTTACCAACGGTGCAGTCGACTGCTACGAGGTTGAACCTTTTTATCTCTGCCTGTGTGGAAGATAATTTGTTGGTAAGTGAATTAAAATTGATGTGTTGAACCAGGAAGACAGTGTGTGTGTGGGGGAGGGGCAGTGTTTTCTGTTAGAGGAAATAGTGTTTTGGTCTGTAATTTATCCAAGAGGGGCGCTGCTGCGCAGTTCTGTCTTCTCTTTCGAGTTTCTGTTTCTGTTCACTTTATCTGCACTATTTGCGAATAAAAGTGTACTTGTTCATTGACATAATGCATTTTTGTACTCCAGGCTGCCATGAAGCTGTTGGAAAACTCCAGCTTTGAAGCCCTCAGCTCCAGGCTGTGTGTGGAAACTGGGGAGTCCCGTATCCTCGGCAGGTAAGCCCCCTTCTGTTGTAATGCTTTTGCCCTTCAGTGTGGAAGTGGTGACTGAATATGAGTGATTATTTGTGTAAGAAGCAGTTTAAAGGGACATGTTATGTGATCAAACTTGTTGGGATTTTTATCATATTGCCAGAGAGCAAGACTTTCAGCAGATAACAGGAACGCTTAACAGAGTACAACTTACTTTCTGTTTTTTTTCCAATTGGACTTTAAATTTGTTATTGAAAATGCTAGATTTGGAACTGTTGGGAGTTTTTTTTGGAAAGACGAGTTATGTTGTGATCCTCCACTGTGCATTGGACACAAACATGGCCAGAGCCAAACTTTGCCTTAACCTTCAACCTTTTCCCAGTTTTTCCTCAAACATTTTCCATTCGACTCTGACTCTGTTTTCTGGATGCAGAGAGTAAAACCTCATGGTTGCACTTCTAACTTCTTAGCATAAAGCATTTGGAGGAAGCGGTGTGTATCGTACATTTCTCTTGCGCAGAAAAAAAAAGTTCTCCCTTTTTGACGTCATGGAACAGGACTGGCAGCACATACAGAGATCACTGACCCTGTGCTGAATTAGAGTAGTAGAGCTGCAGCAGCCGTTTACAGGTTACACAATTGAACTGAAGTGTTTTACGACTCTTCAGGCCTACTTTCAAAGCTTGCGTTGAAAGTTCACTGATGATGTTCTTGTTATTTGGTCTGCAGACTGTAAACCATATCAGTGTGCCTCAGGTTATGCAACCCTTTCCTCCCAGCTGGGCCTTGCAGATATAGCTAAAAGGAGTGTAATTACATAAACTCCAGTGGGCTGTGCAACTATGCAGTTTTGCTGTGTGGGCTGGTGAAACTGAGCAGTGTGGTGGCCGTGGCCTGGGTTGACACAGGTTATTTTGGAGACTGTTGTTAAGCTGGCATGAGTGTTAACATACTCGTTCCATGAGAGCTGAGTTCTGCTGGTGTTTCAGCCTGATTGGAGGAGTCTTTCAGCGTAGTGAAGAATGGATACAAGTTCAGACAAGCTGAAGTGATTTAAGTATTTGTTTATCTGTAAGGGATTTAGGTGGAAAGGTCTTCACAAGTTAGCAGGAAAAGTAGGTTGACGATCTCTTGCATCTGTAAATAAGTAGCTTTAACATTAATTGATGCACGAACCCCTTCATTACACATGCATGCTGCCTACTCCTATGTCTGAATGGCTGAGTTGTTGCTCACAGGATTCAAACAGAAGGTCAGCTGTGTTGTGTTGTGCTGGGAATACCAGTGCTGCTATTTCCACTCCGTGTTCCTTGGATGTTCCTATAATTAAAGCCGACAGAATCTGGGAGGACCTTCACACTCGCTCTATCCTTAGCTGTAGTACCTTGTGTAACCTCAGAGTGCACCAGAGGGAAATAAACAACTGCCGTCTGCTGCCCACTGATATCTGTCCCAGAGACATCTGACCCAGATATGTGAGCGCAGGAGACCTTTGACAGTGACTGGCGAGGCGTTTGTGTTTCTATGGCTTCCAGAGGATATCCAGAGCTTGATAAATAATCCACAGCATGCTTAATGAATTTGATGTGATTGTCGTTTATAACAGAACTGGAAGGAAAAAGTAAATGTGGCTTCCACAGGAACTCCCGGGTAACTGGTCAGAGTTGCAGAAAAGGTGGATTGTGCACAAAAGCAGGAAAAAAAGCAACCAGAGCTACAATAGAAGGGTTTACAATGAAGCATATTAATTTTAGAATGGCTTAGTCAAAGCCTAGACCTAAATCCATTTGAGGATCTATGGCAAAACTTAGATATTCTTCTATAATTGCAACCTAAATCATGTTTAGTTGGATGATAATGTTATGGCTTTCTACTTTGCCAAATGTTATGGTGCTATTATGTGTCAAATCATCGAATAAATAAAAACAAACATTACAATAACAATGTGTATTTCACATGTTTTCATTTGAAGTATTAATGATTTTTTTGTTTTTACTCCTGTTGTCCTGCAGGATTGAGAGTTACTCCTGCAAGATGGCAGGAGATGACAAACACATGTTCAAGCAGTTCTGCCAGGAGGGGGAGCCACATGTCCTGGAAGCCCTTTCTCCCCCTCAGTCCACCAGCGCCACCAGCCCCTCTCAGTAAGCACAGCAATCCAGTTCAGCAGAAATCAGAGAAAATAGCAGGGAGTATTTAAGGGATGCCGGCCATTGTGTTTGTTTGGTAGGCTGGGGAAGAGCAGCGAGGACGGTGAAAACCCTCTGAGCGACAAGGTCTGCAGGAAGACTCTGTTCTACCTCATCACCACGCTCAACGAGTCCTTCAGGCCGGACTACGACTTCAGCGCCGCCCGGGCCCACGAGTTCAGCCGAGAGCCCAGCCTCAACTGGGTGAGTTGCTTCTGCCGCCGTAGGAGGTGTGATTATGCTTAAAATATGATGGGATGTCGATAAGCTAGTTTTCTCCTCAGGTGGTGAACGCAGTGAACACCAGCTTGTTCTCATCAGTGGGAGAAGAGTTCAACTCTGTGGGACCCGAGCTGTGGAACGCCATCGACCAGGAGATCAACCTGCAGAGCTGTGACATCTACAGGTCAGCGTTGTGGTGGTTTACGACGCTTAACCGCATCATTCTGACAGAAGGAGTCACTTTTATTTCTCCCTGTTTCTCAGCTACAACCCAGATCTTGATTCTGATCCTTTTGGTGAAGAGGGGAGCCTCTGGTCCTTCAACTACTTCTTTTACAACAAAAAACTGAAGAGGATTGTGTTCTTCACATGTCGCTCCGTCAGGTCTGTGCCAGTAAGCATTACTTATTAAAGATGCCATCTACTAAAAGTTTAGTTGTTTTTTTTCTCCTTTTGAAGGGCACTCAAAAAAGATCAGAGTTTTCTTTCTGTGTATTTGTCATGTCAGAAAAAGCATGAGATTTGGCAGAATTAGGCAGAATTTTGAACAATGTGATGAGTGAATCAGAGATGAACATATTGGCCAATTTTCCTCTTATTGACTCAGATTAGTGTTTAGCAGGTTGAACAATAATTTTTTTTGCTGCATTAATTGCATACAAAGCCAAGAATTTCTATCATTTAACTGGAACAAAAATCGGACAGGTTTAAGCAACATTACACAGAGGATAAAATAGGATATTGTCTAAATTGACTGGATTAGTTTCCTTCTGCCTTGTTACCAGCACAAAGGACTAAAGCTTGTTTTGCTTGGGTTTAGGTTTTATCTTTATTTGTTCAGCAACAAATTGGCAAAAAAAAAACCAAAATCTTAAAAAAATTTAATACCTGAAGATAGACCTTCAGGTCAGATAAATCTTAAAGATTAAAAACCAATGTGATTATTTTCAGTGTTCTTAGTGGCTACGGCCGAGGTTGCCTCGACAACGAGCTGGACATGGAGCTGGAGGACGAAGAAGAGATGGACGGCTTCACCGAGGAAGGGTGAGATCAAGCACAGCTTAAGATGTTTTTTTGTTTGTTTGTTTGTTTTGTTCTTTCCCTCATTGTTTCTTTCCCAACTTACATTTTTGAATTTCTTCCTCAGGTTCCCCAGAGCTCTGTGTGTGTAGGTCCAAATCTGCAACCTCCAACGATCACCCGTACCGTTACTCCTGTTGTTCTTTGTCCTTTTTCGTCTAAAATCTATGGGAGTTTTGCTGCCTCATCCGAAGGCGTTTTGTTGTTTGGGACTGAAGCATGTCTGGTCACTTCCAGTCCAACGGCGAACTCTGTGGCCACAAAGTGGTGGACGTTTTAGTGAAGGCGCCCCACCGCAACAAGAAGTTCCTTTTATCACCCACAATGTATAATTTTTGACCTGGGGGCTCTTCTCTATGTGTTTTGTTTTTTCCCAAAGACTTTGGGAACTTGAGGGACGCTTGAGGAGAAGTGGATTTATGGCAGAGAAAGATGCAAAAGACTGCCAGAGAGTTTAGTTTGTTCCTAATAAAGAGGGTCCAGATTACACCAGCACTTGTGGCAACAAACATTTAAGTCCATCTCTGGACTGAGTTGATTGGAAGGCAGAGAGGACTGAATGGACAGCTGACTTTGTGTCTTCAATGTCTTTTTATGTGTGAAAGTGATGTTACTGTGAAATGTTTGACATCCTAAAAGCCCTTTTTATTACTGAAACTTTATCTTATGGTAGGTATTTACTGCAAGTTCTCATCTGTACCTGTTCTGACACTGAGGGGTTTGCATTTGGGCTGCAGCTTGGACAACATATCAGCTTTTATTAGACGTTCACTGATATACACTTGTATTATTTTGGATTGAGTTTATTTGACGCTCCATTCCTCAGTGTGTGTTCCTGCTGTTATTTTGTTTCTTTTTACATTTGCTCGTCGCCTCATTGCAGTGCTTCTTTAACAAGTGAATGTGTCGTAAATCCTTTAGAAAGTACAGGTTAGAAGTTTCAACAACTGCATGGCTACTTTTACGCTCATTAAAAGACAGGAGTGGTTCGGTGTCCTTTTAAGACTACTGTGCCTTGTTTTGACTGGCCAGTGGTACAGACCCTAATAAATCTGTGTTTCTATCTTAACAGCCTGAATTTCTTCTCTCTCAACAGAACTGGAACAATGGAAGGTTTGGCCTCTGGGTTTATCTAGGAATTAAGTCAAAACGTTAATTATACAGTAAAATATTTCTTTTGATTGCTATGGTTTACAGGTAATTGACATCTCCCAATTGTTTTTTGTACATTTGTTTTAACAGTATAAATTAAATATAATTTAAACTGTCTATGCAAGTGCTTAATATTAAACCATAAGAAGTCATAACATTATGAAGCAGACTCTGATATCTTGGCATGTTGATTGAAAGCTTAGTGGAAGAAAATAACTTTAATTGCATAATCTTGTAAGAATTTTTTTTATGAGAATCTCTAAAATGTAATAGTTTTTGAATGTAATTTTAAATAATATGCACGTCTGTGTTCCAAGTAGTGTATCAGTGTGTAAAATATAATTCACTGATATTTTGGGAAAATGTTCTCAATGTTGAGGTAATAATATATTCAGCCTGTTGGAATGTCACTGGAGTAAGTTCACATATGACAATGGTACACAGAACAATGAAAGTGTTAAGTATTGTCACATGAAAGATGTGGGTGAAACTGATCCAACCCAACAAACCTCATTGCACCACTGCACCACTCAGTTTTACCACAACAGCTGCTTGTAAAGATTAATGGTGAATCACTGGGAATCAGCCAGGTTGGATCATATTTTATAGATGCATGATTTGACATCTCATTAAGATACTCAGTTACATGGATGAAGTAGGTATTTATCACTCATCCTGGTGGATCTGAGCAAACTGTTTCATTCTTTGAAATTTGATTTTGGCATTTTCCAATGCCAAAATGGGTAGTTTTGAGAGGTTTTTCCCAGACATTCCTTAAAATATGCTTTTTGCTTCATCTCTTCCCTCCTTTTCCATCCTGTCCATATCTTTTCCCTACAATTCCGTGTCCTCCCTCATACTTGTTTCTAGTGCACTTCCATATGTAAAGTGTACCCACCTTGGAAATATCTGCCATTAAACTCCATACTTCAGTGTGATATTTGAAACTGATAATTAACAAAAATTGAGTCTTAAAAAGGAACATTTCCCATGAAAACTCAGGAACCCTCGATTATGTAAACTGCACCTACCTGGAATGCTAACTAATGTACCGACAGAGAACTTGCCCTTTTCAAAGGATGACAGAACACTTGTTCAAAAACAACCGTTTAATGAAAAAACAAATGCAGTACATGATGCAGACGAGATGTAACCACAGCATGTGACCCGTTTGCTTGCTTTGTGAGCTCCAGCTGGAAGCCTCACTGTCGCAAAGTTAACTGGTGCATGGTTCAACTTCCTGTTTATCTGGTCGCCTGACGACTCAGGCTCACTGTAAGCCATGCACCTCCAAATATGACCACGTCTGAACTTGTACAAGTTCTCAAAGTGGCACGTGCATAGATGTGATGGTAAAAGATTCATTTGACAAGCTGGAAGAGGAAAAGAACCAGGCAGACGAAAGAGGTTGAGTTAAGGCTGAACATCAAGTACCAGAGCTGAAACATCGAGTCAGTACCATCCTGCCTGCCGTTGACCATCGATGCAAGCAGTTCATGAGCGACAGTTTCCTGTAAACGCTTGGCACCTGTTTCATAGTGGCTTCTGCTGATCCCTTTGTTTAAATTGTACAAAAACAGTTCAAGAGAAAGATGGAGTAAAATAAGCCTATAAATCTAACCTCTTACTCACTAAAATGACTATAGAGCAAAACTAAAATTAAATAACTCAATGCATTGTTTATAAAATGCTGAGAAATACTGTTAAAACCAAGCTTCCACTTGATGTTTAAGTGATTTTCCATTTTCCAAATTTAGCATGTCAACATTGGCTGGATCATTTATGGCATAAAAGAAAAAAACAGGTTGGTTTAAAAACTCCAAATGAATGCGAGACATGATAACTGTAGCTTATGAACCTGAAACAAAATATAACAAACATCTGTGCTTAGAATGAGAACCGAATAAAAACATTATTGTGTCAAATTAATGGAACATCTTAGTGTGAATAGAATCATTGGAGCTGCTTTCATAATACTGTGTAACTCCTCCATTTGACCTGAAGAAAGCTGCACCATATTAAAGTTCCCTTAAAGTACTCAGCTTGATGAGATGTAACGCCACATGATATGTATGTAGTGTAAATTGTCCTTGATTGACAACCTTCTTCGCAGTCTTTGTTTTAGCTCTGACTCCACAAAATGACTTTGTGGTGGTCCATCGGCAGTGCTGCTTGTTGTTATGTCACAAAAAGGAAGCCAGTAAGGATAAAAATGGTGTGCCACCTCATTAGGGAGAGGTGCAGGTAGTCAGGCATTGATGGCAGGACAGGGGGGCTATCTGAGTCCAGCTCTAGAGGTCATCCATTCAAGGCCTTGACATAAACTGGAACAAAGAAGAGATGTAATGAGATTCAAGACCCAAAGCCCACAGTGAACTTTATTTTCAGACACCTTTAGCTGCTTAGAACAATACTAGGATCTTGACTTGACTCGCACATAAACGATCAAGTTCAAAGACACTGTTTAGTGAAAAGAGCGACACCTGGTGGCAAACAGCTCTTCTAGCAAGACAGATTCAATTTTGGGCAGTTAAGCTCAAAATTCAACCTAAATCTGCCAGAGGTCTGAGAAACGTGATCTTAACTTAATCACCAGGATTCTGAGTTGAATCTGTGGATGAGGTTTAAGTTTACAGTGATGGAAAGACATAAGAGTCACTCTTATACATTTTCACAATTCCAACGAAAATGTGAAAACTCTCTAACAAAGCAAAAAAAAAAAAAAAAAATTTAAATAAATATGCCTTTCACATCATTTTAGAAGACAACATTTTGGATGAATTAAAACTATAAATCTACTGCAAGAAAAAAATGTGGACTTGGTTGTACTTTTGAAAGTCACTCTACAGCTAAAATCTTCTTAACCTTGAACTTTATCTTTCAACATGAATGCAATGTATTTTGGGGATTTGTGTGATAGTACTAACACTGAATGAGGAAAAGATGTACTTTCAAAATGTTCTACAAACAAAAGCCTGTAAACCCGGTAAGATTAGTTTTAGAGAGTGTCGGAATATCAAATTTCAAGTTTCCCCACAGATTTTCAGGAATGGATGCTGGTCCATTTTCACACAGTACTTTCACTGCAGCTCTGGCTGGGTTGTCTTTCTACTGGGATATGACCCCAGACCCTTCTGGTCACAACAAAATTTTATTTAGTGGCATCATCCTAAAAAGGGGCTGAATGTATACTATGGTTGTGTGATTTTTATCAAACAAATAATAAAAAGAACATGCATTACTTTCCTTCTATTCTATTTTCTCAACAGAAGAAGAGATCGTAATCAATCATCTGGGATTGGTTTGTAAACAGTAGACAGTCTCACCCCTCTCCTGTCAGAGCGCAGCAGGACTGAATGTGCCAGGGATGGTCTTTGATGGAGCTCAGGGTGAGGTATTTGGAGATCTCCGCTGCCGACATGCAGTCCTTCATGTCCTGCTTGTTGGCGAATATTAACACAGCTGCCTTCCGCAAGTCCTGAGGAGACAATTCAGAGAACAATCCAGCTTAAATCACATATTCTGATCTGCAAGACCTTGACAATGGTGCAACTATGGCACAGAAATGACAAAGTGAAGCTTATCTCCTTCCTCAAGCGTCACCCACCTCATGAGCCAACATCCTGTAGAGCTCCTCTTTAGAGATGGCCAGTCTCTCCCTGTCGGTGCTGTCCACCACCAGAATAATGAACTGCAGAGGAAAAAAAAAAATCACACAGCAACTTTTTAAAGGAATTAAATGCAACACGATGGGTGGGCATATCCAATCATCCGGACCCCTAAGCCAACAACCTCTTCTGAATGAGAAATCAGAGCCTTCAATGACCGAAGACCAAAGAAATGTTTTTTATAGAAAAAGACACCACTAAAATTAAATCGACTTTAAAGCAAGTCATCAGCATCTACAATAATGCTGAAGAAACTTGAATAATACAAGTTACAAAAACATTTAACTATCCTTTGGGATCAAAGTATTTTTAATTGAATTCACAATAGCCATGAAAGAACATCTTCAACTAATCTTCAACTTTAGAATTTTGTCAGTGATAAGCAGAAAGATCAGAATATTTTTCATAAATTATGCACCAAGATCATCATTTATAAAAGCTTTTGTTAAATGACTCCCATCATGAGAGAAGTGCTGGTGGTGTTTCGTCATTGTTCCCAACGCATCTGCCTCTCCTGTTCGTTTTTTTGTCCCTTTATATCCTAAGTATTGCGGCAGCTGACCCCAACTTTGTCTCTCCGACAGACTCCTTTGTGATAAAGCTAACCCAGCTGACATCAGCGACCCCTGCTGGAGTCTGAGCTCTGAATGAATGCACCAGCTGCCACTCTGGAGAAGGAACATGGAAAATAAAAACCCAAGACAAAAGTGCAGGGAAAAAGTTTGGAACAATGCTGACCTAAACCGTATCGTGGTTCTCACCTCTGTGTTGGAGTAATAGGTGTTCCAGGAGGACCTCAGCGATTCCTGTCCACCTATGTCCCACATCAGGAAGTGCGTGTTCTTCACTACTATTTCCTCCACATTACTCCCAATGGTGGGGGATGTATGAACAACCTCATTCATCAGACTATACAATAAAAAAAAATTAAAGAATCTAAGCACAGTGGAAAAAATGTGTTTATGTTTTCAGGATGGTTTCAAAGATTGTACTTACAACTGGTAAAGGATGGTGGTTTTCCCCGCATTGTCCAGACCCACAATAATCACCTTGTGCTCTGAGACAAAAACAGTTAACCAGGATTTGTTTTATGATTTGAGGAAACACACAAACTGCACTATTTACTGTAAGAGCACTACGTGGCAGAGAAGAGGGAAAAAAAAAAAAAATGAACGTGATGTTTTCAGTCAACACAAAGTACCCCCGACACCCACAGCAGTACATTTTAAAAAAAACAATCACTCTGAACTTCCTGTCTCAGTTTTCCCTCACATCACTTCTTACCATTCATAAGAACTACAGGGAGGATTTAGAATGAATAAACACAGTAATTGAGCCAACATTAACATTTCTGTCCCTCTGAGTCGCAGCGGAAAGGAAGTTCTGCTGGTCAGGATGAACTATGCTCGCTTTTGCAGGATATACATTGTGTATTGCTTCCTTCATGGCCTGCTACCATGTGTTGATGACAAGCAATGCCAACAGATAAAATTTGTGCATTAACACGAAATCTCTCACCTGATGTTTTATAAAGCAAAGAAATGACAGGAACAGATTTTATTCTCATCTTTGACTATTTTCCAGTCTCTGATTGAAGTATTCTCCTGATCGCTCATATTTTCCTATGTTAGAACCACAAACTTGGACTTTATAGGGGTTTTATGTGAGAAAACACAAATTAGTGAAAAAAAAAAAAAAATATATATATATATATATATATAATCTATATATATATCCAATTTGTGTTTCTATAGGAAATATATAGGAGAATATTCAATCAAGACTGGAAAAATAGTCAAGATGAAATAAAATCTGTTCTGTCATTTCTTTTGGTATTTTTTAAAAGCGTTCAAGTTCATTTCAAAACTCCATTTTTAGATGGAGTGGGGCACTGTAGAAGGGTGAACCCCTTCCAAAGTCTCATTTTTTCCCTTGTCTCTTGAAGTTTCCCCCCTCAATGTCGTCCTGTATTTAGCTTTATCCGTCTCCTGATTAAGTGGGACACCACAGCATGATGCTGCCACCACTGTGTGGATGTTGTGTTCTGATTGTGCAAAACTAAAGTTCAGCTTTGAGCCAAAGCACCTTCTTTACATGCTTCTTTTATTTTGTTCTATTTTAAAATGATGCAGTTTTAACAAGCTGATCTTAACTGGGTAAGTCGTTGAGGAACTTAGCAGGTGACCAAAGTCAGATTAACACACATGCTGCTTTTAGATTGCCAACTATTGCATTGTAACAGTGGTACTTGACAGGTGGGACACCTTTAGTTTCCACATCATTACTGTTTGTGTTTTTTGCATGCTGTAAATATTTCCTAGTAGGACTGAATATCTTGATAAGTGAAGGAAGAGTGTACCAGATCACCTGCAGTGGGCAGGTAGGGGCAAATGTTGTATTATGTTATCTTCCAGACAAGTGACAGACAGTTTCAGGTCACTCTAGTAGTATCACATAAAAACAAGACTCAAGTTATCTTCAATTAAACATTGTTCTTTATTATGAAGCCACAGTCCTTCTTAAGAAAACAAATTTAGATTTAGGGCTTGGCCATACCACAATAAACTATGTAATAACGTGTGAGTAAAGTTCTTGTAGTTTCTATCTTTTATGTCAACTTATTCGGGACAGGAAAAGCGTTCAAGTTCATTTCAAAACGTCAATAAAACCCTGTACTGTCCATTTTTAGATGAAGTGGAGCACTGTAGAAAATTTGATCAAGCTCATCAAACTCTTAGAAAGCCCATGATAAGTTATGCAATGGTTTGTGTCCTGGTTAGTGAAAACTAAAGCTGATTGACAAACTGGATAAACTGAGGCAGGCTCTCTTACTTAATGTAATTATGTCGTTCACTACGTGATAAACAGATTACGCGCCGCAGTGATGGCTCGGATAGACACACTGAGAGTTTTAGTTGTTGTTTTGTCACTCAACCCGAACAAAGAAGAGGACAACTCAGAGCCGAAGAGATGCGTGGCGAGATAATTCACCCCTTCATCTGTTGTTGCGGCTCTTGCTGCTCACTTCAAGCTAACGGGCTTCCATTATCTCCGGCAGACTTGGGCTCGCAGTGAACCGTAACAGTGTGATTACTATTTTTTTTAATCTCCACACACGACACCTACCTTGGTTACAGAAGTAGCTCCACAGTTTCGCAAAAATCAGGCCCATCGTTCTGGTCGGTTTCGGGGTGGTCGGCTAACAGCAGCCCTTTAGCTTCTCTCCGCTCCTGCTTGTCCACACCGTGCGGCGGCGGTCCGAGCCTGGCTGCGGTAGCGAAGACTAACTGCACATTTTCTCTACAACAAAGCGCCTTCCCAAAAACGAAGACTCCATGCGCGTCCGTTTCTTTCAAATATACTCAACGAGAGGATGAATAACGTAATGTAATAAATAGTTACTGAAAAAAGGCTAGACACAACAAGTCGGACAAACGGCTGTTAAACGGAACGATACGTACACACAGCTGGGTAGGACTTCTGCCAGTTAGCAACCCGACTATTCATTTATCACTGTGTTACGTAATGACGTAACACTTACGTTTGGTTCCCCTCCCCCCCCCCCCCTTCGTACTATGTTTGGTTTTTAAAGTCAAAAACACATTTAAAACATATAGAAGCAACTTTGCATATAAATATTGAAATTTAAATTAAATTGGTATTTTTTTATTTCGAATAAATCTGAGTCCAAAATCTATTTTCTTTTTAATTAAAATATGAAAACATACCTTCTAAATATTAAACCACATTATTATTATTATTATTATTATTATTATTATTATTATTATTATTATTATTATTATTATTATTATTATTACGAGATATTTTCATCTCATGTCGCCGAAGCTCAGAAGAATCTTACCTGGACATATTCTACCCTTTAATGAAAAATGGCATAGATGAAACATGTGTAAGTACATCCAGGAATGCGTTGAAACTACAACAGGCTTTAAAACTTTTGTAATAATACAACAGAATGGCGCATGGAGGGGAGAGGAGGGGGAGATGTTTTTCGTCATGTGACTTTCTCAGTGACGTATGCGGAAGTAATAGTCAAAACAACGAGATCTGAACCATGCCGTAAGTATGGAATTACAATTTTCGGTAAAGTTTTTCTGCTTAAAATTAGTATTCATGCTAATTTTATGAATGTTCACAAAAAGCGAACTTGCTAAACAGGTCAGAGGTGTCGGTTTTATTATATCATTACCTCAGAGCCAATTTATTTGTACAAAAATCTACATTTTTGAACGTGTTCAAAACATTGAACACGTTTTTTGAATTATGTATTGGGAGTCATTCAAAATAGGAGTCATTTATCAAAGTCAAATGTCTAATAGATTGCCAGTAAAGTCTCCAGTCAGTGATATTTATCAGTATTTCAGATGTGTCCCACAGCATTTTTGAACACAGTTTCGTTAACAGAACCACGTCCTGATCACCACAAGAGAAATGTCAGTCTTTCCAAAAATCTCCCTGAAGCCAGAAGTGACAGAATATCTTAGACATGTCTTCTTAAACAAAGAGGTAAGAATTTTTTTGCAAACAGATTATAATCTTGAGTTGTGAGCTTGAGCATTCTGTGTCACAGGTGTGATTTTTTTCTTATTTATACATAAGATACTGCTTGCAACAACACAACACAACTGCCTCTTATGTAAGAGATAACTGACGATTCTTTTGCATATCTGTCTAATACGCAAAATTGTTTCGTCAAATTGTTTAAATTCAGTTATATTGAACTTTTATTTTTGTTTCTTCAGATTTAGTTTCTTGTGCGCTTTAGACCATTTCCCTGTCGAAAGCATGCGCAGGGCCCGGGCAGTTGTGCGCATGCGCGGGGCCGGGTCGGTTGTGCGCATGCGCGGGGCCGGATCAGTTGTGCGCATGCGCGGGGTCAAATCGGTTGTGCGCATGCGCGGGACCGGGGTGGTTGTGCGCATGCGCGGGGCCCGGGAGGTTGTGCGCATGCGTAGGACCGGATCGCTTGCGCGGGGCCCAGGAGGTTTTAGAAAGCGGATGTGGGATTGCACAACTTCCGGTAGCTATAGCGTTAGCATTAAAAGGCTCGGAAAATGGCTCAGTCTCAGCGGAGTTGTTTTTGTTCAGTCCCTGGTTGTTCATGTGGGGCAAGAAAACAGCCTAATCTGTCATATCATGCGTTCCCTACGGAGCCGGACCAACGAAGGCAGTGGATCTGGCGATCCGAAGAGATGAAGGTCCGGACTTTTGCATAATGACGGGGAGCACTTTCGTATGTAGCCGCCACTTCACACCGGAGGATTTTGTTAGCGGATCCACCACCAGCCGCCTTAAATTTTTTATAAAATGTGGAGTATTCACTATCAAGACAAATACTACATTTCTTAGATTTGTTTTTAGATTATTATCAGTAATTTAGAAACTGTGGAGTACTCACTTTTAACCCAGAAAAGAAATGAGATTAGTCACTCTTTAGTTAATTTCATCAGAATTTGTAGATTACTCACTATTTAGATGCACAGACCAGAAGCCCAGAGGACACTTTTGAATAAACATTGCAAATTGCAATTATCTGAAATGAAAACCTGCTGAAATCTGAGAGTTTTATTATTTCTACATTTCAAACATCAGTTGGGTATTGTACAAGGATCAATGAGCATTTCTGCCTCTTGAACTGCAGATTGTTGACCATTGCGCTACAAGGTTGACATTTAGTCACAATAAAATTTTCCTGCAGAACTTTGATTCTAAACACATCAAATCTGGTTTTAGAATTGTTATAGCTCAACCCCTTTGAAAATGTACTGGACTATGCTAAAAACTCTGAAACCTTGCAAACCCATTGAACTACCTATTTTGTAAATTAAGTGTTTCTCATGTTAGCTGTAAATTGTTCAGGTGTTAGCTGCTGTGGGTCCCCAGGAGGCAGAAAGTCGTTTCCAGAAGCTGCTCAGATGTTTGTCTCACCCACCTTCTTCCACATGTGTGCGGGTCAGCACTCACCTGGCTCCTCTGGAGGATATCAGGCTCAGTCTGGAGAAAGAGCTCAAGAAGGTGAGCAAGTGAATTTATTTGTATTAAGTTTTCACTGGAGTCACAGATGAGACATTTATTTTTATTTCTAAAGCAGCAGAAATGCGGCTTGTCAGCAGAAGAACCGTCTGTCCAGATCGCTCCACACCCACAAATCACAGATGTGCTGCTACTTCCTGTTGACGGCCCGAGGTATGCGAGGAATGCCGGGACATAATTCTGAATGTCTCTGCAGTTCGCACTCAACATGAACCCAGAACCTCAGCTTGGAAATCAAATGAATAACAATAAAAATATATGTAAGAAATGCATGTGTTCCTCTGAAACTTCAGGGCGGTGGAGCGGTTGAGCTCTGAGTTGGTGGTGGGCGCTCAGTGTGGCAGCGCCGTACTCAGAGGAGCTCATGTCTTCGCCCCAGGGATCGTCGCCAGCCCCAAGTGTAGCACAGCTGTATTTAATATCACTTCAACTGTCTTCCTTATGTCCTCCAGCAGCTCTTCATGTTGTGTTTTTGTCTTCAGACATGAAGGCGGGAGATTTGGTGTCGGTCTTCTCCGATTTAGAAGGAAAGTGCACTCGTGGAGCGACAAGCTTCCAGGGAAACAAGGTGTTTGTGGGGAATGGAGTTGTTGAGATGGATCGCTCGGCCATCTTCGCCACTGAAAAACCAGCCAGGTGGTTTAATGTTTTCTTTTTTCAACCAGTAGAAAGCCAAGAAAGTTTCAGGATGATGTGAATGATATAAAACTCTGTTGGGTTGAGATTTTATATAAAATTCTATATCTAGAATTTTATATGAGAGCTCTGCCTGAAATGTCTTCATAATTGGGTAGTGGTTCTGTACGAATTAAACACACTATCTTTTTTTCAGATTTCTATCTGTAAAAATATCAAATATCCTTCCACTTTACAATTACATACTCATTTATTTTCATGAAGCTTTTCATATTTATCTGGTAATTCTTAGTACACCTATATTTCTCCTTTAGCTATTAAAACAATTTATCTTTTAACAGAAATCAAATAATAAACTTAAGTGTAGTCATTCTTTAGATGTAAATAAACAATTGGCAATTTTTGCTGTCTGGTCTTTAGCTGTTTTCACTATATGTAACTCAGACAGTTTTTTAACAGAAAACTGAGTTTATTTTAATTTTGCTAGACATTCCGACTTGCAACACATTTTAAAGCCGTAAAACAACCATTATAACTATTTAAGGAGAAAATGTAATTTTTGCTATATCCAAGGACATAAATACTAGATACAACACACTTAATCAGAAAGCAGAAGTGTTTATATCTATACACCAGTGCCCATAAGGATCTGTATAATGACGTATGTTTCCAGAGGTGTGGGGGTTCGGATGGTGGATCCACTTTACAAGAGTCCCTCCTTCGACGGTGTTCTGCCCAGCATGGTGTTCCTGCAGGTATTTCTGTCAAAGCCCATAAAAGCGAGGATGATAAATTGGTCATCTGATAAACTCAGGCAGAGTCCAGACTTTATTTAATAAAGCCTATTAACTTTCTTGCCACCAGTTGAACCTGCTCTGCGTAATCTGCTAACATTGCCTTTTTTTTTTTTGCAGAACCTTCCCTCTGTGGTGGTGGGGCATGTGCTCGCGCCCCAACCTGGAGAACGAATCTTGGATATGTGTGCTGCCCCTGGAGGGAAGACGTGCCACATTGCTGCCCTCATGGGGGATAAGGTACTGTGGTAGACTTTGATGTGGACTTTTTAAGTAAAAAATGTTGCTCCTCAACAAGTTTTCTGTTGCTTATATGCCAATGAATGAAGAGTGGGCACCCCCTGCTTGTTGCTGATATTTAGAGGGCTTTGTGTGGGGTTTCACAGTTTTTCACTTGTTTGTTCATTCGTTTTTTTTGTTTTTTTTTTTTTTACTTTTATGACAGTTTCAATACACAATTTTTGAAATATGTTTCTTCTAGTGACGCTCCTGTTTTCTATAAATAATTAAAAGCATTTTCAATTAATTAGAGTATATACTTATTAGAATTGAAGTCCTCCTTGATTGTCCCACACAGGGAGAAGTTGTGGCGTTGGACAGAATCCTAAACAAGATTGACCGCATTCGTCAGAACGCACAAATGCTGAGTTTGCAGAGCATCAAAGCTTTCTGCTTCAACAGCACTCAGGCTGTTAGTGACGAGCCAGCACAGGAAGCTGAAGGTAAAGCATGACATCTTTAAGCCTTTTGTGTGTTTCTGATTGAGTTCAATAACAAACAGTGCACTTTTCCAATCACTCCAGGACCTCCTTTCCCTCCAGAGAGTTTCGACCGGGTTCTGCTGGACGCTCCCTGCAGCAGCCTGGGTCAGCGGCCCAACATGGCCAGCACCTGGAGTCTGAAGGAAATCTGCTCCTACCCGCCACTGCAGCGCAAGTTGTTTCGGACTGTAGGCCTTACACAGATACAATACTTCTGTCACTTACTTATTTTTACCTGTAGAGGACAGCATTGGACACTAATCACATTTAAGTGAAACAAAGCTTCTGAAGCGTACCATATATGTGTCCTTTAGGCTGAAAGAAGCAAACTCTAAATCAAATATTTTTTTTAAGTCTGTTCTCAAGTTTTATTGAGATATTAGTTCTATAGTATTAGCAATTAGATTTGGGCTACTTTTTGGAATTACATTTGGTGGCTAGATAGAAAATAGCTTCTCAGGAACCATTTTTCTGTTGACACATGGGAAAATGTCCACTGTCTATAAGGTTAAGATGACTTCTCTGAAGATATATTCATCCAATTCAAAGATATATTTGCAAATGAGAAGGAAACCATTTATAAGATTTTAAGACTTGATTACCTTTAAGTCTTATGAAGCAAAATTTTCAAAGACATTTTAGTTTTTAGAATCTAAAGCAAGCACTTATGCTTATATAAGCCACATATTAATGATGTTCAAACATTTATTTTTGTGATTAAAACTTTTGTTTCCTTTTGATTCTTGTTAATTTGTGAAATTTCCCAACTTCTGACTGCAGGGAAAACTGAAAATAGAGTTAAGGATTAAAATTACTTCAAATATTGGAATACTTTTTCTGATTTCTTAAATTTAGCCAGCTATAAAAAAGTATTTTTAGATAAACATTTAATATTTTCAATGCTCCCAACAAGCCAGAGGTAATTGCAAAAATAATTCAAACATGTGGAATTTTATCACAATCTGTTAGATTACAACAGGAATATTTGGTGGGGATTTTTGTTATGGCACAAAATAAAGTAATGCATAATTGTGAAGACACAAAACTTTACATCCAAATAAAATGTGGTTTACTTTAGAATGCCTCTTAACCTGTAACTGTCTAATGTAATCTCATTATAAATACAGCAGTTGTCTAAAGTTGTCAGTGGTTTCTTAGAGGACATTAATGAATAAACAGTGAAGACTGAAAGAATTGTGAGAAGAAAGCTCTTGATGAAAGACAGCCATAAAAAGTTTTTTGCTGTACAAAAAATCTTCATACATAAAACTTCACATAAATATTGGGAAGTAAGTGCGCTGCTCACATGAGATTATCATTCAACTTTTTTGACAACATATAAATATTATATGTGATCGAAAAACATCAGCATCTATAAAAACTAGAAAAAATTGCATCATTGCAACATTTAATCTCTCTATTTTGAATTGCATAAGCACCTCTAACACTTACGACATGATCTCTTTATGTTTAAAGAGTTAATAAGTCTTTCTTGCTGCAGGCGGTGCGGTTGTTGAAGAAAGGTGGAGTTTTGGTCTACAGCACATGTACCGTGACTCTATCAGAGAATGAGGAGCAGGTAGCCTGGGCCCTCAACGCCTTTCCCTGCCTCTCTCTGCAACCACAGGTACCGTACTGTCACTGCATGGAAAGATTCAAAACTCAAAGATATGAGGAGATGCCACTGAAACTTCTCGTCTCTCCCAGGAACCTCACATTGGTTCAGAAGGCATGCTGGGAGCCGGACTGTCACCTGAGCAACTACGCCTTCTCCAGAGATTCAGTCCTGAGCTGAGCTGGGACCAGACAGACACGACAGCGCCCCTCACCTGCAGGGCAGACACAGATACCATCGGCTTCTTTATTGCCAAGTTCCTAAAAACCTGACCGGAGGATATGCTTTCTTGCACCCAGATGGGGGAAACTGTATTGCTTACACTGACACACTGTGTTTACTTTGATGAGCCGTATAAAACGGGCAAACTTACTCTAGTTCACAGCATCTGCCTCTTAACAGCTGCTCTTTAACACTGCAGGCCATATAGGGATAAGCTTTACAAACACAGAGCCGGAGAGGGAGGGAAACTGAAGGAGCACCAGCAAATGCAGCAGTAGCAGCGCTACGGTCGCCATAACAACAGTGACGACACAGCTGCCATGGTGACGGTGGATTCAGGAAGTAGCTTACAGAAGGAGGTCATAAGAGGTATTAACAATTCATTGGTGGTGCAGACAACCGGGATGTGTAATTAGTCTGTCTGATGCTCAAGTCTTCACTTTTTGTCACATATGCTCACTTTGTTTCCATAGGACAAAAATAATGCATCAAAATAATGATATAACATATTTTTCTGGATCATTCTGATGCTAATACACACAAAAAAGTCCATGTCGTACTGTTTTTCTGCATAGCTTTGTACAAGCGTTTAGAGCAAGATAATTAGGTTATCAGCTCTAATTGAGTCTACAGTCAGCTGCTTCTCAGACATGTCACTCGTAGCTTGCAAACTGTCGTTTTAAAATCAGTTTGGTGTCGGTGGTGCTCCTTAAGCCTCCATACCAGGACTGTGTTTTTTTGTGACAAGAAGTGTTTCTAGACAGCCAAAATTGCCTCTCTTGAACAGGCAGGACAAGTGTATGAGTTTGCTCTCTGCCAGCTGACTGGCTCCTAGACTGAGGTGTTGGAACATCTTTTGAAAAACATATTATACCTTCAAATGTATATTTTGTCAAGTTTTTTATGCCCATCTCAATTTAAAGCCTAAACAATCAAATGCAGTCAAGATCTTCAAACAGTGAAACTACCCTTTAATTTAGCGTCAGATAGAAATCTCAAATCAGTTTATTAATCAACTAAATCACGGTTCTATACCTGCAGAGGTCACATTGGGGACAATACTATACTGCGAGTACCATATGGTATTTTTGTTTAGTTTCTATTGCACATATTTTAGTATACTTGAAATAAGATATCACTATCTTACTAGTAACTTTTCAGTAAAATAAAGGAGCTTGTTGTAAGTCAATAATTTTTTAATATTATCTAATTAGCAGATTATTTTTCCACTTATAACGACATTTTACAAAAGACAAAATCTGCCAGTGGAACTAGGAACTTTTCATCAATATTAAAGACTTATTGACTTAAAACTAATATCTATAGCTTGCTGAAAGTTACTTTTAGGTTAGTTTTGTCTTATTTCAAGTGCAATAAGATACTATTCCCAGTGTGATGACAGCAAAAAAATAATTGAAAACTACAAGCCGCCCATGCAGCCACTCCACCTCTTGACTTAATGGTACACTGAGGATCAGTCCCAGCACCCATATTGAAAAATGTCATGTTGATAGCCCACTAAATCAAGAATTCTGCTTTTTGGCTTATGGTACTGACTGACGAGGCCTGTCCATCTCCTGCTTCATACATCCATCATTTGTGAACTAGACAACAAGATACTTAACTCCACTGTTTGAGGCAGAGACAGACCCCAAGCATGGGAGGAACTGCAGTGACCTTAGACATACTAAAACCTTTTATTTTAATCATTTTTTAAAGCAAATTTTAAGCATTGCACCCCTTTCTGCAAATATGGAAGCCATTGTAATAAGAGCAGCTTGAGTTCTGACGTTTTTTAAAAAGAGCCAATCAGCCGCACCTGAAGAAGGACATGTCTATGTAGATGGCAGCTCTGCTTAAGACGCGCCTTGCTATTTTAGACGCTCCACGTTGTCATTGATGTTGAGGTTGTCATGACGACTGGGCGGGAAGGGCCGGTGAGCCTTTCTCAGTTTTCTTTTTTTCTGTAGCAGAGTTTCTCCTGACTATTTATAGACGCAGCATCCCTCCTGAAACAGACTCCTCTGACAAAGCACACATCAAGATCTTCCCCCGCCATTACATTTCTCTGTTGTCAACTTTATTCTTCATATTTATGCATTATGTACATACACATGTACAATATTATAAAATCTGTGGCGCTACAAATGTAGCATAGAAATAGTCTTTATAATTACACTTGTCAGGTGGGAACAAAAAGGTGGTGGTGGGAGGAGGGGGGTGAAAAAAAGAGTCCATGAAAAAAGTCAAAATGAAAAAAATAAAAGTGTCATGAAAGACGCAGCTTGAGCAGAAATATCTGGTGGAAACTGCACAGATCAAGTTGGGGGAGTGAACAGATGGCGGACAAGAACATTTAGAACACTTTGAGCTTGTTTTATGAATGAATATTTTAAGTGCAGAACATTCTGAACATTTCCTATAATTAACATTCTTTGTACTGTAAGAAGTGGAAGTCCAGCAGGGAATTCAACCACATTCATTAGGAAATGGGTCAGACTTGAGAAAAGATGAACCAGAATGGAGATTTCCTAAGTGTTATCTGAAACCACGTCTGTTAAAATCTGGAAACAAAATGCAGGACATTTTAGAAAATGTTAGAAATGTTTCTGGACCCATAAGAAGAATAGTACTGCTTGTTTACAGAGAAAGTTAATGTTGAGCTCATCTGCCTCAAAGAAGGCATAAATATGCCAAAAGAAGGAACTGAGAAATGAAAATTGAACAGAAAATGTAAGGAGTAGTCTGACACTTTGGGAAAAATGCTTTCTTTACGTTTATATTTTCTGGTAAATATAAAGACTAAAGTCAGCTCAGTCTCTTTCAAAATCATATTGATGTATGTATGAGGATATTTCTCCCTTTATTACTTTTGTAGTTAAAATAGTATGTTTTAAACTTTTGGGAAACGTAAGTAAGACTTAGGACGAAAGTTCTCGTCTAAAATAATTATAAAACTATGCCCATATCGCTCCTAACAAGAATCAGCTCTAATAACATGAAAAATTCCACCAGCAATGTATCCTTAGAACATAGCTATGGAAATACACCGTAAGGTAGGAATGTCCAAAGTGTGGCTCATGGGACATTTGCTGCCATTGGACAGATTATTTTGTGACTCCTGACAGCAAATCAAAACAGCACAAAGTACTTTTTTTTTTTTTAAATCTGAATAAATTTCAAACTGGGTGCCATTTTTTAAATGAGATAAATCTGCAAAACCTATTTAACATTTTGGATAATTGACACAAACCTTTCCAACAAAACTATTTGTTTAATTAAAATATGGCAGCTTGGACATTTGGGGCATCATGTGTCAAAAAACATCTTTGCATTAGGGCATCCAAGCCATGCCCACTTTGTGTGAAGGGGGAGTGGCTTACATTTTGGCTACAATGATCATAAAGTTAAATTCAAATCTCTTAAACCAGGATCCACCTTCATGACAAGAACATTTCTTGCAGTACAATAGCAGTAAGACAAAGTTACATCAAGTCAAGTTCTTCACTTATGAATGAAATTCTAACTTATGAATGAAATTCTAACTGGAATATATTTGTTGCAGTAGTTTTGCATTAGAAATAAATATTTTTCAACTTTTTTTTGTCATTGGGTTTTAATCTAAATAAGTGAATTTCCCAAAGGGCCAGACTAATCTTCAATTACAGCATCAGACCATGTTGGCCAGTAAGCTTCCCACCCCTCCCCCAGTAGTCTGAAGGAACAAATTATTCAAGTGGTAGCAAGCAATAAAACTAAACAATAATAATAATATTAAAAATAATAATAATAAAAATTATAATGCTAATCACAGAAAGCACAGCTCAGAACAGAAACAAATCTGCTGTTGTGTCATGCTTTATCAAAACAGGTTTAAAATATGCATATTTAAAAATAGTCATGCATATCTACACATAAACAATGTCTATGCATAGATACACACACATTATATATATATATATATATATATATATATATATATATAATATACATTGATTGATTGATATATATATATATATATAGATTGATTGATATATATATCAATCAATCAAAATTCTGTAAAAGACGTGACAGCATTTACAAAGATGGGGAGAGAAATGGGATGCTTCAGGGTTTAGCAGCATTATGGGGGAGACAAAGAGTCCAGAAGGGCTTCAGCAGGACTTTGGTCTGTCATTGATGAATGTGTGAGTCTCTGGCCCACGCCTCACCTGCCTCACCTCTCTTTTTGGGAGCCACCTCCCCCTCACGGTCCCTCTCCCTGTCCCGGTCCCGCTCGTAGTGGTGGTGGTGGTGGTCCCGCGCTGGGCGGTGGTGGTGAGTGCGCTGCTTGTTTCGCTCGTTGTGGTCCTGCTCACGCTCTTTGGAGCGGTGATGTCCCTGGCCAGCCTCATCCGCCCCGCTGCGGTGATGGTGGTGGTGGTGGTGGTGGTTGTGGTCCCGGTGGGGCAGTGGCTCATAGCGCTGCTGCTGGGGGTGCCCCTCCCCTAATTCCTCGTCGTCATCGTCCTCCTCTTCCTCCTCGTCTTCCTCCTCCTCCTCGTCCTGATGGCGGAGTGGAGCCCGCGACTCGATACGTGCTGAGTCCTTGCTCTCGCGACTCTCTCTGCTCTCGGGGGTCTCTGAGTCCAAAGTCTCCTGTCGGGAGAGGCCCCTGGTTTTGCTGCTGTGGTGGTGATGGTGGTGATGGTGGTTGTGATGCTCAGTTCTGGTGGATGATGACCTGTGGTGGATGTGTGGGGCTCTCTTGCTGGACTCTGTCCTTAAAGGCCTCTCCTCCTCATTGCTGTCCCCATCAGCCTCTATGTCTGCCTGCTCCTGGCTCTGGTGGTGGTGATGATGGTGCTTGTGATGATGATGATGCTGGTTGTCTTCTTTGGACCCCTTTCTTTCCACCAATGCCTTTTCTCCTTTCTGCTCTGTACCGTTGCCCTGGAAGCAGTGGCACTTTATTAATGAAGACAAAACAATGAGAATATCCAGAAAACGTCACTGCAAACCTCACAGAAAATATCACTCAGCACATCCAGTTCAGCACAGAATCATTTAGCGTCATGCACAACTTCCCTGCATGGATCATCACACAACAGCACAGAACTTTGTCAAATCCAGGAAAGGTTTTAAGCTACTCTTTCCACCTCAGTCGCAAGACTTCGCCACACTTACCACACAAGCAAATATAAGCTCACTCCTCATCCTCATCGGCATTGTCCTCATTCTCAGTCTTACATTTTCCAGAGTGATGGCAGTAGGTAGAGAAAGAGTTCAGGTAAACACCTTACGATTTGCAGAGTTTTCTAACTACTTGTCTACATGCTGAGCAATAATAAAACAGGCAGTTGAGTGGGTCTGCAAAACTATTCAAACTCCTGAAATTTTTCCCCTTTTCTCTACTTTGTAACCATAAACTTCAGTGTTTTGTTAATTGTTCATGTCATAGATCAACACGGGGAGTATGGTTTTGAAATGGAAAGACTAAATGTTGCAGAACTTTGTCTTTGGTTTTTAGCTGTGCTGTTCTCCACAAATGAATGTTTTGTCCTTTTTTTTCTGTAAATATATTTGCATTTGCAAGGTATCTATGGCATACCTTTCAAAAATCTGAAAGGTATGCCATAGATTTCTGTTTGATCCTCTCTAATATGATACCCTAAAATATAGTCAACCAAATATCTTTGGCCTTTTCTTAAAGAAAGTCTATGGAAAAGGCTTACAGAGGCAGAGGCCCAGAGTTCCAATTTTTTGGGATGGCAAAGATTTTTTTTTTTTAAATTTAAAACAAATGTATGTTTTGTAAACATTGTGTTTTATGAAAAACCCCAAAGCCTATATTAGGAGAATTGCAATGTCAGTTTTTTTCCAGTATCATGCAGCCCTGCACCATATGGCGATATTAAGTATGTATTTCAAATAAAACTAAATGTTATAAAATCAAAATAGCTTATTTTGGAATGCAACCATCATTTTAACGACTGACCAGTACATCCAGTTTTAATATTGCATTATTCCCACTGCACATGTGCTATTGTCCTTGTGCCAAACTCCTCGGGATTTGTACCTGCATGGCAGAGGCTGGCGTCTGTGCGCTTGGGAGGGCCACTGTGGGCAGGTTTGTCAATACCGGGTCAGGGGGGCTGGAACTGGTGGGGTGAGTACTCCTCCAGTAAGCTTCGAGGTAATCAGCCATGTGCTCACACGCATCTTCCAGCTGGTTCTCATCGAGGATGATATCAAACATCTCCTGGGAGAAGTGAGACAGTCCCAGTGAAAGGAAATGAAACAGACACACGACTTGACCAGGTCAAGGAATATCAGGCTGTACTGTTGAGAAATTGACTATTGGCATGTCGTGAGAAGTCTGCAGATGACAACAGACATGTTCAATGGTAAAAAACTCATCCGACTCTTCATAAGCACAAGATGTCAGAGCTTATGTTGAACAAACATTCCTCCGAATAAAATACCCCAAACTTTAGCGATGAATTCTAAGGAAAACCTCGAACAGTAATTCCCTGAGAACACCCAGGGCTATTTGAATTAAATTAAGCCTGTTCTTTTGCAAGCTGGGGGTGCTCACCCCACTTTTAAAAATAACAGCAAAGCTGATTAATGAGTGGAAAAATTACTGGTGAGAAATATGAAGCTTTCAGCTAAAAAAACTGCTGAGAAAAAAAAAAAAACTTCAAATTTGAGCCAAAGAGCACCAAACTGACATTTATTTAAACCCCAGTCCCATTAATGAAGATCTGTCTGTACTCACAGAAGGACACTGCGCCAACTTGTCAGCGGCCACCATCTGGACATTCAGGTGTTTGGCCTGAGACTTGCCTCTGGACTTGATGAGCCGCTGCAGCACCTGAAAGCAAGTCGGGACAGAAAACTAAATTAAATCAAGACTTTGTGTGGGAAAAATGCTACAGTCCATTCGTCTAAACCTAAGAAAAGGAAATCATAATAAAATCCTTACAAACACACAGTTGCTTAAGGTTGCAGAACAAGACAATAGAGTCGAAGGAAATGGCAGCAGAGTTTTGGTTATTTTGAATAAAAATTAGTCAAGGCTAGATTCACTAGATTAGATACTCTTTTAAGTCAACTTTAAAGAGTATTAAAGTTGACTTAAGACTTTTGCATAATACTCGAAATCAAAGTAAGATTGTCTTAATTCTTTTGAGTCATCAGATGGATTGAACTGATTAAACATAATTTATTGATTTGACTACTCCCCCCTCACTGTTTAAAGGCAACTTGAGTTCTATAATACAAACCATGATTTTGTCTTTGTGGTAACTGGAAGTATAGCCATTAAAAGTCAATTCATTATGTCTCACTGTGAACATCACCCACAGACTTAAAACCTCATTCTTTATATCTTTAGTATCTAATTTCATTTTCTGCATAACTCGCATGCCTGTTTCGACTGATCGTTGAATCACGATCCTTTTTTTTTTTTTTCACACTTGGTGAAGGTCAGAGTGATGAATCAGTCCTCCCCTACATTTCTTTCTCACAAATTGGCAATCCCATCTGACATACTGAAATTAAGATTATTGCCAGGGAGCAGCAAAGTAACGAGAAAACAACACAAGCTGTGAGTTTATGACACATTTGAACTAGTAATGCCTACAGAAAAACTTGTTTTGGTGCTGATTGTGTCTCACCTTAGGGGAGGTGATCTTCACGTAGACAATGATTGGGGCTAAGGATGTCTTCCCAAGCTGAGACGGATGGTTGATGGTGTCGGCATCCAGAATCACCAGCTGCAACGTACGGGCCAGTTCGAAAATCCGTTCGATTTCACTTTGGACTTCAGCTGAAAGGAAGAGAGAGTTTAGAACTAGAACTTAGTTTTATACCAGCTGTGGGGTTGTATTTGCTTAAAGCTAGTGAAAGAAGTAAAATGTGTGACTTGGGTGTAAAATCATTGGGACCTGAGGGGTAGGGCTTCTGTTCATTTTAGGTTTCATACATTTTAATGCCAAAATTACACAATTTTTACATTCTCTTTGCTTTTTGAGTCATTTTTAAATTATAAATACAAAAGTTCACCATGGATTTTTGCCAGGTATTTCTTCAGGTGTCATTGATCTAATATCAAACCTGGAAAAACTACAAACTAGAAGGAGAGATGAATAAGACTAATGAATAGATGCATGGATGGTTAAATGGAAGGGCAGATGGATAGACAATGGTACAGGAACTATGGTTTTAAATTTATAACATTTCCAGGCAACTGTTTCCTTTTTACCACATAGACCAGAAATACTTCACTCAAATTTCAGGCTTTTTCCCTTGCTCAACCCAATCAGAAGAATATTTAAATGAGTTCAAACTTTTTCTGGATAGAAAGAAAACCTGACACATGGGACTTGAACAGTAGAGATTTGACAGCAAAACCACGTCTGTGAACATTCCAGAACGACAGGAGTAAAAGTTTAAAACTCCCAACAGTAACTAAGCCTGATATAAACAGACAGAATGAAAAACGTTCCAGCCATGTTGTAGGAACCACAACTCATTCAAAGTGTCACTTTCCCGACAAAAAACCAAAGCAGAAAAATTATTTCCATTCGTTTTCAATAAGATGTTTTCTGCAAGTAACTGCTCTAATCTTCCAGTGATCTTCTTTCAACCATCATATTTTATTCAATTATTTCATAAAGAGGGGGATATTTTTGTTAGTGAACTGACTCAATAGATCTCATGTGGGACTCATCAAATATAAAGAAACCACAATCATTTGTATCTGTTCTACGATGTTTAGCTAAAAAAACAATTAGAGGAGAAAAAACAACAAGAAACAGACTAAATCATCATCATCATACAGTGTGGTAACCCTCTTCAATGACGAGATCTTTAAGTACAAACGATATAACAGCATGTTTTGCTTTCATTAGTCACTTTGGCAGGAGCTCCCAGTGCTCCATAGCTACTGACTGATGATTCTGGTGATAAATAGTCAAGATTAGCCTTTGTCGCCTTTATTTTGCTCAGGAATCCCTTTCATTCTAATCACATCTAAACTCTCATCAACATAAGTCATATCAGAGCAGCTGTGGTGCTTGTTACACCCAATCTTTCATTCCCCAACAAAGGAAGGCCAGCAAAGGCCACAGAGAGCTTTTGGGAGCTATCGTTATCTTTGTCAAGAGTTTCTATAATTGTTTCCTTCCGTGTTTGCGTCAACTGTTCTTGAAAACATTATGAATCAGGGAACCCAGATGTTCTCAGGCTGATTTAGAGCAAACTTACCCAAGTTGGATCGTGTGTTGGAGCGCTCGATGATGGCGTGCTTGCTGGGATTGTTCAGAACCGAGCGCTTGGCAAGCGAGATATCTGCCGTGACACGGGTGATTGAAATTCTGAAAGAACAAGAGAAGGATGGAGTTTATTGAATCAATTTGACTTGTGTATATATATATATATATATATATATATATATATATATATATATATATATATATATATATATATATATATATATATGAATCAAACACACGTATACAGACATAGCTGTCTTCTCATTTAACTGCCTTTGAAATGCTGTGCTAAAACCTTAACAGACTTGCACAGAAATGAATGTCTGCAAAATCTCAGTCAGCTGAACCAATGTCATTAAAAAAAAGAAGAAAAACCTGCCTCATAACAATCACATGTCAAACACATTTATTCTTTTTGCTGCTTTGAGCAGCACCAACCAAATTCCATCATGTTCAGTTATATTGAAAGGAAAGCAGATACCTCTTTTAGTGATTTCTGAGAAACTATTTGGCTCACAGTAAAACAAACAAGACGGCTGAAAAGCAGAACAGATGATGAAGGAGCTAATCTTTGTTTTATTTGGAAAGAAAAAAAAGCTAAATTCCTTGAATAGTTTTTATTTCAGTTTACAATTTAGTGAATGGCCAGTAAAGTGAATACTTCCTGGACAGCAAGAGTATTAAGCCACAACATTTTTGGCAATATTACACAAATGTAAAACGTGTGTCATTTTATCTCCCATGTATAAGATTTTACATTTGTTTCACATTTTACTGAACAATAGATTTTAAAAATTAAGTTATATGTTTCTATAGAGTTCAGGTCACATTGTGTTAATTTCATATGTGAAACATGAAAAAATGTTTTACATGCCGAAGCTTTCAACACTTGTGCACACATGCTATTATCACAAATTCCACATGTGAAAACAGTTGGGAACTGTTCTACACGTGGATATATTATATATTTAAAATGTCATTATAGAAAATCAACTCCAAACATGAAACATGTGGAATTCATCCCACATTTTAAGTTTTTACATTTTACTACATTTCACTACACAACATGATTGTCACATGAAAAAAAAAACACATAGAAATGGACTTTACAGAGTACTACAAAATACAATATCCAGACATGAGCGGAATTGTATTTAACTTGTGGAAAGATTTCACATTACTAAAAAGCACAAATTTCACATGTGAAATCTGTAGGACAGTATTTTGCATGTTAATAAACAATATGATTTCCACATGTTTCAGTTGTCTGATAATCAGCAGTTGTGAGTTTGACACCTGCTTTCCCCACAATATGTCGAAGGGCCTTTTGGCAAGGCTGAACCCTTAGTTGCATACCTATTGCTGTATAAAAGCATGAGCATATACAAGAGATTTTGTATGAATACAACTTGTATTGTTAAAATACTGTTTTAAAAGTATTTATAGAGTTAGTCCAATTTTACATCTACTTTCCATTTGATTCCCACGGGCGTCACACGTTATCCCTGGTCATTTATATGTTATCCTGCAATGCAATGAGTATCACAGATAACCTCATTGCATTTAAGGAGAAGTGAGAAAATAACTGCAAACGAAGTAAAGACAGAGGGCAGAAAACACCCTGTTATCAGATTACAATCAAATGAGCAATGTTCTTTGCTGCTGCTGACAGCCTGAGTGGATCTCAAGTAACTTCATGGCTTCAGCATTGAATAAAAAAGAACCCTGCTCTGCTCCAGGGCTCATTATGGCCTATTAAGGACATGCAGAGGACCTATTTAAAGCAGCAGCACACATCTCCAGTCCAAGCAAACGTGTAACACACTCCCTTCTCTAACCTCAGGGGACAGATAAATACCAGCCTATTGACATGGAGAGAGAAAGAATTCAGGAAGGAAGTGGGATGAGAAGCTTGTGTTTTTTAACTTAAGCGTACTCACCTTCCCTCAAATCGATGTTTCAGGAAGTCAAACAGTGCTTTTTGCATCATGTCCGTCACCTGTTGACAGGAGATTGGCGAGAGACAGTGACCAAATGTTACAGTTTTCTCATATGTCTAATATTTGACAAATATGTCAAAGTTTTAAAATGCAAAAATTGGCTGCACCTCGTAGCCCTTCAGAGACGGTCCAACCAGAACTACGGGCCGCATGGAAGGCACAACGTCGTATGGAGGAATGTGTTCCGTCTTAAAAAACGGAGAAAGGAGAAACTCAGTTTTTAATAAAAAGATAGAGACAAACACTTGAACTTGTAAGAAATATATATATTAAAAATGCTAGAAGTTTACAGAACCATGACACAGTTTTTCCCATTGAGCCTATTGCAACACAAGCAGGCTTTGATGTCTAACACAATTAGCCAGTTAACTCAAGTTTTAACAATGTTAGTGGTTTTTGGGGTATATAAAAAGAGACCACTATAAGCAAAAATTTAATAAATTCAAAGCAACTTCAGACAGATCATATCGCATGTGTCATGGTCCATGTCACTACAAACAGAAAAAAAAGGAGAAGGTCATTGTACAGTTAGTCGGAGACAGAAGATTAACAGAGGACACAGCTAGAAAAACAAGCTCACTGTTTGGTCAAGCTGGGATCTCAGTCTGAGGAGTTTAAGATCAGCATTCAGATCTGCTGTTGACTGATATCACTGTAGATATCCACTATATTTAGTAAAGTCTTTCAGTCCATTATCTGGTTGTGGTACATAATTTACTTAGTTTGTAAATGTCAGATCAAGTAATCTGTTGGAATTCGCTCTTTGAATGGAAATCAGCGAAAGTTGGAGACTTAAACTCCATTAAAATATGAACTGAAATGTTTTTTGCCAAGCTGTGCCGTGACCAACATTTTCCACTGTAAGCATCCACTATGAAAGTGCAAGTCTTGTCCAAAAAACAAAGTGTAAATCCACATTGGCAGGTCAAATTTTGACCACTTACAGAATCACATATATCTAATGAGCCACACTTTGGACATTGTTTCTAGATAAGCTATATGAAATAACATCTGAAATTTAAAAAATAAAATAAATTCCTGTACAAACCTTGACGATCCCCAGTATCCAATCTGATACCATAAATGAATCCTTATAAGCTTTTAAAGCCAAAGGGACACTGCTGATCTACTTTTCAGTTTATGTATTGCTTAAGGACAGTTTGAGTTTTTAATTTGAAATTGGATGTTTCATTTTGAAGAGCACCACATAAACACGAAAGTCCTCTATTCCCTGAAGAAGAAACTACGTGACTCAACATGAACTCTGGGGGCAGCCAGCTGAGAAACAGGAACCTAATCTAAAGGATTTTTCATTCATCAGCAACTCATGTTCTCCGTCACCCTGATGCTGATGTTCCTGTCTCAGCCTTATATGTTGTTGTAAGAAGTGTTTCAGTGGATTTATTGTGACTTTTTTCTTGCAGTCCATCACCCTCTCTTACTCATCAACCCACTTTTGAATGTTTTCTCACGTCACTGCGCTGTGGGAACTGATGAACACTGCCATTGGCTAGAGCAGGGCTATTATTGAACAATGTGGTTCTGCTCAAATACTGCTGGTAGACAAAGTTAATCCTTGCAGTACAATGTAATCATGTGAAACATGGCTTTTCGAGAATGCCATACGGTCTGAATCTATTCTTATTGATGTCTTTGACAGACTACAGAACAAGGTCGACATTTTAAGAAAGGTGCAATGTCAGAGTTTTGGTAAAAATAAATAAATACCTGAATACCTGTGTAAGAAAATGTGTTTTTTTCCAAAATATTTTATGTAAGTTTTCTTATCCTCCTCCTGAACTATGACTCCTAATAACCTGTCTTAGTAATACTCCAAGGCGGTCCAGACTTATCCAAAGTGCTTATAAAGCACATAATTGACAGATGTTAGCTTTTTTTAATTTATGATTGGACAAACCAAGTCAAGATTTTCTAAATCCTTAGCCCCATGTGTCTTGAGAAACATCTTTCTCAAGACACATGTTTTGAGAAAATGTGTCTCTTTGACTCTGTTCCCTGCTGTGAATGAAATTCTTTACATTGTAAAGTGAGATTAAATGAGCTACATTTGTTTAAGTATTAGTCCTGCAAATAATGATATAAACTAAAAACATTATGGTGCCTACATTGTCTCTCAGTGGAAAAACTGCTCACACTGAGATCCCAGTAAGTCAGGATTACAATATCACATACAAACGACAACACACAGGTTCGTGGGAACAATGAGAAGGGCAGAAAATTAGTGAAGAGGTGAAATCTCTTGCTTAGGAAAGGCAGAATTTAAAAAGATCAGAAGATTCCTCCTCAGACCCTGCAGTCATGTTGGTCTGAACACCAAAACTTACCGACTTCTGCTTCTGCTTAGCTGTGATTAGCCAGAAGAAAGGGAAAGAGAGAGAGGTTAAGATCAGGCAGGCATGCTAACAGTGGAGTGCACATTGTGGGACGACAGGGACACTGGTGCTTGACAAACAAGCGAAGACACTGTGTGAAGCCGAGGGGCCACGGGCGTTTTTAGACGGAGCCGTGCCGGCGGGCAGAGAAGAAGAAGAGGCAGTGCGGAGCTCTAGAGTTTACCTTCTTAAAGAAGGGCATTCGTTTCTCTTTTGCTAGGGGTGATATTACAGTGTTTGGACTGGCTTTAGGGGAGCGCAGGTTGACTGGGAGCTCATTGTCTTCTGGGTCTAAACCTGTGGCGTCTATGTCAACAGCTACCGACACAGACAGACAAGAGCAACATCACACAGAGGTAATCACAGCTTATGGGTCACACTGTATATAGCGCAGAATGGAGTTTCTACAGAGAGAGTAAATGAAATATAAAAAAATACATATATACATACATACTGTTGTTCCCTTTGCCTTGAGTTAGATTTCAGTTATTAGAGGTTGGTCAAAAATTTACAAAAAATAAAACGTTTCTACAAAGCTACTTACCAGATGAAGGAGGAGTAGATTTCCTTGAGTTAGGAACCACTTCACCTAAACTTGACGATGAATTTGCTCCCACTTTGCTGAAACCGCAAATTTTTGTCATTTAAGTCAGAAAAAATGAGAGCAGAAATAGTTTTTGCTAATTTTAACGGATTTCACAGCCAAACAAAATTGACAGAGATGAGCAGGTTGGTGATACCTGGAGTGGAACTTGCCCTGTTTGGCTCTCTGCTCCTGGAGGATGCGAGTGTTTTCCAGCTTCACAGGACTGGGAATGAAGCCAATTTCACAGCCTTCTTTCACTAGACGTCCTATCCACCAGTCGTTGTTGAATTTCTGTCAGAACAAAACACTTAAAGGTATGAGGGGCATCTCTAATATCAGCGTCTTAAATATGAACCTTAACAGCAACTTCTCACCTCTTTGACATGGAGAAAGTCCTTGGCATCAAAGGAAATAGCCATGCCGGGCACAGGCACGTCGTCGTCATGACTTGGGCTGTAGCTGACATTTGTGCGGACAGCAAATGCAACTGGTTTGGTCTACCAGAATGAACAAAACGGAAAAACAGACAGAAATGTCAGATCAAACAAAGTCCTGATTTGACAAAGAAACATTTCTGGTACAAACTTGAGTTAAAATCATCATCATCGTCATCACAAATGTCATAAGAATTTTGAGCTTTAATGACACAATTGAACTGCTTCTTTTCCAAGGTGGAGATATATTACAACATAAAATAACCAAGAATCAAGTGAAAAAGCTTACATTTTTAAAAGTATTATCCAATCCACACAAGATCAATTTTATAAATACAAACTCAAATTTATGCATTCTCAGAAATATTTGGTTAAATATCTCTTGGGAAGTTGTAGCTGTAGCTGCTAATCCAGTTTTTGTAGCTATCAACAAAGAACTTACAGATTTCTTAAATGGTTCAAAGCATCACAGTAATGAAAATAGACAAAGACAATTTTAATACAATAACAATAATAATAAAAAACTACCAAATCAACCTATGTAAAAAAGTAACCTAATCCCTTTGAATTATGAGTTAACTATGATTAACTACACCTTTTGTACAATTTTACCCATTTCATCCCAGTTTAATTACTAGTGAGCTGAAATTCTAATTTTAACAGAAGTAAAAATGAGTTTGGATAAGAGATCTGTGCAAGTTTTTATTCATCGACTTTTCTCACCAAAACTGGTTTGACTGCAGTGCCGTCTCTGCGACAGGTTTACTATTTCTATTGTAATTCACATGCAGCCTGTCAGTGGTCAATGTTTCCACACCTTTTTGTAAAGCAGCACTCTTGTCTTACACTTATAAAAAGCACAAACACCTCTTGTGCAAATGGTTCATAAATCAATTTAACAATCTTTACGACAGCAGGATCAATAATGACCTTCCTGTCTGATAACTGCTGCCCTTCCTCTTTTAGACACATAATCATTACGATGGAGCAAGATCTAATGAAATATTTCTGGAAGACCGCGAGGTGTGATTGGAGCACCTTTTCACCGCTGATGTTTAAGAGTGAGAATTTCTGCTTAAACGCAAGAACACACGTCTTCTCTTTCTGCACTATTATTAAGATTTGGTATTATTTTGGTAATGCTAACGTATTAAATTGAGGCACACATTCCTTCAAGAGTTACATAAAATGCTTTTGGACATAATCTTGGAGCCAGTCTGCCCAGTTGCAGCCTTTGACAAAGCAAAAAGCTGGATAAAAGTCAACTGAAAAAAACAAAAACAAAAAACAAACAGAATGCACGAGGATGCAGCTTAAAATAATCCCCCAGCTGCACCCTTACATGTTAAATATTTACCTGCAGATAAAAAGAGAGAGCTGTGATGTGGAATTTCCAACTGGGTACCAAAATGAGCCCACCGGATCAGAGCTTTGAGGCTATAATTCAGCTGGACTTTACACAGATTTTGAGAAATGCTTTCAAAGTGCACTAAAATCTCCCCTGCTGGACAGCAATCTGATTTTCTCTAGGCAACCAAAAAACAAAACAGAAAAACAGAGATAAAATTCACCACAGTGTTAGCCCTATAGCAAAACTCCATGAGAAACATAGAAGGACAGATTAGAATATCTCACCCTGTAGTGAGAGTCAAAAATATGTTGTGCTGTCCTTTTAAAGCTGCACTGATTGCTTCTCTGATTAGATGAACCCGAGATCCAAACAACAGACCAAAATGTCTAAGCAAGAACATATTGCACTTGTAAAAGATCAATCCTGACCATCTATGCCTATAGATTATTCTCCAGGTTAGACTTAGGCAAAATAATTAGAACAATCCATGAGAGCCTGTAGGTTTTCTTAACATATTTGGATACCTAACTTGTCTGATGAATTTTTTTTCTACTTATCAATATAAAAAAAGATTTTTAGACATCGGAGCTGACGATTTAATGTGATGTGATTTTTTTATGACAGTGTACATTCAAAGAGAAAAGCTAATACATTTAAATAAAACGACAAACTAAAATGAAAATGACTAAAATGGATGTTATTATTTGACAGACACCACTTTGAAGAGAAATTTTATAAAAGATGCTTGTATCTTCGTCTTTGGAGTCTGGCTTTCTTCTCAATTCAAATTCAATATCAAGGCACTTTAGAAATCCCAATTTCTTTTGGTCTATTAACTGTGACCTATGAATCATTCAGAAGTGTAACGGTTCCAAAATTCTTTGGATGATCCAGAGTTAAAGATAAAACTATGAAGATATTTAATGTATGAATTTCTGTTCACTTGCAATTATATGAAAATAAGGAGATAATTTCATTTCAAAGTTCTTTGTTCAATTAGGCAAACAAATACTTCATTAATGTAAATACTTTTTCACCCCCTGTCCACACTGATAGTCAGACTGTAATGGTTCCTGCACCTTCCAGTCTGTTTGTGTCATGTGACCTCCTTTGCACACTGATGGGAAAATTATGCACAGAGCAACTAAAACATTTGCAAAGAACAATGCTAAGTTTATAAAGCAAGAGAACAAGAGTTTATGCGGAAAAGCTTTCTGTTGGCTTTTTCCTGCCCATGGTTGACTGTAGCTGCATTAAAAGAGCCAAATTACCAATGAGTCATATCAAAACAGATTAAACACAGTGACCCTGACCTAACATTTCAGCAAACTGCTTCACATAGAAGTGGCATGAGGAGAAGCATATTGAAGTGGATCTGAGTCAGTAACATGTAGATAAATTAGTGTTTTTACAGAATCTGTAACTTTCTTAAATGGGTTGGAGTAGCATATTAAAGCAGTCCTTCTCAGACTCTGGAAGCAAAAAAAAAATGTTTTAGCTTGGAGAGACAACAACATCTGGAATGCCATTGGTGATGTTTCACAAGAACAGTACTAGTGCACACCCCATTTAATACTGCTGAAATTTGGTGTCATTTTTGTTGCACTTTAAAGCTATTGAGTAATAAAAAAAAGCTTGTTGGGACAATACAAAATCTACTGTAGGTGGGAAGACTCGTTTAATTAATATAAATTCTGAAGGTCCTGCTGCATTTGCAGGAAACTGCGAGTAATGCTTATTGACTCTCAGCACGGTAGAATAATTGTCAGGCTCATTGAAAAACAACCAGCTTAAAATGATAATGATGGGTAATTAATAACCGCCTATGGAATGACTCTCTTCATGCAGATAAAAATGTAAATATTCAGTGGAGTGATATTTTTAGTCTAATGTATGCAAATGTTCCTCCTTTCAAATATCCTGTTGAAAATGTGAAATGCTGGAGGTCTTGAAGGACAGAGAGTCCTTGGCGTTGTGTACACTGAATGAAGTTGTGAAGTCCATTGAAAATGTGTGCCATTTCAATCATTTCACAGACAGCTGCATCTTTCCTTTCTCCCGTCCTTATGCTCAGCCTGACTTGGCTTTATAAGGACATATTAGACCTGGAGGCAATCATGCACACATGCTCAGGAACATCACTGATGACTGAAAGATTCAAACAAAACATCTACTGCAGACTTCTGAACGAAGGCTCTTCATCTGCATATCAGAACCACACTGCTTCTCACAAAACACAAACCTTCATTATGGTACAAGGTGCAATGACTGAGGCAAAAAAAACACAATAATGAGGACGGAAAACAAGGAAAACACCTCGATAGGAACAAAGGAAAGAAGACATGAGAATGAGACACAGCATAGCCAATTAAACTTTAACTAGAAACTGTAAGTTGAAAACAACCCACAATGCTTGATCTAATATCACCTCATGTATTTTTCACCAACTGAGTGAAAACTTGCCTTCGCTGTGGCTGACTTACCATTTTACATGCCACAGCTTTCCGAAACAAGCACACACGCACACTGCGCCACACACTATAAATCAGCAACCCAACATTGTTTCACCTTGAATGTTGTGGGTCGATTTGAAATGATTTCTCCACAGCTCTGTGCACCGGCCTCAGGATGTACTCCCAGTCTATAGCATCCATTATTATATGGCACCATAATAACTTTTATTATTCCATAATGGGAAGATTGTTCTATAATTCTCCAAGGTTGCTTGAGTATATCGACCGGGCCCTTCCAGCTGCCAGGTATTTACTCTTCTGATTTTCCTTCACAGCTGGAGAGCGACGGTTTTATTTCAAACATTTAATAATTTCTCTGTGTGTTCACATGTTTAAAACACTGATTTTCAATAGCATTAGAACCAAAATGTACCAACTAATGTCTGAATTACAGAGTTAAAACTGCAGTGTTTCTAAGTATTAAAGCTGCAGTATGGAACTTTTATGAACAATGTTTTTTAAAACAGTGCCAATTAATCATCTCTGTTCAGGAAATATCATAAACTGCCAGAACTGATCAGAAACAAAAATAAAATTATTAGTGATTGTCATAAATTGATTTGGAGGCATCATGAAATATCAAAAAGCATCAGAAAAGATTCTGAAGTATTAAGAAATTCAGTTTACTTTGCCTTTGATCCGTGCTATGGTCAGAAAGTCCTGATTTGAGTTGGGGGGCCGAAAATGTTTTCAGTTTTATGTTAGTTTTATAAATAAGGTTATGAGGTTAAATGCAGTCCAAGTTTAGCTACAGACACTCAGGTATATATAAAAAAAGGAATAAAAGTATACTCAGTGTTGAAAAATGCCCTCTTTTGTACCATTTAGGGTCAATCCTAACTCTAATCCTAAAAAAAACCTTCTGAATCTGCAAACAGAGAACCTGTTCAAACTTAAGAGATAAGCCCCATAGAGTCTTTTCTGTGTTATTTTTCTAACTCATGCTTTTAAGTGTTCTCTGCTGTGCTGCAAGGTTACACACCTACTGTAGGAGAATTTGGTTATAATAAGGTGACAGTTGGAGGAATAACAAAGTGTTTACTTAATGGTTGAATTTGCAGCAAGAATTTAGCATAATACACTGGTATCTGTTTTTAATTATGCTAATAAAACATAATTGATAGAGACTTTAAAGTAACATACAAATGAGGATGTAGCGATGCAGTGATTTACTGATTTATCATAAATCCTTCTATTATAATCCATGTGAAATACGAACGTTTAGTCAGTAATAATTGCAACAAGTTTTTTTTATGCAATCAAGGATTTTTTTCATGCTTATATTTTAAAATTATTTGTATTTTTATCAGCAAATCAATCATCTTACAACATATTTTTCTTCATTTCTTTTTCATTGCATTAGTTAATTTAAAAGTAGTGCATGTACTGATTATAATGTAAAACCATTATGAGGAGCCCATTTTGGTTTGACGATGGATATACGCTGTTGTGTTCATGCATGTCAGGAATAATATATAGTCATTGGCAGTATCCAATCTTTCCTAAATGCTTATGTATTTGTAGTTGAAGGGAAGCGAGTGTGACTTTCTGCACATAAAAGCTCACAGTCAGAGAGTCTGCACTTCCTCTGACCTCAGCCTGCTCTGTCTCTCTCTGCTGGCCAGACCACCAGAAGCTATTTTTTACCACTCATCTGTCATGTAAAATGCCAGCGGGGGTAATCTATGCCAGGTTATCTATAAAGTCAACTTATCATTTTAATTAGTGTGCTAGAGAGGGCGACTCTGGAAAATAACGACACAGATCTGCAGGAATGATCCGTCTCTGCCAGCTAGGAGCTACTCTGAGACGAAGCGCAGGAGGAAAATGTCTGCCTGAATGAATGGATAGCCAAAAGCTTAACTAGCTGTTACAGACACTAAACACCCGATGAAAGACAACACAAACATTTCTCAGACAGTTGCTTGAATTAATCTGAAAAATGTAACACCACCATGCAGTGGACTGGAAGAGCGAGTAAAACGAACAGCAAAATTAATTTGCAGATCAAAGACTTTCATCTTAACAGAGCATTTCAGTGATTCTGTGGAAGTGGGCTCTGATTGGAATTCCTGTTGCGCAAAGGCGAGTCCACTCTGTCATGTGTGTGTTTGTTTATGTGCTGCTAATTGCGGCCAAGAGCAGATCAGGCAAGGCTTATAGCTCTGACAAACGGTGACGCTGAGACCTCTGAAGGCCCCTAACCTCTCACATCAGTGATCACCGAAAAGGACGACTTAATATGACCAGCTGAACCCTACTCCAACGTTCTGCTTCTTTAGAAATCCATTTAAAAACGCTTTTACATAGAGAGGTGCCATAATGAAAGGTTTACTTTAAGTCCAGTAAGATCCATTTGACACAAATTGCGATGCATAATTCACCTCGCTAAAATCTAAATGGGGCAAAATGAGTAACATGGAGGACTTTTGGAGGAATCCAGAAAGGAAGTGGACTCAGCTTTATAACAACAAACAGATCCATGCAAAGTTTATAACAGTTTGAGTGATGCCTGCCATCACTTAATCAAACAAAATAAACCAATTTTATCTGCAAACACACAGTAATACACCTATACTTGGAGAGACACTTCTTGCAAGGGCTTGCTTTTATTAATTACCATCAATTAATAAATTGATGGTGGGCAGTTTCATTTTGTGATAAAACCGTCCACCATAACCTCTTTAAATTCAAGGATTATGTTTAAAAATATGCAAATAAAAAAAGATCTGCTTTTCAACAGGCTTCTAGAATTACTTAAATCCACCCAAAAGCTTACAAAAACTGCTTCAGATTATATGCTGTCATTATGTGTTAAAAAGAGGTGAAGCCAAGATGAAAAAACTGTGAAAACTAAGCACACCCCACGACAGTTTGTAGAACCACTTTAGGCAGAAAACACATGGGAGGGCTAATTTTATATATGGTAATTTTTTCCCCAAAGAAACTAAAAATGTAGGCAAACACAGAAAGAAATGGTACAACCACAGAGAAAGTGCCAAAAATAACAAAAACAACAGCAAGTATGAAATGCTGCAAACTCGCCCCACAGATTGGAGGTGCTCCACACCACTAGGGGGAGTCGACCTCCAAATCATATGGTACCAGATCTTCAGTAAAGAAGGAATGTCAATATTTCAAGTGATGTCCAGAAACATGCCTTATTTCACACTATCATAGAACATCAGCATATTTACGTCAGAAATGTTACATATTCCAGACTCCGGACTTGGATTTAGCAAAGTCCCACATAACAGACATATGTGGGACTTTGCTAAATCCAATTTAAAACCTATAGATCAGACTTAGGACTTTTTATGACCATACACATGTGTAAAATTTAAGATGCAAATTGGAAACTACCCTAAATGTTTTCCATTCATGAATAATCTTCTTTGAGATGGAATGATGGAATTCAATTTGTTTGGCGATGACTTTATAACTCTACCCAGTTTGATAGCCAGTTGCCTCTTCGTGGCCATTGCTGCAGTCTTTTCTGATTTTATAGAGTTGGTTACATTAACTGATGATCATTTCATAAAATGCATTTAATTCAAAATATCTGGCAGCTACTTTTTCCTCTCAAATCCAACAGAACCAGTAAGTACATACACATTTCTTACGTATATTTGTTACATGAAGCTTTTGCACTATTTTAATGTAGTAAGCAAGAAACAAATTCCACAAAACAGGGCGGAAACTTTTTTTTTTTCTTGTAAAGCGGAGCTCACACTTGAAGAAAAAAAATTTCAGAATGCTTTTTAAATCATTCAGATTGACTCTTTTAGTGCAATTTAACATTGCCAAAGTGAGTTTCCAATTCCTGGCGTAAAGTATCCAACCTTGGCTTTGTCAAGCTGTGCCTGAGCCTGTCGCTCTGCCTCTCTGCGCGCTGCCTCCTTATCCTCCTCAAGGGAAACATCGGAGTCTGATGGACGGCTGGTGTAAGAGTCGGCCGAACCCTGTGGAGACACAAACAGCAGCACCTCAGCAACAACTAAAACTGAACAAAGATGAACTCACATCTTGAGAACAATAGAAGTACTTTTGAAAACCTTGGAGGCTTCCGCAGTTACATGAAGAACATACCCATTTCATTTACTGAAAAAAATAAACTTTTTATTAATAAAGCAATTTATTGAATGCATCTGTATTTAATTAATCCACTGCAGAAAAAAATCTGATTAAAAGTTGTCATCGACATACACATCTGCTTGCCGGCGAGTATCTGCCTAAGATATCTGCTATAATAGCAATATTAATTTCTAATACCAGCCTAAATTTTCACATCTGTGTATTCTTAACTGTAAGTATGAACAAATTGGTATTTTTTGGTAAAGTGCAGCGCTTTTACACCTTCAATAGCCAATAGAAACCCCTTGAAATAAAATACACTAATGTATAATTGTAAAATAGTGGCAGTATTTTTTAACTCTAAAAAAAAGTAACAAAAAAGCAACAACAGCTGATGATCAACATTTTACTATTAAAAATCTTAACTTGACTTTCTGAAAGATAGAATTGAGATAATTGAAAAATTTAACACTCTTAGACTTGAATCCAAAAGACAATCCATAAAGTGAGCACAACAGAGGATTATCTGATAGGATTCATGACTCAAAGATCCATCTTACTGTATGCTCTGACACTGTAAAATGTTATGGTACACGATTCACTGTCTTATTGACAAAAAAAGGGTTTTTCAACAAATTAATAACCTTCCTGCATTGGTAATTTATTTCTTAAAGGAAGAACTTTTCCCAAGGAATTACATTTATTCTCTGGGAACACTATGTTTCTAAACCTTCTTGTGTCAGGTTATTCTTCTGCACTGGATTATTAATTTTTTTCAAGGTTTGCGAAAACACTTAAATATGAATGGAAATGTCCTAATAATGTGCCAAAGATCTTCCATTTGTGAATGAGGAACACCCCTTCATTTTTCTAAGACAGTCATCAAGCGCTGCGAATAAAAGCAGCTCGTCTTTCATCCAGTGGAGTCGGTGCACCTTTTATCCTTACCTGCACGCTCCTGTGGCAGCCACTCACACAAGGTCTTTCATTCATCTCACTGCACCATTACACTCTGCTGTCTGAGTTAAAAATAGCCTCCCTTCAATCTGTGCATGATTAGAATCACCAACCAAGATCATACCACTTCATCCTCTTCACTCGCACTATCTGACTTATGTAAAGGAGACGACCCAGGAGGTGCTGTTGTTCTAGACGGAACAAGGTGGGTCATATTTACACCCTCCATCTTATGCAAAACCCTGCTGCTCATCAATCATCTGAATGTCTTTAATGTTTCTCACTTTGCTGCAGAGGAGAAGAATAAATAAAAACAAACAAATTCAGTCTTACTGATCAGATTTGATTAGAAAAGCAATTAATGGTAGTTTAACACCTGCTCAAGGTTATGATGCCACACTCAAGTGAAATGAAATTTACTGCTTATGAGGTACATTTGGTTGTGAAAGATTCAGGTGAGCACACCTGGCCTCCCTCAGTGTCACCTTTAAATAAGAGATGTGATCATGGGTAACCGTCCCAGTGGGTCGCATGGAAGTGATCTGGAGGTATGCCCAGAATCTGACAGCCATAACTGACACCAACACACAACTTCTCATCATCACAACACTGCCACGCTGAACCCCAACACTTCGTACTGGCAATGGATGCACGAGAAAAGCAGAGACTCCATGAATTACACATAAGTGCATGCACAGAAGCAACTTTAACGACATAAACGGGAGAAAATCCTCCTTACGCAGGCATCAGAGCTCTTGACTCGACCTCCTTTGGCTCGTTTCAGCAAGCGGATCCAGGTGGCCTTCATCAGCCACACTGGTCATTCAGTGTCCTGAGCCACTGCCCCCCCTGCTGCTTCTACAACTAAACCAAACTGCACCTCTGAGGTGTCCTTTGCACCAGCTTTGCAGCAGCTGTCACTGCTTTGGCTACAGGTACATTCAACACTGTGGCTACATCGGCAGCTGGTTCCTCTTATGCCGGGGCTGTGAATGCTGCTTTCATCCCCGGATAAATAAATAGCTTCGGAGTCGGAGCTCCTTGTTCTGCTGCAGCTCCAGTTGGCTCTGGTGTCGTCTGGAGAGCCAAAGCTCCAACTACCCCCGCTGCTGCTGCCGTCGCTGTTGCCAAAGATGGGGAATCCGCTGGAGCTCGCTGCCCCGCGCATAATCTCAACAGCTCTCTCCCCCTCGTCTGCCTCAGACTCCTTGATAGAGGGAGAGCTCGGCGTGCCGCTGCAGGTACTGAGGCTGACTCTTAAAATGAGTCAGGTGGCAGCGATGCTCCTCATGCCCTCCATCAAGCTTCCCTGTCCTGCTGCGTCGCTTGCTCCTCGCACTGCTCCGTGAGCGACGCGTGACGGTTCATCTGTGAGAGTCCCAGTGTGACTGCATGTGACTGACTCTCCCGCCGATGATAATGAAGCTGCTGCTGGTGCAAGCTCTCTCTTTCTCACGCTGTGACTTGGCTTGTCAGAGTGTCTCTTCCCGACTTCTTCTTACAAGCTCCACTGTGCCATTTCAGCATTTCTGCTTTCTCTACCTCAACCCTTCTCCTCCATCACTCCTCTTTTTTTTTCTTCCTCGCAGTCAGTCCATCTGCTGCTAGTGTCTCTGCAGCAATCATTTCTAGAAACTGCATGTCCTGTATGAGTGGTGATCATGAGTCAACAGTGCATACATTTGGGTTTATTTTGCACTAATAGAAGTAGAATAGACTTTGCTGCATGTGCAATGTCAGTCTTGCAAAAGTATTGACACTTCTTTAAGGTTTTAATATTAAAACAACAAACTTCAACTATTGTGATTTTATGCGCATAGCTATGGAGTGGAAGAAAAGACAACTTTTTTAAGATGAACACCTGAGGACACCAATAAACACCAAAACATTGTTCCTTGTTAAATTTAATTAAAAAACATGAATATCAATCACTGTTTCTCTGGCTGCATGTTTAGTGTCGTTTCCTCTCCAGAAAATCAATTTCTGCCTTGGTCTCGAGACTTTTTCTGCTAGTAAATGGTTTTTTTAGGATTGCTCCCTTTTTTCAGATGATGGACAGAACAGAGCCCTCAGATATGTTCAAACCTTGACAAATTGTTTAATGATTTAAACATCTCTATAACTTGACCTCTCTGCTGTGCTGCTTTGCTGTCAGGATGTTCTTTGCTCTCGAAGGAAAATCCACTGAGGCCTTCACAGAACATCTGTGTTTATACTGAGCTTCAATTACACTTAAGTGGACTCTACTTATTAAATATAAGATTAAGTTATAATGTGACAATAAAACACGAGTTTGTGTTGCTCCATCACATAAAAATGACGATATCTGAAAAAGTTCATGTACTTAGTGCCTGGTACTTATTGGATTCTGGTTTGCACACATAATTACTTTAACATCGCAGACTAATTAATCTAACAGTCATGATTTTGGGTTATGGGAGGAAGTGCCCAGACTGAACCTACAAATGTACAGAGAGAAAGATCTCCAACTTGGATTTAAATCCACAATCTTCGTGCTACAAGGCAACAATGCAACCAAATATGCCAATCTCTTCTAAGTACATATGAAATTATAACTTAAATTTACTCTGTTATGAAATAAAATTGCTTTGCCTCAAAGTAAAAACAAATCTTAACGGTTTAGAAAGTCTTTTCTAACTCCTGACATGAAAACTTTGTGATTTTGACATCAATCAGTTGCACCAAAGCAAAATTTAACACATTGACATTCAGAGTTTTACAATGATGCTATAAAATAAGGAAAGATTTTGACAGGCCGGATGCCGCAAATGTTTCACCTATTTGTGTAAATTAAGACTAAATTAAATTATTAAGTAACCTGAGTGAAGCTCATGTGATAACACAACTTATTGTTGAATCAAAAGCTCTCTTAACCTACAGGAGAGCTTTCATATATCTACAAGAAGCGATCAGGACAGAAGAATAAATAAGTGAAAACTAAGTATATCTGACAGGCAGCATTTCACATATAAAATCACATAATACATGACAATATCGAGATAAAGTATTTTCTACTGCAGAAACATTGGTCAAAATATTCTGAAGAAACCCGGTGCTTCTGTCTTAATCATTGCTGCTCATTAAAATCAGTAAAGAGGTTTCATTTTAGTATAGATATTGTCCTCATATCAATAAATGTCATTTGTGTGACTATAGCTTCTTTTGACTAAACAAGCTAATGAGGAAGGAAATTACACAAACTAAATTTGGCTAAATAAGTTGGGGGGGTTTTCTAACCGTGCGCTGGTATGAATGGAAAGTTATGACAGTCTAATGTCTTAAAGAAGTTACATTGTAGTTACATTAATGACTACTGAGTAAATAATTTCTGCAAGAAATCTTGTAGCATCAGGTCTACGCAACAACATCAAGGAACTCCATAAACCATTGCTTCTGTCCGAATGTCACATATGTTTTGATATGCCATGTTGACACTTGCCACCGCTGCTCTCAGGGCAGGACGCAGATGCTCCGAACCAGAGAGGAGGGTGTCAACGCCGTCTGTGAAGGCTGCACTCTGCTGGCAACTCTGACACAAACACACAGCGACAGAAAGGACCCGGGGCAACCTGACACTATAGGCCTCCTGACCCGATGCTGTGCTGACCCCGACGGGACAGTGTCACTCCCACAAAATCCGCTAATAACGATACGGCAGTGGTATGATGACATTTAGATCTTCTTCAGGCTGAGAGACAATGAGAGCTCTGTTTGAAACAGCTTGTATCAAGAAACAACCATAAAACTGATTCTTGGAAAACCCGAATTAATTCTGCTAATGAAGAGCTCTTGCAGTCACTTCTTCAGCGTTGTATAACCAGGCAAAAAATCTCCACAGTCTTCACATTTGGAAAAACATCTCCTTGAAATGATTTAAAACGGGTTTAGAAATCTGTCCTTCCAATAAGTTATATCACGGAATCTCATGACATTCATCTAACACTATAATTAAGTTGATATTTGTTATTCTGGGTAAAATTTAACTGAATGCTTTTAGATAATGTACCATGAAATTTACAGCCAAACTAATTATCTTATCGTCTGCTAAAATGTTACATATTTGGCTTGTTTAGATACAAAAATATGTGGCCAGAAAAGATTCTAACCACTGATTTTCTTGTTTCTTTGCTTCACTGTACACACATTTTTCTACTAACTTAAACTTGCAAAACTATATAAATGTCAGCCCTTGACAAAAAGCAGCAATATCCTGATTCTTTCTGACATGGTGATCAATTTGTTCTTTTCTCAATCTAATACTTTTGCTGTTTTAGTTCTTTTCCAAGCATGCCTCAGTTTTCACCTTGTCAGATATTTTATATCGATTTGAAAATTTTCTGAGTTGTTATTTTTTATGATAAAAACCATATACTAGTGCAAGTAAATGTAATTAATTGACTCCAATGAATGCTATGCCAGGGCAGTTTTGGTTTCATCAAGTCATATCTTGTCCTGGTAAAAATGGGGATTTGAACCACAATCAGTGGAAACAGTGTAACCCAAACTCTACATAGCAATTTATAAAATAAAGATACTGAAATCAAGAGAGCAGCAGATTGGAGACCCAACAAACCAGCACCTTACCCAGAGATTTATAAGCTCTTGTGGTTGCGCCAGTCTGGTGAATGAGAGCTTGTGATAAAAACTTTAAATCAAAACACTAAAATGATGGATGTATTAATATAGGCATGTACTTTATTCTTGGCTCTAACAAGAATTATTAGCAACACCTAGTCAACTTTAAATTAAAAAACAACAGTCATAGTGACCAGGGCAAATCAAATTTGAATTGCTATCTCCTTTAAAGCCAAAGTTGCTACTATTTTATGATGCTCACAGACAAACTTGTTTCGACTGCCCAACATATGGGAGAGCTTATCTAACAGCAAACAGTTTTTTAAAATAATTTATTCTATGTGCGAATTAATGGTTACTGAAAGTATATTTCTCTAAAGTATGTCTTGTGTGGTTAGGAACTACAGCAAAAACTCTCATCTTGAATGAATCCGGAGTGGGTGCTTGTACCAGACTATTAAAAATGTTCTATCCACCCAGGGAGGCTTTGAAAAGGTAACGATCCTCGAGTCTCCACTGTTAATCATGTGGACCTCATTAAGCAGAGGTTCGCTCTCCAGGACCACCGGCGACCCCGACATGGAGCGACTGCATGGTGATGACTACATCAGAACATACAAATCACAGCTGTAATAGCGAGAGTGGAAGAAAAGGTCCTGAGTCAGCTTGTGGAGCCTCCCCTATCTGACAGAATCACTTACTGTGGCTGAAGCAGCTAAAGTGCACCCCTTCATTGCCTGAGAGCTCCCATTTTCACATTAAGTCACTTTTATCATTGCTTTATAGAAGTCCACTAAAAAAATTGCAGTCATGCAGAAAAGTTATGGTTATTTCCGTGTGTGGTCCATCATTCAACCTTACATACTTGACTCAATAATGTCATTTGTAATTTAAGTATCCCTTCATTTCCTCCCTTTGTGCTGTTACTTCATTTCACCTTTTTCCATTCCTGTCTCTTTTAAACTCGCCTCTCTCTCTCTGCTACTTCCATCCATTATTCCCAGTAGCTTTGACGTTCTTGACTCACTGGTTTTGCGCAAGCAGAAGATGGTTACGCATTTAGCCATTGACGTATTTTCCTCAAATCCCACTTGATGCTCTCTGGTTACTGCCATGAGCTCAGTGAAAGTTGTTTGATTTTCTTCTGCAACAAGATTTATCAAAAATCTATCTATCTATCTATCTATCTATCTATCTATCTATCTATCTATCTATCTATCTATCTATCTATCTATCTATCTATATATATATATATATATATATATATATATATATATATATATATACACAGATTCATAATTTAACTGTATTTTTACAAAAAAAGTGAAACCCTGCCTCTTGCAAAAATCGAGTGCTTGAAAGCAATAAGAACCATAAGAGGTGAAGATATATAAATAATTTATATATCATCTGAAAATAGTTTTCTAAATTGTCAGTGGTTAGGATTCAGTAATATTTGTAGTTATTTTTATTTTATCCATGTACGATAAAATGTAAAATTCTGTGAAAAAATTAATGAAACTAAAATCATTTCATAATAGCAATATCAAAAAAATTATATTTTATACCTTTTTGACTTTTTTAGTATTTTCTATTACATTTGTGTAAGACTTCATTAAAACCAATTTTAAGAATCAAAACAATTAATCCCAATGAGTAAAGATGTTATACAAAACATGAAATATGTCATAAAAGACAACTTTTCTGTATTTAGACCATATTATTTTTTTAATCTCTTTTCCTAGCTCATATAAATAACCTCTGTTAACACACAGTTACAACTGTTGAGTTTACGATATGAAGCACATACAAATGCATGAATGGTTCTAACATACATATATTGTCAAATCTAATAAAGCTATTCCTTGCTTCTCTTTTATCTGTCATTGTTATGCCAACACCATATATCAGCAACAAAATTTGGTTGTTTCCCAAATAAATGACCTCAAATCTCATTATTGATTTAAATGCATATTACATTCTGAAGATTTGATCCGGATGCCGGTTTAGACCTTATCAAACCAAAATGACAATGAGTAACTTCTAATTGGTAGTAATTGTAAGTCAGAAGCACAAACAGCTCAGTCTTGGGTCAACAAACAGATCAAACTGCAAAAATATGATGTGACGAAAGAACAGAATGACCGGGACTCCTGCGTGGCTGAGTCATAGATCAGAGTCAAGAGACGAAACAAAAACATTCCTCAGTAAAAGGTCGGAAAGCGAGTGAAGAGCACCAAAAAAAGATATTCAGAATGCCTGACAAAACAATTGATGAAGACAATATGAAGAAATTAGAAGAGTATTTGGGTACTTTAATGCATTATGCAGTACATAAAAGGAGTATTGCACAATAACTGGAGCACAATCTGTTAAATTTACCAAGAAATTGCCCTAGTCTTTATTCAAAGTCAGCATATAAACTGGTCAGTCTACTTTCTGCTTTGCATCTTTTGTTATAGCTGTCTAAAACATGCTATTACTGATGCCAAAGCCTCCAGAGATCATTGTGATACACTGTAGCTGATGGAAGCAAGCTGACAATAGGCTGTGCGAGTGTGCAAGCAGCTTCAGACGTTGAGTGACTCATTACTGGCTAGAACTAAAGCTTCTTTTTTTCCTGCCATCTGTCCATCACTGCCACTTCGGTTGATGCAGTGCAAAGTCAATTAAATTACAAACAGTGTCTCCTTCATCAAGAAGGAGACAATGGCAGCAGACATGACAGCCAAGTGTGACAGACGTGTTATTGCTACAATAATTGGTTACTAAACTTTTTGCAATGCAAGAAATAAAAAGCAGGAGGGCGAGAAAGGGGAAGAGAAACAGATTGATGGTGTGTGTATCTGTGCAAGAAAAAAGGCAAGAATGGGAAAAAGAAATTAGAAAAGACATATTGTACATTCATTTACTGATGTCAAGGTGAGACTGACAGTCCCTTCAGAAGTGTTTACTCAGCACTACATAAACCATTATATCACCTGACAGGATTACTGATGGTTACTGTAGTTAAAATAAAGTTGGGAAGGACCAAAAACTGGCATGGAGTCAAAACAGATTTAGCTTCCAGAATAAACCTGTTTAGTCTGAGAAGAACAAACAAGTTTATCAGCTTTCAAAAATATCTGCATGAATTAACTTTTGATATTAAACAATACCAATGGAGATTCACCAAGAAATCAAATGATGGCCAGAGACAAAATTCTCTGATAAGTGAATAAATACTCCATATAAAAGTGCTACAAGATAGAAGAGGCATCACTTTTGGTGTGGTAGTTACTACTGAAGGAAGAAGTTTCAAAATGAACTAACTTCATAGACATTTCTTTTATGTAAAAACATACATTTTAAAAAAAAAGTAAAGTTTACAGGGTTTGTTTTTTATTAGTTGATGTTGTATTTGTAGTGATCAGTGATAACATGGGAAATCGGTAAGGACAGCGAGGAAAAAAAGAAAGGAGGAATGAGCGAAAGAAAGAGTAAGCAAGCAAGCTTGAAAGGAAATCAAAAGAAACAAAGAAAGGAAGCAACAAAAAAGAGAATCAATCACTCCTTACTCTTACAGTCAATAAATGATTCACAGTCTACCACAACTCTACCAGCAAGCCAGTTTTTTTCCTCTCAAATATTGGGTCACAGCTTGTAATAATTCTAAATGTGTGTTACAGAAATAAAATATTATATTACATAATATTTTGTGTTGTACAAATTAAAATAGTTGTGATCTCTGCAAAATTTAATCTGTTTTCAATATGTTCAAAAGTAAACAAAGACATTGAGAATGATTGCAAATAAAAAAAGCAAAGTATAATGAAATGTATGCATTTAAACAACCATGGTGAGCAGGGATGTTCCTAGAGAAGATGAGAAATTTAATTTTTAGCATTTTGATTCTTTGTGGCTAATGACCCTGAACCTGAAAGGGTACCCTACTTGTTCTCCAAAGCAACAATCAGATGCTAAACAATCAAGTTTAGTGAGGTTCAAACTCAGTGCTTGAGTGCAAGTGAAGCCGAATGCACATGGAAATGCACAGCGCTGCCTCAACTAGATCCAGTTAACTAGTTGTCCTTTCTCTTTCAGGTTTCTCAGTGCAAAGACAGACAGAGCCGTAATAGGATGAGGGCTAATCAAGACAAAAAGGTAGAATTTTTATTTTTTTTGTGCTTGCGTCAGCAATTTTCAGACAGCTTCCTGTGTGAGGCAGGCAGCACATGATTGATGAAAACTGGCTCAGAGAGCAGAACAAGCTTCTTATGACTGTAAAAATAAACAGTCCACTAACTGGATCTGTCTGTAATAAAACAGTTCTCCATCTTTCATTTTCTGCCCGCTGATAACAACACTAAGCAACAACTTTAAACCAGAGCTGCAGTTTAGAAAATGTTGAGGCTTTGCAACGAGAAAATTAAACAGTATTGATTTAACGGCTTAACATGGCAGTCAGAATTTGACAGGATTCCAGTTACATCTCAAACGTTAAAGTTTATTGTTTAGATGTGTTGTTTTTATTAAAAACACCTTTATTGAGATGTGAACACCTGTCTCTAACAACTACGAGAACAGCTGATTTTTGTTGAATGCTTAATTTTAACATGTCCAATCCAAGGCCCAAACTGGAGTTTATCTTACAAGCACCTCCTAAAATATAGTAATATCAAATCTTTTCACACAGCTGGCTGACAAAGCTACACCTTAGTTTACAGAAGAAGATATGTGGACACTGTGAACAGTGACCCATGAGGACGACCTATATATAATCAAACTAGCTTTCGTGTGCAACTGATTCTTTAGGAACTAATGAGGAGCAGCAGGCAATAGATTAAGTGGTTTGTCTCATATAGCTCCAATTTCAAGTCAGCTGCAGAAACTTTGCATGCAACTAGCAGGAGATGCGCACACAGGAAAACTTTAACATTTATAGAAACATTATAAAGTCCATTTTAATCAACTAAACAGTTTGCAAAATATTGAATTCCTCTTCAATGTTTTTACATTGTGGTAAGTCGCAACTACTAACTTCAACAAATTGTTCCATATTTCATCTAATAAAAGTTGTGGGTCAGTGTTTGCAGATTCACCTATTTATGGATTTTCCTGTGGAATGTGAGTCCAAATTGATTGGGGGAAAATTTGTCTATCCACTCAATTTTTTTGTCTGACATGTTTGAAAGAAAATTCTCTTCAATTCAAAAATACTTTCTTTATCCCAAAGGGGAAATTAAATTTTGTCATTACTCTTATCATTCAAGTATCTTCACAGAGTCGTTGTGGAGGTGATTCTGTGGGGAGGAAGAATCTCCAGTTGCAGTCAGACTTGCAACATACCTGAAGAGTTTCTGTACGACAGTCTCATGACTTTCAAAAGCTCCATATCAGGCAGGGGAGACAATATTCCACTACAACACGTCCTGGATGACACCGTCAGTTCTTGGCAAGCACTACTACTCTTTAAATCTGTTTGGTCGTACGGTTAGAAAGTCGAGGAGCGAGAGAGTTAAAACAATACCTTGTTGCTTGTTGATTATGCATCATGACAACTGTCCAAGAGAAAAAATGTAATGTAAACAGTTGCATGACTTGAAGATGAATGCTCACAGACTCTGAAAGCGTTCTGATTGAGCCCTAGCTATTTTGAGAGGAAGAAAAAAAGCAAAGATCTCCTGTCTATATGTGCAAAGCTGTTAGAGACACACTCCAAAAGACTTACAGCTGTAATTATAATGTGAAAGGTGGTTCTACAAAATATTGACTCAAATGTTGCTAAATACAGATGCATGCCACAGTTTCCACATTTGCAAAAACAATTAGCCATTTATGATATCTTGTAATATACCGTCTTGCTGCAAAACATAATCGTGTAACCTTTATGTGGAAATCACTATAATAAAAGGTTTTGATATTTTAGGAGTCCTCAAATAAAATGTAAGCCTGATCATAAATGCAAGCATTTTCTGTGGGCTTTTATGGGATTTTATCATAGTTTTAAGTTTATTTTATGGGTTATTTATCTACAGAAGTGCTCATGATAAACACAGAATGCAATTTTTCAAACAGGATATGAATAACTTGAATCAGTGAAGACATCATGTAAGCTCATTTACACCAAGAGAGTTTAGAAACTTGGATTTTCATGCCTTTTTGCTCCAACATAAAGTCTTAAGGCTAAACCAGGTTTTGTGCTCTCTGCCGGTCTAGTCAAACTTATCCTGGGTGTTTTCTTTTTCTCCCTTCAGCATTTGAAGCTCCTTCCTCCAATCCAAACTCATACGGATTCCTAGTGGATGCCTTTGTCTTAAAACTTAAGTCGATAGGAGATTCACAAAATGCATCTTCATGGAGGTTTGCTATCTTTACAGAAAATAAGATTGTCTTTGTACCGTTTTGCCTCTTTAAATCCTGCATTCTCCAGCACTCCCAGCCCTCCCTCTTTGTTTAAACGATACAGGAATGGGGCTCCAAAAAGTTTAGCATATGTTTAAACAAACTCACCAAATCTGACTCCTCACTCGTAGAGTAAAACATTTCTAGCCAAATGAGCTGGGCAGGGAGAAAGCTCCTCAGCTACTGCTCATCTTCTGTCCGAATGCAAGAACTTCCAGCCAGCCGGAATACTTCGCACCTACAAACCCTCCTACCCCAGCTCCAGCGGGGAACAGCTCTTCCCGAGCAGCCCGAGCATAGAAAGTTTTAGCTGGAGAAGGAAAGTTGGCTCCCCTCAGTCCTTCTTTGGCCTACTTTAGTCCCTGAGAGGCAGAGGCAAAGTCAACCGTCTTTCCCACGCTGGAGGAGCACTCCTTCAGAGCACTGCGACCGTCCTCCAGTCCCAAAAAACAAGCCCCCTCTGCCCCTCTCTCCTCCCACATACCCACACGCTCTCCCTGTCACACACACACACACACACACACACACACACACTCTGCTAGTTAGGAAGTAAGATCTCCGACCAATGGGGCCAGCCTGAAAATTCCAGAAAACACCAAAAGCAGCTGCAGTGGCTTTTTATGTCTGAGCGTGTGATCTGCAAAGTTTATGTGTGTTCTCCTTTGCTTTCAAAAGGCTCCTGAAAGATCTGAGCTGACTGTGTCGACACAACACATGGCTGCAGAGACCGAAATGTCAGGAAGTAATTATCTCCACAAGATCGAAAAAATGCCATATTTGCTTTCATCATCACTGGGATGAAAACCAGCAAAACCCCTCTGTGTGGACATTTGATGGCACATTAGACTGCTTGTGTTTGACTCGACATTAAAAAGTACGTTTCTCAGGAAGAGCTAAAGCACATTTACATAACGCAAGCTCCTCTATTAACATTACAGGCATATAAAAGGGACGGTTAAGTAATCAAGAGACAGAGCAGCTGGCTTGCATCTAACAAATGTAGCGGTTACTTGAAAGATTAGATCCATCTTTGTGATCTGGGATCAGACACTGTGTTGTACTTTGAAATCAAAGCTACTCAGAGGATGCAGGGAGAAACACTAAATATTACAGAGGCAATAAAACACGAGCTAAACTCGTTTGGTCATGAGTTTCCAAAAATGTAACCCTAACTAATCCATGTGTTCCGGTTTTAAAACAGAAGCAACAACTGAAGAAAGCAGTGGAGTCTCTGGAGGAGACCAATTTACACATGTTTTGTTCTTCCAACCTGTAGGATCGCCCAACTGCTGAGCTTTAGTCAACTGTCTGCTAAACCCAGATTTGTAGAAAAATGTTTTCTGGGCAGCCCAACATAAATCCCAGATTATTTTGTGTTTGATCAGGTTAGCCCCTTTCTGAGGATTAGCATTAGGTTGTCCGTGTGGCGCGTGCAATTTGATGAATTGTTATCCCCATTTGACCATAGTAAATGTTTCAAGTCCTTCTGTATTTGATCAGAGCAGGAGTCGAAAACATTTTACTTTTCTACCATTGCCAGTTTTAATGCAAATCAGATATGCGGGAAAAAAAATAAACAGTCGCTCACAAATAGCTACAGCATTCTTTGTGTTATATGAAGCATGATTTCTTGTGGTTTTCTTACAAAAATATCTCTTTGCAGCTTTTCCTGTGAAGTGCGAGACTGGTTGTCCTGTCTAGATTATCCAGTCCTGTTGTCGCTTCTTTAAATTATGCTCTCTTTACCTGGCAGGACAGTTTAGGTGACAGTCATGTTTTGACCTCTTATTAAAACCTGACCCTGAGTCATGTATCTTCATAATGCTCCACTTAACTCTGTTCTCTAACGTTATCTAACAACTTCTGAGGCCTCAACAATACAGCTCATCGGCTAATAGTTCCGCTGGATTTAATTTAGGGGTATCATAGTAGAACATAAACCACTAATGTCATTATGAAGAAAAAAAAATGCCTGCTTCCAAGTTATTCAAGTTCATCTTTTTTCCATTTTTTCAGTAAATTTCCATGAAAGTTACAGGAGAAAAAGTAACTGTGATGTTTACATTACTTGGTTTGATGTCTCTGTCACATTTCCATAAAATGCAAGTCATTTCAATACGTTTTGTAGAAATGAAAGACAAATTCACTCTTGGAAATTATGGCTAATTTTTTCATTCTTCTCCAGCTAAAACTGACACGTCCAGGAGATTATTTGATCCAACAGCCCAGATTACGTTACATCAAACACAATATAAAGCTCATTCCAAGAGAGCAATCGGCTCTCTTTGAATGAGCCATCTCAGTGGGCTTGAGCAGATCAATGTCTGACAGCTCAGAAACCAGTCATTGCTCTGCCTTTGGCCTATTGATCAGTGTCCAGACATTCACACTGACAAACACAAGCAGACAAACATCGGTAGCTTACAATACTAGCTTACAGTAATTGGACCACGTGAGGGAATCAATATAACATCCCATAGAGAAGTAAACTGCCAGCAGTCGTTTCCTGTAATTACAAAAGTCACCTTGTACTCCATGAAGCAAATGACATGGTTCCCCATCTTCGTGATCACTGCATTATTAAAAAATTAGTTATTTATTGCCTTTACATTCAGGCAATATTTTTGTAAAACATTTTGCAAGCAATGACTTTAACAGATAAAATAGATAATAGATACAACCTTTAGCTATGTTTTTGTTCAAATCTAGAGGTTACATGACAACATTTTACTGTTGTGTGGATGGTCTGATAGCCACCGCATTATATGCATCATATGCATCATATGCATCATATGCAGAATGCAGAAGTTTGCATAGTTTTGCATTTTGAGGCTGATTCCAGTTGGTTTCCTTTTATTTTTTGATTGATTTAAAATCCGATATTGGTTCATGATGAACATACAGTGCAGTAAAGAAGTACTTGTCCTGTACGAAGTCCTTCTGTTTTAAAATGTTTCAGATCATCTAACACATTGAGATATCAGATAAAGACGACTTAAGTCAATACAAAACTGATGTTAGAAATACTTTGACAGAAAAAAAAGCTATGTAAACCTAATTCATTATTTCAAACTGCTCTTTTTGTTACAGTGAGAATTAACCAAGCTCAATTCAGCAACAAGGCAGTTCAAAGTGCTCCACATCATAAAAAACACACAAATACAAAGTCATATAAGACACCACACAGTCACCAATTAACTATAATTAATTCCAGTGACAGTGTAATGGTCTGGGGCAGGTTCTTGAATTCTGAAAGATTCATTGGCACTAGCCACCAACACTGAAAAACTAATGGTAGATGTTAATGAAAAGGGTTAAACAATTACAGATGTTAACATTTATTTGATCTGGAAGATTTCAGTGTTACCAAAATCAAAATCTGAAGAAATCTGCAAGGTGGTGAACCCTTCTTTGACAGCAATGTTTACAATAAAAAAGCTTAGGTCTCTCCAAAATTTTATTGCAGAACCATCTCACCGTATGTAAACATGCAAATATCATCCAGGTTATTGTATAAAAAAAATATAAAATCCTATTGAAAAAGATTTTTGGTTTATCATTTTGTTTTAACCAGATTACAGATGTTTACTCTTTTCAGTTTTGAATACCTGAAAATGTAAAGAGTGTAATACAAAAAACAATCTTCCTGTACTCTGTTAATTCAAAATAAACTGAAGTCCAGTGTAATATAAAGTATAAACTGAAGGTCCATTTCTAAATGATTTATTATCAAGCCACAAATGGTCTTTTTGCACACTTTTACTTCAGATTGTGTCTCGTTACTCCTACAATATAATTAGGGTATCAGCTTTCCAAGTTGCATTTTTAAATATATTTAACAGAATGCATATAGCCAGATTTTCTGCCAATAATTTGGAGTCAAGTTCCACACGAATAAAAACACTAAAAATCAGGGAATAAGCACTAAGATGTGAATAAGTGCAGATCAACTGTATTTAAATAACTCCTGCCTCTACAGATTCAGTTCAGTAGTCACCACTCAGAGGCACGTTCTCAAAGACAGAAAGTGGAGACCAATAAAAAAAAGATAATTTTACACTAAGAATGTATTTTCATATTGCCCAGCTTAAGCCTGCTTAACAGAGATTACAGCCACCACTTGCTATTAAAATAAACAACCCATGTGATAAAACACACAAGATAATTCATTAATCTACAACTAAAATTATAAATCAAGCTTATAGATTTGTACATGGCTTGTTGCCAATGACAGACTATGCACAGTACGATAAACAGGGTTTTGCTCTCTGTCAAAGGTGCTATGGCAACATGGATTCAATGTGTAGTAAACTGAAACAGATTCCCGAAAGGCTTAAGAGCACTATAAATTGATAAAATATCAAGAAAGGCCTCTCCAAAGGGGTCATGCTTTGCCAAGAATGCCATTACACAGATGAAACTCTCCAAGAAGCCTTCAAGTGCTGCTGGATCATTTTTTTTTCAGTCTCGAAAAATAATCCCTCACAACTGGTTATCATTTGACAAAGAGGTTATTATCTTATCCTACTTTTCTTTAAAGTGCTGCGATCAGACATATATAAAGATCAGAAGTTGGTCGCTTTTCTTATATAGTTTCACCTAACAGGTGCAGCAATTCCTTTGTTTTAAAACCCAAAAGCATCAATTATTGATACTGTTGCAAAAGCAGCAAGACATGCAGATGATGAGAGTTACAATAATGGACACAGAATAGCTTAGTCATATTTTAAGCGTGGTTCTTGTACAAAATATTATGCCTTTCTTTGCCATTCTGTTCTGTGTAGAGCAGCACTTAATGATCTGATATAGGAGCTACTTCCCATCATTGTGCTAGAGGCGGGGTACACACTGGTCCATCAACACTTTCAAACTTAAAAAAAAACATTCATGCTTTTTCACTATGGGAGGAAACCGGAGAAACTAGAAACAACCCAAACATACACGCCACAGGTTGAACTGCTGGTCCTAACAACTGCTCTGCAGTCGATCAGACATTGACTGTCATGTCATAAAGTGTCAATGTCAATGTGCTTGATTAACAAAAATCTAACATATATTACAGACATCCAAGGATTAGTTTCTATAGAAAAAAAACCTAAATCTAAAGCATAATTAAGATCAGAGTTGCATGGACCATGCTAGGCTTTATATGGCTGTGATTGTAGCCCACTGAAAACCCCAGTCGACAGCCAGCGTCAGACTGACATTACAGCACATGCCAGGACGCCTGGGCCTTGGGACCATCTCTAATTACAGATGAGAAAAGAAAGTAAAGAAGGTAAAAAGAGGCAAAGAAAGATGAGATGGAAAATACTGTGGCAAGCAAAATAAACAGAAGCAGAGCGTGAGATGGAAGCCGCATCTGCTGCATCTTCTGTTTTCACCCGGAGCATTTAAAGAGTCTGAAGGCTGTTTCTTCCTTTCCACCACCGGGCATCCCACTACCGCATACAGCAGAGCTAAGAGCAGCTCTAAAGCTGGTCACTCCTCACAGAAATCAGCCTACCACTCAGATATTGCACCCTGAAATGCAAACCAAGAGCTTTCCAAAAGAATGCAAAACAAAACTGAAAACTTGGCACAATCTTACCCTTTCCAAAAAGTGTCTTGTCCGCGGAGACAAAGGAAGCAAGTCAAGCAGGTCAACGGGAATGAAAATCATGAGCTCAGAGGTAGGACCACTTGATGACTTATGAAGTGCTGACATGTAAAATGGTGTGCTACGTCTAGCGCTGCTTGTGGTGCTAACTGAGTCACTTCACGCTCGCTGAGCACATCAACACATCGGCTGTTCCACATGGACTCATTGGAAAAATCACTGGCAAACTAGAATTGCTGTGACCAATGCAGTCACGCATGGGATCAGGACAAGTGGAGAGGGCTGCGGGTCTACAACAGTTTCATAAAACAAAAACAGAATAACTGAGGAAACAGGACAGAGATAACTCAATAAAATGTACAGACTGATGGAGCGTGAATTAATGCAATAAACTTAAAGGAGAAATTGTGTTGCCCTAATTTAATTTCCTGACAATCACTCCAGTCTTTTCATCAACTTTCTGAACATGGCTTTAGTTAAAGAATTAAAATGTCAGAAAACTCCTGTGGGGTGGCTGAACTTTATTATGGTTAATCAGATTCAAAAAGCTAATGGCAGATGTGAACTCAAAAAAGTGACTGCTGAAACTTAATCAAAGGGTTCTTCGATCAAGTACTAGTATTCAGAGTCTACATACTTACCCGACCAGGTTACAGCAGCTTTTTTCATTTTTCTCTTGTATAAGATTCATGTCGCATTAAAAGTCAAAAATAATCTCTCAATTTCTAAGTCACAAAAACTTGAAATGTTCACAAAGCCGCTCATTTTGCAGCCAGGTTTGAACAGTCATGCCTAACACTGTCCATTTGTGTCCGTTTCTGTTTCTTTTGGACGCAACAAAAGCAACACCACAGTCCAGCTGTCTGAGGAGCTTAGTAACATCCATTCTTCTCCGTCTTTACAATCAGGAGGACAAAATTCAATTCGCTCAAAAGCACACCATAAGAGGTGACTGTTGCATCCAGCTGATCCCCCAACTTTCGTAATGATCGCTTCTTGAAAGAGATTTAAATACTCAGCAGACGTTCAGCATATCAAGGGTTAAGAACAGAAGAAAGCTTGAAATGAACATACAAATATACTTTTGTACATCGAGGGTGTGTTTAAAACACATTTCTGAGGTAAAAGGTGGGATTTAGTTGGAAATTTACTTTCATTAATTTACAGGGGATAAAATGATTTCTGATGTATTTCAGGGTCTAGAACATTGTCTTTATAGAGTAAATCCTTTTAGGAAACTAGGTTTTAAAACTGAAAAAATGTGCAGAAGACTTTGTATGACAAGGCCTTCCAATGCATACACCAGTATTCTAGAAAGGAGGGGAAAAAAAGCTGAAACATTCTCTGAATGATTCAACAGAGGGTTTAGCTGCATGATCCTGTTTTTCTGCTGGACCTGAGTTACTCATCTACAAAACAGAAAGATGATCCTGCAGATTGTCTTTCACCAACAGCAATCTGCAGAAAGAAGACAGCAACGAACCAGGCAAAAAGTCCACTAAGAGTAGGTTCTGTGGAACAGACCTTATCCATTAACTATCTTAATCGTGATGCACAAACATCAGCACAGATGCCACAATAAAAGAATGGGAACTCTCATTGAGACAGAAGGTGCAGTGAATAATCAAGGGATAAATCCTGTATACAGAAGCAAGCTGTAGATTCACATAGAAATGACGTTTGTTTTTACCTTTTTCTTCTTTGACATGCTTGCTCTCCCACAACGAGCAGAACACCTGTGCCGTCTTTCCGCTCTGCAGTGACTGTCATGAATTATGCAAACCCTGTTTTTTTTCCCCCTGTTCAGAGTACCAGGACCCAGGGATGCAAACATCTGACGCCTGGCACTATTAAAACAAAAAAACTGTTGTTCTCAGTCAGACCAGATAATGGTGACTACTCCTCTGCCTGCCAAGTAGCTCTTAAATAAACACAATTGGTTTTCCAGCTGTAGATGAAACCTACTGCAGAGGAGGTGAGCTGTCAGCATATTGAAGACCTCTTCTAATGGTGTGTTTCAAGTCAGTGTAGAGTGAAGTCGACTGAAAAGTCTCAACAGAGGCAGATCACACACTGACATGGACTCAAGTTGACACACAACCAAGTGTTTAAGCTCTGTGGTGTCATGGTTAGCCCTCTGGTGTTTTTCTTTATCTGGCTTGGCATTAAGCTTTAATTTGATAGCGTGACATCTGTTACACGGGCCACTCAACCTTCAGACACAATCTAAATCAGCATGAGAAAAAAAAACAACACCCTGCAAACGCCTTAAAACTCCCAACCGCACTCAGCAGTTAGCAGTAATGTCCAGTCACAGTGTCACCATGACGCTGAGCGGCTTGGACTTCTGCTGTAAAACATGTGACCTCCTGCAGCTGTGCATCCGTGGTCAGACAGACAGGCAGGCAGGCAGGCAGTAACAGCACCATCTGGAGTTCTAATCCGCCTGGCACGGCCCACCCCGGTGATTATAAACGTGGTCCTCTGAGTCATTAGGCTTATTGGACAGACAAGTAGATGCACTGGATGGGCGGGTTGCAGAACGGTAGATGCTGGACCCAAAACGTTTTAATCGAGAGAAGGAAAAAAATGGTAATGCAAGGTGACATGTGAGGGGAAAAAAAAAGTTTTGCTTACTTAAAAATGAATTTGTATTTTAGGTAAGATTGATGGAGCAGAATTACTTAAATGTGTACTTAAATTTTTTCCACTGGTTGCAAAAGTTTGATAACTCAGAGCATGTAGTTACTTTCATCTAGATGAACAACAGTAGAACAGAGAAGGATTGGAAAGACCAGTAAGAAAGGTTTATTTTTATTTTTATACTTTATGTAACTTATCAAAACTCCTTTATAATGTGGAACTTATGATTTCTTGAAGAACAGGTTTTTAAATGATTTTGTCTTGCATTAAAATCTTAGAGCCTTTAGACTGGTGCAGAGGTTCACCCTAAAAGAGAGCAACACTAGACATAGAGTCAGAGTTATAATGCAATGGCTTAGATCAGATAAATGTATGAGAATATCCTATTCAAAGTCCAAACCTACAACCATTTCATAATCTGTGGGAAGACTTGAAAATTGTTGCTAACATATGCTTAATGCAGTTAGACTGAGGTTGAGTTAATGTGCAAGTAAGCATGGGCAAAAGAAATTATCACTAAATATGTGAAACATCTCAACTTACCCTGCTAGAACTAGCAACTATAAATCAGAATCCTGCTCGATAGTCTAACACATAAACTTTTTCATTTAAAAGGCTGTCTAAAATTTGCTCCGTCTCTCAAAAGCCAGCCTATATGCACAATTTGGAGGTTTGTGCTTTTGTCCTTATGTGGGACACCTTTTCCAAGACATTTTTCAATCTGTGAGGGAAAGAGAGTTTGATCACATTATTGATCAGCTAGCAAAGCATTTACCACATTCCCCATAGAACTGGTTACTGGTCCAAATCATTCATTTCAGGAGTTCAAATCACTTCCAAGACCATACTTAGAGAAAATGCTGCATGTAGGCCTGCAGGCTGCATTGACAAATATTTGTCAAAGAAGTGGTTGTTTGCAGGAGCTCAGTGAAATCCAACATAGTACTGAGTTAAGATGCCACCTGTGTACAGTCATGAGTTTTCCTCCCAACTCCATAGTCATCTGTTTATTTTATGACAACATGAATGTGACTGGGAATGAAAGCAACTCAGGAACTTGGTGGTACTTGTGGTGCAGAGGTCAGCAGTTGTCTGCAGAAAACAAGCTCTTTGTGTTCAGATCAGCCTGAAAAACAGGGTGTACAGAACTTCATTAAACATGTTTTTATGACCGAGCAGCTGCATCCAAATCTTACACCAAGTGCAAACCAAACTGCCAGATAAACAGTTGTAAAGAATGGCACCATGGGAAAGTTTCATGCTCCCAACTTTATGTGTACAGCCGTCTCTTCCAACATCAATGTCTGATGTGAAATATAACACTTTGTGCATTAAATCTGCATGAGTTTGCCCTTGTGGATTGAATTATTGAAATAATAATATATATATTTTTAAAAAATCACTGGAAAGTTCATTTCCAGTAATGTTTCTCTTGGTAAGCAACATTTTTTGGTCTCTAGTCATAACAATGATAGACATTTGTGTAAAAAAGTTGCCACTATTTGCTTGCATCAGGTTCAAAGTTTAAATCCCGAAACGAGGTCTTTCTGCACAAAACGTGTATGTTCTCCTGGTGTATCTGTGGGTTCTCTCCGGGTACTCCGATTTTCTCCCACAGACTGTCGGTGAGGCAGGGTGTGAAGGAGAGGGTAGCTGTCCCACACCAAGAATATGTTTTATTAGGTTAACAACCTCAACTTTCCAGCTCTGTCTGTGCAGGAGTATTTAGGCTCAGAGTGAGGACACAAAAAGCAGCAGTATGACATATGTGCCATATGGATAGGTTGGGGGAAAGTGGAGCAGTGTTTCCCTCCGGAGAAAAACACATAAGTACATCTCTATGCACATGTCCATGTGTATACTGTGCTGCACAAAAATGACAATTCAAACATCTTATTAATGGAAAGTGCATAAGATGAAGTTAAATTAGACTTTAAGCATGAATATAATCTTGGTATGTTTTTATGTTATCACCAAGTCTGCTGACTTTCCGTTGTTATGCAATTTAATTTGGTTTGTATTGACGTTACACTAGCGTGGGTAAATCTGTTGACTCTTCGTTAATTACAATAAATAAAAAGCAAGAGGTAGCACATCTTTTTTATAAATAATCAGTAAATGTGTCAAGAAAATCATACAGGAAGTGCATCCAATCGTACACCCTAACTCCATCCTATATTTCCTGCCACTTCTCCCCCACTTCCAAGTAGTCGATTTCATCCCCAGCAAAGCCACTCTCATTATAATCTCCCCTGATCCATCTGCACTGGCAGGGAATCAGATATCAAACACGCACATGTAAAAAAAAAAAAAAAAACAACCTGACTTATAAAAAAAAAAAAGATGCTGATGTATCTGCTGTAATTATTCATGTTTTCACCAAACATGTAAAGCTGGAGCTTGTTTTCTAAATGATCTTGACAATATAACTTGTTTTTTGTAAAATAGGCAGTTTTAGCAGCCTTAATGATGAGATTTCATAAAGTGGACGTGTAGTAACTTGTAGTTATATAATAACTAAATCTTTAAGCCCCTTTTTGGGACAGCTAAAAGGTTCCAAAGCATTAGAAATCAAGAATAATGCATGGCAGAAATACAATGCATCTCATCAGTTCCAATGTACAATGCTACATATTGTGATTTTCAGCAGCTCTGGAGGAAAAAATAAAAAAATAAAAAATAAATAAAAATAAAATCACTCAGACTAAAATCAAAAGGATAAAATTATACAAAGATTCACCACTTACCCATGAGACATTTTTATTCTTGTTTTGTTTGATCATGGCAACAAGTGCAGGCTGGTGGGGTTGGGAGAGGAGCCCAGGTCCTCAGCAGATATCAGCCCAACAACCTTTTTCCTGGGCGTGCCTGAACGGGTTCAAAGGTTGATGGCCCGGGGGTAAGTCAAGCTCAGCCATGGGTCACTTTCTATCCTGCAAACCCACAAGGCAACCGTGTCCTCTCTTACTGAATACTACATCTGACAAGTCTCCAGTCCCACTACATGGACTAATAAGAAAGTTCACAGACTTCTTCAGGCTCCTTGACGAGGCAAAAAGCCAAAACTGGGTAAAAATGTTTCGTATCTCCTTCTGATGCCAGTGCTATGTGACCTGATGGACTGGTTATGAATTTAAGCTTACTATTATGAAGCATCCCTTCAGTTTTAACCCCGCCCTCCAGAGCCACAGCACGTGGCCAATCGCAGAGCAGATTGCCGTGGCCAGCTCCCGAGGGTGAGCTTATAGAAGTATTAGGATGAAGACAGTGACTCTCTGGAGGAGAGAACAAAGCTTTCCATTGTCAAGTACACAAAACAGATATCAGTGAGCAAATAAACAAGCAACAGACAAAAAAAAAAAAAAAAATCAAATTGGAGTTGCTTAATCTACTGTAGTTTCCTTTTCCACTCATTACCGTCCGGTATTTTCTGCCCTTTCTCTCCCAGGGGCGCATTTTGTCACCTGACTACTATGTGTTGTCATGGTGCCCTTTTGCTAAGAGACAGATACCGGGACAGATATTAAGAAAAAGGCTAGGCAGCTCTGCCTTTGATGTATTTTATAATAGCCTTTATTATATTAAATCCTCTCTTTTATGAACCACAAGGAATAAATGAGACTTTGATCTCAACCCCTCTGGATTCCTGCTTCCCTCACTTTTGTTACAGCTTCCCCTGTAACTTACACTAAAAGAGCTACATAGTTTGATTGTAAAAGCTAAATTTAGCTGGAATTGATTAGCATCTGCAAAAATGTTTAATGCCCTACGCAACAAAGCAACATCTATCTGGAGTTAATGTATTTTATTTTGAATCAGTTTTAATGTATATTTGATGCAACGTTACCTGCAAAAAAAGGACTTCATCAAGATATTAATGAAGTCAATATCTTGATATTGACTTGATATTGAGGTCATGCCATTGCTCTTATAAAGGCCGAGTGGCAGAAAGAAAAATAATAACAGTTGTGGATTGTTCAAGCTGCAAACTTAAATTAATAAATAGGAAAGAACCAGCTAAATTACTAATTTGTTTGGCAAATGTAAATCCAGGATTAAAAATATGAATTTGATAATCCACTTTCTAGCTGCAGTTTTTTGGGCGTGAAAACAAATTTTCAAAACATTGGTGAATTTCAGACAGGACGGACTGTTTATTCACTCTCTTTTATGAACGTTTTTTAAAATTTTGTGCAACTCTAATGCCTTTATTAACTTATTTAGTTTGCTGTAGTCTGCAACAATGAAGTCATTTTGTAGTTGATCCAATTTTCTCACACATCTGAGCTGCAGATTCCAAATCTTTTCCTGAATATGATATCACATAGGAGAAAATGCGCCGCAGGTTATGTTGTGTATGTTGTATTTGAACCAACACAACATAGCAAATGTCAGAAATTAATAATGAGATATTTATCAATGTTGTGTACTCAAATTTGATCTGTTTTTAAACACAAACAAGTGCATGCTCTCGAGTAATGTGTGTATACAGACTGAACATGAGTTATTAGTGCTGAGGCATTTAGTGGACGATATTTTCCTCCCATTTTCCAGCAGTTGAGCTATAGTTCACCAAGGAGCAAAAGAGGACAACTGACCACTTCCAGTCGCTAGCTAATTGATGCATCTCTAATCAGCTTTGTGGATGCATCTAACTTCTTGTACATTGGGGAGTAAAATGATCTCTCTCTCATCGCACTATGTAGGAGATAAGGTAACATTCATTTTTTACAAAAAATCTCTCATTCAACAGTGCTCAGATAAGCCTTGTGGCCTTTGCAGTGGATTATAAGATGAAGATTATGTTGGTGCTTAAAATTTGAACAGAGAATTGCTTGTCAAAAACAAAATGTCTGCTTCTTCTTGCCTGAAATATGCCGATATATCTCTGATAAAGCATTCCAGTACATCCAAGTCCCCAGGCTTTTAATTGCCTTCATGCTTGGCTCTGACAGTTTTACTGCCATTGAAACAAAGTATGAATATGTGTCAGGAAACTCAATTTCAGTCCATAGTTTTGGTTTTATTGGACAAATATTCCTCGACATGTTGCAAGGACCTCTGGAAGACATTTTGAATGTTTTGTCAGTCATGGGAGAATGCTTGGGTGTAGTACACATTACTGACATTACTTTACACCCCAATAATTACCTTAACACAACTAATGACTGCAAGACTGAGTACATGTGGCTAATAATATGGTAATGTGTTAATTACCTAGTCAATAAAGTTAGAACAAAGAAAGGACATTTAGCTTTTGAAAAAGGAACAACTCTTATCCAATTAAAAGTCATGTTTAATGTCGCAGTTTGTGTGTAAAAATATTACCTAAATGAGGATGAAACACAGTTCATTAAAGTCAGAAAAGACTAAAAATAGTAAGCAAAAATCCCCCAAAAATATCTCAGTTAATCAAGGCCAAGCACAGCTCGTGATCCATGTCTGTCTATCTAATTAATTTTATAGCATGCATATTAGCCAGCAAACCCCCTCCGGTGCACAGGGTTGTCTTTTTCTCAATGTTGTTAATTGGCCTCAACAAACATCTGCTCCTGTTTCCAGTGATGCTCAGTTTGGGCATCCTTGCCAGAGGTGTGAGCTCTAATAGTCTAAAGTCAGCAAAACTACACGCTTTTACACAGATTTCATCATGTTGGAAGATTAAAGCCAGCGAATTTGGCAGCAGTTACTTAAGACCGAAAATGAAATGGAAAAAAAAATAAAATAGGAATGAGAGTAGCTGTGTTTGTATTTTTTTAAATAAAGCATAAATTAGTCTTTATACAAAAAGGGGAGGGGAAAAAAAACAAGCAAACACCACAGTTTAACAAACACCAGAGGACATACTGAGACATTCCCCTCTAAAGACATGTGTAGTGTTGTTATATAATGTGACGACACCTAAAGATGGAATTTCTAAGCAGGCTGTGCCAGAAACTACAAGCCTCACAAAAAAGATGACAGCACTCCAGCCCTCAGAGCAGCTGCTTTTCTCTGACAGCTGCAAACATAGTACATTATGGGAGGCAGACACACATGGCAAATTGCTGTATATGTAGCAACATATCACATGCAGTTACCATTGCTCTACATTTTGCAATTTGTCTCACAAAAAATTACAAATTCCTCCATAGTCCATTGTTCTGTCTCTTACTTCAGTTCATCTAGGTTTATAGCATGTTAAAGTTACTAACGTTAATTCTCAGCTGGTACAGGTGGGTGTTAATTGTAGACATGGGTCAATCATCTATTTGGTTAAAGGCCAAACCAGTGGGCTAAAAGTGACATAACCATTCTCACTCATAAAATAATGTTTGTCAGGATAAACTTGACAAACATTTCTTTGTAGAAAATGGAGGAAAATATGAAAGAAACAAAGAGAGCAACATCTTTTACCACACTGTTATAGAAATTGCATATTAATTAGATTAAACTCTAATACGCAGTTAAAATGAACTATATAAAACATCTTTAAAAAACATTCATAATCATTAGAATGCTTTGAATCAATTTTAATATACATTTAGAAAAATGTAAGGCTTTCCAGACATTATTTCACTTTTTCCAGACCAGTGAACTGTATAAAACTCAGACAGTCGTAACTGCAGCACCATAAGTCTGTACGCAAGATCTCGTTGACATCAGTGTTTCCAGGCTGGAATCGAGCTATACGCTGCGAATACCTCCACAGATATATATATAACACTTTCCATTCCGATGACGAGATACATTATGCAATGGCAATGAAAAAAAAAAAAATCTGAGACATTCCTGAGGGGCCTTTGTGACCAATTAGTCGCTCGGTTTCCAGAAATTTCTACATGCTCTGGAAAAGTGAAAGAACGTGTAGCTGCTGCCAAGGAAACCCTGATGCAGTAAACTCTGTGCTGGCTGGACTCACCTCACTGGGCGTGCTTCCCAGTGGCAGAAAAAAAATAGGAATTCCAGCATATACACTTTTACCACGAAAGCTCAACTAAAAAAAAAAAAAAACAGTCTGGGGAAGAATTACACTAGTCTGCGTTATAACTCATGTTAGCTTTCCACGTTGTGTCAGAAAGCGTTATATTAGGGATTGTGTTAAATGAGCTGATAGAGACTAAAGCATTGTCTCACGATGAAGTCGATGGTTCATGCCATCTCTTGCCTATTAATGTCAGTGATGACCATGATTAAGGCGAGGGTGCATTTAAAAAAAAAAAAAAACGCAAAACAATCACAGGACTCTGAGACCGACTGCTGGATCCAATTAATCTGAGTGGATTTTGCTGAGATCTCATCCTGATTTGAGTTTCTGCTGCTTCATGGTAAGCAGGAGAACCTCGAATACAAATTGGGGAACGAAGCAGGCCTGCTGTCTTCAATTAGCTGACTTTCCATGAGGAGTGTCTGGGATTGGCTACCGAGTCTTTTAGACAGATTCCCATCCGGCCAGGTCTCTGTGCTCCACATTCCATCCAGAGCTGAATTGTGTTCTGCCCCATTTCAGATGTAAAACAGCGGTTTGGTGCCCCATATTGGATACGTGAGAAGGGTGTCATAGACTGAGAGCTGTGCCACAGCAGCTGGAGTCCTCTGAAGTTCAGCCACGCAGTTCCCCCAGCCAACAGTCCAGCTCATTATATTAATTTCTTCATGGTTCTTTTCTGCCCAGTCATCAAACAAACACATGCTGGTAGAGACCCTCAACCACAGCAAATGATTGTTTTCATGCAAACCCCTTAGTCATGCACTTTAAAATTCTTTAGTAGTGTTTCAAGATATTGTCAAGCAACAATCCACTCATCTGTTAAATTAAAGCTTGCTCAGTCGTACAGTAAACTTTGGTCACATAAACCCAAGCGAAGTGACCAAACTGTAGGACTCTGAATAGAGTTTGTCATTATTTTCTTTTGAAACATCTCAGACTGGGTTAGAGGAGAAGTACACCCAAGATAAAAAATTAGAAGACACTGTTGAAGTGCTGACAAAAGAAAGAGAGTACAAGAAACCACTACTACTAGAGAAAAATAAAACTATGATTATGCTATTTAAAATACAGTATCAAGGAGATATGTCAGGGAATTCAAACTTGGGAACATTTAAGTCTTCCAAAAGGACAATGACCCTAATCAGACAGCCAAATTAGATTCAAAATGGCTTGAAGACAATAAATCAATGTTTTGGAATGGCTATCAAGTCCTGAATCCATAGAGAGTTTGTGGGGCATCCCACAAACCTGACCCTGCCATACCAGAATTATCAGAAGTGGACAGAAATTCTTGAAAAAACAAGTTGTTAATAAGCTTGTGGAAGAATATCCAAAACATTTGACCCAAATCATACATTTTAAGATGTGATTCGAGGGACTATCTCAACTTCATTTCTCATCTGGTTTCAAGTGTTTATAGCATGAATTTTGTTAACTTTAATGCTACTTGCAAGACAGAAATAAGTGATCAGTCCTGATAAATACAAAAATCTCCATCCTCGCTGTTTATCCTGAACTGGACAAGAAGTCACATTTATATTAACATCTGCAGTGCATCAAAGACTGTATGCAAAGAATGTAATTATTAGTAATTTAATTGATTAAAACAGATTACATGTTCATAGTAAAAACACTGAACAGCAGTAATAGCACCATTACATTTAAAGCCTTTTTAAAGTCTATTATGCCTTTCCAACACTTCAAACCCCAAAGCCAGGTGTAGGATAAAACTGAACAAAACACCACAATTAAAAACCAAGTATGAATCCATGTGAGCTTTGTTATCCCAGTTTAATCCTGTTTTATGTGACGGGAACACAGTGTACCTATACTCAAAGAACTACTGTCTCCAATGTTGAAATGACTCATGTGAGGCAATATGTTAAGAAAACTCAGCGTTATTAAAATGTAATCATTGTCTCATTAATGTTAGGACATTATGTCTGTGTAGAATAGTTTTGTTAATGCCTTTGCACTGTGCACACTTGCTTTCAAGCGAGTATAAGTTAAAAAGCATAACGACGACATCTAGTGGTGAACTCAACCAGTGTGAATAATTCTCTGCAGTCAAAAATCATTGGGTGAAAAGCATCTACCGCTTCAATTTAGAGAACAGAAGCAGAAAATATCGCTTTCCACAAAGAGTACAAGTTAAAGCACTTAGAGAATCTATTCAAATGATGAAAGACTGATTTAAGCACATAAATCTCTATGGAATGACTGTTTGGAATAAATTGCCAAATAACATTTCTAATTTTAGAGACCAGCAAACAAACAATAATAAACCAGCAGTGGCCAATAAAGACAAAGTGTCAGCTGAGCTTGTCTCTGTAATAATTAAACATGAAGCCATTGTGTTCAAACATGTCACTATCTCAGTTCTCCGTGCAAAGCCTAGAATAAATACAGAATAAAACATTTATGATGTCTGGCTGGGTGCTCCAAACTTTCAGCATCCAGTAAGTGGAGAAAAAAAAAAAAAAAACAAGATACTTGACTAAATGATGCAGCATTTTGGACAGAATACAATCTAAAAATCGCAGAGCAATCACTAAATCAAGAAGGAAAGCGGGTGCTTTGAAGCATGTTCTCCAATAAATTATTCACACAGTAAACCTCATGTTTGCTGAGTGAAACATGAGGTTTCAAATTAGACTGTAAATTGAAAAACAGATTATTAATTTGCACAGGCTGTCCACTTTTGCCTTCATCGTGTTTTTAATCTTTCCTCGCTCCCCAGTGACAAATCAGGATCAGAGCATCAAACTCACATATGGAAGCTCTGCTCTCCGGCGATGACCCAGCCCACAGCACGGCATGAAGGGGACCAGGGAGGGGAGGAATGGGCGGCCGTCTCACAGACTCCCCATCAGGCAGAGGCGTTTGCGACACTCAGCCTAGATCCATGCGTGCAGACTTGATCCACAGCATTGCGGACCACCAAAACACATACAAATGCCAAGGACACACACTGCAGGAGTGAGACAACAGAGCACAGGACTGTCCTACTCACCGATCCCCCCACCCACTCCCCCCCTAGTTCGGATGATTCAGAAAGTCAGATTGTGATCCTCCCCTGCCGACCCATCTCCAGACTGTTGCGGCAGGACTCCCACCGTCCACCAGCGAGATGCACGCCTAAACAGTTTATCCCAGGCCAGAATCTGTCCACGCTCCAGCACATCTTTTGTGCTGCCAAATCCTCTGCAGCGCTGCTGTGCTGTGGCAGTCACAGGCTGGCACGCTGTTTTAGCTGCAAGTAGATTTTGACCCACTCACTGCACACAAGTTTCTTCTCAGCAGCAAGGGGGATGGAGGTGGAGTTCTAAGTGTCCTGGACAGACCAATGTACGAGTCACTATGCCTCTCTGGTTCACAACTCTGCTCTTACTTTAAAAGCTTTATACACATACAGATGCGCACATACACACACTGGCTTTGTGAAGTTACTTTTTTATCCTGGATAGTGCCTCGGTTCTCATTTGCAATGCAACAGCTTTCATGCATTCAGGTGTGGATGATGGGGGCAGACTGAGACAAGACATGGTGGCTTAAAAGGGTGGGCTCTGCCTTGATGTTATAAAGAAGCAGAAGAGAACAGAGCCGCAGCCCGTCGATGCTTATGCACCAGAGGGAAGTCATTTGCACACTTCAGTTGTAACTGTAGCAGCACTGTTGACGTGGATTGTTTTAATCACGCACACTCTTGTCTTTCCCCCCAAATGAAAGACTTTCTATTGGATAGTTGGTGATAGACAAAAATCATTCATTCTTTCCTTGTTTCAGGGCTTGAAGACATACAGTGCTCTGCTAAAGTATTCCTACCCCCTTGAAACTGATCCCATTTGCCACACCGCAACAAATTTCAATTTTAGGAGACTTATCTTCATATACTTTCAATAACATGCATCTTTCATGAGATGCTAAATCTTTTCATAAATAAATCATCTCATAAATTTGAATCAGAAGCTAGTCTTAAATTAGCTTTGATCATGAGCAGAACAGCAACCAAGTCTCTTTTCGAACAAAAAAATTTAATTCACCTTCCAGCAGAAATAGCTTCATATTTTTTAGAGGTGGCTGCCATATTAATATATATTAATATGGCATATTAATAAATTCTGGTGTTACTGCAACTGCTCTTTCATAAACATACAGTAAATAATTAATAATCACTCAGAGCATGAAAGCTGGAAAAGAATATTTGAATAATTATTTTGCATTTTCTTATACTATAATAAAATTTAAGTCGAAGTGGCTAAAATTGGTATTGGCAAGTCAAGGTGTTTTGCAAAATTCTGATTGGTTCATCCTACTCCAACTACTAATTAGAAATAAATAGTAAACGCTCTTGAAATAACATTTAGGCAGATATGGTAAATTAATTATAAGCAGAAAAAAAGAAGAGTTAAAATTTTATCTTAGTCTGATAACAGTTAGTACACTTGATCATAGACATGTTAGTTGTTTTGGTGATGATCTCTATTCTCTGTGCCATCACACAAGCTGGTGTTCAGTGTAAAGATGTAGCTGGAGAGCAGGATTTTTAAACTAATCTAAAGTTCAAGCAACAATCTCCATTCAGACAAGAATAAATGGCTTTCTAATAAGAATGCGGCACCCAGTTAGGGCCAGCAGGTGGCATTGCCTTATAAACTGGAACTTAAAAAAGACAAGCGATCAAAATTCAGAGCACAGCCACTGAAAATGTTCAGCTGGGAGCGCTGTTGGCCTTTGCAGCATGAAGGTCCTGGATTCTAAACCTGGACAAGAGCCTTTTCTTCCTGTTCATGAATGGATTATCTCTGGGTACTCCAGTTTTTGCAGCTGGAATTTGAAGGGATGTCAAAATAATCTCTTTTAATCAAATACATTGTTTGATGTGAATATATGTTTCCAGGTGCATTAAAAAAAGGTAAACTAAAAATGTTTTGTTGTCTCTAGTACAAAACAAAAATGAGTGAATTAGACTGGGATGTGGTTGATTCATTTGAGCTCAGTTTTCTCATTAATAATATAGCTTGTGTTTTTTGCCAAAGAAAATAAAATCAAGCAAAATAATTTTCTCTCTCTCTTGCATTTCTTTTTTTATGAGGAATTCTGCTCCGACATCAGTGAACAAAACGCACACTGTCAGTTGTGACAGTTCATGCTCATCCATGACAGTATATCAGTATCTATGTATTTCCCCAGGCCTGACGAACACTGAATCTAACAGAAACCTGGCAACATCGTTCATCAGGGCCAAAGCTTCCTGCAGCCAATATTTCATGGGCTGACATGTGTCTGCTGTGATGAAAAGGCGTCATTATAAGCAGACCTTACAGTGAGAGGGGAACACTATCAGTTAACCTGTCAGAGCCTGTCACTGTTAAGACATAATCATCACTCAGCAAGTGGTGCCAATAAAAATTCTGGAGAGCAACATCACAGAAAAAAAGCTTTTATGTTAATCACAATTTGCTTCTTTTTTTTTTTTTTTTAGAGCTTAAAGGATGCATTTACTCCTGCTTTCATAATTACGTACAATAAACAAACTCAATGTAATCATGGTAGTAATAAAACAGTTAAGATGTGTTTATTTCTCTCTGTACAATCATGACAGCATCAATTAATCACTCAGGCAGCGCAAGCAGGTTTTTAAAACATGGGAACAAGTTATTTAAATTACTCCATTTTCTGATTAAAAGCACCAAATTGACGTAATTAAACATGCGTGTTATGGATCAGTGTGAGAGGTTCTCGCTTTTCTATGCATGACACGTTTTTCATGAACTTTGTTTTTCCTAGCAGCTTGATTGAAATGTTTTGATAATATGTAATAGCCCACATTTGTTTAGTACTTCAATACGATTGGTCATTCACCCGATATGTACTCCAGGTAGAGAGCTACAAGGTAGTTACTCTGGGGTAGTTACTCTGGGGCAGACTGACAGAAGGGAGGATACCATTGAACTGCCCACCACCAGCAGGCAGGGAAGGTGAAGTGCATTGCACAAGGACACAACAGTGGAGTTACTGGTTTGAACCAGCAACTCCACTGTTTTCTATGACACTACATGAATGGCAGAACACTGGCAAATTACAAAAATCTTGTTAATTGTCTGTTTCTGAACAACTTGATCTTACTAGATTTCTCATTTTGATGGAGATTTTGACAAGTTAAAGACTGAACCCTCAAAAAAACAAAAAGAAAACATTGTTAAAAACAAAATATGAAACTTTCCAAGCCATACAGTGCTTGGAAAGTCTATTTACAGTTTCATAGTAAATAGACAGTAGTAAATAGACATTCCCTCGAGGTTGATTTAGCTTTTAAGGAAACATAGCAAGTTCCAACAAGACCTTCAGCAAGTTAAACTTCAAAGAGTGCCATTTCTTTTCCTCCCAACATCTATTATACTGAGTAGATTAGGCAAATTAAGCTCAGTTAAGCACGTCCCAAGCCCTTAAAAATTCTTCATAAAGTGCAAAAGCTGCCTCAATGATCTAACAGCAGTCTACAAACTTTATACAAAGCACAACAAAGTTGCTCATTACACATTTCAAACAAGTTTTGAGTGCCTTATAAAAGGACTACTTTGAAAAAAAAACAAATCAAAAATCTTTTAGTAACCCATTGTGTTTCCAATAGATTTCTCTCACGCTCACTTTTGTTCTACATACTAAAAATCTGTTAATTTCCGTCATAAAGTGATTAAGTGATTTTGTTTTCCTACGCTGTCCTCTACTCCAGTGTCTCCCTCCTATGCCTGTGCTGCTAATTCCTCATAAGAGTGGGGCTGTTCCTGCTGTGCTCCAATCTCAAGTGTTTCCAATCACTTCATCAGGCCACAAGCTTAGAGGACCAGCATGACTTCTCAGAATTGCCAGATTGTCCAACTTGATTGAAGTAATCTAACATTAGTCACTGTGCTGCAAGTGTCCTCCTGTGACTGACTTTGTGTCTTACTGTTTTCTAGAAAATTTATCCTGCTGGCCTTCATTGGATTTCCAAATTGCTTCTTCAGGATGCAACAGCAAAACCTGCAGGGGAAGGTCACCCTCGCCAATAAAGCACCAATGAAGATTTGCAATAAAGTTCAAGTTAGCACGGATCAGATACTCATCCAAGCTCAACTGTTCATCACCTACGTCGGCTACCTGTGAATCTAAAGCCAATCGCAGCATCTAAGCTTCACAACTGGAATATCAAAGAATTATTCACATATAACTCTGATCTGTATCTGCACTGATCTCTTCCACAAACATCTGAACACCAACCTCAAAACATTCCTGCATAATTCAATTCAATAATAAAATCTTACCTTATGTAGTCAATGACAAGTACATTCCTGAATTTAGGTTACTTTTTTTTACAATGTTAGGTTTTCACTATAAAATGTTTGTGTTAAGAATTGCTTTTTTTTTTTTTTTATCTTTGCAAGTTAAGTTAAACTGATTATTTCATAGTGTTCCCCACATCCACTTTTCTCTGACTGACACATATCAGGCAAAAAAAAAAAAGAAGGTCAGCATTTCCCTCGGGGAATTTTTCTGGATGAAAACAAAAGCTAAAAACGGCCACTATCCCAGTTTTTTTTTTTTTTTTTGAGTTTTATGAAAACAAACAAAACTCTCTTAGCATTCATTTCAGTTTCATTAGATTAAACTTTTGCCCTCTAAACTGTGTTTAGCTTCCTTTTCCTATGAGACACTTTTGGATCAAACATATTTGCTTTAGGTCACAGAGACGTAAGAGCTCCCTAGATATCAACAAATCTTCAATGATTCTCCTCCTGTCACATGTGTACATTTGTACCAAAGATAGGAGCTCTGCAGTAACCTAATAACCAGCTAACAGGTTTTAGACTAGTAAATAATTTAATTTATCCCAAACTGGTCCAAAAATTCCTCAGTTTCATTAAAAGACGAGCCATTTTCAATACAAAAGCATTGTAGAGGCTACAAATTTGTCACATTATGAAACTGCTTCCAAATAATATTTAAAATTGCTCATTGTACAACTGATATTTCACAGTGAACTTCCACAAAGGTCCTTTTGAAAGTAACTGATTTGGACATAAAACTGTAAGCACAAAACCTAGCAATACAATCAGCAACTAACCACAGAGAGTTCCTCTAACTCACAGCACTCTTTCCCGATCCAGATGTTGAACTGCTGGAGGACTAAGCTGCATTAGCCAAGCTGCTGGCTCTTGCCCAGCAGTGCAGGAAGCCAAAGCTAACAGAGCCGTTTGCAACCCAGACGAAACTGAAGATGGGCGTAGGCTCTGTGTGGTAACGCTAGAAAAAATGCAAGATGATGTAGATCCTACAAAAGATGAACACAAATTTGGATCACTGTGCAAAAAATTCAATAAAAAGAAGAACCAACACAATATAGAAGGCTTTAATCAACTTTACAAAGTTGATTAAAATTTTAAAAAGTGAATCAAGATTTTTTTTTTAACTGTATCCTCCACAAGGAATCTTGCACAAAGCATTACAAGAACATGTAATTCTAGTACATCGCATCAACAACATGAGTCAAGAAAACAACAGAAATAGGATGACATCTTATATACAGAGATAAGATTTTGAACAGGTTACTCATTCATTCACATTTGAAGGTGTTAGACAATATTCAGATTATATACTAGCAATGACATATTTCATCACTAGATGTCAGTCTTGTGCCACTGTGACAAATGATAAAAGTGTCCACAGCATCTTCAAGACTGATTAGTTCTTACTTCTATTCTTACTTCTATTCTAAAATCCACAAAGATTTTTGTGAGAAAAATTAGCTTCTAAGCATAGAATATAAATTACCATTTGGAGTTAACACAGTCCAGAAAATAGAGAGAAATGCATAAAGAAAGAATAAAAAAAGTGTGTTTTTGTTCTCATTTGAACATTTGAGCAACGTTTATTGCTAAATGTGGTACAATAAGTAAAATTACACGGCAGTAATGCTGCAGATGGAATCATGACATCTTTGTAAAATGATGGAGCGAAAGAAGCAGGAGGCGGGGAATAGAAAGTGGAAGTGGGCAACTTGAAGCAATCATTTATATCTACATAACAAGTGTGGGAAGAAGCAAGAGGTTAATTATGACGTAATGCACAGAGTTACATAAAAATCACTGATTGAACTGTGTTTCTGTATCCTTATTTATACTACCTAAATCTCCTTGATAGGTTGTTATGCTTCTGGAGAGGAATAGGGTGGGAAGGGAGTATTTTAGTGAATTAGTCAAATAAAGCAAATAAAATCAACATGAGATTGCTACTTCTACTTATGGCGTAAACTAAAAAGATCCCAGCATATGATTTAATGATAAATAAAACAGCTGAAAGAAACTTTTATATTCATAACCCGATCTGTTGAGCGCAGACATCTTAACAAAGAAGTAAATAAATAGAGATAAATATAGCCTAAAAAAGATTGTCATGTCAACATTTCTCTGCTTTAAAAGGTTAGTCATTTTCTTAATCACTGCAAAGGGCGACAATCTAATAGCTCACAGTACAGCAAATTATCTCTTTGGATTTTGTTTTGTGCTCCGTTTCAGGCTCTCTGCTTTAAGAGAGGGACAATATAA